>NW_027508975.1:12060000-13358750 GCF_051911475.1 Siphateles boraxobius
AGAGATTGAGGAATGTTTGGGTTTGCATGGCCGATCTGACCAGAATAATTCATCATCTGGGTGTATATTATCCTCAGCAGTGAACAGAACCGGTGCACAGACAGTACAGGATGAAATTACTTATAGAGATGGTAGTAGAAAAGTGATTGAAACTCTCAATTAAAACTCACACACAATTTTATACCAAGAAACACAATTTTTAATAGATAAAAATATATATTAACCATTTGAGGCACTGGGAAATCTTAATTGACTTTTTACTTCAAAAAAAGAATATAATCATTCGTCATAATCAGAATCTCGCCAGAAGTACCTGTAGGTCATCCAGGTACTTTTTGCCTACTCTTTTATGAGTACTGTGAATTCAGTTATTCTTTTGTCACATACTGTTTTTCCCCTGCGATTTCGGTTTCTGGTTTAGATATAATATCACAGCCTGAATGGTTAGAAATGACTGTATAAGAAAATACTCTAAAAAAACATCTCAACATGCAGCATGTGAGGGTTAAATAAATGTAAAATAACTAACTATCACTAAATGATGCATAACGATTTCCTCAAAAAAATATTGAGCGGCACTCTTTTCAACATTGAAAATAATAAGAAATATATCTTCAGCAGCAAATAACCCTATTAGAATGATTTCTAAAGGATCATGTGACACTGAAGACTGGAGCTTAGCCAACTGCATTTTAACACTTTCCCCACCAGCATTTTCTTTCTCTTTTTTTTTTGCCAGCCACTGCCAGCATTGTTGATCATTTTGACAAAATTTTCATGGCCCCCAGAATATTTTGTTGTATGGATATCTGAACATGCAATATATATATATATATATATATATATATATATATATATATATAAAAGAAAGAACAGACCCTCTTCTTTTAAACAATTTTATTCTAGCTTAATGAATTCTTTTTTTATCAACACTTGGATGTGGGTAAGTTTCTAGTAAAAAGCAACATTTTTGTCAAAGACTTAGTCCAGATCGGATTCAGAATGATAATCAAAACAGGAGTAGGAGGTGGAGTAGTCCATCAACACCCCCAAAGCTTCAGAGTCCTATAGCTCGTCTTGGTTCAGGGTTGGGCAAGTTCGGTCCTAGCCGCTGTCCTGCAGAGTTTAGCTTCAACCCAAACTCACCTGAACACGCCAATCAATATCTTCAGGATTTCTAAGGCTACAGGCAGATGAGGGATTTTTTTCAGGGTTGGAGGAGCAAAACACTGCAGGACAGCAGCCCGCTAGGACCGAACTTGCCTACCCCTGTCCTGGGTCGACATTTCATTCAGTAACATTAGGCGGTTTTGATTTATATGCCTAGTATTTATATATCGCATTGTTTTACATATTATGCATCTGCTTACATGTGCTATCGCTTGTTTCTACTTCTTTACATGTCATTTGATCAGAAGATTCAGTACTCTTCAGTACTTTACATTAAAACACGGAAAAAAACACGGAAAGCTGTAAATTTCCATAAATGGTAGGGAAAGTGTGTGTGTGTATCAAGTTGTAATATATTTTACAATATTACTGTTTTTCATACATCAGAGGCAGGGCCGTCCCAGTGCGAGTTATAGGACGTGGGCCCCCCTTGGTTGGGCAGTTTCGCCTTCCAGGGGTTTGTCCCCTCGGTCCGTTTGCGGTCGCACCGGTTGCGTCGACCTAAGGACGGCCCTAATCAGAGGGTAAATACATGTAGAATAAATAATTAAATGTTAATAGAAATTTCATTTGTTTCTTACTGATTAAATTAAGGAAAAAATTGTATTTGAAACAACAAGACTGTTACAATGGCATTAAAACTGGTTAAGTCAAGACCTAATGCTGAAAAATATGTTCCTTTGGGCTTGAGCGCATTGATGGTGTCTATCGTCATTCCAGTCAATAAACCTAATCTGTCTAAATACTATCAAACAGCCCAGCTTTTCAGACTCTACAACTTCACAGCTGCAACAAGTACCATTTCAAATGCTCCTGGAGTCAAAAAGCATTAGCATCATTATTTTAGAATTAGCATGATCTGATCATTCAGGATCCTTAAAGAGGGTTTATGCTAACTCTGAACTGCATCGACTTTAAAACACATTCTCTCTTAAGCAGCTTTCATAAATATTTGACCTCGACGTGATTAGGTCTTATAATACCCCAGCCTCTCTCTGCCCAGCCAACCTGAGGCCTGAATGAGCCTCTTGTACGATGTGTTTGTGTGGATATCTGCGGGCCACAGGGTTAATAAGCTAGTGATGATGGCAGCCAAGCAATGTTGACCTCCGCCAATATCATTATTATGCCGGGTTGAACCTGAGAAGAGGAAGGTCTCAATCAATTGAAATATTATTACGCCTCCTACCTGTCCACCGGCATTTTAAAAAAGCATCCGGTACTGAGTGAGCACACTGGCATGTGTCAAGAGTAACTGGATCGGATTTTGCCGTCTTTGACGGCAAAACATATAGCCGAATGTTGGAGCTGGATTAGCACTAAAGGCCGTGACTAGATGAAGGCTGTTGATTGGCTGCCAGCACTATGCCAACAGTGAAGTCTTTAATAAGACGTTCCTGTGCTGTGGGATAGTGCTGCTAATATGAAGAACTTCTAAATGTTATGGCCTCATACAGTATATGGCAACTGCAATAATATTGTGACCACATTTTCCACAAATGAATAAATAAAGATAACTTCACCTCTGATATCCTGCTATAATATCCTTTCTTGAGGATATGGTATAGCCTAAATAATGTGGTTTGGAAGAATTTGATGAGAAAGATTTGAGGTCATATTGAGATTTCTGACTCTTGACTGCAGACTTTGGAGCACAGTGTGAGACATTGTAGAGATCTCTGATGAGACATGTGAGATTACTATTTGCTCTAAAATTTGCATTCTATGATGGAGAAACAAATGAGATATAAAAGAGATGATGATTTATGATTTCTCTTTCTTATGGGGCTATGTCAGCCATTTGTGATCGCAGTAAATAGATAATTCATACAATAGTAGAGCACCAAGGTGAACTTGCGTTTACCTATACATGACCCTAAAGTTGTTAAACCCATTCCGCCCATCCACCAATCAAACTATGGCTGAAACATTTACAGATTGGTCACTTCCCACTCACATTAAGCCTAAAGTTTAACCACTCCAGAAGAATAGGTGCATTGCTTTTGTTCTCACTGTAACCAGGGTCCTATTCAGTTAATAATATGTAAAAGGCCTGACCCTTTCATGCCTTCCTCCTCTGCCCTGAATCCTGGCCCTGAAACGACGCCAAAGCCATTGTCCTCCCAATTACTGATGATAATTGCCATGTAATGAAGTTAAGCATTTGTGGGATTTACAAGCTAACATTGACTATATTCTGTTCCTCTAGCCCTGTCTCTTTCTCACCCTATATCATTCTGAATGAGCTCCACCCATTCTCTCCAACACAAAAGAAACACAGACAATATGCAGCCGGTTGTTAATGCCTTCACTGTGTTTTCCCTCTTTTTACTTCCCAGCCCTCTTTTATTTTTGCTGTATTTTCTTTCATTTCTTTCCCCTCCTCTAGCAGCATCACGGTCTCCATCTTTCTCAGCTTTGGGAGTTAAGACTGAATGGACGGTCTTTTTTCAGCCACCCAATAAGTTGTTAAACGCTCCCGCCATTTAATGGTGTCTAATGATTACCTCTTACACAACAAGGACAATACGGGCAAGCACAGAATTGCCCAGGGGGGGTTGAATTCGCCTGTGCTTGCCAGCGAATCTCATAGCAACAGGTTGAATGAGAGGTGAGTTTGAAGCAAATTGAGAGGATGCGGCCTCAAAGAAAGCTTTTGCTTTCTCACACATCGCTCTGTGATGGAGTGCCAAGTCACACACGATCCTACTGTACCCCAGCAACCTCTGACCCCAAGCCAAGCTCCCGGTGACCCCAACACAGTAGCTAAACGAAACCTTTGACCTCTCTGCAGAGCGCTCAGAGTCTCAACAAACAGCACCATGCAGACTGGACAAAGAGAATAAACTGAATAGACTGCAAATGGACAGATCTACACATATGACAGGTCAACAATGTGTCCGCGAGCTTTGATCTATTCACTCTAGCCGTGTGAGAAGAGAGACAGAATAAAGAATCAGCGAGAGATGAATAACTATCTCTTAAGGGCATTAAGGCCATCATGGTGCATTTACTTTTTAAAAACGTAGTGAATTACATTTCAATTTGATTTTCTGATATTTTAATTAGTTCTAAAAGAAAGGATCTGGATGTCTAATTTTGTATTCAATGTAATCTGTGTAAAGTTTTTTTCTACACTTTTTGAAGAATGCTTGGTTGTGCAAAAGATGATACACCTCCATGATACTAGTATGTTCTGAGCAGTTGCCAGGGTGTTACTGTGTAGATGTTTTTTATTTTATTTTATTGACAGGTGCTCTCAGTGGTTTCTACAGGTTTAGGGTATTCTGTGTGTTTATTATTTAATTGATATTGTGAACTAAGTGATTTCTGTCTAGTTGCTTAGAGCCCACACCAGCTATAGGATTTTACAAATTTCTGCAGTGTTTTGTGTGGTTGCTTTGAGTTTTTATGGTTTGGGTGGTTGCTAGGGGGTTGTTAGGTTGTTCATGGTGGTTGATAAGGTTTTTAAGGTTTAAAGGGGGTTGAAACGGTGTTTGGAGTGATTTGTATCAGGTTGCTTAGAGCTCACCCCTGGTATTGGTTCCTATGGAGTTGTTAGGGTATTCTGAGTGGTTGCAAGGAGATTGTTAGGCTGTGCTAAGTGATTGCTTAGGGTTTCCAGGGTGTTTTGGGTGTTTTAAAGGGGGATTTCTATCAGGTTCCTTAGAGCTCACCTCTGGAATTGGTTGCTGGGCTGTTTTGGATGGTCCCATGGGAGTTGGGATTTTGAGGTTGTTCTTGGTGGTTGCTAGAGATTTGTTAGGGTTTTCTTTGTGGTTGCTAAGGGTTTTTATGCTGTTCTGGTGGTTGCTAGGGAGTTGTTAGGGTGTTTTAGTGGTTTCTAGATGGTTGTTTTGAGCCCACCTATTATATTCTTGTCTAGAAATGTACGGTCCATTTTTCAATGTAAGCCTTTTTATTTTTCAAACTTAGAAATGGAATATAGCACAACTGTCTTAAGCTGCATGATTTGACATATCCTCCATGTTTGTATCCATGTGGCACAGTTTAAAGGCGTCCTAATATGGCCTTTTATGAAGTCTTGATTTTGTTTTGAAATGCTCTTTATGCTTGATTGTTTAAAAAATATATATATATGTATATATATTTTACATTAGTACAGCACCTCTCTCTCCAGTCTGGCCTGAACACGTTGTTAGTTCCTGTTTCTATAAAGCCCCTCTTTCCAAAATATGAAATGTGCTGTGATTGGTCGGCTGGACCAGTGTGTTTGATTGGCACCACTTTGCGCATGTTCGGGAAATGTCCCGCTGCTTACCATAACTCTAACATTACAGCGAAAAGTGAAAATGCATAATACGATTTCTTTAATATTTAGAGTTTGTTTGTTCCAATAGTAATAGAAAATTACTAAAATTGTGGTTCCTAAAAAAGGCACTAAAAAGGTCTACCTTTCAAACATGAGACTACATTACTGTGAAAAATAGCCCATATCCTCACATACTGCGGCACTAGATCATGAGTGGATGAAGTGGATTAGGAGGTGCTGTTGTGGCGGTGGGAGAGAAGAGGAGGTGATAATGCGCTGAACTTCAGACAGACCTGCTGAGCTCTTCCCTCTAGAAGCCCTGAGGGCAGTAAATGCGGTAGACCCTCCGCTCACTGACACAAATGTGTGTGTTTGCACAGTTTAAACACAGCCTCATTCTATTCCTCAGAGACAGACTCTCTACACACTGCCAAAAAGCCAACGGCAGCAATTAGATAGAGCTGTTTTACGAGGTGCCAGAGAGAGAGAGAGAGCGAGAGAGAGAGAGAGAGAGCTGTGTGGTTAGACACTGGGAAAAGAATAAGAATAAGAGGAGGAAAAAACAAGCAGGAATGGAAATGGACTGTTGAAATCAAACAAATGGTTGATCAAATGTGAGACAGCAGCATATTGGTGCATTGTTGTGTTGTGTAAAGAGCAGAACGAAATGTAAATTTATTTGTAATATATATATACATATACAAAAACTTTTTTGTTAGATGTGATTAATCGCAATTAATCGATTTGACAGCTATATATGTGTGTATATATATATATGTATGTGTGTATATGTCTGTAGACACACACACATATATATTTTAGTTCTGACAAATTGGTTAATCACAATTAATACACCTAAAATATAAGTTGGTTTACATAATATGTGTGTTTGTGTGTGTGTGTGTGTGTCTATATATGTATGTATATATATATATATTTATATATGTATGTATATATATATATATATGAGTGTGTGTGTGTGTGTGTGTGTGTGTGTGTGTGTGTGTGTGTGTGTGTGTGTGTGTGTGTGTGTGTGTGTGTGTGTGTGTGTGTGTGTGTGTGTGTGTGTGTGTGTGTGTGTGTGTGCGTGTGTGTGTGTGTGTAGACATATACACATAAATATATATTTGTATCGCTATTAGTATTGTTTTATTGTTATAAATAAATGCATTTCAGTCTTTTCCTAACACAAAGCAATTGCTTGGTTTTAAATGACGGAGTAAAATGCGCATGGACAACTTTGAACATATCATTTTGAAGCGTCCGTATAATCAGAAAAAGGTCTCGCTCACTTGACTTGGTCTACAGTTTCTCTTAAATTCGATCGAGGGAGAAAGAAGACGACAGAGAAAGAGTGAGATGAGACTCCCTCCTTCGTTAGCAGTTCCACACCAGCTGGGCACCACACAGGGCACTTTACTGGGACAGATGGCAGCGTCACCCACACTGCTGCCACATTCCAACCTGTGCTGGCAGAAACGCTGCCAGCCAACCGGGCGGAAATCATTAACACTGGAGGGAGACTGTCCTACTAGGCACTCAGAGCAGGGCTGGGCAGAGTAAGGAGAGAGGGAGAGCGGGTGCCCCTTAAAGTGACCTACGCTGAGACAATCTGTCATGACTTAAGTAATTATCCAGATTTATATATATATATGTGTGTGTGTGTAAGGAGAGATAGGAGAGAGAGAGAGAGAGAGAGAGAGAGAGAGAGAGAGAGAGAGAGAGAGAGAGAGAGAGAGAGAGAGAGAGAGAGAGAGAGAGAGAGAGAGAAATAGAGCTGTCATTATTCAAGGGAATAGTATCACTATGAGACAAAGCTGAAACTTCCCCAATCCCCACACAACTTTGGTTTTGTAGATTTGTAGAGTAAAAGAGCAGCTCTTCCCTTTAACATTTTGCACTCCTGATTCATTTCTCTACTATGTTTCATCGCTGTCTTTTTCTGTATTAAATGTATGACTGTTAACTTGGACAGTGGACTCTACATTTGTTGTTGTTTGTTTAGGAAGATATAAGCACTGGTCGTACAAGCTTACATTTTTTAGGTGACCATGTCAGTCGCGTGAAAAAAACAAAACAAAAAAAACTCTGGTTATCTTTTTGCATCGTAGAGGTGTTGCCATTAACCAAATATTTGCCAAAACAATAGATAACATAGGCCTCCTTACTTAAGCTTCATTACACTGCCCTTCTACGAGTTAATCTAACTGTGTGTGTGTGTGTGTGTGTGTGTGTGTGTGTGTGTGTGTGTGTGTGTGTGTGTGTGTGTGTGTGTGTGTGTGTGTGTGTGTGTGTGTGTGTGTGTGTGTGTGTGTGTGTGTGTGTGTGTGTGTGTGTGTATTTACTTAGTTATAGAAAGGAGCAAATGTATCTCTAAAAATGTAAAAGGAAAAAAAAGTTTGCTTAGGGGAAATCTGTTCTGATAACATAATGAAGAAAAATCTTAACGTTTTTGAAAAATTTCAGGTAGTGTGACTTCCCAAAATCTGATATTAATTAACATTTAATTATATGGTAACACTTTACAATAAGGTTCATTAGTTAACATTTGTTAACTACATTAGTAAGAATTAACTAATAACGAACTGCACTTATACAGCATTTATTAATCTTTGTTAATGTTAATTTCAACATTTACTAATAGTTTATTAAAATATTGTTAACATTAGTTAATGCACTGTGAACTAACATGAACAAACAATGAACAGCTGTATTTTTATGAACAAAGATTAACAAATACAGTAGCAAATGTATTGCTCATGGTTAGTTCATGTTAGTTAATACATTAACTAATGTTAACTAATGAACCTTATTGTAAAGTGTTACCAATTATATTTGTAAATAATAATAAAATACTTTTTACTTAAAAAATGTTTAAGAACTTTTTTAAAAATGGGGGAAAAAGGGTTAAATATGTAGACTCGATTTTTAAAAGATCTTTCTTTATCATGGACACTTTGCCATTGATATGCAAGTTTGTGGTATGTCCTGATTTAGATAGCGAAAGCAAGGTAAACATGTATATATTTCAGGAACGGAAGTTCCCGTCTCAGTCTAGCACTGTTGTGTTGTGTGTTTGCTGACACTGGTCTGTCCCTGATTAGTTAAGAGCCACATGGCACAGAAAACAGCCCTGCAAACACGGGGCAACTTACACCAGGCTGAGAAAAAAGTACTAGAGCAGCAACTGGGACTATTTAGGGAAGCAAGTGATAGAGCAAACAACATGAGGGCTATCAAAAGTTAATAGCATCATAAACTAGGAAAAGAAATCACAGACTTGCTAATTGGTTTCTGTATTTGTGGTTCACAAAAGAGTTTCATTCCAATCCCTGCTAGAATTTAATGAGGAGAGAAGGGTGCTTTGGTGGTTTTGATGATGCTAAAAATGTTAAATCCAAGATATGCTATTTAAAAATACATCTCCTTTATCCAAACCGTCCAAGGTAACACTTTACTATGAGGTCCCATTGGTTAACGTTAGTTAACTATCAATGAGCAATATATCTGTAGTATATATTCATCTGTGTTAATGTTAGTTAATAAAAATAAAACTGTTCATTGTTTGTGTCAGCTCAGGTCCATTAAATAATAGTAACAGACGTGACTTTTGATTTCAACAATGTGTTACTAAATGTTGAAATCAACATTAACTAAGATTAATAAACTCTTTAGACGTATTTTTCATTGTTAGTCATGTTAACTAATGTAGTTAATTAATGTGAACAAATGGAACCTTATTGTAAAGTGTTACCCGGACCAGTTTAATCAACTGGCTTTTTTAATATTTCTTCAGCGGGATATGTTGAAAGATATTATATACTCAGTTGGATTCTGTTTAAACATAAATAATTGATATCCCATTATTAATAAATGCAGCAATATGACATGAGGTTGTCATGGTCTGAAATTAATGATATATTCTCTTTTAACATAAGCCACGTTTAAATCTATAATTAGGCCACTGAGTACTTAATGACAGTCTGGCGTCTGTACAGTGATTATCACCTCCCTTCGGAGCAGCCCGAGTCGCCCGCCTCTTGAACCCTTGCAAAATCTCATGACAACATTGTCTCTGTTCTGACCGAATATACTACACACACACACACACACACACACACACACACACACACACACACACACACACACACACACACACACACACACACACACACCACATATTGTTCTTGTAATTGCAAACCCTTCGGTATGGGTGGGATACGGATTTTGACACCAGGGCTGAAATTTCCTCAGGTTGAGGCTGGAGATCATCTCAGGAAGTTTTGAATATTTTTAGACAGGAAGTAGAAACATATGGGCCACACTCCAGGTAATGCCGACATTCTTGAGAATATTATAGAGGCCTCCACAAACACACACACACACACAAACCATGCCACGTTCCTTAGATGAAAAGACTAAAGCTCCTCCTAAAATACTCGATCTGCTCCTGCCTGACATATGTTTGTCTTTCTACCAGCACCTCTAATTTGATACAGTCCTGGAATCTGTGTGTATAGGGAAATCCTGGTATGCACCATTGCATTAGGGGCCGGAGGAGCGCTCATAACCTCACGGTGACTTTCAGAGTTCATCAGATGAGATGCCAGATGTAGGTGTCTGATATGTCCAACCTGATTACCTGGACTACCAACAAAAAGTTTCCCAGTATAGCCTGTTTGATGCTAAAGGCTGTATGGGCTTTTATAGGATTTAGCTATTCTCTCTGTCCTATTGCTCCAGCAGTTTGCCGTCTTTAATCTAATAATACTCAAGGCTATGAGCTGCAAGGTAACTATGGAGATCACTTAAGCTTACCGTCTTTAGGCTTTCTCTTGCAGTTTGGGTAACTAATACCTGATTAAATCCCGGTGCAGACAATAGGCTTGGTGGTGTCGATTGATGTAGCCTGTGCTCCATGGGGGTTGGTGAGTGGATGAAGGCCTGCTCTGTAAAGGATACCCTCTTTATCCCACCCCATGAGGGGCGCTTAGTCCTGGGGGAGCCAGGCGGTCCCCGAGGTTCGGCGAACCAAAACACGCTCGCACACGGACCGGATTTTAGCAATGAATGTAACAGACTGTTCCTTTCGGTGGGTCCATGGTGAGATGATTTGGCAGATGGCAAGAAAAATCACAGAATCAATAGAATTAATGCAATTCATTGAGATAAACACATTATTATTTAGCATAAACCAAATCTGGGAATAGAATCAATTAAAGAGAAATTAAAGTTCACCCCTCAAAAAAAAAACGTGCATGTCGTTCCAAACCTGAATTATTTTTATCTGTAGGACACTAAAGAAAGATATTTATAGAAATTTCTCAAGGTGCATCCCAATTTGTGTGCTTATGCGCTATGCCATTTTGTAGTATAAATAGTGTGAGTTGTGTGTACACACTGAAAATTCCAAGAAGAAAAGTGCGATTCAAATTCATGGATGATGCAATTCATTGACTGAAAAGTGGCATGTTGGATAGTCAACTGTTGCAGATTTCCTTACGTAGAGGAGGGGGAATGGCTGTCATACTCTGATGTTGGATCACAAAATAAACTATTCAAAATTCATACAGTAGAAGGTTGAGTGCATAGTATAAGTTCATATAGTTTGTCATTTTGGACAAAACTTTAGTCAATTGGGTCCATTGAGGACTGTATCGGACCCAAATGACTTTCATTGCATGGCCAAAAAAGTTCTTCAAAATATCTCCTTTATAGATCCACAGATGAAAGAAAGTCATACAGGTTTGAAATAACATAAGGTGAGTAAATCACAGAATCTTAATTTTTGGGTAAACTATCTCTTTAAACATTCTATAATGACTGTTGCTTGTATGAATTGATGATAATGATAGCTCCAAAACAATGACATCACAGCTATCAGATGCATTTGCATGTAAGCTTATCCCAGGCATGTCGCTGAATGGACCAAATCAACAAGGCCCCACTTCAGGGTACCTTTTCCAACCATCCCACCACCTAGCCAACAACCTCTCCTGCCCCCTCATCTATTGTGTTAACCCCAAGAACCCCCTGTGAGCATCAATGACCACAACAAAGCAGTGGGCAGAGCTTTAAGCTTCTAAGATCAGCAACCTAGTGAGCCTGAAAGCAATGCTAATTGCTAATAGTGCATGCTAAGCATTAAACTGACTAGCACTGAAACAAAGGAATAAATAAACTGTGAAACGGATTTAAATGCAGGCCTTCTGAGATGGGCCTGCTTGAAAGCTTTTTGTTGCCCTTGCGAAAGTGGGCGGAGGGGCTTGCCGATGTAGTCAGCAATCGTGTAAAACATCTGTTAAATCCAGAAACTCTGTTGGAAATGATGGAGCTGAGTTTAACAGCAAACAGCATGGATTAGAACTGGTTAATTGGTGAACCGATCAAACTGAACCTGCCAAGCCACGCTCAGGTCTGGACAATGATCTACTGTATCAGGCCACAGGCGGTTGACCTTTCCTCGCATGAGTTCGCGTTATCAGAGGATCTCTGACGTTTAATGACACCGTTGACTCTCTTAAGAACCGATTACATACTAACTTTAACCCACCCGCTAATTGATAATGAGGAGGTATTAGCTGAAGCATTTTCCCTCGGGCTGCGGACCACGGCTCAGAAGAATTTAATCAAACAGTTAACCATCAAATCCTAATGGAGACCTGCCATAGTGTGCTTTAAACTACAGATTGGGTCAATTACATGTTGCTAATGTTATTTTATTAAAAGTACATTTAAAAATACATTCATTCTATGCCTCTTCTATAATGAGCATTACTCAAAAATTGTTGATTACACTTTATTTTAAGGTGGCGTGGTTACGTTGTGCTTGCTCAAATAAGTACTAAGTAATATTAATTAACTATATGTAGACATATGGTTAGGGTTTGGTTTAGTTACTTGTAATTATGCCTAATTTACTGTTATTACTATTGTAAGTATGCATGTAGTAACTTGTTTTAACTAAAATATATTCTACCAAATCACATTCATGTGGTGCAACCAACAAAATCATGAGGTGCGAACAACATATATATTTTATAATTTTGTTACTTTTTTGTACAATAATCAGTTTGGTACTGAGGGTCAATATTCAATCTCGGTCCTGAAGCATAACCAAGTGAAAACCACTTGTTTAAACTAACAGCTCATTTTCCTTAAATGCCATGTCAATTAAATCTTTCAGGACCGCAATCAGAGCATCACACTCAAAGGGTCATCAGTGTTAAAATCTCTCAATCTCTGCTCTTTTCTTTCGACACTTTTTTTTTGTGTGTCTTTCTTCCTTAAGTAGGGAAATGAAGCTGTGATGGCATCAAACTGCTGTTCATCAATGGATCCTACACTCATTATCACGGAGTCTTTGTCACTTACAAAAGCTCCACTGCACAGTCATCTGGTCATCTCTTAATACACACTCCAGGGGTAATTGGCTCATTGGTGCAGGACAATGTGTGCAGAGGTATCAGGAAATCCTGAAAGGTTAAGACAATTTGATATTGAACTGATTTCCAGGGAGTTTTACCTTATTGTTATGGAGACTAATTAGGTTTATTTTCAGTGTGATTTCCATATTTTATCTTAGAAAATGATTCCCTCTGTAAAAATTATTGGTGGTTTAACTTAAAAAAGTAAGTAACCTGGTTGCCTTAAAATTTCATAGAAATAAAAATATTTAATATGATAAAGGAGATTGGTTTAATCAACAGAAATTTAAAATATGTTATCTGAACCACATAAATTGAAAAAATGTTGTGATTAATCATAAAAAAAAATTTCACAGTGCTGTAGGGGTGAAGGTTCGACAGAATTGTTCAAGTACATTCGCTGGATTTATTTGATATTTAATTTGTTTTAATATTAAATTATGAGTTTTTGAATTGCATGACATTTACATTTATTCATTTAGCAGATGTTTTCATCCAAAGTAACTGATGCAACAAGCAATTACTCCTATTGCATACACCCATTGTATTTTTTGAAATGGTGGAATTGGAACTGCTGTGTTCTAATTGGCTGTGCAGTCTATGGACTAATTCATTGGGAAATGTTTTGCTACTGGATTTTGCTACGGTTTACATTTAAGTTGTAGTTTGAAATGGTCTGGTTTGGTTTGAAAAAATTCTCCCATCAACAAGTGTTAGTGGAGTTACTGTACCTTCTTCACTAGATGATTCAAATCTACAGATTTATTTTCTGAATTCACTAATTGAGCAAATTTGTCAAGATGGTATTTACATAGTTGCATTTAGTCTGGTTGTAAACCAGAGAAAGATTAGGATTAAGGTAAATAAATGGCACCAATACCACTAATTCCACGTGATCTATAACATTTTTGTCATCTCTGTGTGTGTGTGTGTGTGTGTGTGTGTGTGTGTGTGTGTGTGTGTGTGTGTGTGTGTGTGTGTGTGTGTGTGTGTGTGTGTGTGTGTGTGTGTGTGTGTGTGTGTGTGTGTGTGTGTGTGTGTGTGTGTGTGTGTGTGTGTGTGTGTGTGTGTGTGTGTGTGTGAGCGAGAGAGAGGGAGAGAAAGGAGTTAAACGTGGTCTGTGAGAGCAGGTCTGTTAGAGGACATCCGGGAGGACAGGAAATGTTGGCACACACTTCCTCCTGTACTGTCAACTAAAGGGGAGACACACACACACACACACTTTATTCTTATGCCAGATTCTGACACACACACATTCACACAAATGGGGGTAATTAATCTCCTCTTCATTAGGATTACCTTTTTTTTCTTGAGGGATTTAAAAATGTCTGGATATTACAACACAATAAAGCGCTTCAACAATCCAAGGACAACAGATATGATGGCATTCATCGTATATGCATTGAAAACAAAACCCATGATCTATTGCAGTAAAATCCCTTGCAGTCAGATTCACAGTGCAGTGACACACACACACACACAACGGTCATTAATGCATTCAGTTTAATGGCTCATTATAGAGGGAGGCAATGTTTAGCCAACAGTGTTAGAAAGGTCAGCAACTGAGGGGGGAGGTTAGAGAGGTGAGGAGATTCACCAGATGAGGGTAGCTGGGTGAGGAAGGGGGGATAACCAGGACCCATGGGAACTGGAGTCCTGCCCTCTGTTAATGGACTGCAAAATGAGCCCCGGTCCCCCGTGTCATCAAATCAGATACAGAGGCAGATGGAGATGGAGTGAAAGATGACAATCAGGGTCAGACCCTTTATATTAAAACCGTGCTGTTTCAATGTTCACAGTTGGAGGCGGAGGCACAGGATGAGTTTGTTTCACTCACATGTATGCTAGGATTATTTTAAAAAAAGCTTAACGTGCTCACAGGAAAAAATTAAAAACACCAGCTTCAAAGATGCTTTGATTCTGTGTCAGCAGAAAACTGATCAAGGTAAAGCAGGACTGTCGTTCAGTTTAGATCTTCTGATTCACCACCTAAAGTAATTTTCTCCTTCTCTGGCGTTTCATGAAATTCACACTTCAGAACATCTACACGAGGAGTCGACTCATTTTGATCTTCTTTGTGGCCTGTAAACTGAGACTAACCTTTAATTATTATCCCAGTGCAAGTAAAGGCAGGAGATGGCAAGAAGAATAGCAATAGCAAATAAAAAATAGCAAATATTTGGTAGTCTTTGCACAACAGCGTTAAAGTTGGCATGAAGTGGAAGTTGCGACAGACTTTATTTGTGAATTATTCTTGAGAGAAACAGCTTACTGAACGAGCTAAAAGTTGTGTGGCAGAACTTAATGTTGACTATTAGTGGTTAATTGGATATTTAAAAGTGGGCATTGTATACTGGAGTTGGACCCACTTTATATTAAGTGTCTTTTGGCCGTTTTCCCAAAGGCTTAAGCTAGTCCCAGACTAAAATGCATGTTTGAGCAGTTTTAACTGAAAGAAACTTGCTCTAAAATATCTTAAAATATGTCAGTGCCATTGTTTTATTTTCTAAGGCACATTTATAAAATCTAACTAATTGAAGTCATAAAACTGGCTTAATCTAAGCCTGGTCTGTGAAACCGGGCCTTTACTAATCACATTAAAATGAATAATTTGATATAATGTACTCATTGTGTACATACAGTATATGTTTTAATGTTGTACTTAAAATACCAGCATTACATCTGTAATTAATTCCTGTAGGCTTATTACACCTATAATCTGTTGACCCTACCTTTTATCCCATGCTTAAAACTATCTATACCAGCAAACTCCTAACCTACCTCAATATAGAAGCAATACAACATGAACACAATAAGTAAGCTATATTATAACAACCACTCTATTTCTTGTGTAAGTTCATAATTAACAGCACATAATATAAAGCGGGACCAAAATGTATAACATACATACATGTGTTACAGCATTCTTTCCAGTGTCATGAACTGCAGTGGATACTGCTTAAAATAAAAGGTGTAACCAAATGTGGTTGGTGCAATCTCAGAAAAAAAATGACACAAAAGCTATCATTGGGGTGGTACCCTTTAAAAAGGTTATAATATGTACCATTTAGGTATAGCTACTAATTTTTGGAACCAATATTTGAAGTAATAATGCACTCTTTAGGTACGAAAGGGTACCGCCCCAGGGACAGGGTTTTTTTTTTGAGAGAGTGTGTAAATAAATGTGAAGTCTGCCCTTAATGATATACTGATAATCTTAGTATTAGTGGAAACGGGCTTGGATGCACCAGAGAACGTCACTGGCATATGATTCCATTGCCATTTTAAAACGTAAAACTACTTACTGCCAAATGGAGGACTAACTGCTGTAATTAAATCATTAAATCTCACTCTCCGCTTCGCAGGACACGAAGAGAATCGCCTATCCAGCTCGCCAAACTCATTTGCTACTCGAGCATGAAATTATGACTTTTTTGGATAAATAATTACAAAGCTAACATCTGATAGCAAGGTGCACCCAGGGGGAGGATTAGCGCAGACAGGGGTGTTAGCCCTCATTACCAGCAGTGGATGAGAGGAGGAGAGAGAAAATATACTGGGATGGAGAGATAGGCTGTGATTTTAATTGCAGGCTTCTCTGGTTGGCTCCTTATCACAACCTCTCAGAGGGATCAAATGGCTCCTCTGAATGGAGCATTTCATTAACCTGTCACCTTATCACGGGACAACCTGTGTGATGCTAATGTGCAAATTACCATAAACGGGATCGTTTGTTTCCCTGTTGGACATTACTGAGACCCTCTCTGGCACGCCGTGTGAACGAACGTGTGTATGTGTGTGTGTGTGTGTGTGCGCGCGCGCGCGCCTGTGTGTGTTCGAGCGCGCGCGCTGTGAGAGGGAGGGGAGTGATGATGATGATTCTCTCCGCTCCATCAAATCACTATTACGCTCTTATTACTTTCTTCAAAATTCCACACCAGACGTAAAAGCCACTTCTACATACAAACTCAAACTCGCGAGCAGAATGCGCGAGTGGAAAAAGCTTAATAAAACATTGAATATTGACTGGACATCCTATATGGCGTTGCACGATCAATGAATGCTCAAATGCATTTAATTATGGATGGATAGTGGCAAACTTTAATGAACAAATCTGGGGAAAAGTGTTTATTTAATAACTGGCAACATGGCATTTGCTTTACTAAATCCAGTCAGTTTCTGAAGTAGGCATGGAGAAAACAATCGTATAAAGATATGGAAAATGTGTAATATTTGCACTATAAATATGTCACAATGTAAGGTCTCAAGTTAATAGCCTCTCCATAGTTCTAGGAAAATTGTATTTTACCTAAAACATAAAATAATAAAACAATGTCAACAATAATACAAATTATTTATTTATCATATGTAGCCTATACTTTTATAAAATCCATTTTTAATTTTAACAATAAATATAGGCTACATATTGTCTTTTAAAATATTATGTAAGACAACTTCGTTAACCAATCAACTAACAATCATTTTTTACTGTAAAACTTTTGTATTATTTACTTTTGTTTATTATTTATCAGTTTAAAATGAGTTCAGGAGGACGTCAAAAAACGATGCATCTGTTCAACAACACTGATTTTAATATCGTTTTAAATTGTATTTTCTTATTGTATTTTTTTAAGATTTCGATATTTGTTGTCATATTCAACACCTTTACGCAAACAAGACGTAAGTAGGCTAACTAAAGTTCTTCGTTTACACTGCCACAAAACACACACTAACACACACTGCAGCCTACTTATCGCGTGGCCTCGGATAGGAGGGGCCTCGCGCTTAAGTAGCATGCCAATCAAGCCGTCAACTTCAAATTGTGAGAGGTCCAGAGGGTAGACGCATCACTAGACGTTCTTCCTGACGAGACCGCGCTTCTGCACCAAGCGAGAGTTATTGCTGTGATTGAAAGTGGATTGCCCTTCTCTCCTGTACATCTCCGTCAGAGTTCCTCGGGAGTTGGACATGTCGTTCCCCCAGCTGGGTTACCCACAGTTCCTAAACGCTTCCCAAGAGGTGTACGGAGCTGAGCGCGCGGGTGTCATGCCGTCCTCTCCACGCGAGGGAAGCTCGGAGAACGGAGCAAATCCCGCGACTGCAGCGGCTGCTATCACGCCAATGCTCGGCATGTACGCGAATCCGTGGACCGTGCAAAACTATAGCGCCTTTTTACCCTACAACAGTGCCGAGCTGGCCCTGCTGTCTCAGATGGTAAGATACTTTTAGACTTAAAAAAAAAAAGTATTTTACGGTTCATTCCCGCAGATAAATATTTGTACAATGTTTTGAATTGATGAATGAAACATTATGACTCTGCCAGGGCTAAATCTTAATAATTGGCAACGCTTCCAAAAGATCTTTACCAAATGTTCAGAGTTGCATGAAGTCCATATATATATTTTTTTTAATTATTCATAAATGCCTAGTTAAAAATAACTAATTATAATTTTTACATTTTTACTCGCACAAAATGATACAATTTTAGATATAATCACGAGTCAGTTATTGCATCACTACTTTTTTAAGAACGACGTTTATTTAGCTTTTCTTATTTTACTAATTTAGCCAACTCTAAAAACTTTTTTGAAAACAATTAATATTTTGAAATTATAGTTATTTGATATTTACATTTGTTTTTACTTGTTTGTTTTAAAATGAAATGCTGCAAAGAAGTTTGTTGCCACGTTCTTCCCCCAGTTGAAATAGTCAGTTCACTAATTCTCTTTTTCTAAATTAAAAGAAAACAAGGAATGAGGCTTTACACACATTACTTGTCGTCCTTATGCATATTTCTGTTGGTTTCAAAAACTTTTACTGATAGTTAATTTTGGCAATCCCCAGGGGTCGCAGTATGAGTTGAAGGATAACCACGGGGCTCACCCACCAGGATTTGCAGTCCACACAGCGCCCGGTTTCTACCCATATGGCCAGTACCAGTACGGTGACCCGGCCCGGGCCAAGAGCGCTACCAGAGAGACCACCAGCACACTGAAAGCATGGCTTCAGGAACATAAAAAGAACCCGTACCCCACCAAGGGTGAGAAGATCATGCTGGCCATCATCACTAAGATGACCCTTACACAGGTTTCCACCTGGTTCGCCAACGCGCGCCGGAGACTCAAGAAAGAGAATAAAGTGACCTGGGGTCGCAGTGCCGAGGACAGAGACGGACGGATTTTCGACAGCGACAATGACGACGATGCAGACAAAAATGACGACGAGGAAGAAATCGATCTGGAGACCATCGATATTGACAAATCTGAGGAGTCCAGGGAAGATCAGAATCAGGAAACCTCGGATAATCAGCCTGAGAGAGAAACCGTAGAAACACCGCGGATATTAACCTCACCAGCACTTAAAACGGACAGCCCTTTGTCGAGCAGTAATAAAGAACAGAGTGTGGTCAAAATCGTTGGTGAGGTGTCTCCTGGTGGACCGGTGTGTCAGAGGCCTGGAAACAGCAAACCCAAAATCTGGTCTTTGGCGGAGACGGCGACAAGTCCCGATAACACGCATAAACTCAATGTACCCTCGACGCCCGCAGGCCTCAGGGCCTCACCCTCGACCCATCCAGCTTTCCTCTCCACTAACGGAATTTATACTTGCCAGATTGGGAAACTACACAACTGGGCGAGCGCAGCTTTTCTCAGCGCAAATTCTCTGATGGGTGTGCGCTCACTTTTAAGTCAAAACAGTAACTTCCCAAACTACAGCTCCGTTACGAACCCCGAGAAGAAACCCTCGTCTGCCTCTGGCTCTCCGTGTCTAGACAGCGACAACTCATCCGACAGTTTCAGCCTAAAACATAATGGTTAGTATTCAATATGCAAAGTAATTTTCGAGATCAACAACATTTTGGTCTTTGCTGTTGCAGTTAAATGCAAGTTTGTTTCAAAGACCGGGTTTTCATTTATGTATCCTTTGAATTTTATTTAGATCAAGAAAACGTTCAGAGAATTGAATCTCCAACACTTGCGTCCAGATCACCTTTTCCAGTCATCCATGACAGGTAAATTATACATGCACACATCGTTTTTTGTTTTTTTTCAAGGTTTCGATCACGTCAAACTTTGATTAGCTTTAATAATTAAAACACAGTTTCACTTCACACACAAGTCAATGTTCTTAATAACAGTTTGTAAAGATCACCATTAGTTCATCATTATTTTATGCATTCAAATAATCTGACTTTTTCATTTAGGCTAGGCCTACATTTAAATAGCATGTGAAACTTTGATTCACACATTTTTATTAATAATCCTAAATACTGTGGCTTGTTGCCTTAGCCAATTAAAGTTATTTAACGTCTAACCGAAGAAAACCAGTCATTTGCATCGATAGACAAATAACTCTACTGATGCTGTCATTTGTTGAAGTACATTTTGACTAATTTTACTAATTTCTGCCTTTTCTCTACTCATACAGGTCTCATCATGAAACATCACAACGCGCTCTGAAGACTATTTCATGAACACAGAACTTATCAGAAATCTCTAAATTATTTAAGGAAAAACTAAAATGTGACAATACAATAACAACATATAGCGTCAACAAATAGACAAAAACAAATTTTGTATTTCTTAATACGCTCCCATCCTGCAATATAATTTTTGTATTGTCATTTAATATCATTTCAGCATGTTTGAGTTTACCGTGTAGCTCGCCTACATTTCTTTTACAGAGTTAATAAGAGTTATTTGTCAGAAAATTGTGAAAATGATATATTTTTGTGTAATAAAGAAAATGAGATGAATTGTGTCACTGAAATCCATAATCATAAGTAAATTAATTGTGAGTTATTTGTTTAAAATCCATGATTGAATTAAGACACATCATTGTTTCGTTACAGTGATTTTTTCTAATTGTATAAGGGAATCAAATATATGTTATAAAAATGTAAAGTTATATTAATGTAAAAGATGAAATTATATTTTAATAACTTTGATAATCCCGACATATGAACGTGTCCCCATTTTAGGTATCCTAATAAGCTGTTGATTTAAAAAAATCATGTATCAAAACCAGTCAATTGCAAACAAGCATATGATTTTACCGACATTTAAAAAAAAACTTAAATAAGCCAGTAAAAAAGTTGCTGCCTTAAATTAAGTAGGCTACAATCAACTTATTAATAATGACTAAAGTTGTCGATGTACATTTATTCAATTTATTAACATTTTTCTAAATTACCGCTTTGAAATAGGCAATGGCGACATCTATTGGCAACTTTTTCAAATGTATGTTTGGAATGCTAGATTATTTAAATTCAAAAGAATGTAAATGCTATGTGAATTAAGACTATATAAAAATACAATATTAGCCTATGGATCATTGCAACATCGTTCGTTTTTCTTGTGGCCTAAACAACTAAGAAATCACAGAATATGACATAGAAAGTTCTTAAAGTAGGTCTCAAAGCTATTTGTTAAAAATAAGGTGAGGGGATGCATACTTTTGAGCTGAGATTCAAACTAATGACTAGTTATGCACGATTAAATTGTTTATGAGAGTTCACAGCGCGGTTTCAACAGAAGGCGAAAGCTCTCCTTACACAACCCCGACAGCTGACTGAAATATGGAGACAGAGGAATATGGATCGCAGCTGTTCAAATGCCAGCGCGTGTTACTCGGAGGAGAGTCGGGTGTGCATGGAGATTATGTCAGTGATAAGTACAATATAAAGCCTAAGAAAGGAGAGACTGATCTAATATCGGAGCTCTGTGGTGTCTCAACACCAGGAAAACCGGCCATTCACGCAAAAGTGTGTTATAGGCATATATTTTAATAATAGGCCTAATTAAAAAAAAAAAAAAAGATTTGTGAACCAACAAGTAGCAGAACTCTAACTGCTGATAACATAGGCGGCGAAATATGATTTCATAACATGAGAGAAGCGCTTTACAACGTCGACTTTTATTAAGGCATGAACAAATCAAATAACATAACTGGTATATGGCAGTCACAGTCATTTTCACATTAAAATCTATAGCCATAACCGACACAATACAGGCTACAATAATGTCCTGTTAAGCATTATAGCCGTTTGTTAATGTTATTTATGAAGCTGCTTATTATAAATTATTACCTATACGTGAAAAACAAGGACCACTGAAGCGACGACCTCCGCAAACCTTCAGAGAAAATAAACCGCCACCCAGGCCAACAAAGGTTTATGTGAAGACGTGAATTAATTTTCAGTGTTTGGAAGTGTGTTTATATTCTGTGTGCTTTGTCGCAGATGCTGCAGTAAAGAACGTGTTTTAGAGAGAGGGGAACTGGGGAAGTTAGTGACAGAGGCACATCTGGATCGGGTCACATTCTTACTGTGTGACAAATAGACTGATTTATGGATGTCCTAATCAAACACATGATCCCAAATCAGTAAAGAGACATTTTTGAAAGCTTTTCGTGATACAAGATGTCAGCAAAACCACACATTCCTGAAAACCCGGTGCTCAGCGAGAAGTTCGTAAAACATATAATTTTTTGTTGTTGTTGTTATTGTTGACCGAGGTTCAAACCCAAAGGTCAGACTGGGGCCAAGAACACGGAGCACTTGGAGAGTGAGTGATGTGGGAAATAAAACAGATACATTAAATCACTGACTGTTGTTTGAAAATGATTTATCTATTTTTTGCTTGATATGAAAATGAATCACTCCGAGTGTAAATATGTGGTGATACCTGACCAAGCAAGTAGGCCTACCGCAACTGTCAAAAAATTATGTTATTAATTTATGACTTATTTTGTTTTTGGATCCAGACTTAAACTCCTAACGTTCAATGGTTGTTTTCAGCACAATTC
This sequence comes from Siphateles boraxobius, assembly GCF_051911475.1. NCBI lineage: Eukaryota > Metazoa > Chordata > Actinopteri > Cypriniformes > Leuciscidae > Siphateles > Siphateles boraxobius. The sequence continues at coordinate 12,082,678 of NW_027508975.1, forward strand.
ATGAGGTTTAATTTGTTAACACTACATCAGTTAACCATGAACAATACTTTGACGACATTTATTAATCTTATAGTTAATGTCATAATGTCTCAGCATTTAATACATTTTTAAGATCAAAGGATCTACCTTAATATCAGTTAATGCCCTGTGCAGTTTAAATAACAAACATTTCTAATAACTAACATTAACAAAGGTTAATTAGTGTTATATTCATGTTGCATAATGTTAATAAATGACACCTTATTGTAAAGTGTTACCAATATATTTATTGTCATTGCACCTTGGGTTACTGAATTTTATGGCATTAAAATAGTCTAAAACAGTTAACTATTAAAACGAACGGATACATTATTAATTTAATGAACAGAAATATTCCACAACTCAAAATCACACTAAATATAAGACAGACAAAATAAGAGAGTTGTTTACAAATAATTCTGGCTATCAAAACAGATATATAGATTAAAGTAAAAGTAATAACGCACTAGGAATCTTCAGTGAAATGTGTCTTCAAACAGCAAGCTCTGCATATTACGGTCTTTTTATGAGGCATTTTTGCATTTTCATGCAAGACTGCAACAAGGAATATTACTATCTTTGGGTCCACCTGGTCAGGTTATGTGTCAATCAAAGCAATGATGCTAGAGAAGATGTCAGTCATGTTAAGGCATTTCTGTGCTATGCTAATGCTAATGGTGCTAGTCCTGCCTGGGCCTTTGTGGCCCACCCGTGATAAGACATAAAATGGCTGCCTGTTTGAAAGACTAGGTTAAGGCTTCATGAAATGAATATATTAAACCAAGAAGGTGTGAAGGACGAAGAGATGGAGGAAGGTACAAAAAAAATGAATAACTGAATAAAATAAGCAGAAAGCGAGGTGGGGAAAGCGTTCAAATGTTTAAAAGAGGGATAGGTTTCTCTCATGAAAAAAACATGAGAGACATCTGACTTTGCATTTGGAATTAGTTTCAAAAATAGAAAACGGTTCAAGGTAACGATTGCACTATAACTACAGGTCTAACCTGAGGTTACTCTGACAGACCAAAGCTCTGCAGGACTATCTGATGCAATCAGTTTCCCAAAGCATATAGAGGATTAATATCCAAGTGTAAGAGAAGAGTGTCCAAGCCCCATCACCACATGTGCTGTTATCTGTAATCCTGTTAAATAAACGTCATACCAACCCAAACAGTCTGGGCAGATGCACTGCAAAGTGAGACTGAGATCTTACAGTCCTTCACCTAGAGCTCTGTGAAGGAGACATGCTCTTCTGAAAGACTGACAAACTAATACCCAAACTCTCACACACACACACACACACACACACACACACACACACACACACACACACACACACACACACACACACACACACACACACACACACACACACACACACACACACACACACACTATTAAGTCATTTTGTTACAGTACACTTCTGCAAGACCAATCCCCTAGAGCAAACTGGAGTTAACTATATGGGAGTCTTGCTAAAAAAAAAAAAACTATAGCTGGTTTCTACCATGGAATAAAAATAAAAATGGTATAAAGACTTTTTACCAAAAAATGTGAGATATAAATTTGCAATTGCAAGAAAAAAAAGGGCAGAATTGTGATGAAAATATACAATTACCTTTTTTAAATGCTAGTTTATATATCACAATTCTGAAAAATAAAACCACATTGCTACAAGTAAATGTGGTTCTCTTACGAGAGTATCTCTCGTACTGCGTAATATCTTACGCTATGGGGAAAACCTCTTTTCCACGAGATATTGAAGCCAAAAATTATCCTTTAATTTTGATTAATGTAAAACGCTGTGCGGCAGCGTGCAGACATAGGCAAGACGGCTCGCGCGCCTATTGGCTGCCCTGCGGCAACAGCAGCAAGCCTATCGAGAGAGGCCCTGCGTGACGTGACATCCAATGGGGGTGCTTCGCGCCCATTTCGTCGCGTCCCGCCAGAATAGGCGTGGCCTTGGCCTATAAATACGCTCGACAGGCTGATACAAACTGATTTTCAACTCTTCAGCGAAGCACTACTGCATCGCTGGATCCGGAGTGAGAAGCCGCGCCGTCTGATTGTAAGCCTTCTGCGGGACGAGCCTTCGAGCCTGAAGTCGCTGGCCTACACCTCGCCGCCTTCAGCCGCCGTACCTGCTACGCTTTCCGGCGTTCATATCCTTTTCACTGCTGAGTGTGTGTTCGCCGCTGCGACTCACACTCTATCTCTGTTTTGTATCTGTTCTAAAAGAGCAAGCGTCTTTTTGAAGACGCTTCGTTCCTGTGGAACTATTGCCATGGTGACTCTGAGGACTTGCCTGGCATTTTCTCTCCGAGTCTGCACTCCCGCCCGCTGTAGTGCCGCGCCGCAAAGCGCCGTATTCAGCGGGTCCTCGAGCCTTCTCCAGCCTGTGAAAGCTCGCCGGTTCGCCCGCCAGCTTCTCCAGCTTCAATCGAGTCGCTCACTGACGGACAACGGCCGCCGCGCGCCGCCGCTTCCGCCATTAGTGACGACAAGATAGCTGCATCGGTAGAGGAGGCCAGCTATTGCCATGGTGAGTGAGACTCCCGCCCGCTGTAGTGCCGCGCCGCAAAGCGCCGTACTCAGCGGGTCCCTGATCCTTCTCCAGCCGTGAAAGCTCGCCGGTTCGCCCGCCAGCTTCACCAGCTTCAATCGAGTCGCTCACTGACGGACAACGGCCGCCGCGCGCCGCCGCTTCCGCCATTAATGACGACGAGATAGCTGCATCTGTAGAGGAGGCCAGCTGCTATATCCCCGCGTCGGACAGTGAGGATTGGGCGAGCTCTGTGGATCTCCCCCTTCTGCCCGCGAGTCGTCAGGGAAACGGGCCAGCATTAAACCGCGGCTAGCTTTTCTTTACGTTATAAGAAAGCTACCCCGCCCCCCGTGGGCATGCGTCATCGGCGAAATGAGGATAGAGTGTATTTTTAGTCCCGCCGAGGCCGGACCAATCTCCATTCCTCAAACATTTCTCAGTTCCTCTTAGTTTGAGCGGCTGAAAATGTCAATATTGCAGCAATGAGCCTGTTGTATAACACGCACGCATGCAAACAAACGCCAACACACACAAAACTGTGATGACGCTCTATTATGTGGTCGAGCTATTTTAGGCTTTTGTCGTTTCCCCCTGTGGTTCAGTGGCGAAACCTACAGCCATTGCACGGGAGACCCGTGTTCGATCCCAGCTCTCGCAGCAGATAAAATTTAGTCTAGCCCGGCCAGACTTGCACTGATACTTTTCGCTCGTTCAGTTCCAAGAAAATGTGACTGTTCCAGAGTATTTTGCAGTAAACAAGCCGGTACCATGGCCCGCTTGCCTGCACACAAATGCTGTTTCCACGGCGACCCAGAAAAATCATATAAGCAATGTATTGTCTGGTATTCCGGCCACAGCCGATGGTGTTTTGAGTGTAATGAAAATGCCCACAGCCCAGTGTTCATTTCTACACACAAACACAGCCCGCCACAGTGCAGGGCTCGCACATATGAAATCGACTCATGTCAATTGTGCATTAAATGTAGTGAATGTGCCCACAACCCAGTGCCCACAAACACTACACGCTGCATGTGCCACGTTTTCTGTAAAACGAAACCAACACACATACAGTCAGCTAAGACCCACGGTGTTTAAGTCTCGCCGCGGCCAGACTCCACCGAAACCTCTCGCTCGTTCAGTTCCAAACAATGTGACTGTTCCAGTGTATTTCGCAGTAAACAAGCCGGTACCACAGCCCGCTTGCCTGCACATTAACGCCATTTTTACGGCGACCCAGATAAATCCAATAAAGAGTGTATTTTCTGGTGTCCCGGCCATAGCCGATGGTGTTATGAGTGTTGTAAGAATGCCCACGTCACAGTGCCCATTCCCACACACAGACACAGCCCGCCACAGTTCAGGGCTAGCACAAATAAAATCGACTCATGTCGATTGTGCAAACGTAGTGAATGTGCCCACGACACAGTGCCCACAAACACTACACAGTTCGTGTCCCACGGTTTCTGTAAAAACGAAACCAACACATATTCAGTCAGCGCAAGCCGACGGTGTTTTCAGTGCAGTAAATGTGCCCGCTGTCCCGCGCCCACATTCACTCACAGACACGCTGAACCCTACGGGGTTTGTCCCGCTCGTTCTCTCTCCACAATTTGTCATAGAGAAAGCGAGTGCGAACAGGCTGCCCGCCGTGATCGGCGCGCCCCCCGCCTCGCGCACTTTAAACACAGTGTTCATGTCTCAGCACACCGAAGCTCTGCAGCCGCCGCTGTGCCGCGGCCAGAGCCCGGATATCATTCTGCCTCTAGCTATCCACGCGAATGCATGGGCAATGCTTCCCGGGGTATCAGAATCGGTGTTGAACACTATAAAGAGAGGCTATTCGCTACAGTTCGCTCGACGTCCCCGCCGTTGCACGGCGCGTGTCGAAACCACGGTGGACAATGAAGTATCTCATCTACTTCGAACCGAAATAGCGAAACTACTGAGCAAAGGGGCCATAGAACCTTTATCTCAGAGCGAAGGGGGTGTATACAGCAGATATTTTCTGGTACCGAAAAAAGACGGGGGTCTCAGACCCATTCTAGATCTGCGACAATTGAACAAAGCGCTTCTGAAACGCAAGTTCAAAATGCTGACAACCAGCAAAATCCTCGCGCACGTACGCCAGGGAGACTGGTTCATGTCAATAGATCTGAAAGACGCCTATTTCCAAATACAGATTGCGTCACGTCACAGGCGATTCTTGAGATTCGCCTTCGAGGGCCAGGCATATCAATACACAGTCCTACCGTTCGGCCTGTCTCCAGCACCCCGTATATTCACGAAGTGCATGGACGCGGCTCTCGCACCCCTGAGACTTCAGGGCATGCGAATTTTGAACTACTTGGACGACTGGTTGATTCTAGCTCGATCACAATCAGAGCTCATAGAACACAAGACCGCATTACTCGAGCATCTCGAGAATTTGGGTCTCACAGTCAATTGGGCGAAGAGTTCGCTGTCTCCCAGCCAGAAAATCTCCTTTCTGGGAACAGTGATGGACTCGCTGTCTATGACAGCACGTCTGTCGCCGGAGCGAGGACTGAACATTCAGCGCGCCGTGAAATCCTTCCGCCGCGGCCCTATAGTCCAGCTCAAACGGTTTCAGAAAATGCTGGGCCTCATGGCCTCAGCATCTTCAGTACTTCAGCTGGGCCTGCTTCGCATGCGCCCACTGCAGTTATGGCTGAAAGCACGAGTTCCGCCCGGGGCTTGGGCCGCTGGTCTGTTTCGCATCAGGGTCGACAGGAAATGAGTCTCGGCTCTGAAACCTTGAAAAAAGCCGACTGGTACCAGTCAGGCGTGAGTCTGGGGACTCCCTCGAGTGTGATGGTGGTGTCCACGGACGCCTCCACCTCGGGGTGGGGAGCGCTGCTCGAGGGCAGACCGTTCTTTGGCCAGTGGTCAGAACGGGAGAAGCTCCTACACATAAACTGTCTAGAAATGCTGGCAGTAGACAACGCGCTAAGGCGTTTTTGTCCCCAGATAAAAGGCCGCCACGTCTTAGTCCGGTCGGACAACATGTCAGTGGTGGCGTACATAAATCACCAGGGCGGCGTCCCGAAGCCTTTACAGGCTGACGAAACGCTTCCCTGGGCTGGGCTCAGCACAACCTGCTTTCACTGAAAGCAGCGCATGTGCCTGGTCACCTGAATCTTGGACCAGACAGACTGTCCAGAAACAATGTCCAAGCAGGGGAATGGTCGCTGCACCCGCAGACGATCCAACTGCTGTGGGAGACATTCGGCAGAGCGCAGGTGGACCTGTTCGCGTCCCAGGAAAACGCTCACTGTCCGAACTTTTTCTCCAAGAGCAGGGACGCGCTGGCCCACGTATGGCCCCGACGCCCCCTCTATGCTTTACCCCCCGTCTCGCTCCTGCCTCAAGTGCTGGAACGAATCAGGGAAAATGGATGCCCAGTGCTGCTCGTGGCTCCGCTATGGACGAACCAAACCTGGTTCCCAGTCCTGATGCAGCTGGCCAGCACTGCCCCGTGGCCGATACCGGTGAGGAGAGACCTCCTCTCTCAGGCAAAGGGCTCGATTTGGCATCCTCGCCCGGAGTTATGGTCCCTACATGTGTGGGCCATCAACGGGTACCCGCTAACCTCCCGGAGGGAGTGTTAAACACGATCACGCAGGCTAGGGCCCCGTCTACTAGACGGCTCTACTCCTCGAAATGGTCAGTGTTCTCTACCTGGTGTCAAGCTCAGGGCTTTTCACCCGTAGACTGCGGGGTTACGGAAGTGCTCTCCTTCCTTCAGGAGCTGCTCGATAAGGGTAGAACCCCGTCCACGCTCAAAGTATACGTGGCGGCCATAGCGGCGTTTGCAAAACCGACGTCTGGCCAGTCACTGGGGAAGAACGACCTCGTCGTGCGATTCCTCAGGGGAGCTCGGAGGCTGAATCCTTCCAGACCTCCCTCAGTCCCTATGTGGGACCTTTCTACGGTTCTGGAAGCCCTGAAAGGTGCCCCATTCGAGCCAATCCATTTGTCAGACATGAAGCACCTGTCTTTCAAAACGGTATTTCTTGTGGCTCTTGCTTCAATGAAGCGCGTGGGGGACTTGCAAGCGCTTTCAGTAAGCGCGTCCTGTATTGAGTTTGGGCCTAATGACTCAAAAGTCATACTCAAACCAAGGCACGGGTACGTGCCAAAATCCCTCAACACACCGTTCAGGGCCCAGGTTATTTCCCTGTGCGCCCTCCCGGTGAACAATGAGGAAGCGGATGCTAATCTCCTTTGCCCCGTCAGGCCGCTGAGGGCTTATGTGTCCCGCTCGTCTGTCTTCAGGCAGACCGAGCAGCTCTTTGTTTTGTTTGGCGGACGCTCCAAGGGACTGGCCGCATCAAAACAGAGCCTATCCAGATGGATAGTCGATGCCATAGTGCTGGCTCACACTTCTAAGGGCCTGCAGTGTCCTTTGGGTGTCAGAGCGCACTCCACGAGAGGCGTGGCCTCTTCGTGGGCGTGGTCTAGTGGGATTTCCTTGCATGATATCTGTATGGCGGCGGGCTGGGCCTCGCAGTCTACATTTATAAGGTTCTATAACCTAGAAGTTCCCGCCTTACAGGCCAAGCTGCTGTCGGTCTAGAATTCAGTACTATCTGTCCCGCTGCGCCGGCGCAGAATGCTGAGTTTTGATTGAGTATCGCTCACTGATCGATGGAACAGCTCCATGGGTGTTGAATAGCCCGTATTTTTGCCCAGTTCAGGCTGAACGCGTTCACCCTGTCTGCGGGATATACTGTTGACATAACTAGCTCCTATGGGATGCTATTTCGTGGGGAATGATGCTGGTAGCCTCTCTTCTCCGACTCTCTGTGAGTCTACGGTGATTATGCACTATATGAGCCCCGGGCTACTGCCCTTGGGACTTTGGTGTCGGATCCCAGTACGCACGGCGTCTTACATTGTGTTCCCCATAGCGTAAGATATTACGCAGTACGAGAGATACTCTTGTAAGAGAACGTACTCGGTTACTAACGTAACCTCGGTTCTCTCTAGAGAGGGAACGAGTACTGCGTATCTTGCCGTGCATACAACAGCGCTGGTTCGCTTCAGCGTTGAAAACCAGTTTGTATCAGCCTGTCGAGCGTATTTATAGGCCAAGGCCACGCCTATTCTGGCGGGACGCGACGAAATGGGCGCGAAGCACCCCCATTGGATGTCACGTCACGCAGGGCCTCTCTCGATAGGCTTGCTGCTGTTGCCGCAGGGCAGCCAATAGGCGCGCGAGCCGTCTTGCCTATGTCTGCACGCTGCCGCACAGCGTTTTACATTAATCAAAATTAAAGGATAATTTTTGGCTTCAATATCTCGTGGAAAAGAGGTTTTCCCCATAGCGTAAGATATTACGCAGTACTCGTTCCCTCTCTAGAGAGAACCGAGGTTACGTTAGTAACCGAGTACGTTATATTTTGCGATTCTGACTTCTTTTCTCGCAATTGCAGAATTTCATTCAGAATTGCAAGTTATAAACTCAGAATTGCGAGAAATAAAATACAAATTGTGAGATACTGTATAAACTTGCAAGAAAACAAGTCAAAATGTGAGATAAAAAGGTCACAATTAACTTTATTTTTTATTCCATGGCGGACACAAGCTTCCATAACCAGAAAAGCACATGCAGCTTCGGATTAGAGTTGGTTTACAGGAATAGTTCACACACAAATGTATATTGTGTTGTCATTTCCTCACCCTCACTAGTTACATATATCTGCATGACTTTCTTTCTTCTCCATGTGAAACATAAAGACGAAACTTTCAAAAATGTCTCTTCGGTTATTCAAAATATCAAAATCAAAATATCTGTGTGTGTGTGCGTGTGCGTGTGTGTGTGCGTGTGCGTGTGTGTGTCCATACGGGTTTGAAAGGACATGAGGGTGAGTAAATTATGACAGGACTCTTCTTTTTGGGTGAACTGTCCCTTTAATATTGTGTAAACTCTGCTTCATAGTGAAGTATAATATTCATACTTGACACTTAGAAATCATTTTGGCAGACACCCATAAAATGAGTCCATATGACAACAATTTTTATTACTTGGGCTGGCAAGACCTTTGGTCAATGGAAGAGAGTAGGATCAGTTTCCTTATTAGGTCAACATATGATATTCTCCCATCACCGCAGAACCTAAACCTCTGAGTAGGAGAGGATCCCTCTTGTCCTTTGTGTTCATCACCTGCCACATTAAGGCACATTTTGACAGGATGTAAGGTGGCCCTTAGCCAAGGTCGGTTTACTTGGCGTCATGACCAAGTATTGCGATGTTTGGCTTTAGCATTGGAAGACAAGCGTAGTATGACCAATAAGTTGCCGCCTGTTCTAGCAAAATATTACACGCAGAAGACAATATTCCTCCGCCCAGGCGAGCAACCACCAAGAAAAGGTGCTAACACCAATTCTCGCCCTGGACAACTGGAAGCTGCTAGGAACTGGAAGATGCTGGCTGATCTTGATCAACGGCTTATTTTTCCACCTGAGATTGCCACCACTGACCTACAACCAGATATTGTTTTGTGTTCTGGATCAGCACGCATTGTTCAACTCATAGATTTAACAGTGCCATGGGAGGATGCGGTAGATGAGGCATATGAGAGGAAGAAACTGCGGTATGCTCATCTGGCCACTGAAGCAGAACAGCGAGGATGGAGAGTCCAGGTTTATCCAGTGGAACAAGGTTGTCGAGGTTTTGTGGCACACTCTACAACTCGGTTCCTCAGAGACGTCGGATTCAGTGGCCAAGAGTTGCGTGGCACAGTAAATAACGTATCTGAAGCAGCAGAAAGGAGCAGCAACTGGCTGTGGTTGAGACGGAAAGATTCTAGCAGGCTGTGTACAGGCCGCCATGCTACGGTTTCGTAGAATTCTTGAAAACTTGAAGAGTCTGTTGGTTTATTTGTATAGGTTGTATAGTATTTACAGTCATTACGTTCCTGTGTATATTGCGTGAATGACGGGTGGTTGGGCAGATATTGTGTTTTGCGGTAGGTGGTATGCCATAAGGAACCGTTGCCACTGAAACTGCATATTAATGCACCAGTGGGGCTCGACAGCCTTAGTCAAACGGGTTGGCGCGTATGGTTGGGTTGCGGAGAGATTGTGAGATTGTGGTTAGGTCTCAGCAGCAGGAGGGATGTAGAGGTCAGTAAGCTGGGCTGAGTTGAGTGGGGGACGAAGGGGGGTGACTCTGGGACGCCAGAGTCACTGTCGAGCCCTCTTGAGGTGTCGTTGGCTAGTCGACGAAACACTGAGGACAGAAGGTGCCCACTTGAAGACCCTAGAGATGTCCCCTACTCAGCTCAATCCAAACGGTTGTCATGGGGGGACCGCACTGTGGTTGCAGCCGTTGTGTGTGCTGACGTGTGTTAACACTAGACAGAAGGAGATTTAAATCACCATATGGAAAGTAGCGTAAATGGATGGAGAAGCATAGGTTACTGTAAAGCTATGTCTTAGTTGGTGCTTATCTTGGCGAAAGCCGAGTACAAATCAGCATGAAGTTTTAACATCTATTCTCATGTAATGGAAATCATGAAGATCTGGATACGTCCAGTGACTGCAGTGAATAGTGCTGCTGGCAACAAGGGAAAGACCTTGTGACAGCCTGGAGAGACAGCTGACAGGAGGAAAGAGAACCCAATTGGGCTGGTGAGGGTTATTTACCCTTGTCGGCAGTATCCAGCTCTGTGTTTACAGGATGCTGGAGACACCCGCCCAAGGCTTCTGAGAAATTAAATAGAAAATTACCCCTAGAGTCTGCGAGAGCAGGGGCGGAAGATGACTCAATGTTGGACAACATTTTTAACGACGTTGGAATGGAAACGGATATGAGAATGGAGAGTACTTCACAAAAGACTAGTTCAGGTTCTGCAGTTAGCAAAGTCATTGAACTCCAAGCTTGTGTCTGTGGCTGGAGCAAGGAGACAACGGTCAGGGGGTTGAGGATTCATCAAGGGAAAATGAAATGCTTGAGGGAGAAGGGACAAGGGCCTCGCATTGATCAGTACTTCTTACGAAGTCAGTCAAGTCAGTCGAATGAAATCCAGCGACAGGAAGCAAACCACAGTTCGCAGGATATCAGTACCCCTGTCATAGAGGAGATGAGGGTTTGCACAGTTAGTGATGAACACATTGATACTTGTGAACCAGACTAACCAGCATAAGAGAGAAAAGAACCTCAACGGGCATAGGCCTAGAGTTAGATGGCCAAGAGCTTGTGAGAAAACTGCATGGGACACGGTAAACACAGATCTATGCTTTGCAATGGAAAGATTAATTGGTACAGTTGAAAAGAAGCTGGATAAATTTGGGGACATCATTTACGCATATGGAAGTGAGAGGTTTGGTGTGGACAAAAGGAAGGAAAAAGTACAAACTACTCCTGCTGTATCTAGACGGCAGCAGAAAATTGAAGGGTTAGTTAGAGAAAGGAAACAGCAGAGGAAGCAATGGAAAAAAGCAGAACAAAGTCAGAAGGAGGGACTCAATCTCTTACAAAGGGCCATAAAAGATAAGCTTGCAACATTACGCAGAGCTGAGCGCCTACGGAAACGCTACAAAAAGAAGGAGCGTGCGAGGGCTAATTTCTATAAAGACCCATTCAAATTTGTAAAGAAGTTATTCACCAGTGAGAAGAATGCCACTTTAAAAGCATCTAGGGTTGAGCTAGAGAGGTATTTGGAGGAAACGCATACAGATGCAAAAAGGCATGAGCCTATGTCAATTCCGTCAGATATCCCACCTATCAATCCACCAGAATACCAAATGGAGGTCTGTGCACCTAAGTGGAAAGAGATAGAGCAGGTTGTGAGAAAGGCAAGGGCTTCATCATCTCCAGGGCCTAATGGAGTTCCGTACAGAGTGTTCAAGAGTGCTGTAGGAGTTCTACGAATTCTGTGGAAATTTATAAAAGTGGCATGGGAAAAGCAGGTTGTACCTATAGCATGGCGCCGAGCAGGTGTAGTCTTTATACCTAAAGAAAAAGATGCTACAAGCAATGGAAAAAAGCAGAACAAAGTCAGAAGTTGGGACTCAATCTCTTACAAAGGGCCATAAAAGATAAACTTGCAACATTACGCAGAACTGAGCGCCTACGGAAGCGCTACAAAAAGAAGGAGCGTGCGAGAGCTAATTTCTAGAAAGACCCATTCAAATTCGTAAAGAAGTTATTCACCAGTGAGAAGAATGGCATTTTAAAAGCATCTAGGGTTGAGCTAGAGAGATATTTGGAGGAAACGCATACAGATGCAAAAAGGCATGAGCTTATGTCAATTCCGTCAGATATCCCACCTATCAATCCACCAGAATACCAAATGGAGGTCTGTGCACCTAAGTGGAAAGAGATAGAGCAGGTTGTGAGAAAGGCAAGGGCTTCATCATCTCCAGGGCCTAATGGAGTTCCATACAGAGTGTACAAGAGTGCTTTAGGAGTTCAACGAATTCTGTGGAAATTGATAAAAGTGGCATGGGAAAAGCAGGTTGCACCTAGAGCATGGCGCCGAGCAGGTGGAGTCTTTATACCTAAAGAAAAAGATGCTACAAGCATCAGTCAGTTTCGTCCTATTTCACTATTAAACGTCGAAGGTAAGATTTTCTTCAGCATAATTGCGCAGAGATTGTCAACCTAACTATTAAAGAATGGCTTCATTGACACTTCAGTTCAAAAAGTGGGCAATCCAGGGTTCTCAGGATGCTTAGAACACATCAATGTTATCTGGCATAGAATTAAATCGGCTAAAAAGGAGAGGAAGGAGCTCCATGTGACATTCCTGGATTTGGCTAATGCATATGGTTCAGTGCCACATGAGCTTCTTTGGGCAGCATTTGATTTTTTTAGAGTACCAATGTCAATAACAAATTTAGTGAAAGCCTATTTTGGAGATTTGCAATTTAGTTTCTCAACTCCATAATTCAGCACCGCTTGGCAATGCTTAGAGGTTGGAATAATGGCGGGATTCACCATTTCTCCACTGGCTTTTACCATGGCAATGGAAGTAATCATTAGGGCATCAAGATGGGTAGTAGGAGGAGAGTGCTTGGCTTCTGGGATGCGACTACCACCAATCAGAGCATACATGGATGACATGACAACCATGACTACAACAGTAGCCTGCACTAATCGGTTAATGGGGAAGTTAACAGATAATATTGAATGGGCACGAATGCAATTTAAGCCCTCTAAATCAAGGAGCATCTCGATAGTTAAAGGAAAGGTAGTAGATAAAACATTCTTCATTAATGGTGAGGCAATACCAACAGTTTCTGAGAAGCCAGTGAAGAGTCTTGGGAGATGGTACGATGGGGATCTAAAGGACACAGTTCGAGTGGGAGAACTTAGACGACAAGCAGTGGAAGGGTTGAAGAGCATAAACAGCTGTGCTCTACCAGGCAAACTAAAACTCTGGTGCTTTCAGTTTGGTCTACTGCCAAGGTTGCTGTGGCCACTGACTGTGTACGAGGTTTCTTTGACAACAGTAGATAAGCTGAAAGCGTTAATAAGTTCATACATCAGGAAATGGTTGGGAGTTCCACGCTGCCTCAGGTGAGTGGGACTTTATAGGAAAGGAGTATTGCAGCTGCCAGTCTCTGCTTTAACCGTGGAGTTTAAGTGTGCCAAGGTCAGACTGGAAATTACTTTAGCAGAGTCACTCGACAAATGTGTAAGGGAGGCAGCCCCTGTGGTAAAAACTGGTAGAAAGTGGTCAGCAAAGAAATCTGTAGTAGAGGCAAAGGCTGACCTTCAAATTGGGGATATCGTGGGACAGGTACAGCATGGAAGAGGGGGTTTTGGGCTCAGTTTAGCTCCTCCCCAATGGCACAAGGCAGGCCCAGCTCAAAGGAGGAAGCTGGTAGTCAACGAGGTGTGAAAGCAGGAGGAGAGGATGAGATGTATAAAGGCCATTTCCCAGGCAAAGCAGGGAGAGTGGATGAGATGGGAGAGTGTGGAACAACGCAAAATGGGCTGGCAAGACCTTTGGTCAATGGAAGAGAGTAGGATCAGTTTCCTTATTAGGTCAACATATGATATTCTCCCATCACCGCAGAACCTAAACCTCTGGGTAGGAGAGGATCCCTCTTGTCCTTTGTGTTCATCACCTGCCACATTAAGGCACATTTTGACAGGATGTAAGGTGGCTCTTAGCCAAGGTCGGTTTACTTGGCGCCATGACCAAGTATTGCGATGTTTGACTTTAGCATTGGAAGGCAAGCGTAGTAGGACCAATAAGTTGCCGCCTGTTCTAGCAAAACATTACACGCAGAAGACAATATTCCTCCGCCCAGGCGAGCAACCACCAAGAAAAGGTGCTAACACCAATTCTCGCCCAGGACAACTGGAAGCTGCTAGGGACTGGAAGATGCTGGCTGATCTTGATCAAGATTGCCACCACTAACCTACAACCAGATATTGTTTTGTGTTCTGGATCAGCACGCATTGTTCAACTGATAGAGTTAACAGTGCCATGGGAGGATGCGGTAGATGAGGCATATGAGAGGAAGAAACTGCGGAATGCTCATCTGGCCACTAAAGCAGAACAGCGAGGATGGAGAGTCCAGGTTTATCCAGTGGAAGTGGGTTGTCGAGGTTTTGTGGCACACTCTACAACCCGGTTCCTCAGAGACGTCGGATTCAGTGGCCAAGAGTAGCGTGGCACAGTAAAGAACTTATCTGAAGCAGCAGAAAGGAGCCGCAACTGGCTGTGGTTGAGACGGAAAGATTCTAGCAGGCTGTGTACAGGCCGCCATGCTACGGTTTCGTAGAATTCTTGAAAACTTGAAGAGTCTGTTGGTTTATTTGTATAGGTTGTATAGGATCTACAGTCATTACGTTCCTGTGTATATTGCGTGAATGACGGGTGGTTGGGCAGATATTGTGTTTTGCGGTAGGTGGTATGCCATACGGAACCGTTGCCACTGAAACTGCATATTAACGTACCAGTGGGGCTCGACAGGTTTAGTCAAACGGGTTGGCGCGTATGGTTGGATTGCGGAGAGATTGTGAGATTGTGGTTAGGTCTCAGCAGCAGGAGGGATGTAGAGGTCAGTAAGCTGGGCTGAGTTGAGTGGGGGACGGAGGGGGGTGACTCTGGGATGCCAGAGTCACTGTCGAGCCCTCTTGAGGTGTCGTGGGCTAGTCGACGAAACACTGAGGACGGAAGGTGCCCACTTGAAGACCCTGGAGATGTCCCCTACTCAGCTCAATCCAGACGGTTGTCATGGGGGGACCGCACTATGGTTGCAGCCGTTGTGTGTGCTGACGCGTGTTAACACTAGACAGAAGGAGATTTACATCACCATATGGAAAGAAGCGTAAATGGATGGAGAAGCATAGGTTACTGTAAAGCTATGTCTTAGTTGGTGCTTATCTTGGCGAAAGCCGAGTACAAATCAGCATGAAGTTTTAACATCTACTCTCGTGTAATGGAAATCACATCAGAATTATTTCAATGAAGTTACAAGGCTTTTGAGGTCTCATAAGCTGTACACAATGCATACTAATGTCATATTAGTAAAGTCAGACACATTATAAACACACGTGGTCTGTACTGACCACAATTATTATGAAGCAAATCAAGAGGAGCCAACATAATGCTTGACACACTGTCAGGCTTTTCAAATGATCTTGAGCTGCAAAAGATCACAACTTACAATAAAGCTGCTGTCATGTGCAATACACAAATTCAGTCAATTCAACTATTTCACAGAATGACAACAGCTGTTCATGCTTTTTATTTTCATTCTGGAAAAAAAGAAAATCACACATGCTTAGACATTAATGCCTTTTTTTTTTTTTTGGTCGGTTTTGTTTGATTCCTTGATTGATTAGAACAACTTACAACCCTTTTACAAGATGTTGTAAGAAATGTCAGAATTCTAATGTACTGCCAGATTTGATTCTATGGGTTGAACATATGGTGTCTTATTTCATTATTTATTTAGACTGCTTATTTGAGTTGATCTGTTTTATTTGTATGTTTTTGTTTGTATTATTTGTGTTTGTTGACTAATTGGGTTAATGAGGCCTAAAATGCACTCCCAACCCCTATAAATAAGCTCTAAGCATTCGGTTGTGTTCAGGCAAGTCTTAAAATAATAAACAATCCTGTTATGTAGGTGAATTCCCTGCCTACCCTGATCCCTCATACTACAATATCATATTGCCTCTGTTTTACACTCAGAGGTAAAGTGATCAGAGCCAAAAGTGAGGACAGTCAAAACATGGATTTACTCCTTACATGGAACAACAAGGATGGTTTCAGATAAAACGGAGGTACTACTTATTGTTCCAAAAAACTACCCACAAAATCCCTTACAATACAACTTTAATTTAGAAGGATGTCCTGTTACTTTATCCACTACAGTAAAAGACCTGGGTGTTATACTAGACCGCAACTTGACTTTCGAAAATCATATTTCATATATTACAAGAACAGCCTTTTTCCACCTTAGAAACATTGCTAAGCTACGTAACATGCAATCTGTTTCTGATGCAGAAAAGTTAGTTCATGCATTCATGACCTCGAGACTAGATTACTGTAATGCTTTATTAGCTGGTTGTCCTGCATCCTCAATAAACAAGCTATAGTTAGTGCAAAATGCAGCCGCTAGAGTTCTTACTAGATCAAGAAAATATGATCATATAACACCTATTTTATCATCTCTACACTGGTTACCTATTAAGTTACGTATCAATTACAAAGTATTCCTACTGACCTATAAAGCCCTAAATGGTTTAGCTCCTGTGTATTTAACATACCTTCTATCGCCATACAATCCATTGCGCTCTTTAAGATCACTAAATTCGAGGCTTCTGGTCATTCCTAGGATATCTAAGTCCACTAAAGGAGGGAGGGCGTTCTCGCATTTAGCTCCTAAACTCTGGAATAGCCTTCCTGATATTGTTCGAGACTCAGACTCGCCGTCCCAGTTTAAAACTAGATTAAAGACGCATCTCTTTAACCAAGCATTCACTTAATGCTTAACCTTTAATTCTACTGCTGAATCAGTTTAAAAGTAAACATTATGAACATCAGCTATGCTAATTATTTCCCATCTGCCTTTCTGCTGTTATCTCGGGACGCTAGTCCCGAGGTAAATAGCGTTCGTCAGCTCCAGTTTGTATCCAGCCTCTCACGGAGACTTCAGATGCCTCAACGCCTGTGAAGAGACGACTCGACGCCTGTGAAGAGACGACTCAAAGCCGGCGATATGTTATGCCATAAATTAATACATGATTAACTAACTATATTTTTCTATGTACATTTCCGAAATGCACTTTCTGTAAAGCTGCTTTGAGACAATGTGTATTGTGAAAAGCGCTATACAAATAAATTTGAATTGAATTGAATTGAATGTTTTGACTGCATCTGAGACCTGTTTATTAGAAACATGTTATTCATCAAATGAGAAAGTTCTCACAATAAATAACATTCTTAGTTCATTCTGCACTGTAGAAAATTTGATGAGCAACAAGTTATGACAACATATGTTTTTACATCGCTTTAACTCATCGAAAATAACTTAAGCAATTTTCAACTTTTTTATAAGTTATACAAGATTCAGCTCATTTGTTTAATTCAATTTAATGTAATTTAAGTTGAGATGGCTTAAACATCCAAGTTGAAGGAGTTATTTAGAAAAAATATAGGTGGGAAACCCCAAAATATGAGATACTGCAAGTCATAAAAAGTCAAAATGTTAACATACCATACTTAAGTCTTATACATAGATAAAGTCAAAATTATGAGATAAAATCAAAATAGGAATCCTAAAGTAGTATTTATGGGATAAAAAATCTATTCAAAAGACGAAAATGTGCGATAAGTCAGAAATATAACAGACAAAATTGAGATATTGCTGCAAGTTATAATTTTCAAAAGTCGAAATAAGACAAAGTCATAATTATGACAAAAAGACAATCGACTAATTATGACTGTCATAATTGAGTCATAAGTTTGACTTTTTATCTCATACTTTTGACTTTTTTTAATAATTGACTTTGTATCTAATAATCACAATGACTTTTTATATCATAATTATGCGTGAACAACGCACGTTTTTTTTCCCTTAAGTGGTGGAAATGGGCTTATTCTTTAAAAAACAAACAAACAAACAAAAAACATTTCTCTTTTCTGAACACTTTAAGGTCAGTATGATGTAAAAAATATCAAACCAATTTTTAAAAAGGGGAAATACCACAGCTTAACAGAGTTGAACATAAAACAAATACAGCTTTTTCTGAGAAAATGGATAAAGCATTTTTAGCACTTTAGCATTTTACCACTACAGGCAGTGAAAAGGTTTTTATAAAAAAATGGTTGTTTTAATTTTAAACCCATGTTTGGGTCAAATTTGGAAAGCCCAGCCATTTTTAGAGTGTATAAAAAACCCATTGAAACATAATTGTGATGGACATGTCTAAATTGCATGATATTCTGATGAAAAACAAACATTGTAAAATATATTATAAATATTTAAAAATTTATTTTGCATTACACATTAATTAGTCAAATAAAGTGACTAAGTTCAGCATGCTGTTGTTGATTCTCAGTGGTGATTCATAGCACACAAATGGCATTTCGTGAGAATGACTCAAGTGAACATCTATCACACGCTTCACACAATTGCAAACAATTGCAAAGGCATTTCATCTGAACACTTAAAGATCCATTCAAAGATCCATCAAGTGTACAGTGCATTATATTTTTTGAAAGCATTGTTCAGTTTAACTTCAGATGTAGGCCAATGTTTTCAACATCAAACACTAAACTGCCTCCCAACCAATAGCTGCTCAACAATCACTATTATAACATCTCTAGTCGCCCACACTGTGCCTATAGCTTTTACCTGTGCAACAAATTATTATGGTGATTATATTTATTATTAGTTTGTTGAAATATCTACATTCTTGTATTTATAGTGCCATTTTAATGAAGCCTACCTTCATTCTAACATATCACTATCTTTTGCTGCCACCTTGTGATCTAAACAGGAACTCCTGTCAGCAAATTATTATTATTTTTTTTAAAAGAGAACTTAGATGTAAAAATTAAAATGTAAAAAATTTTCAGTGAGAAACGGTTAAGTACATCTTGAGCTTGTTTAATGATATTTTTTGTACATGGACCTATACAGTGTTTAGGGGACAGTTCCTGGACAGGGGACTGTATATTCTTGAACTGGGTATAGCCAGACTTCCTACTTTCAGAATGCATCAAAAATTCACCTGTAAAAACGCTGTAATAGCCAGCGATGGACACTTTCGAAACACTGCTTCATGAAGCTTCGAAACCTTTACGAATATTTTGTTTCAAATCAGTGGTTTGGAGCGTGTATCAAACTGCCAAGTCACTTGATTTCAGTAAACGTGGCTTCATTACATCATCACTGTTTTGAAATTGAAATGGTTCACTTCTGGGCCAAGTGTGGGTATCTGCAGGATGGAGAACGGTCGTGACGAAAGGTAGGGGCGTGGAGAAATATCTTTATCAATGGTCTTGAAGTCTGTCAGGTGTAGGGTTAGGGGTCAGTTTCTGTTGTAAGCGTTACCTTTCGGCACGCACAATACTCGACCTGCAGCTCTCCCTGTCTCTGCTGGGGGGCGATGTCTGGGAACCCATGAATCATGCTAATTCACTGAGAACACCCCTCAACAGCGAACCATTGAACAAGTCTCTATGGTTTTTATACATTTGTCGATGCTTTAATGAGACATCTGTATAATTAAAATGAATAATATAGTGAATGGTCTCTTATTGGCCCATTTAGCGGAAATATCCATTGAACAAACAAAACTTGATTGAAAAAATTGACACTTAGACAGGTTCACAGACAGGGCTTAGATTAAGCCAGGATTAGGCCTTAGTTCAATTAAGACATTTAAGTAGCTTTTTTAAAAGTGCCTTAGAAAGAAACATTACTGGTGCACATCTTGAGACAAAACAATGACACTGACATATTTTAAGATAATGTTAGAGCAAGTTGCTTTCAGTTAAAACAGCTCAAACATGCAATTTAGTCTGGGACTAGGCTTAAACCTTGTTTGTGAAATTGGGGGTTAGGCTAATACTTAATGGTATTAAATGATTAGTTCATTGCAGTTAATAGATTATACTTTCGATAAAACATTTGCAATGGTTTTGTCAAAGCTGTTCAATTTCATTGGCTAGACCGCCAGAGGGCATAACTAAGTTGAATACCTTCAGGTCCTTCTAGTTGAGAACCTAATATAAAAACGGTCACCTTGTGACCTTAATGATGTGTCTTTCTATAAATACCTTCTTTCATGACATCACTTCCTCTTTTGTCTAGAAGTTGAGAACCTGCAGCGGTGTGAAGTGCAGCTATGTTCCAACAGCTGTATCCCTGCAGAACCTAGTAGAGACATATTAGTTTATCAGGAGAGTGTGTTTTGTCCATAACCACCCATAGGGCTCTGAAAAAAAATTAACATGTAAATGCATGAATGTTTCGCCAATCATTATTACATATTAGGGTCTCTAACGACCCGGGTCTATATCTAGAATGGATTGACTTCTACCTGTTATGATCATATAAAACTTTCCTGATATTAGAGTAACAATTACAGAAGAATAAAATAAAGCATATTTTGTTACCTTTTGGAGCTTGGAAGGGTTCCGCTTGAGCAGATGTTTTATACCATCATCACTGTCCTCATCAGAGCTCATTTCCCAGTACATTCAGCATCTGGCTCATATTCACGATCTCAAACATTCTCAAAACTATAATTTTCAACATCTTCAAAATCAATATTTTGATCGCTGACAGGTTCTTCACCATATCTACCATCAAGTGACAGTGACACTAATATTTGATTGTGATTAGTACTTGCTCTGCAGTAAATCACGGAGCTTAATGTTTTCTGATGATACTTCCTATTCTTTTGTTTTCTGCCTGCAGTAACTATGTCATGTATCAGATCAGTTCGTTAGCGACCCTATATAATTTTTACAAAAAATTATCAGATATTCTTTTATAATTGTAATATTTTTTTTTGTTGATAATGAGTTAACTGAGGAATACTAAGAAAGTTGATGTCTAACTTAAAAGAAATTAATGAGGAGGAGGGTAGTGAATGATGTCCAAGGTCACTAAAGACCCATGGTATGCGTTTAAAGGTTAAAAACTATAAAATAAATTGTGGGGTTTACATTTACCTTCCTGATTCTATCAAGAGTATTTCCTTGCAGTGTTCAGCTCAAATGGATTTTTATGTAAACAAAAAGTCAATAGATTGATTATATAAAATTGCTGCTTAGGAGGAAAGCTTTGGCTATAAAAGTTATATGAGATACAACGCACCCACTGAATTATGCTTTTGAACTACTACCATCTGGTCGCCGCAATAGCAAGCAAAGCAACATATAAACAAATCATTGTGCTATATGCAATGTCTTCTGAATAAGGGGTAGGAATTGAGTGATGAAGGAATAAATATGAATTTTAAACTACGTTGTTGTGGAGGTTGTGTATTGTTGTTGCATCTATTGTGTATGTTGTCAAGTCAAGTCACCTTTATTTATATAGCGCTTTTACAATACAAATTGTTTCAAAGCAGCTTTACAGAGATAACAGGAAAGTAAAGTTGTAATAGTATTGTTAAATTCAAAATTAAATGTTAAATGGCCCCAACTAATCAAGCCAAAAGCCAATATCGAATGAAGGCCAAAAAAAGGCAACAGTGGCAAGGATCCAAAACTCCATCGGGTGACAAAATGGAGAAAAAAAACCTTGGGAGAACCCAGGCTCAGTCGGCGGGCCAGTCCTCCTTTGGCCAACAAACAAACAGTTTATGATTATGATTTAGGCGGCATAATAGGTCAGAAGTGAGACTGGATCAGAACTTTCACAATATTCATCCAGTTCATCTGGTTAGGGGTCGGAGTCATCACGCCGGTATGGAGATGAGTTTGTTGAGGTGTCCATGAGGCCTTCACAGTGTTGATGAGGCTGGCACTTCAGGGATGCGTTGTCGTTGTGTCCATGTGATGGTCCTTCATCAGATCTGGATATGGCCTGGATCCGGCGGACTGCGGTAAACCTCGGGATAAACAGAGAGACTAATATTAGCGTAGACACCATCCTTCTTATGATGTACAAAGTACATCAGGATTTATGGGAAGTGTTCCCGGTTCCAGCTGATCTAAACTATGCAGCCTAACATTGAATTATAGCAATAATATGTTATGTGTATGCTAAGCCAAAGAGATGTGTTTTTAGTCTAGATTTGAACTGACAGACTGTGTCTGCTTCCCAGACAATGTTAGGAAGATTGTTCCAAAGTTTTGGTGCCAAGTAGGAAAAGGATCTACCGCCAGCAGTTGATTTTGATATTCTAGGTATTATCATCTGGCCAGAATTTTGAGATCACAATAGACGTGAAGGACTTTAATGCTTTAAGAGCTCGCTCAAGTACTGCGGAGCTAAACCATTTAGTGATTTGTAAGTAATCAGCAAAATTTTAAATGTATACGATGTTTAATAGGGAGCCAATGCAGTGTTGACAGAACCGGGCTAATATGGTCGTACTTCCTGGTTCTGGTAAGAACTCTAGCGGCTGCGTTTTGAACTAGCTGTAGTTTGTTTATTAAGCGTGCAGGGCAACCACCCAGTAGAGCATTACAATAATCTAGCCTTGAGGTCATGTACGCATGAACTAGTTGTTCCGCATTTGTCAATGAGAGCATTTTTTTTATTTTGTGTAAGAGAAGACATAAATTGATATAATTGAGATTTTTTTAATTAAAGTTAAATAACCTCATATGTTTCTATTTTGCTTTTTATGTTGATCATGCAAGTCTTGAGTTGTGGTGGATAATATTCCTGTACAGAGAATGGCCTTTATTGGTAAGTGTGAGGGAGATGTGCAGATCAGACCCTTGTGACAGATTTGATATTCGTCTTCCACTCAGTTGTGTCTTCTGGTGGTCTTCAGCCAAGGAAATAGAATGTGGTTACCTATGTAATCGTGGTTCTATGAATCACAGTAGACCGCCGTGAGCATACAGCGCATGCGCAAGAATGTTGAGACAGAAGAGTCTACTAGGTGGCAATATGCAGTTAAGATGCACTTTGCAGCAGTCAAAGAAGAGTGCAACATGCTATTTCAAGAACATTAAACAAAGCAGCATATCATTCTCCATCGTTTTTGTCGTAGTTCTTGTTCTAAATGTTGCATGCAATGGCAGATCAGCTACATTTCTTCTATCCTTCCAAGCGAATTTTCTAACTCAAACCCCTGACTTCTGCAACTTCTGATTTATTTTAGAAATATACTTCTAATTGGATATACTGATAGAACTTGTTTTGAGATATTGTATCAATTTATGGTAAAAACTAATCAATTCAATTCTTATATACAACAATAATGGAGTGGGACGTTCACCTGCCACATTAAATTAACTAAATAAATTCCCTATGTAATTAAAGGAGGCTCGATCTAGCGTAACAAAATGTCATCGATGTCTCTTTAAATTCTGTTCATTATATAAAATCATTCAGAAAAGTAACTACACAGCAAGTTATCAGCAGGTAACATTATAATACATTTATTAAGCAATAATTAAATAAATTGGAGTTTAAGTTTGATATAGTCATATGAATTTCAAAGGTCCCACAAAGATATACAAATAAAAAGATGTTTAAGTAATTTTAATATAATTAAATTATTTTAAATCCAATCTGGTAAAAACCACACTGAAAGTAAAAATAAAAAAATGAAAATTTCAGCATTTAATTATTTAAAAGTATGTATTTTTTCTTTGTTTAGATATTGACTAATGAAACTAAAAACACTGTTTTACCATTTAATTGAATGTACAAAACTGTGCAAAACATTCCGTTTGGGTTCTAAGAAACACCAGATGTTAAACTGAATCATACATCTGGGAACCAGTTTTTACTCTAAGATAAGTCTGTAAAAATATGCTGCAATGCAGTGTTCATATGAATGAAATTATGTATTGATTTTTCACAGGTATTTTACCCATATTATGAATTACGCATTGCACTGTGTTTAAATGTTGAAGGAAAAAGTCTGTAAAAGTAAAAAAAAAAAAAAATGTCTGTTTAAAAATGTCTGCTAAAAGTCCTTGAAAAATCCATGATATTTTTCTTACAGTGAATGTTAAATTTACCAGAAGACAGCTGATATTATAGTTATAGATATTATAGTTATATATATATATATATATATATATATATGTATATGATATATACTGAATTTAACCGTGTTCGCACTATAAATTTACAGACAAATACACTTATGTAGTATGTTAAATAAAAAATATTCTATGTTGTGGAGACCAAAGAGATGCCTTTTCATAAAGGTTAAGTACCATAGTTGTGACAGATTATATTACTTTCTACAAGATCATTACAAGTTTACACATTAATCTTCAGTTACACATATAGGCCTATTTGATCTGCAATGATCCAGTCTGAGCTGAAGAGGGCAGCAAATGCTTAACTATAATTCTCACACAGAGCGCAAGGAAATCCTCTCTGGCCTGTATAGCTAGTGTGATTGTAACGCACTTCAATAACAAAAACTAAAATGAAATAAAACATTTGCAAAAAGTATTACGTCTTTTCTAAAAATCAAAATACAGGGGAAGTGGAAGCACAACTAAAGTCATCTTTACATCATGAGAACTCATGTTGTTCTGACCTAACCTATCCCCAATTAACATTGATCTGAAACAACTGACCATTGCAATTTACATCCACCACCAAACCAGATTACCTCAGCGTGTCTTTATTTGCTCGTTAAGGTTTGTGTGGAGAAATGACAACATGAACAATAAATTTACACTTGGGAGTTAGCTGAGGTATACGACTTTTTTTTTATTTTTATAGTAGACTAACCTCTTATATGTGGAAATATCGAGATGTTAAGGGCGTTCACAACCGCTGGATTTTTACTGATGGAAGCGACCCATGCTTGAAATGTTAAAGGTATTTCTATCATGACATCTTTTCAAAAATTCTATCAATGGATATGACAATGTTAATGAATTTGGTTTCGGAAGAATAGACCTGCTACGCTGCTGCTGCTGATTATTGCCGCTGCTGCAGGGCAAGTACAAAGGCTTGCTACTGCCAATACATAGACAAGATGCCGTGAGCACGTAAGACATGCTGCTGCTGCACAAATAGCATATATGAACTTACCTGTAGAATATCTATACAGATGAAGGTGGAGGGACTCTAAAAGCTCTCTTTAAACTGCAACAGCAAACATTGACCAACTATTTAAATGTTGAGCAGCAAGCTCGTTGGATGCAGGTGCAATGGGAACCAATCAGTTTGTGCAGTGAAGTTAAGATGTGATTGTCAGCAGGTTATTAAAGGGATAGTTCACCCAAAACAGAAAATTCTGTCATCATTTACTCACCCTCGTGTTGTTCCAAAACTGTATTAGTTTCTGTCTTTTGTTGAACACACAATATATTTTAAAGAATGCTGGTAATCAAACAGTTGACGGTAGCCATTGACTTCCATAGGGGGGAAAAAATGTAAGTCAATGGCTACCGTCAACTGTTTGATTACCAGCATTCTTTAAAATATCTTCTGTGTTCAACAGAAGAAAGAAACTCATACAGGTTTGGAACAACTTGAGGGTATAAGTAATGACAAAATTTTCATTTTTGGGTGAACTTTGAGGACTTTTAAGGACCCAAACATGGAGATTTTTTTTCACACTTCTCAGGTAAAATGACATATTTAATATAATTAAATAAAACTAATAAACAACGTAATAAGAACACGAAAAGCATGAGAACCATTTAGGCTATATGTTACACATATCAAGAACGTTTTTAGTTTTATCAATACTTGGGTATATAGCCTACCTTCATTAAGAAAAGAAAAAAAGAAGAAGAAACCAGTGTATAGGTGGCCTTTATTTTGTAAGAGCTATTTATTTACAAAGAAATATTCCAGGGGTCTGGTGACTCTTGAAGCATAATTGTAATATTTTTTCTTGGTATTGTGTAGCATCATCTATGTAACTAGCCTACAGGCTACAACGTATATTTGCATAGCGAAATGATTAAACGTCGCGTTAGTGTTTTGCTAAATGAAAACACGCAACAAACGTTTAGTTGCGTGTCGTAAGTAGCCTAATCTGTTTGATTTTAAGATTATTTACAAAAAAAATGACCAAACCGAGTTATTCACTTGCGAATCGTGCATCGCAACAGTGAACGGAAAATACAGGACACATAGATTAATTGAAATATTTCTGAGTGCGGTAATCTACATCATTGTAAAATTGTAGCTACCGGAGAACAGCAGAGTTTTAGGGGTCATGGCATATCATGCCAGAATCATATAAAATTACGCTTACCGAAATTGGCTTGGTAAATCGATAGAGCCCTGGGCCCTTGCATAGGTTTTTGGCTATTGGTTAACATTATCCAATAGCCAGTGCTGTCTCAGTGACATCATGTGGAGAAAGAAGGTAGTTTGGGTAATGATTTTTTACAGTAGGCTACCTTGGTGGCAGTGTTTGTTATTTTATTGTTAAGAATAATTAGTTGTTTGCTATGTAAAAACTTTAGCTTATTTTTTGGTCTCTTGGGTTACAGCCATGTTTGTATGATGAATCTTATTCTTTTACTGGCGAATTTCACATTCACAAATACAAATTTTCCATTAAAAACCCTGCTTTATTTCCTTTAAAAAAGAAATGAAACATAATATGGAATCAATGAACATTATATTGATTCTGACTGCAAGTCCTGATGAAACACATTTAGGAGGTTACAAGCATTGATTTAAAATGACTGTGAGGTTGAATCTTAGCACTAGAAAGTCGCTGTAGCAAAAGACGTAGATATTCTGAGCACGGCTGGCACGTAGGTCTTTGAGAGGACACACAGAAAGACAGCGTCAGGCAATAGAGGACAGTGGGTTCTTTCTCACAGTATTACCCATGGGGCCACTGATCTAATTCTAGCTGCGTCCTGATTCCTCTGTAAAGGGCTGGACGTCTGAGCTCAGTGCAGAAGAAGTGTCGCTATAGACAGAGAGAGCTGTAAGATGTCCACATTTACATGAACATTAAATTAGTCTCAGTGACTAATAATCATGAAATCCTTGTAATGACTTTTCATACGACATAACCAGTGACTAATGGTGCTCTCTAAAATGCAGGAAGAGGGAAATTAAAGTGAGCCGGCAGTAAGTTAGCATTTGGACCAGGAAGGTCTACCAAGAGAGTTATCCGTTAGCATTCCTATGCATCTCAATGGCAGTTGCTTAGCTGACAAAGAACTTCCAGAAAGTAAATTATTTATCTGCCAATTTTGCAGCTTGTTTTTCATTTTTAGCCATTTGTCATGTGACTTATCACAGTAAAACGATGTCAAGCAGTAGATGGAGGACAATTTAAGAAAAATATTAATTTTACAGTTTCTCCCAAAATTGTTGGGCACTGCCGCCCTGTATTCCCAACATATACATAATGTATGTATTTACCCTAAATACTACTGCCCCACTTATCTTCACATTACCTTTTGTAAACCTCGCTCCAGACCAAGACTTGATTCCAAGTCAAACGGTCTAGGAGTTATGAGCAATTTAGTACTTTTGGTTGCTGTAGCGCCACCTATGGGCCAATCGGGGTCATACTCTGATAGGTTCTCCCCAAACTGAGGCCCTACCTACTACTAAATACTACTGCCCCACTTATCTTCACATTACCTTTTGTAAACCTCGCTCCAGACCAAGACGATATCAGTCAGCTTCAGCTGTGTATATTATTCAGCATCAGGTCAGAAACTAGATGGCATGTCTGTTTTTATCAAATTAATTAAAGTTTAAACATGCTTAAGTGGATAGACTTTATATAGACTAGTCTTATTCTGTTGTTTCATGTTTGTTCTGAGAATAGACATGACTGTATATTCCTCATCGGAATTCCTCCACAATTTGTAACATTCCTGTCAATCATTATTACAGCTCCACCCTCAGGCTGAATAACGCAACAACGTTAGACCTCTGCCAAAAGTGTGCCTGCATGTGTTCAGCGATTCGAATATAAAGCTTACAAATTGTTTATCATAAACAAGCGCTTAGACCCAGACCTAAATTTACAGTCGGGAGTATACTGTTCTGATAGGATCACGGACAGCAAGGGCAAAACAATTCTGAATGCAAATAATAAAGTGAAAACAATACAACTTTGAGATAGCATACTGAGCAAAATGAAGTCACAATTAGCTACAAGTGCCCCATTCATCTCTATATTGTAAGAAATTCAAAATGTCACTGGATTTACATTGCCATGCTCAGTTCTTTGCGCACACTAGATGGTGTCAGACACACTAAAACAGAAAAAGATTACCAGCCATGATAAGACCTATACAGGAAATTACAAAACAAACATTCAAATGATGGATTGTGTCTCTTATATCAAACAGATTTATTTTCCACACAAGCCCTCACTGTAAGAATTCAGTTTTAAATGACCTGGTTTGTTAAGTAAAGGTTAAACAAATTTTCATGTCATTAACGTCAGATCCAAATATGTGCAGAGACTTTATAATTGTCATTATCCTAACAAATGGAAAATCCTCTTTATACAGATGGATAAAAAAATCAATAGTTAATATGTTGTACACTGGGCAAACACTCACTTTTACATTGAGGAGATTCAATGCAAAGGTTGTGAGTGTTTGAATTGGGTCTGGGAAGCGATGCCATTGCTGTAGCACAAGCAGTTGTGGGATTTGTATAGAGCAGGGGTGAGTTCAGCCAGAGGGTAGTTGACTGATCCCAAACGTCCCATCATGTTGCTGTGACCCCCAGTGTAGCTGAGGTGGCAAAACACAAATCGCACATCATAAACAGCCCTCAAAAGATGTTACTTAGAGCTTTTGCATAGAGAGGAAGCACCTACTCGCTATCATCTCATCATCACTGTATTGAAGAGTTCAGATGCAAAAGCCTCTAAAAGTGCCATCTGAAAATTTCTTCTAGAATGATCATTTTGATCAAGCTCGTATATTTAAGTTCATTAATTTCAATTAAATGTCAATGAAAATGACCTATTAATTGTCATTTAAGTGAAATTACTGAACTTAAATATAAGAGCTTGATAAAAATGATCATTGTAGAAGAAAATTTCAGATGGCACTTAGAGGCTTTTGCATCTGAACTCTTCATATTTAAGTTGCTCTGTTTCACCTTTCAGTTGTCGGTCGATGTTTGCGTGTTGTGTGCGCCATCAGCGTCTATCACAGTTTCGCGTTTAAAGTCTGTTTAGAGAGAACGGTGTCGTCTTAGCGGCCCCTAATTTAATAACAAACTATCATTTAGACGGAAGTGAATCAATCAAAACTAACTTTAGCTGGAAAAAAACATTTTTCAAGAACCACTATAAAACTAAACCAATATCTGTTACCTTAAATTATATGTTTATCTCTGTAAAGCTGCTTTGTAACAATCTACATTGTTAAAAGCGCTATATAAATGAGGATGACTTGACGTGTGTCTACATCTGTTTCACACGTGCACTGATACACCTTTTGTCTGTTCCTGTATTTATTGTTTTATTTTTTTGTACACTTTACACTTTGTATCGGATCCTGTGTACCTTTGTCTTCCTCCGTCTTCATCTTGTGACACAAACATACAAAACTAATTTTAATAAAGGAAACCTTGTTGTAAAGTGTTACTGAATAATTCCCGAGACATAGCTCTTGTGATAAATTCCCAGTGTAACAACTTGCCTCAGCCTCCATTACTTAAATGCGACTCTAAAGTGTCTGTCTATAGAGCATTGTGATGACAGGTAAGCAAGAACCGGAGGATCTGAGCCATTTCACACTCAAAAATAGCAAATGAGCAAAAGAGAGCGCGGACAACAATTCATCAACACTGTCTCTGAGCAAGTAAAGTTCAGTCAATTAAACAGATTTATGGTGAGTGTTTTCCCTTGTATTTTGAGATAACACTCTGCCCTACATAACTGTTAGAAAGGATACTTTAAGGATTAGACTCATCCATCCGACATATTTTAGAAATGCTTTCTGTTGCAGCAGGGAAATGTCAGAATCAGATTGATCCCGTGACCCTTATTGAGACAGAGGTGGGGGTGAGGCGTGATAGACAGTGACTTCCTGTCTCTGTGCAGTCCACTGAGGCCTCTCGCTGTCTTCCTGTCAGATTATGTGTCCTCTGCTATGACCTTCATTCGAGAACAAGCTCTACCATCCACAATCGGATCTTTGTGGAATTTGTATGCTTAATACAAGTATAGAATAACATAAAGTCAGATGGTCATTATTGCAAAATAAACACTGACAGGGTAATCAGGACCCTTGCAAGTGGAGTAGTCTTGAATATGGATGGGAAATGTAAAGAATTTAAAGTCGGCATGAAATCAAAATTGACATTTCTTATTTTTATGGAATATTTCAGCCTTTATTGTAAATAATTTACCTGTGCACATTTTTTTTAATTCATGTGCCCTCGTAATCTCTAATTCAAATCTGTATCCGAAATCGCTCCCTTATTATAGTAACCGAAAAACACACCGCCCGTCGCTACTACTGATTGGGTGGTTTAGTGAGGTCCTTTGAACGGCCCTGCCGGAGCTCTTCGGTGGGTTCCGGCGGAGCGTCGAGAAGACCATCAAACTTGACCATCTGGATATAGTAAAAGTCGTAACAAGGTTATCCGTAGGTGAACCTGCGGAAGGATCATTACAGGTCTCCGGGCCTAGGGAGGTCGACAGCCTCTACCCAGGAACGAAAATCAAATGCCTCCGGAGCGGACCTGAAACCCCCTTCGGTGAAAAACGAGTGGCGAGAGTTGCAACCCTGACAGGTACCTGTAGGCTCCGGATCCCCACTCTCTGGATCTAAAACACAGTTTACAAGTATCTTAGTACAGTATTGCAAAAAAATAGAAGTCGTAAAGTGCCATAAAGGGGTTTATTTAACAAAAATAACCACCCCTTACCTGTATTAACATGAATGTGGTACTTCAGGCTTGAATTGCTTTTGAAATCCTTTCACTACCTAATTTACCCATGAATCAGTCAGATGGTCATTATTGCAAAATAAACACTGACAGGGTAATCAGGACCCTTGCAAGTGGAGTAGTCTTGAATATGGATGGGAAATGTAAAGAATTTAAATGTTATGTTTTTATTTATTATTATTATCAGCCGCACATTAACATGCCAATTTTACCGCCCTAAACACAACATATTATTTGTTTACTCTCTGTGCAGATGGGAATGTGAGGTGTAGGTGTGAGTAGAAAGACAAGGACTGTGGTGATTCAACCACAGCCAGAAATCTTGATTGTGAAACATAATATTCTGTGGAAACACAGAGCCTCATGGTCACAGGCTTGTCAATCTCTCCACATTCAACTCCATCGCCTCCGATTCAGATTTCATCTAGATAACCCACACACCACCCCCATTTAATTCAAGTTGTCATCAACAAGGTATCCTGGACGCATGTTTCACCTTCAGACTGAAGTAGCATTATGTGCCTATACTGGCTAATAAAAATGTGTACTTCGCACTTTCAATTTTGCATTTCATGACATTAGTCCATGGGGGGCCAGAAAGACATTAAAATGTATGTGCCTCATTAATGTAAAAGGTTATTTTGAGGACAGTGGAGAGCATTAGATTATTGTGTGATTTCTGACAGTGATTTCTCAGCATTTTCTCTGACATTATTAACCACACTAATGTCATTATTAAAGGAACACGCCACAGTTTTTTGAAATAGGGGTTATTCACGGTCTTCTCTACATTTAGATAGGTAAGCAAACACATTTTTTCTCAGTGCATGCATTGTCTTAGTTTGGCAGCACAGATGCTAGCTTAGCATAATGAATGGAATCCTTTGTTGCCAGATAGCATGTCGGGAGTAAAAGTGATAATTGTTTTTTAAAACTAATTACTTCTTGTGGCCTGCGTATTCACAACGGGTACAAATAGCAATGCAGATTAAGACTAGGTGATTTCCTAGGCAGATATTGATTTGGGACTATTGGGGTGAAGCATAGGCGAAGCACTGCTACTTGGGACGCAGAGATATCACGCAACACCTGAAATCCCCCAACTTCCATCAACATACTGGTGTGACCTGCACCGAGTATCTTCGCTTTTGGATTGTGTTGAGTTTGAGAAGTTACAGCAAACATGGTAATTGCCGGCATAGCAAAAGTTTGTGAGAACAAGCAAAGGACATACACGAATGTAAAGTTTAACAAAATTCCATCGAATGTGGAACTGAAGCTGATGAAACTGCAAACTATCTTCAGTAAAACTTTTCTTTAATTTTTTTTTATAATTCTGACTCCAGGTCCTCAATGGCTAGCTGCTCTGGATATCTGAAGTTCAACACCTCTCTACAAAATTAACCAGCAAGTTATCGTGTTTGCGAAGAGAATTTTGCACCGGAGGACTATGTTAAAAAAATAAATATGGGACCAGAAAGACAGTACTCTTGCATGTCAGCAGGATACAGTCGTCCCATCCATTTTCAAAGCACAGGCAGAAAAAAGTGAACATGTAAGTTGCTGTTGTTATGTACCAGTAGAATCAACGGGATCCATTCGCAGGATTTATTAGAATGGTCAAGACAGGCAGGGTCAAACAGAGGCAAACAGAACAGAGAAGGCAAGGCTGAGACAAACCAGGTAGACAAAGGGTCGAGGCAGGCAGAGAGAATCAGAGTCCAGTAAACAGTCCAGTGTCAGGGCAGGCGGAGAAGGGTCAGCAACGATAAACATCCAAAGGTCAAGGCAATAAATAATCCACAGTGATAAACGCTCAGAATGACAGCCAGGAAAGTCAGGACTTCGCACTGGTGTGGTGCGTGGAAGTGGTTTATGTGTGTGTGTGTGAATGAGATGCAGGTGTGTGTAATCAGCGCAGTGCAGGTGTATGGTGTTTGGTGTAATCAGTCCAGGGGAGGTGCATGATGGAAAATGTACTCCAAAGGCTTGTTCGACTTGAACTGGCGCTGCACAGACCGATCGGTTGATGACATCAAAGTACCGCGAGAGCGATTCAAAAGCATAAGGAGCCGTCTGCTCTCTAATCGCTCTCGCGGTACTTTGATGTCATCAACCGATCGGTCTGTGCAACGCTGGTTCAAGTCGAACAAGCCTATCGTTAACCCAGGAAGTGCGTGGCTAATCGTGACAGTTGTCTTTTATTACTCTTCCTTATGTGAATCTGTGTCTTTATTCAGTTGTAAGATAGATGCTGAGATGCCGTGAAATCACTGCGCCCAAGTAGCAGTGCTTCGCCTATGCTTGACCCCAATATAGTCCGAAATCAATATCTGCCTAGGAAATTGCCTAGCCTTAATCTGTTTTGCTATTTGTACTCGTGAATACGCAGGCCACAAGAAGTAATAAAAAAATATATATATTATCACTTTTACTCACGACATGCTATCTGGCAACAAAGGATTATATTCATTATGCTAAGCTAAGCTAGCGGTGAATACCCCCTATTTCAAAAAATTGTGGCGTGTTGCTTTAACATTATGTCACAAAATGACAAAAGACTATTTAGAATATGAAGGCTATCAAAGTCTAGACCTAAACAAGCTGATGAATAGGAACAAAGTGCAAACACCATGAACATTACACATATGTTGGTTACTCATTACATCAAAACATTAATTATGTGCTCATTATGAATGCACTGAAGTGATTTTTACACTCCCCTGAGATGCTCCATTATAGTATACGAAATAATAATGATAATTCATTTCTTTACCGAAATTAAACATTCTGTTGAACACAAGAGAATGACCTGAATCTATTATGCTGAAAATTTTTCAGGTTTTAATGAAATAATTGAATCTAAGGTGATAGTTCATGATGGAGCTACGCATCAAGCTGACAGTATGGCTTAATTTTTTGCAATGAGAAGTTGGCAACTGGTCAATGGATGTAAATGCCAGATTTAATTACGTTTGCCATTTGTTTATTTGATTTGAAGGTGACTGCAAAAAAAAAAACTGATTTGATTTCTGTTTACAGACCAGTTGTATACTTTATGAGACTGTCTTATTCAATCTCATCCCACCCAATGTAATCATGTTATCTAAATGCAGTCTGGCAACCATAAAGACCCAGCAAATAGACCTGATAATGACCTGTGTTTCTCATTTCATTTCTTGCCAGGAAAGTAAAAAATTGACATCAGATTTTTTCTGGTGAGCTAGTATTTATCTGTAAGTATAAAAAGGTCCCTCCCCGAGAGAAGCATTCAAGCATGAAAAGTGCTGAGGGAAATCAATTAAGGAGGCCTATAGGGGCCAGAGTGTTCAAGGTCTCCAGAGCTCACTAAAAAGGCGCTCCACCAATTCACTCACCGCATTATAGCAGTCTGATGCACTTCTGTACAAAGATACAAGGACATTGCCAAATACTCAGGACTGGAGATTATAAAAGGCAAAATATTAAGAATTTGTCATTGAAAAACTCCACAAAACTATTGATCTTAAAGGGATAGTTCGTCCAGAAACGAAAAATGTATTATCATTTACACACCATCATGTTGTTTCCAAACCTATAACTTGGGACACAAAAAGAAGCTATGTTGTCCAAAGTGAATAGTAACTGTTTAGCTACCAACATTATTCAAAATTATCTTCTGTTGTGTTCCACAGACAAAAGAAAATCATACAGTTATGGAACAACCTGAGGGTGAGTAAATGGTGACAAATGTTTCATTTTTGGGTGAACTATCCCTTTAAGATTAATTGTTTGAAAATCAGCAAAGACTTTCACTTTCCTGTTACCACTAGGACTATTTAGAAGTCCTATAGACCCCTTTTGCGCCGACATCACAATTACGTCACAGCGTTAGCTGGAGGCAAAACATAGTAAAAACTGGAGGCAGCCAATACAAACCAGCACAGGTTCGGCTACATAATAAGGATCTTAAATTATTTGTATTTTTATTAAATGTCATCTTGGTGTGTTTCTGGGTGCAAGAATCACCTACAGGATCCAATTTGAAATTTTATCACATACTGTTTTCTAAATTATTGTGATTATTTGTGAATCATCTATGATTGTAAACATTGTTGTGATTGCTTGTGATAGACTTTTATAATCAAATACATAGTTAATTAATATAATTTTAATACATAAAAAATATTTGTATTTCTAGAAAATTTTCACATCATTAAAATTGCATTGTAATGTCACTCTTTACATTGTCGTCTTCTGGCCTTGGCGCTGGGCAAGACCGCGCAATGTAACGTTGCCTCAAGTCAAGACCATTCATCGCGTAGTTATAGGCATCTAAAGATGTATATGCCCTCAGTTTGTCTTTACGCTCTGTTTCTCTATCAGGTAGGTGTAGAAGGCAGGCCACTCAACCGAGGTAACGTTAATCCTGTCAGATCGTCCATCCATTGACTGAGCGTGCATGGGTCGGCCAACGTGGTTCCGTCCGTTAAAATTAACTTTTGCAAATAACAATCGCGGTCCTGGACAGTGAGTGACCTCACACATTAAGATAAAATCTTATCTTCTCCCGTCATTGTTAAAAAACAAGCTAACAAAACTTGAAACTAGTGTTAGTGAGGCGGCCAGAGGGATCGTTCTGCCTCCACCTAAGCTCCGCCCACATAAAAACATCATAATGTTTACCAGCTGAAAAGGGGTCTATAGGCACAAGAGGTGCTGACAGTGATCAAGATGTGTTTACGCTAATTGCCACATCTTTGGTATGGTGGGGAAACTGGTATGGTGGGGAAACTGGCCAATTTAAATGTCTGGTAACACTTTATTTCGATAGTCCACTTTAGATATTCAACTAACTATAAGTAACTTTGCAGCTACATGTCAACTAACTGTCATTAGAGTATTAGTAGACTGTCTGCCTAATATCTGTTAACACTTTATTTTGTTGGTCCCCCAACAGATATTCTACTGACTATAAGTAACTTAGCAACTACAAGTCAACTTGTTCTCCTAACCCGAACCCTAACACCTAACCCTAACCTAACAGTCTACTGACAGTCTACTACAGTCTACTAATACTCTAATGACAGTTAGTTAACGTGTAGTTGAAAAATTACTAATAGTTAGTAGAATGTCTAAAATGACTATCGAAATAAAGTGTAACCAAATGTCTTTGATCTGGGTGTTAGTCACATGGTCAAGGATGGGATAAACGAACCCAGCAAGCAATTTTGTGCTTAAAAGACGTCAAATAGCCGTCCAAACACACCCCTGACGTCTAGGGTAAAACAAGGCAAAATTCGGACTGTCAGTGAAAATTTAATAGACGTCTAACCATAGCCCAAGAATAGACGCACAGGCTACACATAGAACATGTCAAAGAAATGAAAAAATACCTTGTAATCACTGTTAACTTTGCTTAAGTGATGGAATATCATACATCTTGCAAGTTATTTTGGCAAAAATTATATTTAACCAAATTCAAGGTTATTTTGGCTAGAAATGGGTTACTCATAGTTGGACTATATCGGGTCTATAGTTAACCAAGACAGGGTAATGATGGCTAATGCTTCCTGGGAAGGTCGTATTGCTCTGGTCGCTCTTTTTCTTGGGCACTTTTCTTTGGCTCCTCTTTTCCTCTGGGTCCCTTTCTTTGGACACTCTTTCCTTGTCTCATATTTTCTTTTTCTCTTCTTCTTGGGGGCTTTGCTCTTCCTCTCTACCTGAGCCTCCCTCCTTCCCGCTCTCCCCCTCCCCCCTTTGAAGCTCAATTCTGCAGGGCTGTGGCCCTCCAGGAACTGAGTTTTGCACCCTTGGCATAGTTAGTTAGCATTCAACTTGGCAAACTCATGTACCCAAACTTTTTGACAGGCTTATGGTCCATCCTAACTATAGCCAAAAAGCTTTATTAGAAAGACTAAACTTTTGGGTGAGCACCATGCCGTGCCAACTTTATCAGCACCAGACTAACACTAATTAAGATAAACTAGCATCAACCAGCATAGAAGCTGATTTTAGTCGCTGGTCTTTTAAACAGGGAAAACTGCATCAATGCTTTTGATAAGGAGTTAGTATTTTCCTCATGTTCCAGGAAAAGTCATAGTAAACTGCAGGCGTATTGACCTTTTAATCATGTAATTATCGGGCCATAAGGATAAACAGAATAAGTGAGGTGAGACAAAGTGCAGACAGTTAATCTAAGTTATGAAAAGCCATGACAGGGAAGCCACCAGCTGAGCCATTTGATCTGCTAATGTGCAGTCGAAGGACAGAGTGACATTTTTGCCACAGATAACAGTTTAATGTTTCCAAAAATGTGCAGCAGCTAGCCTGTAAGAGGAAAAAGATGTGTGCTGTGTACAACGTGCAACCTCAATAGTTACATCTCGCTGTGTCTGTCTCTCCCTCTCTCTCTATCTCCATCTGTTCATCTGTGCATCTGTTTGTGTTCCCAACACAAATGTAGAGAGTGGATTTGGATCGGTACCAGCCAATCACGAGGCTCCATGCCTCGACGGAGAACATGAAAAGTCACATGACTCAATGGACCAGAACAGAGAAAGAAAGGCAGTCAGTTTGAAAGAGAAGCCGGTAGAAAATGGGGGGTGACTGAAGGGGAAAAGAACAAGACTGAAGGAAATTTTACGAGTTGAAAGAAAAGGAAAAACAGTCACAAGTAATGGTTGTCGTAGCAACACCCACTGCCAGCAAAATGTGTTGTTTTTCCCGATCCTGCACCCACACAGATTTTATGCTGTTTAGCCTTTATTCACTTTGCTAATAATCCGTGATGAATGGAGGCTGAGATTTTATTTATGCAAAGAATGGACTTCCTGTTCTTCACTGGGGAATATTTACAATAGATAGGCACAAATGATTTGTCTGTGCAAGTATACACAGTCATCAAGTCCTTATTACACTCGGCAGTACACTCAAATAATCGCATTCTTTTTTTATTTCCGTGTGTGTCTATGAATTTAACTCATCGGTTTGTTTGCTCTGGGACCATTACACGGACGTGCTTGTGACAGGCCATGTAATTGAATGCAAACAAAGAAGATATACGGTTTCCTCTTTAAAATTGAGTTAGCAAACAAGAGCAAATGAAACAGGATTTGGTGCTTTCGCCTTGACAGCCTTGACAGCATTATAAAACACGTCAAAGACTCACAGAAGAGATTGAGGCAAAACGGAGAGAAGAAGAGGTGACAATACACTAATGCATTTCTTAGAATGTGACATCACTGAGCCATGAACTGAGAAACACACACACAATCTTTGCGAGGACATTTATTGACACAATGCAATCTCTCTTACCCTAACTCTACCCATCACTTTTTGTGTTTCTACTGTTAAGGCTTCAAAAAAAAAATTCTGAACCACTTTTTAGTACGTAAACTATATATCCACAAGCTATATTTTCTGTGTATTCATATTTGTACCTGTCTGTTATGGTCTTTTTTTTTATACAAAAGAAAATATTTACTCACCCCTAATTGGCAGATACATTCCAACACCAGGCTATGGCCTTATTCTCTGAAGATTTAGTGTATGACATCATAAGAATTTAATTTATTTGTATCACTACAGCACACTCAACACAAGTGTAAATTTAAATAAGAAACAGCCAAACAGACATAGATAGCATTATACTGCAGTTCTACCAGTAAGACTCGGGAGAATAAATACCGTAACAAATATACATTTATTAACAGCCCAGCAAGCAATATTATGATATAAAGTTCTTTGGCGTAGGCCCCGTCCGTAGCTTGCAATCCGAGGGGACGGACTCTGCATTTCCTGCCTGAAGACGAAGGCAGGGGCGCAGCCGACCCCCTGGGAGATATGGGAAGGGACCATCCTGGTGGTGGTGGGGTGGACGGAGGGGAAGGAACCATCTTGGTGGTCGTGGGGAGGATGGAGGTGAATGAAAACGTCATCATCTGCGAACTCAGACATGTGTAAGTACCGAGCTTTTATACCACAAGTATTAAAACATGATTGGATAGATGAGAAGGTAATAAGTGAAGTAACAATTGACTCTTTCCGGCAGAACCTATGTTAAAGCTTTCAGTTTTATACACTGACATTACAGCCCGGGTCCCAAATCTCTTCTTAGTCACACATGCAGGGTGTGACTGGAGTGCATCCAGGGTGTATTTATCCTCTTACCCTATCTGCAGATGGGCACCCAGCGGTACAGCCGGGCAGGGAGCAGAGAGAGGACTGGAGAGAGCAGTGTGCTTGGTAAATGTTGCTCATATCAAATTAGCTCTGTAGTGCAGAGGATTCCAACTGATTTGATATAGTTTTACTGTGGAGATCTCACATTTACCTAATGCAAACATTCAGAA
The DNA here is from genome assembly GCF_051911475.1 of Siphateles boraxobius. Lineage (NCBI taxonomy): Eukaryota > Metazoa > Chordata > Actinopteri > Cypriniformes > Leuciscidae > Siphateles > Siphateles boraxobius. The sequence goes on from NW_027508975.1 coordinate 12,121,588, forward strand.
TGCTTAACTGGCCCCCAGAGGACAAACATGCCTGCAAATGCTTAATCCATATTAATATAATATGCATTTAAAACACCTGACTGTACAGACATGAAAATTAACATGAATTTTAATTCACACGGATGTGAACTTAGTCTGGGATCTGTTGGCAAGCATTCAGAGACAGCAGCTGGTTTGCTGGCCCACACAGCTCCTGCTGCCCTGGGCCAGTGCTTTTGATTCTACACACGTCTCTGTCACCAAGGGTTAATTAAGCAAATATTAAGCACCTCTCCAAACGATGATGCTAATTGTTATCATTTATAAATTCAGCTGAGAGTCTAAATAAATGATCATTTTCATCCAAAGAAAAAATGAGCTAATAAAATCCCTGATGCAGGTCAAAGAACGCTTCAAACTGCAATTTCTAATGTTTACTGAATAAAATTACCTAAAAATGTGTCTTTGTGTACATTCAAAAATGTTTACTATGCATAATTTACCAAATGGATATCAATATTACCCGCTTAATTTTCAATAACTGGTTGTTATTTATACATTTTCTTATCAAATTGCACATATTTTTTTAGTAAACTGTTATTGTACTAATATGATTTCAATTGCTCTAAACTTTAGATTTATTGTAATAACAGGAATATTTTCAAAGTATATTTCACTCAAAAATACAGACAACCGACAATTTGAATTAATTAGAAATTGGATTTAATACTCCGTTCATAAACAATCAAAGCAATTTTCCTTGGAAGGAATCCTTGTTTTTCCCCATTAAAAAGAGTCTTTTCTCATATAAAGCAGATGGTTGACTAGTTAGTGGCCACGTTTTATTAATTTGTTCCCTCATTTTAATTTAGTCAAATTGTGGCCATGATTTAGTTAAAACAAGGAAACAAATAAATAAGTCATGAGAAGTCATTCTTAATTTGTTCCTCCTGCATGTAATGTGCGTGGCTCTGTAATTAGTTACTTTTTTTAACAAATATATTTCAGCATTGTCAATGCTAACACTATTCTAGTATGTCTAATTCATATTAGCTCATATTCCAATGATTCATTACAGTTTTATTTTATTTTATATTTATAGTCGCTAGGACACATTTCTCAATACTTATGTCACTTTTTCAAAACTCTTCTCACAGTTCTCCTAACCAACTTTCAGCTTGGCACAGCAGTTCATTTCACATTCAAAATGCACTAAAACTACCAAATCACTTTGTTCATGTCTCAAATCAACACATTCTTCCATAACACTATAAAGGTTGACAAGCAACAAACACACTTTGTCACCCACAAAACAATGACCTAAAAAACACTAACAACAGGTAGCATTATACAATGTTATCTTCTGTAAAACAAGGACACCTCTCTACTGTTTAGAATTCACTCCAATATATGTTACTGGAATGAATCAGACATGATGCAGTATGCTTCAATATATTTTATGTCGTTTTTTTTTTTTTTTTTTACAGAGTAATTCAAAAATACAAGAATTTGTACTCATCATCCACCGATACAGATACAATAGGATTGCTAATCTAATCGGTCTTCTGCATTTGGCCACAGGTTCTCATCCACATCACATCTTATGTCATCTAGGGCAATACACCTAGGAAAGAATCTTCTGGCATGCCTGATCCATCCCTGGCAATCTTCTGCTGGTATGTCCAGGCATCCAGTATGAATTGCGTCCAGGAGGGACATTTGATCATGTTGATGGTGGTCATAAACATTCCTGCTCCATGAGGAAAAGAATGGAGCACAATCCATCTATGGGGTTGAGGAATGGAGAGTAAGGTGGGAGAAAAAGTGACACCATTCTGGGATGGGCTGCAAACCAATTGGTGACTGCACAGGAGTGGTAAAATGCCACATTGTCCCATAGAATTATAACTGTTGGCTGATTTCTTCTCTCTGCATCCCTTTCCTCACCTAGCACTGTGTTGTTGGCACCTCTCAGACATCCACTGTGGTTGTCTCCCCAATCACATTCCTTCCTCATCGCCGTGTTTTGGCCAGGTTGAAACCCGCCTCATCCACAAAGATGAAAGGCTATTACAGTATTATACATTATCTAAAAATGGGTTTTTGTGTATGTTTGGTTTTGTTCAAAAACAGTTCTATATTTTATTGTGATCTTACCTGGACATATTGGTTCCTGAGTTGCTTGACATGTTCAGAGTTCCTCTCAAAAGGCACAGTGTACAACTGCTTCATCCTGAGCTGATGTTTATTCAGGACATAGTTGTTATGCCTACACTGTGAATATTTGCAAAAGTAACGTTGTCTGCCAAAACTCGGTCTCGAATCTCAGTGAGTTTTATGGCATTTTTTCTGATGACCATATCAACAATGGCAGTTTCCTGCACATCAGTGAACATTCTACCTCTCCCACCTGTGTGAGGTAACTGTTGAGTCCTAAGCAGAAATGCAAAAGAAATTACACAAAAGTGGGTTTGGAGGCTTTGCTCTATTTACTAGCTCAGTCAGATGCCTTTGCAGTTACCTGTTGGTTTGTCGGAAAACTCTAACAATAAATTGTATACAATGTATACACTGTTGAGCATTGTAGATTTGGCTGCACTCTCAGACCAGCCTCTCATTGAGAAACCATGATTTATCACATGATCAATTACAGTAGCTCTGATCTCATCTGAGTATACAGCTCTTGATCTTCCTCTTATTCTTCTTCCACCACGCATACGTATTCCTCGCCCCTCCCAGCCACTCTTCTTCCTCTTTCAGCCTATTTTCTATCTCTAACTGGGTCCATGTTTACATTACAATACAAAACTATTCTGAAGTTATCTCATTTTGTAATGATATTGAAAGAGTAACGCCTGTGTAGGTGTTCAGCTACAATTAGAATTGTGGTTGGTCCAATTGTTTTTATAGAATACATTTTTTAGATTTGAAATATATTTCATTACATTATTATTGTAGAAATGTACCAAACTGCTGTCTTGTTCAGTTTTGTATTATGTTTTTTTTTACTTAAGTTTAACAGTTTTGAAAACAGTATGTAAGCATGTGCAAATTGGCCTGTAGGTACACAGTTTGTTGTTTCGAAGTGAGACAATAATTAATGTAATTTGAAAGATGTAGTCTCTGCATTTTGTGCCAAAGCAATAATAAATTATCCACAGTTTACTCCACATATACTTCTGTTGTGCTCACTGTATGAAGAGTTTTCAAAAAGGTGACCTAAGTTTTGAGAAATGTGTAGCGACTGTAAAAAACTAATAAAAAAAAGTGTATATATATATATATATATATATATATATATATATATATATATATATACATGTATGTGCACACATTACATTTAAGCACACTTTATAGTGTTCTTTTTATGTTTTGTCAATCCTGCAATATTTTCAAAATCAATTAATAACCATTTATGTTTTGTTCTTGAACACTATGATACAAACTATTTATTTAATTTCCTTTCAACACCGTACCATCACACGACGCTCATGGTGTACATAAGAACCTCGTGGGACCGGCCTCCAGTAAATCTCCCTTGTACTGCACTGCCAGTACTCTTGAGACCAATGTGATAAACTCAGCTTGACGTGGCTCTGGTAATCTGGGCCCTTTCAGGGAGTTCATATGCTCCCTTAGCACACTCTCAAGCTGCTGCAACCCAAGGAACACAAGGGTTAATAAATGTCAGTAATGGAAAGTGTCTAAGCCTTCTGTACGTTTAGTTTGAGAACATGTTGTTCCAAATAGCCACCCATCAGTGGAATAATGTCTTTTGAAATAATGATTAGAGTTGGAGGGATGGGCCGAGGTATTGTACTGTAAGTGTGGTGATATTAATGTACCCATGACGCCTAAAGCCAAATGGATATGCACTCCAGACCTTCCTGGGAACTAATACAGCCACTATTGAGAGAGAAGCATCAACATTTCAAGGAAAGGGGCAACAGGAGTGTTTCTTGGCAGTCAGTGTGTGTGTTTGTGGGCACAAGGACACTGAAAAGCAAAGGCTTCCTTAAAAAAAAAACATGGAATACCTGGTATGTGTTCAAAAATACAGGTACGTGGTGTTACCACAGTTACCCTTTCTGATCAAGTAACAAACATAATAGGCTGTCTGAAGAGAAATATAAAGAGAGTAATAGGGAGTTAATGCACCATAATGACTCTAAATGTGGCTATTTCTATTATTTAATGGATATTGTGAAGAGTAATAGAGCTAAACATGCATTACATAATTCATGACGCGTCATATTATATGTAGCATTATATATCATGGTATTATGATAGTTGAGGCTGCTTTGACAAGCTTTGTTCTTCAATGCGCCACATAATTCTATCCGAAAAATTACATAACATAAGTATGACTGTGTCTTACATAAGACATTGACAGAGGACAGATGGATTTTAGGGCAATTTTAATTTCACTACAAACACTGGGTGAACAACATCAAACAGAGTATAACAGAATATTTATCATCCCACATAGCAGACTTTATTCCCGTCTCGACATCCAGAGGCACTTTCTATAAACGGTGAAAAATAGGGTTTGAAACCCTAACTATTTAAAAAATAAAATAAAAAAAACAGTCAGTGTAAGGATGTGCTTAGCCTAGAGCGAATGTTGATCATCACCTCAAGAGGTCTGAATATTATGAGCGGTTTTATTTTCTATTCATTTTACATGACGTCTTTTACCAAAAATACATCTAATACAGTATATTTTTTTCATTTAACGTTAAATTGTTAAATAAACATCAAATAAATTCTATAGACAAAATACATTCCCATACATTAGGTACATATGAGTGGTTAAGGTTGGTGAATTTAAAAATTGAGAAAATTGAATAAGATTATTTGTCAGATTTTTAAAATATATAAAAAGACTCTTCTTTCAAATTAAAGGTGCAGTAAGCAATTTCTGAGAAACGCTGTTGTAAGTGGATCGGACTGAGCGGCAAAACACACTTGTAGCCAATCACCAGTAGGCTGATGTTCACTCATGATATGAAAGGTCAGAGGAATATGACTGAAAAAAGAAGGGTTATGATCATGAAAGACTTTTAGGATCCACATTAAAATTACATTTCCAGCGCTGGAAAGACCTAAGCGGGAAGGCTTGAAAAATGGACATTGAGGTTGCCTCGTGTCTGTTCCATACCTGAGTAACACTGGTTTTGCAAGCTGTTGTTGTAAAGTTAGCTATAGAAACAGGACAGTTCTGAGTGTCATTTTTTGTCTGGAGCTGGTGTGGTGCTGTTGACTAACAACCAACTCGTGCTTGTATATAGACCCCTTTTCAGTTAGTAAACATGGTGACGTTTTTTGTGGGCTGAGCTTAGGTGGAGGCAGAACGGTTCCCCTCGACGCTTCACTAACGCTATTTTGCAAAGTTTTGTTAGCTTGTTTTTAAACAATGACTTGAGAAAATAAGATTTTATCTTAATGTGTAAGGTCACTCACTCTCCAGGACCGCGATTGTTATTTACAAAAGTTAATTCTGACGGACGGAACCAGATTGTCCGACCCATACCTGTCACTCAATGGATGGACGACCTGATTAACGTTAACACTATCTCGGTTGAGTGGCCTGACATCTACCTGAAAGAGAAATCAAGCATAAAGAGATACTGAGGGCATACAAATCTTTAGATGCCTATAACTATGTGCTGAATGGTCATGTACAAGACTTGTGTTATGTGGTACAATCCGAAGATTTGATTATTCTTTCTTTCCAGGTTCTTCAAAAAGTCTAGTCACAAACACAACAATGTAGGCTGCACAATCATAGATGATTCACAAATAATCACAATAGTTTAGAAAACATTATGCGATAAAATTTCAAATTGGAGCCTGTACTCCATCGATTCTTGCACCCAACAACAAGATGACATTTAATTATAATAATAATATTTTAAGCTCCTTATTATGTAGCCGAATCAGTGCTGGTTTGTATTGGCTGCCTCCAGTTTTCCATTTGTTTTGCCTCCAGCTAACAGCGTGACGTAATTGTGACGTCGGCGCAAAAGGGGTCTATACTCTTCGGTACTGTATGTTAACTATTTACCCGCCATTGATTGAAATTTCCTTCATTTGTGAGAAAACACATCCCTGCCATTACATATTAAATATTGCATATGTAAAATAACACGATCATCAACATTAAACAGCATATAAATCAAAACTGCCTAATGTTACTTAATGAAATGTCGGCCCAGGACAAGCTATAGGACTGTGCAGGCATTAGGGGTGCTGATGGACTCGATTTACCCCATCTATGTTTTGATGATCATTCTGAATCTGATCTGGATGTAGCTTTTACAAAAACGTGATTTTCTCAGCTTTTTGCTCAAAATGTTGTGTTTTTTATGAAACTGACCCACATTCAAGTGTTGATTAAAAAAAGACTGCATGAAGCTATAATAAAACGTGAAATAAATAAAATCATCAAAATGATCAAACACGCTGGCGGTGGCTGGCAACATTTTTTTTTTTTTTAAAGGGTAAATTTTTTGTTATTCTTTGATGTTCATTTGCCATCTGCACTTTTTTTTTCGCTAAGCATTTTTTTGCTTTGCTTCTGCTATGATAAAGAGACATCCACTATTGCATTCCATGTCAGTGCATTTTGGGGGTGGAGCAATGAAGGGAGGGGTGTGTTTGTTTGGCTTGAATATCAACAGTGCTTCTCAGAAATCTCTTTGTCCACCTTCAACATTCAAAACTTTAAATTGTCTCAAATAAATTTTACATTACATTTAATCATGATTGTAAACCAATGGCACAAAAATCTAAATCAAATTAAAATACACTCTATACTCAGACTGTCATCACAAAAAGGACAAATGAGAAAAAGTTGTCATTCAAATTATAGTATAGTCTTATGTAAGCAGGAGATCAGTAAAGCACTCATAGTGTGTTTATGTGGGAGCATGTGAGAAAATTAATGGATGGAACACTTGACACCCATGTTTACATGCCTCTTCATCCTGCAAGAATCTCTTTCAACTGAAGAACTAAATCAACAGCAGAAACAGGGACAGCTAGAATGAAGGATGTACAGTAGAAACCAACTTCATGTATCTATTAAGGCCTGTTTGTTTTCAGTCAATACTCTTTTCAGTTCTCATCTGGGACCATTTGTTCTTTCTCTCTTCTGTATGATGTAACGTGTAGAAACATGCACTTTCTGGCTTTGACCTCACACAGACACCAGAAATCATTGTGGATCAATTAATAATACTGCTTACACATATGGAATTAGATATATACCTCGAAGAAACTTTTAAGACAAAATCTCATACTTAAAATTTGATGGAAACAAAGCCCTAACACTAAACATTAAGATTTTGGCATGTAACTCGTCCGACTAAGTGTCCATGGAAACATATGAGTGGCAGGAAACTAAGACAAAGGAACACTCTAATTAATACAAACAAAAGTCCATGAAAACGAAATAAGAACAAACACAATATGTGTGACAGATATGTACCTAAGAATGACATATTAAATAATAGTCAGAAAAAAAGGGAATCTTATTAAATAAAATAGCTGATTGAACCAAAAATCTTTTTAAAAAGCTTACATGTTTTTTATTTTTTTTATTTTTTTAGTATCATATTTAATGCAGGCTTTTATGGCTCATATAGTATGATATAATAAGAGAATGCAGTATTCATACTCGAGGAGGGGGAAAACAACTTTTTTTTCAACAGTTTTATTCAGACTGGACCAAATTGAGCAAATCATATTCAGATGTTATTTATATGGCCAAAAAGTAAGATGTAAATCAATGAGATCCTTATAACAGTACAACAGACACATAAAGTGCAAATAAATATAATGTGTCACTCTATATCTTCCATTAATATGTCTTAGTAAGATGATATTTAATATGCTCAAAGCTCTGTAGTTTTTATGGTGAGAGACAAAGCATATAATGCATTGCAATACAATACAGATTGAGAGATGTTAAACATATAAGACATAAAATAAATCGTTCCTCAAAAGCCTTATGTATCATATTTGATCCTCACATTTTACCATGATTTTTTTATTATTATGTATGAGCTAATAAGTCCAGTATGTTCATCTTGCAATTTTTCTAAGAATATAAAAGATCTTACGTTTACCTTATAAAAATCATTAACGATTTAACAGCAAAAAGGTTTCTCAAACCTGTGAGAAAACTTGTACCAAAAGCAGAAGAGAAATGTTTTTACAATTATAGTAAAAGACCTTTTACTTTTTTTTTACTTTTTTTTTTTTGCCTTGCCTTGTCTTGTCTTGTCTTGCTGCTCTTTTGATTTACCATTAATAAAGAAGGTTTACTCTGTCAGCAAATCTTGCCAAATAGACTTTGAATATCACACACAATCTCTCTGTCTGTCTCCTTCTCTTTCATTTCTTCAGGGTTTTTTCTGATGTGTTTTAGCTGTAATCTGTGACCATACACACAAATTAGGCTCGCAGAGCAAATCAAAGGCTTTGATTTGCCTCTGCTGTTGTCTGCCGCCTGCTGTTAATAATGGATCTTTGTTTTCCTCAAAGAGCACGTCTGTTGTTATCGCAACGTCTCTCTCTGTCTCTCTCACACATTTTTCTCTAAAACAAACAAGCCGATATGGTGGGTGAGTCAATGGATGACAGTCAGTTGTTCAGTGGCTTGGTGGTCATCCAGACGGTGTTTGGCTTTGGTGGGGATCTGCAGGACAGCAGCAAGGTCAAAGGGTGAGATGTCCTGTGAGAACGGTCTATATGATCATCTGGTGCTGGACTGAAGTCACACACAGACAGATGGTTGTACCCCAAAGACCACTGGACCATAAAGCCTCATGTTGTCTCTCTCTCACTCCAGCACTGAATGTGTGAGATTGAGGTGAGATTTACCAGGATGATACACAAGTGACAATTATCTTATAAAACAACTCCACAAAGGTTTATGATCCATAAATAATCAATAACTCAAATACTCTGTAAAAATAGGGCACAATGTACTGTATTAACTTATATTAATAAGTTATTTTACTATTTTGTTACTGTTTATTTATACTATTTTTGGGGGGGGGGGGGGTTTACCTGTATTTTGAATTTTGCACTTCAATGCGTTGGGTTTTAAGATTAATCGGAAATGTCCGTAAAATTACTGGATTATGTCAGGGTCCTGCTCTGTCTTTGTTCAATGTTTCCTTGTTTGTCTTGTGCTTGAGCACATGGCTCTGTCTTTGTTTGTGTTGCCCATGTGCTCCTCTCATCCCACCTCATTGTTTCCTGTTACCACACCCCCTTGTTTTGTCCTTGGCTGTGTCCGAAAACTTTGCAGGTAGCGTCTGCGACCGAAGGTACCTCACAAAACTGATTTCGGACAGACTTCTTAGGCAGCGTAGCGGTTTAATTATCTACAGCGAAATAGAGCGAGCTTTGGTGAAAAAGAAATTAATATTTAATGACTACAATAGTAATTTCTCGCTAGAAATGACATCATAAGGGGGAAATGTTGATCAAAAATGTACATTTACACACAAACTGACGACCAGCCGCAACTTTCAGACTCCATCTTTATTTTTCTAGCTCAACTGTCACAGGATGGAAAGCACAGGATTGTGGGATATCAAAGGCAGCAAAGGATACATCTATGCTACCTTCAAAAATCGATCAGTTGAAGGGATCTGTCAGGAAGTGAAACTAACATTGCATTCGGACGTGCCTTGATGCCTTCCGACCTTGGAATGTGTCCTCCGAAGGCAGCATTTCTCAGTTTTCGGATGCAGCCCTTATCTGGTCCTCACTGACATAATTGTGTTCCCCTGATCATCATGTGCTCTGCTTCCTTTATATTGTGCTCATTCCCTCATGTCGTTCCTGGTTTGTTGAATCTCTTATGCATGTTCATTATGAGTGAAGATCTCTTGCTTGTTAGTCAGTGCTACATTTGGTGATCCCTGTTCAGCCAGCTTTGCATTTAGTTTCTTTTGATTTGTTTCCTCTTTATTCATGTTTTTTATTCTAGTCTAGTTCTAGTCTTTTTCTCTAGTTCTCTCGTCTTTATTTTGGTTTTGTCTTTTGATTTGGATTTCTCTTTAGTTCTCTGCAAGGTAGCAGTCTTGTTGTATTTCTTTTGTTTATTATTTTTTTACGTTGCTAGTTCCAGTTATAATTTGTTTTTTGGGGGGTTTTTTTTGGTGTTATAGTTTTGCCAGTATTTATTTTACTCTTGTTTATATTTTTTGTGTTCTCTTGTTGTCTTGTCTTGGGTCTTGTGTGTTGGTTCCTGCCTGCTCCCTGAGATTCCCTGCCTGCTGGTTCCTTCTGCCTGGCAGTTAGACTGGTTCAGAGTCTGTGTGCAGCAACTAACAGATCTCTGTATCATTGTGCCTTGCCCTGTCTTCACCACAACCATCTGCCTGGCCCGGTCAGGTCCTCAGCAGTTCTCAAACCTGTTGTCTTCCGGAGTTGGTTCCAGCAGTCACCCTAAGCTGTCCTATCACGGTTTCCCGTCTGCCCTTCTGTTTGGACTGTTCCTGCCTCACACTTTCTTCTGCTGTTCTCTGTTAATAAACATCACCCTCCCACTCATTCTGCATCTGGGTCCTCCCTTTCAGAAACCTTGACGGAACGAACCAGCCAAAACCAGACCTATTATAATGAGCATCAAGATTTTGCCTCCCGCCAATGCTCAGGAAAGACTGGCCCGCCAGCTGGGGCTGGCAGCACTTCGTCAGCAGGGGCTGGATGTGAGGGCCTTTGCCCAGATGTTTAGGACAATGTCCAGGGGCCTTGATTATCAGGACCCAGCCCTAAAGGACATCTTCAACCTCTGTCTGAATGATCCCCTGCCTCAATGGGAAATGGAACAACTAAGAGTCCTGGACTTCTGGGAACTTCTCGAATTACCTGCATCACCGCAAGAATTGGCAGATCCTGACACCCCCAGAGCCAGTCTGTAGTGACCACCTCTCCCTCTTTGGAAATCCATCTGAAAACCAAAGGGCTGCTCGGACTGCTGCATCAGTCTCTGTCTCCACCCAGTCAGTTCCAGTCTTTCCTAAACCAGTTCGAGTCACCCCAGAGTCTGCAGAGACCGTTCCAGGCATCCAAGTTACCTGTGGCTACCCTGGAGGTGACCGACCACACTTAGTCAAGTCCTCGGAAGCAGAGGAGGAGGGTTTATGTCTCTCAACTTTTTGGACTACCCTCTGAGGTTCCAAGTCCTGTGATTCAAGTCTGGCCGAATCACTCCCTAAGCCACATACTTTACCAGTTTATTCTGCCCTAGTCATAGAGAACGTGTCTACCTGTACTGCCCTTCCTATTGTGCCCACTGAAGTCACACCTGTTGGTCACGTCATGCCCACAGAGATTGTTCCTCCCAGTCATGTTTTGTCTATAGATTCCATTCCTGCTAGTAAGGCCATGCCCATGTTACGCTTACAGAGGCCATACCATAGACAAAAACATTCATACAATTATAAAGGCCATATTTAATCAAAGTATTTTCAAAGGCTGCATTGAAAGCAAACTGTAATATAATTATTTAAAAATGATTTACAGTTTTAAATGATTATATAGTGCTTAAAATGATCAAACATCAATATCACAAAAAATGTCAGAATTTTACCCTAAAGCTAAAAGAAAACATTAAGGAAATATATAAAGAAAATTAAGCTTTCCTTACTTTAAATTTTAATTTATAAAAATTAAACAATTGACTTGTTTTACTTTTTCATATTACCATAATGAGATTTATATTACAGTTAACATTGTTCTAATAATTGGTGAGGGGCATTGAATTATGCTTAACTGTCATTAAAATCATTTCAATCATAATAATTATAATTTTTAAATAGGTTGAATGAATCATTTCTTCACCCTCTTGCATTTTCAACAGAAAGCTGATCTTCATGGAAACAACTGCAGTAGTTGTTTTTTTTATGGAAAGCTAAAAATGTTTTTTCTTAGAAGCACATTATGCTAACACATAACATTGAGGGGACGTGGTCTCATACACCACATTATCTTGATTTTTTGCCCTGTATTTTCACAGTTACTATGGAAACAGGGACTCCAAGTGTGCAGTCAGCGGTGGCTTGAGTAGCACTTGAGCAAAAAAAAAAAACACAAAAAAAAAAGCCCTCTGGAAGATAAACAAGACTATTGAAAAACATTCTCTTTGCTTTGTGGCCTCATTAGTATATAAAGTGCATGTTTCGGGGTTATGAAATTAATTTATAATGCTCAACTTTTTTTTGCAGGGAAATAAAAAATGGACTTTATTGATTGTTGCGCAATCAGTAACAGCAGCCAAAGTGGACTGTCCTCCTGAGAGCTCTTCATCAAAGCCTGGAGCCACTTTTGCTTTGAAGTGCTCTTTACCCTTGAGAAAAAGTCAAACATAAAATGCTTCTGCTTGTTTCATGATGCAATGACCAGAAAATCTGTACCTTACATTGAGCCAGTGCCGGTCCTAAACTTCTGGGGGCCCTAAAACTCAAATAACCCCCAACCCCTTACTCAGTTTTTTTGTTTTGTTTTTTCAGAGCAGTTTTACCATCAACAAACAACAGTGAGTTGAAACAGTACTACATAAAAAGAAGAAAATTACAAACGAAAGGACAAATACAATAGAAAAAAAAGATACAAATGAAATAAAATATTTAGCCTACTAAAAAATGTATAGCCTACTATACAGAAATGGACAGTGGTGGGCCGTCAGGGGCAGCAAGGCCTTCTCTGCTGGCCTAAACAATATCAGACTCACTGACTTGCACTTTAATATATTTTTTCCATGAATGAGTATTAAATTATTCCCAATAGACCATTCTCTTAATCTCACAGCTTTTCTCTTGGTTGCGCTGCTTCCAGTATTGTATATTTATTTTAGCGCTTTTATCCAATTATATTTCAGCCATCATGTAATGCCAGGGTAAAATAAATCTGCCTTGAGGCCTTCAAAATCGACAGTGCGAGCGCCTGTAGCTTAAAATGAATGGAAATGAAACTGTTGCTTTAACCAATCAGATAATCAGTCAGATTTAATCGGCCAATCACATTTCGATTTGACTGCACTGGGGCCATCTAGCAGGCGTACAATAACGTCGGCATTTTCATGTCCTTTGATTGGGAGGTCAGAGCGCGTACTATTACTGGTAGTCAGAGACTGAGCTAGCTAACCGCATCTGTAGCGAACTGTATAAACTAAAATACATTCCTGTAGATTTAATAGTTTTTCAACCCACAAATGAATGTTTCTTTCCCTCCTCGACCCCCAGCAGGTTCAATACTACTGGAAAAAATCCATAATTCAGCCTTATCCTGCTTAACGCAGAGTCACGGAACTCTATTCGATGGCGATAGAAAAGGTTGTTGGGACTGAAACGCACAGATAACCTGTACACCAGAGTAATTAAGGTCTTTTTGAGCAAAGACATTAATTAGGACTGATTTTGTGTAAAACATAATCAGTAGTTTTGGTGAGTATAAGGCTTTTTTTGCCCCCGTTTTTTCTGTGGTGAATAGGATTTTCTTAATTGTTCTTGTAAATTTATGATCTAATGTTTTTTTCAAACATTCAAACTATTGTAACGTCTGACAAGGGACTATTGTAACCCCGGAAGGACAAGACAAGGGAGGCTCCGTTTCTGAACTTATAATCGGAACGCAAGAACCACTGTAGCCTACACTAACACACACGCCGAACTCACTCACTCGTTTCTCTCTACCGGCCTTTTCCAAACTCACCACATTAACCCTATAACTGCCGGTGCAAATTAAATTAAAAACAGCAATTTCACAACAATTATAGAGAGTCTTTGCGCTGCCACGCTATTAAAAGTTATTCATTCACTGAAGGCCTAGTTGTGAAAAGCACGGCCCACCAGAAGTCGAGAAGTCAAGTGTAAAAAATAAAACACTGCTAGTCTTCACTGTGTGAATTAAATATTAATTAATTCTTATTAAATTTACAAAAGCTATTCAGTGAAGAACAGTGAATGATTCTCTTGTTTTCTTTTGTTGTTTGATTAATATTAAATGACAGAGAGAGCAGCAGGTTTATTAGGCTGCTGTCTCTTTAAGACTGAATGCACAGATATCAAGCATAGTGTCAGTTCTGGCAGGTCACGTTAGTCAAGCTCGCATCAGCTGATCCACGTCTACCTATAGGAATTCGATGCCTATCACTGTATACATATATAAGCTCCTTCAGTATTATCAGCAGCTATCGCGTTTCTCAGGAGCTAATTACCCTCCTCCATCCACAGCTCCTCCTCACGTCCAGTCAGGATTTGGCATTCTGTGTCCCCTTGAATCAGAATTTAATATATCGAATCGAATTATATAGTACTCTGAAATCTTGAATTAACGATATCTGCATACATTCATGTTGTTTCTGTTCTGTTAACCCTGAAGGGGTTATTGTTGCTCTCCCTGCTCTTATCCATGCTAGGCTGCATGGATGTGCAGGGAGTTCTCGCCCAGAACAGAACCATACCGCCAATCCAAACTGCTAATTGTCAATCGTATTTGACGATAGTGGTTCTGACAGAACTAATATACTGACAAGCATTCGATTACCTTACAAGCTGTTTATGTTCAGTAAAGATATAACTGAATGTGTTTTAGTGAAAACTCCCCAAGACAGACATTCTGACCTATTTGTGTGTGTATTTGTTAGTTTAAGCACACACCCGAAGTCTAAAGTAGCCTATACCTGTCCATGTTTCACTCCGTCTCAAAGCGCGCGCACAAATAGCAGCCATCGGTGCTCAACACGCTGTTAAATGTTTTTAGCATTGAGCAAGACCGCCAGGAGACTGTAGCTGCGTAACAATTCAAAGGCTGCTTGAATCCTTCGAAGGACTCTACCACGCTTTCGAAGCCTGCGAAGATTGTTGCCCGCGAAACGAAGGATGCATTTCAAGGCCACATTTGAAGGAGCCTTTGAATTGGAAAAGCCTTCATCGTGCCGCAGCCTTCGAATGCAGCCTTCAAAGGACGCAGCCTCTGAATTGGGACGCAACTTGTATATTTTAACAGTCACGTTTACATGATTTGACTGACTTGGATGTTACATAGTAAGGGCGACAGCGTACTGCTTTAAAGGAAAGGAACGGAATGCGGCATAGTGTTTTCATAATCGGTCGAAGCCAACATCAAGAAATAAATTAAAATTCTATTGATCACACAGCCCTAGGCATTAAACCCTCTTTGATTTCAAGCTGGCCCCCTGGTGGTCCGGGGTCGCTGTGGAATTACAGTGCCTGTCCTTCCTATTCGCAAAGTACGCATTGAGCATGATCACATTGCATCATCTTCCACAAACACTCATCTCCCTTTAGACAAACGTTAAAAAGAAAATCTCAAATGAATGGATTTTCACAGAGATATGACGCACAACTCAGAGAGCATGGAAATCTCCTAGGGTAGAGGTCTGCTGACAAGCATGTCTCTATACACCTGCATTGTAACTCAACTTAAAGGGTGAGAGGCAGGTTGATGAAAAGATGAATGGACCCCCTCATCCTCAACACATCACTGTGTTGTTGAAACACTCTGTCCATGCAGACACTCACACAGACACATTTCCCTGAGTGGCGGTAGGTATATGTAAAAATAAGCTTGAGCACTTTTCTTGAAAGCAATTTCAAGGCTTTGTGCTTCACCGATATCCCGGCACTCTGCGCTCAAACTCTAACCCTATCTGAGAATAATGACCCTCCATTTACATTTTCAGTCCTAACAATTTGAGAACAAGGACCCTTAGTCTACATTTATAGTCATTCACTGGTGCTTTTCTTAACCAATTACAGCTAAAGCACATTTGAACAAAAAGATTGATCGCTTTCATGCATTGAAGCACAGCTGGTGACCAGTCATTACATGTTTTTATTGCTGTGAAAATTTCTGTCACTTTTTGTGCTGATGCAAATAGTAAATCAATCAGATGTGTCCAGATGTCTCTTATAAATGTCTTATTTTCTTGTTGGAGTTTTGCCTTTTTCTGTTGGGAGGAAGTGAGCTGTGGCAAAATAAAATAAAATGAATAATACATCAAATAAATAAATAAATAAAATAAAAAGTCCTAATGTCAAAGCTTGACTTGGCTGAAAATCAAACATGGAAAAAACATTGCAAACAACAGCATTTATTCATATTCTTTATTATTCCTAAAACCTCAATTCCAGAATATCACCTCAACCTAAAGCCTCTGTCTTCATGTTTATAAATAAAAACAGTAATGCATAAATCCTTCAGAAACAAGGGTCTGTGTCACTTTGTGTGATTATCTAGCTAGCCTAAATTATTTGCTTTTTCTCACTGAATTTAACCCTGGGTTATCGTCTTTTTAAATCCGTTGTTAACCCCAGATTTGACACATTTTTAAATTTGAAAGGTGTTTCGCACTGCTTTTAACCTTGGGTCAATAAGCCCTACTCTGGAGGCACACAGTGTGAAACGATGCAGCATTAGAGTGTAACAGTGGGAGAAAATGTGTTACTTAAAGAGATATACAAAGTTCTGTCATGAAACTCTAGATGGCGCAGGCTGATAGATCCTTAACTAAATCTGCTTGACATCACATCATTTTTTATAGGGCATAGCTGATTGGTTCCTGCTGTATCAGTAGCTAATGAGCTCGCTGTTCAACCTTCAAATATTTGGTCAGCATTCGCTGAGCAGTTGCAGCGAGCTTTCAGAAACCTACCACCCTCCCCAGCTCCACCTGTATAGATCTGCTACGGGTAATTAATGTATGCTATATTGTTCAGCAGCAGCATGTCTTACTGGCTCACAGCAGTGCGCCGTGTATGTTTTGGCAGCAGCAAGTCCCGTACTTGCTCTACAGCTTATAGACTTAATGAATGTACAGTGTTCAACCTTGAAAAGTGAATACCCAGGATTAATTCCTAACCCATGCACTGTAAAGATTGAACAATGTGAAATATGGAAAAGGATAACCCAGTGAGAATGGTGTCACTCTCAGGCCACAAAGACAGGTAAGTTGTGCCCCTATAACACCAAAAGACATTTATATTATGACCCTGGTATAACTGAGGCCAGGCTATCTGACATCCAAGCTTGTGAACATACTCTGTAGTCATGAAATTGTGATGAATGAAATTAAATGAAAGGGTCAGATTTTATTTTACAGTCCTTTTCCACATGTACATAATATGTACTTATTATATTACAACAACTGGGTAATAACTAACCCTGAACCTTCCCCTAAACTTAACCTTAACCTATGTTGTTACCTTATATTACCAGTACTTTCTTGGGTAAGTACACTGTAAGTACACTGCAATTACATGTACTTTAAAATATGTACTGTAAAATAAAGTGTAACCTCAAAGACAAATGAAGTGTTGTCAAGTAAAACAGGCCTATGTACACTGAGGGTGGACATTCTCTTCTATGACTCCCAACAACTCTCAAAACATGCTATTAAGCTTTTCATATTTTAATATCAGTCACCATTTTAATTCTTCTTACTATCTATTACATAAAGGTGTGTATTATAGATATGTTATATTTTATTGAAATTTTGCATGATTATAATTAATTAAATAATCTTTACTAAAGATGTAATGTCACTTAATGTCACTGTCCTGTCGCCTGATTAAGATTTTTCTTGCAACTAATCATGATAAGAGTGCACAATAAAATATGAAAAATGTTTTTTATTTCATGACTGTACTTTCTTTCCCTAATGGCACAATAAGAAATGTACCCTTTCATAAAAGTCAAATAATCCAGCAATTTTTTTAATGTAATGATAATTCTAAATGTGATATTTCCCAATTTACACTTTTCCACATGAGTGATTTTAATTCATATAAGCTAATTTTTGCTTGACATTTCTAAATGGATCCTTTTCTAGATGAGTAATTTTAATTCACATAAGCTATTTTTGCCTGAGTAAGTTTCTGTCATAGTGCTTTGGCACCAGTTAAAGTCTTGGGTACTTTTTCCATATTTTTCTGCCAGGTGGATACAGACAGGGTTAATCTTCAACCCCTATGGCTGACACACATACCCCTCATCTGCTGCCCACTATCAGAGTCCCACCCCTGACAGCTGTCAGCGAATGATGGACAACAGAAGGGGTCCCAGTCATGCCTAAATGCATGGCATCACTGGAGTGTGTCCTTCTGGCCTGCGGTCCATATGTTCTTATACGCTTTTATGACGTGATCGCAGTATATGTGGTCATCAATGCTTTTTATGTATTCTCGTTGTCACAGCATTCCCGACAGCCACCCACTTACATGTTGATGTCATGCATTATGGTTGGATGACTCTTCTTTATACAAACACCTACCTTGAGATGAGCATATTCTAATTTATCAAATCTTGGTAGGCTATGCACCAATTTTGAATAATTTGTTTTACATAATCTACAACTGATGTTTCATGACCTAATAATAGGTCACAAACTTTATGGTAATATATAGGTATTCTGTTACTTTGTAGAAGCAAGTCAAATGAGACCGATGGCAACATGGACAGTTTGCATGACATGCCTTCATCCTCAAAAAGCATGAACAAAAATACATAAGATAAAAGAAAATAGGAACCATTTAACATTAAAAAAAGGACTGTGCATGCAAATCACTGCTGTTGTTTAGTAAGGGATTACGTACAGTCAGCGGGTATTTATTGCAACGAAAGAGAGAAAGAGAGAGAGAGAGAGAGAGAAAGAGAGAGATAGAGAGAGGGTGACACAAGGTCATTGTCTTTACATACCACAACTGTTCTGAGTTTGAATGAAACAAGAGAGCACAAAGTGATATGCATGACATTAAAGCATAGTGTAACTGTATTTGCAAATTATTACACCTTTGTTTAGGGGGGTTGTTTAGGTCACTTAATACATTTCAAAGTTTGATTTTAGGTCAATTACTTTTTACAATACAAATATTTGGTACCATATTGGGTCCAATGCGAAACCTAGGGAAGTAAAATAATGCCAAATGTTTTTGAAACAAAAAGCATGTTGAATTGTACTACTTGAAAAAAATATGCATTGCATTAACCCTGCTTGTATTTTAATGCATTGTATTTTTAGGGCTTGCATTTTTATGGGCTGAAATTCAGCATGGTTGAATATTTAAGCTGTGAATATTTAAATTCAAAACATTTCAAACACATTTTCATTAGTAAAATTTCAATAATCCATATTCACCTTTCATATTTCACTTCCAAAATATTCAAACTGATTAAAAATACAACCTATAATATTCAACAGGCGGTTTTCGGTCCATTTTATTTCGCTTTGCAAATTCGCTTCCACAAATTCAGTGGTTCAAATTCGACAGTAAATTCAACGTTGACATCCAGGAACTGCAGGAAAAGCAGTAGATTACAGAGCATAATCTCCATCTGCTGTTAATCTACCTGACCAGCAGGGGGGCACGCGCGTGTTGAAAGAGCAACAGTTAGAGCAAACCATTAGTTCATAAAAACTACTTTAACAACAATTGAGCATGCATTACCTTTTTTGTGATGATTATCTGGGTCAGTAGCCTTAATATACGGAAAAGATGATAAGGGCACAAAAGCTGTTTATGTTTCATTCATCAACTGCATTGTTACTTTCCCTGTGTATCCTTATATGTTATCAGCTTTTTCTGCCATGAACGAGATTATAATCGGTTTCCCTCAAAACCTCATCATAATCAAGGATTCCCCTTCCGTCTTGACATTTGCACATTTAGGGACTGTCTCTAAAGTAACATTGGTAGTCCTATAGGCCTAAACGTTTTTAACTTCAATAGCAAACTTCAATTTATTTTAATAAATTGTGCATTATGCCTGACACCTACATGAACACTTTACAGTTGGTTTTATTAGTCGTTCTCTTCAAATGCTATTGAAGTTAGAAATGTGTATACCAATGTCGTATGTAACTTTAGAGACGGTCCCTAAATGTGCGAATGTCCAATGTCAAGCCAACTTTATGCAAGTATCACTTTGAAACGCTGAGCATTAAACTTTGCGCATTAAGTTCATATTCTGATTCCTTCTGCTTGCCTGCGAGTTTGGTCTTTTATATCACCGTATTAGTCCATTAAGCTACGTTAAGTGTTTTATATGTCCAGCAGGGGAATCCTGAAGTATTGAGGGAAACCCTAGTACTGCATGCAGCACAATCACCGCAATATAAGGTCAACATTATAATCTCGTTCACGGTAGAGAAAGATGCATATAGGCTACACAGGAAAAGTAATCATGAAGACACTGAATTTCACATAAAACAGACGTCATAATAATTACAGATACACTTACATTGTTGTAAATGGATTGTCCAGCAGATGGAGATTATGCTCGGTAATCTACTGCTTTTCCTGCAGTTCCTGGATGTCAACGTTGAATTTACTGTCGAATTTGAACCACTGAATTTGTGGAAGCGAATTTTCAAAGCAAAATAAAATGGATCCGAAAACGTACTCTGTTACTAATGTAACCTCGGTTCTCTCTAGAACAGGGAACAGGTACTGCGTAATATCTTACGCTTGGGGAAAAACTCTTTTCCACGAGATATTAAAGACAAAAAATTATCCTTAATTTTGAATTAATGTAAAATGCATTGCAGCAGCATGCAGACATAGGCAAGACGGCTCGCATGCCTATTAGCTGCCCTGCGGCAACTGCAGCAGCCTATCGAGAGAGGCCCCATGTGACTTCAGATCCAATGCACAAAGCGCCCGCTATGTCACGTCCCGCCGAAACGGGCGTGGCCTGGGCCTATAAACATAGCTCGATGGCTAATATAATCTGGTTTTCATCGCCGAAGCGAACCAGCGTGTTGCAGGCACAGCAAAGATACGGTTCTCTCTCTTCTAGAGAGAACCGAGGTTACGTTAGTAACCGAGTACGTTCTCTTATGAGAGGTTCTCTCGTACTGCGTAATATCTTACGCTAGGGGAATACAATGTAAAACGCTGTGCATGCTGGGATCCAACACCAAAGTCCCAAGGGCAGGTGCCCGGGGCTCATATAGTGCATAATCACCAGGGACTCACAGAGAGTCTGAGAAGAGAGGCTAGAAAGGTGCCTTCCACTCAAGGCCGAGGCTCGTTCGATGCTGGCCCGCTTCCCTGACGACTCGCGGGCAGAGGGGGGGAGGTCCACAGAGCTCGCCCAATCCTCACTGTCTGACGACAGGATAGAGCAGCTGTCCTTCTCCACAGATGCAGCTATCTCCTCGTCACCAATTGCGGAAGCGGCGGCAGACGGCGGCCGCTGCCTGTCGGTGAGCGACTCGAGTGAAGCTGGCGAAGGTGGTGGGCGAACCGGCGAGCTTTCGCAGGCTGGAGAAGGATCGAGGACCCGTTGAGTATGGCGCGGCACTATAGCGGGTGGAAGTGCAGACTCGGAGAAAAAAATGCCAGGTGAGTCCTCAGAGTCGTCATGGCAATAGCTCGCAATGATGGCAGCCGCCGTCAGCGAGCGCGAGAGCTGCATGATCCTCACCTATGCAGGAAACGCAGATGACATGGCGGTCCCCGTCGCTGAGTGGGGCTCGGCATGAGCCACAGGAATCTTTAAAAAGACGCTTGCTCTTTTAGATGAGAGAGAGAGAGAGCTTGAGTCGCTGCGGCGAACACACACTCAGCAGAGTAAAAGGATATAGGTCCTTCTCAAAAAATTAGCATATTGTGATAAAGTTCATTATTTTCCATAATGTAATGATAAAAATTTAACTTTCATATATTTTAGATTCATTGCACACCAACTGAAGTATTTCAGGTCTTTTATTGCTTTAATACTGATGATTTTGGCATACAGCTCATGAAAACCCAAAATTCCTATCTCAAAAAATTAGCATATATAGCAGTAGCAGTGTACGCCGGAAAGCATAGCAGGTATGGCAACTGAAGGCGGCGAGATGAAGACCAGCGGCTTCAGATGCAAAGGCTCGTCCCGCAGAAGGCTTATTTCAGACGGCGCGGCTTCTCACTCTGGATCCAACGATGCGTGAGCTTCGCTGAAGAGATGAAAATCAGATTATATCAGCCATCGAGCTATGTTTATAGGCCCAGGCCACGCCTGTTTCGGCGGGACGTGACGTAGTGGGCGCGAAACGCCCCCATTGGATCTGACATCACAAGGGGCCTCTCTCGATAGGCTGCTGCAGTTGTCGCAGGGCAGCCAATAGGCACGCGAGCCGTCTTGCCTATGTCTGCATGCTGCTGCAATGCGTGGTAACACTTTATTTTGATGGTCCCTTTTGAACATTCTGTTAACTGTAAGTAACTTTGCAACTACATGTCAACTAACTCTCATTAGAGTATTAGTGGACTGTCTGCTTCATATCTGCAAACTCTTTATTGTGATGATCCTCCAACAGACACTCTACTGACTATAAGTAACTTTGCAACTACATGTCAACTTATTCTAACCCTAACCCTACCAGTCTACTAATATTCTACTAATACTCTATTGAGAGTTAGTAGACAGGAAGGTGCAACGTTACTTATAGTCAACAGAATGTGTTAAAGGGACCATCAAAATAAAGTGAAACTCAATGCGTTTTACATTACTTCAACATTCAGCATGCAAACCACAACAATGGTAACAAGTTTTTTTTTAATTACTTTAATTAATTAGACCATTGCAATTTTATTTGCTGTCTTTTGTCAGTATAACACCAGTATAACGATAGCAAATACAATTTTAATGGTTAAATAAAGCCAAAAATGGTAAAACAAAGCAATTAATTTATTCATGCCGCAATGCACTCTGGGAGTACACTTCCTCAGATCACAGATAGAATTAAGTTGACAAAACTTAAATAGATTAAATAAGTAAGAAGAACTTGATGTAATTAAGTTATGCTTACTTACTTAAATTAAGGCAACGAGTTTGCACAATTTATTTAAGTAAACTGAACTAATTAGTTTTTACGGTGTATGAAAGGTGAATATGGATTATTGAAATTTTACTATTGAAAATGTGTTTGAAATGTTTTCAATTTACAGTTTTTTACAGTCGCTAGGACACATTTCTCAATACTTAGATCACTTTTTCAAAACTCTTCACACAGTGAGCACAACAGAAGTATATGTGGGCTAAACTGTGGATAATTTATCATTGCATTGGCACAAAATGCACTCAATGACTAAATCTTTCAAATTACATTAATTATTTTCTCACTTCGACACAACCACCAAAACTCTGTGTACTTCCAGGCCAATTTGCACATGCTTACATACTGTTTTCAAAACTGTTAAACTTATGTTCAAAACAATAACATAATACAAAACTGAATATGACAGCAATTTGCTACATTTCTACAGTAATATTGTAATGAAATATATTTCGAATCTAAAAATAAAATGCTATAAAAACAATTGGACCAACCACATCTGATTCCCATTGTATCTGTATCAGTGAATGGTGTGTAAAAATTCTTGTATTTTGTAATTAGTCTGTGCAAAAAACAAACAAAAAAGACATAAAATATATTGAAGCATACTGCATCATGTCTGATTCATTCCAGTAAAATATATTGCAGTGAATTCTAAACAGTAGAGAGGTGTGCTTGTTTTACAGAAGAAAACATTGTATAATGCCACCTGTTGTTAGTGTTTTTTAGGTCATTGTTTTGTGGGTGACAACGTGTGTTTGTTGTCTGTCAACCTTTGCTAGTGTGATGGAAGAATATGTTGATTTTAGACATGTATGAAGTGATATGGTAGTTTTAGTGCATTTGAAATGCAAAGTGCAAAGTGAAATGAACTGCTGTGCCGAGCTGAAAGTTGGTTTGGAGAACTGTGTGAAGAGTTTTGAAAAAGTGACCTAAGTATTGAGAAATGTTTCCTAGCGACTGTAAAAAACTGTAAATATTCACAGCTTAAATATTCAACCATGCTAAATTTCAGCCCATAAAAATGCAAGCCCTAAAAATACAAGCAGGGTTAATGCAATGCTTATTTTTTTCAAGTAGTACAATTCAACATGCTTTTTGTTTCAAAAACATTTGGCATTATTTTACTTCCATAGAAACCTGTTCACAGTGACAGTGTGTCATTAATCGTAATATGTGCCTTACCAGAGGAGGATGGACGCTTGTTGAGTCTGATTACTCTCAAGTGTGTTGGCAACCAAACCGCTTACGGTAGCCATTGACTTCCATAGTATTTTTTTCAATACTATGATAGTCAATAGCAACCGTCAACTGTTTGGTTACCCACAATCTTCAAAATATCTTCATCAGCAGAGGAAAAACATGCAGGTTTGGAACATCTTGAGGGTGATTTTATGAATTTTAATTTTCTCTTTAAATTTTTGATGTTGTTTGTTTGTTTGTTTGTTTGTTTGTTTGTCAAGTCAAGTCAAGTCACCTTTATTTATGTAGCGCTTTTTACAATACAGATTGTATCAAAGCAGCTTCACAGTGATAACATGAAAATAATATAACAGAGTTTGTTTCTAAAAGAAAATTGGGTCAACGTCCACCTTAAGCAAGGCAGATCAATAATATTATTGAATATTAAATGTCCCCAACTAAGCAAGCCAAAAGCCAAGGCAACAGTGGCAAGGAACCAAAACTCCATCAGGTGACAGAATGGAGAAAAAAACCTTGGGAGAAACCAGACTCAGTCGGAGGGCCAGTTCTCCTCTGGCCAACGAAGGAACAGTGCATGATTTATGATTCGGGCAGCATTACAAGGCAGATTGGATCGGAACATTTAGAATATTTATCCATTTCCATCTTTTGGAAGTCCAAGTAATCACGCCGGTGTTGAGACGAGTTGTTGAGGATCAGTGCCGTCCACCATAGAGGGTCCATATCGCCGGTGTTGAGTCGTCTCTTCACAGGCTTTGTGATTGGGGTATCTGAAGTCTCCGTGAAAGGCTGGATACAAACTGGAGCTGACGAACGCCGTTTTTCTCGGGACTCGCGTCCCGAGATAACAGCAGAAAAGCAAAAAGGGAAAATAATTAGCGTAGCTGCTGTTCATAATGATTTCCATAACATGGGCGTAGATGATAAAAAACATGAAGACAGTGATTCTTGCGTCCCACAGTCACCCCCCTCCGTCCCCCACTCAACTCAGCCCTGCTTACTGACCTCTACATCCCTCCTGCTGCTGAGACCCAACCACAATCTCACAATCTCTCCGCAGCCCAACCATACGCGCCGACCCGTTTGACTAAGGCTGTCGAGCCCCACTGTCGTCGTTAAAGCAGGTTCAGTGGCAACGGTTCCGTATGGCATACCACCTACCGCAAAACACAATATCTACCCAACCACCCGTCATTCACGCAATATACACAGGAACGTGTATATTGATCGTTGATCTGATTCAGCAGTGGTATAAAAGGTAAGCATTATGTAAATGCTTGGCTAAAGAGATGCGTCTTTAATCTAGTTTTAAACTGGGACAGCGAGTCAGAGCCTCGAACAATATCAGGAAGGCTATTCCAGAGTTTTGGAGCTAAATGTGAGAACGCCCTCCCTCCTTTAGTGGACTTAGATATCCTAGGAATGACCAGAAGCCTCGAATTTAGTGATCTTAAAGAACGCGATGGATTGTAGGGCGATAGAAGGTCCATTAAATACACAGGAGCTAAACCATTTAGGGCTTTATAGGTCAGTAATAGTACTTTGTAATTGATACGGAATTTGATAGGTAACCAGTGTAGAGATGATAAAATAGGTGTTATATGATCATATTTTCTTGATCTAGTAAGAACTCTAGCAGCTGCATTTTGCACTAACTGTAGCTTGTTTATTGAGGATGCAGGACAGCCAGCTAATATAGCATTACAATAATCTAGTCTCGAGGTCATGAATGCATGAACTAACTTTTCTGCATCAGAAACAGATAGCATGTTACGTAGCTTTGTAATGTTTCTAAGGTGGAAAAGGCTGTTCTTGTAACATATGAAATATGATTTTCGAAAGACAAGTTGCGGTCTAGTATAACACCCAGGTCTTTTACTGTAGTGGATAAAGTAACAGGACATCCTTCTAAATTAAAGTTGTATTGTAAGTGAGTTTGTGGGTAGTTTTTTGGACCAATAAGTAATACCTCCGTTTTATCTGAATTTAGTAGCAGGAAATTACGCGTCATCCAGCATTTTATATCTTTGAGACACTCTGTCAAATTTGATAAGTTAGTGTTTTCATCTGGCCGTGATGAAATATATAATTGAGTGTCATCAGCATAACAGTGGAAATTAATTCCATGTTTTCTTATAATATTACCAAGTGGGAGCATATATATTGAGAATAGCAGAGGGCCTAACACCGATCCTTGCGGCACTCCATAGTCTACTGACGTTATCTTTGATTTTTCCCCATTTAAACAGACAAAATGATAACGGTCTGATAAGTACGATCTAAACCAGCTTAATGCCTGTGTAGTTTTGTAGTCGATCCAGGAGTATTTTATGATCTATAGTGTCGAAAGCAGCGCTAAGATCGAGTAGAACTAGTATTGAGATACAGCCTTGGTCAGAAGCTAAAAGTAAATCATTTGTAATTTTAACAAGCGCAGTTTCTGTGCTATGATGCGGTCTGAATCCTGACTGGAATTTTTCATATATCTCATTTTCTTGCAAGAAAGAGCACAATTGAGCGGACACAATTTTTTCTAGTATTTTAGACATAAATGGAAGATTTGAAATGGGTCTGTAATTTGCTAAGTTATTTGGGTCTAATTGTGGTTTCTTAATGAGTGGTTGTATTACTGCCAGCTTGAATATTCTTGGAACATGACCTAAAGATAAAGACGAGTTAACAATATTAAGAAGAGGCTCTTCCACTACAGGTAACACTTCTTTCAGTAGTTTAGTGGGTATTGGATCTAATAAACATGTTGTTGGTTTCGATGCAATGATAAGTTTATTTAGCTCTTCCTGTCTTATAGTTGTAAAGCGGTGTAGTCGTTCCAGAGGGGCGATAATTGAGGCTGAATCATAAGACACCATAAAAGAGTGTACATTTACAATTGTGTTACGGATGCTTTCTATTTTCTCATTAAAGTAGTTCATAAAATCATTACTACTATATTGTAACGGAATATTTTGCTCTGGTGATGTCTGTATATTTGTTAGTCTAGCCACGGTGTTAAATAAAAACCTTGGATTATTTTGGTTATTTTCTATTAGTTTGTGGAGATGCTCAGCCCTGGCTGCTTTTAGAGCCTTTTTATAACGTGACATATTGTCTTTCCACGCGATTCTAAAGACCTCTAAATTAGTTTGTTTCCATTTACGCTCTAAGTTACGAGTTTCTCTCTTGATAACATGCGTAGCACTGTTGTACCAAGGTGCTTTAGTTTTCTCTCTAACCTTTTTTGATCTAATTGGTGCAACAATATCTAATGTACTAGAGAAAATGGTGCTCAAACTTCTAGTCATTTCCTCTAGTTCATCTGTTTGATTGGGTTCACTGAGCAGCTGAGATAGATCAGGTAAGCTATTTGAGAATCTATCTATAGTTGTTGGAACAATTGTTCTGCCTGGTCTATAACGTGGCGCAACATGACAAATTTCAGCAGTATGTATTATACAAGTTACCATGTGATGATCAGTGAGATCGTCACTTTGCGGTATAATATCTATATCAGTTGGATTGGTTCCATATGATATAATTAAGTCTAGTGTATGATTTAGACGATGAGTGGGAGCACTGACGTTTTGCTTGACCCCAAAAGAGTTTAATAAATCTGTAAACGCAGTCCCTAACGCATCATTTGTGTTATCTACGTGTACGTTAAAATCTCCAACAATTATTGCTTTATCGGTATTGACCAATAGATCTGAGAGAAACTCTGCAAACTCTTTTAGGAAATCAGCATAGGGCCCTGGAGGTCTATATACAGTAGCCAAGTTTAGAGATAATAGGGATTTCTTTCTTACATCTAAGAGCGTAATATTTAGTACAAGTACTTCAAACGAATTAAACCTGTGACCTGTTTCCTGAGTAACATTAAGAATATCTCTATAGATTGTTGCAACACCGCCGCCACGACCGATCAGACGGGGCTCATGCTTATAACAGTATCCTGGTGGAGTAGACTCATTTAGACCGAAATACTCATTTGGTTTAAGCCAGGTTTCAGTAAGGCAAAGTACATCGAAACTATTATCTGTGACCATTTCATTTACAATAACCGCCTTGGGTGTGAGCGATCTAATGTTTAGAAGACCTAGTTTTAGAAATTGTTTTTGTTCACTGATATTTAGATTTTCAGGTTTAATTACAATAAGATTTTTCCTAGATCCTACAGTAGATTTATTATATGGCCTCATTAAACGAGGAATAGACACAGTTTCTATATAATGTTCTACACTAATTATATCAATTAATTTGGCACAGCAAAGACTGTGATTTGGACTTTGATTTTCTAGTCATATGGTGTGTAACGTCTTGGAGATGTTGTCCGACAGAACAGCCGCTCCGATTCTGCTGGGGTGCAGGCCATCAGCACGGTAGAGCCTAGGTCGCTCCCAGAACAGATTCCAATTATTTACAAAGAGCAGTTTCTGTTAATTACACCATGACATTAACAAACATGTTTGTTTGTTTGTTTGTTTGTTGCAACATGGGCTTTAAGGTACAGGTTTCAAAATCTGTTTGGAAACCATATGTATTGTAAAAATGCTATACAAATAAGACTGACTGGACTTTCAAAAAAAAAAGAAAAACTTTTTTTTTCTTCAGTAATAGACATGAAAATGCACATTCCGAACTTAAATTGTTGCAATTTAAGAATGCTTTAGAATATAGACGTGATTAGTCTTGTTTTAAAGAAGACATTTGGCAGATTTTCTTAGAAGTGAAATAAATTAAGCAAGTGAAACAGAAAAAAAGTTATAGAAGTTTGAGTTTATAAAAATGTACAATGTAAAAATGTAATTATTCATATTTCATATAAAATATATATTTTCAAAACATGTTGAACTCTAAAACTGCAAGAAAATCAAAGCCAAAAACCTGAACAAGTTGTGTTTCAAATTTTAGGATGATATCCAACGCTATCTCACGACCAATTCGTGCGAATTTGTACGAGTGATTAAAAAGTGGCTAATTCGTATGAATTCATATGTACGATTTGTCTAAACCCACGTGATGGGTAGGTTAAGGGGTTGGGTCAGGGGTAGGTCATTCGTACAAATTCATACAAATTGGGCAACTCGTAAAATATGTAAGATTTAGCAAAAATCGTACTAATTCGTACGAGTGAGATCGTATGAATTCGTACGAATTAGCCACCTCGTAAAATTCGTATGAATTGCCGTGAGATCAGGCTGTGATATCTCAAAAAATGAGCTTTCAGTAAGATTTTGTTTGGGCGCAGTACCAAACTTTTTCACTAGATAACAACTAGACTCCATTACTGCCCATATAAGGGCGCCTCCATTTTCATATGTGGTTTGAGTGATCTGAACCATATATTTGAACAATTTTTATACAATTTATGAAGTAGACATCCTATTCAGAAGTAGTATGGAAAGTTTGGCATCTAATAAACATAAAAAGAACACGAATGTGTGTTACAGCTCGCCACCACATCACAAATGGTGAATCTATTTTTTTCTATACATTTAAAAAAAATTCAGACCTTTATTTCTAAAAAAAAATTTAATGGATGTTTTATATTTGAACTCTTGGCATGAAAACAAACTGTAATGAATTTTCACCACTATTTCAAAATAAAGATCTGAACACGCCTTAGGAGTATGAAAATATTCTTGTTGCAAATTGATAAATTACAGCTCCTCTGTAATTTTTTTTGAAAATCAGTCACCAAAAATGAAAACTACAGATTGTAATATTTCAAATGATTTATAGTTTGTTAAGATTAGTTCAGGTTTAGTATTGGATATTACTGTTTTAAATATGTAATTGCTGTGGGCCCACCGGTGGGCCGGTGAGTAATAAGGGGTGTTAAGACCACCATGAAATCAAAAGGAACAATTTAAATTTATGGAACATTACAGTGTTTATTATGAGTAATTTTACTGCATGTGCACATCATTATTATTTTTAATGTAATAATGTGTTTTACATCCTCAAAATCTTTCATCAAAATAACTGTCCCTCTATCTTGCAAAGACATTTCTTCTCTAATGATGTGTTTTTACTGGCGTGAGGGCGGGTCAACCTGTCACTCACATGAGATCACAGCAATAGCAAACCCCAAAAATCCAATCACTTCCCGATGGACAAAATCAAGTTTCGCCAAAAAAAATCTTGTTCAAGAAGCTGTTTCATTTGGATATATATATACAGTTATCGGAAAGAAAACAATATCACAGCTTTTGTTTCATGCCCACCTTTAAAAACTAGTGACATCATTTTTATTACAACCCCCCATTCTTCCTTATAAAAGGCCCATCATAATTTCAGTTCAATCATTGCCACCACGCCACAGCAGACCCCTAACAAATCACTCACATGTCAACAGAGGGTCGGGCCAGATAGATGAACAAAATGAGACATAAGAGTGATGGATTGCTTGTTAAGGTAAATGGAAACTGATTTCTTCATTTTGTACTACAAAGTCATTTTGTTGTCGTGGAGTGTGTGTGGCTGTGTGAGTACAGCATTAGTCAGTATCCCACAATCCTTCTAATGCTACTGTGGTTAATGGTGTTATCTAATGCATTCAAGGCCGGAGAGCATTAAGGCGGTGATTCAGCCCTCTTCATACACTAATGATTCCCTCTCATACGCGCATAATTCTGTCTCTTTCATATTTTGTACTTAACTGTCCACTAATCAACGACATAAGAGTGGACGACAGAAACGGTGGGAGACTTAGAGATAATGCTTAACAAACTGTAATGATACAAGGCAAAAGCAATAAAGCACAAGAAGGGGAGTGTAAATAAGTGATGTTTGCTGATCACATGACCAAAAAAAAAAAGAACCGGGGAGAAGTAAAGGGCATTGAGCTACAGAGGAGGCTGTGTGTGGTAACTAATTCTGTGGTCATGAGGTCAGGGGAGAGTGAGACAGCGAGCCAATCAGAAAAGTTCAAATAAAGAGAAAATCCCGTATTTTACCTCAGAGTTGTACACTATCAAAAAAGAAAAGATTAAACTGGACCATACATGTCATTTTACTATAAATGTGTCATGGTACATATGGTATAAGATAGTATATTGAGCAGAGGCACGGAGAAGAATTAGCAGATGAAACTGGTGAGTATATCGAGGAAAATCTGGACTGAGATGGACCTTAGCTGGATGGTAACGAAGATGACTGTTAACAGGAGGCGGAACAGTATACGGCAGATGACAGAAGACTGATGACTGGCAATCGGGGATCTCAGGAAGAAGTTCAGGTAGGTAATCTACTGGAGTGTAGAGAAGTCTGTATATCTAGTAGCGACAAGACCAGACAAGGAAGTGAAGGGGAAGTGTAATTTTATAGAGAGAGGGGTTGATGACATGCAGGTGCGTTGAATCAGAATTCCAGGGAGAGTGAACGAGTGGGCGGAGTGTGCTGATTATGTGACTGTGTGACAGTACCCCCTCCTCCATGGGAGGCTCCTGGGTAGGACGATGACGACGAGGTCTGCCTCGACCTCTGGGAGCTGGTCGATCTGGGTGTTCTGAGTGCGGGATCGAGGATATCATCACATAACACTAGGAACGTTCCTCGGGACCTTAATCCTCCCAATCGATAAGGTATTCCAGCCTGGGACCCCGTTGTCATGAGTCCCGAATGGCTCGAACCCGGTAGATGGGTTCCTCTTCAGCGATGTTGGGAGGAGGTACTTCGTTGTCACCCGATTCTGTGGGAGGAGAAGACAGATTCAGAGTGAGGTTTGGGGAGAGAGAGGTGGAAGGATGGTGAAATTCTGTAGTGTGGAGGTAGGTTTAGTCTGTAGGTGACTTCGTTGAGCTGCCTCTGCACTGTGAATGGACCCATGTACCGGGGACTCAGCTTACGGCAAGGCAGGTGGAGACTGATGTCCCACGTAGAGAGCCATACCTTCTGGCCTGGTTGGTAACGAGGGGTAGGTGCTCTGTAGTTGTCCGCTTGTCTCTTGTGTCTCTGCACTACCTGTTGGAGTTGCACATGAGCTGAGGAACACGTCGTGAAACAGGGCCTCAGCTGCTTTGGACGCGGTTGGCAGTCCCTTGAGGGGAATTGGTTCTCAAAGGCTTGCAAACTTGTCGGAGTGCCTCCTGGATTTACTCCTCCATGGCCTTGGGTAGAGAAGCCCCAGGTAGTAGGTCAATAGCAGAGTCGCATGGCCGATGTGGTGGTAGTTAGGTTGCCAACCGTTTACTGAAGACATCCTTGAATGCCCGGTAATCAGCAGGGATATCCACCTGGTGATTCACCTCTGTACTCTCAATGAAGGTGTAGTTGATGGAGAATGAAGGTTGATTCGGAGTTGTGGATGAAGGAGATGGAGATCTAGATGGTTTCTGGACAGAAGAGACAGGATTGGAAGCAGGCATCTCCCCACTGCAGGATTTCGCCAGTATCCCAGTTAACATGAGGCTGGTGTTGTGACATCCACGGGCATCCCAGGATGAGATCAACTTTGTATTCTTTCAGCACCATGAACAGGATTTCCTCGACATGAAAACATCCGATGTGGAGCGTCAGAGTGGGTGAGAAGTGCCTGATTCAGTTTACCCTGAATAATGTGAATCCTTAGATCTTGAGGGCAGCGTTTACGGTGGACATTCAGTTTTTGGAGAAGCTGGGTCGAGATAAAGTTCCCGGAGGAGCCGAAGTCAATGAGGGCCTGTGCCGAGACACAACCGTGGGAGGTTAGGACCAAGCGGCAACATTCTAATCTGAAAAATTAAGCCTACCAGGAAGTGCGAAAAACTGCAATACATCAAAAATCCGCTAGGGGCAGTTGTTAACGTACATGAATGTTGACAATGAAAAGGCCGCCGCATATTCAATGTCACTGGGTCATACGGTCAAGTTAACGCTTCATAGGATAGCTACATTACGAATAATAAAATGAGTATAGAGATATGCAACGTTAATCACTAAAAAATAAAGCCGAAGATCAATGTATCTGTGTAGTGAGTTGGAGTACCTGTCGAACTTACTCTATAGTTTATACTCCATATATGGATTGGCCAGAAGGTGGGCGAGGTTAGGATTTCCCAAGATTTCCAAAGATGGTGCCGCCCATACCCTCATAACAATTATTATAGTGCATTATTTATAAAAAAATAAATACATTTTGACTTTTGAAATTACAAATCCTGTGACATATGAGGCACGATAAAAAAGCTCAAAGAGGCAAACTAAAATAACATCCAGAAAATGCATTTTTATCTCACATTTGCTTTGTTAATATCAGTTGGGTTTAGTAGGGTTTAGTGAAGGTGGTACATGTTCTCAAATGTGAATATGATATATAGGACCACACATTATTTAGGCTACTATAGAAATAATTTTATTGATGTACCATAATTAAGTGAGGCATTAAGCTATAGTTGTTATCAATATTTAAGAATGAGAGAAGTGGACTGATGATTATATTAAATGTGTATAACTGATTGTTGATTAATGTATTTAACGATATGGTCTCTCAAGAGATGTACCCATTGTGTAGTTGATATTTGTTTTTTGGGTTTTTTCAATTAAGTAATATTGTTTTCTAGGCTATTGCTGTAAAAATGATTGTTGGTTTAACTTAAAAAAGTTAAGTTGCCTGGTTGCCTAGTTCATTTAAGTTAAAAATTTGAGTTAATAAAGTGAAGGATATGCTACTATATTTTGTTATTGTAGCTGAAATGCTGTATTAATCAATCAGCATCCTGGACTGTCTAACTGTTTTATAACACCTATACTGTAAAAAAAAGGGAAAAAAGATAATAAAGTTGCTGCCTTTAATTTTTAGGTACAATCAACTTGGGTGTTAAGTCATTTAAACTTAAATGACAATAAACTGACTTTAAAAATGTTATATTGCTTAACTTATTTTGATGAGTTAAAGAAATGTAAAAATGTTGCCACTTAACTTACTGATCATATAGTTAGTGTATTTGTCAAATATTATGTGTTAGGATGAAAAATAACCACACAAAACAGAGAGCAGTCGACCTTAAATATCATACAAAATCATGCTGTATAAATGTAGGGTCCATTTGCCATGCAATCATCTCTGTAACAAATCAACAGAAGAAGAAAAAAAGAATAACAAATTGTCTGAGAAAAACAGCAATGATTCAGGGGGCCTGTTTAGCAAACATGAAGTACACTCCAGTGAGATTGCTTCGTATTTCTCTGTGGAATCTCAAAAATGAATCTCAGTGGAGACCATGGGAATGATGTGTTTTTAATCTGCACTGGTAATTGATGGTTTGGTTCACCTGCGACTGGGTTTGCGGCGCGTCTCTATGGTTCTGAACCAGACCAGGTAACGTACAGAATGGGTAATTAAAGCAGGTGTCAAGTGGGTGATGTATGTTCCATTAATCCTCCTCCTCATCTTTAGATCAGCCCATTTATCTTAAACAAGACAAGCGGTATAACGCTTTCATGCAGCTGCAGGGATCTAATGCAAGGCGTATAGGGGAAGTAAAATGGGAGTGCACTGACCAATTGAATTATTAAAGGATGTGCGCGTACTGTGAATGTACAGTTTGCAGCTCACTGCAGTCTAGAACACAGAATAAGAAACAAAAATTGTGTACAAAGGGTAAATCTTCGCATAAGAGAAATACAAGAAAGGTTTAGTATGATGCATTATTATATCAATGTTATGTTAAAAAATCACAGTTGTCGCTGTGAAGATGTGCACTGTGTTGTTCTTGTAATGTTCTACATCGCAGATAAGCAGTCTGTTATCTCTATCTCTATGGTTACCAGTCGAAGATGGCGGCTGGGCAGAAGAATAATGAGGTGTCATGAGTCTCCAGCAGCCTTGGCCTCTACTAACAAACACACACACACACACACACACACACACACACACACACACACACACACACACACACACACACACACACACACACACACTTGAAAGAGATTCAGTTATATGCACACACAAATAACAAACACAAAATAAATATACATATTTCACAATTAGCAATCCACAAATATCTGAAATTTACTGGTGCTTTTAAACATCCTTTAACCTTGAACATTGACCACTATGAAGCACAGATTCAGTGGGTGAGTGATGTTCTCATGTTCACTGCATGACAGATCCAATCTAACATGATCAATAGAAGTGGTTCAGTAAAAAGCACTGAATAAAAACGATGACAGAATTTATGAATATATGGCTGGATTGTGACTATGACAGACTTTTCTTTTTTTTGTATGCCATGCAAGAAATAATTTTTGGGTGAACTATCCCGTTAATTTACTTTTGCAGATCCCTTTATTTCGTTTTGGTTCTTTCTCTTCTGTAGACAGTGAGATGAGAGGATGTTGCGATATATTCTTTGTGCTGATTTTAGATGGTCACTCATTGTTCATTGTGTTCATCTGAATACATCTCATCTGCTATCCCAGCAAAATGGGTCAGGGTGATATATGATCGTACTGAGTGAAAGAACAGCGCCTACCTTCCCTCTTTCTGTCTTTCTTCTACCTCGAATTTTCATCTTTGTCATGTTGTTCTCATCTTTCCTGTGGCTTTATATATGTGTATAATATATATATATACTGTAATGTATATTGTATCTCAATGTTCAGAGCTGACAATAATCCAGTTTTAATTATGTTTTCGTGCAATGTTTTCTTCTGTCTTTGTTTCTCTGACTATAATATAATATAATATATATTTTAAATATTAAATAAATTTCAGAAATCTGCCAATGGTATGATGGTTCTGATACTGCCTCACAGTTATATTTACTTCTATCAGAAAGACTCGGGAGGCAAAATGACTTAACAAAGCATTAATTTATTAACAGACCAGCAAGAGCAAGCACTATATTATGAGGTTCTTTGGCGTCCATAGCTCAGCCGACCCCCTGGGAGGTATAAGTGCAGGGACTATCCTGGTGGTGGAGGGGAGAATGGAGGTGAATGTTGGCATCAGCATCTGCGCACTCAGACATGTGTGAGTACCGATCTTTTAGGCAATAAGTGACATGACAATTGAGTCTTCCTGGCAGAACTTAAGCTAGAGCCTTTTTTGCTGTGTTTTCCTCTGTCTTTGTATAATATAATATAGTATAATATAATATAATTTATCATAATATAATTTATTATTTTTCATTTATATTTATTTTAATTAAGCTAAATTAATTTGTATTGAGATTTTTTTTTCCATTCAAAATTCCACATAGCTCTAAAAATCTGGTATGGGTATATGATGCTTCTTATACTGCCCTCAAATGTTTTGAGTTGGGATTAATCCAGTTTTTATTATGTATTCTTGCTAGATTTCTCTGTGTACGTTTGCTGTCTGTCAGTGCAATCTCTGCAGTCAGGCTTGACTACACCTCTGATACACTTGTTTTTTTGTGTTTCTGTTTTTTGCTGCATTGACTGTCATTTTATTGACGTGTATGTATCTGACCAGCACCTGTGGGCCATTCCAAATATCCCACTGGGTTTACATCAAAACACTCACATCCAGATGTCAGATGTACAGACAGCAGGTGCACACCTGGCCTCCTAGAACTTGTCTGTTTGTGTGTAATTGTATATGTGTGTATGTGTGTGTGTGTGTGTGTGTGTGTGTGTGTGTGTGTGTGTGTGTGTGTGTGTGTGTGTGTGTGTGTGTGTGCGTGCGTGCGTGCGTGCGTGCGTGCGTGCGTGCGTGCGTGCGTGCGTGCGTGTGTGTGTGTGTGTGTGTGTGTTTTAAATAATTGTGCTTATATATTTTTATGTGTTGACTATACTAAAACACATGTAGAGTACTTGAGTACATGTAGAGTATATTTTTCAAGTTTAAGTTTATAGTTTATGGCCTGGTTTCACAGACAGGGCTTAGATTAAGCCAAGATCAAAGCCTTAGTTTAATTAGGACACTTAGCTTTTAAACATGCTAAGTGTTCGCATATAAATTGCATGATTAACACAATGCATGCAATAGAGACGCATTTCATGAGATCAGGTTGGTAAATGTATTCTCTTGAAAAATGATTTATTGTCAGATGTGTGTAAAGTCTCTTAAGAATTTCACCATTCAATGTGAAGTTATCTGAGAATATTCTTAAACCATCAAATCTATTCAGTGATTGGTCAGCTTTGAGCCAAGAATTTTTATTACTCTTAAGTCAGTTCTTAGCAGTGTTCTTGTAAGTAATTATCAGAGGCTTGATGAATACGGGCCCAGAATCTTTGGACTATTTTGACATGGATTAGTAATCAACCACCTAGCAAGAACATACTGTGGCAACACCTGCTTTTTACAAGATTTGTGCAAAGTTATGCACAATTCGAATATGTTTTTGAGATTTTGTACAAACGCAAAATATAAGGGGGACAATTTCAAAAGTGTTCAAATGGGTTTGCAACACATGGCTGGCAGCAGGAATATGGCAGATAAATAGGCACCATGAAGATTGTAGGAGTTTCCCAAGCCAATTTTCTCTGCCTCTTGAGTTTTTCCTCATTTCTGT
This sequence comes from Siphateles boraxobius, assembly GCF_051911475.1. Taxonomy (NCBI): domain Eukaryota; kingdom Metazoa; phylum Chordata; class Actinopteri; order Cypriniformes; family Leuciscidae; genus Siphateles; species Siphateles boraxobius. The sequence continues at coordinate 12,159,103 of NW_027508975.1, forward strand.
ATACCAAGACCTGTTGTTTTCTCTGTAGACCCTCTTATGTCCCTAGTCCACCTCCACTGACTCAGCCACTCTGTCTCCATGGCTCATTTCACTCAGACTGTCACACACAACCTCACCCTCCTGCTGATCGATTTCTGGCTCTTTGTGTGGTCGCCTGGGCTTTCCCTCACTGCAGACCTCATACAGAGGTGTTGGACTGACTGAACCTGACAGAACATGCGGATAGTCCTGTTGAAAAGACTAGCAGTTGTGGTTTGGATGCTGGTTCTTGACCAGCACAAGAAACCCTTGAGATTCGTTCTTCAGTCCAAGCCAAAACCAAAGATTTGTTTAAAATTCAGTGAACATCCCCATACCCTTGCAACAAAGAAGTGTGCTTATGAATGTGCAGTTGTGGTGTACTACTTCTTCAAACCTTAAAATCATGTTTTTTAAAAAACACTCCTTGCTGACAATATTATATTAATGAAATAAAAAGTCACTTAAGTGCACTTAAAGAGATTACACTTTCATAAAAAAGTGCACTTTGTAAGAATGTCAAATTAAGTTAGATTTTAAACCACTATGTTTTAGATTTTGTGTGTGTGTGTGTGTGTGTGTGTGTGTGTGTGTGTGTGTGTGTGTGTGTGTGTGTGTGTGTGTGTGTGTGTGTGTGTGTGTGTGTGTGTGTTTAAATAATTGTGCTTATATATTTTTATGTGTTGACTATACTAAAACACATGTAGAGTACTTGAGTACATGTAGAGTATATTTTTCAAGTTTAAGTTTATAGTTTATGGCCTGGTTTCACAGACAGGGCTTAGATTAAGCCAAGATTAAAGCCTTAGTTTAATTAGGACACTTAGCTTTTAAACATGCCTTAGAAAAAACATTAATGGTGTTGATTTCGCCGTATGGCTGCGCACAAAACACTGTACGACCAAAACTGTTAGACCCGTGATTTTTTATCACCGTGTGTGGGGTCTCTCAGGTTTTGAAAATTGGCCGACAATTTTAAAATCGTCCCGTGTGAACCAGTTTTAAGACAGCTCATGCATTACATTTGGCACTTAAAGTAGAATATCATGTCATTCATATAATATCAAATATCATATCTATAAATGTATAGGTTTTTTACAAGGATAGCATCCTAACTGAAACGGAACATAAATTTAATCCAATATATACAATGTATGTGTATATATATATATATTATTTGTTTTGAAGCATACCAGATATACAACTAGTTTAATATTAGCATGTTGCTAAGCTAATGCCATGATACTTTAATAAGAAACGTACTCAGTTACGTACGTAACCTCGGTTCTCTCTAGAAGAGGGAACGAGTATTGCGTAAGTTGCTTACGCTACGGGTAAAGTCATCTTTTCTCGAGATATTGAAGCCAAAAATTATCCTTCATTTTGTATTTATTGTCAACGCAGTGCAGCAGCTAGCAGACCTAGAGCAGGCTATCTAGCGTGCTCATTGGTTGCCCTGCGGCAACTGCAGCAGCCTATCGTTGAGCCTGGCGTGACGTCACGCCCTATGAAGGCGCTTCGCGCCCTCTACACGTCACAGCCCGCCAGAATGGGTGTGGCTTAGCGTATATAAGTCAGGCTGATAGGTTGCAACTCTGGTTTTCATCGACTGAAGCGAAAACACTCGTGGCGCCAGCACGTTACGCAATACTTGTTCCCTCTTCTAGAGAGAACCGAGGTTACGTACGTAACCGAGTACGTTCTCTTACGAGAGGTTCTCTCGTATTGCGTAAGTTGCTTACGCTACAGGAACCCCTTGTCAACGCCGTGCGCGCCAGTATCCACTTCATGATTCCCAGGGAGTCCCGGGGAACATAGATAAGTGGTCAGCAGGTGACCAGCAACGCGGGCCAGCACACTGTTCATAAGGACCCATAGGGAATACAGAGCGGCTTTGCCGGTCTATCATATCAACCATATAGTGCAGCTCAACCAGGAGAGCCAAGTCACGTGAGAGTAGTCTGCGCGCAATCAGATCTGGGCAGAACGTACATCCCACTTACACTGACAGAAGTCTAGCCTGCAAGGCGGGGACTTCCAGGTTATAAAACCGGACAAATGTGGACGGGGAGGCCCAGCCCACCGCCTCACAAATGTCGTGAATGTATATGAAATGTCGGCTCTGTTTCGAGGCGGCGAAACCCTTGGTGCGCCCACCGAACGAAACAAGGAGCTGCTCCGAGTGCCTGAAGGGGGCGGAGTGTAATGTTAGCCCTCAGCGCCCTAACAGGGCAGAGGAGACTAACATCGCTGTCACTATCAGATGCAGGCAGAGCCGATAGAGAAATGACCTGCGCTCTGAAGGGAGTGCCCAACCCCTTAGGGTCATAGCCATGTCTCGGTTTGAGGATGACTTTAGAGTCATTTGGTCCAAACTCAAGACACGCAGCGCTAACGGATAGCGCGTGTAAATCCCCCACACGTTTTACTGATGACAGAGCTGTCAGAAAAAAACGGTTTTGAGCGAGAGGTACTTTAGGTCCACGGAGTCTAGCGGTTCGAAGGGGTATGCTTTCAGGGCCTCTAGGACCAAAGAAAGATCCCATATAGGAACCAACGGGGGTCGTGGGGGGTTCATCCTTCTGGCTCCCCGAAGGAAGCGGATGATCAGCTTGTTCCTTCCCAATGACTGGCCGTGCGTTGATTCAGCGAATGCTGCAACGGCCGCCACATAAACTTTAAGCGTGGAGGGGGACCACCCCCAGCTGGTACCAGTCGGTTGCTAACCAGGGCTGCAGAGCTGAGACGCAGCTCTGAGTCACTCTGATTCGTCTGCAGCCGAGAACCCAAGCTCGGTGAGGCACTCAAGCATTCAACCAGCGTTGTAGCGGGCGCATGCGCAGTAGGCCCAGCTGAAGCACTGCTGCAGCTGAGGCCATACAGCCCAGCATTCTCTGAAACATTTTTAATATTATGAACAGCAGCTATGCTAATTATTTCCCATCTGCTCTTCTGCTGTTATCTCGGGACGCAAGTCCCGAGGTAAATAGCGTTCGTCAGCTCCAGTTTGTATCCAGCCTCTCACGGAGACTTCAGATGCCCCAACACCTGCGATGAGATGACTAAACGCCTGTGAAGAGACGACTCGACGCCTGTGAAGAGACAACTCAACGCCGGCGATATGTTATGCCCTAAATTACTACATGATTAACTAACTGTATTTTTTCTATGTACATTTCTGAAATGCACTTTCTGTAAATCTGCTTTGAAACAATATGTATTGTGAAAAGTGCTATACAAATAAATTTGAATTGAAAATTTAATTAATAATAATTCAGTTTTTATAATAGTGACGTGGCCCGGCGTGGCGCAGCCGGGGTCCTTCCCTGGAGCCAGGCCCGGGGTTGGGGCTCGAATGCGAGCACCTGGTGGCCGGGCCTTCCCCCATGGGGCCCGGTTGGGCTCAGCCCGAATCAGTGAGGTGGGGCCGCCCTCCCGTGGGCAGGAGGGACCTAAGGTGCCGGTGCAAAGTGGATCGGGCGGCAGTCGAAGGCGGGGGCATCGACAACCCGATCCCTGGATATGGAAACTAGCTTTAGGGATGTGGAATGTCAGCTTGGGCTCTGGAACCACACTCCTTGATAGAGGATGGACTCTTTACCACTCTGGAGTTGCCCATGGTGAGAGGCTGCGGGACACTTTGGTGAAGAGAGGGGAGGAGATGTCAACTTATCACCACCTGGTGGTGAGTTGGATCCGATGGCGGGGGAGGAAGCTGGACAGACTCGGCAGACCCAAATTTACTGTGAGGGTCTGTTGGGAACGTTTGGCCGAGTCCCCTGTCAGAGAGATCTTCAACTTCCACCTCCGGCGGAGCTTCGACCAGATCCCGAGGGAGTCTGGAGATATTGAGTCTGAGTGGACCATGTTCTCCACCTCCATTGTTTATGCGGCCGCTCAGAACTGTGGCCGTGAGGTCTCCGGTGCCTGTCGAGGTGGTAATCCCTGAACCCGGTGGTGGACACCGTAAGTAAGGGATGCCGTCAAGCTGAAGAAGGAGTCCTATCAGGCCTGGCTGGCTTGTGGGACTCCTGAGGCAGCTGACGGGTACCGGCAGGCAGAGCGGACTGCAGCCAGGGTTCGGTTAGGAGTTAGGTTATGCCATGGAGAAGGACTACCGGTTGGCCTCGAAGAGGATTCTGGCAAACCGTCCGGCGCCTCAGGAGAGGGAAGCAGTGCCCTACCAACACTGTTTACAGTGGAGGTGGGCAGCTGTTGACCTCAACTGTGGATGTCGTCGGACGGTGGAAGGAGGTAGTCAAAAAGGTTCTCAGTGGCAAGGAATCAGGGGTGGATGAGATCCGCCCTGAGTATCTCAAGTCTCTGGATGTTGTGGGGCTGTCTTGGCTAATACGCCTCTGCAACATCGTGTGGCGGTTGGGGACAGTACCTTTGGGCTGGCAGACCAGGGTGGTGGTCCCTCTTTTTAAGAAGGGGTACCGGAGGGTGTGTTCCTACTACAGGGGGATCACACTTCTCAGCCTCCCTGGGAAAGTCTATGCCAGGGTACTGGAGAGGAGAATTCGGCCAATAGTAGAACCTCTGATTCAGGAGGTGGTTTTTGTCCCGGTCGTGGAACACTGGACCAGATCTATACCCTCTCCAGGGTCCTGGAGGGTTCATGGGAGTTTGCCCAAGCAATCCACATGTGCTTTGTGGACTTGGAGGAGGCATTCGACTGTGTCCCTCGCGGTGTCCTGTGGAGGGTGCTCTGGGAGTATGGGGTCCGGGGCCCTTTGCTAAGGCCTGTCCGGTCCCTGTACGACCGGAGCAGGAGCTTGGTTCGCATTGCTGGCAGTGAGTCAGACTTGTTCCCGGTGCATGTTGGACTCTGGCAGGGCTGCCCTTTGTCACCGGTTCTGTTCATAATTTTTAAGGACAGAATTTCTAGGTGCAGCCAGGGGACGGAGGGTGTCCGGTTTGGGGACCACACGATTTCGGCTCTGCTTTTTGCGGATGATGTTGTCGTGCTGGCCCCAGCACAACCTTCAGCATGCGCTGGTATGGTTTGCAGCCGAGTGTGAAGCGGCTGGGATGAGAATCAGCACCTCCAAATTGGAGGCCATGGTTCTCAGTCGGAAAAGGGTGGCTTGCCTACTTCAAGTTGGTGGAGAGTTCCTGCCTCATGTGGAGGTGTTCAAGTATGTTGGGGTCTTGTTCACGAGTGAGGGGAAGGATGGAACGGGAGATTGACAGACAGATCAGTGCAGCTTCTGCAGTAATGCGGTCGATGTACCGGTCTGTCATGGTGAGGAGCTGAGCTGCAAAGCGAAGCTCTCGATTTACCGGTCAATCTACGTTCCTACTCTCACCTATAGTCATGAGCTGTGGGTCATGACCGAAAGGACAAGATCCCGGATACAGACCGCTGAAATGAGCTTTCTCCGCAGGTTGGCTGGGCGATCCCTTAGAGATAGGGTCAGGAGCTCGGTCACTCGGGAGGAGCTCAGAGTAGTGCCGCTGCTGCTCCTCCACATCGAGAGGGGCCAGCTGAGGTGGCTTGTGCATCTGTTCTGGATGCCTCCTGGACGCCTTCCCGGAAAGGGAAGACCTAGGATATGCTGGAGGGATTATGTCACCCGGCTGGCCTGGGAACGCCTCGGAAGAGCTTGAGGACGAGTTTGGGGAGAGGGAAGTCTGGGCATCTCTGTTTAGACTGCTCCCCCCACGATCCGGCCCCGGATAAGCAGAAGAAGATGGATGGATGGATGGTTTTTATAAGTGATTTTCATTCTGAAGTCAACAACTTGTGTTTTGATGCTTGGTAACTGCTTGTTCTATTGGACAGAAAATAGTATGGATCACTGTGAATAACTGCCATTACATGAATTACTACATTACTGCATTTAGTAGATGTGTTGTGTAATTTCTGATGAGCCAGAGACAATAAATGTGCTTGTTATTATATGATCCTGATGTTACAAACCAATTCTTTGAAATGCTGGCAGAGTTTGATGTCTTCTTACACAAAAATTAAATCTAAAGTTTTGGTATCAGAAAAGTTGTTTAGTTTCTCTACGGATGGAGGAAGGCGTCTTTAGAGATTTATAGCGGATCCATCTTTAGTGATGCAGTGTGTTTGGTTGGACTTGTCTCTATAGCTTTTCTCATATCACTGTGATGAAGACTGAATCAATCTCTCTCTCTCTCCCTCCTGACTGAGAACACACATTTAGGTAGTCAATAATTAATTTATATAGTCTGATAAAGGGGAAAGAAAAGTGCTAGAAATCTCCAGGCTGGTTAATTTGATGCAATAGGCATCACAGCAATAGTTTCCCAGACATCCTGCTGAATTTTGATCTGATTGTTCCATTATAAAGAAGGTCTGTGTATGTGGCGAACCAACAAAGTTTGTCCTTTTGAAATGGAAGGGATAAAAAATTAACAAAACCCAAGTGAAAGAAATAGATGTATGCAGATATGATCAAATGCGCTCCATTTAAGGTAATTTAATTAAAGTTAAATATTGATAATTTATTTTGATAATCCACTTTAGTTTAGTTTAATTCTACATGTCAGCTAACTCTCATTAGAGTATTAGCAGATTGTTAGTACAGACTGTTAGGTTAGGGTTCGGGTAAGTAGAAAAAGTTGACATGTAGTTGCAAAGTATAGTTAGAATATCTAAAGTGGACATCAAAATAATGGGTAATAATAATAAAAATTAAATAATATACATATATGAATATATCTATATCTATATATAAAATCAAACCCCAAATAATCCAATGTAATTAATGTTTTAAATATGAAATTATAAATAGAGAAACAAACATAAAAAACAAATAAACAATAAAATTCGAAATTCTGCGCACATTTTGGGGGAAATATAGAGGAAAATGGACTGTAAGTCCTTGCTAATAATTTTTTAACATTTGCTGTTATATTATCATATTCAGCAATGCACTGAAATCTGTATATCTTCTTTGTCTGCTTCCAGATATATACCAAAACAATCACAAGTATATAGAGGGCAAAAGTTTAAGTTTGCTCCATGAAGCAGGTCACAGGGATGAGATCTGACTGGAGAGACAGACAGAGATTCTTCAGTGAAAATGATGAACATCTCTCAAGTCCATAACATGAGATTCAAGCCTTCAGCTCTGCTTAGGTCAAAGCCCTCACTTGAGAAACAGGACCAGAGCAGTTAGCCCGCTCAACAATTTCAGACTTGGTTGTAATGTCTTTTTTTTTTTTTTTTTTTGCAGATAAACTTTTAAAAAGGCTTGTCTTGGGTGTTGAATATTAGACTTCTATTGTTTCATGTTGCACATCAACAGAAAACATGTTATCTAATTTATACACCATATGATTTGTAGACACCCAATCACTGCACATAAACTGAATGTGTTTGTTGAACATGAACCTCCAAAAAGGTTCTCTTGAATATGCCTGCGTGCTGGGGAACGCATGGATATAAATATAGCTACTGGAGACTGATATATAGACTCATAGAACCCGCTTTTGTTGAAATATCTATGTTCTCCCTCCACTGTGAAAAAACAAGAAGATGAGTTATAGATAATGTATTATTAAGCTGGTATGGAGTGAATCTTTTATGCCCTCTGCGGGAAAAAATGGCCCTTGGTTCATTTTTAAGTCTGACTGAAAGCTCAGAAATCCTTCAATTCCCAAATATGTTCTTCTGCTTGGAATCTCAATGGGCAAAACTGAAAATATATCATACTTGATGGATCAGTAAGATAATCGGAATAATCTTTCTCTTCCTCCTACCCATAGACTCCTCGTCTTTCCCCCTTCAGATACTTGGTATTTTATTGCCATTATAGCAATAACAGTACTGACACTGGATCTGTCCGCTCTATAAAGAAGAGCTGACGTCATGCGTGGATTCAGGTGCTTATTCAACCTCTAAAGTCTATCCAGGCGAGAAAGAAAGGCTTTGTGTCCAAAACCACTTACACATTCGCTTTTAATCCATTGGATGCTTTGTAACTTACTGTTCCAATCATCCAAGGACAGAGGTCATGAAGATATTAAGAGACTCTTGATGAAGCGGTGTCGTTCATTTTGTGCCGTACAGACATTTAAAAAAAAACACACACTCTATTGAAAAAATGTCCTCCTACACTTAAAAATCCACGCTTAATTGCTGCATCAAACATCAGCGAGTCTTCCAGTGTTTTGACAGCGACTCTAATGAATGTGTCACTTATTATGTTAGCATTTGTCAGTGGATGAACCTAGTGGGTCCTTCTGGTGTGAGTGATATTTGCATCAAATCTCAGGAAATCTTTATTTTGTTGATAACCTTGGTAGATAAAGCAACAACATACCTCATTCAGGGCTTAAAACGGCCAGGGTCTTATTGTGCTGCATGTATATCGTAGAATTAAACTCACATTGAATTTAATTTGAATGTTTTTTATTATTTCTATCTTTTTGCACTGCCCTCTGGCATTGATAGTGGTTGTCACCCTCCACCAAGAAAAAAAACCCAAAACATTTTAATAAATAAAAGATTTTTCATTTATTATTAATGCTTTTGAGAAGCTAGACTGAAAAGCTGGAGTAAAAAGATATGCTCAAGATTCTCAGCAATCCCCAAATTAGACTAATGATGTAATTATGACTAAATATTTCATGACGCTCTTTTAAATGATCAATTGGATGATATATAGCCTACTATTATAATATTATATTTTTTTTTACATACAAATACACATAATTTGTATTCAATTTACTGCTGTGTGAGATGTTTGGTATACATGAATTATAAATGATGACACACACACTCACTCACAACGAGACATTGTGGTAATTAATGCATTCAGATGTGTAATCAGCCATTTTCAACATACTGTGCTGAAGCGATTCTCTCCTGAGAGCCAGTGATTGTGAATTATAACCGTACACTTCTCTCTAAAGTATATTATATCTATATAACATTTAAAAACTATTTATTAAGGGTTTTATCGGTTTAATTTGTTTTAGAAGTTGTATCAGCCTTACATTTTTGATCATATGTGCCCATAATAATAACAATGAATTTTAATTCAGAAATGAAAAATACATGCTCATCATAGAAAAGGTGTTTTCAAATGACTGTATGTGAATTGCAATTTTAATGTATTTTAAAACAAGACAAAAAAAAAAGAAAGAGAAAAGGCCCAGATTTTTTCATGTGGTTTCTCACACGCCGTATATACATATGCCGAATAAGACATATCAATTGCATTCTTTCAGTGTTCGAGATACATAAAGCCATTATAAAGTACAGAAACGCAATCAGGCATGCTGATAATTTCAAGATATATTACCGCAGAGGAGAACGAAAGGAGAAATCAATGAGACCTTTCCTGGGCAATGTAGGAAATGTGCACTGAGCTGCAACAAACATCTGCCATTTTCGAAGCTAATCATGTCTTCATTACACTATCTGTCCCTGCCACCTACATTACCTATTTTTACATAATCAGGAAACACCGAAAGGTCAGGAAATACTAAAATAGCCACTGTCTTATTGTGTTTAATTCATCCAATCTCTCCCTCTACCATCCTTCTTCCCACAATCCCCTGAGATACATCCTGTTGCTATGGCTGTGCATTGTAGGGTAAGGAACTGGTGTCAAGCCGCTGCCAGCGTGAGCTGAGAGAATTCAATAAAGTGAGATGACACGTGGGTGATGCATCCAACTGTACGTCTAACCTGAAAAAAGAGTAAGTATCTAGTAGACAAAAGAAGAGTTAGCTTAATGGCTAAGCAGCAATAAGCAGTATAAAAGCCCGCTGCTTCTGCCAAGGTTTGTGTAAGCACTTTGAGATGTTGATTTAGTTATGATGAGAAAAGCTTTAAGTTTTTCTTAGAGTTCCCTACCTACACAACGTTTTTAGTCATACTCCTGATAAGAAGACCTTTCCAAATGTTTGGCAGAAACAAAATAGTTGGCCAAATTTAAAGGCACCATCACAATATCTTTCTTTGCGATCAATCCCATAATTCGTTGCAGTGAGTTCAGTAAACCAAAACATTCAAAATGGCAAAGAGTCAGTCAAGTCAGTCATGAAAACACTTATATATTTTTTTTCAGTTTAACCTGATTAAAAACTGACAAGTTTTCTCATTCATTGTGTGTGCACAGTGCACGTGTTCTCTTACGAGAGGATCTCTCGTATTGCGTAAGTTGCTTACATTGTATGCAAGCAGACAGTAATCAATCATATGTTGTCCCATAAGTTCTCTTACGAGAGGTTCTCTCGTATTGCGTAAGTTTAGCTTACGCTACGGGAAAGATTCATCTTCTCGAGATACTGAAGCCGAAAAATTATCCTTAATTTTGTATTCCTTGTCAACGCAGTGCAGCAGCTAGCAGACCTAGAGCAGGCCATCTCGCGTGCTCATTGGCTGCCCTGCGGGCAACTGCTGCAGCCTACAAGTGAGCCCGGCGTGACGTCACGCCCAATGAAGGGCGCCCGCGCCTTCATAGCGTCACAGCCCGCCAGAATGGGCGTGGCTTAGCGTATAACACTAGGGGCTGTAGGCTGAATTCCCTGATTTTCGTCTCTTCAGCGAGCTCTTCGCATCGCTGGATCTGAGAGAAGCCACCGCCGCCGTCGAACAGCGGACAGCCAGCTTAGGAGAGAGCTGAGGAAGCCGGCCGTCTTCGCCACCTTCAGCCATCCGTGCGAGCTACGCTATCCGGCGACGTATCCTTTACCTTGCTAAAACCTATTCTAAAACCTATTCTAAAAGAGCAGCGAGTGTCTTTTTTAAGACGCCTCGCACTTCCGGCTGTGAAGCGCTTCCGCTGTCGACCCTGCGGGCTCGACTCGAAGCCTTCAACACCCCCCGCCTCTCCTCACCGACGCGCAGCTGCCGCTCACGAGCCTCACTGCCGTCGCATCTGAGAATGAGGCCGAGGGACACGTACGAGCACGCGGCTAGCTCTCTTTACGTTACAAGAGAGCTACCCCGCCCTCGTGTCCCCGTTCGCGCGTCATGCAGAGCCCTCTCGAGCTCTCTGCATGACCCAGACGGGCATCATCTGTGTTACATGTAGGTCCCGTGCCCACTACTCGTGCGCGCGCCCTCGTACAAACACTGTTCCAGTTCTGCTCGACCACCGAGCACGCGGCTAGCTCTCTTTACGTTACAAGAGAGCTACCCTGCCCTCGCGTCCCCGTTCGCGCGTCATGCAGAGCCCTCTCGAGCTCTCTGCATGACCCGGACGGGCTTGCGCGCCGCCGTCGAAATGTCTCGCCATGTCAGTCCCCTTAGATAAGGCTACTGCAGTGGTGTATTTGGCAGCCAACGAGCCGGTAATGCAACCCGCTCGCCTGCACACATCCGCCGTTCTCGCGGCGACCCAGAGAAATCTCAAGTGAGTATAATGTCAGATTAAGAATGTAAGTTACGTGCCCGCTCACGAGCGCTCACGCTTACTAACAGACACATCGCCTCCGAAAAGGCGTGCATGTTTGAGTTTATTCCCTGTCAGTCCCCTTCAAACATGCTACTGCAGTGGTTCAATTAGCAGCCAACGAGCCGGTCTGTTGACCCTCTCGCCTACACACAAACGCCGTTTTCACGGCGACCCATAAAAATCTCAAATTGAGTAAAATGTCTGGTCCGGCTCATGCCGTCGGTGTTGTAAGTGTAATGTAAGTGCCCACGCCCCAGTGTTCACCACTACACATAAGCACTCCGAACCTCGCAGAGCACAATCTCATGAAGCGCAGAAAAGCCGCTCGAGTGTTGAATGTAAGAAATGTGTCCACAAGTCTGTGCCCACTATCTGCCCGCTCTGTTACACGATCAAGAAAGCAGGTTATGAATGTAAGTCTCGTGCCCGCCAGAGTGCGTTCACGCTTGCTAACACAAACCTCCCCCCGGGCTCCGCCCGCGCGTTTAAGCGTTATCACAAAACGCAAGGCATTAATAAAACGTTCCCCATCCATTATGATCGGGGCGTCAAATACACTTGTAAGTCTAGTGCCCGCGCTCACGCTTACAGGAAGCTTTTCCACCCGGAGCGCTGCTCGCGCGTCAAAGAGTGAAAGAAGAATGTTCCCCATCCCTTATGATTGGGACATCTCACATAAATCAGCCGGTCTCGGCTTTCAGCGAGCAGCCATTGCCCAGGACCGAGAGCGCGCGCGCCGCGCTTTCGGCTAAGGGGTCAGTTTCACAAAAGAAAGCAGGTTATGGATGTAAGTCTCGTGCCCGCCAGAGTGCGTTCACGCTTGCTAACACAAACCTCCCCCCGGGCTCCGCCCGCGCGTTTTAAGTGTTATCACAAAACGCAGGGCATTAATAAAACGCTCCCCATCCATTATGATCGGGGCGTCAAATACACTTGTAAGTCTCGTGCCCGCGCACACGCGCTCACGCTTACAGGAAGCTTTTCAGCCCGGAGCGCTGCTCGCGCGTCAAAAAGTGAAAAAAAAAAAAAAAAAAAAGAATGTTCCCCATCCCTTATGATTGGTACATCTCATATAAATCAGACGGTCTCGGCTTTCAGCGAGCAGCCATTGCCCAGAACCGAGAGCGCGCGCGCCGCGCTTTCGGCTCCGGGTCAGTTTCACAAAAGAAAGCAGGTTATGAATGTAAGTCTCGTGCCCGCCTGAGTGCGTTCACGCTTGCTAACACTAACCTCCCCCCGGGCTGCGCCTGTGCGTTTAAGTGTTATCACAAAACGCAGGGCATTAATAAAACGCTCCCCATCCATTATGATCGGGGCATCAAATACACTTGTAAGTCTCGTGCCCGCGCACACGCGCTCACGCTTACAGGAAGCTTTCCCGCCCGGAGCGCTGCTCGCGCGTCAAAAAATGACAAAAGACTGTTCCCCATCCCTTATGATTGGGACATCTCACATAAATCAGCCGGTTTCGGCTTTTCAGCGAGCAGCCATTGCCCAGAACAGAGAGCGCGCGCACCGCGCTTTCGGCTCCGGTTCAGTTTCACAAGCACGCAAATGGCGATTTCCCCCCTAGCGGCTCACATAGCTGCGTGGGAAACTATCCCAGGGATTTCAGAATGGGTGTTGAGCACAATAAAGCAGGGCTATACACTTCAATTCATTTGCCGTCCCCCGCGCTTTCAAGCCCGGACCGCGACGATTGTGAATGCGTAAGTAGCACACCTACTTCACGCAGAAATAGCAAAGCTGCTGTCTAAAGGGGCTACAGAAAAGGTACCGCCTTCTCTGAGCGAGTCAGGCTTTTACAGCCGATATTTTTCTCGTACCCAAGAAGGACGGAGCCTTCAGACCTATCCTAGATCTGAGATATTTGAACTAAGTGCTTGCGAAAAGACCGTTCAAAATGCTTACGACCGGGAAAATCCTCACGCACGTTCGCCCGAGGGACTGGTTATTTCTCTAAATCTGAAGGATGCCTATTTTCAGATTCAGATAGTACCCCGTCACAGGCAATTTTTGAGATTCGCCTTCGACGGTCAGGTATATCATTACACCGTCCTGCCGTTCGGCCTGTCCCTGGCACCCTGTACATTTACGAAGTGCATGGACGCGGCGCTCGCCCCCCTGAGAAGTCAGGGGCTGCGAATAATGAACTATCTGGACGATTGGCTGATATTGGCACAGTCAGAGACAGAACTGCTATCTCACAGAACAGTGCTTCTCAGTCATCTGGAAAGCTTGGGTCTCACGATCAACTGGACCAAGAGCTCATTACTGCCCAGCCAGTCAATTTCCTTTTAGGAATAGCACTGGACTCGGTGACCATGACGGCTCGTTTATCGACACAGCGCGCGCGCCGTGTTCGCCACCTAGCCGCATCTTTCCAGAAGGGCAGCTTTCTCCCTTTGAAAACATTTCAAAGGATGTTGGGCTGTATGGCATCAGCTGCAGCGGTGCTCCAGCTGGGCCTACTGCGCATGCGCCCGCTCCAACGCTGGTTGAATGCTCGCGTGTCCCGCCGGGTGTCTGGCGGCCAGAAAATCAGAGTGACTCAGGCCTGCATAGCAGCTCTGCAGCCCTGGTTAGTGGCCGACTGGTACCAGCAGGGAGTAATGATGGGAACCATCTCTTATCGTAAAGTCATCTCGTCAGATGCGTCCAACTCGGGTTGGGGCGCACTGTTCGAGGGCAGACCGGCCTTTGGCCAGTGGTCAGACCAGGAGAAGGGTTTTCACATAAACTGTCTGGAAATGATAGCGGTCGAGAACGCGCTGAAGTGCTTCCTCCCGTTCATACAGGACCAGCATGTTCTTGTCCGCTCGGACAACATGTCTGTGGTATCCTATGTAAACCGTCAGGGCGGTGTCAGATCCAGAAATCTCTGCAATCTGACGGAACGCCTCCTTATTTGGTCTCCGATGCACCTGCGCTCGCTGAGGGTGGCGCATGTGCCTGGCCATTTGAACGACGGCCCAGACAAACTGTCCAGGGACAACGTTCCCCCAGGGGAATGATCCCTGCACCCCAAACGGTCCAGAAACTGTGGCGCCTATTCGGCAGAGCGGAAGTCGACTTATTTGTGTCAAAAGACAACGCTCAATGCCCGACGGTCTGTTCGAAGGATGAGGATGCGTTGGCCCAGGTTTGGCCCAGCCTCCCGCTATATGCTTTCCCTCCGGTCTATCTGTTGCCACAGGTGATCAAGAGAATCAGGGAAACGCGCCACTCGGTGCTCCTCATAGCCCCGCGTTGGGAGAATCAGATTTGGTTCCCGGAACTAGCAGGCTGTCACATACAGCTCCGTGGCCGAATCCGGTGAGGGCAGATCTCCTCTCTCAGGCTCGCGGCACGATCTGGCATCCCAATCCAGAGCGCTGGTCTCTGCATTTATGGTTGATCAACGGGTACTCGTTGCCCTGCCAGAAGGAGTGATGAACACGATCACGCAGTCTAGAGCCCCTTCCACGAGAAGGCTCTACGCGTCTAAATGGTCGGTGTTCTCTGGATGGTGCACCGACAGAGATCTGGAACCGCGGACATGCGGGGTGGCGCATCTGCTCACCTTCCTACAAGAGCTGTTGGATAAGGGAAGTTCCCCATCCACGCTCAATGTATACGTGGCGGCCGTGGCAGCGTTCGCAGAATCGACGCACGGCCAGTCATTGGTAAGACACGAGTTGGCCATCCGCTTCCTTAGAGGAGCTAGAAGGATGAATCCGCCGCGCCCCCCGTCGGTTCCCATGTGGGATCTTTCATTGGTCCTCGAGGCCCTGAAAGCTTTTCCATTTGAACCACTAGACACCGTGGGGTTAAAATATCTATCACTGAAAACCGTCTTTCTGACTGCACTGTCGTCAGTAAAACGTGTAGGGGACCTGCATGTGCTGTCTGTCAGCGCGTCGTGTCTTGAGTTCGGACCGAATGACTCTAAAGTCATCCTCAGACCTAGACATGGCTATGTCCCTAAAGTGATGGGCACTCCATTCAGAGCGCAAGTTATTTCGTTGTCAGCTCTCCCAGCATCTGACAGCGAAGGTGATGTGAATCTCCTCTGCCCTGTCAGAGCGCTGAGGTTTTACATTACGCGCTCCGCCTCCTTCAGGCGTTCGGAACAGCTTTTTGTTTCGTTGGTGGGCGCACCAAGGGTCTCGCCTCCTCGAAACAGAGCCTGTCCAGATGGATAGTAGACGCTATAGCGGCCGCTTACGCGTCAAAAGGTCTGCAATGCCCTCTGGGCATCAGGGCTCATTCCACGAGAGGCGTGGCCTCTTCGTGGGCATGGTCCAGTGGAATTTCTATCCATGACATATGTGTAGCGGCGGGCTGGAGCTCCCCGTCTACCTTTGTCAGGTTTTATAACCTAGAAGTTCCTGCCTTGCAGGCTAAACTGTTGTCAGTCTGAAGGAGAGGTGTATTCTGCCCAGATCTCCTGCTCAGATCACTCTCACATGACTCAGCTCTCCTGGTTGAGCTGCACTAAGTAGGGTATGTGCCATGTGCCTGTACAGACCGGCGCGCTGCTCTGTACTCCCTATGTGTGCTTATGTACAAGTGATGGCCCGCGTGGCTGGCCACCTTATTTTTTCCACTTATGGGGTTCCCCTGAAAGCTCGGGGTCTCATGTGGATGCTTGGCGCGCACGGCGTTGACAAAGTGTTCCCGTAGCGTAAGCTAAACTTACGCAATACGAGAGAACCTCTCGTAAGAGAACGATACTCGGTTACTAACGTAACCTCGGTTCTCTCTAGAGAGGGAACGAGTATTGCGTAACCGGCCGTGCTCGCGCCACGAGCGACTTCGCTTCAGTCGACGAAAACCAGGGAATTCAGCCTACAGCCCCTAGTGTTATACGCTAAGCCACGCCCACTCTGGCGGGCTGTGACGCTATGAAGGCGCGGGCGCCCTTCATTGGGCGTGACGTCACGCCGGGCTCACTGGTAGGCTGCAGCAGTTGCCCGCAGGGCAGCCAATGAGCACGCGAGATGGCCTGCTCTAGGTCTGCTAGCTGCTGCACTGCGTTGACAAGGAATACAAAATTAAGGATAATTTTTTGGCTTCAGTATCTCGAGAAGATGAATCTTTCCCGTAGCGTAAGCTAAACTTACGCAATACTCGTTCCCTCTCTAGAGAGAACCGAGGTTACGTTAGTAACCGAGTATCGTTTTTATTAACATCTCATACATGCACGTACAAGTTTCTGGGTAAATCAGCAAAACAGCTAACTAGTAATTTGCCATTGTCGGTGAAAGAACGGTGCTGTTTTGATTTGTTAAAAAGAGTCACTCACACGCAACGTCGTGTCTAAGCGAGAGACTCAGTGCAAACTGTCAGCACAGCTCGTCCGCTGCTCCGGCCGATCTGTGTTGTTGGTTGGCATTGCGTCCGGAAGGCGAGCAGGCGTTCCTATCTAGTTTTTCTGACAACAGTACCAATCTCACAGACCCTCATGTAAACAAGCGACGGTTGTAGCCAATAGCTCCCTCAATCCTAACTTACAAGTAAAACCCTCTACCTCGAGTGATAGTTTTAGCACCCCCTAAAAACTTAGACACGTTAGAGCAGGGGTCCCCAAACTTTTTTCTATGAGGGCCACATCATTTTTCCTTTCTATAATGTAGGGCCGTAGTCTAACAGAAAATGGCATGGGCCGGAGTGATTTATTGTGGAGACTTTATTATGATTTTAAATGGATTTACAGTATTATGCCTCCTAATGCTAGATTAATTTATTATTTATGCACCATACATATCAAGTGATATATAGCCTATTAAAAGAGCATTATTACTATCGTAATGACATTTTTTCATATTCATTGCTATTGAAATCAAATTATTTACTTACTCATGCGTATTAGGCTAATCAGTGTGAACTATGGGCTTGTTTCTGGCTGGTGAGAAGTCCAATGTCAGGTTCCATTCCTGTCACAGCCAGTCTCAAAGACTGATGCAAATGTTCATCAGTGAGTCTTGATCTTATCGGATTTTTCATGAGTTTCATGCGTGAAAAGGTTTGCTCACAGATATACGTGCTGCCAAAAAGTGTGGACATCTTCATTGCATTCCTTCTGATGTTTGGGTAGGTCTCGTTAGGGAGGGCAGTATAGAATTCAATGAGACTGTTGGGCTTAAACGCGTCTTTCAGAACATCACAGTTCTGTAACTCAGCCAACTCAAACTGATAAGAAGGCAGGGCTTCGTCAATGTCAGCAGCAAAAGGGTTCTGAAAAAGGCGGATTTCTTTAGCGTGGACATGTAGCTCACGGAATCGCACATCAAACTCCGCCTTCAGCATTTCCAGCGCTTCCACTGACTTTTCAGCTGGGAATGGGACCACTGGTTTCTCAGCTGAGAGGCTTTGGGTAACAGGGAGATGGGTGAAGTCTTGCTTTTGCACTTGTCCCACAAGCAGTGTTAGTTTCACCTCAAATGCTTTTATGTGGGAATACATGTCACATATTAGTTTCCCCTTGCCTTGGAGCTGCACGTTAAGGCCATTCAACAGTTCTGTCACATCTGTTAAAAAGGCGAGTTCCCATTTCCATTTTGTGTTGATCAGTTCTGGGACAGTTTTTCCCTTTGTCAGAAGAAAAACATTGATTTCGGGTAGCAGCTCGTAAAAACGCCTCAAAACTCTGCCCCGGCTTAACCATCGGACTTCTGTGTGGTAAAGCACATCTTCGTGAGAAGACTCTAGCTCGGACAGAAAGGCTTGGAACTGCCTGTGTTTAAGTCCGTTTGCTCTGATGAAGTTTATACATGACACCACCACTTTCATAATCGATTCCCACTTCAGAACTTTGCAGCACAGTGCTTGCTGGTGAATTAGGCAGTGTACTTGTAAAGGGGGCATGAGACCTCTTTCCTCCATTTCTTTATTCATGCATCCTATCAGTCCCCTTGACGCGCCAACCATACTAGGAGCTCCGTCAGTCGTGATGCTGGCCAGCTTAGACCAGTCTAGATCCAACTCTTCTATCGTTTGGCACACTTTACCAAAAATATCCTCCCATGTCGTAGTACCTTTGAGACTTTTTAGGGCTGCCAGCTCCTCGGACACTTCAAAGTTTGAGCTAACTCCGCGAAGTAAAATGAGCAGCTGTGCCGTGTCCTGCACGTCATTACTTTCATCCAGCGCTAATGCAAAAAAATCTAATTCTTTCACTTTTTCCTTCAGCTGGGCATATACATTATACCCCATTTCTTCAGTTCGTCTGGTGATTGTACTAGCGGACAGACTCACCGCATTTAAGACGTCTTTCTTATCGGGGCACACCTCCTCCGCAACAGCATTCATACATTTCTTTACGAACTCACCATCACTGAATGGCCAACCGCAGGTTGCAATCAGTTTAGCTACCTGAAAGCTAGCTCGAATGGATGACTGGTTCAACTGGGTTTGCCGTACAAACGTATTTTGCTGAGCAGATAGTCCACTTTTTAGCTTCGACACTTTGTCTGCTCTCATTTGGCCTTGTAAACTCGCATACTTGTCTCTGTGGCGGGTTTCATAGTGTCGGCGCAGATTGTATTCTTTGAACACGGAGACTGTTTCTTGACAGATGAGGCAAACAGCCATTTCTTTGCATTGAACAAAAAAATAATCACTTGTCCACTTTTGGTTAAATACCCTGCATTCTGAATCAACTTTTCTCTTTCCCAACCGTTTGGCCATTTTGTTGTCACTTTAAATTTTCTTGCTGGATCGCGTGCACCCGCTCGATCATGATGGAACGTTAATCCGGGTGAATCTAACAAATAATTTGGCTACTTTAATAATTATAACTAAGGGAAATTTTATTTTGAAAGCCAATATGTATTATCAAATATGATATGATTAAAACATATTTAAAATTAAATTGTAAAAATATTTCTCTGCATGGCATTGTTCAGAGGGCCGGTCCAAATGTGGGGGCGGGCCGTATTCGGCCCGCGGGCCGTAGTTTGGGGACCCCTGCGTTAGAGCGTAAAGTGTAACCTTAAACCAAAGACTATAGATTTTGCGTGATTTGAACTGAGTGATTTGAACACGAGTAATGAGAGTCAAAGCTCTTCGAGGCTTTGAATCAAAGGAGTCAACTGCGTCACAAATTATTCTTTGTTCGAAGCGCCCTCGCTGGCGACCCCTGCTGGTCAAAACGGTGGAAGTGTAGCGGAAACTCAAATCAACGGAACACCTTTTACAAACCAATCGCAAAGGTTTTATCAAAAGGCGTAATCAGGTAATGGCAATCTGCGAGCTACCTAATATCGTTTAATATGAGGTGTCTTTCAAGGCACAATATCTTAGGAAACTGTAGGGCTCGTTTTATGAAAGCTTGACTTGAAAGTCAATCAGACCCTTTATCAAATGCGTCATTAAATGTGTACGAATCTATAAAGTGATACGAGATCGCATAGAGACCAGATACACACTGGTTCACGAACCGTTGAAATGTAAAACAATTTCGAAACAGCTATGACGCGTAACGAAGCCCAGTTTAATAAAATCACGTGACCTTAGCAGTGATACACATTACACACTCCGAATGATTTGAGACGAATGATTCACCCTGGTGTCAGAGCTTCACGAAGCACATCTCATAAGAGGGTTAAGCCACCCTCTTCTCTCTCTCTTTCTCTCTCTCGACCCCTTCCTCTTGGTTTCATTTTCAGATTGAAACCCAGATACTTTGGGTTTTTATTTGTGTTTCTTTTATTTTTACTTAAATCTACCCCTATTTTATTTTGTGTATTTACACCTGTTGAGCCTGAATCGTCCTATTCATTTAAGTTGAATTTAATTAAATTGGGAATTTAATTAAATCAATTAGCTTATTCAAGTTCCCCCCTAGTTACCAGAGCTATGAGAACACACAATGTTTACATAATTTTTTTTTGATTTTATTTCAATTTAGTTATTTACTTTTGTTTCAGCCTGAATTCTTATTTTCAGCTAAAGAAAAAAAAGGGGCTTAACTAAATTTGAAATTTAATTAAATTACTTGATACGCTTCCCTTTCCTTTTAGTTTTCTTAGAGCTATAAGGACGTTCTAACTTTAGCTTTACCTTATTTTAGATCACTAGTCACTATCCTCAACTTCTCTCTCTCTATAGGATTACAATATCTAGCGACTGTTGTTTCCATAGCGAGTTAAACAGGTCATTAATATCCTACTTCCTGTCTGTGTTTTACCCATCCTCACTCCTTAGCACCAAGCTAAATACATGAAGTACGGCTAAACACAAACGCACAGTAGGCCCCAGACAGAACTGGAAACACTTCCCATTGTTTCTTCTTCTTCTTTTGGACCTTGAGATGTCTGATGTGTCCCTGGTAGCTTAGTCTAACAGCAGCATAACCCATAAGTGACTCCTGTTTACCTATGTCTCCTAGCTAAACCTAAATAGGTAAAACACTCCTTTCTTCCTCTTCTTTTCTGGTTTCATCATATTGTTTTATTTTGGTGTTGCTCTATCTGTTACTCTCGTAGCACAACATGTGAGAAGAACCATCAGCATTTTTGAGTAATAGGTTATGACATGTAAGAGCCCAGTCATCAGTCGATGCTGCTTAAAGCACGTCAACTAAGATACTCAAAACTTTTTTTTGTTGTTGTGTGTGCTCACCAACACTAAATTTTAGCTGCTCCACATAGCCATTCTCCCACACAGATAGCTCACTACCTCTGTAGAAACTTGCATTTGCCTTTGCCTTCTCTCTCTCTAGTTCCCACAAGTGTGCCAGTAGCCTCAGACACCCGGCCCTGCCACCAGGACCACCTGAAGACCCGGCAGAGCAGTGTCATGGACATCCTTCAGCCTGAAGCAGGCAACGACCTGCCACGGCAGAGGAAGGAACAGTTAGGCAACAACGAAAGCAGACGTCTGACACCCAGCCTGAGCCACCAAGAGCTGACCAGCATTATCTTCTCCTTGGCCATGCTCCCGCAAGCCTCAAACAGGAGGTAAATGAACTAACGCTGCCAGCCACAGGACTCCACAGAGAACGAACCCTGCTTAACGGGAGAAGGCACAGGACAGATGCAGAGACCCTGACAGCGTGGAGCAACTGAAAGAGATCACCAGTTTTCAAGCGGCTCTGACAGCTGCTGAGCACCTGCCAACAGACGAGAGAGGAACTGGTTTAACTCAAAGAGAGAGACGCTGAAGCCATCGGCTTGCAGCCAGAGCTGAAGTCCCAACACTGACTCAGCGATGCTGCAACATTATAGACCAGCTCGATGTAGTCCAAATAGAACTGAAACAGACCAACCAACTGCAAATGGACCCCATGAGAAAGATGTACCCTGCTGAACTTCGCATCAGCAGCGTAGGCTTCCCCAGCCCTGCACAAAAGGTGGGGGGGTGGGGGGGGGGGCTGGGGGGACAAACCCCTCTGCTTAACATGTCATCAGACAATTTCCTTAAAGCTTCTGCAGGCGTGGAAAGAAAAGGATTGATTCAGAAGAATCTTGAAACGACGCGTGTAGTGACACTCAAATACCTCAACCGAATGGCCAGACATATCCCTGCATTTACACCAGAGCTTGCTAGACTCTATCTGATCTGGATCACATCCAGCCCAGAGTTGCGAAGCGTTCTGGCTCGGCAGCCAGAAAACATCCAGTCTAACTGCCAGCAGCTGGAACAAGCCATCACAACAGGATTCTCAGACTTAAGAGTCTGAATGTAGACTGGGCGAGGTCCCAGACACCAACCAGGGTAACCCTGAAAGTCCCTGTGCTACTACCACAGACATCAAGCGAGCTGCCTCGGAGCGTGTAACGAACCTGTGATGGAGGAAGACACCAGCTTCAAGAACCTTTTGACTCCGAACTTCAAAACCCAGAAGACACACGGCATGACCACTATGCACGACTCTGCTACAAAGTTCCTAGTCAGCATAGGACATAAAACTTTTAAAGTAGATGAAAATGTGTGCTCAAAAGGAAGCAAGAGTTTGCATTAGTAAAATTTGAATTTGACTGATTTAAAGAAAATCTTGAATGCAGGTGTAAGCCTCACATGCCAACAGACTATGCACTGCTTTTTGAAACATACAGACATTGTGCCACCCCCTGGTTGAAATATACACTGCTGCACATAAGTTTCCATGACAATGACTTGTTACAGGAAATACAAACTCCAAATAGGGCATTCGTCACCCTAATGCCAGATAGTAAGCAAACCACCTAAGCTGGGAAAACTAGCATGACCTAGAGCCCCTTCGTAACTACTGTTATCCTAAAAGTGCTTATTTGATCATTCCGATCCAAACGGGACATGATATGCGATACACATTTGATCACTAGCTGCTGGCTTGGCTAAATGCAGATAAAACGATAGCTGGAATTGACATCTCTACTTAAAATAATAATAAAAAAATAAATTAAAAAAAGGGTCTTAACTGGTATCAGTAATTTCAGCATTAAAGTCTGTTTGACAAAGGAATCTCATCTCAGTGGCATGCAAACTGTACCAGTATTTATTAGTCTGCTTTGGTTGAAGGAATCCAAATTGCAGTATTGCTTAATCTGTTTCTGACGAAGGAATCTCAGTACAGTGTTATATACCCGTAGACTAAGGTGATGCTCCCCTTTCTACAAAGTAAAGACCTTACAAATTATTGTTAGATTGATGTAATTCACCTAAATTTTGGCTGCATCTACAAGCAGAGAGCTACCTAGCGATCAAAACTGTTCACTCGCTGAAAAGTCAGTATTTATGCATGAGATGGACGTAACTATATAGGCTTAGACTAGCTTTGACTTACAGTAAATCTATTTCCTTACTCTGTAAACAAATAGAATAAGTTGCGAAGGGTTCCATGAGTAAAATTTGCAAATGCCAAACCACATTTGCATTTTACTGAATGTAACATCAAGTTCTTGAAAGACTTAAAGTAAAGGCGCCCCCTTTTAACCCGTTTAAACATGCATAAATCATTTAAAATGTGCAGACATTCTTCATGGACTGTTGAATTGTTCTGACATGCACTGGTTCCCATGACAACGACTTGTCACAGGAAGTGCTAACTCGTGACGTCATTTTGTAAACAAACCAGCCTAGGTGGCTAAGCTAACTTAACCTAGCGTCCATCCAGCTTAGGCTAAGCTAAGCTAACCTAGCATCCATCCAGCTTAGGCTAAGCTACATAATAACTTCTACAGTTAGCGGTTAGCATCATTTACTTGAAGCCTTAATTACAGCTTTTATGTATACAGCGCAAAGTATTCTAAAATACTTTCTTTAACCCCATTTAGGGTTTCTAATTTTTCTCTTTCCTTACTTTCAATTCTTCTCAGCTGAATTTCACCTTCACTAGTTTAGGCATAGTCCTTGCTGAGCGCTGTAGGCTAAATTTGCAGATGCCCTGTCAATTAAACCCAAGTTTAATCACATGTAAGCTGTGTAGCTGGAGAAGAATTCTTATAGTTATGAGAATTTTCATCAGCATGTTGACTAAGACTTTGGAGGGACACACACGGTGTGGTCTTAAACACGCAACAGCTGTGACCCACTATGGAGTGTTGGTCCAGGCAAATCTAAAGGTTAGTCACTAGTGCTATTGATTATTCTCAATTTCAGATCATTCCCGCTGTTTTGATCACTTACTTAAGTCCTTTTTATTTTTATTTTACTTCGATAATAATAGCAGTCAGCTATTCACTTGTCTATTCTGTCATGTATATGATTTATTTCCATTTCCTCTCTTGTTCAAATGTGGTTCCATTTCCCATAGGGCCCAGAAAGGAACCAGAGACACCTTTATTTGTGATTTTGTTTATTTTCAACAAGTGCACTAATTTTTATGACCCTGCAACACAAGTAATTTCAACGATTACTAGGGCATAACTATAATCCTGAGGATTGATAATAAGCATAATTTGAATAGGAAAGCTGTAATTTTTCCTCCTATTCTTCACTTCGTCAACCCGTAGTGAACCACCAGTTAAGTCCAGAGAAATATTTTAGTCATAAGAACCATCTTAAGTCATTTATTTCATCTCGGCTATGCCCTTTCCAGGAAATACTCTCGGGACCACACAAGTCTTAGCCTCCTAACATCCACAGCTAAGATGATAAGGATACAATACACACTTCACTAGCTAGCTACACATGAAATACCTAGCTTTATGCTACATATCTAGCGAACCCATTAAACCGTGGCTCTGAACTTTCTAGGGTCATGCATTAGTCTCTCACCACAAGTGTGCCAAAATGTTGCAGATCCTCTGCTTAACCTGACCTTAACCGGTTAGGAGACCGAAAAGACTGACAAGCCATCGCGAGGAACACTGTTCCACCCATGGCTGCTGACATCCGACGGCACCAGAGCCAACGGAACTGCACCATGAGAGAAGAGGACAAACGACCAATGACCCAAGCCAGAGTTACAGCCACACCGGGGTGATCAAGATTCTCATCTCCTTACCCCACCTTATGGGTATAAAACAGAAGGTAAACAACCTCACATAATAGATCACAGCGTCCCACAAGGAGCGGACCTGTGTCCAAAGCCTTACAGACCAGCTAGAGACTGAGGTTCGAACCAGATTCAATGCAGCTGGATTGAGCATACCCAGGACCAGCACAGAACTGTCACCATGGCAACAACCCAGGTACCAGCCAAGCCCCTTGGAGAAGCCATGGAGGACAGCACCCTCAACCTGCAAACACCACAGGAAGACCAACGGCTGTCAACGACAGCATCCTCTTCCATACCCTTCACACAGGTGTCAATCTGAGGCTCCGCAAGGACAGCTGGACGCACCTGCCTCAGAGTTACTGGAGCCGCTGACACATGAAAAATAGCTCCCTGCACAGGACTCACCCGAGGAGTCCTGTAAGGTACAAGCTTCCGACTCCTTGCCCACCCCAGCTTAAGCAAGCTTGCGTCGGCACCACCATAAGGACAGAACAACACTTCAATCCTTCAGACCTCTCGTGACTGAGAGGCTAACAACCACCTTCTGACCTCCGGCCACCAGCACCAGGTCAGCTTGAAAACCTCTCTATGCTACATAGAGGCCTAACCACTTCCTGCAACCACAAGGAAACACCTGCCCCAAAACTAATGAACTTCAGAATGCCCCAACACCTGCTGCCTCAACACCTGCTGCAGAGACCTGAACTTGGCTACTGTCCACATCACCAGCCGTGGAATGACCACCGCTCCAGAAGACACGAGCAACCAGAGGCCACCATGGCCTTCCAGCCTTCTATGACAAGTGTGTGTCTGATCTCTCTGCACTTCCAACTTCGCTCGTGGTTGTCCTTGAGGGGGGACAACAACGATCGAAAGGGGGGATCTGTTGGGTATGGACCAATCAGACACATACTAATTATTCATTATATACAAAGGTTTATGAAACTCCTCACACAGCCCAAATAAACAAACACAAGGGCAGAAACAGTGTCATGTTACAGGGCATGATAAGGAGATTTTACGACCTCCAAGGAATGTGGCCACATACTCAAGAGAGAGACTATGAAACAGAAACCCTCTTTAAAACCGACTTTGCTGCATTAATCATAGACTAACTGATCTATAAATGAACATGCATAAAACTGTGAAAGAAACAGTGTAAATGGTTTACTGTCTCGTGTACTATTAGGTATATATTATGGTATGTATCCTGGTATACAACCAACTAACGATCAGTGTAACCTCACCTGTATCATGCCTCCTACCTAATTAATCCTCATTTAATGACTCACACTTTGATGTACATCACCTTCTTCTAGAATGCAGTGTGGATGTGTTATAGCTATCTGAGCATTAATGAACGTATAATCATGCTAGGGACAAAGATCCGTAAATCAACTAAGAGCCACTTTCCCTCTCAGACATGTCACCTTTCTGATTGGTCGAGTTCAACCCTTAGGGGAGGATCTTTTCCAGGCCTTATTAGAGACAGTCCACATGTGACCTCCCTCTCTTAGTTCTTTCATCCAGCCGCAACACTGTTCTGGTGATTCTGGGGAACCCCCTCCCCCTCCACGGGGGCCCCAGGGCCCAGCAGGCCTCGATTCCAACCAGATATGGGCTCAGGCAGGAGAGAGATGACTCTCTCACAAAGAACCAAGGACAATCTCAAGAGTTTTGGAACAAAGACTCCAACCAACAACGACTCCAATCACCCATCCTTCCGACTTCCTCACTTCTCCTGGGTGCTCGGCGTGGCCTCAACAGAGTCCCAGGCCTTGACCAAACCAGCGATGCGTTCCTGGAGAAAGAGAACGCTCAACCAACTTCCACTTGACACTGCCGGAACCATCAACGACTTCAATTTTCAACAACTTCAAGAATTGTTCCCATTACAAATGCAAGTATTCAATTCAATGAAATGTGAAAATGAAATTCTGATGGTTCTTCTCATAGACCCTCTTCCGGTTTCCAATTTCATCCTATCACTAACCTATTTATGTATTCATGTGTGTATGTTGTTTAGTTTATTTATATTCATATAAATATCTATATTTAGTTAATAAAACTTGTACATAATATGTATTTGGTTCTGTTTTGTTTGAAATACAAGTCACTTTACGATCATGGTTTTTGCTACTGGCTCAAAGTACTGTACAGGCGAAGAAATAATTATTCTTCTGTGGTCATGGAAGATACCCTTTTCTTAGAATAAATTAATAATCAAAAGAGTTCGTTGGAAGAACTGATTAATTGAT
The DNA here is from genome assembly GCF_051911475.1 of Siphateles boraxobius. Classification (NCBI taxonomy): domain Eukaryota; kingdom Metazoa; phylum Chordata; class Actinopteri; order Cypriniformes; family Leuciscidae; genus Siphateles; species Siphateles boraxobius. Next base: position 12,186,174 of record NW_027508975.1, read on the forward strand.
TGTAATATTAATTCAGCCACATCAAGTTAATCCAATTAACTGACCCAAATATTTATAATTAATAATAACAAGATATTATTGATTATTAATATTTCCAAAAAGCTGAGTTCCTTACAATAAGTAACAGGACATCCTTCTAAATTAAAGTTGTATTGTAAAGGTTTTGTGGGTAGTTTTTTGGCCCAATAAGTAATACCGCCGTTTTATCTGAATTTAATAGCAGGAAATTACACGTCATCCAGCATTTTATATCTTTGAGACACTCTGTCAATTTAGATGAGTTAGTGTTTTCATCTGGTCGTGATGAAATATATAATTGAGTGTCATCAGCATAACAGTGGAAATTAATTCCATGTTTACTTATAATATTACCAAGTGGCAGCATATATATTGAGAATAGCAGAGGGCCTAACACCGATCCTTGCGGCACTCCATAGTCTACTGACATTATCTTCGATTTTTCCCCATTTAAACAGACAAAATTATAACGGTCTGGGCCCGGTTCCCCAAAACGTTCTTATCGCTAAGTAGTTCTTAACCTATTCCTTAACCTCTCTCTTAACGTGATGGCACGATTCCCGATACGTTCGTACGCTAAGTATATCTTCTGTAAGTCACACTTACCTAAGGTTGGTCTGGACCATTCGTAAGCTCTCTCTTAGCGTTGTTTGAGCTCAAGACGCTAGTCGCCGCCACTGTGCAGCAGTCTTTAGAAATCAGTGCAGCGCAGTACAAGTCAAACTATGGTATGTTGACAATGTTGTGGCTCAACAATGATTTTGTGTTATGGACATTTTAAGACTAATAATAAAATATGTTCGCAATGGATACAGGCCTATTTATGAAGTTGACTTTATTTGGTATCAGAACTAATGTGGTGGTAATTAAATTGACAATCACTTTTGATAATTAAAATCTGGCAAACAATTTGGCTCTAAATGGCTAAGATCTATAAATGGGTAAGCATGGTGGTGTCCAGTACGCGACCAAATATGGCAGCGATCCAATGTGTCCTTGTATTGAATCAAAGACGGCGCCCGCCGCGGAGCCGTTTAGTCCATGTCAATTTTTTTATTCTGCAAAACTTAAGCCCTTTTGACATTTTGCCTGACGTGGCTATATTTAAAAAAAAATGCCTCCCAAGACAACTCATTATGGAGCTGCTGGACCTTCTCAGACCTGCGCTTGCTCACCTCGTCCAGCAAAACTTCAAGTTCCTCTGACGAGAAGCTTGGTGCCCTTTTTTTAAGTTGCTTCCCCACCATATTCTGTAACTAACTCTCTCTCTCTGTTCATTGTAGATAGGTTGCTTTTTATTGAAAACATTAACCAATGGCAATCAATACTGCATTAAACAGAAGAACTGCAGCTGCTTGCCAATCAATTCTGATTGTAAAGTACCTTACCATTAATATAAAAGTGTATTACATAATTTTTAGAAGTCGTTAAACCCATGTCAAGAAGCGCCACAAGTGGAACAACGAGATAAGGAGGGTGGATGATTAGCGAGGGATACCCAGTTCGTCTACCCGTCACAACATATCGTGTGAATATATTACTGACAATTTGATAATTTAATTAATAGTCTATATTTTACTGATAACTTAAACCATGTTAAAATAAATGTTACTGGAATAATTTGAGAAATGTTTCATTTGGATAGAACGAGCTGTCTTTCTTAACGCCGTAATGCACCTTCGCGTGAAGTGGAAAATCGATTCCTGAGCAATCGATGCCAACTAATTCAGCACCTTCACTTGGGACAGCGCCTTTGTAACGTCGAACGTAAGAGGCAGCGTGCTAAGAAGCTTCCTAAGGGACACTTCGGGGAACACACTTAGGAACCTAAACAACTTTGGTAAGATATAACTTTTGAGTCTTCTTAGCGCGCTAAGAGTGAGCGTTATCGGGGAACCGGGCCCTGATAAGTACGATCTAAACCAGCTTAATGCCTGTCCCTGAACACCAGTGTAGTGTTGTAGTCGATCCAAGAGTATTTTATGATCTATAGCAGGGGTGGCGAACCTGTTCAGCATGATGAGCCAAAAAAAAATCACTGCAAAGAGCCACACAACAGATGTGTCTAACAATAACATTAAAATGTATTACTTATTACAATTATTAATTACATATCACACAATAGTTCATGGATTTTAATGTTTGTCAATGTTTGTCATAGTATCAGCCTACCTAAAAGGTTACATGACTCAGTGGGACACCTGGCACTCCTTGGTTTCCACAATCTTTGTTAAGTCTGGCTTGTATTCAGTTGTGGCTACTTGTAGTAATTCTTTCACATGCGTGTCAGTCAGGACAGAGCGATGCTTTGATTTCACTTGTTTCAGTGTTGAAAAAAGTGATTCACACATGTAAGTTGACCCAAACATTGACAGTAGTTTGACTGCAGCCTGTTTGACATTGGGATATCTCTCATTCGGCACAATCTTCCAAAACTCCACGGTTCCTTCCCTCAGAACACTTTTAAGTCTGTCATCCTCAGAAAGTTCAATCATTTCAAGCTGAGTTGCTGCTTCATCTTCCACTAAAGGGGCTTTTAAACAGTCTGATTCAGCAGTGAATGGGTTGATAAGAAATTAAATTTGTGGTCTTTTTTGGCGTAGGCCGGAGAATCTGTCCTCAAAACTCTGTTCGAGATTTTCAAGCAGTGTTGCATAGCGTGCAGTACTCCCGTTTACAACCTCTGCTGCTTGTCCACTTGCCTTCAACAAGGATGGAAAATGTGTTAACTGCCTCTTTTGTAGATGAGTCTTGAACAGCTTGAGTTTGTTGACAAATGTGAAAATACTCTGCACCAGGTCAGACACCATCTTTAACTTCCCTTGCAGATCCACATTGAGGCCATTCAGATAATGCAGCATGTCGACCAAAAAAGCCAAGTCCGAAATCCACTGGGGATCACGTAGCTCAGGATAGTCCTTATGTTTCTCTGCGAGGAACAGCTTCACTGGATTTAAAAGCTCAAAAAAACGAGAAAGCACATTACCTCTTGAAAGCCATCTTACAGCACAGTGAAGAAGCAGATCAGATGGAAGATCTTCATCAAGCTCAGCAATTAGATTTTTGAACTGCCTGTGATTGAGAGCATGTGTGCATATAAAATTGACAATTTCCAGCACAGGTTTCATGATGTGATCAAAGTTCAGCTTTTTAGACACCAAGTGCTCTTGGTGGATAATACAGTGAAATGTCCAAAATTCAGGAAACCGGTCATCAGCTTTACACAGCCCTACAAGGCCTTTCCCAGATCCCAACATGGCTGGTGCTCCGTCAGTGGATATTGCTGTTAGCTTTGATAACTGCAGATCTGCTTTCTCAACAACAGCCATCAGTGTCTCTTTTAGGTCAATGCCACGGGTTCTGTCTTTAAGGGGCACAATGTCAAGCAGCTCTTCCTTAATTGTGCAGTCTTCTGACACAAATCGTACAAATATCGCCAACTGTGGCTTATCTTGAACATCGCAAGACTCATCCAAAGCAATGCTGAAATACCGGCTCTTCTGAAGATCTGAATATAAATGTCTTTCAACTGAGTCGTTAATGTCCGATATTCTCTCTTCAACTGTGTGCCGTGACAGCTGAAGGTCCTTTACTGAACGTTTCAAATTTTCATTTTCGGGACAAAGAATAGCAACAACATCACTAAGGCACTTTTTAAGAAATTCCCCTTCACGATATGTTTTTTTTGCACGAGCAATGTTCCATGCCAGTTGATATGACGCTAATGTCACTGTCTCTGAATGCTTGGTAAATTTCCGAAAAAGCTGACTTTGCTTCTCTGTCTGACGTTTCAAAGTGTTTACCTTGTGCTTGCGAAGTTCACTGCCTTTGGGAAATTCCCGGGCCACCGTAGAATGGAGTGATGTGAAATGGCGCTCAAGATTTGAAGCCTTAAAATGCGACAACGACGTCTGGCATATCAAGCAGAATGGTTTTCCATTTCGTTCAACAAAAAAATATAAATCCTCCCATTCAGAAAAAAATGTTCTGTGCTCATCTTCATATTTGCGCTTAGCTGTATGCTTCTTTGATTCTGCCATGCAATTCCTACTAACGTAGGCCTACTTCACGTTAACCTGACAGCGGCAGCTCCTGTCAGTAAACAATAGGCTAGCCACGTTAAATTACGCGAGAGTTGAGGTTCTGTTAAAAAAAAAAAAAAAAAAATATGAATAATGTATTATTTTAAAAAGTAAAATTACATTCAGAAAATACATTTAAATTCATTCCTATTTATTTTTAAATGAAATTTAGAAATTCTAAAAAAGGTGAATGAAAAGCGATAGCTATAACATGACTGAACCGAGCCGCAAAAAAGCAGTCAAAGAGCCGCACGCGGCTGATCTATAGTGTCGAAAGCAGCGCTAAGATCGAGTAGAACTAGTACTGAGATACAGCCTTGGTCAGAAGCTAAAAGTAAATAATTTGTAATTTTAACTAACCATAGATACCAATTTCTTGCAAGAAAGAGCACAATTGAGCGGACACAACTTTTTCTAGAATTTTAGACATAAATAGAAGATTTGAAATGGGTCTGTAATTTGCTAGGTTATTTGGATCTAATTGCGGTTTCTTAATGAGAGGTTTTATTACTGCCAGCTTGAATATTCTTGGAACATGACCTAAAGATAAAGACGAGTTAATAATATTGAGAAGAGGCTCTTCCACTACACGTAACACTTCTTTCAGTAGTTTAGTGGGTATTGGATCTAATAAACATGTTGTTGGTTTAGATGCAATGATACGTTTATTTAACTCTTCCTGTCCTATAGTTGTAAAGCGGTGTAGTTGTTCTTGAGGGGCGATAATTGAGGCTGAATCATAAGACACCATAAAAGATTGTACATTTACAATTGTGTTTCTGATGCTTTCTAATTTCTCATTGAAGAAATTCATAAAATCATTACTACTATACTGCAACGGAATATTTTGCTCTGGTGATGTTTGTTTATTCGTTAGTCTAGCTACGGTGTTGAATAAAAACCTTGGATTATTTTGATTATTTTCTATTAGTTTGCGGAGATTCTCAGCCCTGGCTGCTTTTAGAGCCTTTTTATAACGTGACATACTGTCTTTCCACGCGATTCTAAAGACCTCTAAATTAGTTTGTTTCCATTTACGCTCTAAGTTACGAGTTTCTCTCTTGATAACATGCGTAGCACTGTTGTACCATGGTGCTTTAGTTTTCTCTCTAACCTTTTTTAATCTAATTGGTGCAACAATTTCTAGTGTACTAGAGAAAATGGTGCTCAAACTGCTAGTCATTTCCTCTAGTTCATCTGTTTGTTTGGGTTCACTGAGCAGCTGAGATAGATCAGGTACGCTATTTGAGAATATATCTATAGTGGTTGGAAGGATTGTTCTGCCTGGTCGATAACGTGGCGCAACATGACAAATTTCAGCAGTACGTATTATGCAAGTTATCATGTAATGATCAGTGACATCATCACTTTGCGGTACAATATCTACATCGGTTGGATTGGTTCCCTTTCAGTCGATAACGTCGGACGTAGTCGACGCCGACTGAAATGGGATCTCGCTAGAGAGCCTGTCTTCTTCGAGTACTATTGAACGAGCCAATGTAATTGGCGTGCGTGATTCGCATCACACACTCCGCCCCCGCGGCGCGGGTATAAATACGGAAGTGGATGCACGCTAGTGTCCTTTCGCACTAGTTGCCTTTCGCTTCGGAGCCGATCGTTTGATGTCTCTGAGAGTGCTGTTGTCTACAACGAGCGAGTGTGTCGGTGTTCTTCAGGAAGACTCTCCCAGTGCTGGTGTTCTACAGCGCGAGTGCAGCGGTGATCGCGAGCTTTGAGCTCTCAACTGCTGTTTTAACAGCAACAAATTTCTAAATGTTTGTGTGTGTTGATGGCTGGTTAGAGGGCGTAAAAGTGAGTGCTTCACTGTTTCAGTTCTCTGTTCAGTGTTGCCGCGGTCATTCCCCTGTGTGCTCCGGCACTGGTGACGGTCCTATTTTCTGAAAGAACAACACGGGTGCGTTTACGTCTTTTTCAAGATGTCATTCCGCCCGTGCGTTTCTGGGTGCGGTCGTTCCCTGTCTCTCTCTGATGGTCACAACTGTTGTGTCACGTGTTTGGCTTACAGCACGCTGAGACAGCTTTTGTGGACAGCTCATGTTTTCTCTGTGGGAACATGACTGTCGCAGTGTTGAGGGCGAGACTCGCCTTCGTTCGCGGAGAGAGAGTCCCCATTACCATGCCCCACCCTCGGGTGCTGTGTGGGATGGGTGACCGGAGGATAGTGTTGGATGTCCCGCCCGGTAACCATTCCCTGTGGGCTCCTCACTCCTCCCTTCCACTGCAACCACTGGGGCCTCCTGTGTTGTCTGCTAGTGCATCTGTAATGGGTGGGCCAGCGGTTTCACTCGGGGCTCCCCTGGAGGACAGGACGCCGATTGCAGCATCGGAGGGTGAGCTGACTTCTAGAGATGATGACTCGGCTGCATTGTCTCCCTCCGGGAGTTCAATGTTGCCCGAGCCGGATCCAGAATTATCAGCTATGCTGAAACGGGCCGCCGAGGCTGCCGGGCTCGAGTGGAACCTCCACCGTGTCCCGTTCAGTCTCGGTTGGAATCTGGAGTTTGGTATCTTGGGGCGGGCCGCGCTGGTTCTCAGCTCGCCGCCCCAGTGCCTTTCTTTCCCGAAATGCATGGAGAGCTTATCAGGTGGTGAACAGCATCTTTCTCTGCCAGAAACTGCCTGAATAGCTTTTCCCCCTCATTAACCTTGATGGAGGAACGGTGAAGGGTTGCGAGGTGTCCCTCCATTGGAGCGGTCTGTCGACACAGGTGCACCTGTGTCCGGCGGCCGCTGCCTTTTGGGGGGATCCTCGTCTCCCCCCTAAGGCCTGTGAGTTTCGTCTGTTCCGACGGGCAGAGCTTACAAAGCCTGTGGGCAAGCCCCTTCCTCTTGCGTGCCATGGCGTTGCTGCAGGCTAGGGCACCCATGGCATGCACGAGGGTAATCCAGACCGTGCGCTCATAGGTGAGCACCGCACTGCATCCGACCTCACCCTCCGGGGTACGGGTGTCGTAGCGTGCGTGATCGGTCTGGCGATGTCCACCTTGGTGGTCCAGTAGCGCCTTCGTTGGCTCAGCCTGGTTGGTATGGCGGATGCGGACAAGGTTCGGTTCCTGGTCTCCCCAATTTCCCAGGTTGGGCTGGTCGGCGACGCGGTGGAGAACTGCATCAAACAGTTCTCTGCCGCTCAAGCACAGACGGAGATCATCCGGCACATCCTGCCCCGGTGGCCAGCTGCTGCCTCCACCCGCCGCCGGTGGCAGCTCCTCCGCCTGCTCGTCGCCGTGGGCGTTCTCCGGCTGCCGCTCCTGCTGGCCCTCCGCAGCAGCCTCCACCCAGGCCTCAGCATGGAGCCGGCCGCAGTAGAGACGCCCAGCCCGCTCCAGGCGCTGCCAAGCCAGGTGGCAAGCGACAGCGAAAGCATTCCGGAGCGGGCCGCCCAGGAATGGATGAGATGCTCTTGGAGTGGCACGATCACTCCCTCCCCCCGGGTGAGGGCCGGGTGGAGCCTTTGTTTGTGTGTGTGTCTGTTCCGCCGCTGGCTCCCTAAAAAAAAAAAAAAAAAAGCGGAGCAAGCGGTACCCACACTTCAAAGAGAGAGCAATTTCATCTGTTCCTGGGTCCCAAGAGGGCCAGTCTGGCGGGTGTGACCCTGTATAGCCTTACACCCCTCAGCTCCCCCTTGGTCGCCAGCAGGCAGCTTGGTGCGTTCGAGGACCCGGTCATCCGCCTTCTCACGCGCCCCCTGCCGCTTGTGGAGACAGGTAAGTGTTGCACAGCACACTAAAACCACTCTCTCTACTTTGCTGCCCCACCTCAGGCTCGGCTACCCCGCTCAAGTCAGTGATAGTCATCACATTAGGTGTTGAGCAGACGTGCTCCTGAAAATTCAGTGATATTCATCACACCGAGTGTTGAGCAGTGCTCCTGACTTGTGCGTGCTTATCTTATCCTGCTGGCGAAGGATTTGATATAGCCGCTCCTCCAGCCGGTACGAAGGCCAGTTGTAAACTCGTTCTTCGTGCTACTAGGGGGTGGGTCGTGACCATCTTGGCCCAAGATTGGTCTGCAGCTTTGACCTGAAAGACATGTGCTTCAGATCTCTACCTCCCGCACCACAGGCCATCCTGTGTGTTGCGTCTAAGGGTGGAGTATCAGTACAGTGTCCTTCCCCTCGAGTGCTCCAGAGCCCGTTGGGTCGTCAGGTCAACTGGAAGAGAGTAGTCTCGCCCACGGGCTGAGTATCTCTTTCTTAGTTTTGGAGAGGTACTCGGTCCAACATGTCTCTCCAATGAGAATGTGTTCAGCTGGTGTTGAAGTGAGAAAGGGTCCAACTGAAAGAACTTTCAGAGGCTCCTATGGTATATGGTAGTCGCAGCCTTTGGCTTCCTCCATATGTGACCGCTTCAGCGCTAGCTTCACGATCGAGTCCCGAGGTGACCGTGGCAGAGCAGCTCACCCTGTGTGACTATAGTTCATCCCGGTCTGCTGCCAAACCCTCTTCAACAGAGGGGCCATGTACAAAGGGCGTGTTTTAACGGGGGCCTGGGCGACCCCCGACTACACGGGCATTCGTGCCTTGAGTTGTTAGACATTGCGACCGTTGCGCAAGCTTCCCCTGCATGTCACAAACTCACCCGTCACCTCCTCCTTGGAGTCAGACGCTTCTGAGGGCGCCTTGTTCCACTCCTCCCGCTTACTCAATCGTGCCGCCATCGAGCCTCACGACAGTTATAGCCAGGGCAAGTGGAGACTCCATCCCCTGGGTCCGGCTGGGTCATGACCATTCCGGGGCCGCTCAGTTGCCCCCCCGGTTTTATTTTTCCGCCAGTGTTTGGGTAAACCGAGCGGACTACCCTTGGACAAACACTGGGTCTCAGCTGCCCCAGGGGCCCGCAGAAATGCGTTTAACCCCAGTGAGCCTTCTAAAAGTGACTGCGACTCATGGTCGCCTTGCGCCTGCAAGTCAGTGAAATCATCACTCTTCATGTTGAGCAGAATTGCTCCTGAAACTCAGTGAAGTTCATCGCACTCAGGTGTTGAGCAGCAATGCTCCTGTAGCTCTGTGAGTTCATCACAGGTAGCTCAGTGAATTCGTCACACGCAGTGCTGAGCAGAAATGCTCCTGGTGCTCAGTGAAGTTCTTCGCACTCAAGGGTTGAGCAGAAATGCTCCTGCAGCTCAGTGAGTTTATCACACTCAGGTGTTGAGCAGTAATGCTCCTGAAGCTCAGTGAACTTCTCACACTCAAGTGCTGAGCAGAAATGCTCCTGTCGTTCAGTGAAGTTCTTCGCACTCAGTGTTGAGCAGAAATGCTCCTGAAGCTCGGTGAGTTTATCACACTCAGGTGTTGAGCAGGAATGCTCCTGAAGCTCAGTGAACTTGTCACACCCAAGTGCTGAGCAGAAAATGCTCCTGAAGCCCAGTGATCTTCACATGTTGTGTTGAGCAATGCTCCTGTCTTTTGCGCCCGTCGCTTGCACCTACGTGCCAAGTCAGGAGAGGAACAGGTCTTCATAGTTGCCCCTTATTGGCCCAACTAGACCTGGTTCCCTTCAACAGCCTTCCTGACTTCCCCTGAAAACTCTTTCGGGGACGGGGCACGATGGCACACGCGTTCTTCCCCCGGAGATTCCGGGCGGTCTTACATCTGAACGCGGAGGTTCAGGTGGCTATCACAAGAACATGTGATAGTTACCAACACTTCTGCGAGCACCCCCTAGAATTGGGTAGCGTGCTTACGCCTTTAGAAGTGCAACCTAGTCGTTGAGTGCGTCTTCTCTCCAGAGGAGATCCTGAAAGCTTTCGATCACTTCAGTGCTCTCTTTCCTGCAAAATGGGTTGCAGTAGGCTGTTTTCCTTCACCCTCAAAATGATGTTGCCTCGGTGTTTAAACGACGCTCATCGTGTTGCAGAAGTATGCAGAAGCACGTTCTGATCGTCAGGTTCCTGAGGAGCAAGGTCTTGTAATCCTTGTGCCCCTCTTTATCCTCTTGGGCCTTGTCCCTGGTGCGACTGCACTGCAGAGACCGCCCCTGAGCCACTGCAGGCAGTGAGTTAAAAATTCTGTTATATCAGTTCTCCTGCTCGCGTGGTCTCTACTAGAGGGTAGGGACTTGCTCGCTTTCGGTCAACGTATTGTGCCTGGAGTCTGGGCCGGCTAACTCTCACAAGCTGAGACCCCGGCTCGGATTGTGCCCAAGGTTCCTACCTCTCCCGTAATAGGAGCAGGTGGTGAGCCTGCAAGCGCTGCCCTGGAGGAGGCAGATCCAGCCCGGGCTTCTCTGTCCGTTCGCTTGGACGTGTACAGAATGCAAGTCATAGACCTCAGACCAGCTCTTCAAATATCTGTTGGAATTCAGCAGAGAGGGAAGGCTGTTTCCATGCAAAGTTGCACTTAGTGCTTGCCTTCATTTCGGCAAAGATCCGAGATGCAACATGTCCACTTAGGTGTTGAGCTCCTCTATGATGAGTGTAAAGTGCTCCGCCTGGGCGTTGACGATATACTTTGCTAAACAGATTCTAGAGTTGGGGGCTGGACGACACCTAGTTGAACCGCTGCTTCCCGTGGGCTCCCTTCTCATGAAGCCAGTTTCACCGTGAGCCCGGTTCAAGTGTCGGCTTGCTGCGCCATTCCCCTCCTATGGACTGGATACGTGCGCCTTTCTACTCCAGTTGAGTTCCCTTAAAATTGAACCCTGTTGAGTTCCTCCACACCCCTCCGACGTCGGACGTGCGGAACGTCTGGTGTTAGGCCTACCACTCGTAAGCAGTGTGGAACCTGTGTTAGGCTGGGTCCATATGTTGTGGTCCCTTCGGTGACCCCATATGTGTATTCTTCCACGATACGGCTCCCTGCGGTGAGCCCGTGTCTTCCCTCGGCAGAGTCTCTCTGCCATCACTGTCCGGTGTGTCTCCCCCCGTCTTAGGCTGGAGCCACCCCAGTGACATTCCATATGTTAGACTGCCCGGTTTCCGCCTAGTTCATATGTGTATTCTCCACATTACCTCCCTCTGGGTTGGATGTGGCTTCCGCAGCGTCCCTTCCTTCCAACGTACGGGGAACGCTTTCCCAGTGGTCCTGTAGGAACAGCAGTGACTTCCCTGGCCTAAGCCCTGTCCTTCCCCGCCTTAAGTTTGCGGGGGCATCAGGAGGCTTTGGTTTAGGCACTGGAAGGTGGCAGCGTTAGTGGCGTGTTCAATGGTTGATCCCATTTCAGTCGGCGTCGACTACGTCCGACGTTATCGACTGAAAGGGAACGTCCTGGTTGCGTATGCAACCCACCGTTCCCTGAAGGAGGGAACGGAGGACGTAGTCCCCTTGCCACTACCGCTGGACCACCGCTGACCCCGGGTTACTCTCGGCTCCTCAGCGAAAAGCAACTAGTGCGTGCATCCACTTCCGTATTTATACCCGCGCCGCGGGGGCGGAGTGTGTGATGCGAATCACGCACGCCAATTACATTGGCTCGTTCAATAGTACTCGAAGAAGACAGGCTCTCTAGCGAGATCCCATTTCAGTCGGCGTCGACTACGTCCTCCGTTCCCTCCTTCAGGGAACGGTGGGTTGCATACGCAACCAGGACGTTCCATATGATATAATTAAATCTAGTGTATGATTTAGACGATGAGTGGGACCACTGAGGTTTTGCTTGACCCAAAAGGAGTTTAATAAATCTGTAAACGCAGCCCCTAACGCATCATTTGTGTTATCTACGTGTATGTTAAAATCTCCAACAATTATTGCTTTATCGACATTGACCAATAGATCTGAGAGAAAATCTGCAAACTCTTTTAGGAAATCAGCATAGGGCCCTGGAGGTCTATATACAGTAACCAAGGCTAGAGATAATAGGGATTTCTTTCTTACATCTAAGAGCGTAACATTTAGCACAAGTACTTCAAACGAATTAAACCTGTGACCCGTTTTCTGAGTAACATTTAGAATATCTCTTTAGATTGTTGCAACACCGCCGCCACGACCGATCAGACGGGGCTCATGCTTATAACAGTGTCCTGGTGGAGTGGACTCATTTAGACCGAAATAATCATTTGGTTTAAGCCAGGTTTCAGTAAGGCAAAATACATCGAAACTATTATCTGTGACCATTTCATTTACAATAACCGCCTTAGGTGTGAGCGATCTAATGTTTAGAAGACCTAGCTTTAGAAATTGTTTTTGTTCACTGATATTGAGATTTTCTTGTTTAATTACAATAAGATTTTTCCTAGATCCTACAGTAGATTTATTGTTTGGCCTCACTAAACGAGGAATAGCACAGTTTCTATATAATGTTCTACACTACTTATATCAATTAAGTTGGGACAGCAAAGACTGTGAATTGGACTTTGACTTACTAGTCAAATGGTGTGCAAATACTTGGAGATGTTGTCCGACAGAACAGCCGCTCCGATTCTGCTGGGGTGCAGGCCATCAGCACGGTAGAGCCTAGGTCGCTCCCAGAACAGATTCCAATTATTTACAAAGAGCAGTTTCTGTTCATTACACAATGACATTAACCATTCATTTAGTGCAAATAATCTACTGAACCTTTCCATTATTACCTCCCTGATGCTTTCGGATTTTTGTATTGCTGCTTAATATTGTTGTGTAAAATGTGACAATTTTTTTCAGGTTTCTTTGATGTACAGAAAGTAAAAAAACAGCATTTATTAACAATAGAATTATTTAAAAATATTATAAATGTCTATACTTTTGATCAATTTGCTCATTCTGAGCATCTGAATCTTTACTTAACCTGATTTCCTGTTTCTCCCAATTTATTTGTCTTTCCTCACCTTAAAGAAGACCATTATGTTGTGTGCATTTATCCATTTGATTACAGTGTTCCTCTACTCCGCAGGGCTACCTGTCAGGTGAGCCACATGCACTTTTTTTATGACAGGCAATTACTCAGGAATGAGGCTCTGTTTGTCGGCCGGTTCCCCAGACTCAATATGTCACTGCCCCCCCTCTCTCTCTCTCTCTCTCTCTCTCTCTCTCTCTCTCTCCAAAAGTCAGCACAGTAAGTTACAATGGAATAAAAAAGAAGAGTATGAAATTGTTTCATTACACTGTAAAAAATTATGATTTTATCGGTAAAAGACAATTCTTAATTGGTTAACAAAGTTTCTGTACTATATACAGTGAATAACTGTGATAGATCTAACTGCATTTAATGTAATTTTACAGTAAAATACCATTTAATTTACAGTTTTTGGAAGTGAAAAAGAACAAGTCATTGTATAATCTACAGTGGAAAAAACGTAAATTAACATTCCCACAATTCCCTGCATGACACCACATTTTGTATATTTTTGTTGAAATAACTATCTATAGCTATATACATACATTTACTATGTATAACTTTATAGTTTTTCTTACTTTTTTTCTACTCAGTTACATACATTCGTTTTTTTTTTGTTACATTTAATGTTGTTAAATTAATGTTTTTTGCATATTAAAAATGTCATGCGTGTTACCATGATGGTATTTAGTAGTGACATATATATCAATATTAACTTTCTTGTGGAAAAGCTGCTTGTAATTAGCTTTGATCATCATGTGACTCTCATGCAAATAGACAGGACGGCCTGCGAAACTTGAACGGGGGCTTGTACAGGGCCCGAATCAAGAGTTGCAGGTCTGAGATTGGCCATAACCCACCACCTTTTTTGGGTACAACGAAGTACGAGCTATAGAAGCTAGTCTTCATATCAGCTGGAGGAACCAGTTCAATCTCGTCCTTCGCCAGTTGTAGTGTGATGTCTGCACGCATGACAGGGCACATTGGCTCAACACCGAAGTGTAACGAACAGCGCTAAACTTGGCGGGCGCTGAGGCCTGGGTGGAGGCTGCTGCGGAGGCCCAGCAGGACCAGGAGCGGCGGCAGCGGGACGCCCTCAGCGACGAGCAGGCGGAGGAACTGCCACTGGCGGCGGGGTGGAGGATGGCCTCTGTCTGCGCTTGGGCAGCAGAGAACTGTTGGGCACAGTTCTCCACTACGTCGCCAAACAGCCCAACCTGGAAATTGAAAGTTCTAGGAACCGAACCTTGTACGCATCCGCCCTATCAACCAGGCTGAGCCAACGATGGCGCTCCTGGACCACTAAAGTGGACATCTCCAGACCGATCGCACACGCCGTATAGCTTGTGGCCCGGAGGGCAAGGTCCGTTGCAGTGCGGAGCTAACCTATGAGCTTACGGTCTCTGCTACCCTCGTGCATGTCCATGAGTGCACTGGCCTGATAGACCTGTAGCAACGCCATCGCATGCAAAGAGGAGGCAGCTTGCCCACAGGCTTAAGTAAGCTTTGCCCGTCAGAACGGATGAGAACTCACAGGCCTTAGGGGGGAGACGAGGATCCTCCGTCCAAAAGGTAGCGGCCGCCGGACGCAGGTGCACCTGTGTCGCGACAGACCACTCCAATGGAGAGATAGCCTCGAAACCCACCACCACTCCTCCGTCAAGGATAGTGAGGGGGGAGGAGCTACTCAGGCAGTTTCTGGCAGAGAAAGATTCCGTCCACAACCTGGTAATCTCTCCATGCACTTTGGGAAAGAAAGGCACTGGGGTGGCACTGGTTGAGAACCAGCGTGGCTCGCCGCAAGATACCAATCATCCAACTGAGCATGTTTGGGACACGGTGGAGGATTCCACTCGAGCCCGACAGCCTCGGTGGCCTGTTTCAGCATAGCTGAAATTTCTGGATCTGGCTCGGGCAACGTTACACTCCCAGAGGGAGATAACGCAGCCGAGTCATCATTTCCAGTGGTCAGCTCACCCTCCGATGTTGCAATCGGCATCCTGTCCTCTGGAGGGGCCCCAAAATGATGGCTTGTCGGTCCATTACAGAGGGACCAGCACGCTCAACGAGGGGCTCCACTGGCTGCGGTGTGATAGAGGAGTGAGGGACCCACAGGGATTGGTTACCGGATGGGGAAGCCTCACTATGATCCTCTGATCATCCATCCCACACGGCGCCGTAGCAGGGCGTGGTAATGGGGACTCCACCTTCACACATGAAGGCGAGTCTCGTTCTCAACACCGCGATACTCATGTTCTCGCAATGAGAACATGAACTATCCACAAAAGCTGCTTCAGCGTGCTGAATATATATATATGTATATATAATGAATATTTTTAATTCATTAGTGGTGCTTACTAAGCCAAGCACATGAAAAATGGCCAATTAAAGATTTGTTTTACTTATTAAACAATATTTGTTTACTTACTTATTTTTTCCACATTTCATTTTTATAATTATATACATTGTATTTGATAATTTATTTAATTTTATTTTAATTTTAATCTTTTTCACCTAAGAGCATAAAACTTTGGTATAGGAGATCTCAACATCAGTAAACAAATAAAAATGTGTCAGCTTCCCTGCCATGCCAGTTTAATCTTTATGGATTTACACATCTGTTCGATATGCTTCACCCAGCTCTGAACTGTCACTGTTTGAATTATAGGGGTCACTCAGTCATGTTGGAGGCCTACACAGTTCAATCAATGTGACTTTTAAGCACTGTCTCATCAACAGCAAAGGATATAAAGAAAACCTCCATAGCAGGAATACTTATTGCTAAATATTTTAAACAGCACTTGTGGGAGTTTTGTGTGCATGTGTGAGTTTTATATTTCACTTGCTCATGCAGGAGTTTGAAAGAAATTGCCAAATGACTAAGGCGAAAGGTAATGCGGTTATAGTGGACTTTTGGAAAGAGTGCAGGAGACACTGAACACCAGGTGAGATGTAACTCAATCTCACACAACCTTTCTGCACCTGAACAAAACCTTCACAACAGAACACTACCGTTGGATTTTTTCCCATGTTTTTTTGAAAGAAGTCTGCATTTATTTCATCAAAATTACAGTAAAAATATTATGAAATATTATTGCAATTTAAAATATAAATATAACATTTTAATATATTTTAAAATATATTATTCCTGTGATGGCAAAGCCGAATTTTCAGCATCATTACTCCAGTCTTCTGTGTCACAATCATTAGAAATCATTCTAAAAATGCTAATTTGCTCAAGAAACATTTCTCATTATAATCAATGCTGTGTTTATTTTTGTGGAAACCATGATAAAAAAAAAAAGGATTCTTTGATGAATAGAAAGTTCAGAAGAACAGCAAGAACAGCAGAAATCTTTTGCAACATTATAAATATCTTTACAGTCACTTTTAATCAATTTATTGCATCCTTGCTGAATAAAAATCTTAAGCATTATATATATATATATATATATATATATATTACTGATCCCAAACTTTGAATGGTAGTGTTCAAATATAGCAATTAATAAACATATTTTGTCCCAGTCTGATGTACAGTTTAAATTAACCTTTTAGTCTAAGTCATTAAATAGTTGACTCTTGTCAGTGTGGTTTTACTGTGTTCGGTTGTTACTCAGTAGCTACTGTATTGAACTTGTGTCTGAAATCAACATAAAAAAAAAAAAACTACTGGAGAAAACATATTTATGTAATTGGGCTTTTGCCGAAAATCCAAATATACTCTTGGCCAAAAAAAAACTAAAACGGCCAAGCCAAAAATGGCTAAATATTTAGGGCTCTTTTAATGGCCATTTTAATCTCAAATTACTGGTCATGAAAATACCAGGAAATGCTATAGATAAAGTAGCTTTGCTCGGAATAGCCTTTCCCAGTTTGCAGGCAGCTTTTTACAAGAAAGAAGAGTCAGTGTTGTTCCACTTGATGTTAATGGCTTCAAACAGTTTATGAGTACCCTAGTTAAAAAATGTCTCTCAGTTCATTATGCGTTTAATGTGAGACAAATATTCACTATAGGGTTCAAATCTGCACTCTGACCAGGCCAAAACATGAGTCTGATGGACTTCTCAAGCCACTCCATGGCTGTCTTTGCAATTTTGTCAGGAGCATTGTCTTGTTTAAAAAAAATAACATCTGACCATTCTTCTTTATAACAACTTTTTTTGGGAAGCAAACCATTTTGCAATATTCTCCCGTACTTCAAAGCAATAAAAGACTTTTCACATTGAAGAATCTCACCAATACCAGCAGCTAAAAAGGCTCCCCACACAATGACACATCATCCTCCATACTTAACTGTGGTAGAGATGCATTTATTATATTTCTCACCAGATTTTCGAAGACGCCACTCTGCATTACCATGCAACTCGTGTTTCATCGCTTTCATAGCTCACCACACATCTTCCTTAGATGGAAAACTTAATTATCTGATGTTTTTCTAAGACAGCAATGGCTTTTTAAGTAGTGCATTCGCTTAATTTGCTTAAATGTTGCTAGTTTCCTGACCAATATTTGTGGTTAAGACCATTAAAAGCTTAGTTTTTAACCATTTTGGGCTTAGCCCACACATTTGGCCCCCAGGAGTGTAGTTCCCTTTCGAGGGAACTCGAACTGCGTCGACTACGACACTTTGGGGAACGCTCTTAGCATAACGCATCTGAAGTAAGAATGAAACTAATCCAATCCTGATTGGTGCTGCGTCATGACGTAACATGTGACAGCATACACGGAAGCTACAAAGGAACGCCGGAACACAACAGAGTTAGCTTTTTGCTCTTCAGCAAGTGCTCTGTGTCAAATGTCTGTCCTATTTGGTGTTGTTTTTCCCATAAGAATTGTCCTAAATAAAGGTCTGCATTGTGTAACGAGTTATATTAAGCACAATCCAAGTTTAATGTATTGTGTTTTTATTTCACTAAAATCCTTATTTTTTAATTACTGATTTATTTCCGTTTTCCTTTGAGCAATATATGTTGATTCTGCGATTCACTCTCTAGTGATTTTTATTTTGACATTTTTCTGCCGCTATCCTGGTGCCATTTTAAAGTGTGTGTGCGCCTCTCTCCAGTTCGCATTGTACACGTTGGGGAGAGGTAAGCGTTTTTTCTGACCTCTTTAATAGTTGAGCAAATTAAGTTTGCAAAGTGTATAAATTGATTTAATATCCTCTTGTAAACAGTATGGAGACTGTATAGTGTGTTCTGTTGTATGTTACATGCATGAGTGGATTAATAATTTGAAAATATATCGTGTGGGCCGTATATGTATTAGCAGGGTTTTGAGTCATTAATCAACTAACTAGAGTTGTATCGTACAGGTGAAAGTTGTCATGAGACGCTCACCTACGATTTGACAATTTTATTGATGTCGATCTACCGGTCTACAGGTGGTGATAAGTCCATGCTGGGTGTGATTGTGAATAAGCATGCCCATTTCGGTGAACCAGAGAGAGAGAGAGAGAGAGAGAGAGAGAGAGAGAGAGAGAGAGAGAGAGAGTCAGCTGCAGACCGGTTACAATATAGAATCTAGTGGCTCGGCTAAGTACCTAGAGGCGGGCCTGTCAGCCGGAGTGGTTGAGACCATACTCAGTTCAAGAGCTCCCTCCACGAGGAGATCGTATGGCCTAAAGTGGAATGTGTTACCACTTGGTGTAGAGAGTGTGAGGTGGACCCAGTTAACTACCCGGTTGGCTTCAGTGCTGGAGCTCCTCCAAGATCGCCTCTCGGCTCGTCCACACTCAAGGTGTACGTGGCTGCCATTGCGGCTTTCCACGCTCCTCTGGGTGATGGGCCTCTGGGGAGACATCAGCTGGTCGTACATTTCCTCCATGAGGCTCGGAGGATGAGACCTGCGGCTCGTACCAGAGTTCCCACATGGGAACTGGCAGTGGTTTTCAAAGGGCTGGTCGAGGCCCCCTTCGAACCTCTGGAGTCGGCTGAGGCCAAGAACCTTTCCCTCGAGGTAGCTTTTTTATTAGCGATTACTTCTCTGACGAGAGTAGGAGACCTTCAGATGCTCTCTATATCTCATGCATGCCTGAAGTTTGCTCCAGGCAACATTAAGGCTATCTTGCATCCCAGGCCTGGCTATGTGCCTACAGTGCCATCTTATTTGGCACGGCCTACGGTTCTGCAGGCTTTCATCCTCCACCTCACGTGACGGTGGATGAAGAAAGACTTAATTTGCTCTGCCCTGTCAGAGCTCTCAAGATATATGTCCAGAGGTCTTCTTCATGGCGGAAGTCAGACCAGTTGCTGGTGTGCTTCGGGTAACCCAAGAAGGGGCTTCCAGCATCCAAATAGACCATCAGTAATTGGGTCTTTCACGCTATCTCTATGGCCTATCAGGTGCGCAGCTTGCCTTCATCTTTGGCCATGAGGGCTAATTCAACCAGAGGCATGGCATCCTCTAAAGCCCGCCTTTGAGGGGCCCCGATCCAAGAAGTGTGCGATGTAGCAGGATGGGCCACCCCTCATTCTTCAATCAGATTATATAGCCTGGACATTTCTTCTACGCCAAGCACTCTAGTGCTCTCGTCCTAAGTGTGCCTATGCACAGCTTCACACTGGGACAGGCAGGGCTTGTTGTGGCATAGTGGGTACTCGTTCCCCAAAGTGTCGTAGTCGATGCAGTTCGAGTTCCCTCGAAAGTGAACGTCTCGGGTTACGACTGTAACCCTTGTTCCCTGAGAAGGGAACAAGACATTACGTCCCTGCGCCACGCCTTCCCCTGCCTGGGAGCGACTTGCTTCATCGCAGAAGCTAACTTGTGTGCTGGCGTTCCTTTGTAGCTTCCGTGTATGCCATCACATGTTACGTCATGATGCAACACCAATCAGGATTGGATTAGTTTCATTCATACTTCAGATGCGTTATGCTAAGGGTGTTCCCCAAAGTGTCATAGTCGACGCAGTGCCTCGTTCCCTTCTCAGGGAACAAGGGTTACAGTCGTAACCCGAGACGTTTCTGAGATACAGCCCTTTGAACTATCCCAGGTCTCCCCTGCAGGTGATCTCGAACAGATAAGCTCTTTTCTTTCTCAATGTTTACTTTCTAACCACACAACTAGTGACCTTTGGGGGAACAAAAACATATCTGGAATGCAAATTAAAAGAAATTGGCTTTATGTGCCACTGCTTTCATGTATTTGGGGGAAATGTGGTGCATGATGAAAGACTGATGACACACACACACACACTGGATGCCCCCAGCCCTCACTGACATGAACAACTACATGAATCATAGACAGAAACAGAGGTCTCTATACAAAGCAATATGAAAAGCCAAACATCAAAAGAATCTTTCAACATTTAGGTCAGTGTAAGGCTCTCCACTTCCAACCACCTCTTACTTTCTGAAATTAGCACATCTCTGCGAGTCCTGTTGCTCTGAGGGAGGACAGCTCAGATAATGATCTTATGATCTATAAATGAGACGTCCCTGAACACTGCTGTAGGGCAACAATACTCTATTATCACCACCAACCAATTGTGGCCACCATTAGCACCTCAGACAGACCATTTCGACCATTTAGCAAAATGTCAGCAAATCTGCTATACAGGCTAGAATTGCTCTGTCTAAAGGAAGCCATCAATAAAGGCTTCTAGGGGAGGTATGGGATAATGCTGAGTGCATTCAAATAAGAAATGTCCGAATATCCATTGTCCTACTTGGAAAAAGGACGACATCCAACTACCAGGAAACTTGGGTAAAAAAACGAAATCTCAGATTGCACATGCATGTAAAATCAAACACGTGATCCCATGTGAACATGGTGGCACTCAAGTGAATGTACAAAGTCGATGACAAATATTCTCTTTTAAAGGGATGCAGCATTATGAAATGAAATTAGTAGACATGTAGGTGAAACGTAACTTATAGTCAACAGAATGGGTTAAAGGGACCATCAAAATAAATTTAAACCCAATCATGTTCATTTTCAGATTTGCTCAAATTTACATTTAACAGTAGTGGTTGTTTTCAAATATTAACATTAAATGAGTGTTAGATGAAAGAAAAAGAAGTATGTACGATTATATTGAGCTGAGCCTCCTGTATCTCCCAGTCCTCTCAGTAGATCACTATCACCCGAATATTGAACCTCTTGGTTACTTGGAATTTATTTTCCCAGACGGAGCACTTGAACCAGGATTTGATTTGATTTCTATGCACATACGGCTCAGAGAACCATATCGAGTGGTCCCGGTACTTACCATGGGGTGGAATATGATCAAAACTCTTTGATGAAACTTCCTCTGCTCTTTCATTTGTTGCGAAGTCTTGTTTGCTACTGCTACCATTTCTAAGTGTTTCCTATTCTCTTGGATTGTCTGCCTGGTTTTGACCTGTTTGGCTGCTTTTGAATACTGTTTGTGCTTTGGATTACGTTTGTATTGCCTTCCTGTTGTCGACCTCTGCCTGAGTATCTATGGACTGTTTGCTGTCTCTCTGGATTCATTATTGATTTCCAGTTACCGATCTCTGCCTGTGTGACTACTGCAGTGTTACCTATTGCCTTCTCTGTTTTCTGCCTTTACTGTAAAGACTTATATGATCAATAAGTTATGGCAACATATGTTTTTACATTGCTTTAACTTATCAAAATAAATTAAGTTATTTTCAACTTTTTTAAAGTTATACAAGATTCAACTAATTTAAGTCAGTTTAATGTAATTTAAGTTGAAATAACTTAAACATTTAAGGCAGCAACTTTTTATCACAGTGTTGACTGTTGTTCCAATAAACATGGGCCGAGAACCTACTGATTCTGACTTGCCATTGTCACTTAAATATTATATATAGTTAAAAATATCATTTAATATCATAGAATCAACCTAAATACATTTATGTATTCCAAACAAAATAAACATTTATATATATTTTATATATATACAACGAAACATTTTTTTAAATTGCAATAATATTTCACAATTTTAGTGTTTTACTGTAGCTTTAGTGAGCATAATTGTCAAAGTCACGTTCAGTTTGTTTTGTTTTCATTCAGTCGCAAGTGTTTGCTTTGTCTAGTTTCCTGCCAATTATGAGTTGTCATGGTTACTGATATGATTAGTCCTCTTAGTTCATCTATGTCTCCTCATTAACCTTGTTTGTACCACTACTTAAGTTCCTTTGGTCCCTCAGTTCATTGTCGGTTGTTGTCTGTGCACTAGGACACTGTTACATTCACAATAAATGAACGAAAACTTCGAACTTCGTAGCACAAGTTCATAATAAATCTTATGTTCTTTTATCATCATCTTTTCCTCCTGTGGATCTAAGCGTTATTAGATTACGCTAATAGATTTTGTTTAAAAACATTGAAAACTTTATCAACCTCAAAGTTTTGAATGCCATTATGTAAATGTATTTCATCCAATACAGATACATTAAATACATATAAATTAAAATATATCTAATAATAGCCAGTAACTGATGGTTCCAAAATATGGTGCACTCTACTTTTAACAAATGAATCTTGCTATTGGCAATCAATCAAATATATGCAAAGCCAATCTTCGCACTGCCATTTTACTTGTTTTGTTTATTGATTACGTAACTCACATTACTTTTAATGCATTAACCCAACACTGGGCATGACAGCATTACTCATAACTTAACATTTCCAGTTCCTTCTTCAGCCAGTCACACTTACTTATTACTTCCATGTGTATACACACTAAAATCTCTCTTTTCGTTATACTGACAGCTGTAAGGTTAAAAAGAAGCCTATGACTGTGTGGTATTTTGTCAAGTATTTAGACACGAGCCAAGAAACATGTCATCCACTACATTCAACTTTATTCTTCTTCCTTTTTTTCTTACATCACAATCTCAGCCTGTCTCCTCACTAGCGCCCTCCGTGTTCACTAACAGTTATTAACAGGACACAACAGACTGACTGCTGTCATCATGTCTGCGTCAGTTTCTTAAGTTTTAGGCGTAGGTTTCTTAGGGAACACAAACAACCTGTACTCTGAGACAATTTCTAAAAATAGCCACCATCAGTTGTTTTGCTGTGTCACAAGCTCTCGAGCTAAACATAGAAGCATGTGACGCATTATGAAGACGCATAGCGTGATTTACATAATCACAGCTGCATCCCACGACTCTCATCGTATAGATCTTGACCTTCGTGTGTATGTAAATTCAGTCCAGTGGAAGATCAGTACATGCGTTACTATATATGAGAGATTGGAGGGCCAATTCATTTAGGTTACCCAAGAGATTGTGTTATCATAGTCGAAGGAGACATGCTGAGGGGAGTTATGTAACCATGTGCGGGAGCAAATTACGGAAAAAGCAAGTGCTTCATTGTGACATTTTCCAGGAACGGGACATTGATGCTGTTGTAATGATCTGTCGTTTAAAGTCCTGCGGAAAGCTACACAAAACATATCCATCACTGCACAACCAGCACAACGGCATGGGTAGATGCACACACATGCACAAGAAGTTGGAATTTATATGGTAATTACATAATCCTATCATGTTTCTCGAGCCCACTGGAGCATAGTTATATTCTGACTGTGCATACATTACTGCATTAACCACAATCCAAGACCTAAGTCTCATCACTCAAATATGACAGTCATATTATCTGTGCTGTGCATATGCATTCTCATCACATTCACAACCATCACATACCAACACATTCACAACAATGTACTATTAAACAGCAATGGAGTCAAGACCAGACCCTTCAACACCCAGATCTAATTTGAAAGTTCTCAAGATTAAGTCTCCAAATTGGTGTAAACCCAATATCAATTGTCCCTTGCTACACTCAATTGTTCTTTCTCCAGCATGTCATTTCAGTGAACTGGATAAAAAGTGTATTTTATGCTTACACTGGCAGAGAACAAAGTATTTGGGTTTGTTTGTCGATATTGTACCAGTCCTGCTCCTGTAGTTATTCCAGAAATTGCTGCTGACCCCAGAACAGCCTGCTGATTCATCCACCTGCATTTCACCCTTCTCTTTTTCCTCTCTCTCTCTCTCTCTCTCTCTCTCTCTCTCTCTCTCTCTCTCTCTCTCTCTCTCTCTCTCTCTCTCTCTCTCTCTCTCTCTCTCTCTCTCTCTCTCTCTCTCTCTCTCTCTCTCAGCACTGAACTTGTGAACTTCCATTTTAGTGCTTGAATGGCTGAGACATCACACTTAAACTCATATCAAAATGGAAACATCTACATTGACTGGTTTTACTCAAGTCAAAGATGTTAATAACATCACAGAATCAACATAAATACATTAATTTATACCAACAATAAGCTAATAGAAAAAGCTCTTCAAGGTAACAACTGACATTTAACAGTGTACAAACAGACATGTAAATATTGTTTTATATAAAAGATAAATATGTATTAAGATAAAGGGATAAAGGGATATTTATTTTCTGAAAATTAAAATTCTGTCATAATTTACTCACCCTCATGTTGTTCCAAACAAAAATTTGATTGAAAAGAATTTTTTTTTTAATGAAACCTGAGAGGTTTCTTTTTCCTCCATTGAAAGTCCAGGTAATTCTAGATCCAAAAAAAATCATACAGGCATTAATCCATATGAATCTAGCAGTTTAATCCAACTCTTGTGAAGATTGCTTTATATGATGAACAGTTTCTCGGGTTTTATTAAAAATATTTACATTTTTGGGAAAACATGGGATTTAAAACGACATGAGGGTGAGTAGATGATGACATAATTTACACTTTTGGTTGAACAATCCCTTTAACTCTATCCCAAAACAAAAACATTTACATTTTTAGTATAGCAGATAACATTCTGTTCTAGATTTATTGTTTTGCCAATTCAAGACATCCTAGTTTCGCCAAAGGAAGGTTTTGTCAGATTCAGTTAACTTCTGGGGACAAATCTATAATTAAATCCATCGACCCACGCACAGTAATTGTACCTCACATTAACATTGTCATCAATTACTCATCCTCGTGTCTTTTAAAGCCTGTATGATGTTCTTTCTTCCATTGAACACAAATGGAGTTGTTACAATATAGGAATGTCCAAGTTGCACTTTTCCACAATAAAAAATGAGTGACCAAAAAGGTAAAAAAATAAAAATAAATAGTGGCTGTAAAGCAAGGTTCTCAAGATTTCAGTGAATAACAACAATTTCAATTTCATTGTTTGTGAGGACTTTTTTAATTTAGAATTTATGGCACTTTCTTTTTCCTTTTTAGGGCAGGAAAGCTCCTGGTCACCATTGACTTTCACAGTTCAGAAGAAACATAGATGCACCTCAAGCATTCTACAAAATATCTCCTTACGTGGTCCACAGAAGAAAATCATACATGATAGGTAAATCAATGATGACAGTATTTTCCTTAAAAAAAAGTTTTTTTTTACCCATTTCAAAATTACCCAGCACCAAAATGGAATAAAAGGCAAGAACATTTATATAAGGTGCAAACGCCTCAGAAATATGCAATGCTTCCTCTCACATATGAAATTAATTGAATTGAACTTTATTGTCCGTGCTGTTTTCACAGAGCGGAAATTTTTCTTTGACACTGTAACATAAGACACATCACATATCAACAACACAAATACAAAAAATAATATAGTTATCAAATTAAAAATATTAGCAGTCGCTCTATTGTTTCAATTAAAACACTGTATGATTTGAGATAATCACTGCCATAGGAAGAAATTATCTTTTGTAGAGATTTGTTCTAGCCAAGGGAATTTTTAGTCAACGTCCAGATGGGAGCAATTCTAAAAGCAGAGTGAAGAGGGTGAGTGTTATCTTTAAAAATTGCAATTGCCATTTTTCCCATAAAATGATCGAACAAGCTCTGTAGTGGCTGTTGTTTTTGTCCAGTAATCTTACTTGCTTGATTGATTATTTGTGAGAGTTTGTTCTTTTGTTTCAGTGTTAGATTGCTGTACCATGAAATAATGTTATATGTGAGAATACTCTCAATCATTGATCGATACAACATAGTTAGGGTCTGCTGACTAACATTGAAGCTTCTCAGTCAGTTGCATCATGCCCATTCAAAGTGAGGGGCACTTGCCCCCTCACATTTATCCTCCCTGGTAATTTTTTGTCACAACTTTATTCCTATTATGCTCCATAATTACCAGAGCCTATAACGACTCAAATGTATTCTTCTGGATGTGTAATAAATCGGTCAGCATCAGCCCGCCCCTTTTTCCTAATATGGTGTCTGTGTATATCAAATCTAATCGTATCGCTCGAGAATCTTTGCTGTGTATGTTCAAGCAACTCACTCGTCTCGCACGTTGAGCTGGCAATGTTTTACAGATGGTCTTGAAGTGGTAAGTGGGCAAAGCAACAAATCGGCGTTGAATTAGTTATCGGATGATATTAAAAGGTAGTGGGATTATTTGTGGTTAACCTGGAAATTTTAACTTGATCAAAAAGTTATGGATTTGATATTAGCTGCGCATTCAGAGCATTAACTTAAGCTGTGTCAGTGTAACGTTATCGATAGCTAGGCTAGTCTAACCGTAAACTAGTTGGCTAACGTTACTGCCTGCCATACAAAGCCAATAAGCCATAGTAGGTTAAAATTACAAGTTACAAGTTACTAGCTTTTCTGTTGGCTCATAAATTACTCTTTACAAGTTCCTTATTTAAAATATAATAATGAGCAGTGTAACTACGGTATTTCAATGATTTTACTAAAGTAATGTTACATATTGCATTTGATTACTTTTTTTACATTTCTGTCAAATATTAACCATTTTCAAATAAACGGGGTAGTGTTAACCTTATTCAGCACTGAAGTCTGTCAAACTTCTTTCAAAGTCCTTCATCACATATTAATATTAAAATAACTTAATTTTAGAGCACCACAAAGTCAGACCTCGGCACCTTTATGTACCTTTAATGTAAGATCGTTCTTAGGTCACATACCAATTTAAAATCATAACATAAAAACTGCAATGGTACTGTTTATAAAATCATGTGTAGTAGGCCTAAGTGTACAGTAAGTGTGTGTGTGTGTGTGTGTGTGTGTGTGTGTGTGTGTGTGTGTGTGTGTGTGTGTGTGTGTGTGTGTGTGTGTGTGTGTGTGTGTGTGTGTGTGTGTGTGTGTAAACATGCTTTAATGAAGTAGACTTCAAAAGCTTTTGAATTTGAGCTAACAGTTATTTCATCAACCTGTCTTTTACTTAAACTTACAAAATAGATACTTTAACTTAGTCCTCAGATGGAGGAGGGTTGCTGATAGCTCCGTTAAGGTATTTCTGTCCCTCCCAAACTGCATTGAAATGGTATGTTTAGCAGCCAGAATTTAATTTTTTTCAGGGGGAGAAACCCCCTGACCCCTCCTAACATGATCCATATCACCCATCAGAAAACAATTGCAACTTCTCCGATTGTGCCCCCCCAGAATTTTGGTTTGCATGATGCCCCTGTTCTCAGTTTCCTAAGGAGACCTAGGCGTTGTCGTGCTTTTAGAATAATAGAAATGCTTTCCCGAGGAGACAATCATAATCAGGAGGAAATTCTGAATCTCAATGAAAAGCAATGAAAGACATTATTATATCACCCAGGACTGGGTTACTTAGGAATAGATTGAGCTCATATAATACCCCCTGTGGCCAATGCAAAATTACCTCTAAACTAATTGAAATACCATTCAAAATGATTATTCTAGTGTCTAGTTAAATTGTGTGTGTGTGTGTGTGTGTGTGTGTGTGTGTGTGTGTGTGTGTGTGTGTGTGTGTGTGTGTGTGTGTGTGTGTGTGTGTGTGTGTGTGCGTGCGTGCGTGCGTGCGTGCGTGCGTGCGTGCGTGCGTGCGTGCGTGCGTGCGTGCGTGTGTGTGTGTGTGATCCTGCTATTCTGTTTTACTAATATATAGCCAACTACGGGAAAGCAATTTTATTCATAAAGTGCAAATCTTCATAAATAAATACCAGTATTTAATTGCAAAATATCCACACTCATAAATGCCTTTCTAAGCATATTAAGATTAAGAATACAGAATGTAAATCAGCCCTTATTTCTCTTGAGACAGTAAAACCCTTATCTTGTCGTAGGCCACTGTATTTTTTTTATATAACAGAAAAAACAAAATGTTACATCAAGACAAATGGAAGAGCAGAGACTCTTACGTCATTCGTGAACCACAGTGTGAATGTAAGGTCGGATTGCTATCACACAGGTCCAAATGAGAGGATGTCTGACACAAACACACTCACACACACATAAATGATGGTCATACTGCCGGAATCTTCAGAGGATGTGGAGAACAGCAGGCTTCCAGGCAGGCAAAATCTGTATTTCTCAGATCTTACTCACATTACCCTTCAATCTCACCTCCTCCTGGGAGCCATAATTATAGGAGGTGTTCTGCTGTTGTGGTTTTGAACATTTGTTCCCAGAGCATGCTCTTTTGTCATCACAACACCTGTGCTGGGAAGGTTAAGACTATGAACGTCACAGTGTCATGATGGGTAATTCAACACTCTAGACAGACTCGAATATCTTTGAGATTTGGAGATGGGATCTTTTGACGTGGGTAAGTGGTAAGTGACCATATAGCGATCACAAAAAAGTCACCACCTAGCAACAACCTACACCCTACCAACCAAATAGCATCACCCTGATTGTCAGGCATTACAGCTCTTAACCTTGTACAGCCATATACAATTTTTTTCAAAAAAATCTGTTCAACAAAAGTTGTTCAGATGCTGGTGGAGATGTTATTATTTACTGTATATGGCGTAAGTAAGATGAAGTATGTTAAATATGTGACCACAAAACCAGTCACATGGAGCAATTTTATGAAATTGAGATTTATACATCATATGAAAGCTGAAAGCTTTTAATTGATGTATGGTTTGTTAGGATATGACAATAATTGTCCGAGATACTATTTGAACTATTTAAAAATCTAGAGTCTGAGTGTGCAAAAAAATATTAACAGTGAGAAAAGTGCCTTAAAAGTTGTCCATTTATGTTCGCGATTGTGCTGCATTCACTCACAAAAATAAATATTTTATATATTTACAGTAGGAAATTTACAAAATATCTTCATGGAACATGATCTTCACTTAATATCCTAATGATTTTTGGCATAAAAGAAAAATCGATAATTTTGACCCATACAATGTATTGTTGGCTATTGCCACATATACCCGTGTGACGTGACTGGTTTTGTGATCCAGGGTCACATAAATAATGCATTGCAATACAATTGAGAGATGTACATATAAACGTTAATTTAAAGCTTGATGTATTGTATTTGATGCTCACATTTTTGCATGATTTTTAAAAAATTATTAAATCTTAGTTGTTCATCAAGTGGCTAACTTGAAATATTACTAACAATATAGAACAATATTATTACAATACTTTTACCTTGTAAAAATCATTAAAGATTTCACAGCAAAAAGACATGTATACCATGACCTGGAGGGGGAAGTTTTCACAATTACTTCAAATAATACTAAAGGCTTGCTAATATATATATATATATATATATATATATATATATATATATATATATATATATATATATATATATATATATATATATATATATATATAAACGATCAAATAGACACCATGAAGGCATGTAATATATTGTGTACAACAGGTTTTTCAGCAAAGTTTTGATGATAACTTAGAGACCATAGAAATATGTGTATTAAATATTATACTGTAAGCTTCATAGGGTTGTTTCTAGCTTCTATATGCTGTTTCCTTTACTTTACTTTACAGGTTCTGCACACTCGCACAGAGGTAGAGATGTCAGTCTTACCTACAAATGAGCGTATTTGTCACCAAAGCACTACAGGTGACCAACCTAAAGCTAATTTTATTTCCCCTGTAAATGATTAAGTACGCCCCCTTCACCTGTTTCCATCAATTAAACATTTAGTGGCTGGAGTTACATGATGCTGAAAGAGGTGTGCTTAACTGGAGGAAATGTGTGTAAGGATGACTCATTGATGGATCATATTCACTTGGAGGGAATTGCTGGCATTTCTCAATTATGTGATTTGAAGTTATTTCATTTCTTAAATTCAGTAGAATTGGCTATGGTCAGACTACCGTATAGATATTTTATTGACTGCAGTTGAAGTATTTCTGTCATGACAACTCTCTGAGTGTTTGGCATGGTAATGGATATGACAATGTTGATAAGTTTGGTCTTGGAGGAATAGATCTGCTACGCTCCTGCTGCTGTTGGTTATTGCTGCTGCTACTGCAGAGCAAGTACGGGACTTGCTACTGCCAAAACATACACGACACGCTGCTGTGAGCAAGACATGCTGCTGCTGTACAATATAGCATACATGAATTACCCCTAGCAGATCTATACAGGTGGACCTGGGGAGGGTGGAGGTTATCTGAAAGCGCACTGCAACTGCTACAGCAAATGCTAACCATGTATTTGAAGGTTGGGCAGCAAGCTCATTGGCTACTGATACAGCAGGAACCAATCAGCTGTGCTGATCATTCTCAGCTGAGAATGATGTAATAGCAAGCCGATTGAGTTAAGGACCTATCAACCTGCACCATCTAGAGTTTCATGACAAATCTTTGTATTTGTACTGTGCACCAGCGTGAACTTATCAGTATTTCTAGGTATTTGTACGTAAAGCATGTTTTGTTGCAAATACATTTTCGTATGTTGGGACAGACACTGATGCGGACAATGTGTCTGTGTATTCATTCATCTGAAACTTGTATAAAAGAGTTAATGTTTAAAATGCTGTCAGTACATTAATATGTAACACTTCAGTGTATTTCCAAACTTACAAAATCATACACAAGCATTAAAAACATTTGGATCAGTGAGGTTTTTTGAAAACAAATATGTGAAATATTATTACGATTTAAGAAACAAATTAAATTTATCCCTGTGACATCAAAGCTGAATTTTCAGCAGCCATTATGTCAATCTTCTTAGTCACGTGTTCCTTAAGAAATCATTCTAATATTGATTTGCCGAGTACAATTTCTCACAATGCAACTTACCCTTCCATTTCCAATAAGAGGAGTGAGCCATGAGTAGCCTATACATAAAAAATGACTTATTATTTGATTTGCCTGCCCAAACCTAACACATTTAAACACAAAAATGGACAAAAAGTAACATTTTAAATATTCTACTATAACTTATAACATAAATGGACGCCACTTGCTGAATTAAACATGACCATAATAAGGTCTAAAACTGCAATGGCGTGTGACAACGTGTGACAACCTGTCACTCACATGAGATCACAGCAATAGCAAACTACAACGATTCAATCAATTCCCGATGGACAAAATAAAGTCCTGCCCTATTTTTTACTTGTTCATATACATAAGAAAGAAAAGACTATAACAACTTCTGTTTTAGGTCAACTTGAAAAAATCATTAGGCAGTAAACAGTAGCCATACTGTGCAGTGTTCAGTGAGCTGTACACTAGAATCCTACTCTGTGCCTATAGCCTCAATGAATGGTTGCTGTTGGTTACAGATAACCAGCTTAAACCAGTCATACCAAACAGCTCATGTAGCAGCATTAATCTCTCCTCTCACTCTTTCTGAAATCTGGAGTGGTTACAGACCTAAATCTTCAGCTTTGCTACGTCAATACAGCACACAATTGTGACTCATCAGGCCAACAACCAATCACAACGCACCACCTTATTACGCTCTGCACAACCTGCTTACCCTTCCCAGAGGGGACATCGTCATCATCGGGATGTTCTCTCTCTGACAGCATATAAAGCTCCTCATACAGTAAACAGCTTAAGTTAAAACACGCTAGACACAACAGTCCGCCACTGTCACTGAGGCTTATTTCAACGTTGTTAAAGCGATCACGGACAATTAGATCAGTCAACTGTTTGCTTCAAAATGCAAACATTGACACAAAGCAAGGAATGCGCACTTTGCGCATTAGCGTTTCTGCAGTTGATCAACAAGCTTTAGCTTGAATGTCTGTCATCAACACCCCTACTACAAACCTTTATGAATAAAGCTATCCTGTTCATCATCTCCTTATCACTGTCTGGCAGTCACACTAAGCTGCGTATGTACCTTTTTAACAACAGTTATTTTGACCCACATAAGCCTGGATGATCTGCTTAGCGAGTAAAAGCTAACAGTGAAACTGTTATAGGGCCCTATTTTAACGATCTGAAACGCAAGTGTCAAAGCGCAAAGCGCAAGTAACTTTGTGGGCGGATCCCGGCGCTGTTGCTATTTTCCCGGCGGGATAAATGCCTCTTGCGCCTGGCGTAAATCTAAAAGGGGTTGGTCTGAAGTAGCTTCATTATTCATAGGTGTGGTTTGGGCGTAGCAGGAAACAAACCAATAAGAGCTTTATATCACATTCCCTTTAAGAGCATGATGAACGAGGTGCGCTTGTTCCATGGCGCAATACTATTATAATGGCGCATTTACCAGGCGCGCTTCTGAATCGGTTCAAAGCCGAGGAGATCGATGTTCTCGTCAGGGCCGTAAACGAAAGAGAAGTGACATTGGGGATGGGTTAAACCCACCAAAATTAGCTACGGTTAAACATGCATATAATCATTTGGGTAAATGTGTAAGCTTTATGCCTATTTTCCCCATCGTCATGGACACAGGAATGATTTCCCTCGTGTTTTAATATTTTTCCTTATAATAATGTATAATTTGCAAAAAGTTAAATGCATCTGTGTAGATGCGAGAATCATCTACAGTGTATGCGCGTTGTTCACACTCTGGGCCCTATCTTGCACCCGGCGCAAATGACTTTGTACACTGACGCATGTATCATTCCTATTTTGCACCCGCGCAAAGCGGACTTTTCCCTCCACAGACACACGTCGGTTAACTAAGAAATACACTTGCGCTCCCTGGGGCGGTTCAGCGCAAAGAGGAGGCGTGTTCCGGCGCAAACTTTCCCTCATGCTATTTTGCTGTTCTATAAAACAATTGCGCCACTGACCAGAAAAAACTAGTCTAAAGTCAGTGGCGTGTACATTCAGATGCTATTTTAAGCGTGCATGCTTGGCCATAATACAGAGGGCCCTATTTTAACAATCTGAAAGCAAGTGTCAAAGCGCAAAGCGCAAGTAACTTTGTGGGCGGATCCCGGCGTGTAGTTGTTCATTACAAAGTGACATCGCCAACTACTGGCTTGGCAGCATTTTTACAGCGTTTTTAATTGTTTTCGCTGATCAGTGTGTACAGGCATGCCTGTACACGAAAAATGTAAAGGAATAACTTTTCCATTTTTAGTACATCATTGTTGTGTACCCTTAATGTGAGAATATAGAAAGGAGACACACACAAAAATAAAACAATTCACTAATGCATGTCAATATCTGAATTAATCCAATCTGATTTAAGATTCAAAAATTTGCTTATACGAACCCTAAACATTGCAATTTGATTCACATATTCATTTACATGCGAATTTAATACATTTCAACAAAACTTCAGTGCATGTGCAGGTTTTTACCAAACATTTAGTAAAAAC
Organism: Siphateles boraxobius; assembly: GCF_051911475.1. Lineage (NCBI taxonomy): Eukaryota > Metazoa > Chordata > Actinopteri > Cypriniformes > Leuciscidae > Siphateles > Siphateles boraxobius. The sequence continues at coordinate 12,219,493 of NW_027508975.1, forward strand.
TCAGTCGCCTCCACTGACCAGCTTGTAAGACATCAATTACTGCATTTTTGTAAAAAACAAGCAAAACATATGGAAACATAAACATACGCATCACAGCACACCATGTGTGGTATTTTTAAATCCGATATAAATAGATATGAATAGTCGGATTTAAGTTTACATGTTTGTTTGTTTTTCTTCTATTGATCAGATTATTTCAGGTCTACACTATCCCTTCCAATCCGTGCCTAAAATCAAATTAATAGTAGAAGAGAAGGTTACAGTTTATAATAGAACATGGGCATTCAAAGGATGTATTTCTAAGAAAACTGCAGGTCCAAGTGGTGATGAAAAGGCCATCTTATTGTCGAGCTCAGATGGGTATTTGCATAGGGCGGCCCACTGACTTCCACAACCTTGGAGAAACACTTTACGGCAACAGGAGAATCAGCATGGATCAATGCATTTTTCAGTCTGTAATAACACACATATGCCGTCAGATTGTTCGCAACATGTCACTAGCACATAGCAATAGGATTTCACACATGGCAATGATGAAATGCAAAGCTCTTTAAATCTTCATGGGATTTGAATTTTTTCTTTGCTCTTGCTGCATGAAGGTATCTTATTAGCTTATCCCTTAACACAAGCGATCTATCTGGTTTAACAGCGAGAGATCAGAAGGGGACGCTGAAACTGTAACTCGTTAGGCATATTGCACACAATAATGGGAAGAGATGGAAAATTTTGCGGAGACCTTTCCATGCTTGATTATTATCGTGGTAAAGCCTATATTTCAGATTTACCAACCCATGAACAACAAGTTATCAATAGTGTGATTATATAAAAAAAATACTAAAATATTGTTGAGGAAACTTGTTTTTGAAACTTGATAGTTGATTGTATGGAGCCCCTAAAGGGACATAGTGGTGGACAAAAATATATAAAATTGGAGGAAATGCTTTTGCGTTCTATTGCAAATATTTTGCATTGCCCCGATAAAACTTTGTTTCTCAGGGGAATACAAAAAATTTACGAGAGAACGCAAAAGCATTGACAAATAATTTTTAATCCATCTCATATTTATTTAAATTTATTAAATAAAATACATTTTAATTTATTAAATGAATAAATATGTTAATATAAACATACCAAAATATTGCAGTATTGTATAAAAAACAAACAAATAAATAAATGTATAAAATTAATAAATAGTATGTTTAAAAATAATAAAATAGTGTAGTATTCAAAACTTGATGATAGATATATTATATACAATATAAATAAAATAAATTACTTAATTGATAGTGATTTTTAAAAATAATAAACAGTATGGTAATATAAACATACAAAAATATTGTAGTGTTGGGAACTTTTTGATTGTTGACTATATAAAAAATAATAAATTCATAATTTTAAATTAATTAAATCAATAAAAAGTATGCTAATATAAAATTACAAATATGTTTCAGTAATGGTAACTTGTGGACACGTGACTGTAATAAATAAATGAATAAATACATTTTGATTTATAAAATGAATAAGTAGTATGTTTATATAAAAATACTAGGTTAATGTGAATGGATGGATGGATGGATAAATGGACGGATTAATGAATGGATAGATGATGGGTATTTTGCCTCCTCATTTCAGAAGACCTCCACGTGCCACTGGTACAGCAGCATCAGGAGCAGTCAGTGGCAGGCTGAGTCATGTTGTTACAGGTGTACATGGTGAGGAGTAATTCTGGACTAAAGCTCTGTTTTGAAAGCCTCATATCAGGTGAACACAAATCTGATGACTCATGCTGTGAAACTACACTTCTCTCTTAGTTTCCCAGTGTACGCCAGAGCATAAATCTTTTACACTGCATGTCAGAAGGCACTCAACTATTAACTGACGGGTACAAAATATAGGCTATATATACAGTACACAAACCTGAGAGCAAATTTGAGTACAAATGTTGCCGCAGCTCCGTAGATCATATTGTCGAGGGACTGGTGGTCTGGTCGTGTTGCAGTAAGAATTAATGCAGAGAGGAGGTTGGTTGATTTCACAATATTCTTTCTCTCATTTTAGCCCTTCTGTTCATGAGAGGACAATTCGCTGACTGAGGATTTAGAGTACAGTCAGCGCTTTCAACCAATCTAAATTTGGCTAGCTTCACTGCACATGTAGAAAAAAAAAAAGCATTAACAGTTTTCAGGGACAAGCAGAGGAGGGACAAATATTATTATGGAGAGATGAATAAGATGTATGCTGAACTACATGCAATGCATTTGTACAATTTTTACACTGCAGCACATGTCTCTCCTTCCACATTAATGAATCTGATGCTGTGTGGAAACAGCCTGAATGTTGAAAGATTCTGTAAATGCGCACCCCCAAACACAAACGGGTGAATTCACTAAAGGTTTGTGCTACTTTAGCTTGCGGTATTTGTAACAAGCTACATCTTATTCAATAAGCATCTGCAATCCAGTTTGACCAGGCTCAAAAATGCACAGTATGTCAAATCAAAAGCAACATATTAAAATCACTGTTCTCCGAACAGATTGTTTCTATGCAAAGGTGGCTCATTATAGTCTGATTATTATGCATCTTATTTACTCGGTGCTATTTATACTTATATACTTATACTTAATATTCCATATTCCAGATTCATTCCCCCTCCATGTGCCTATATGTGTAACACTTAGATCCACAGAAGACGAAGATGATTATAAAAGAACATAATATTTATTATGAACCCAGAATAACAAGCCAACAAACGAAACAGTGTGCTAGTGCACAAAAACCACCCGACAATGAACTGAGGGACCAACGGAACTTAAATAGTGGTACAAACGAGATTAATAAGGAGACACAGATGAACTAAGAGGAATAATCATAACAGCATGACAACTAATAAGTGGCAGGAAACTAGACAAAGGAAACAGATGTGACTTAATGAAAACAAAACACACTGAACTTTACTGTGACAATATGTCGATCTTCGGACATTTTGTTTTCATCGTCCCACACCCGAAAGAAAAAGAATGCATTTCGCATACTTTAAAAAGAGTACTTATTAGAGAAATAATGTACAGTAAAAGAATATTCTTAAGTACAAACTGAATGTAATGTTTTTGGAAACATACAATTAAATGAAAATATAGTTTACGTTTATATTAAATGCAGCTAGCTGAACTTTAGAGTGCTTTTTAGACTCACTTAAGTAGGATTTAGACCCACTTAAATAGGACTTAGTATATAAGTACGTAATTATTTCTATTGTCTTTGAAATATACAGTACCATAGATATCATATAGAGACTAGATGCCCTATTGGCCGCTGGAAACCGAGAAATCCGGCCGCCATCTTGAACCGGTCGTATTCCTAGTTTCGTTGCGTGGCAGCAGATAAGATGCCAGAGCATTGTGGAGCATTTTCCTGTTCTAATCGCCGGACCATCGAAAATAGGGCTTTTCACAAGTAAGTCTTAACATTACCGTACTATTGGTTGTATTTTGTGAATAGAATATTACCAGATAATCGAGAAGGAGCAAAGATATTTGCTATTACTGTGGGCCTACTGCAATCGTTGTGAAATGCTGTTTACTGCATCAGCCGGTGTTCACCCGGCATGGAGAGGTGGGATAACTGTTAAAGTAATAATTACAACAGCTTCTAGGTTATCAGATAAGCATTCAACTGCCCTGTTGTATAGGTTATTTTCGTTTGCGCACATGATCAGGAAGCAATGTAATACACGCATGACAGCGATGCGCAAATTGAGTTAACCCTCCAACTTCTAGTGTTATTGATAACCTATATCTTATCACATGCGATTTGGCTATTGATATTACAGAAGTCCTGTGGTAAAATTACATTATTAACTTACTCCATCTACCCTTGTAAAGTTAATCCGAATAGGGCTTTAGTCTCGACATTTTCCCCTCCCACATCCACATACAATAAAAAAGGTATAGGCTTAATGTTTTCCGAATTTAATTTTTAGAAATTACTGATGCAAACACGTTGAAAAGCTTCTTCTCAATTTTTATTACAGGTGGCTGCGTTCGGTGGATTCGGTGGCTGCGTTCTGTGTGTGTGTGTGTGTGTGTGTGTGTGTGTGTGTGTGTGAGTGAGAGAGAGAGAGAGAGAGAGAGAGAGAGAGAGAGAGAGAGAGAGAGAGAGAGAGAGAGAGTGTCTGTTCGTGTTTGTTTGTTTGTTTGTGTGTCTGTTCGTGTGTATGCGCGGGTCACAGATCATAAATTGTTTCTTCAACTTATTAAAATATCTTACTTTACTGCAACTATCTGTTTCTGCTTCTTTATTATATTTATAGTGTGTAATTTATAAAATACATTATATGTATTTTATAAATACATATATCCTTCATGTGTGATGAAGGATATATGTATATCCTTCATCACACATAATCTGTCTGGTCACTTTATATCTTATATCAGAATATTATTACTGTTAAGCCTACTATGGATATTAAAATACGCCGAACCATGTGTCCTGTATCATAGCTACACGAATGACCTTTGCAGCAAAAAAAAAACGCGTGAAAATCAGTTCAGTATTCAGTGAGATATGATGATATGAATTTAATGCGCTGACAGCTCATTTCACCTGCCATTCAGATTGCACTGAGCGGAGCGGGTGACCGGTTTAAGATGGCGGCTCCCATTCTCGTCCGTGCCAATAGGCAGTAGTGGTCGATAGGGCGTCTACCTATGTGATGTCTATGTACAGTACACCGTAAGAAACATTGGGTTATTTTTTTTAACCCAACCGTTGGGTTACACAAATTGGGTCACTATGTTGGGCTATGTTCCAAAAATGTTGGGTCATTTTTTAAAGGGGTGGTATAATTACCCTTTTTACAATATGTAAAATAAGTCTCTGTTGTCCCCACAGTGTGTGTGTGAAGTTTTAGCTAAAAAATTTCTTTTTTGAGGGTCAGTAAAAATGCGTTGTTTTGTGTGTGTCCCTTTAAATGCAAATCAGCTGCTGCTCCCAGCAAAGAGGGCGGAGCTTCAAGAGTTGTGTGTGTGTGTGTGTGTGTGTGTGTGTGTGTGTGTGTGTGTGTGTGTGTGTGTGTGTGTGTGTGTGTGTGTGTGTGTGTAGCTCCAATGACCTCACGCAGACAAGAACTAAAATGTCAGAAACTGATCTGCCTTTTATGTTTAAACTGGAGTCAGACAATGATTGAGAGACTCAAGAAGAAATGACAACATGATATAAAGTCAGAATTGCGTGAAATAAAGTCACAATTGCGTGTTATAACGTCAGAATTGCGAGATATGAAGTGAAATTGTGTGATATAAAGTTGCAATTGCGTGTTATAAAGTCAGAATTGCGAGATATAAAGTCAGAATTGGGTGATTTTTTCTCGCAATTACGACTTTATTTCACGCAATTCTGACTTAAGCAGACGTGTTTGCTTGCTTCGCATTTAAATGTTGTTTTTTTCTTCCTCATTGTGTGTTTATTGTTTTTTTTGCAGTGCATAAATGTAATGCATTGATAACATACAACCGACAGGCATTATTGGACATTGCTAACTCACGACACATTGTTTTTACTAGTTTTATTTAGCCGGAGTTTCAACCCATTGTTCGTTCGCAGAGTCACCATCGAAACTACCATCGAAACAGTCCCGGGAGCTACGGAGCATCGGGCTCGAGTGAGTTGGCTGACACCAGGAGAGCGCTGCGGAGACGGCGACGCAAGCGAGGCAAGAGGGGAGGGCTCCATGTTAGATTAAAAGCTTGCGCTAGCCGACCACCGCTACCTAGCCTCCTGCTAGCGAATGTGCGGTCCCTGGAAAACAAACTGGACGAGCTACGACCCAGGATTACAACTCAATGGGAAATCAGAGAATGCTGCGCCCTGATTTTTACCGAGCCCTGGCACTCAGATAAAGTCGCAGAGGACGCCATTAAGCTACAGACTCACTCTGTTCACCGAGGGGACCGAACTGCAGCGTCTGGTAAGTTTAAAGGGGGAGATGTGTGTGTATTTGTCAACAACTCGTGGTGTGGAGATATACGGAAGGCTGATGAATACTGTTCCCCAGATGTGGAGCTTTTACTGTTGAAGTGCCGTCCTTATTATCTACCGAGGGAATTTACTGCTGTGTATTTGGCCGCTGTTTACATCCCCCCGCGAGCTGATCCCACGGTAGCACTCAGTAAACTCCATGACCTCATCAGCGCATTAGAAAATGCTCATCCTGATGCTGTTTTTATTGTAGCTGGCGACTTCAACCAGTGCAGCTTAAGTCTAGTTCACACTACATGATTTTAAAAGGTCAGGCTGAACTGTGGGGTTCACACTACATGACTTGCTCTCTGTGAAATCAGAAGTGTTCAAGTTGTTGAGCTGTTCTCACCACACGACACAACGTGATTGATCCGCAACAGGAGGTAACGCACTACACGAGTTGACAACAACTCTGTCACCCAACGATTCTATCTTGTCTACAAACCATGTTTTCTCACGAAAAAGGACGCGATAAAACAGACCGGAAATGAGGCGAAACAAGCACGCGCCAATACCCAGCAAAGAAGAACACAATACGGTCACGAATATGGACGTCAGACAGAAACTAGTGCTGCAAACTGGTTGCACGATGATTTGCTCTGAGAAAAAAACGCAAAAAAAGAAAAAATAAGAGAGTATGGGCGAAAGAGTTGATCCGCATATGCGAACAGCCGGGATTGTCTGTGCTACAGAGAGAGTTGGAGGTGAGTAGAGCATGTTTATGTCATCGGAGATGTAGCTGCATGTTTATGTTTGACAGACGGCAAAAATCGTGTATTTACCCGCGTATTTACCCGGTGACCTCAACCCATGCCTTGCTCTGATTGGCTGTTGCTCATGACATCAGTGAGGTTGAGTCGTGCGACAGCTCTGGATATCTAGCATGCTAGATATTTTTCTAGGCTCGGCGACACGTCTGCGAGGCGTCTGCGAGCGTCTTTGATGCGTTGTTGGCTCTTTCATACTAACAGATTGGCGAGCGTTCATCGCCCGCTAATCCCCCACGATTTGCACGCGATAACACCCTGACCTGTCGGCGAGCTCAACGATTTGCAAATCAGGCTTAAATCGGGCTTAAAATCATGTAGTGTGAACTAGGCTTTACGGACTGTCTTCCCCAAATACCATCAGCATGTGGACATTCCCACCCGTGGGAACACTCTCAATCATGTTTACAGTAATATACGTGGTGCATACAGGGCTCCACCCCGCCCCCACTTCGGACACTCGGATCATATTTCTCTGTTTCTGTACCCTGCTCACAGACAAAGATTGAAACAAGTACACCATGTCACCAAACAGGTTAAACTCTGGACCCCGGAGACTGAGAGCACCTTGCAGGACTGTTTTGCCCTTACAGACTGGGATGTGTTTGAGGCTGCAGCCACCCTAGGGGACTCTTCAGTCAGTGTACAGGATTATGATGAGTATGTGACTGGGTACATCAGCACTTGTGTCGATAACATCGTGCCCACCATAACAATTAGGAAGTTTTCAAACCAGGAGCCCTGGATAAACACTCAGGTATGTCACATGCTGCGTGCCCGCTCTCTTGCATTTAGATCAGGCAATGAGAGAGTAAAAAGCTGCGAAGTATGGACTGAGGAAATCTATCACAGCTGCCAAGAGGCAGTACAGAGAGAAGCTGGACAGCTTCTATTCCACTGCTCACTCAGGGCGGATGTGGCAAGGCCTGCAGCACATCACAGACTATAGGACTACCACCAACAACATCACCTTAACAGACAGCCTGCCGAATGACTTCAATACATTTTAGATCCGCTTTGAGGCCCTCAACCACACTGCAGAAAGAGGGCCCACTCATACCTGGACCCCCAAATCTGCCTTACTCCCACTATCTGTTTCAACAACCCATGTACTTAAAGTTCTGAGGAAGATCAACACCCGCAAAGCAGCAAGACCAGACAACATCCCGGGACGGGCCCTCAGAACATGTGCCAATGAGCTGGTTGATGTTCTCACCTCAATCTTCAATCTCTCCCTCAACCAGTGCACCGTTCCTTTGTGCTTTAAGACCATGATCATTGTTCCCTTGTCTAAAAAGAGCACACCCACCTGCATGAATGATTATAGACCAGTCCTCTTCTCAACATGGACTGCGTGTTCCTGGGGGCAGAGTTTATGTAAATTTTAGGGTCAGTGATGTTACTAATCCGGAAAAACTTTAAAAGCAAATATCTACTTTTGGTTTGAACTTTGAGGGTTGTAACTTTGCAAATGTTGTTTATGCTCAAACAGCAACATTACACACTAACTAAAGTTAGAAAAGTGAAATAATCAACCAACCCTTTAAAATAATATTGAATAATACACTACAGTTAAAATTATAATCAAGTACTTTACATGTGCTTTAGTAGAAGTGTACATTACAGCATGACAAAATATTATTTAAATAATTATTTAAAAATACTTTAAAGTAAAAGTACACTTAAAGGGATACTTCAGCTCTCGGAAGATGAATGTGTATTTAATAGTGGTCATTTATAAAGTAGAAATGTGAAATTATTTCTGAAATTGAAGCATTCTAGACTGAAAAAAGGCGGAAAATGTATTTTTTGCTCATGTGGCTGAAAGAAAACAACTCCCAGAATGCACTTGCTTTGTTGCCCTTACGAAGCCAGGCCACTCCCTAACCACGCCTAGCGGTTACAGGCGGCAGTATCCGAAAAATTGCTCCACACATTCTCTAGGCTAATACATACTCTAGTAACAGTAAAGGTTTATAAAAAGAACCACAACCAATGTGAGTTATAACTTTTAATTAAAAAAATAATTAATATTAACACTTTTACACTCAAAGCTCTTCCAGTGCTTCAGCTGTTTCCTTATATTCATTCACAGTATTGTCCGTCAGGAGCTGGATATCTCCGTCTGATATCCTGGACAACACAGGTGGGCAAAACGAGACGATAGTGTTTTCTATGTCTCTCACCTTGCAGGACCCATTCCATAAAGTGACGGTAGGCTGTTAGGCGTCGGCGATATTGTCTACAAAACAGTAACGTTAAGCACAACGTTAGCAATGCGAACTATTTGCATATACAGTATGCTAGCATAGATGTAAATATAACAACAATAGCTCAGTTGACTACGCGTGAAGAACATTGTGATAATGCTGAGTGTCCAAACTCTGTTCATTACGTCTTAAGAAAAAAAAGAAAAACAAACCAAATACTCACTTTACACTAAGCCGTCCGTTTGTCCCTGCGGGCTTTGGCTGGCGTTTCCAATTTATCTCGTCCAGAAGAAAATGGCATCGCTGAAATTCGCAACAGCATACTCTCTATCTGTTTCCATAGGCGCACAGCGGGAGCACTGACACCACCAGTCCGCCCCAACTGGAGTCTGGCCGGGCTCGAGTCAGGTCTTGCTCCCCTGCAGCAGTAGCTGCTCCGGCCGCCTCTTGTTCCTCCATCTCCCGCAACTGTTCCTCGCTGTATTGCAGCTCGTACAGGTAGCCGCGAGCATCAGATTCGCGCAACAGATATTCGAAATCCCCTTCTGCCATTTCAACTTCAAAACTACCTTCCGCCATCGTGATTAGCCTACTATACAAACTTTCTACACAGAGCAAGAGCCTGTTAGCTTAGCTTCTACAGAAAGATGGCTGACACTATCTTTACTTTCTGTGAGTGAGATCCCGTCCCATATGGGCGTGGTGAAAACATGCGGAACTAGCTAATAGTACTGGCTGTAGTTTTAAGCCTCTGGCCCAAAAATCCTCTGAGCATGGTCATTTGAAAATACTACTGGTTTTCTACTGATACAAAGCTTAATGCCAGGGGCGGATCTACCGTGGTGGCATAGGGTGGCAAATGCCACCCTAAAAGAAAGCCTTGCCACCCCTGCTGCCACCCCAGTTGGGATGGGTACTGAAACCCGGTATTAAAGGTCCCCTGACATGGGGTTATTGTATTATTTTATAATGTTTCCTGGGTTGCCCTTATAATGTTAGTATGTTTTTTAGATCAAAAATAGTCATAATTTAGAAATAAAAGGCATTTTTCCTAGCCTGATTTTAGCCTCTATTTGTCACTGTGGGACCGGGAATAATTCTGTGGATTCAAGTGCAGAGAAGAAGTGTTTTAATAGGACAAAACATAAAATAAACAAACCAAAACTAAATCCAAAAACAGACAAGGCAATCCCAAAAACAGACAAGGCAGGGCAGGAACAGGCACAGCATACAAAACGCGTAACAAATACAACGAACGAGCACAGGACAGCAAACACAGGAAGACTAAATAGGGAGGCAAACAAAGGAGGGTAACGAGACAGACAGGAGGAGCAATTAAACCAATAATCAGATAACAAGGGGGAGGGATTAAACAATGACAAGAGCACATGGCTCAAAATAACAAACACCCATGTGCATAACAAGACAGGACAGACGTGTGACATAACCCCCTCCCTACGGAGCGGCTACCAGATGCTCCATCCGACCCGGGCGGGACAGGAGGGACAGGCCAGGGGGGGAACAGGAGAGACAGACCAGGCCGAAACACACAACACAAGAGTTCAGGAGGGAGGTGGAATGGTGGAGGATCAGGGGGAGGGATGGGGGGCCAGGTCCATGAAAGGGAACAGAAACAGGGGGTGAAGGTTTAGCCGGCGGCCAGGGCGAAGCAGACAGACCATCGGGCGGCCAGGGCGAAGCAGACAGTCCATCGGGCGGCCAGGGCGAAGCAGACAGTCCATCGGGCGGCCAGGGCCAGACACCGGCTCAGGAACAGACACCGGCTCAGGAACAGACACCAAAACTGTAACAGCCACAAGAACAGACACAAACACTAGCTCTGGCGCTGGAACAGGCACCGGCTCAGGAACAGACACCAGCTCAGGAACAGACACCGGCTCAGGAACAGACACCAAAACTGTAACAGCCACAAGAACAGACACAAACACAGAAACAAACACTGGCTCTGGCGCTGGAACAGGCACTGGCTCTGGAACGGGCACTGGCTCTGCCTCCGGCTCAGGAACTGGCACTGGCTCTGCCTCCGGCTCAGGAACTGGCACTGGCTCTGCCTCCGGCTCAGGAACGGGCACTGGCTCTGCCTCCGGCTCAGGAACGGGCACTGGCTCTGCCTCCGGCTCAGGAACGGGCACTGGCTCTGCCTCCGGCTCAGGAACGGGCACTGGCTCTGCCTCCGGCTCAGAAACGGGCACTGGCTCTGCCTCCGGCTCAGGAACGGGCACTGGCTCTGCCTCCGGCTCAGGCACGGGCACTGGCTCTGCCTCCGGCTCAGGCACGGCACTGGCTCTGCCTCCGGCTCTGGAACAGCAGACACGGACATGTCCAGGATCCGAGCCAGACGCTCCAGATAGTCCGTAACTGCCTTGGCGGCCACACAAATGGGCATTTCCGGATCTGTCTCGGACTGGGCAGACTGGACGTGCTCAGTCTCGGACTGGGCAGACTGGACGTGCTCAGTCTCGGACTGGGCAGACTGGACGTGCTCAGTCTCGGACTGGGCAGACTGGACGTGCTCAGTCTCGGACTGGGCAGACTGGACGTGCTCAGTCTCGGACTGGGCAGACTGGACGTGCTCAGTCTCGGACTGGGCAGACTGGACGTGCTCAGTCTCGGACTGGGCAGACTGGACGTGCTCAGTCTCGGACTGGGCAGACTGGACGTGCTCAGTCTCGGACTGGGCAGACTGGAAGTGCTCAGTCTCGGACTGGGCAGACTGGACGTGCTCAGTCTCGGACGGGGCAGACTGGACGTGCTCAGTTCTCGGACGGGGCAGACTGGACGTGCTCAGTCTCGGACGGGGCAGACTGGACGTGCTCAGTCTCGGAATGGGCAGACTGGACGTGCTCAGTCTCAGACTGGGCAGACTGGACGTGCTCAGTCTCAGACTGGGCAGACTGGACGTGCTCAGTCTCAGACTGGGCAGACTGGACGTGCTCAGTCTCAGACTGGGCAGACTGGGCAGACTGGGCAGACTGGACGTGCTCAGTCTCAGACTGGACGTGCTCAGTCTCAGACTGGGCAGACTGGACGTGCTCAGTCTCAGACTGGGCAGACTGGACGTGCTCAGTCTCAGACTGGGCAGACTGGACGTGCTCAGTCTCAGACTGGACGTGCTGGACGTGCTCAGTCTCAGACTGGGCAGACTGGACGTGCTCAGTCTCGGACTGGGCAGACTGGACGTGCTCAGTCTCGGACTGGGCAGACTGGACGTGCTCAGTCTCGGACGGGGCAGACTGGACGTGCTCAGTCTCGGACGGGGCAGACTGGACGTGCTCAGTCTCGGACGGGGCAGACTGGACGTGCTCAGTCTCGGACGGGGCAGACTGGACGTGCTCAGTCTCGGACGGGGCAGACTGGATGTGCTCAGTCTCGGAATGGGCAGACTGGACGTGCTCAGTGTCGTACTGGGCAGACTGGACGTGCTCAGTCTCAGACTGGGCAGACTGGACGTGCTCAGTCTCAGACTGGGCAGACTGGACAGACTGGGCAGACTGGACGTGCTCAGTCTCAGACTGGACGTGCTCAGTCTCAGACTGGGCAGACTGGACGTGCTCAGTCTCAGACTGGGCAGACTGGACGTGCTCAGTCTCAGACTGGGCAGACTGGACGTGCTCAGTCTCAGACTGGGCAGACTGGACGTGCTCAGTCTCAGACTGGGCAGACTGGACGTGAACAGTCTCTCGCTGGGCAGACGTGACGTGAACAGTCTCTCGCTGGGCAGACGTGATGTGAACAGTCTCTCGCTGGGCAGACGTGACGTGAACAATCTCCGGCTGGGCAGCCGGAACGTGAACAGTCTCTGACTGGGCAGACGCAGGTCTCTTTCTCCTCCTCCGTCTTTTCTGATGGATGTGTGCAGACTCGAGGCTGGCTAAAACCATCGATGAAGTCCCCCCACTTGACGGATCCAGAGATGATGACTTCATTCCTGATGAGACCCATGAGGAAGACTCTGCTGCCCTCCTCTCCTCATTCCTTTGAGCGCACATGGAGAGGTACTTAAACAAAGAAATCTCATTCTCTCTCTCCTCAGGAGAGAATTCGCTCCGCTGAATCCACATTGGCTCGTTCGTTCTGTCACGTTGGGACCGGGAATAATTCTGTGGATTCAAGTGCAGAGAAGAAGTGTTTTAATAGGACAAAACGACTCGGTTACTAACGTAACCTCGGTTCCCTGAGAGGAGGGAACGAGTATTGCGTAAGTAGCTTACGCTATGGGAAAACTCCTTTTCTCGAGAATATTGAAGTCTTTATGTAAAACGCATTGCAGCTGCACAGCTGACAGCAATGAACGAAGGCAGCTCGGTCATTGGCTGTGCTGCGGCAACTTGCTCGAACCAATGACGGGGCGACTCTGAATGCGCGACCAATGAGCGCGCTTCGCGCCCGCGCACGTCAGAGCCCGCCAAGATGGGCGTGGCCAAGAGCTATATATTGGGCGCCCCGTCATGAGAGTTCTTTAGGTTAAAACGACTGAAGCGAACTAACCAAGCACAAGCACGGCAGCTTACGCAATACTCGTTCCCTCCTCTCAGGGAACCGAGGTTACGTTAGTAACCGAGTCGTTCCCTTTCGAGAGGTCTCTCCTATTGCGTAAGTAGCTTAAGCTATGGGAACACCATGCAAAACGCCGTGCGTGCTGAACTTCGCCTTATGATAGCCAGAGGCAGGTGCCTGAGCTAAAAAAGCAAAGTTATCATCCAACTAGCCGGCAGAGGCGAGCTTTATATGTGGGAAAGAATACAGAGCGGCTAGAAGGCGCTCAGTGTGACACAAGCACATACATAATCTAGATACGAACTCGTAGTTCAACTAGCATCATGCTGATAGTACATTGGAATGCAGTGTCGGGACCTGTAGGTTGTAGAACCTGATAAATGTGGACGGTGAGGCCCAGCCTGCCGCCGCACAAATATCCTCGATCGGTATCCCGCTCGACCATGCCCAGGAAGAAGCCACACTCCTGGTGGAGTGTGCTTTGACTCCCCAGGGGCATTGAAGTCCCTTAGCTTCATAAGCCAGCGCTATAGCTTCAACTATCCAGTGAGAGATTCTCTGCTTTGAAACGGCGGAACCTTTCGTACGGCCGCCAAAGCATACAAACAGTTGTTCTGTCTGTCTGAATAGGGCAGAACGCTCCAAATACACTCTGAGAGCCCTAACGGGGCAGAGTAGATTAGCGTCGTGTTCGTCTGCTGGGGACGATAGCGCAGTTAGGGAGATAACCTGTGCTCTGAAGGGAGTGGTGAGCACTTTAGGAATATACCCATGTTTCGGTCTAAGGACGACCCTGCAGTCGTTAGGTCCGAATTCTAGGCAGGCAGCGCTTGTCGAAAGCGCGTGCAGGTCGCCCACTCTCTTGACCGAGGCGAGTGCTAGCAAGAGCGCAGTCTTGAGCGAGAGCTGTTTAAGGTGCACGGTTCGGAGTGGTTCGAACGGAGGCCCTTTAAGAGCGTCTAGGACAGTAGCTAGGTCCCAGATCGGCACTGAGGGGGGGCGTGAAGGGTTCATCCTCCTAGCGCCCCTTAGGAAACGAATAATTAGGTCGTTTCTTCCCAATGGACGTTCCATTACAGGGTCGTGTGATGCTGTGATGGCCGCCACATATACTTTGAGCATGGAGGGGGCGCGGCCCGCCTCCAGAAGCCCTTGTAGAAAAGCGAGTACGTTCGTAATCTCGCATGTTTCAGGGTTCAGGCCCTTGGCATTACACCAGACACTGAACACTTTCCATTTCTGGGCATATAAGCGTCTCGTGGAGGGCGCCCGCGCCTCAGCGATGGTTTTTAGTGCTCCGCTCGTGAGGTTCCTGGGAACCCGTTGAGGGGCCATGCATGAAGGGCCCACAGATCGGGGCGGGGATGAAATATCATCCCGTTGGCCTGACTGAGGAGGTCTGGCCTCAGTGGAATCGGCCGTGGTGCAGATTGCATTTGCATCAGATCTGGAAACCATGTTTGGTTCTTCCAGAGTGGGGCTATCAGCAGCACTGCGTTTTTCTCCTCTCTGACCCGACTGATGACCTGCGGTAGCATCGCGATCGGGGGAAAGGCATATAAGGGACGGCTCGGCCAGCTCTGGGCGAGCGCATCCATGCTTTTCGTGAAGAAAAGAGGGCAGTGCGCGTTCTCCTTGGAGGCGAAGAGGTCGATCTCCGCTTTGCCAAAGGTTTTCCATAACCAGTGAATCGTCAGCGGGTTGAGAGCCCATTCTCCTGGGAGAATTTTGTCTCTGGATAGCATGTCCGCCCCCTGGTTCAGGGCACCTGGCACATGCGCTGCTCTCAGCGAGCGCAAGTTGTGCTGGGACCATAAAATGAGTCTCCTGGCCATTGAATGCATGGAGCTCGACCTGAGTCCACCCTGGCGATTTATGTACGATACTACCGTCATGTTGTCCGTTCGGACCAAGACGTGTTCGTTTCTCAGCTGTGGGAGCAGGGCTCTGAGAGCCAAAGCAACCGCTTTCATTTCCAGACAGTTTATGTGTAGGCGCTTCTCCGGGTTTGACCAAAAGCCGGAGACAGGCCTGCCCTCGTAAAGGGCCCCCCAACCTATTTTGGAGGCATCTGTCGTTATCATCTTTCTCCTTGTGTTCACACCCAGACTCACGCCTGACTGGTACCAGTCGGCGGCTTTCCAGTGCGTCAGGGCTTTTATACAGCCGTGGTTCGCTCTGATTAAAAGGTGGCCCGAACGCCACGCGTGAGTAGGGACGCGGCTCTTGAGCCAGCGTTGGAGAGGGCGCATATGCAACAATCCTAGCTGGAGTACGGCCGATGCTGAGGCCATGAGACCGAGCATCCTCTGAAACCGCTTGACGGGGGCGAGCGCGCCCGCCCTGAATGATGTTGCAAAGCATCTTTCAGATCCACTGAGAGAAACCAATCTCCTGGGCGTACTTGCGCGAGGATATGCTTGGTTGTTAACATTCTGAACGAGCGAATCATTAGTGCTTTGTTCAGGTGTCTGAGATCTAGGATGGGGCGGAGACCGCCATCCTTTTTCGGGACGAGAAAATAGCGGCTGTAAAAACCTGCCTCGCTCAGAGAGGGGGGAACAGTTTCCACAGCGCCCTTTTCTATTAGTTTGCGCACCTCGGTGCGTAGAACATGTGAGCACTCTTTTCTCACTTTCGTCTCGACCACAGTCGTAAAACGTGGTGGTCTGCGAGCGAACTGGAGCGAGTATCCAATACCCATTTCGGCATATCTGGAATATTTTCCCATGCCGCTGCGTGTACAGATATGGGCTGAATACAGGCTAGGGGCGGGCCGCTGTGACGCAGGGACCCGGCCAGCGAATCGCCTGAGCTCATAGCTCTCAGAGGCGCGGGCGCGCGCTGAGCAGCTGAGTGAATGGGCACGTGTGTGATTACAGCAGCGCGCGCTGTGTCTGTAAAACTCGCAGCCTGGGCTGGGGTTGTGTTTGACACTGTAAGGACAGTGTTTATAAGTGGGGGTGCATAAACAGTGGTAGGCACACGCGTCACTTTTATAATGTTTCCCGCTTTTACTGGGGATGAATTTATAACTGTGTGAACAGTGCTTGTGTGTAGTGGTGCGTACATGACCGTAGGCACGTGATCTACATTCATGGGGTGCGCAGCTTGAGCTGGGAATGAATTTGGCACTGTTTTGACAGTATCTGGGAATGCACACTTTGTGGACATGTGAACCCTTAGTGACACAGGCAGAAAAATACTCTTTTTGTGTTTTCTGTGCGTCGCCGTAAAAACGGCGTTTGTTTGCAGGTGAGCGAGCTCTGTGACTGGCCCATTGACTGCTGTATGAACATATCCAGCCGCCTGTAAGGGGACTGGGTAATGCTTGAGCTTTTGCAGAGAGAGTGGTCCGGCTTTTGCGAGACACGCACTCTCTCTTTTCATTCTTGTGGCTAGGACGGCTTTCGAGGCTAGGGGTTCAGCACAATCTTGGGCCGAGGACCCCGTCGCTCAGAAGGCGGCTTGCGGTTGTGAGAGCGCGAGCGGCGTCGAGCGTCAGCCTGAGGCGCGGGCTGAGAGGCGGTGGGGGCTGTTCTAGCCCGCTGCGGCTGCGGCGGCCTCTGTCTGCTCTGCGATGAGCTGGAGCGCTTGGGCAGGAAATGCCGCATAGCTTGTGAAGCATTCTGGGCCTCAGTGAAGCGTTCGGCGAAACCCTTAACCGCCGGTCCAAACAGCCCGCTGGTGGAGATAGGCGCGTCGAGAAATGGCGTCTTATCCGCGTCCTTCATCTCAGTCAGAGTCAACCACAGATGGCGCTCGAGAACAGTCAAATTAGCCATGGCACGGCCGATAGACTGGGCGGTGGCCTTCGTGGCTCGCAGGGCTATGTCAGTCGCGCTGCGTAGGTCCTTAAAGGCTTCGGGTTCGGGGCCAGACTCGTCCATAGAGCGGAGAAGCTTGGCTTGGAACACTTGAAGTACCGCCATAGAGTGAAGCGCTGATGCAGCTTGGCCGGCGGCGGCGTAGGCGCGACCGGCGAGAGCTGAAGTAGTGCGGCAGGGCTTCGAGGTGTGGGAAGCTTTGGCTTTCCATCCGGTGGTGGAGGGCGGGCAGAGATGATTGGCCACGGCCTCCTCGAGGGGCGGTGTTCCCTCGTAGCCTCTTTCCTTCGCGCCGTCCACAGAGGAGAGCGAGGAAGAAAAAGAAGGCTTTAGGCGCGCAGAGTGGGGGGCTTTCCACGACTTGGTGAGTTCGTCGTGAACTTCCGGGAAGAAGGGAGAAGGCCTTTGCCGAGGGGCCTGCTGGCGCCCCTGCAGAAACCACTCATCCAGTCGGCTCCGGGTTGATTCTTCGGGAGAAGACCAATCGAGCCCGAGGTCTTCCACGGCCTTAGAGAGAACGCGGATAATCTCGCTATCCATGGTGGAGCCCCCGCTCGCGCTAGCTAGCGTCGACGGGGCGGGGTCGAGAGTGGAGCCCGGCCAGTCGTCCGATGCAGCGTCGATTGACAAGCTGTCATCCATTCCCCCGTCGTCCTCGGACGCGCCGAAAGTCACAAGGCCCACCGCTCTGCTAGAGGGGTGTGGGTCCGGCTGGGTGAACTGAACCGGCGGTGGGGAAGGCAAGAGCGGCGGTGAAGCACGCGGAGACTGGCTCGGCGTGACGTCACTGAGCTCAGGTTCAGGAAGCCTCTGTGAGCGGCGCTTTTTCTTAGTGCGCGGCTCGAACAGAGGGATGGCGGCGATGGGCTCGCTCACGGCGAAAGCGGCGAGGCGAGCCCGCAGTGCGGAGAGACCCAGGTCGTCACATTCGGGGCATCCGCCCTTGGTCAAAGCAGCTTCTGCGTGGTCCCGGCCCAGGCAGCGAGCGCAGATGATGTGACGATCCCCGTCCGGGAGAAGGTCTCTGCACGACGCGCAGGAAGGCATTTGAAACAACGCCTTGGAAAATTTGCTCTTTTACAAGTGTCGCAGAGCGAACAGATGTAAATACTTGCGTGAGCAGTACGCCGGATGGCTCAGTAGGATCGCGTTAGAAGGCGGCTGAAGGTGCCGACGTCCTCGTAGCAAATCCCGCTGGTATGCTTTTCGACGGCGAAGCTTCAATAATCCGGAGGATCCAGCGAAGAAGGTGTTCGCTGAAGGAGATTAAATCTAAAGAACTCTCATGACGGGGCGCCCAATATATAGCTCTTGGCCACGCCCATCTTGGCGGGCTCTGACGCGCGCGGGCGCGAAGCGCGCTCATTGGTCGCGCATTCAGAGTCGCCCCGTCATTGGTTCGAGCAAGTTGCCGCAGCACAGCCAATGACCGAGCTGCCTTCGTTCATTGCTGTCAGCTGTGCAGCTGCAATGCGTTTTACATAAAGACTTCAATATTCTCGAGAAAAGGAGTTTTCCCATAGCGTAAGCTACTTACGCAATAGGAGAGACCTCTCGAAAGGGAACATAAAATAAACAAACCAAAACTAAATCCAAAAACAGACAACGCAATCCCAAAAACAGATAAGGCAGGGCAGGGCAGGGCAGGGCAGGAATAGGCACAGCATACAAAACGCGTAACAAATACAACGAACGAGCACAGGACAGCAAACACAGGAAGACTAAATAGGGAGGCAAACAAAGGAGGGTAACGAGACAGACAGGTGGAGCAATTAAACCAATAATCAGATAACAAGGGGGAGGGATTAAACAATGACAAGAGCACATGGCTCAAAATAACAAAACACCCATGTGCATAACAAGACAGGACAGACATGTGACACTGATTTGAACACTCTGTTTGAAGGGGCGTGTCTGCTTTGGGATTCAGTGTAAACGCGGCCACTGCTGTGATTGGCTGACATGCGTGCATATGAAATAGCTACGTATTACATGTGAAAGTCTCTCGAATACCTTTACTACTGCTATTATACGTTTTTACTAATACAGCTATCGAGATTAACGAATCGTGAGAAGTTTTTAAAGTATTTAGATCTATTCCCATCACATAAAATGTTGCTGTGATGAGCATTGAGCAAAAAGATGACAGTCTGTAGATCGCGAGACTGAAGATCTTATCATTGCAACGCAGTTTCTGCACTCTCTCTAATGCTTTCACCAATGCAAACACGATGATGTACATACAGTAAGAGCTTCGTTGTGCAGTCACGTGCGTCATTGATTTCATAACGAGTTGTCCAGATAAACTCGCGCTGTGTGAAAAATTGTTCTTTGATCGATTTCTGTAAATAATTTGTTCACAATTTAAATAAGATTATTTTTATCCTACTAAAAGAAACGATGTGAAGGTGATATTTTAGTCACTGGCTTGACTTACTGATGCATTAACAGTATTGAACGATTTTGAGAGAAAGATTATCTTTCTGAACTTGAACTTGAATTGTTGCTTGGTAGCTCGATCGATTTATTTTCAGACGTTCATCGAGGCCAGCTCTGTATTGGCCCAAGTTGAGAAAACAGTCGTCGGTGAAATGTTTGGACCATCCAAAACTTTGGGGAGTTGTATGGGTTAATAAAATTAACCCATTGTTTCTTCAGAGGCTCGGATGAAGGAACTAAAAAATACTTTTGTGTTCATTTGTACATCCGAACACTGATCAACTGCCATGCTTCGCTCGTTTGCAAGCCATTATATCTCTCTATTCTACTTTTGTGCTTTGATCGGTCACACGCCATGATATCTCTCGAGGATAAACTAAAATCGCGCGCGCGTTCGTACTTCCTAGCTCGTTTTCTCATGGGCGGGTCAAATTCTCTGGGCGGGCAAAGCCGAGAAGGGGGAGGTAACCTTTCCCCTATATGACGTCATATAGGGGAGATTCAAGATCAGCCCGTCTGAGATCTCATTTTCTCACAGGCAGAGAAAGATAGGCAAAACTCGGTTTACACCGACTGAAATTTCTAGAGACTAGGGGACCAAATACAGGCTAGGGGAACTAATATTAATTGTTAAAAAAACTCAGAAAGTGAAAATTGCATGTCAGGGGACCTTTAAACGGGCCCTGGTGCTGATTATGAAAGACCGCTGGATCGATAAGCTCGGACGTTATAGGTTCTACTGTCGTAGGCCTACTGGAGAAATTAAGAAAGTACACATGCTATAACTGCTATTTATTATTGCTATTAAGAAATTATTATCTTGCGAATTTAATCTCGCCAGCCACTTCTTTTCATAATAATATTGGACCATTTGTCTGTGATACATTTTTGTGAGAGAGCACGCGATCTTTCATGCGGAGCCATGCCGCGCACAACACAACAGCCCTGCTTAATGAGTGACGATGAGGACAGTCGGACAGAACTGCTTCAAGGTACAGACATGAACTTTTTTATTAGGCATATCACTCCAGACTGCAAAGAATGCTTCACTTCATCCAGCAGGTCTTATTTCAGTCTGTCTCACTCAATAACATACAGTTATTCAGTCTCACTTTTCTAGGAGAGTAAAAAATTATGTTTTGCTTTTCTTCATGGTTTTACCTGCCCTCTGCAGTGCGGCGCTGTAAGTTATTTATGTCTGGCATCTATCGACTGCATTTAAAAGCACATCAGAATGAATGAAGGTCCACACCTACATTTAATAATCTGTTTTGTTGCTTCCAGTAATGCTGTTTGTCTAAAGCCCTATTCGCACGGGATTAGTACTATCTGGGGACCTCATGTGATTTAGAAATTACCCATACCCCCCTGAATTATCTCCTGGATATGACGTCATAGGCTATTGCTTGGAAATGTCTTTTTGTTATAGGTCTAGCTGTATGATATATTATGACATAAACAGAACAAAGTTCCTTACCGCATGCAGCTATACATGTCATTCATCTCCATCTAATAATTCTTTTTGTTTTTGCTCTTCTGATGATTTTCAGCTTTCACTTTCTGAAAATTGTGTAGTTGTGTATAGCGATATGACCCAGGCAGCACCGAAAATACTATCAAAACACTCCAACACAGCCTCCATTCTTCGCGATAGATGGATAAAAAGGCTCACAGGAAACAAAAACCTTGAAAAAATGATATACGATCCGGCAAAATCACAGAGATGCCCATTCGCGCGGGACTAATATTATCAAAGGAGGTCGGTGTTCGGCAAAATATAGTAGGTAATTTGCAGGGGAATTTTTACTTTACAAATTACAGACATGGCCGATTCGCACGGGATAAAGATCTCAGACAAACTCCGCAAACCGCAATTATTATAAATGACTAGAGGTCACCAGGTAATACTTATCCCGTGCGAATAGGGCTAAAGTCTTATCTTTTTTTGATTGCCAGCTCACTGTCAAATTCTTCTTTTTTTTTCTTTCTTTTTTTAAAAGCACATTAATTGAATCTGGCGTATGCATAATTTTTAGTCTTTTTCATGCGCATAAATGACTATAACGCAAATAGAGTGGGATGTGCACACATGGAAGAAGCTTAATGGGGATTAATTGGATTACTGCAGTTAAATCAGAAAGCTCAAAATTATGAGGTCTTCATGAGGAAATCCCATTTCAGTCACTAGTGCAGTTAGAAGCTAAAGGTTATATAACATTATATAACAGTGTGTACCATTTCATTGACTTCTTGCTGCTGGAGGATGCAAGTAAGAGCATCTTCCTCATTGCTGGAGTTAATTGGTTTTATTCTTAGAGGCTTAAAACTTTCAGCAATCACTGACTGCAGAATGACGAATAAAGCAAAACAGCCACAGCTACCTGTAGCATTATATTATTATAAAACACTAAATGTAAATTAGTATATTTTTGAGAAGCCTATGTAGAAAGTATATTGGGACATACAATATCATGAAATTATGTTTTGATACCTTGACCTCTTTCTAAACTGTTTGACCTTGCATGTAAGCATTTAAAATTTAGCTAAATTAATTTAGATAAAATTAATTATTATCTTAAGTCAGTGTCATTGCCTTAAGTCAACGGCATTTGCAAACTGTCGTGAAAAACATACCTGTTTCAGAGCTTGATTTTATCCATCAGGAGTTTGATTGTTGGTTAGCATTAGCAATTAGCTTGTGTAGCTTTGTTTACAACTTTTACATTTAGTTTAGAATTTACAGACATTTAGTAAAATATTATGTAGATCACATTTAATTAAACAACAAACTACTTCAGTGACACCCTCTCATGATTTTTTAAAAGCTTTTACTTGTCTTGAAAAAGACGGTTGCTAACCAGTGGCTAAATAATGAGACTACAGAGGTTGTCTGGGTGATTTAACATCAGCATGCCTAACAGGTAAAATCATCTACTCACTAGACCACTTCACACCCTCACTGTGATTATAATCATGCTCATGCAATCTATTCTAACTCAGGCTTTCAGGGAAAATCTTTTTAAAGACTGAAAGAGTTGTCTGAAGCTTATGGTGACATTTGAAGTCATGTGATTGTGGTATAGTTAGTTCCTAGCCTACGTTTAGCTTTTAAATTGTGGCGATTGTATTTAGGCTTGTATAAAAGTTGTGTTCATTTGTGGATGTGTAAGAATCAAACTTTTGCTGGTCACAGAACTTATTTTCTGCGATAATTCAAAAACCAATGGAAAAATCCTATTGGGTTTTTGTTGAGGCAACTAGTGTGATGCTAAATATGCAGAAATACATCATAACAGCAGTGCTCGGTGTTGAAAGACAACTGTCACAAACTCCTCATGTTCAAAAGCACAAAGGGTTGAGGGCAATATTAGACCAAAAATCATGCACACTTCTACTGGAAATGGTACACTATCTGAACACTTTGGCATAATATTTTTTTTTAAGTATAGGATTTGAGATGTACTGATCTTAATCTCACATACTATGATGCATTGCACATTTGTAAGCAACCTTTATTCACTAGTATCTTAGTTTAAAGAGCTTTCCATCTGACCTTTCATATGAACATTTCATATCAGCATTCAAAATTTGGTACGTTTAACTTTTCTTTTTATCCTATAGTGAAGTGCATTCATTATATATTCTCCACACGAACAAGACTGTGCCGTCTGGGGGAGGAATCCCGCGTGTCATGATACATTTGGCAAACAACGGAAACACGACCAAGAGTGCACCGCTGGAGATGTGGGTATATCAGCCCACTGGAGAACATCCTGCCCAGAATAAGTAAAGATTGATGGTGAAATCGTGTCTGAGAACTGAATCAATACTTATCAGCAGAGCCATGGCTATTCTCATGTTACAAAGCAATTAGCAACTTGGATGGGAACATTTCTTGGAAATTTGGCATTGAGCATTAAATCGCATAATCATAAGCAGATAGAAAGAATTAAACCTCCGGATGGTACCACGGATTCAAAGAATGTCCATCCCTTCAATACAATAAGCCAGTAGCACTTTATTTTACAGTCCTGCTTTCCATGAACATGCTATGTCCTTATTATAGTAATTGCCATAACTGGGTAATAACTAGGTACTAACCCCTAACCTACCCATAAACCTAACCTTAACTCGTGTAGTTACCTCATATTACCCAGTAATATCTTAGGTAAGTAATACACTGTGTGTAAACGTAAGTGCACTTACAATAAAATAAAGTGCAACCAATAAGACTTTCACAATAGGATGAATAGAAAAAGACAATAATAGTTGAAAAAATAAGAGCAACATTGCACTTATTTTAATCAGTCCACTGTAAGCGGCATTGGTTCAAAATTGTTTGGAAAAATCACTACACAGTGTATGAGTGTATAATGTAGTCATAATATCTTTTGTTGAGTAGGAATTCATTTAGGACATCTTACTGTACACCTACAACAGTGTAGGCAACTGTGATCACTAGTCCTTGAGTTTAAGAGATGTGGGTTTGAATCGTGCATGTGGGCATGGTAACAGCAATCCCTGTTACATTTTAAAAAAAGTCTAAAATCCTCTGCGTCATTCAATGAAATGCTGTATCCATATACTGTAAGCATTACCATAAAAATAAAATATATTAACCTAATTGTTCTAAACTGGTTTTGCTTCAGGATCCAGACATTAGACATCAATCCAGGGATGTACAATGCACTACTGCTCAAAAGTTTGGGGTTGGTAAGAATTTTTTATGCTTTTGAAAGAAGTCTCTTATGCTGCATTTATTTGATCAAATGTACAGTAAAAACAGTAATATTGTAAGATATTACTACAATTTAAAATGACTGTTTTCTATTAGAATATATATTCAAATGTAATTTATTCCTGTTATGCCAAAGCTGAATTTTCAGCATCATTACTCCAGTCTTCAGAGTCACATGCTCCTTCTGAAACCATTGTAATGTGTTGATTATTGAATGTGTTAAAAAAAAACTGCTTAATATTTTTGTGGAAATGTGATGTAGTTTTTGATAAATAGCAGTTCAAAAGAATTGCATTTATTTGAAATAGAAATCTTTTGTAACATTATAAATCTCTGTACTGTCACCTTTGATCAATTTAATGCATCCTTGATGAGTAAATGTATTGATTTCTTTTTCTTACTGATTCCAAACTTGGTTGAGTATATCAGGTAATATTTTTATTATTATTATAGTATCAGTCACTATTTTTATATTTTATTGTGCTCAAAGGGAAAAGCTGGAAAATAACCAAATTTAAATTCAAAACTAAATTCAAAACTACCATATTGATCACCCACTAATCTGAATATTAGATGGCACGTTTCCACCTCAATATCTACAATAGTTACGTCCCTGCTTTCACAGGAGCAAAAAGAAATGACAAGGAGATTCATGCTCCCTTCCAGCTGAAGCCATAAAGACTTGGTGACATTCAGATCTGCAAGGAATTAAACTGAGGTTGCCCCCCTGCACATCCTCCCTGTGGGACACGTGTGCAAGTGCGTAAAGACACAGAGACGGGCTGTACTGATGATCTGGGGGGCAGAGAGCAGAGGAGACAGAGATTAATTATCTTCAAATGACCATGCATAAGTCACATCTGCTGCACCTAAAGATCCCGAGGCACGAGCTGGATACAATGTGCCTGTTTCAGACTATTAGACATGCAGGCGTCCATATCCTCCCCCCAACTCTATTCATGCAGGGGTCCCTGAATCATGATGGGTGACCCCCTGAAAACCTCAACCCCCAAACAACTGCAAACAAATCATTTGAATTAGATTTTTTATTTTTCATTTTAAGAAGGAAATGTTAGGGTGCTTGCAAATGCAAAAGTCACTTCTATAAAACTTGCAGCTAGATTATATTGACACAAGTAAAATCTTATGTTGGATGGCTTGGAAAATAGTAGAATGACTTTTGCAATAAGCCACATGATTTTGAGGTTCATTCATGTCTTCAGTACAAATGATCAATGAGATACATGACACATAGACGTTTAATATTTAGGTGTCCCCCTCCTCCACTGTCCTCCAGGTCTTTAAAGTCTCTCTAGGTTTAAGTGGTAGATGAGGTACAGTATATGTCCCAATTGAGGTGTGTATATAAACGCATGTATATCTGACATCGTCCTTCCAGATCCAAAGGGGAAATTCTGCTCACATAAGCGTCTGTCTTACGACACTGTGGAGTTATACATAAAATAAATTAGCATCCAGTTGGCATTTATAGCATGCTAATCACGACCCCTTCTGTTTACTGGAGACTTCTAAATTAAAATCAGAGGCCTACATATATTTTTCAGAGTACAAATGTAATTGTTTTAATGAAGGGAAAAAATGAAGAAATTTAGCAGAATGAAATAATTTAATTTATTAATTTACCATATAATGGAACTAATTTCATTCACATTTGTATATTTTTATTATAAGTAGAGGTGTCACAATATAGTAGTATGACGATAATCATGATATTTAAAAAATGACATGATATTTTTAATACCACCCAATGATAATATTGTAAATTATCCAGCACCACAGTAACTAACTGGTTGACACTCCAACATAGCAGTTGGCATTATTGCACCTTAACGCTGCTTGCCACCAGTCAAAAAATGGACAAAACGTAGTAATAGTGTGTAGCTTCTACTGCTGAACATAATCATGTTTGAGCAAATAACAGATAAAAGTGAGACACTCTATCTGCAATGGTGTTAGGAGTGGATCTTCATGACCTTTATTGTAAAAATCGTACGTTGTCATACGATTCACATTATACGAATTCATACCAAATCACCACCTTGTAAAATAGTAATGTTTTCCGTGAGATCGGGTTGGACGCTTCACACCATGGGCCTAACTGTTTGCATTGCATCAAGTTTGTGCAAAAGTGCAAAAGAAGTGGGAATGTTTTCAAGGTATATCTGTATATGACATGATTTTGTATATGGGGCCTGACATTTTCAATACCCGTTCACTTCACTAATTGTATTGAAAAGAAAAGAAAAAAAGAAAGCGATATAGATGTGGAATGACATATATAATGGCTGAATTTTCATAGATTTGGAATGATGGCAGAATATTAATTTTTGCATGACATTTTCTTCCGAGTACTCGCTTATTTGCACATACTGTACCATGTGAGCTTGTACTCCATTTAAATATTTCAATATTAATTGGAAATTGAATTATCCCTTGAGAAGAGAACAAGTCAGGACAACATCCTGAGAATGCCCCTCTCCTTGTATATGATATCACACTTGGATCACACTAGGAAGAGTGAGAATACTACGCATCCCGGGCACAGCTGCACGGAGGACAACAAGCACACAACCAGTAGACCCCATATTAATTATCCAGCTGCTAACATCACTCATCTGTAAGTACCTGTGTGAAACAGAGATGGGCACTGATAGATTTTACATTGGTACAACAACCAACATAACACCATCATTACTCCTACAGGAGGATAGTGGTTGAAACCTGAAAGCTGTCAACAAACAGCACTAATTAAGCCTGTGGGAACTCAAAGAGCTGCGTAAGCCTCTGTGCTCTTGCAATGCGCTAGATGCTTGTCAGGAAATCATGCTGATTGTATATTAAATAAGAAGCCCTGGGGCTGAGGGAAGATAGACAGTGAGGAAGGGAAGAAATTAGGTTTGAATCCCAACGGTCCTGTGATATTAAAATGAATGCTGCAGGATGAGCAAACGAAAGCCTCTCTTTCTTGGAATGAGGTTTCTAAAAACAAGCCTCACTTCAATGTCTTAAAGGGACAGTTCACCTAAAAATTAAAATTGGTATTGTTTACTAACCCTCATGGCATTCCAGATTAGGCAAGACAAGTTCAACCAACTAAGCAACTGACTCGATAGCTACAAAAATGTTCTAATACTCTTAGCAGCACTGGTGTAGCTAGCATGCTAATAGCACACCAAAACTATGTAGTCAAAATCTGAAAATGTAGAATGCTGTTCATTCTCTGATTACGTCATTTTGATAACTTGGCAGAACGGGGGGTCCGCTAAAATCAAGCACCGCCTACTCTTTTTTTCTCCGTTTTCTCCCATTTTACTCAAAAAGTAAAGTATTTGGTTCACCGCCTCTCAAGCATCGCTGCTCCAACCATTAAAATTCTGACAAACATCTTTTGTCATTGCTTTTTAACAATTTCTATTTTTAAAAACGTTCATCATGGTAATTGTGTTTGCGTGTTACTTCTATTCTTTTCTCCCTTGTCACTTAATCACAGATTAGTTAATATTGAAAATATTTAGTTCATTAACCCATAATTGGAGACCATATACAGTTGTCGTTGTTTTGGTTTTGGGTTTTTTGTACGTGGGAAGGAGGTGCAGGAAGATTCTTAAAAAATTCTCCTTTTGTATTCTACAGAGGAACAGCAATCTGGGTTAAAATCAACACGAGGGTGAGTATAATGACAGCACTTACATTATAGGTTGAACTATTCCATTGCATGGGTATGTAAATGTTTAACAATATAAAGGTTGGTTTTTCTCCAGTGAAAGGGCGAGATAAGGGATCGCATGATCTGCCGTTGCTTTGTGCCTTGCCGAGATTTAATGAGGAAAGGATTGAGAGAGCAAGACTTCCATCTCCATGGAGACCAGAGAGATCAACAGCCTTGCCCTTTCTCTGAGCAACCCTCAAGGCTACACTTTCTACCTCCAAATGAGTCCACGTTCCTGGCACGGGAAAGTCGTACGTACTGACCATAAAAGCTGAACATCCACCAAGGAAACTTCCTTCCTGTATTACAATTTACGTATGAAGTGAGTCAAGTGATGTTAAATTTAAGGTTTGAGATGTTTGCTGCTTTGATATTAACATGCACGCCCGCTCTTGCACGCTAAAACCTGATCCATTTCAGCTAATTCAGAGCTATTGCAACCTTTGACCCTAAAGGGCAAAAAATAAATGATAAACTCAAACACACATGGGATTTGCAGTTTGCTCAGAACATATGTGTGTGTCTGCTGAATATGCATCAGCTCCTTTTCCGACACATGCCCCTCTTTCACGTCCACTTATACGGTGGCTTTTGTCTTCGTCAGTGGCAGGCGGGGCAAGTTGCTATGGTGACAACTGCAACAGAAGGCTGAGGGGTTTGACTTCCTCATGACCTTCACAGAAGGGGGTGATTGTCCTTGAATAGAGAAAATGCTTTCCTTCATGTGGAAAGTGTTTAATCAAGAGGAAAAGATGATCAAACTGTCCGGAGCTCTTCAGGATTGCACGCACAACTGCAATCACAGTCGGTCTGTAGCACCTTTCATTAGCATTGCAAAGCCATTACGATAATATTATCAAAGGTAGCATTGGGTTGCCGCAAAACAAGAGAGTCCAATGCATGTGATACTGGCGTTATGTATAATTGCGTTATGTTATGTTGCTGCGGGTTAAGCCTCTAATAGTCGTGGTCTAGTGGTTAGAGAGTCAGACTGGAAACCTGAAGGTCAAGGGTTCGATTCTCAATACTGGCAGGAAATGACTGTGGTGCCATTGAGCCAAAGTCACCAAACCCCCCAATTGCTCCCCAGGTGCCTGGGGCAGAGGACTAATTCTGAGTATGGATTACCATACTTGGTCTTCACATGCCACTTAATAGAGCCACACACAGGTATTTGTTGAGAACATTTCTTGTTCATCAGTATCTGAAAAGTAATTTTACTTGCTGATGTGTACACTTAGAAAGAGCCAACAGAGCATCAAATGTGGGGCTTGGTAAGGCAAGTATAATTGATATTAAAAACATACTAACAAACACAATTGCTAAAACACTAAACTCTATTCACTGAACCAAATTCTCAATAGCCTAAACCAATTTGTTGAATAAATCACTCTTTCTGTAAAACATTAAACAAGTTCAGGTAGTTAAAACACTGTTTGCAAATCTCATGCACTTTTTGCAAAACTCTAAACACATTTTTACTCACTAAAACACATTTCGCACTGTGATGCACTTATGTTTCAAAACGCTTAACAAAGGCAGGCAAAAGATGTGAAAAAGATGTTCTAAAGCTGTGACCAAACCAACTGTACATAATACAAGTCAGTTCAGAGTGTAACTCAATATGTTGCGCTAAATTTTGATATCAACAATGGATGGAAACAATATAAGAGTAGTATAAGAGGAGGTGAACAAGCAGGAAGAGGATGAGGACGAGGAAGACCAAGGTGTGGAGAATGTTGTCAAGGCTGGATCTTGCTTTAAGGTTTTTCCCTTTGCCTGCAGAGTTGAAATTGTCTGCGATGTGGAGAAACTCCTCCGGCCGGACCAACATGAAGACATTATACTGAAGCAGAATCAAGACCTTGATTTTGCAGTTGCACAACTCTTCTGAGTGTGCTTTACTGTAACATGCTTTTCATTTAGAGTTTTTTACTGTAACCTTTTTGGCTTTTGCAGTTGGGTCACTGTATTTTCATAGTGTACAAGTGGTGAATATACAGACATTTAATAGGCCTACTATACAATATTATTACAATACATTATACAATACATAATGCAGGCCTACAATACAATATAATAAAATACTATACTTGAAGTGCATACAGTGTATAATTTATTCACCTTACTACTGTAAGTTGTCATTACTATACTTTGTTACGTAATGGCAACATTTGTTTATACTTTGTTACAATATACTTTTTTCTGTAACTGCATGCTTTGGATTCTGTGTTCTCCATTTTTTATGTCTAACGAATGATCTGTAGTGTTTATAATTTTGACTCGCTGTGTGTATGATCTGAAAGCATTGTTTGATTTTGAGCACAGATAAAATGGTTTTGAGGCAATTGTTTGATTTTGCCAGAAAAGTCAGAGGTTCTCTGATGCCCTGTCAACACGGACATGCATTTAGCTGTATACGTACAAATTTTGTATCACACTGGCGTTTCGTCCTGACGGATCTGGCGTTTTGGGACACTGAAACCGCAATTTTTTGAAACCAGGTCCAAGAGTGGTTAAATGAAACCGACACCCTTGCATTTTCATGTGTACGGCCAATCCGTACAGTTTGTGAAACGATGATGTCATCATCACACCACTGACTAATTCTAAACGTGTCAGAATTAGTCACACACCGCTGTCGTGTTGGGTTCGTATTGAGCGCGCAAGGTTATGCGCATGCTCCAAATCTTCTTCTCCTTGTTTAGTGTATCTCTGTAGCAGAATTACAGCACCACATACTGGTCTGGCATGTATACGACATCGTTTTAAGTCGGTTTCAGTGGTTTCGTGTGTACGCGTAGATTTCTTGAGACGACGCCATGTTTACGAAAAAAAATTTAGAACAAGGAAAAAAAAAAGATCGGATAGGGAAAGCTCTGGCTTCGTGTGGATGTGGCCTGAATGTGGTTTGAAACTTTGGTTTTGTGTTTAATGTTTTGAGAAGTGAGTGATGGTTTGAAGAAATGTGTTTGAGCAATTCAGAAAAACTGTACTATATATAGATTAATGATAACATACAGGATAAGCATTATATATAAATTATGTATAGTTTCTTATTGAACCAAATAGTACAATTTACTGCAGTTAAGACATGAATTTGGAGTTACATCATTTGTTGTCACTGAAACATTTTAAATCCATTATTCAATGACTAGAGGACAAGTCATCAAACTTAATTTTCATTTTATTAGCTGTTACTTTATTAGAAGTTGTTTAATTAGAAATTGTTTTGTGTATATGAATGTCTAATTCTCAGAAAGGTTTCTCTAGTGGATAAAGAAAAATCAAATCAAATATTAATGATATCATATCAGTAAGTCATAGAATTACATTTTGTATAGAGCGCTATATAGGCCAATAGAACGAGACAGCTAGAATGATTTAGATATTTTAAAATGATCAAAACTGCTTAATTAGCAATATATTGTTAATTTCTTACGGATGTTGTGTCACTACTCTTCAGTTAGAAGACGTTGAAGAGGCGTTTGTTGAAATGAAGGTCATACTACAGAAAAACACATAAGTCACAAGATGATTTCACTATTCACCCAAAAAAACGTTAAGCCTCTGAACAAAGCCTGCAGGTTGCCCATGCACACCACCTCTCAAAGACATACTTGGAAGTGTTTTTTTGTGTAACACTACTGCTTCTGTCCACCCACAACAGGTTTTGTGTTTGAGTGCTTACAAAAGATGAACTTTAAGAAAGAGGGCAGCTCAAAAAATGAAAAAGCAATGGAGAACTCAGAGATGATTCTCTTCTGTGATAACCTTGTTCCAAACACATCTATTCTCCCCCTTGTTGATCAATAATGTTTATCCATCTCTGAAATAACTACATATACTGTTTGTAAATCTACTGGAAGTATTATTGGCAGGGTAGTATGAAAAAAAAATTGACAGTTTGAGCTGTTTAAAATAAAATTTTGAAAACGTATACACAACATCATGCAACTGTCTGCTACATTCTTGTTGCATTGTATACTGTGTAGTGTGTTTGTCATTGCATTATACATTTCCCAGTCCCACATGTCCGTTTTTTAAATAGGCAGAGCATACTATGCAGCATGCAATCAACTATATTCCAATCCAAACACTGGTTAAAAGAGTCCTTTTGTGAAGGGGAGTGACTAATCGTACAGCAGATGTTCTGAGTTTGAACAGTCTTGAATGACTTAAAGCCTTACAAAGGAGTAACAAAACCACCACCGATTGAACCAACGGTATTTCAGACACATGTTTAAATCTACAGTTTTTTTAGCCCAAGTAAAAAGCTTTACCATTCTAATGACCTATCTTTCAATGTTCAAAATGAGACTTTCATAAAGAACCCCTCGGATTTGTCGTCACATGAAAGACAGTCCTTAAATTGTCATCTAGGGTAAAGTCCCAATGTAAGCTCCCCGTTCAGCTCAGTCATGGCTCGTGAATAATTTCATGTGGTTAAAGGAGGACACGTACAAATCAATTCCATCACCACGGCACCAGACTAGTAGTGTGAGATTACACGCATGGCGAAAAAGAGCATGCCAGAAAGTAACTTGAGACCACTGGAGCCAATGCAACCGAATAAACACCCGATATAGGTTATATATCAGCTTGCTGAAACGTTTATATATTCAGATCAAAAACAACGTGGTCGATATAACCAAAAACACTGGTTGTTGTGATTACACAAAATAATCATTTATTCAACTGAAAAATAAAAAATTATGCT
Source organism: Siphateles boraxobius (assembly GCF_051911475.1). Classification (NCBI taxonomy): domain Eukaryota; kingdom Metazoa; phylum Chordata; class Actinopteri; order Cypriniformes; family Leuciscidae; genus Siphateles; species Siphateles boraxobius. The sequence continues at coordinate 12,252,460 of NW_027508975.1, forward strand.
GCGAAAATTACAATGCATGAAAAAAAAAAGCTTTTCACTGTTTCAAGGGTTTCTCAAAATATCCCTGTTTTTCAAATTGTATTCTTGTGAATTACAAAGGCAAATACAAAGATGAAAAAGCTGTAAAAATTTGCATATTTGACTGATGAATTGAACCTTAAAAACATGTTATATCAATATCAACATATGTACATCTTGCGTTTGAAGTGTTGTGGCACTGGTAAATCATGAAGGAGGGTCATCTCCATGAATGGCCTTATATTTAGCCATCTCTTCAGGAAAAACCTTTCCCAGCTCAGAAATGAGGAGGCTTTTAAATTTCTGGCGAGAAAAAAAGAAACCGCAAAATATTGTAAGATGGTGAGATGATGTGGCTTTGTTTGTATTATTCAAAACATATCGGGAAATTGTCTATGTACAGCAGAAACGTATACAGCAAATAACTGTCTACTCAAGCAATATATATATATATATATTTTCCAAGGACATATATTATATTTATATTTACATATATTATTAACAAAATGTTTAGATCAAGAATGACTATAATTACAATAACTATAAGCAGGAGTGGTAGCATAATTATAAAAAACTTATGTCCTTTTATAACAAATAACCTCCTGGCACTCCCAAATGAGTCATTCATTGTGTTAGTACTGGACCAATACTCACAGTCAAGGTGTCAATCTTTCCTTTGACCTGCTCATTTTTAGCCAAAGCTCTCTCTAAGCACTCCTTGGTGTAGAGTTGAGGGTTACGACCCTGATCAATATACCTGTGGGCACCGGGCAAAACATCAATAATCAATCATAGCAATTCATGTTTTTATGCAGATGTGATATCTCATATTTTTAACAGGCATGTTCATTAAATTGGTATATAGAAAGAATTAGTGTAAAAGAAGAGTAATTTAAAAAAAACATCAAAAATGTATTTACAAGAGGATTCAAATATTCTCAATGTATCTTCCATTATGAAATGTAATACTCACTCAAACACTTCCAACGGTACGTTGATATCATGTAGCTGCTGTCGGCATTTCTCAATGTCCTGCAGTCCTGTTATCATAAAGTTCCTGAGGAAATAAATAACCTAATCATTTAACGTTACGTTACAGGCTTTACTCGTGAGTCGTGACTGAATGAGGCAATATTATATTGAGCCAAGAAAGTCTACAGCTAAAAACATCGCTATTACTTTCTATATACTATTTGTTTAAACCAACATAATGTTTTGGATTCGTGCTCACATAAACAGATTACAACTCACAGTTTCTGATTGAGTCCTGTTTGACTGCTGGGCTGAAAATCGCTGACAATAATTCCAAGCTGTCGTATGTTTTCGACGAATTTCTCGAGGTGTTCCTCGAGATTATCGAACTTTTCGGCCATGACGTGCTGTATTTTTAAATAAAGGTTAATTTTATCAAGATAAAACTATAAAATTATTGACAAAAGACGGACATCAGTTCACACAACGCAGCTTCCATGACAGCATACTGCTTTCCGGCTGCGTTTCATCCAATAGCGAGTGAGAATGGACTGTCACCCTGGTAACAGAATCCTTCGTTGTGCTGTAAAGCGTTTCGAATTGCTGCAAAGTCATTGTTGAAAAAACGTTCTATAAAATATAATTGTGAAATATTTTGGATTTACTCCATTGACAATTACAATTACATACAATTCCATTGACCAGTTTGACTGTGTTACGCTAAATATACTTCAACATAACATATGGATGACATATAAAGTATTGGTTGATGGCCAGCATCATGGTTCGTTTAAACACAAAAGATTAGCCTAATGTAACTACTGGTGCACTTACCGTTTCAATGCGAAGTTTAAGTGAAGAGTGTGTATTGATTCATTGGAAGCTGATGAATCATAAACTCGACCTCTTCCCAACCCAAACATTAGGACAAAGACGCCTTATTTACTTATATAATATTACAGTGATTGTAGAAAACGCCAGAGAGAAAACAAACAAATAAACGAGGCTGTACAATGATACTAAATATTGTTTATGAGATTTCTTCTGTCCAACGATACACATAAAGCAGGAATAATTCACAATACATTAAGAGTTTAATTTTATATAGGAAAGTACATGTAGAAAACAAAACAAAAAACACCAGGAGTAATAATAAACAAATTCACAATACGCCAAATATGAATTGGCTTATAACAGAAAAATGTACTAACAATTCAAGCGTTAATAATATAGATGTCGAGCAACGCGTTATTTATTTCATCCACCAGCATCCAGACAAGTCCTTCGTCCAACCGCAGGATTGGTTAGAATGAGACTGCCGGTCTGTGATTGGACAGTTTAGAAGTCTATCACATAGCTATTGCAACTCCAGCAAACAGTGATCATGTCAAGGGCGGGACTTGTCGGAATACTGGTGTGTAGAAAAAAAATAACTCGTGCAGGACCCTTGATTATTCATTCCGTCCAGGTACAGCGGAAGCCAACCGACCTTAGGTGCTCCGCTCCCGCTATTCTAATTCTTGTATGCCTGCGCCAGATTATCGGTTCATTTTCTAGCAACGTTATCGCCCCTCCTGCAGCAGCCGCGGGTGTGCAGCCTCACAGGGAATTATAGGAGCAGGAATGCGTATTAAATGAGAGCTCTTGTGTTTCAGTACACTCGCGGGGAGAAATGATGCATTGAGGAAGAGCTGCTTTGCGGGCGTCTTTTTTCGAGCTCCATTACACTCACCTCGAACGGCGAACCATTACAATGGCTACTCTTTTGAGAAAAATCGGGCTCATTCGACTGCACGACCGAGACACGGAGGACCCGAAGCATCACCACCAGGGCTCATTGAAAGGGACCAAAGGCAACCAGAAAAACAACAACACGAAGCACTGCAACACCAGCAACGAGACCAACAACATCCTCAGCACGCCCGAAATCAAAGCCAGGCGCTTCGACGTGTCCGGCAAGGACAAGCCAGCCGTCAAACAGGACAAACCGAGCAAGGACACGAAAGAGAAGCAGCTAACGGCTGGCAGTAAGTCGACGAGCGGCTCCGTGATGCCCCCGCCGGCGGCGAACCGACAGCACTGCACCCAGGTGCGGACGCGGAGGCTGATGAAGGAGCTGCAGGAGATCCGGCGGCTCGGCGACAACTTCATCACGGTGGAGCTGGCGGACGATAACCTGTTTGACTGGAATGTCAAGCTGCACCAGGTGGACAAGGACTCGGCGCTGTGGCAGGACATGAAGGAGACCAACACCGAGTACATATTGCTGAATGTCACCTTCCCCGACAATTTCCCCTTCTCTCCGCCGTTCATGCGCGTCCTCACGCCGCGGCTAGAGAACGGATACGTGCTGGACGGCGGCGCGATCTGCATGGAGTTATTAACGCCCCGCGGCTGGTCGAGCGCGTACACCGTCGAGGCCGTGATGAGGCAGTTCGCTGCCAGTCTGGTGAAAGGACAGGTGAGGATGGGTTATTGCCATAGCAGCGTTGATTTCTTCTCATCTCATGTTTCTTGACGCCATCCTCCATTTTGGCATCGGCGCACAGGTGAAAAGCGTGAAAAATCATGCAACGTCCATTCAATGCGTTGTTACTCTGTTACATATGTAACTACAAAGTAAAACAGAATAAAACATGCCTTCACGTCGTTCCAGACCGGTATGGTTTTATTTTTACACAAAAGATACCTCGGTCTCCTCACTTTCATTGCATCTTTTTCCATACATCAGTCTTATAAATAATGGTTCTTTATCGGCATCAATTGTTCTATGAAGAATGCTTTTATGAAGAACATATATGCAACCTTTCAATTGTACAAAAGGTTCTTTAAATGAATAAAATGTTCTCGCTGTGAAAACCCCCATTTGGAACCTTTATTTTTAAGACTGAATTGAAGTAAACGGTGGCTGAGGCTGTTTTTATCTTCCACGTCACACGAGTTTGGAACAACATGAGGCAGAATAGTCATTTTTGAATGAATTCTATCTTCAGCAAAGAACCAATGTTATCAAGAACCGTTTTGGACCTCTATATATTGTGGTTAATTTGTCTGTATGGTTCTGTGGAGATATTGAAGTTTCTGATGTTCCATTAGAGGTACTTCTGATCAGTATTGGTTCATCCATTAACAGAACAAAGCGAAGACTTCTTGGAACCTAAAAAAGAGTCTCTTATGTCATCAGACTAAAAAACCCATTTAGGCACCTTTATTTTTAAGAGTGTAGGGTGAAGTGTGGGTTTTGTTCACACATTACATCGGTTGCTCTTCTGTTTTATAGGGTATTTCCTACTACATTTCAAATGTTACACCTCACCTACTCCTGCATTTAAAAATAAAATCTTCAGTCAGTATTATCCTAAAGAGAGTGCCTTTTTGAGGTCTGCAAGTCTCCATTTTGCACAAAAAATGGTTTTGCTGTGGTTGCAAGCCAACAGAATTATAATCTGGTGCTATTTCTGACCATTTTTCTCAAGAGTGTACTGCTGCCTGGATCTTAACTAGTAATGTGATTAGATGGGTTCCATAGATAGATCACATCGGTCATTAGATGGTCGCCTTATAAGGATGATTGCAAAGACCAGCGTGGGTGATGGAAATGGATGAGAATCCATAATGAAGCCAGAGACTGGCCATTAACCCTCAGCTGTAACTTACCTCAAACCTGTCAAGACTTTTAAAATGCCAAATTTTAAAAAACTGCCAGAGTCTGAGGAAGCGGTGACTAGATGACAATTTTCCCCAAATGACCCAAAGCACTCAAGGATAATTACAGTTTTAGTTGCCACTGACACAATAGACCCCCAATTAACATGCAGCTATTGTATTATAAAAGGAAAGGACAGGCCACATTTTGCTGCAGAGCATTTGTGGTTTAGCGCATTTGGAATTAAAGGGAATAATTTTCCACAGTTTTACTGAATCGTTCATTCATTCGCTTCATTCACTTTTAACTTAATGTGCTTTGACAACCGTTTACATTTTAAGTTGTTTTTGTAGTTCTTTGGTTTTGGGAGATATTTCTGCATACCAAAGCTCAGACATTTGCTGTTTTTTAAGGCTTTCTAAATCAGAATAATTTACAGCACAAAACAACATCAATTTCTTTTCAAATAATAGATATCATGTACATAAGCCATAACTATTGGGTCCCACTTTATATTAGGTGTTCTAACATTTAGACTAATAATTTGATACAGTGCACTTATTGTGTACATATACGTGAACTGTACTATTTAATGCTTAAGACCATAACACGCATTGACAAATAGGCTGATTGGAAATGAAAAGACCTGTCATGTGTCTCTAATCAAGAGTATATTCTGCCTTACTTTAAGAGATCAACAACTATATTCCTTCTTTGTCTTGCTAAATTTACAGACAACTTCCCTTTTGACATGAGACTGTAAGCAGCATCCAACAGGTGTACGCTTCATGTGATGCTATGCAAAGAGCAACACAGTTTACCCTTATCTGGCACATGTCGGTTACATAATCCCTACCGTCTGTGTTGTCCCAGAATGAACAGAGGCCGAGTGAGACCATTGACTGATCTCCATTCACAGGATTACCCATCCGGCACTTCACACGGGTACTGCGTTGCACTCTATACACCAAACCAAAATAGCGTAGGGAGACGTCAGTGATGCCCTTAGCATGCTGAAGGGAAAACGCTGATGCAAATAACCTGGATTAACATCGGCACGACTCCCCACGCATTCTCGCTTCAGTCCCTAGCGCTCTCCACCGTTGCCTCTCAAGCGTGAGAGAAGCGATTTCCAAGAGAGACCGTAAACACAATAAAGCTTAATTAAGGCTCCATTGGCTCCTTTTAATCCAAAAATCACAGGCTTTTCTGAGAGGATAGGACAAGCTTTTCTCGATTGAGCACAGGCGGTTACTTCTGGGCCATTAGATCTCATCCTGACTGATAGAGCCTGAGGGAAGAGCTGGCTATTTCTGTCTCACTGTCCCTGCTTTCTTACATCAGCAGTGGCACTAGACTGACCTCAGTCCTGGGGCATCTGAAAGCACATCCTTTTTGCTCATTTAGTGGATGCTGGGGCTGTGAGTTCTCATATGTAGCCTGTTGTGGCATTTTTGGATGGTTGTGGTTTGCATGCCAAGCCTAATCCTTCGACAGGTCTTAAAGGAGAAATGTACCCCAAAATGTATAAATTTGGTCATTGATTTCTGTGAAAAAAACAAAAAAAAATTTAGAGCAGCTTAGATGTCCAACTTTGTTGGAAAGGACATTCTGCCTACGTCTTATTTTGTGTTTCACATTGTTTGAACATTGTGAGTAAATTATTTTTTGGCTGAAATCCATTAAAGAGACCAAAAACATTGGCAGAGGGCAGAACTTTTCCATTTGCTATACAAGTACCTGATCTTATTGGGCATGATTCATGTACATTATTCCAAAAAAACTAAAAAAGTTACCCTGGCTAACCTTTAATAAACATGTAATGATGGCAAACTCCCTTAATTGAAAAAGATAAACCCAACCCCTCCATCCATCTATCCATCCATCTATCCATCTATCCATCTATCCATCTATCTATCTATCTATCTATCTATCTATCTATCTATCTATCTATCTATCTATCTATCTATCTATCTATCTGTCTGTCTATCTGTCTGTCTGTCTGTCTAAGACATTTACATATGACATAAGTAAGGGGGATCCCATTTCTTTGCCTTGCAGCATTAAAAATCTCTTTTTTTAACTTTAAAATTATCACTTCAGGGAGGAATGTCATACTATGAGAGCTGGATGTTTTACTGTGGGATGCCGCAATCATGGATGCACCATTGCATCATTTCTATTCCCAATTATCCTTTACTAGTGATCAAAATGGCTGAACCTGGTGTTAAAATGGTCTTGAAGCTTGTTTAAATAATTCAGCCTGAGGTTTTATCACGCACATTCTCTTGATTTACTGTCTTCAAAGCTCAGAGCAGTCGGCTTTGAAATTGAAAATTGGAAAACCTCTGAAAATGGAGCACCAGAACCATTTAATCACACCATAATCTGTCATTCACACAACTGCATGTCAGTTACACAATATATGACAAAGGTAAAGAAATCTGGTATCAGACTACACACACCTACATACTTACCCTCAACTTTGATTTCATACTTAGAGGTTGATTTTGGCAGACGAGACTGGTCTGATTTAAGCATCTTTGATTCTTTATAGCAAACCTCAGACGGCTTTTTTGAGACTGAAGGATTAACCTATAAGTAGCAAATAACTAATTCAGCTCAATACTTAGCATTGGTCAAATTACAAGTTGACATGCAGATCAGCATGTCGCTCATGCAGCTCAACATTCGGAAAGGACCACAGTGTTTACACTCTTCAGGATTTATGAATGTCTTACGTATAGTTGTATGTATATTAAACTGGCATAGAAACCAATGTAACAAGATTAAATTACACTTTCCCTTTAAATTGTTAGACATAAATTATATTTGGAAGTTAAATTTTGTGTCCAACAGGAAATGTCACAATCCATTAAGGTCATTTGTAATTTTTCTCTTGGACACACATTCCATGTATTACCCTATGTTTAAGTTAAGATGATGTTGAAGAATGATGGTTTTCTGCTTCCCATCTCTTGAAATATAATGGATATGTTTAAGATTACATAAAGTTGATATTTATAATTATATAGCTTATGTTGTTGTTACATCATTTATAATATATTTATAATATATTTAGCAATTTGTATGCTTATTTGAAGTAATAAAATATTCTTTTTATTTTATGATTAGAATATAGTTTGGAACACCTCATGCAAAAATTCCATTTCCAGTGTTCCTTTTGAAGATCAATAAATTCAGTATGTTTCACTTTGACAGATGAAAATCTTGATTTCTCCAAATGTTGTTTTCTCTTTAGGGTCGTATCTGCAGGAAAGCAGGCAAGTCTAAGAAGGCCTTTAGTCGCAAGGAAGCTGAGGCGACCTTCAAGAGCCTTGTCAAGACCCACGAGAAATATGGCTGGGTGTCCCCTCCCGTGTCCGACGGCTGATGGTAGCATCTTCGACAGCGATCCCGACATGGCTTTTTTCAGTTGGGTTTTCTTCTTTTTCATCATCAAACTTAACTACGAAAAAAAACAAAAGCTAGCGCATCATATCTTACACATCAACGTGGCACAATCACCATCACCCCGTCCTACACTCTTCTTCATCGAGGTGCCATGGACCGAACACTCGCTGCGACATCACAATTACTCATGAGTGGGCGTCACTGCAGCTTCATACAGCTAAGGACTCTGGATATTATTGAGGCTCCAAGCAAAGTTAAATGTGCACCAATCCTTGTCTATCCATCTGTTTTGCTTATTTTCTTCACCATCCAATCCCTCTTTCCTTTTATAGCTGACAATGCATTGCACTGAACAGCATCAGACTTGCCCTCATTTACATGCAAATGACTTTGTTAACACTTAATAGATAAGCAGATCATTACACTACATTTGAGGTTCGGTTTTTCTGGTTTCCTCCTCATCGGCTGTGCTGTTTTTCACAGTTGGATACAACAAGATGATTGTAATTTATGTAGAGCTGTGCTCTTTCTTTTCCTCTGTACGTGTGGCAATTTTAGACATCAGACATCACTGTGTTGCGTAGCTGGTCGTTGATGTCCAATGGAGAAAAAATACAGATAGGTCTTTGTTCAGACAGGCAGCAAATATCTGATTTTTCAAATTCAATTGTTCTTTGAAGTCTGAACAGAAAAAAGACACAAAACCCAGTTTACAAACCCATATGTGTTCAAATACAATGAGAAAGTCTGGCATTATGCTAATGCTTACATCAATACAACGGCAACCAACATAATTTGAACAAACACCAGATTTCATCACATTTAAAACAATGGACTGCCAGTCCTAAAGATCGGATTTGAAAAATTGGATAGATACGCAGTGTGAACAGAGTCTTCGTTGCTTATGCAGAGGTCAAAGAAAAAAAATGTGAACCACCTCTATTGGTCATTCTATTATTTGTTTTTGGAGAAGACCAAAAGCTCTTAATTCTGATGATTTAGATACCAGATGGCATAAACGAATGTCGACGTCCCAATGGGATCTTAGAGAGAGGCATGTGACAGACATGGTGATGTTTGCACATGAGATGTTGAGTGTTCATCATGGCATCTGTCCTCATGGAGCTCTGAGCGACAGGACAATGCTGATTGAGCGGACCCACCCCTTTGTGAGACAACATAGGGAATTACTGTAACTTGGCACCTTCACATGCTGTTGCCACAGCAGATGCCCCAAGCTCGATCAAACATTAATTGTGCTGATTCACTCTTACTATTATGGCTCATCGATACGCTTGTGGTTGTGGGCCCCGATTCATCCACCTTTCACTGACTCGGCATCACTGTGCTGTGTGCTTGATCAATACTAGACTAGAACAACAGTAAACAAGACAAAATGGCCGACAGCCCAGGATATATGGTCTCATGACTATAAACATCGCTCTTGAACTCAGTTACAAACTCAGTTATGACTTAAAACCTGGACTGGTAGCTGGTGCCGGTACTGTTGACAAGAGCCAGATGAAGAAGGAAAGAGGTGGAGAGAGCGAGAGAGAGAGAGAGAGAGAGACGCTGAGGGGGCGACTTCTTTGTTCAGAAACCTTGAGGAATGAGGGTGCCTCGTTTAGTTGCCTGATTGATGCTCCGAGAGAGCTGCAGCTCGACGCCTTGATGTTTATTGACTTCTCCTTTAAATGTCAGCATGAATCAAGAACGGCTCAGACTGCATCTTGTGAGCAATGAGATAATGTTTATTTTAGACCCCACCATGGTGCTCTTCATACAGTGTGTGAAATACAAAAGACACAATAGTCGAGAAGGCAAAATCATGGGTGTTGTTGACATGAAGATTCCGTCATATTCTCGCCTTGATGATGTTCTTTCTTCAGTGAAACACTAAAGGAAAAATGCTGAAGTGTGTACTGGCTGCTCTTTTCCATTAAATTGTCGATCTCGAAAATAGTCTTTCGAAGTTATACAATACTTTTATGAGAGTAAAGGCCCAGGTAAAGAACTAAGGAAGTCTTGCGCTTCACTGTCCGTGTCCATTCAAATATGGCACATTTAAACTCCACGAGTCAAATTTGATGTCAATGTTGTCATTGACATGATAAATCCTGATTTTGACATTTGAATATGTGGAAATGCCAATGAGATACTGTATAAGAACTACGGCATATGGGAAGATCCTACTTATATTGGGATTTTGTTGGTCACCCAAAGTTATCTTGTCTTCAGAAGACTAGAATACAGCGTTCACAACTGTTGACCAATATTATTATACTTTATGGTGATTTTTTTGTCTTTTTTGGAGCTTGACAGCCCCAATCCACATCCATCTTTACATGGAGAACCACCATAGAATAGAATGACCATTACATTCTTCAAAAATGTCTTCTTTTATACTACAGAACATTGTCAGTCATACTGGTTTGGAATGACATTATGGTGTGTAAATGGTGATGGAACTGTCATTTTTGGGTGAAAAATATTCCCTTAAAATAATGCTTCAAGGTTTGAAAAATCATAGAAGACCACCCTTCAAGAAATTGTTGTGAGATGCTGTTTCATATGATATTTTGAAGGTAGTCTTTTCCAGACATGAAACAGTATGTGCCAAATGCTTAATGTACTTTGTCACCATTTCCTTGTGTGTTTTCCCATGTGTAACTGCTGCGCTCTCAGTAGTAAGACTCTCTGCTATTACTGACGATTTCAAATGTTAGATGAGAAGCTGCTAATTAATTTAAAACAAGGACGAAGACACTGATGTATAAATGATAAAACAGCAAATGCTGATGCCCTGAAGGAGGAAGGAGGCGAAACAACACTGTTGATCCGTTACTGATATATTTATTTCTGTCTAGTAGCTTTTTGTGTTATTGCTATTAAGGTTCTCTAATGTCCAGTGCTTCAATCCGGTGGAAAGCACTACATTTTGCTGTATACAATGATCATTTTATCATGGTCATCGAAATTAAAAAACATGCTGGTCACTGGACAACCTGTAATTCATGTTCGTATCACTGCAGTGATTGTAAAAACATGCGTAAACCCTCGTGGGTGGCTTATTGCAGATTTCTGTCTAGTCGCAGATGGTATCTCTTATCACTACTGAAGTGCATTTGGTCTTCTCCAGACTCTGTTTGGACATTATTGAGAAGTGGTCGTGTTTTTTCCTATTTAGCGAGAGGAGATACTATACCAACGACTTATTATAACCAGTCAAAAATATCGCGAAATTGGATGTTTTCCGGTTTAAAGCATAATTTTGTGATATAGTTTAGATCAGTAGTTTGCAGAAACTGACTAACAGAGTTAATCGTCCAAACGAGTGAGATGATTCTGTTGTATTATATCTGCATGTGGTCTGTGATTGTTAGCTAGCTAACTTGTTTTCTTTTTCTTTTTTCAAAAAAAAGCAAGAAAGTAATGAAAAAGAGCAGAAGCCGCTTCTTTGTATTTCTTTTCCCTCCGTTGGTTCAGTTTGTCCTAATTTTCTTTATTAATGTCCTTAATTGTCATATTGTGTTCTATGAATGTGTTTTAATTTATTTGTAGTTTGCCAAAATGAAGATTTTGAAGCATGTTGCAGGCATTGTCACTGATGATAAAAAGAGAAAGAAAAATAAATGAAAAAATATAATATATGTGTACCTGAATTGAAAGGAGTCTGGTATATGTAGTGATCTCAGGCTTTCACAGGGTGAAAGGTAAAACTACATGACAATGTGTTTTCTGCACTGCATAAACATCATGCCAGGATGTGGTCAGAGCAAAACCAAACAGGAATGTGCAATAAAGGCTGTAGGCTGATTCCACCCTGGAACAATTTTGTGTGTGTCTTCCTTGCTCTCTGCAGTCACTGAGGTTTGGAACATGCGGTTTTGTTCTGCGCAGTGGGTTCGAGGATATCAAATCACCCATGACGGTGAATGATAACACCAGCTTCTCACCAGAAACCCTTCAATGCAGTGCACTAGTCCACATTTTACCTCATTAAGACCATATGTACTTTTCTAGAATATCTTTCACTTGTTGTCAGAGTAATTATGTTAAGATATAACAGCGGTTAATTTATTTATGTGTAAAACCCCTGACGTAACAGCTCATTGCTATGCAACAAAAATAATGATCTGCAATGGGTTCTGCACAGTGATATGTCTACCAAGTGAGCAACTGTTACTATATTCTGGGTTTTAGCACAGCTGCTGTCAGGATTGCCAAGTTTGTGTCACACAACCAAATTGCTATCAAAAACTCGGCCAATCAGGGCCAAAACTAGCCCAGTTGTGTTCCATATATTTTTGATCACTTGGAATTACTTGTGGAAAAAAGTCAAATTGTGAGATAAACCGTTACAATTACCTTTTTTAGTCTGTGGCGGATACAAGCTTCCATAAATAGCCTAAAGCCAGTAACCTTGCTGCCTTTTAAATTTTGAGTTCATTGAAATAAAGATTGAAAGAAGATTGGTTTATTTAAAAGAAACTCAAAATATTATGCTATCTGAACCATATAAACTATCTAAGATGATTTGACTAACGAAAAAAATGTATAAATCACATTTGAATAGATTTTTTTTTGACAGTGTATGACCCTGGCATGTTTATGAAAGGCTTAGAAAGAGGCTCATGGATTTAATCTGCAATTATTTCATTTTTAGGTTAAGATTGACTTATTTGCATGGTTCAATATTAAAATAATAAAAACAGAGACTTGGTGGAGGAGGGCTGGGGGGCCCCAGAAACATGGTTGCATGTTTAGATGTAGCATGGGTAGCACCACATTTCCTTCAGAAAAATGTAAATGTAGTTAGAAAATGGAATTAGCTCAAGTCCCAGGTTAAATGGAATACAGCAGTTGGGTTGCAAGATCCAGGAATGGTCTCGTCCCCTTTCTGCTCTGCCCTGGGGCGCACAAGGACACTGATAAGTACGTGTGGGCAGGTCATGAGGTCCGAACACATTTCTTACCCAAACATAACACATGAGCAAGTCTCAGTCACAGTCTGTCTGTGCTGAAAGCACCTCTAATTGATCCCAGAGTAGGCTACAAAGCGGTTTTCTCAGTTCTCACCATACAGAGAGAGAGAGAGTTTGGTTGCAAGCTAGTCGCTGTCTTATGCACAATAAATATATTTGCATGCTTGAATTTAATAAATATGCAGGACAATGCTTTATTTATTTTTCCGTTTGACAGAATATTGCAAATGAAGCTTAGTTTAACTACAAAACATTTTCATTAGCGATTCAGCAAAGCTATTTCATAACAGTGTTGTGAAACACTGCAAAGTTAAATTTTTTCAGCAATATAGACTATATTACTTTGTACTGTTCTCAGTCGGAATGAGGAATCGGAATTATTTTATCTGAATCAATCGGACAAATTCAAGCATAAATGATTTACTTAACTGAAATGACACAGGATTCTTCACGCATGTACATTTATGCTGCAAATCTTCAAAATGGATGAATCTTAGCATTGTCTGACTGCAATCAAATATCCAGGTGAAAACTAATTTGATGAACTGGACACCAAAATGCCTTTTAGAGGAGAAACATGTGGTAATGAGGCACAAGCTGACACATTGTTAACAAACACGAATAAAGGGGATATTTTTTGGACATCTGAAGAAATTAAAGCTTACAACTTTTAATATCACACATGAAAATGATCAAATACTTTAAAGTCACCATGAAATCAAAATGATTTTTTATGTTATATTACAGTATATATTATAAATGATTTATCTGTGCACATCATGCCCTTATAATCTTTAATCAAAATATCTTATCCTCTCACTTGCAGCGACATCTCTTCAAGGACCAATGGACAAAATCAAGTCCCACTTTACATTTTTTCTAGTTCGAGTTGCAGTTTCACTCAGATAAATGTCACAATAGAGAAGAAAAGACTATCACAGCTTATATTTCATGCCTGTATTCAGCTGCTTTTTACATGTAGCATGTAGTTCAACTGCTTACTTTATCTGAAGGGTGCTATTCAGATTAAACAATTGTTCTCTAAAGAAGTTTGTAGCTTATCTAACTACATTCTTTAAATAGCTTGCCCAACACTAACAATTCCTTTAAGACCATGTCTAGATAAAAAGCCATTCCGCATACTGCTCTCCCTCAAAGACTAAAACGGTTTATTTGAATGAAAACAGATAATCGATATGACAGAGAACATTTCATATACAGCATTAAAGCCCCCCTGGTGTACTCCCAGATCACAATGCAGACCACACTAGATAGCGAAATTCACTTTAAAACGCAGTAAACAAACACTGCTGGACTGCAAACAGCAGATAGGCAGCAGACAATACAGCTCCAGCCTTATTTTCCAGCCCTCTGAAGGTTTCTTCTTCAAAGAGCAGACAAGCCCAGTTGGCTGAGATAAAGGAGTGGGTGTATTCCCATTTGAATGCTGCTGGGTGGTGCTAATATGGTTTGCAGTGTTGCTGCACATCCCGGAAGACAGTCACAATTCTGATTTCCTTCTGACCTTTGGGCCATGATGACTGTCACGGTCGGCGAGGCGTTATGAGCAATGAGCGTGTTTCAAATCACACTGCTCTTTAATATTCATATTAGGCCTTCAAAAAATTCTAGAAGCAGACCAGAAGATCTGTGCAACCCCCACCCGAGTAATCACTGCTCATAGTGAAGACATAAGTTACATTATTAATGAAAAAGGCGTCCATAGATTTACATCTGAGAGGCGAGCAAAAGCATCCAGAGTGGGAAGTGACGTGAGCCTATGGGAAATATTTTTAATTTTGTTCTTTTATTCAAGCTTTGGACTTCAAGTAAGCTAACTTAATTGAAATGTTCTAAATTCAAATAAATATATATAGTAACATTTTTGCTGTGGAACGCAACAGTTTTCGCACTGCAGCAGTCTCTGCAATAATAGTGTCCGTAAATCTTTTTCTTAAAGGAATGGCCCTGGTTCAACACAAATTAAACTCTATTGACAGTACGGCGTGTGATTAATTAGCATAGAAAATTATTTAGGCACTTAGTTAAGACAACAGAAAATTTGTTTTCATTAATGCACATAATATAAATTCAAGCAAAGCCAATTCAGAGGGTTTAAAAGCAAAAGGGTGCAGCTCATTTTTTAAAGCACTTGAATTTATTACATTAATTAAAATGTGTTTATTTTAGCTTTGGAGTTGTCTAATTTTTCCTTTTAGCAATGAAACTGCTGTTCTAGTCAAATAAATGTCTGGTTTCTGGAACGTAATTTCTGTGCGTGGATGTAAAAAGTCAATCTTTTGTATCCTTGCAAGGTTAGTGTCTATTGACGTTCAAGAATTGAAATTGGAAATGACTTTGCACAGACAAGGTTATCAAATGATTTTTTCACATTTTGTCTAATATAAAGTTTGTAACTATAGTATACTATATAAACTAAGAAGAAATGTTCTGAAGACTTTGACCGTATGAATAAATTATATTTTCAAATATATTAAAATAGAAAAAAGTTATTTTAAAATTTTAATGCTATTTACATTACAGTTTTTACTATTTTTGATGAAATAAATGTAGTCCTGGTGAGCATGAGAGACTTTCAAAAAAGTCGTCCCCAATACTTTCGAACGGTGTATACAATTTACATACAATTTTCTTGTTTTTGGAATCATTTTCCGGGTTAATCATTCATAATAAGACCAGGAGTACGCATAAGTAAATATGAATGTATGCCTTGTATGCCAATGTATGTATGTCTAAAATAGCTTGATATGCAGTCTTGTTAGCAATATAAAGCAATATATTTTCCTCTGCTATCACCAAACAGCAGCCACATGTGAGAAATGAATGGGCATTTAGTCATTGTCTGAACAAGACCTCTATCTCCTACACCATAATATATTGATGTGAACGTGTGAGAATGTCCTGGTTGTATAAGACTGCAGAGAGGAAGACAGATCGACAGCAGGGCAGAGATGAAGAGTGCTAATGTCACCGTGCACTGCAGCATGAGGATAGACTGGCTGTTGATACGCATGTCTAAACCTGCGCCCTCAGCTCAGACTGCGGCTGGCGTATTATGTAAGCGCATCTCTCTCTCTCTCTCCTCTACTTTTTTTTCCCCAGTGTTCTCTCTGAGCCAACAAGCTAGCAACCTTGTGAATATTTCAAGACTGTTGCGTCAACGCCAGTGTAGCAGATTGTGGTGGACTGTAAATGTTTTATGACACAGTGCATGTGGGAAAATGTATTTTTAGAGCCTTGTTGAAATCATGAACGTACTGTAACTCTGTACATCTTTCTTTTTTTCAGCCAGGATGAGGACACTGACAGTAATAAATGAGTCGGTGTCCCGCTGCATCATGCAGGAAGTCTCGCTCAAGGTGATTCCACGATTCTTCAGCCTTCTGCTCTCCAGAAGGATTTCCGTGATTTATGAAATGCTCCAGTTTGGGTAGGAAAAGGACACAGAGGACAGGAAGGAGGGGGATAATAATGACATCACATAGGCAGAGCTAGAACACTATGATCTAGCGATGAGTGATAACATTTATTTTCTTTTTGATCTGATACCAAGTACTTTCAAGACCAATTTTGTTATCAGTACCGAGAACAGAAATGCCTGTTTTCTGAGAGAATATAAGAGTATATATAATATTAAATAAAACAAACAAACAAATCTGTCATTATTTACTCACCATCATGTTGCTTCAAAGCTCCATGACCTTTCTTTTGTGGAACACAAAAGAAGATATTTAGCACAATGTGTAAGCTGCTCTTTTCTATATAATGAAAGTCAACAGGGACCAAAGCTGCTCTTGGTCCAAAAAGAGAAGCTCGAACATTCTGCTAAATTATATCACCTTTTGTGTTTCACAGAATAAAGTCATAATGCTTCATCACACAACAGAGTTAAGGCTGCTCTGTGCCTGCTCAAAATTCAACATAAAGATGCAATGCCAAGCAGAACCTTATTTAACCAAGTGTAACAAGTTGGATCAACAACAAGTTGGAACAAAAAACCAATCAACCAATCAGATATAAGGGACAGGTTTACAGTTTATGTCAAGTTTAAGCTTACAGTGTCTTCATCAGTGTAATTCACCTATCATTTCCCTCTGATTTCAGGGATAAATAACTTGTGGTTAGGTTTTGGAGGGACATGGTTAGGATTACATTTTCAGACAGGAATAGTTCCGAATCAACAAAATATGTTGACCCATGTATGCATCTCTGCATAATCAAGATGTGCCAATGCCAGACTGATCTGACCCACTTCAGCCCCTAGTATCAAAGTGTACAATTATAATTTATACATTTTTTTCACCTCTAAGCAGCATTAAACAGTCTATGTCAAGACACCTAAGACACTTCAGAAGCGCTTCTGTGCCATCTTTTCAGTATAAATTTGGCAAAACAGGTTCAAAATGGCATGGCGGGGAATAAATGATGACAAAAATTTCATTTTGGGGTGAACTACCCCAATAAATCTAAACTGCAAATTATCAGACGTTTTGATTGTTTTCCATTCAGTAATCTTAATCCAGTCCAAAGGAATGAAAGGAGGAGACTTTTTTGATATGCTTTAATTTTCAGGGTTAATAAATAATAATAATAATTTTAAAAATCATATTAAAAAAACATTATTACGTATCAACATTATTACGTAAGGATTCACCCATCCAAACAATCCACTCGTGCTCTGTTCAATATGTGTAAAACACATATTGAGCTGACAATCTCAGTAATCTTTGCACCGTTTATGAGAAATGGACTGTGTTTTAACATAGGCGAAGGAGATCATCCACACTGCACCTGTTGATATCAAGGTTGCTAATGCTTCTGTCGTTTAGTTGAATAATCTCTGCATGTGAAGGAAATAATCCAGTGTAATGCAGGTCAGGATAATCTGGGCTGGTTATATTGGGCAAATAATCTCACTGCATCAATGTGCTGAGTTAACCCAAATGATTCTGCTCTGTAATCTTCAATGAGTTGAGTCAAATGGAGCTCTGAGAAATGTTACAGGCTTATGTGGCCGTTGTACATCTTTATATTTTAGACATTACTAAAGCAATAAACAAAAAGGGGATGTCAAGAGTTGTTGCAGCATGCAATAAATCAGATAAATAATTATATTTGTTATTATTAATAAAAATCTGAAGAAACATCTCTTGCACCAAGTAATACAGTTAACAAAGATCTTGAACTTTTAAAAATCAAGTCCTTCATTAAGTTGCATCAAACCCAAAATACAGTTGGAAAGTATGAGGTCAGTGCAGTTATCACCAAGGATAAACTCAAGAGCTCATTTCCATATGTAACAGCCGTACAGGTTTATGCAGAGGTTCAGGCGACCATCAGTCATTAATATTCATATGCTTTAGAAAACACAAATGAACACTCAAACAATAGTGGGCACACTTGACTGTTGACCTTAGAAATAATTTGATATAAAGGCTTCTGCTTGAATGCTTAATAAAATGCTTTACAAAAAGTACATTTTATTTCAGTTAATTACTTTGTTTACATTATGATCTATTAAACATGTGATAATATTTTTTATCATGTATTTTATATGGGTCTATTACGGTGGCCGAGAGAGCTCAACGCGCTGCGACTGAAGAAAACACACGCAAAAAGAAAAAACACCAGCAAATTGAGAAAACATCTCCATCAGTTTGACAACACATGCTGCAAATACTCACAATGCAACCAAACACAGTTCAACACGCTGCAAATATTCACAACGCACAAATAATAAGAAAGTTAAAATAAGCTAAAAACGTAGCTTTCAGGTCATCAACAACACCACTGACGAGTAGATATTGAACAATAAGCATGTCAGTACGTCATTTGTTGTATCCCATTGAAACATTTCCATTGTGGTCTGTGCTATTTGCAGTGTTTCTGTGGGTGCATTGTGATTTGCAGCACATGTGTTGTCAAACTGATGAAGATGTTTTCTTAATTTGCTGGTGTTTTTTCTATTCGCATGTTTGCAACGTGTTGAGCTCTCTTGGCCACTGTAGTCTAGGACAAAGGTAAAGCAATAAAACGTGTATATAAAAGCATTTAAAAAATAGTAATAATAATAAATATTAAAAAAAAATCTAAATTTGGAGTTGGGAAGTTTTTTTTCTTCTTACTGAGGATGCACAAAGTTACACAAAAGAAGATATTGGACCCCACTGACTTCTATTAAAAAAATTGTCCTATACTATGGAAGTCAGTGGGGTCCATCAACCGACATTCTTTAAAATATCTTCCCTTGTGTTCAGCAGTAGCAGGTTTGAAACAATTTGAGGGTGAGTAAATGATGACAGCATTTTCATTTTGAAGTGAACTATATGTTTGTGGGAACAGTGATGGATTTTTTTCAAGATTCTTTACTGCCACTATTGATAAATTGAATGCATCATTTTTGAATGCATCAACTTTTGAACAGTAGAGTAGCTATATATATATATATATATATATATATATATATATATATATACGTATATATACACTCACCTAAAGGATTATTAGGAACACCATACTAATACTGTGTTTGACCCCCTTTCGCCTTCAGAGCTGCCTTAATTCTACGTGGCATTGATTTAACAAGGTGCTGAAAGCATTCTTTAGAAATGTTGGCCCATATTGATAGGATAGCATCTTGCAGTTGAGGGAGATTTGTGGGATGCAAATCCAGGGCACGAAGCTCCCGTTCCACCACATCCCAAAGATGATCGATTGGGTTGAGATCTGGTGACTGTGGGGGCCATTTTAGTACAGTGAACTCATTGTCATGTTCAAGAAACCAATTTGAAATGATTCGAGCTTTGTGACCTCGGTTTAACGTCTCATCCGAAGGACGGTGCTTTTTGACAGTATAGTGTCCCCATCACTATACTGGGGTGTTAGGACCCACACAGACCCCCTGAGCACCCCCTCCTGGCCTCACTTACACCTCTTCCAGCAGCAACCTGGTTTCCTCAGGAGGTCTTCCATCCAGGTACTAACCAGGCTCAGCCCTGCTTAGCTTCAGTGGGCAACCAGTCTTGGGCTACAGGGTGATATGGCTGCTGCCAAATTCTGACTCTATCATCTGAATGTCTCAATCCTATTTGTAGTGGAGATGAGTGGTACCCGGTGGGGTCTTCTGCTGTTGTAGCCCATCCACCTCAAGGTTGTGCATGTTGTGGCTTCACAAATGCTTTGCTGCATACCTCGGTTCTAACGAGTGGTTATTTCAGTCAAAGTTGCTCTTCTATCAGCTTGAATCAGTCGGCCCATTCTCCTCTGACCTCTAGCATCAACAAGGCTTTTTTGCCCACAGGACTGCCGCATACTGTATGTTTTTCCCTTTTCACACCATTCTTTGTAAACCCTAGAAATGGTTGTGCGTGAAAATCCCAGTAACTGAGCAGATTGTGAAATACTCAGACCGGCCCGTCTGGCACCAACAACCATGCCACGCTCAAAATTGCTTACATCATCTTTCTTTCCCATTCTGACATTCAGTTTGGAGTTCAGGAGATTGTCTTGACCAGGACCACACCCCTAAATGCATTGAAGCAACTGCCATGTGATTGGTTGATTAGATAATTGCATTAATGAGAAATTGAACAGGTGTTCCTAATAATCCTTTAGGTGAGTGTATATATATATATATATATATATATATATATATATATATATATATATATATATATATATATATAAAACTGGGAAATTAAATTAGAATATGAAGATACAGCTTCTTCAGAGAATCAAGATTGACATGCAAAACCATCTCAACCTGCAGTCAAAATAAACTATCATGCAAAGAGAAAGTTGGTTTCAGATTTTCCTATGTTAGTTCAGGTGAGATATGAATGAATGCAGCGATACATCATCAGGACATGACAGCGTGCAAACTGAACTCCAGACAGAACTGCAGAAGAAAAACCATGGCAACCCTTTGTCGTTCATCATCTCTGTGTACAACAAAAGATTTCTTTGTAGCTCCCGCTCCACTTTTCTCTTTTTGTAGAAGATCCCTTCTCTAAGGCCCAATGAAAATATCACCAATAACTGAAAATGAACACACTCCTCATTTCTCTTATGTGGCTTTTGTGTCACCATTGGAGATTGTCAAAAGGGTGATCAGTCTGGGGGAGACTGAAGGTTTGTGGGGTTGTGAAGCTAGATGTACGTCCCCTCGGGCCTCCACCCCCAACCTGTTACTCTTCTGTTACTAGGCAACACCTGCTGGCATGTGCTAAATAAAGATTAGCACCAGGCGAACTGCCTGGCAGCGATGTAAAGGCTTCTAGGAGACAAAAGCACAGCCCTGCTTTCTTACAACTTTCAACGTCCACCTCACAGTCTCTTTCTTAAAATGACAGATGTAATCCTAACCATATCCCTCCAAAACCAAAAGCACGTTCTAGTTCAATAGCATGCAAGATCAGATATGTACTGTATATTTAATTTTTATCCTGCATATATGGCAAGCACATAAGACATCAGTGTACAAAGTTGTCTACCTTACCCCAATTTGCAATGCTAAGCTTATAAAAAATTATTTATAATTTGATCTGTCGGTTCCGATTTCACTGTAAATGTCAATTTGACGTCATTCATCTTTGCATGGTTACGTTACGTCCGTAAAAAGAAATAAAAAAGACCAAGCTACTATGAGTGTGTTGAGGATACATTTACCTCTCGTTAGTTTAAAATGGATTACATCATAAGAGAATATTTGTTTTCGATTTGAATTGGTTCATTTTAAAAGCAGTAGGTTTTGGATCATTTTTGACACGTTCCAGAAAGTAGTTCACAGATATACCGAGACGGCAGATTGCGCATCCTGCTTGTTTTCTTTATTTTACAAAAGCATTTTGACTGATATCATAAAAAAAAAAAAAAAATCCAAGTGAATACGCCTGCACGTTTGTTGACCCCACAGGGCTAAAATTGTCTAGAATAATCTAGAAAGGTCTAAGTAATCATCATCTGGAGAATCACCTGTCGTCAAAACCAAGAAACCTTGAACTGCGGAGAGCCTGCAGTCATCAAGGGAAAGCAACAGAACCATGCTAAAAAGAGAGTAAATATCAGCATGGCTTTTGAGAGGTGGTGCCAACTTTGAGATCTTAGCGGACTGAAGACTAACGCAGAGATTTTTTTCCCCACCCAATTTTTGTAGTAGCTCAAAAGATAGCTAATTTGCTACATGTGATCTGATCTGACAGAGTAATCGTTAGATCTAATAGTTAGTAGTGATTTTAAAAAAAAAGAACAAAAGTGGCAGATTTGTTACTTGGTTGGTCAGATTAAATTTTTTTTGGCTGATTCCGGAGAAACACACAATGTAAACTTTCGTTCCTACCAAAACATTAGTTCAGAGAAAATGGAGGAGAAGCTAATAATCGCCGTTGCTGAGTTTCCTATCATTTATGATATGACGTTGTTTGCTTATAGGGACCAGTTAAAAAAGAACGAGGCATGGGATAAAATAGCTGGGATAGTTTACATTTTTGTTCTTAAAGTTGAACTTATTTTAACTTGAATCACGCGTTTTTTAAAACGCTGTGACATGCACAAGACGCAGCAAAAGACACGAAGCTCGAGCACACAGTTTAGCGCGTGTTTACATAGTTAAATAGAAAAGCAGTGAGGTGGAATGCAAAAACACCAATCTCATGTGACATTTAATGTTGTGACACATCTCTTTTCCCTGCTACGTCAGAGCGGCCAAAGCGTCAACAAGCTTCCACGTACTTTTTGACAAGCGTCCTTGACAGGGTGGCCAGTGCTTCTTTGTCGCTCAAGTGGGCGGCGGTGTGAACGTACAGTAACTTGCCTCATTTCGTATGCGTTCTATGAATATGTAAATTTTCACCAGTGATTTCAAACCACGCTTTTGAGACTATCTTTGGTTCACTGCGGTTTAAGGGTAACTCAACCCCTGGTCAGAGCCTAACTCAACCCACTTGCAATATTTGAAAAATGCTGGAAAAGTACCTGCTTATGTCAGGCAGTACCAACACATCCAATAGGAAAATTCAACTGCAGTAGCCACCGTTCAACCTGAAGAGGGCAGCACTCAGACGTTTTTACACCATATACTGTAGAATTAAAACACATATACCCAAATGTCAAAAAAATTTCTTGAATCAATGAACAGCATTAATAAAGCCCCAGTCATACAGATCATTAATTAAAAAAAGTTGTTTTAGGGGTTAGTTACCCTTTAAAGAGAAAATACTAAACATGTTGACTTAGGAATTTGCACATGGTTTGTCTGTTTGGATTTAAAGAGGTAGTTCACCCAAAAATTTTTAATTCTGTCAATTTTCTTACCCTCATGTCATTCCAAACATGTATGAATTTCTTTCTTCAGTGAGAAATATCACAAAATATGAAATTCAGGGGGAAAAAAATGTATTCAATATCATCAAAAGGCTAAATCATCATCTCCATCATACAAGAATAGCATTGACTGATGTGATGTGTACAATTATGTTTCCCTGTTGACACATCACTATTTATCAGGTTTTGTATTTTTATTGGTGTTGTTTTGTTAGTCTTAAATTCTTTTTGAAATTTGCATTAAAAGTCTTTAATTAAAAGTCTTAAATAGCTTTCCTTTAAACAGGCAGATTCCCAGGTGCAAAAGACTTGAATATTACATCAAATCATTGCAACACCCCAACCCGATCTCATGAGAAAAGGCAACTATTTTATGTTTTGCTGAATTTGTACAATTTTGAGTTTTTAGAAAAAAGTAGGCATAAAGCTTCATCACCCAACCCCTAAACCTAACCATCACAGATAGCATACGCAGTTTGAGGCAAACATCTGACATTTTTTCTTCTGAATAAATTATTCTTCTGAGAAAAAAACTACAGCTTAAAGGGGTTTTGCAATGTTGACCTTGATGTCATTGGCTGGTTGTCTAGCTAATCCACCATCTAGAGCAGTTTGGTTCAGTTCATTGGGCAGTTATGACTCACAAGAAACCATGTTTTCTCTATTGTTTTCCCTAGTTTAAAATCTTTAAAAACCAGCCCCAGACAAAAGGATTTTTGGAAGATAATATATTCTCCAGCTTTAAATGTCTCTATTTCCTGAACCGAACGCCCCCACGTTCATGCTTGGTTTTGTCATACTCTTATTTTAAATTTAAAGTAAACCTCGTATGTGGGAAGAGGGTGAAGCATCACTCGAGCGTCCCCCTTATCATGATGATGCTTCTGCTGCTAAAACAGGACGTTCGGGGGTGTTGGTGGGCCCGTTTTTTCTCTCTCCTTCCCCTCCTCTCATATAGGACACTCCAGGATGCCTCATGCTAAAAACTGCTAAGGATAAGCCTCTGTCATGAATGTACATTTGGGATTATGTAATGTAAGGGTTATGCAATGGCTGCCAGCCACAGAAGGAGAAAACCGGCGGATGAACTTGTATTTTTTTGTGGGGATTAGACACATATTTCTCACATTCACTCCATTCCGCCCTGTACACCCAGTCACAGATGTTCAAACATCACATGACTCCAATTGTAAATATTCCTAGACATCCCACTCTAATGTTGTAAAATGATCAGTATTAATCATTATTATATCTCTTTTGACCAGAACATGCAACAAACTATATTCCGATGGGTTGCTGGCTTTTTGCCGCTGCTTGCCGCTGAACTGCGTCACTCATTACCATAAAGTTGAGCTACTTTCAACTTTCTGATTGACGCTCAAAACGCGACGACGATGGATTTGACGCTCCTTGCAGCTGAGAGAAGCCAGCTTCCATTGAGAATGAATGACTTCAGGTAGCTTTGGAAGCTCAAGTCGGCGGCGGTGTGTACGTACAGTTACACTCAAGCTATTTTAAAGCATGAAGACATTTTTTTCAAGGAAAAAACATTAAAATATGTCATTTTAGTGAGCAAAGATGAGTTTTAAGGGATAACATTATTGACTACAGGGGGACTTTAAATAGGACCTTGTGCATAAATGGTACGGGATATACTGTATAATATGAACTTTTTGAAGCATGGGTCAAAGTGGTAGTTGTGTGGACTGTCAATGGAGGGACAGAAATCCGTCAGATTTCATTTAAAACAATTTGTGTTTCAAAAATGAACAAAATACATTTTTGGGTGAACTAACCCTTTTTATGGCAATAATGAGGGTATCTTGACAAACGAGAACCTTGTCGGTCAGGACTTGTGCACCGGTGTGACTGTTAAGGGGCACATTGGAAGGTGTATGCTTGGGAAGTAGATGGCTGGACCTCAGCTTCTTCATTCCCATCTGCTGTGTGTAGATTTTCTGCAAGGGCTGGTGGAAGTTCTCAGCTGTGATGTGCAGTACTTAAATGCATTTCTTAAAGATTTATTTTGGATTAAAATAACAATGTTGTAAGTGCTCATGTATTAGGTCACTTTCACCCTCAGTCCTTTCTATAATGCCACTCAAGCTTGAATGTCCTATTATTGTAGTCAAATACATCCTTTGTTGAACTGAAATGTCCTTTTGCATCAAACTTTATATAAAACCAAGTTCTGCATTGCAGAAAGCCCTTAAATGGTGCTGGTATGGGCATGTGTTACGCAAATTACTAACCTCGGTCAAGTGGTTGCTCATTTAGAATACTCTGAAATCAACAACATCAGAACATGGTTAGGAACAAATTGTTAGGTTTTAGTGAGGGTTATATTAGATCTCTTTCATGTGCTGTGCTGTGGTGTGCTGTGACATTCCCTGCATGTGGTGGTTGTGTCGGTGTGGTTAATTATGTTCGAGCTCTCTGCAGTGACCATAGTAACAATCTCCACGGTCTGTAGAATCACTGCCTTGTCTCTAGAACAAACCAACATGCCAGAGAAAAGAGAGAGGGTCGAGTCTGTCAGTCAAAGCAGGAGACCAGACAGCTCTTGTCAGTCCGAGAGAAAGAACACTAACTGATAAACAGGAAGTGAGATGGATGGCTGCAGGGAAACAATCACCATGAGGTAACGAAGGGAGATAAACTAAACAACTAGCATTCAACACAAGACAGACAGAGAATTAAAGATAAAAAAGGGCAAGATTGTGATCATGCATTCCCTGAGTCAGGGAAGGACAGTGAAATAATACTGAACGGGATTGAACCAAGACAGACAATAACCTGATCCTGATGAATCTGTGTGAAAACCAGAAGATGGATACTTAAGAGACAGATAAAATCTCACATACTTGCCCGCCCCTATACTGCTGCATGGCATGCTCACTAGGACAGGGGTTTTCAAAGACCTCCCGCACTGCCCATTTTGTAAATCTCCCTTTTCTGACTTCAGGTCTTGCAGTCTCTTTTAAAGAAGTCATGAGTTGTATGACGATGTCTTTACTACATTTCAGGGCTTAAGAGTGGGAATAACATTGCTGTCTATGGAGGGTCTTAAAGCTGTCGTATTTCATCAAAAATACCTTCATTTGTCTTCTTACGGAACATTCTTTAGAATGACATGAGGGTAATTAATGATCGAAATTTCATTTTTCGGTGAACTAACCCTTTAAGGAAAGCATCACTATGTTTCCACCCAAAGTTGCGAATTTAACTTGCGCAAAACCTGTGCAATATTGGTATACCACATAAAACATTTGCAAATAAAGCACCATTTCCATCCAGTGAGTCGAAGAGAACAATAGTACCTTCCTGATAAACTGCCACTAAATATCACTAAGAAAAGTAGGAGAAGCCACTTTATATAATAATTTTTGTATATAATAAATGAAGATTGCGCCTCAGTGTGCGAAGACGAAACGTAATAAACATGGTCTTGCTTTCTGGGAATGCAGTCATGTACGCAGTTCAGGGAGGTAACTATACCGAACCACAGAAATCAGCATTTCAGATGCTGTGCGACAATATCTGTCCTCTGGCTAGTCCAGTTATGCCGTCCCATTGCGCAGTCACATGACTTTCAGGATGTGCATAGAGGAAGTTACTCGTTAAATGCATCTTCATCAATTTTTTTTATCCGATAAGAAAACTATCCGACTGAATTGAGCGCATACGTTTTATTAATGCACTTTTCTAGAATTTATGCACATCTTGGCGTTTCCACCCAGTGTTTTTTATTCGATATCCCAAAATGTGCTTAAAAATAGGTCGATGGTACTTCTGCTTTCATGTAGGGTTGTGGGTTTGTTCTAATCCATAACCCTGGTGTGTCCACTCCTGCTCCTGGAGGGCCACTATCCAGCAGTTTAAATCCAATTCTAATTAACACACCTGAACCAGCTAATCAAGGTCTTCAGGATAACTAGAAACTTCCAGACAAGAATGTTGGAGCAGTTTGAAGCTAAACTCTGCAGGACATTGGCCTTCCAGAAGCAGGTTTGGACCCTACTATTACCGTAAGCGTTAAACTCATCTTGAACTGTACTCTGAACATGAAAGACACCTCAAATCCTGTAGCTTAAAGAAAGACATGAGATTAATGCAAGCAACCAGACAACTTGCAACATGCTACAGCCCTGCAGAGTTTGGTTCCATTTCTTGCGCAAACACAAATACCCCTAGTTTTCAAATAAGCCTGAAGGACTAGCTGGTTCAGGGTCGAAGCTACACTCTGCAGGGTTGTGTAAACTACCAGTGCACAAATCCTGGTTCCAAACAAGCCCCAAAAACTTGCTGGTCTCAAACTAAGGAACCCATAACTTTAGTGTGGACAGTTTCAACAGCTTTCAAGGGCAGGTAATTCTGAAGGGCTCCATTAGCTGCTTCAAGGAGATTAGTTAGGGTTGGAGCTGAACTCTGTAGGACTGTGGCCCTCCAAAGCTACATCCAAAATCAGTAGGTACTACATTTGATGAGGAACGAACTTTGCAACTGTTAAAAAGTACATTTTATATTAATGTAATCCAGAGTGTACTACTGCATTTATCATGATGCCATTGTCATGATCTGCCAGAATGTGTTGCTCATCTCCTCTTGTCAAAGTGTCCATTGGATGTGCACTTCAGAATCTTGGGAATTCAGGTACTCATCTACTGTTATGAATAATACAAGTTAAGCCATACTATTTTCATGTACTGGTTTTCATCTTCTATAGTATGTAGGTATGAATATTCAGATGCAGGGCAAGTGCTGAGTTTGATACACTGCTAGCACATCTAGCCTGCACACTGAAAAGTGGCATGTACACACACACATTAAAAAAAAGTGCCAAACTATACTAAGAAATTGACAAATGCCGTTTATTTCAAGTATTATAACAATGAATAAATTTCCAAAATGTACAGTGTAAATCATGGACAAGTGTCTGAGAAATCAAAATGCACTGTAGGACTGAGCTGGTGTGCAACCTTTAAACACTATAAATGCAAAACGACAGTTTAACAAAATTGACTGAAAAGGGACAAATTTGTCCCTTAAACAAAAATAATAATAATAATAATATGCAAAAGCAAATTCTTTAATCAATTCTTTAAAGCAAATTCTTTAATCAATATTAAAAGAAGCTCTGATAAAATAATTGTTTCCAAATCAGTTCTTCAGAGTTTAGCCAACAAGGTACTCCTGTACACATGTGTAGTCAGGAAAAACGGTGAAGGCCCAGCCCATTTTTCTCCAGACATATTAACCACTTAAATATCTAACTCATAGGCCCATCACAAGTGCTGCCAACAGGTTCTGTGATATTAGTGTTGGACTCTGAACCGTTTTGCTCTGTTTCTGTACCTTCCTGTTTTACAAGATCAGACTCTTGGCTCAGGCCCTCAGCATCTTCTTTGTTTCCTTCCTGGGTTTCTGGTGAACCGTCGGTCCTCTTCCCTTGTTTGTCACGGAAGACTTCCACCCCCACCATGCGGAGGTAATGAAGGCGCTCATTACGTGTGACGAAAGCCCTGATAGAAGTTTTCCCCCTCCAGCCGCACAAATCTATAGGACACTGAGGAGCGTCATGATCCCTGGAGAGATGAAAAGAAATTAAAAGTTTAAGTTGATACATGTGGGAAAAGAGCCAAAGAATGAGTGACAAACAGGAGGATGAGAGAAGGCAAGACAGAAAAGGGGGGAAGGAAAACAAGCAAATTATTGATCAGCTGCAGCGCAGACAGCGCCAGGAAACGGTGTGGAGTGTGACGGCGGCGGTTGGGGCACTTTTAAGATCGTCTGATCAGATGGATGGAAAAAGAGAGTGAAAGATGATCAGGCGCGCTGTGCTGGAACAGGCAGTCATGTTTTCATATGGGGAGCCAGCAGCACGCTGCCAACAAAGGAGGATGACACCAGAGCGCCATGCAACGCTTAATCACAGTGACATCAGAGCTGCTCTCCGCACTTAAGTCACTCACTGTGATGAAACTGAAGAATAAGTGTGCACACGTCAATGAGAAAATAACTGCTTTATGGGGGCTTGTATTAATGCAAAAATAAACTGGCATATTCAGATTGCTTTGATGGCATGGGGCTAATTTAGACATGTTGTATTATGCAAAAGGAATTCAAGCAATGATGCTCTGCAGCAAACATTTATGAACCATACAGTCGTTTTCTGCCACTTTGTTAACATTGTGGTGTTTAAAACTAATCACGGACTAAGAGCATCAGTACAAGTTCATTCTGTAGTTTCATTATGGCTTGGCTTATTGTAATCTATAATAACTTTTGCATGGAGACAACATGCCACTGCCAGTGATTTCTTTTTTAAATATTTGCCCCCTTTAAATAATTTTTATGTAATTAACATTCATAAACGACACTTCGGTCCAACATACAACAGCATGTTGTACATTTCTTCAATTTAATAAATCAATTGTATACAGTGTCTAGAATACATTAGATACATAAATATCAAATAATTTTAAGTAAATATTAAAATTAAGTATTTGTTTTATTTTTATAAATATCAATTTTTTTTTTTACAAATAATACATTTTAAATATCAAATTAATAGTTAAACAAATGTATAAACATATCTAAATTAATGAATGAGGTTTTTGCGGCATGTATACATTTTAGAATAATTTCCTAGATTTGAAACCACAATCGGTCAGGTACATTTTAAACAAGAAATTAGTAGTAGCTGCCGTGAGTACCGAGCATGTCTCATGTGCTGCGAGTTAGCAATGATTTAGGGTTCGTTGCAGATTAGATTTACAGATTAAAATGTTGGCTGTGTTTGTGTGTGTAACAGAAATAGAGGGGGAGAGAGAGATAGAAGGTAACACGTTTCAGCTGGATTGACTAGTTTTCCACACAGTAAGGGCCATCAACTTGAAACATGACTGTCTGGTGGGCCAAACAATGAGCTTACTGCTGTGAGAGACAATCAAGAGCTATTTATCTGTGAAGAGGAAGCCGGTGCATCAGTTCGGGCCCTTTAATTATCAGACAAGGGGCGTAATGGCTACAAAGCGCTCAATCTCCATTCATTTGTCTCCTGACTGGCAGGAATGCCATCGCAGAGCCCTCTGTGTACGTACAGCACTGTGAAAGTTCCTGCCCACCTAGCGAGCAGTCTACCTAGAACGCATTTTAAGACTTCAACTGATGAAGAGGCCGCTCCAGAAATAAAGAAAAAATAGGAAACAAAGCTAATTTGTCAAAATCTAAGGCAGCAATTCACCTTTTTTTGCAATGAGGAAGTAAGCTATTTTCTGTCAGTGCAAGACTTCATTATCCGCTATAGACAATTAACTAGAAATATAAAAGTGCACTGTTTTGCACAGCTAAAAGTAACTGGAGATGACACTGGAACCCAGACACATTCAATTTACAAATGGCTGCGCCCACTCTTGGCTCCAGACTAACTTTTTGCCTTGTTTGCACTGGTGCACCTAACTTTATTGCGTCGCCTTTAACGCCAGGTCCAAGGTCACCTTTTTATCACGCTACATTGTAAATGTAAATGATTTTAAACAAGAATAAGGTGTAGGTAAATACTTTTTTTTAATTTGAAGCACAATTATACTGTATATAAAAATAAAAAACTTTTTTAAAAAGATAAAAAATGTTTAAAGTGCTTCACTGAACTGCCAAACTAAAACATTAAGCAAAATAAGCATTAAGCGATTAAAGTTTCGCCTACTTTTCTTAAAGAAAAAAAATCTTTATTTTGCTGATGCTGATTGCCGTCACTGATTCTCTGGTGCTCAGGTTGCAGTTTCAATCACACAGCACGGAGCAGTGTAGGCCTACAGGAATATCTGGACCACAGCCAATCAGAGGCAAAGACCCGGCCCTCATCATTTTAGTCGCACACTTACCAATTTTGGTTGTAGTCAAGAGCCCAGTAATCCCTTTCCATTCAGATTCTTTTTCCACTGAGCTCATCACAAAACATTTAGGAAATTCTTATTTTTTCGATATCTGTATGCCATGCTATTCATTTTTTTGTGATGTTATCTTAACACGCTAACATCAAAGGGTATCTGCACACTTTTTAAAGTCAAATTTTAGGCTTTTTAAGACCTTTTTAAGACCAAAAGAAATCAAAATTAATACCTTACATTAGGGGTGCGCAATATTGACAAAAATGTGTCTCTATTTTCAAAGTTTTGTTGATAACAATTAGATGATATTTCACTGATTGTGTTTGTGTACTGGTACCATGGCTGGTTTAGGCCTGTTGTTTACAGCTGACTCAAGATATTCATATTTTTCATATTCTATGCAGTGGTCAGTTCACAGCAGTGACAGAAATTATTATATTTTATTAACGGGCAATATTTGCAACCTTAAATTGATTTCCAGGGGCATTTTCACCTATATATGGACTTTTTTTTTTTTTACTTAGAGGTATGCATCACCTTTTACGTCAAATTCTAACATTCAAATTAAATTATATTAGAATATATATTATATTAGAATTATATACCACTGTTACTAGTTAAATTAAATGATTAAATCAAAATCCATCTTTGCAGTGCAGAGGTGACACAGAAGCGGCATCAGAACTGGCATTAATACATTTACACTCCATTTACAATTGCATAAAGCTATGAGATATTTTTTTTAATTCAATATTTAAATATGAACTGATTTCTAATTGTAACATTTTAATTAAAGGGTACTTTAAATGTGAAAGTAAAACCGCCAGTAGGTAGGTGGTGGCAAGTCACAGTCTTAGGGAGTCATTCATTCAACAGATTTGTTTTCCAGGTTTCCCATTCAGGAAAAATTGTTCATTGAATCGTTAAAATTATTCGTTCAAAACGCAGATTTCAGCAAAAAAAAAAAGAAAAAAGAAGAAGATATATATATATATATATATATATATAAGCTGTCTGTTGCATTGAGATTCTGCTACGGTTTCATTTTGAAATACAGGGAAAACAAAAAATATATTGACAATATTGTTTTATGTAACTCACAATGTTCTTTATTGTTCATGAAGAATGAGGCATAGACTGCAGACTAGATCAGAACTCAAGTCTAAAAGGTTTTTTACCCCCCCCCCCAAAAACAGTATAGAATTATGGATTATAAACACGAGCACTTACTTTGGATCTGGTAAGTATCGTAAAACAATGCTGCCCATTTCTGGAGAAAGAGAGAACAACATGAATTTCAGAAATATATTTTAACATTAGTGACGTTAGCAACATGACAAACATCACAACGTTGTTGTCTGTAAGATGATGCTGAACTTTATGGAAGGGATTTAAAGCCAATGGTACTTTGGACACATTGGCAATACCAACTACTATGACAATTAATACATGACATGTATTTGCATATTAATTTAGCACCAAAATAATAAATATATTATAGATAAATAGATAGAGATCTTTGCCATGAGGTGCCATGTTGAACATCCAGTGGTAAGTAAAAGAGAATTATACTCAAAGCAACAATTTTAACTGCTCTAATACAAGCTGCACAAATTTGTATGGTCCTGTCAAGCAGACAAAAACATGAATATGATGAATAGGACATGTGGCTTTGCATGGTTAAACGACATACAGCTATTATCACTTAGGGTGTACTCATTTTTGTTGCCAGCTATTTTGACAATAAATATATACTGCTATAGAAGCAGCACATTAACTACGCTTCATTTTACAGTACAGTACTTACCTTATATTACCCAGTACTTTCTAGGTAAGTACACTGTAAGTACATGGGTTTAGGGTAGGTTTAGGGGTAGGGTAATGGGTTTAGGGTAGGTTTAGGGGTAGGGTAATAAGTACATAGTATGTACATGGGAAACAGGACTGTAAAATGAAGCGTTACCAATATATCCAGGTTTAATTTCTATAGTATTGTCCCTTGAGAAGATATACTAAAATGTTTGCTGAAATGTGAGGGCTGTACTCACTTTTGTGAAATACTGTATATAATACAACACTCTTATTGTTTATTACAGAAATTCTTTTTAGAGCTTCTTTCTAGACATCCATCGACCAACCTATAATGTGCATGTCATTTTTTAAATGCATACATTAAATGTAGCAATGCATCAAGAATTAACATCTTACATTTCTAATTTCAGGGTTCCCACACCTTGGTTAAAGGACCTTTCAAGGACTCAATGTGGGGGGACATTTCAAGTGAGAGCAAGGTTACATCGTGTTACCATGTAAAATACATTGTTACAGTTATCATGTCAAACAACTATGCAAAAATGCTTTTTTTTGCATTTATTTTCAGCCATATGACAGATCTGATATTCTTTTTGTCGTATTTCTGTTTTGCATAAAACTGAAGAATATTCGGTACATCCTATACTGTATTCTAAAATGATATTAACTTTTGCATGGTATTTATTGAAAAGAGCTTAGGCTCATGTAACCAGCCTATTTTTGCAATGTTTCACGGTGTGTCTGTGAAACGTTGAGGTACCATCGTAGTAGTTTCGTGCGCATGAACGTCAAGGCAATGTACTACACAATGTACCTCACGCGGGAAACATTTAACTTAACGCGTAAATGCGCGTAACTAACGCAAATCATGAAAGCTAGTATGCATAGACCACGAAGTGTTGGCAAAATAACACATTAGTAGACCGGAGAGAATAATATGGAATTTTTTCCATTAAACTTCTTGCACAAAATAAATTCAAGCACTTTCAAGGACCTGAATCTATGTATGTTTGTTTGTTTTCAAAAACGTTCCAGGGCCTTGAATTTTTTTCAGATTCACAAACTTTCAAGGATTTCAAGGACCCGTGGGAACCCTGCAATTAGTGTGTGTCTGTTATGATAGCATAATGACATCTTTAGAGTTCAGCATTCAAAACTCCAAACCTGTACATTTTAACATGGCTAAGAATTCATAAATAGCACCGACCAAGTTTCTTGGCGTGACTGTGAGCATCATCTCCAAGCTTTCTGAGGAAGGGGTTCTCCTGCGTGAGAAGAACCTTCACGTCCTCCACACTGATGTTAATGATTCGGGCTCTGATGTAGGGGCACAGTGTGTAAATACCCTGGAGAAAGACATCAGTATAGATTCAAGGATTGAAGTTTCTTTTCTTTTACACACACACATAGCCTTTCCAGCTCTGAGAAAAGCATGTAACCTGATGATTAAGTCTAGTTCAAAATACATTTCCATTTCTCTCCCATCAATTCAGACCTGGAAAGTAGCAGACACATTTTAATCTATTTCTTAATCTATGGGAAGATGGAATGAGTACACATACACAAATTCACATAACAGATCTTCCTCTAGTTAAAAATCAATACATTGTTGTGGAAAATGGAAATGGACGTTCCCTCTAGAGCAGACAGAAAGGCAAGCTGAGGTTATTAACGGCATGTTGAGATTAACTCGTTTCCCTGTAGACCACTGAACCTAGTTTTTGAGCAAAAAACAACAACATCTGAGACATCGGAGCATTGCTT
Source organism: Siphateles boraxobius (assembly GCF_051911475.1). Taxonomy (NCBI): domain Eukaryota; kingdom Metazoa; phylum Chordata; class Actinopteri; order Cypriniformes; family Leuciscidae; genus Siphateles; species Siphateles boraxobius. Next base: position 12,287,304 of record NW_027508975.1, read on the forward strand.
TGATTATAGACAGATTATTGCTGTACAACTTAAAGCCTTTTTGGTTAAAATTGCATGTGAAATTCAACCATTATACCTTGCAGATATATCTTTGGGATTAGAATGCTTCTTCTCGACTTTAAAAAAATAATTGATTTTAAATGATCTTTATTCAATATTTTGGTTGTATGCAATGCACGTACGTTATTCAAACACAACTACTACATAAAGCATTATTTAAATCAAACTATTTTAAACACACCCACCTCCTGCGCCAGTCTGAAAGCACAACCAAACTCTTCTCCGTCAGTATTTCTGGACAAGACCTTAACTCCTGTATTTATAACCTGCAGAAAGACAGAAAATGTGAAAACAGCATTTACAACAGCACATTACTTTATTATATACATTAAAAGAGTACATCATTACAAGTAATAGTAACAACGCTATTTTATGCATAAAATAATAAACATTTATATTTATATATATTTGTTATAAAAAACTGTATATATTAATAAAAGTAGTATTTGAGTATTGTCATATTCGCATCACCGACTATTACATGGCAGATACATTTCAAACATTTAACAGTTTAATATAAGTGCAACAATGAAAACAAACTTGGATAACAAAAATAATAATAAAATCTGGATCCATAATCAAGTCCTTAAAAGTTTGTCCTGATAAAAAGCGTTGTCTCATAACATTAAAGAATATGTTTTACAGACAAGCTGGTACTACCGTATTAAAATTTTGGTGCTTCTTCACCCTTCATATATTTAATAAAAACAACTATAATTATGATCAAATAAGCAGATAGATAGATAGATAGATATATAGATATATAGATAGATAGATAGACAAGAGGGATAGATAACTACCCAAATACCATATTAAAATGTTAATTCCTCTGAGCACAAATAATGCACCAAAGGATGAGGTGTATAAGTATTTACAGTGTGGTTCTTTGTTCTACCGTATCTCCAGTGATGTCTGTTTACATTAGCAGCAGATGGTTGTTTCATACTTGATGAATGTGAAGGCACTAGAGCACAGATAGAGATGAGATCATAGCGAGGCTGCTGTCCCCATCTGCCTATACGCCATCCTCAATCACAACTAGCACTGATGAAGGACCTTCAGAGAGAGAGAGAGAGTGTGTGTGTGTGTTTGTGTGTGTTCTTGCCTTCATTCTCTCACTGTTGTTGAGCAGAACATTGCGGAGCTCTTTAGACACCATGTACAGGTGCCTCTTCTTCCCTTCGTGGGTTCGAGTCAACATGTTAAGCTTGGGGAAATCTGGAGATAGGTCGTAGAAAGCTCTGGAACAGACAAAGAAATATCACAGGATAAAATAAATGATGGCTAAACAGAGGGGGGAAAAAATGCACATATGCACACAGCGCTGAACATGCTGCGACATATGGAGCAGAGGCGTTGTCTCCCACAAGTCAAAATGGCGGGTTGCCAGCGCTGTGGCACTGTGCATCTGTGTGAGAAAATAAATAAAATTCATCACAAACAAAAGATGTAGTCACAATGACTGAATGATAATGATCACATCATCCATTCAAGTGATTGGTCTAATAGGATGAATAGTGCAATATAGATAACCAGTAACCACTCATATTTTTACACACATAAACAAAGCCCCAGCCAACTCCGAGCATATATATATATATATATATATATATATATATATATATATATATTCAGGCATCGGGAACACAGTGGCATCAGACAAATAAAACATTTAAAAAAACACAAGCAAGATATGAGATTGTTTGTAAAAGCAGAATGTGTGTTGACCAGTGAGGTTTTGTCCATGGAGAGGAGAGGCACTCACTGGATGGGAGGAAAGATGGGGTCATCCTCTGTCAGAAACACAAAAGGATCCTCTTTGAAGCCAAAGAGTTTCATCTTCTTTGGAGGAGGGGGGCTGGAACAGACAGAGCACTTCATTTGAATAGAAAGCACAGTAAGTGCAGAAGAATGTAACACCATCCACCAGGGGGCACTGACATCGACACTACAAGTAAGGCCTGTTTGGAATGGTTGCTGCCTGCAAGTCTACTATTATATGCCTACCTAGTAAATGAAACAGATTATGCAAAGATGTAGACATCTACATGTGGTCACATAATCACAAGTATTATTCACATGAAATTGTGCCAGTTGCAAGTTTTTTTAAATACTGCTTTTATTTTTCATTAAGGAGCCATTTAAAAGTCAGATGAAACGGAAATTGTGTTTGTTTTTTCTTCTCTATCGTGACGTATATCCAAGTGAAACATCTTCCCTGCTGCATTATTAAATGCACAGCACAGAAATAACAAAATTAATGAGCAGCAGAGAGAACAATAGGGTGATTGAACAAGGTGCCGGCGTACGCCCACATATACACCTGGCTAAGGACACTCACCCACAGACATTGTCTTTCTTGACCTCTGAAGGGTCAGGGATATCTGGGACAGACGGGTTTCCCTCTGCAGGAGTCTCTCCCTCCACTGCTTCAACAGGGGTGTCAGAAGACAAGCCGTCTGATGGAGGGACCTCAGCTGGAGACGCCCCCATCTGTAGCTCTTCTGCGGGAGCCACATCACTGGAGGCGTTCACATCCTTAATACGAAGCTACAGAGACACAAACAAAGAAAGGACAGAGACAAAGGTATCGATGAGGATACGCTAGCTTCCCATTTCAAATGCAATGACAAATAAGGTGGATTCATCCAAGAAAATGGGCTTGTTAGTAAAACAGCAGTCAAAATTAAAAAAGATACCATAAATGTACTCCCATACAACTTTAATGCTCTGTTTGGATTTTATATAATATGATGTATAAAGTCTGGATTTTATATAATATGATGTATTAAGTCTGCATTTTCTAATACCTTTGGGTAACGGCGGTTCCACGGCATGGGCTCCTTCTTAACTAACACAGCCACAAAAAACCCGCCGGTGTTCTGGTGATGGGGCAGTATTCTCATACTGAAAACACAAATCAAAGCACCATAACCGTTACAACTTAAAATCAGTGTAAATTGGGTTCACACACCCCAGTGAGTTTACTCAACATTCGTATTGCTCCACTAGTACTGTGGTGGTATACTACCATCTGGTGGAGGGATTTGGTAAAACACACTACAGCCCTAGAGGCTTGTGAAAAGCATTTTATATCATAGGGACATGTGTGTATATATACAGTATAAGATCAAAAGAAACTTGCCATCTCTCCAGTCTCATATTAGCCAGCTTCTCTGGGTCTGTTGGTGGAAACATGGTAGGTCTGATCTGGGTGTGTCGACTTTTTGGCACCTCTGACCAGTCAGAAAACCACTGACCCTCTTTCGTCATTACCTATATAAGAGCAGAGCAAGATTACACTATCGTTCAAAAGTTTGGGGTCAGTTATTTGGAAATAAAATTATGTTTTCATTAAGCAAAGATGCATTAAACTGATTAAAAGTGAAAGTAAAGGCATTTATGCAAATAAATGCAGTTCTTCTGAACAATCTATCATCGAAGTATCCGGATTTTTTTTTTACCATGGTTTCCACAAAAATGTTTGGCAGCAAAACTGTTTTCAACATTGATAATATAATAAGAAATGTTTCTTGAGCACCAAATCAGCTTATTAGAATGATTTCTGAAGGATCACATGACACTGAAGACTGGAGTAATAATGCTGAAAATACAGCTTTGCCATCACAGAAATAAATAGCATTTTATAAATTGCATTTATAAAATGGTTATTTTAAAATTGTAATATATTTTACTGTTTTTACTGTAGCCTTGGTGAGCCTTCTTTTAAACACAAAAAAATCTAAACTTCTTTTTGTATAAACTAACAATGGTGTGAAGTTTTATAATGTATAAATTTCAACTTCAATGGATATTTAACCTGAACTTCTACCTCAGGGAAATTTTTTAAGATGCAACATCACACGTGGAATATTCTCATATAAGCCATAAAAATGAAAATAAGGAACGATCAAAAGACACGATTGGTCTTAGAGTTTGCAGTTTCACAAAGGTCAAAATAAATGATAAACAAACAATAATGCAGTTTCATTAATATTTATGGCCAGTATGTGTGACAGAAAGTTGATTTTTGACCAGCTTCATTTTGTAGCTACATTTAAGAAAAGTACTACGTTGCCAATCAGGTCATATTTTCTCTGGTTTTAGACAGTATATATATTCAATTTGGTTAGGGGGACTATCACAGGTGTAGAGATGTTATTTTAATATAAATGTTACCAAGATATCTTGGACTACCAAAAAAGCCTTACGGCCTCATTATGCTTCTGCATCAACTCCACGGCGTAGCTACGCCGTCACTCCTACGGCGTCGTGGCTGTTTTATGGTTCTGCGTCAGGTTGCTTGCATCGCGGTGCATCTGACCAATCACAGCCCTTGGGGTCTGCGTCGCCTCGACGCGTAGTTACAATTTTTTGGAGGTGCATGTCGAGCTACGGCGGAGGGGTTCGCGGCGACGCAGAGGGGTCTGCAGGGGTGCGCCATCGATTCGACGCAGAAGCATAAAACAGGCTTTACTGTGGCCCTCGCTCCAATGAGAGCCCCAGTTACCAACAGTCTTATGCCCCGCTGCAATGAATAAAGAGAAATGACTGCGCTAATTTGACTGCGCTGACTCAACATTCATAAGCAGGAACAGCAGGAACAGAAATTAATGTCAGAGACTGGAGGATAACAGTTCATTACTTTCCAAGATGTTACTCCAGGCATATATTTGAGTCCTGGGAGATCTGCAGAGGCATCTGCTAACTCTAAAGCACCTGAGAAATAAACAGAAGAGTGAAGAAACCACAGGAGGGAGAAAGGGAGAGGGGAGAAAAAGCAGAACAAAGTTGAGGTGACATGGCAAGGCAAATACATCCCATCATGTATTTAATGCTTGACCCAAAATTACATTTCCCACATGTGTTGTATTTTATATCAATGAAGATACACATAAAACGTGTGAGGGTGAATATATAACTAAATACACTTAAGTACTAAAATAAAATTAAAAATACAAATCAATAAACTACGTAGACATTTAAAAACTGAAAAAGACAAAAACAACAAAATAAGTACAACTTTAACATTAACATAAAAAAAAGAAAATATACAAAAATCATGGGGCAGAAATGTTTCCTTCACGTACCTTCACTCTTCTCCAGCAAAGCAGCGATGACTGCTTCATCCTCGATGGGGTTCAGAGAGCAGGTGGAGTACACCATCCTGCCTCCTACAGCCAGCTGCTCCACACCTCGCACCGCGATCCTTATCTGCAGCCTGACAGACAAGACGACACATTGAAAATGCACACACACACACACAGAGCATAACAAACTGCTCTTTTCTGCAACCACTGCAATCTCAGAATGGAGACACACACACAAAAACGCACACGCTGACAGTGCAACAAAGAAATTAGATGCAACATCCTGTTTCAGTAATCAGATACAGAAAACACATCACTGCTAATTCACTGCCGCTGCCAAATAGCTAAAGCTCCAGACACAATGATCATCATGCATCAAAACTTGGGTTTATCTCAGAGCATGAAGGCTCTAGGATGTGTTCAGAATGAGTACTAGTGTACTGCTAAAAGAACAGTATACTCTGTACTGTAGTACAGAAGTATGATGCATTGTTGTCACAGGTCTTCACTTCAGTTGTGTATACAACAAATACCCAAGAATCTAAAAATGTCTTTATTGGTCTTGAAAAGAAGTTGTAAAAATAATAAAACAATTAACACACATAGATACATACGCACAAACATAACCACCAGACACAGGTGAAAAAGAGGAAGAAATAAACTATATCATGATATATATCACAAAAGTGAAATAAAATTTCACAAAGTGAATTATACTGGCTTACCCATGGAGCTGCAGGCTGTTGCTGGTTGTCCATTTTTTCCACACGTCAATGTTTTTCCTCATTGTTCCATCTCCACTGTATAGATAAAGGTGCTGATTTTATTGTTTGCAGTTTAACTGTAACTCCATATCAGATCACTTCATATGTCTGTCAGGCATAAAGCAGACTTATAATTAGTGGTTCTTCACAAAGCAAAGATGAAAAATTGTCATCACCACATTTATTTCCTTTAAGTAATTTAAAACTGGAATTGATAACTACTTCCTGTGGTCAAATTAGATCATATGGTATTTTAAAAATCAATTACATCAGAGTTTGGTTAACAAGACAGCATATTTTGAATCAAGGAAACTACAGTCCTATATGGGCAAAAACACAAGCCATAATTACACCTTTAAAGTCAACTTCAAATCATTTCATCGACGGAGAGAAAAAGTTTAGACAGCAAAACCACCAGGCTGACCACGCTGTATATGTGTAAGATGTTTGGCCTGCTGGTACTGAGCAGACTTTATTGTGCTTGGAACCTGATTCTGCTGCAGGCCAAGTATGGACTGCACCAATTATAAACTTTCTCTTCCCAGCATGAAACATCATATAGGAGAGTCCGAAAACACAGATCTCTGGCATTTATATGTGCCTCAATTATTGTGATCACTATATTTACATAATCACAACTTCATATCGCTGTACAAGAAAACAGCATTCTTTTTTGGTATGACAACACACAATGGCTCTAGAAAATCGCAAGAAAATCTACAGTTTTTGTGGTTTTAAAGGGGTCCTATTATCCTTTTTTACATTTTCAACTTTCTTTAGTGTGTAATGTTGCTGTTTGACCATCTGACTACACTATTTAAAGGTGCTCTAAGCGAGGTCGCGCGTTTTTTAGGCCAAAAAATTGTTGTCATATACAGCAAACATCTCACTATCCGCTAGCTGCCTGTCCCCTGAACACACTGTAAAAAAAGCGGTCTCTGCAGACACCCCAGGCTCCAAAAAACGGGTTACCCCGCATCACGAAACATAAACTGTTCCAGCCAATAACCGACAAGAAGGATTTGGGGGTGGGGTTTGGGGGGTTAGTGCGCGGATGAGGAGGAGGGAGGGTCTAGATACCCTCCGTTATGTTTGACAATACTTTAAACGTCAACAAGAAGTGAAGTCACCCAACATTGCTTACAGCACCTTTAAGCAACTCTAAATTACATAGAAACCAGCCTATCAGGTTGAAGCTTCCACAAATTTTGCAGAAAGATAAACCAAGCATTTTATGTTTTTCCTGAAAAATCTGGCAGGTAGAAAGACATTACAGATATTAAAACTTATCAGAAGCCAAAAAAAGCCCATTTCATATACACAATTCATTTCCTGTTGTTTTTTTCTAGACACTTAGGAGTAACCAGACTTCTATTTTTCTGTCTGGCATTTATAGCTTGCCAAAATATTATTTTTAAGGTGGGTTGGATGGGTTTGTTCAGTGTTATTTTTGTAGTATTAGCTTTTATTATTATATTTAAATTTTAGCTTAAGTATTTGAAATGTGCTCGTAATTTTTATTAGCTTGTTTTATTTAGCTTGAATTCATTTTTATTTCTATTTTAGTACTTAAAGTTTAACTTATTTAAAATAAACATTTAATTTCAGTAACTGGCCAAGGCATCATTTCTAATTTTCACTTAAGTTTTCCATTCAATATTTTTATTGAAAAACTAGATAATTTTCCTGAGAGTCAATAAAAACAACAAGTAGCATCTCTGGGTCTAAGACGAGACCCTCACCATAAAATTCCTCACCTGCAGGGTACGTCACACAGAATCCGGTCATAAAACAGCACCTCCTTCTTCCCGTCCTGATCAAAGTGCAGACGTGGAATGCTAGATGCATCATGGTTTACCACCATAATACATGGACTGTTTAATCTCTTGGCCTGGTGGACCAGCAGGTAACAGCGCTTATTATCCACATCATTGGCAATTACAAAACCCTCTGGAGACACAGAAGAGGAGGAGGACAACTATAAGATATGATGATCATCTTACATCTGTATTGAATTCACTATATATGAACCTATACTAATGAGCAACAGTTTACCAGGGAAAGGCACATCCATATCAGAGTGAAGCATCTCTATTAGTTGAGCAGTTTTGGATCCTGGAGCAGCACACATGTCCAGAATCTGGTTAAAGACGACAGAGATGAGACAACTTATACAAAATTTCCCAGTGAAGAAAACACACTATAGAGAAAACATTCAGTTGGTATTCAAGGAAACTCATGATGATGTTCTTGAAGATGTACCTTATGTTTAGAATCGATTTTCAGTAGAAGAGGAGGAATCATACTGACTGCTTCCTGTCTGCTGATATTACCCTGATGGAGTAAATAACATTAAGAAAAAATAAAAAAACTAGCATCTGTGGTTGATCAAAAAATTAAATTATATTTCCATTAATAAAAAAAATATATATATATATCCGCTAGAACACATTTCTTAATACTTTGGTCACTTTTTCAAAACTCTTCATACAGTTCTCCCAACCAACTTTCAGCTCAGCACAGCAGTTAACCTCACATTCAAAATACACATACTACCATAACAATTAATACATGTCTCAAATCAACAAATTCTTCCATAACACTAGCAAAGGACACTGTCACTCATAAAACAATGACCTAAAAACACTAACATCCAGTAGCTTTATACAATGTTTTCTTTTGTGAAATTTCTTTACAAAACAAGAATGACACTCTCTCCAGTTTAGAATTCACTGCAGTATGTGTTACATGGTCCACATTTACATTACAGTACAAAAGTTTCCCCCACAGCCACATCACCCTGTGGCCCAAGACTGGTTGCCCACTGAAGCTAAGCAGGGTTGAGCCAGGTCAGTACCTGGATCGGAGACCTCCAGGGAAAACCAGGTTGCTTTTGGAAGAGGTGTTAGCGCAGGGGAAGCTCACCCTGTGGTCTGTGTGGGTCCTAACGTCCCAGTATAGTGACAAGGACACTATAATGTAAAAGGCACCTTCCTTCGGATGAGACATTATACCGGGGTCCTGACACTCTGTGGTCATTAAAACTCCCATGGTACTTCCATTTCATGTTTTAAAGTCAGTATACAATTAAATATGGCATTACAGTAGAAATATAGCAAACTGCAGTTTTAATCAATTTTGTATTATTTTAGGTTTTTAACTTAAGTTTAACAGTTTTCAAAAAAGTATGTAAACTTGAACACATTGATTTGTAGGTATATAGTTTTGGTGGCGTTTGTGTCTAAGTGAGAAATGTATTCATGCAATTTGAATGCATTTTGTGCCAAAGCAATGGTAAATGATCCGCAGTTTAACCCACATAGACTGCTGTTGTGCTCACTGGGTGAAGAGTTTTGAAAAATAAACCAAAGAATGGAGAAATGTATCAGTGTCATCGCACATCTGCGGTAAAAAACGAAGCTCAGAATCGATTCTTAAATTCTCAAATTCTCTCCCTTAGTATACACTATTGAATATCTGCAGACACACGCCTTGGAGAAGTGCACAAAATGTTTATTTACCGATTCGGTTTCGCTGACCAAGAACTGGTGGAATTTCTCCAGGAGTGGAGACTTGCGCAAGATCTTTCTGCTTAGATTAGTGTGCCACGCCAGTTCATCAGGATACCTATAACAGCATGATGAGAGTAAAAAGCAGATCTGAAGTACTATGTTCTACAGATTTCCAACTCACACAAGTAAAACACAAACAAATTGTTCTCCATCTTACCAACTTAGGGGCTGAGGAGCCTCAATCTTCTGCCCATCCACTTCAAGATCTTGTACCTCTTTGAAGTATTTCTCTTTAAGAGTATGAAGGATTTCTTTTGCATGACTGAATATTAAAGGAGATGAGAAAGGGAAAACATTATTGTATAATTGCATTGTCCTCTGAACTATCCAGGAAAGTTGTTAACCAGTATGGCCTTGTCAATGCTGATAACAAAGCAGGATGGCTGATGGCCAATAGTAAATGAAAAGATTCTGAGAGAAGTACATAAAAGTTAAACCATTTTTTAACCATCACCCCTGTTTTAGAGCATAGATCTGAACTTAAATGTTTGGAATTCATGAATGTTTTCAAATACAGACCTAAGGTTGGTCCCTTTTTAATGAATATACTATTTAACATTTTATATTTTATACAAAATATACTTTTTACAAAATTAAATGGGACTCTAAAAAGTCATATCATGTTTAACAAAGCTTTGTTCCAAATTTGAAGCTGATATCACAAAAAATTGAGGTTCCTGCACGAATTTGTTTAGGCACTATAACAAAAATAGCCAGCGGGTAGCACCCGCATCCCATTGAATGTTTTTAACCTCCTGTCACAAATTAATACCTTTCTGTCACAATATCTCTTCTATAAAGAAACAGTGGCCAATATGGAACCTTGAGTCTCTGACTTATCCAACAATGTGTTTTGTCAATATTAAATTTTAAAATAGAGTAGAACATTTTGTAAAATATGAAACATAATGCCGCCCAAAAAGAAAAATTAAGGTAAGTTTCCATGTCCAATTTCAAAAAGGTTTTTACATGATGAAATTTGAGTCTTTAGAGTTGGCATGAAACAGAAGCTGTGATAGTCTTATCTTCACATTGTGCCATATATCTGAGTGAAATGGCATCTTGAACAAAAAAATAAAAAATTAAGCCAAGACTTGATTTTGTCCATCAGGAATAGATTTGATCATTGTGGTTTGCTATTGCTCTGATCTCAAGTGAGTGACAGGTTGTACTGGCCTGGCACCATCAGGACAGAGAAGAGATGATGTTGCTTGTATTGATTAAAGATTATGAGTGCATATGAATTGGAAAAAAAACCAATGATGTGCACGGATAAATCTTTTATAATAAAAACTGCAATATTCCACAAAAAATAATAATTGACAATTTTGATTTAATGGTGAGTGACTTTAAACTTTCGAATGACACCTAATTTTTGATGATTTCTAAAATATTTTATAGGGAAAAGAGGCAATAAAAAAGTGTGCTAAGTGTCTTGCTACTTGGAGACTGACAGTTAAAAGGTTAACATCATATTTCAAATTGTGTGGCAGGCAAAACACATGTTTGTCATGTAATATAAAACGTTTGGACCTGCAGAAAATGTCAATCACCTCTTGTATCCTGTGATTCGTATTGTAGCTGGCAGTGGCTCCCTCATGGCCTCCATGAACTCTTCAAACTCTCCATCTGGGACAATCTTTAGCTCTTTGTAGTAATGCTCAAAGAGTTGGTTTTCCTTGATGATCTCAGAGTATCCAGCTCCCCAACCCTGCAAAAAGAACCCATGCGAGTGCAGTGCACCAATTACTTTAAGTATATTATTACTACCCACAACACATTAACCACGAGATTACATTGCTATATATATACACAATAATTTTGATGTGTGTATTTACAATGTAGCATATGTTAAATGTATAAATGATTGTGCAGCATTGGCACTGAGCAGAAAAGTAAGAAGCTAACGTTAGAGCAGTTAGCAAACTCACAGCATCATCTCTGCTCCTTTTCGCCTCTGGTCTTCCATCTCTGAACTGCTGAGGTTTTTGTCTGTTTCTATTTCTTCTGCCCATGTTGCAGACGCATACAACTCTGGATATAAACCTGCGTTGCGTGTTGATTGAGTGCCTTAATAATGTCTAAGTAACTGTACTTTTCAGCTCCTGCTGAACTCAACTCACGTGTATGTGACGCAGTCCAAACAAGCGCACATTCAACTGAAAGACCCCTTCTTTGGTGTCCGCAATATTGCCCGACTGAAAGACTCCTTCTTTGCATAGCTTCTTTGGCGAACTTAAAATGCAGTAACGTTAGTATCAAAGCCGTCTAAGCCCATATTAGACATTCTCTTGTTGTATTCTAATAGTATTCTAAACCTTTGACATTCAATCCAAATAAACTTATTGCCAGATAAAAATAACACAACATTATATATTAAAAAAAATATATACCGGTAAATAAAATATCTGCGTAATTAAAATGTGAGGTTTCAGCATATCACAAAAGTCTCACCCGTGACATCTTTAGAAAGTTAGATTTGTTTTTCTGTGTTTTCTCAGAAACACTACCAAATTGGTTCAACATTTTAGTTAAATATATATATATTGCTTGTTGCTGCACCAACGTTTATTTATTGGTATTTATTTACTTATTAATTATACTATAATACTTTAGTGGTATTCAGGCGTGTAAAAGACACATACCCCGCCCATTGCCTCTCCTGATTGGCTAAAAACAAGTAGTAGATGGGCGGGTCTCCCAGATTTCCATGGAGTCAGTTCGTGCACGAGAACGAGTTAAAGCAGGCTTTACTCACAAACATTACCAAACCATTTCTTCTGCTTATATGTAGTTTTTCCATTAGCAACTATGGACGCTGTTCTGAAGATATTATTTTCTTCGGAAGAGGAAGAACGGTACGTTTTGGATTGTTTATCGTACTTGATGATGGTGATGGCATTAATAACTTTTGTGACTTTACTCTTTGAGCACGTGCCCTATGGCAGATATGCATCCAGCGGGTATGGATTCCCTGTAAATGTCAAGTTCGCCTGGTTCGTTCAAGAATTGCCGTCTTTTCTGGTGCCTTTGTGTTTAGTACTATGGAGTCCATGTGCAAAGATAATACACCTGCCCAATCAACTGCTTCTTCTCATGTTCTTTTGCCATTATGCTCAAAGGTATGATTTGTTCTTGTAGCTTACGCAACGGGGGTGGGGAAAAGTCCATACATGTGTCAGTAAATTATCTTATATTGTCTTGCAAGTGGCAACTTTATATTAAACATGTATTTCTCCAGGTCCCTCATCTACCCATTTTTAATTCGAGGAGGAAAATCAACACCATTCATCTCTTTTGCTCTGGCCTTTGTCTTCTGCATCTATAATGGGTACCTGCAGGCAAGATACCTGAGTCACTATGCAGATTACCCAGCTGATTGGGTTACACATCCCTGTTTCATCACAGGTGGGTGCTAGTGAGTAATTATTTATAGTGTATAAGGTGTCATTTTCAATCAGCTAGTATCGTATTCTCTTTCATACATAATAGAATCAGGTGTTGATTTCTTTCAACCTTTAAAAGTCGGCATGACACGGACGTTGTGATAGTCTTTTCTTCCTTATTGTGACTTAAATATAAGTGAAACCGCTTATTGAACAAGAAAAAATGCAGGGCGGGACTTGTTCGCTATTTCTGTGATGTCATGTGAGTGACATGTTCCGCCCTCGCACCAGTAAACACGTCATGAGAGAAGAAAAGAGACATTTTGTAGAAGGGAGGGGAAGTTATTTTGATTTAAGTTTAGTAGAGCATATGCTTTTTTTTTTTTAATGTATGATGTGCACGGATTAATCATTCGTAATAAATACTAAAATATTCCATAAAAAAACAAGAATTGCTTTAAGAGCTGACACTGGAATACATCCATCACCACCAGGGCACCATCAGCATGGATATGATGAGAGAACACGGCACATTCAATGACTCTATTCTTCAAGAAAGAAACATTTAAAAAAATCACTTGTCAGGATTATTGTTAATCTCACATTCTAGTTCTTTTCCCTGAACCTTAGGTCACCTGACCTGGTTACTTTAACATTGACCACTGCAGAGTTATATTGTTTTTTCTTTCTGAACTCTAGCTGATATGGTTGACCGAACATTAGCTGTCATTCTCTGTATTCATCTGTATTCCCTACATGCTTTTGTAGCTATTATTTTATTAAAGTATTCAAATATATAACCTGGACAAAACTCTATTAGTATTTAGATTTATCTAATTATATATATATATATATATATATATATATATATATATATATATATATTACATGCGCGCGCACACACACTTAGTTGTGGATATATTGTAAATTTTCATTTATTCCTGTGATGGCAAAGCTGACTATTTCTGCATCATTACTCTAGTCTTCAGTGTCACGTGAATCGTGATCCTTCTGAAGTCATTCTAATATGCTGATTTACTGCTCAAGAAACATTTCTGAGCAATCAGATTTCTATCAATGTTGAAAACGGTTGTGCAGATTGTGTTTCATATTCTGAATCTATAATGCTGTATTTTTTTTCAGGGTCTTGTATGTGGTTCCTGGGATGGATCATTAACATTCACTCTGACCATATCCTCAGGAACCTTCGCAAGCCTGGAGAGACGGGTTATAAGATACCTAGAGGTAAGACAATAATTATTAGACTGACAGCACCATTTATGAATTGGAAATGTGTTGGAGAGAGAAATGTGGCCTAAATTGTTCAACTGAAATGAACTAAAATGTTTACCATGCATCTTTACCATGTTCCACATAATTATAAAACAATCACAACATTTTGAGTGACCACTTAGGAACGTGGCATGGAGCTTTAGATTTTAGGAATAGACTGATTTGACTCAACCACACTTTTAAATACCCACAATTCATAAAATTTTCATAAACGCACAGTGTCATTGTACATACTAATTCAAGAGTATTCAGAACAGAACAGCAGAAATCATTTGAACCATACCACATGCATTCAGCTCAAATGGGTGGTCAACGCTAGGGCGTCCTCTTCAGTGCTGGTTTGAATGTTGACGTAATGCTAACACCTCTTGTGAATTTGGCTTTGACTTGGAATGAAAATAAAAATAGATGCCCTTGCTGGTCATGACTCATTTCCTCAGCAACTTGTCAGGACCAACCAGCTCCAGAGATCATAATAATTTGTGACATGCACTTCTATCTCTTTTCCTAAACACTCAGTCAATGCAAAATATAAATCATGTAAATCATCTCTTATTTCACTAACTTTTTATTAAAAGTATTTTAAAGCTGTCTGACATCACAACTTCAGATGATATTATCAAAAAATATTATGCTTGTTTTTCAGCAAGTCCGTCAGCTTTAAAAAAAAGAAAGTGAATTGACTGATACAGTATATGAATTTAGGATTTAGGAATTTAAATTATTGTGGTATGTCAAAGTTGTTTAAGATCCAAAAACTTGTTCTTGTTTTATTTGATGCAGAAGTGATGACTGACATGATGAATCAGACATGCTTTATTTCTGACAAATTAAACCAGGCAGCTGGTCAGATGGTTTCACACTTCATTAGACACATGTGATGCAGTTTCACTGCTTTAAAACTGACTTGAAATTTGTTTCTTATTGATTTGCAAACAGACTGTTTGTGTGATGTCTTCCATTTGAGTGTCTCTTCATAACTATTTTCTGTTCATAGGGGGCATGTTTGAGTATGTATCTGGAGCGAACTTCTTAGGTGAGATTTTGGAATGGACTGGATTTGCTCTGGCCGGTCACTCGATCCACAGTGCAGCTTTCGCTCTCTTCACTCTTATTGTGCTGTCCTGCAGAGGAATGGCCCACCACAAGTAAGGCATTGCATTCTGAAACAATGGATTCTTTCTCAATGTGACTGCAATTATAAAAAAAAAAAATGCTTTCATTTCTCATATGTCTGATTTAATTCCAGAATCATAAGAAATATATATTTTAATAAGATATATATAAATATTAAAAAAGATTAAGCCTATTTTAGGACAGTCACGATTTTCATCATAGTTAAGCACATTTTTCCCCACATAAATTGTAGGATGATTTTTTTGAGTAAATGTTTTATTTTCCCAGTGATTATTCTCAGTAGATTCTCATTCCTGTAATATTATATAATAAATAACTGATTTCAGTAAGCATAAATGAATTTCAACAGCTACTACAATGACATAACTATTTAAACATTTAACTTGTTAACTGTCAGTATCCTGGTAGCACTTGGTGCACTTTTTCGTTGTCATTTTTCCCTTCACATATTTTAGTAATCATCATAAATTTGGTATAATCGAAAGCTTAAACGCTCAAAATTCTTACCGTGAAAACGTTTTGAAATTGCATATTGCCTTGTCATGGAAACAGTATTTTAAAACCTGTAAGCGGGCTCAATTTTTGGGATTATCAAATTTGGTTAGACGCATAACTTTGATTTTCTAGCAATCAATTTTAGTCCAAATTATTTTGAATAAATAAATATATATATGTATAAAATATATTTTTTGATTTTACATTAAACTCAAACTTCTATAATGTTTTTACACTTTAATTTATTGAAGTGCTTTAAGTGCAATAATATATTAAATCATATTTTTTTTTCAATATTTTTTTTAGGGTCAAATATGACCTAGACATGTTCTATAATAATAAATATTTTGATATCAGTATGACAGATTGTTGTTTGAAATGTGCTATTTCATTTTACAGGTGGTATCTAGCAAAATTTGAAGACTATCCAAAATCAAGGAAAGCTTTAATACCGTTTGTACTCTGATCCCGTGGTAAGCCCAGCGGCCACTCTCCCACAGTGTTCCAAAGAAAGTGGTGTCGTAACATACAGAGACTGGGGAAAATGTATTGAGCATTACAAAAACTCAATTTTACAAGACACATTTTTATTTCAGTTTTATAGCATGTACATTTTTGAAGTGCAAAACAGCATTACTGTGAGAGATCTCACAGTGTCTCAATGGAGAGATCAGATGAGATACACATGGCAGATAGATGCTACCATAATGCAGAACTTGCCAATTAACTCCTAAATGCATGAACGTTTCTACTATCGCCAATTATTACAAATTCGGGTCTTTAGCGACCCGGATCTACATCTAACTCGAATGGATCTCTAACTGCCTCATTAGTTTAAAACTCTCTTGATATTTTAATGACAATTACAAAAGAATAAAGCATATTTTGTTACCTTTTGTAACTTGGAAGGGTTCAATTTGACAACATTATTATCATCATTGTGTATCAGACAGTGCCACGTTAAGGAAAAAAGGTGAATTGCACTTAATGAGTCATACGAGATTTAACTATTGCAGAAAAAACACTATTACATACCTATACACTTTTTACAAAAAATAATTAGAAAACAGATTTTTTTTCTTGTTATATTGTTTATAATGATTAGATTGAGGAATACTAAGAAGGTTGATGTCTAACTTTAAAAGATGAATGAGGGGGAGGCTAGTGAATGACGTCCTGGATCGATAAAGTCACTCAGTCGTTTTTTTAAAACGGTAACCCTGTGTCAGCAAAACATGGACTTTTTGAACTGTGCTAATGGTCATGCTGGATTCAAGGTTATCTGAGTAAGACCCCAGAAAAGGTGAAGGTGCACATGATTTATCTGTTAGAAGAGTGAGTACTGCAGGTGTGACCATGTCATTTTACACAGATGACGGCTGCATCCGAAATCGCTTATTCTCTGAGTAGGTACTTCTTTTTTGAATGAGTAATTATTTTATGGCAGTAAAAAAGTAAATTCTATATAGGATTAATGTAATCCGTACATTATCATGTTGTCTTTGTCATGTGACCTACCATTTGCATCGTTTCACTGCTATTGACAACTCCTCTTCTGTGGCCTCATTGGATAGTAAAGTGTCCATTGGATGCACACTTCAGAATCTTGCCAGTAGTAGTAAGTCATATGTGTACTTTTTGCCTACTGTTTTATGAATACTGTGGATTTAGACGCACTACTCTTTTTAATATACTGATTTTTGCTTACTATATAGTAGGGAAGTATCTGATTTCAGGTTCAGCCCATATCCAAAATGTTTAGACCTTCATGGCGAATTTGCATTCGTGTCAAAATGTTCCAGGTTACTGTAAAAAGAGTGTTAAAATAAAATCTGTTTAAGAGATTTCAAATGTGTAATGGTGTTATGTTTACTGATTACTTAGAAGGTTTAAGAAATTACATTTAATGAATTCCAACAGAGGCACATTTTGTACATTATTGTCATCGCAATGAATGGATTTGACTGTCTTAGATCTTAACACAATTAAATGCATCTTCTGTCAAACAAGTTTTTCCCTGACGTTTATCAAGAACATTCAGGCAACAGATGGCAGGGTTTATATACTGTAGGCTCAGTACATGAAGCTGTCAAAATGAAGTATTAAGATCAATAACCAGAAGTATCCCAAGTCCGAATGCTGCTCTCAAAGAAAAAGAACTGCATACCTTGCCATAAAAGGAAGGCTATGATTATTTATTTTTCGAAATGCCTGCCCTGAATATATGGGATGATGTCATTTTTTTATGTCATTGTAAGATAATTATTGTATGTTTACAGCGATCATGCAGGTCATGGTAAATTTACCATAATACTATCTTTACTACATCGGATGAACAACAATATTGTCACAAAACTCATGGTTTCTTCATTCCCATTATAGCTACAACTGTTTTTGTAGAGAAGTTATGCTTGTAACGTCATCATTTACCATCGCTGACATGCTTTGACATGCTGCATGGGGGCTCCCATAATACCTTCAGGCACAATGTTTGAAATATGGCAAGAGTTGTGTGTTGTAAGTCAGCACTGTCAGCAGAGAAAGTGTTCATTTACTATGGAATGTGAAAGGTCATATAAATTGCTTCTAAATATCCCATTGTCTATTCTGTAATACTGTGTGAAATAAGTATTTCGTATAATTGTATAATATAGGCTACGTTATCCATCTTTTTAATAGTTCAGCTCATCTGTTTTCTTTTACTTCAGCATATGCCTCAAACATACTTCAGGTTTAATTTAGTGACATTGAAGTTCAAAATATCCTAGTTTATTCTCCTTAGATGTTCATGGTCAATCTGTTGGAAGAGTCAGGTGGGGCAGTGAGCAATCTGTCAGACCGTTGTTTAGATAAATAGCCCCAGGCAAAGCAATGATGAAATCCTCCTGCAAACCACATTGCACACGTAGGCTACATGACCTTTTGCAGCACCGAGCATCCCCCTCACTTGGGCTTAAGGCTTTGAGTAATGTTGGAGAATGCTAGAGCTTGTTATACCACTTAAGAGCAGCAGGATGCACAATCCGCTGTATGGATTAACCATCTCTGCGTTTCTGCATGTGACAAGGAGCACACAAGATGTCTGTTCTTGACCGTGAGGGGCTTCCCACACCGTACACACATGCTGCACGTGAGCTGAAGGCAAAGCACTCCTTGCGTAATCACCGTGGGAGGAGCTTATCCGCTCTCTTCAGCATGTCAGATTATGATTTATTATTACCAACAGAGAAACCCTGTTCTTTCCTCGAAAGCATGATGGCAATTTAACATTTAGGCTTGCCTTTTATTTTGTCTTGCTTCTTAGGTTTTTTTTTTAATGTAATTTGCAATAAAAGGGAAATTGATTTCAAATTGGAGCGTGAAATTGTTTTACTTCCTGGAAATTAATGCATTTTTTCATAATTTTATCAGACTGGCATTGCTTCCCTTTGCATATTTCTGTGTACATCTTTAAAACATTTCATTTAAGGGACAGTTCACCCAAAAATGAAAATTCTGTCATCATTTACTCACCCTTATGTTGTTCCGAACCTGTATGAGATTCTTCATTGACTTTCATAGTATTTTTTTTCTTACTATGGAAGTCAGTGGCTACCATCAACTGTTTGATTACCAACATTATTCAAAATATCTTCTTTTTAGTTCAACAGAAGAAAGAAACTCATACGGGTTTAGAACAACATAAGCGTGTGTAAAAGATGAAAGAATTTTCAATTTTTGGTGAACTATCCCTTTAAGGATTTAATCACCATATTATTATTTACCATTAAAATATTGTTTTCAGCTTGAACTTCACATCAGGAACCGGATATTTTTGTCAGTAACACATTCTGCATCTGGAGAACTTCTGCAGCATTAAGAAAACAGCTATTTTTGTATGTATTGTTTTAAAAAGAAGAATGTATTAAAAAAATGATTAATCATAATTATACATTACTTTTTTTGTTTATGTATTTATTGTTAATACATTAAAACAATTAATCATGATTAACCATAGTTTCTGTTGATAAAAATTATCTTCTGTTTTTTTTTAAAGAATTTAAGCAAAAAAAAGGCCTACAGTTGAAAAAAAAATCCGCCTTGCTAGAGAGGCCTTCGATTACTGACTTTAAATTTGATTAATGACCTTGAAGTAAGATTAGCCACCAAAACAGATTTTATTCTTTAATCTCAAAATAGTCAATGTAAATACTTTTAGATAGTAGATGTCCACTTATTTTGCCTTTTCCACGATATCTGACAATGCAGCCTTGTATAATATAAAACATCAATGCACATAATGCAACTTTATGATATTAAACAAAGATTCTAGAAGCATCTCTTCATTTGTATTGCGCACATCAACAAGAACGCGGCCATTTATAATCATGAAGCTGCCGTCGTCACTGCTCACTGAGCGCGCGCTGCGTTTTATCGCGTCGCGGAGTCGTGGTGTAGATTGATTTTAGCCAGGGTTGTAAATTCAAATGTGTCCTCGCTTGGATGCCGGTTAGAAGGGTGGGGTTGCTGAATAGCTTCCGATTGCGCCTGCTCGGTGTGGAGTTGTGTGGGGGTGTGTGCAGCCCCGATGGTTTAAATCCTACACATGCGTACTGGATTTCGGGGTTCAAGGGAATATACGCCATATTGGAAACACTGGATAGTTTAGCTAACAGTTTAGCTAGCGGGGGGAAAAGAGCCACTAATTAACTCCCGTTGGTCGGTTGTGGCGTTTGGCACGTCATTATTTTCCCTGTCGTCTCGCGTTACCCAGTTTACAGGCACATTCTCGCAGTCCGGACTCAAACTTATCCGCTGAACGGGGGGAAAAGGTGTTTGTTTGTTTGACAGGGCTGTTAGAAAGACAAGTTGAATGGATCCGAGGGTCGCTTGGATTCAGCCGGAACAGAAAGGTCCTGCGAACGCTTTATGGATGCGTGTGTGGGAAACGTCTCAGGTAAACCGGACTAACACAGGTCAGCACCAGAACCACCATCACCACAACAGCCTCAGTGTCAATTATCCTGCGTTTGACGTTTATAAGGCTGTAGCGTCCAATGCGAATAACAGCACTATCATTAAAAACAACAGCACTGCGATCCCAGGTAGCGGCTCTGTGGCTCACCCGTTAAATGGAAACACGGGAGACGGCAATATGACCCAAAAGACCGGCTCGGTGGTGGATTTGGCGTCCAGTTGCTCTAAAATAAGGACTACAAGCCCTAATGTGATCGCTGGGAATATGAACAAGGGCCATCCATTTTTTACTTGCAGCGAGAACGTGTTGAATAATGTCAACCATCATCATCATCATCCTCATCTACGGCATTTCAATCTAACGTTAGAGCAGCAGCAGCAGAGTTGCATGAAGCGCCACCCGTCCCATCCGGCAGCGATTCACAACCACCATCACCACCACCATCATCCGGGCCGGAGGAAAAGCGATAATAAGGCCAGCACCTATGGGATAAACTACTTGCTCTCCAACTGGACTAACGGCAATTATGAGAACTCCGGCACGCCGTGGAAGACGAGGAAATATAACCCAGGGGTTGACGGGTGAGATGAGCTTGATTTATAACAGCAGCAGCGCTCGTTATAATGTTACGCTATTTTTTTCTGTGGCCTTTTGTGTGTGATAGTGTCACTGGGCCTTATTTTGACGTGTTGGACCGGGACTTTAGCTTTAGCACGATAGCCGGTTGTCCTATGTTTAGTGGGTTGGGTCACTTGTGGAATGTGTGTGACTGTGCGTGTGTTAGCAGTAACGCTAGCGATGTCCTATTCGTCAACGAATCGTTATTTTGAGTCGGATCTCTTCCGGTCTGTACGATTCATTCACGAATTGAATTGAATCATTCTGTGTTACGTTGAGTGAACAGCCATTGATTCGCTGAATTAAGAACCATAGATGTAGATTTTATTTAAGCGAATATCTTTTAATGCACTGAATCATAGCAGAAAAAACCTAACCTGGGACACATCAAATTACAATAAACATCCTTATTAATAAGGCTTAAAACTAATAGTAGACGTTTTGAAACGCTATCAAAGTGCAACAGGCAAAAAAAAAAAAAAAATCCTGTTAATTTTCTCCGTGAGAGGATTTAATTTTTTACAGTATCTTATATAAACCTAAAGATCGATCTACTGTGAGCTACGAATGTAATCCCACTTTAACTACTAGTTATACTGATAATCACGATTATTTTGTTCAAATTAAATCGCGATTATTTTCATGTGAGAAATTACAGAGAAAAAGGTGTTTGTGTGTGTGTGTGTATATGTATATATATATATATATATATATATATATATATATATATATATATATATATATATATAATGTGTGTGTATATATATATATATAGAGAGAGAGAGAGAGACACGATACCCTTATGGCACGATTCGATACATATCATGATACTGAACTCACCCACGATATTATTGATCTACTCCAAGACTTATGGTAAAAGGTTAACTATTTACCGTTGATTCAAATGCTAAATTTGATTTTACATTTGGGGTGGAAATTAATAGACTTGGACTAAGTCCTGGCAGGTAACCCAATGCACAGGACAATGGTGACACCAGAATAAAAATATTGATGATTCTTAAGCTGAAATATTTTAGAAGAATATGCTTGCGCACTGTCACTGGCTAGATGCATTTAATATAATGTAGACCACTTTTTACTGGTTACAGATATTTTGCATTCTCAGCAGGACACAAAAATATTCCCCCATTATTATACAATATATTTAACATTTTATTATATATATATATATATATATATATATATATATATATATATATATATATATATATATATATATATATATATTAGTAGTTAACTTTAATGTAGAACTGACACTAAAACTCTGTTAACTTCAATTTTTCTCACACAGAAATTTTCTTTTTGGGTGAATATCCACGATACAAATTGATGCATTTTTGTGTTGTGATGTATTGTGGCATGATATATTGTTACACACCTATATATGTATATATATATATGTGTGTGTGTGTGTTACAATTTTTGCAGATGAGATTGTTTTTTTCAATGAACACATTTACAGCTGCATCCCCATCTCCAGCTGCTGTCAAACGTGCTGTTCTAAGAGACAAAACATGTAATATTAAATTGTGAAATGCTCACATGTTTGGCAAGTGTTTACTTTTTGTCATGTTCTGATGATAAAACCACAATCCATAGTTTTCAGTCACGTGACTGTCGTGGAGCCCTAGAGCGCAAAAGTGCACAAGCCTGTCAATTTTCTATCTTAAAAACACAAATATGTGGACAAGATGCAAGTTTTGGGCACTTGTGATCCATTTACAGCAACTGCTGCAGTACTTCAATCACTAAAACCAGCTGAACGTTCTAAAATGCTAAACGTGAAAAATTCTTAGGCTGGGTTGCACCAAGGATTAGTTCACTTCAGAATTAAAAACTTCCTGATAATTTACTCACCCCCACGTCATCCAAGATGTTCATGTCATTCTTTCTTCAGTCAAAAAGAAATTAAGGTTTTTGAGGAAAACATTCCAGGATTTTTCTCCATATGTGGACTTCAACGGGAACCAACGGTTTGAAGGTCCAAATTGCAGCTTCAAAGGGCTCGACACGATCCCAGCCGAGGAATAAGGGTCGTATCTAGCGAAACGATCGGCCATTTAAAAAAAATAAATTAAACAAAGATCTTTATTATTTTTTAACCACAAATGTTCGTCTTGCACTATCTCTACTATGCGCCACGCATTACGTAATTTCTTTTCAACTGAAGAAAGAAAGATTATCAGAATTTTAATTCTGAAGTGAACTAATCCTTGAAAGTGCTGTACTGTACTAATACAGTGATCTTAAAAGATCAAATTCAGTTTACACCTTTTTGATGATGCATTCTATATACAGGTGAGCAAATGAGCCCAGAATATGAGCGCAACGCATTTCCTTTTTAATGGTTTTCGATGGGGAAAAAAAACGCTAAACAAGAAACTTCGTGTTGCATTTAATTCTGTGTTCATTTGCATATTTTGTACAAATATAGGCTACATCATCAATACAGTGTTGGTCTTTTAATGTCCCTGTCTTATTACATTGGTACTTACAACAAACTTGGTAAAAATGACTGGCAGGAAGCTGAGGAAGCGGAGTTTTGCCCTCCAGGTGGGCGTTCCTATAAGGTTGACGCATCACGTGAACACTATGAATTAACTGTCTGGTTTTTACAACTTTCACTCAGGAGCAAAAATCTGCCTTTAAATTTGAAAGACATAAAGAATTGTCATTTATCGTGATAATTATCGATATTTACTATTATGAAGATATGTATTTATTTATTTTTCCATATTGTCCTGCCCTAATTCACATTATCACAGAAGTAGGCTACCTGGATAAAAGTTTAGGTTACACTTTATTTTACAGTACGTGTACTTGCAGTGCAGTTACCGAAGAAAGTACTGGTAATATATTGTAACTGAGTTACCGTTAGTTTTACAGATAGGTTTAAGGTTAGTACCAAGTTATAACCCAGTTATTATAATTGCCTTAAGTACATAGTATATGCGGAGAGGACTGTAAAATAGTGCTACCAAAGTTTATAGTTAGATATATACTGATGTCAACAGTAGTGATCAAAATAGGGGCAAATCACATTTTGAAAGTAACTTGGCACTTTAAATAACAATTGTATTGATTGCATGGTTACGCCACTAGGCGACAAGTGAAAATGTCATTAATTCAGGAGATTTGTTCAAAAACGCTGATTCATCCAGTAATGAAACAAGTGAATTCTTTATGAGTCATTCAAACAAATTAAGTAATTAGCTCAAATTAAGCATTTTAAATAGACTGCACCAGTAATATTTTGTCAGAACCTCTAAGTTATGCTATTTTGTTTACGGTAGTTGTCTTTTCAGAATCGTGATTCTCAATTTATTCAGAATCATGCAGCTCTACTATTAACTTGATTTTTGTTACGTTTGTTGTCATCCGTCTATTGCTGTTGGCTGGATTCAGGATTTTAGTGTTTGTTGATTTATGATAATGTAAATGTAAAGGTTCATGAATTAAGTAATTATATAACCCATTTTAATTAACCATTCCACTAAATTTTGCACTTCAACGTTCTTATTGCTAATTATTTCTGTTTGGTTAAGTTTTTAATTGGCATTTAATTTTATCCATCGGGAATTGATTGGATTATGAAAAATGGCTGTTTCCATACCAAAATGGAGCCAGATCTGAATATGAGTTTGCTAAAAATGCCTAAACCCCTATTGGTACACATGTAACCAGTCAAGTTCTTAGTCCTGTGGCCCAAGTAAACTTATTGTACAGGTTGTTTATTGATTTAAAAAAAAAGAATCTATAAAAACAAATCTCAATACTCTTGCTTCATGAGTTGGTTAGGCTATGTGATGGATCTGTATAATGGCTTCTTAAATTGTACCAACTTCATTTCCATAATTTCCTTCCTTCAATTTTTCAAGGTTGCATGAAGAAATCATGGACTTTTACAATTTTATGTCTCCTCGTCCTGAGGAGGCCACCATGAGACAGGAGGTGGTGGACAGGATAGAGTCGGTCATCAAGGAGTTGTGGCCTACCGCTGATGTAAGCAAGTTTAGAGCTGATGTGTGTGTGTGTGTATATATATATATATATATATATATATATATATATATATATATATATATATATATATATAAATTGGGCTATTGGCATTATAAATTATTACTCCAAATATACAAATGTAATTGTTTTTACTTTTATGTACTTAGGTCCAGGTTTTTGGCAGCTTTAGCACTGGACTTTTTCTCCCAACCAGGTAAATGAACATGTTCAACAGTGTGTTTGATCTTGCACATTAACACAACAGTGATATTTTGAACAGAACTGTAAGCAGTTTTCAACACGTATAATGTTGCTCTTGTGATCTGTTGTTGCTGTACGGTCATAACACTATTCTCAGTAAGATGACTCTCACTGAAGGATGGGATGTGACCAAATACATCACAATCATAGCGTGCTAGCCTTTTTTGGCTCTGAGCTTACTTTCAGGAACTGAGCAAACATTTTATGATCAATTGCAATTTGCTAACTCTATGGCCCAGTTTCACAGACAGGGTTTAGTTTAAGCCAGGATTATGCCTTAGTTCAATTAGGACATTTAAGTAGCTTTTATTTATTTATTTTTATTTTTATTATTACGTTCCGTATATATACACATTACTTGTGTCTTTAAGATTTGTCAGTGCAAGTTGCTTTCAGTTAAAACAGCTCAAACATGCATTGTAGTCTAGTCTGGGATTAGGCTCAAGCCTTGTCTGTGAAGCCAGGGGTAAATGTCTAAGTGTGTGTGTGTGTGTAGCTTTCTAAACTTCTTCAGTCCCAAAATTGGTTTTGGTTTGTATGTCTCTGAAACCTGAAACATTTTCCTTGTGTTAAGTCATTAGGACTTTTTTTTTGATTGAACACTATTGAGAAAACAATGAATGTGAGTTTATTTGACCGCAAAAACACTTTGCTGTAAGGTGGTTTTGTTTTCATGTGGAGATCTAGGCCTTCCTTAGACTTATTAAAAATTTTGATTTTAACAAGTTGCCTAAACAGAAAATTGCAAGGTATTTGTATGTAGAACTATTTGAAAGATTCTGTCTGGTTCTTGTCACTGTAGTGACATTGACCTGGTGGTGTTTGGGAAATGGGAGAAACCTCCCCTGCAGCAGTTGGAGCAGGCCCTCAGAAAACACAGTGTGGCAGAACCCTATTCTATCAAAGTTCTCGACAAAGCTACTGTATGTATTTTTCCCTCTACTGTCGATTTAACATTTGCTAAACTCAGTTTGACGGTTTCTTATGCTGAGGTTGTTGCTTTTTTGTAAC
Organism: Siphateles boraxobius; assembly: GCF_051911475.1. Taxonomy (NCBI): domain Eukaryota; kingdom Metazoa; phylum Chordata; class Actinopteri; order Cypriniformes; family Leuciscidae; genus Siphateles; species Siphateles boraxobius. Next base: position 12,313,971 of record NW_027508975.1, read on the forward strand.
ACATTTGTGTGTTTCTTAGCAATTCATTATTTTATGTTTATATCTTTGAATTTTGAAGGTACCAATCATCAAACTGACAGATCAGGAGACTGAGGTGAAAGTGGACATCAGTTTTAATGTGGAGACGGGCATCAAAGCTGCTAGCTTCATCAAAGAATATGTGAAGGTAATGTTTAGCTCATTTTGTAAATCTATGTATAATCCCAGGAGTGAGTCAGATCAGTAATATTGTACAATATTAAGTATTCCCCAACTAAGCAAGCCAGAGGCAACAGTGGCAAGGAACCAAAACTCCATCAGGTGACAGAATGGAGAAAAAAAAACTTTGGAGAAACCAGGCTCAGTCGGGGGGCGCGTTTTCCTCTGGCCAACGAACGAACACAGTGTCATTATGATTCAGGCTGCATCACATGTCAGAATTTAGATCGGTAGCATTCAAATATTCATCCAGTTCCTTTTGCTTGAAGATCAGATTCATCATGCCGGTATGGAGCCGAAGCTGGCCATAGGGTCTGTGTGGAGGACCTGTCTGGTTCTTTGATGAGGATCTGTGCCGATGGCTGTCGTTTCAACGAGGCCTTCACAGGGGATTGTCTAGTAGACACGTCTCTGCTGACAATCAGGGCTGCGTTTTGGTCGTGTCTAGGTGCAGATCCACCATCTGATCTGGACCGGATCCGGCTGACTACGGTAACCTCGGGATAAGGATGAGACAGACAGACTAACATTAGCGTAGATGCTATTCTTCCAATGTAACAAGTACATTGGGTGGTATAGGAAGTGTTCCTGGTTCCGGTTGACCTCATTTATGCAGCCTAACAAATCATTTAACTAATTTGAATAATAGAAATTGATAATGTGTTATGTGAATGCCAGGTTAAAGAGATGTGTTTTTAGTCTAGATTTAAGCTGACAGCGTGTGTCTGCTTCCCAAGCAAGGCTAGGAATACTATTCCAGAGTTTGGGTGTTAAATAGGAAAAGGATCTACTGCCTGCAGTTGATTTTGATATTCCAGGCATTATCAACTGGCCAGAATTTTGAGATTGCAATAGAGACGTGAAGGACTATAATGCGTTATGTCTCTGGCAATTTTTGTACTACCACAAAAGTTGTAAAAGTTTGGTTAGTAAAAATTAATTTGTTTTTATTTTTGTGAATTGTGTTTAGCTGCTAATAGAAAAGCATGAAAAAAAATCACGATGGTATTGATTTTGTGGAAAGTGGTGTTTTGCAACTGACTACTGAGTGTGTGTGACTGATGCTGGTTATGGTGTTATGGTGGGGGGTGGGGGGCAGATCTATGTGATGTGTAAAATACTTTATGGCCTGATAAAGGTTTTTAGTTAAATTAATAAGAAGTAACCTTTTTTTTTGGATCCTGCTTGTATTTACATGTTCTGGGTGTTCTAGATTTACTCCTCGTTTGCTGATCTCGTGTCAGTCTTATAGTGTCATTGTTTGGCTAAAGGAAGGAGGAGGGTGAAGCATAATTTAACATCTGTCAGGAAGCTTTCAACGCAGAATTTTGAATAAGGAGATGACCTTCATAGCTCTCATCTGTGGAACCACAAAAGGAGATTTTTTTTTCTTACCACAGAATATATGATAGTATTGTACAGTTGCAATAAAAAATATGACGATTAAATTTACAGCACCTTCATAAATTAACCAAAAACATAAGGCGAATATAGCTACAAGCAGCAATTCTGGGCCAAACACCAAAAGCACTGCAGGTACAACAAATACAGCAAACACATCACACAACACAAGGAGCTTTCAGAAGGACTGCTATGTGCAACACAAGGAGCTTTCAGAAGCATGTGTTTTGTATCCGTATTCAGCGTAGGCCTGTTATAATTTGTAGGAGTGGTAAAAAACTGTTTTTCATATACTTCCACATTGCGGATGAGCAAAGTGTTGGAAAATGAGAAATAAGATGTTTTTGAAATTGTCGTAAATCAAGGAAGACATTGAGAGTTTTTTTTTTTGTAAAAAGCCAAACTAGGCACAAATCATAAAACTAATTTCAAAATGGCAGACAGGTGGTTCATTCGATCTTGGCTAAATAATATCGGTGGATTCAGCATGACCCAAGCAATCCATAGACATCATGATTTTCTAAAAAAACTTCAAATGTTAACAAAAATAGCGATTTTTGGGGGGGATCTTATGACCTGAATGTACATGACAAATTTTGGAACACCTCCACCTACAGATTGTGGTGCTGACGAAGTGTACCAAATTTCTCTTTGATTTATCCAAGTATTGACAGGATATAGCATTTAGTCTAATTTTGGGTTAACTTTTCATCATAACTTTTTAACAAAAAGGAATATCAATTTTATACAGTCATTTCTGTGCGGCTCTGTCCAGTGATCATCTGAGCCAAAGGAGCAGTGAAAAAACAGAATACAATACTTTTTAAAATGCCGACTACTGTAATGGGTCTTAATGTAAGATGTTGAATGTGATCAGGATGAGGAGAGTAATTGGGTGTAATAAGAATTTAGTTTATAGGACAAAAGAAAAGTGAATATTTGAACTGGGGGTGGTATATATAAATTTGGTCCTAGAGACCCCAAATTTGGTGAGGGTTTTATTCAAAACCACCCCAATAAATATGCCAAATTTTATAATTTTCCTATCCATAAGGGTGCCATACACTCCCAGTAGTGAGGAATAATAAGAATACTCTCAATTATACACACCATTAGGGAATGAGACCCAAAGTCTTTAAGACGATGTTGATCTTACATGGAGGAATGTGAGATTTATTGCTTGTCTCCAGCTATCATAACACATTATCTCATGTAAATATTTCTGCTGCTTCAGAACAGCTGGATGTTATCTACGGTGAAAGACAGCTGCATATGCAATTGCCATGTTTTAGGCTTTTGAAAGCACATAAATGCTCCGGTATTCCTGATGTCAACTTGTAATGACACTATTTTCGTAAAAAGACCAGAATAATGAAATCTCATCTCAAGTGGTCACGGAGTTGCCTTTGAGTTGCTTCTTAGTGCCTGGTGTAAACGATATTTTTTTATGTTTTAAAGTCTTAAATGTATATATTTTTTCCCCTCCCACACAGAAGTATACCGTGCTGCCTTATTTAATCTTCGTGCTGAAACAGTTCCTGCTACAGCGAGACCTCAATGAAGTCTTCACAGGAGGAATCAGCTCCTACAGTCTCATACTGATGGTCATCAGCTTCTTACAGGTGCAACATTAGCAGCCAGTCTAGTTCTTAAGCATGTAAACCGTTTCGACATTTAGGCGAAGAGAAGAACCATAGTGTTTCATATCAAAAATAACTTTTATTTGGAGGTCTGTTATTGTCTAGCATATATTTTTAAATGCATCAGCCACACTCATTTCATAAATGACTGTGCCAAACAAATAAAGAGAATGTCTTGACCCGCCTGCTGATTTTTGGTTTAACTTGCAGTTACACCCAAGAATTGATGCCAGGAATCCCAACATGAACCTTGGCATTCTGCTCATTGAGTTTTTTGAGCTGTATGGAAGACACTTTAACTACCTGAAGACAGGGATCAGGATAAAGAACGGTGGTGCTTACATGGCTAAAGAGGACATCATGAAGGCCATGAGTAATGGCTACAGGCCCTCCATGCTGTGTATTGAGGACCCTCTTCTTCCAGGTACAATTACAACAAGCTATTTATTCAAAAATTCCTCCATTAATGCAAAACCTAGTGAGCTTCTTACTGTCTACTAACTTCTGAGGCAGCTTCCTTTCTGAATTGAAACCTTATAAGTGACCAGTTTAGCTAATTCCTCAAATGAACCGCACCGAGACTGATCCCGCAATTTATTTCAATAGAGTTTGGTCTTAGCATGTTGCTAATGTAGCACCTTAAATGATTTCTGCTTGCCCATAATATTTATGCTTAAGAGGTCTATGGATATAGCAGAATTTTTTTTTTTTCATTTATTTATTTGCGTATGAGACTATGAAGAAACAAACTGTGTCTGATAATATTGTACTATTTGGTAGGGGATGGGTTATTCACAAGCTTGCAATTCGATATTGATTAATTTGTATATATATCAAGTATAATACATGGCAAATTTTCTCACGGAAAAATTTCGCAACTAACGCTCTTAGCTCTACAGGGAAATAGTTGGTTCTACATTATTATAGTAATGTATATTCGTATCAATTCATATTCCTATAATAATTCATATGAAAAGTGCATAGCCTAAAATATTTAAGAGTCAGTATCGGTTCTTAAAAATCAAGAAATTAGAAGCATTAACTTATTCCTATGAATGCACTTCAATACAGAATCAATCGTTAATCGAAATTTAATTGAATCAAAAATCTATAAATTGTTAATCGAATCAATTCACTATCTACCCAAATATTTACACTCCCATTATACAAATATTAGCACACAAAGATATTTCAAACTAATCAAATTCTATCACCTTATATTTGTGTATATTTTGTTCTCTCAACTTTTTTTGTTTTGGATTTAAAGTAGTCATCATGCTTTCCACAATACATTTGTTGTATTGCCTTTTCCTGGAATCTAAATTTGGCCAGAACACAGCATCTCTTTAAAGGCAGCTGCCTACATTTTAGGACAGACTTTAAGGAATCATTAGCATGCTTCAGATGCAATGTTGTCATTGATGTGACACTTAAGGAATTGTTTGAAAATGAGATGTTCTGTCTCATTATTTGCATTTAGGCATTACTGAATTTCTTTTAAATACGTGAAAAAGTAATTTACTGCAAGTATAAAGAACTAATATATGTACTTCTTTTCCTTTTCTTTGTGTGACTGCTCAGGTAATGATGTGGGCAGAAGCTCTTATGGTGCCATGCAGGTGAAGGAGGCTTTTGACTATGCGTATATAATACTGAGTCACGCCGTCTCACCTCTTGCACGTTCTTACCCCAACAAAGACAGTGACAGGTACAGCTCTCATGGACATGTTCACCCTAATTCTTTAAAATTTTCAGTTTTATTTAACATGTCATTTATCTTGTCCCCTCAGCACTTTGGGCCGTATTATTAAAGTCACGCAGGAAGTCATTGACTACAGGGAGTGGATCATAAAGAAGTGGGGTGGCAGACACAACTCCCGCTTGGAGAGGAATCCAGGTACGTCTCAATGTGAAGAATTTCTCAGAATATATCTAATGACTGCAGATACTAGGTCAATTTCATCTATGTTTGTTTTTGATTGTACGTTATAATGTTTCCCGGTGCAATAAGTTCTCATTGATAAGGCATTATAGATAGTCACTAATGTCCTGGGGTGGAGTGTGTTTCAAAAATTTTTACAGCATTGTAATGATGCATTTTAGGATATTGCAAGGCCCCAAATTCGATGCAGGGCAGCATAGCATTGATATGAAGAAAAGAAAAGAGTTAAGTAAAGGCAGTCCCAGAATGTGAATATAAAAAGGTCTTACACTTGTCCTGCTGCATTTAAAACATTTTTTATTTATTATTTTATTTGTAGAAACTAGCAATGACAATAGAATAAAATAAGTAACTAAAGTTATTATAATTACAGTTTAAACTTTTAGAATCCACACGTTTTAAGAGCTGAATGTTCTTCAGGGATCCCACTCTTTTTAATCAATAAATTTAGATGATTTCTTCAGACGGTTTTGATGTACTGGATAAGGTTTTTCGAAAATCGTTTTTACTTTCAATTACTTAAAATATTATGTAGCTTCGCATGATTAGAAAAACATTTAATCCCTAATGAAAGTGGCTAAGGCGTTTTAATCATTTACATGACATTTCCAGGTCTAGAAATCAATTTTTTTTAAGTTAACCAGGTTTTTATAGATTGTGGGAAGCCTGGTTCTTCAGAGCCAAAAATAGGGGGTGTGAAATAAAATATGAATATGAAATATCTATTTTGGATTTTTTTTTATGCTTGTTTTGCTGTATTTTAAATCAAGTTGTTTTAAGGCCCCCTTGTGGAAGCCGCTGTCCTAGATGTTGGTCGAAGTAAGAAATGAATTATGAATCTATCAAAAGTATATAAAGGCCCAATAAAAGCCTTTGTTAGACTGCATTGCATCACTTCTTATTGCTTTCATTTTGTCCTCTGTGCTTGCAATGCATTAATATACATTTTCTGACGAAGTGTAGCTTTGTAGGTGCCCTAGAAGTGAGAAAGTGTCCTCCTCAACAGCATTTTATCCCTTTCACACATCTCATTCATGTTATATTAAACTAAAGCTTGATATATCAATTTGGTAATGGAGTATGTGAACTTTTAAAATTTGTCCGTCGAAGTCCTCAGTGGTTTGACAGGCGGATAGTTGCCCTGCAGCGAATCTGCTTATTTCAATTCAGCCATGTTTCAAATGAAACCTGCTTTGATTTGGCTGATGTTTTGATGGCTTTTGCATACAGGTCCATCTCATAAAGACTCAGTGGATCAGGTGGAGACGGTCACACTGCTGGGCGTAGGTGTGGAGGACCAGCAGCAGAGGGACTCTGTGTCCCCTCACAGCGTAGACTCACCCATGTCCCTGTCCAGCCCTCAACAGCACTCCTCTGCCTCTTCTGCATCCTCGCTGTCAGGCAGCGATATCGTAAGCATCATCCTTCTTCTGTGTCCGTACTTTAACCCTATAAACACTATTCATGTGTGTCGTATTTATGCCAAATGGTCCTTTAAATGATTATAACTTAAACCTGTTATACATAATCTCAAAAATCGACTACATCCCTTCTGTCATCTGATTGATAGTTTAAACCTTTTGGCAACTAAAAGGGCTTTAGTATCATTAAAAAAATCAATAATTCTTTCACAGAAAAAAAGACGTGTACAACGAACTAAGGTGGATATTTTTACAATAAATATAAGAATAACATTTAAACTATAGTAATCTTACAAGATGAACACTTACCGGACTGGAACAACTTAGTTTTACTTAATTCACTTTTGTTTTTATTTTTTATATAATAATACTGAAATGTGAGTGTTAAATATAGGGCTGCACAATTCTTGTTAAATTGATGTGTGGTTGAACAGACTGTTTGTGAAGATGTTTCATACCTAGCCTACATGAAAACTGCTCTCTCTGGCTCAGCGGCAGTGCAAACGCAGATTTGAGTGTTCCGCTCTAAACGTACTTGTCAGGTTTAATAAACCTAGCTGATTCATTGTCATTTAGGAATTAGATTGCGTGGGTGTTGGAATAGAAAAAGTGATCTTTTAACGATTAACCATGCAGCTCTATTCAAATGTTACATAAGGCTGTTGAGGAACAATCTCTCAATTGTATTGAAATGGATTGGATGTTTTGCCCCCTAAACCCGTCCACCCCCCACCCACAATAGAAACAACAGAGTTTTGATAGTAAGATGATATTTAAATGCTTAGATTTATTACGACCTATTATTGGAAGATATAGTAAATTATATTTATATGCATTTTATGCAAGTAGTCTGCTATACTGTTATAAGGACTTATGTAAGCTCTTATTGATTTACATTACAAGCTAATGGATTTTTTCTTATGCTTTGGCGATATAAATATCAGTGACTGCACAAAATTGTATACTTTTGCTTCATTTGGGCCTCTGAATAAACTGAGCTTCATATTCTTACTATATTATATGAACCATAAAAGCCTAATCTATCATATGATACTCAACAAAAAGATTGTTTTTGTCTAAAGATTCAACCAAACAAAAAAAAAGATTATTATTTTATATGTCAGACTTTACAGGGCTAATATGCCTTAGATTGTCATTCCCTCTCACATAACTGACTTCTGCTCCTCCAGGACTCTGACTCCACACCGTATGTCACTCCACCTGTAGCCCCCTTCCCTCTCCAGATTCTGCCGCAGGGACCCCTGTCATCAGCGCTTCAGATGGGCACGGGCAAAGCCAGCATCACGGCAGCACTCACCATGCCTCAGGCCACCCAGGTGAGGGGTGATTTTGGTTTGGTAGCTAATTGTGATGATGATGACAACACTGGCATGTTCTTGAAACCAACTTCCCCTCTCACTCCGTTTCTCTAGGCGAGAGTTTCAATCCCAGGCAATCTTTCTCTCCACGCTCTACCTGGCAGACAGGTGTGTATGGCAGATGGACCACCCCCATACCTCCACATGCCCCCCCCTGCAGTCCCCCCAGCTCCCCCCAGCCCTCTACCCAGTCCCCACCATCATCCAAAGGTAGGCTGTCCCACATGCGCTCTCCTGTACATGCTGTATCTTGACAGTGAGCCCAACTTTCCCTCCTTCATCTAGACTTCACAGACTAGTTAGATGACAGGATAGGGTAAAATTATGAAATGTAATGACCACCTTGGTGTTAATGTAATGTCCGATCAGGAGCATTCAATAAGACTGTGTTTTGAGATCTTATCTTTCATCAATTTAATAACTTGCTCTGTATGTATATCATTTTTGTAATTAGTAATAGAGAAACATTAAATTGAAATCAAATACACCTTTAATAATAAATATCATTTAAATAAACTGCTCTACCTAAAACAATGCCATACAATAAGTATGATGATTGAAATGGCCAACAATTACTTAGAAAACATAACATTTTGCAGTTTATTTATAATACTTTAATTTCATTCACAGATTGCTTGTGACAACGCTGTCTGCAGGACACCCTTATCACGTTAGCCTTGCCCTGTCCCAATTTATAATTTTTTTTTTAAAGAATTGACAATGTGTTGTTGTAAGAATGTGATATGGCTTAGTGCAATCATCAAATCGCAAGGGTTGTGATGTAATTATATAAATATATAGTCTGACGCGCTGCGTGCTTAAGAGTAAAGCCTGTGGTTTTCCGGTCGAAAAATAAAAGCTCATTGGTATATAGTTTAAAAGCAAAGAAATTAAGGCAACCATAAATAAATGATTAATATCATTATTATTAATATAAAATCTTTTTTTTTCTTTTAGTAAAATAGTAATTTTTATAATTATGTTTGTGTGTGGGGGGGTGGGGGCAGGTATTTGTTTTTGTCTTTAGCTGATCATATACCTGAGAATTCCATAAATCATTCACATTTTGTACATTTTTAAAATTTTATATTTAATTATTTTAGATACGCCAATCCCTTTCATATGTTTAGTAGGGTGGTTTTTAATGAAAAACATTTCATGTTCACCAAGGCTGCATTTGATTTATCAGAAATACTGTCAAAACATTAATATTGTGAAATAATTTAAAATAACTTTTCTATTTGATATATATATATACATATACATACAGGTGCTGGTCATATAATTAGAATATCATCTAAAAGTTGATTTATTTCAGTAATTCCATTCAAAAAGTGAAATTCATTCATTACACACAGACTGATATATTTCAAATGTTTATTTAATTTAATTGTGATGATTAAAACGGACAACTAATGAAAATCCCAAATTCAGTATCTCCGAAAATTAGAATATTACTTAAGACCAATACAAAAAAAGGATTTTTAGAAATGTTGGCCAACTGATAAGTATGAATATGAAAAGTATGAGCATGTACAGCACTCAATACTTAGTTGGGGCTCCTTTTGCCTGAATTACTGCAGCAATGCGGCGTGACATGGAGTCGATCAGTCTGTGGCACTGCTCAGGTGTTATGAGAGCCCAGGTTGCTCTGGTAGTGGCCTTCAGCTCTTCTGCATTTTTGGATCTGGGGTATCGCACCTTCCTCTTCACAATACCCCATAGATTTTCTATAGGGTTAAGGTCAGGCTAGTTTGCAGGCCAATTAAGAACAGGGATACCATGGCCCTTAATCCAGGTACTGGTAGCTTTGGCACTGTGAGCAGGTGCCAAGTCCTGTTGGAAAATGAAATCTGCATCTCCATAATGTTGGTCAGCAGCAGGAAGCAAGAAGTGCTCTAAAACTTCCTGGTAGACGGCTGTGTTGACCATGGACCTCAGAAAACACAGTGGACCAACACCAGCAGATGACATGGCACCCCAAACCATCAGTGACTGTGGAAACTTTACTGGACTTCAAGCAACGGATTCTGTGCATGTCCTCTCCTCCTCCAGACTCTGGGACCTTGATTTCCAAAGGAAATGCAAAATTTACTTTCATCATAGAACATAACTTTGGACTACTCAGCAGCAGTCCAGTGCTTTTTGTCTCTAGCCCAGGCGAGACGCTTCTGACGCTGTGTCTTGTTCAAGAGTGGCTTGACACAAGGAATGCGACAGCTGAAACCCATGTCTTCCATACGTCTGTGCGTGGTGGTTCTTGAAGCACTAGTGTTAATTTCGTCAGACGAGACGAGACTAAATATGTTCGTCAACTACCTTTTTTTTTCATGACTGAGACGATGACGGGACTGCACCAATGTCCAAAAACGCTGACTAAGACTAAATTAACATGCATTGTTGTTGACGAAAAAAGACGAGACTAAAATATTTAGCATATAATAAAAACTAAGATAAAATCTCTCTTCATTTTCGTCTACAATCGTCTTTACTTTTTCATCATGAGATGGAATATTCAGCGGTTACTAGAGATGAGTCATGATTCTCAATATTCTTAGTTGATTTTATTATAGAATATCGAATAGGTTGTGCAATTGTCTATAAAAAATCCCCATGTTTTCGGTTCTGATGCGTTGACACGTTCACGACCAGAGGGTGGCGATGCCAATAATGCATCTAAAAGCTGTCAATCAACTCTCAGACAACAGATGAAGACACACATTGTCTCACACCAGAGCATGTGAGCGGAGTGGTAATATTTCCTCCAGAGCGGAGAGCGCATTTCTGAATATTACGCGCCACTCGCTCAGAACGCCCGCAGTGACGCGCGGCTGGTTAGATAATATGTGAAATAAGTAGGGCTGCCCGTTCACGAAAGGTTTTTTTCTAGTCAACTAGTAGTAGTTCATTTAAGTCATTAATAGTCTAATCACATACTTGTATTGATTTAATTACTTTAATATATATATGGGAGAGAATGATAAACCATAATTAGCGTTTTCGTAATATATTTTCTATTCCGCATCTCAACGCACGCATAAAGCTTGCCACAAAAAAACGGCAAAAGTAATTATTATGGATGAGACTTTTGATTTGTTTATTAATAAACTAGTGTTTTATGTCAGTGTTGGCTGCAAAGATAAAGTTAACGATGCTGACTTGCCATCTTCGCAGTGAACGCGCCTATAGAGAGAAATGCACACTTCATACGAATTAACCTACTAAGCAGAGAGAAGCCCATTTTTGTTTGTGTTTAATTATTTTGTATAAAGTAGACATTTCAAGCTTTTTTAATAGATATTCTTCTCAGGTCTTTGAGGCAAGTATCTTATACGCTGAGTTTCAGTTCATTTATGAGACGCGCTCCAGTTCACGCGCCGGCGCCTTTGTATCCTGATTATATTGTGTACTATATTTGCTTCTTTTATTAATCCAGACAATTTGTTGATGAAACATTGATTAAAATGAAGATAAAATTTATACAAAACGAAATTCACTTTAAAGAAAGGCTTTCTACAAAACAAAACTTAAGTGGTCAAAATCATGACATTATAACTGATGGGAAGCACTGCAGACAAAAAAATATCGGGGGAAAACATCTACAGGTACGCTGTAAATCAACCAGTTACCTAGCAGAAATATTAATTGTTTAGCCTTGTTAAATCTCATTTGTTTGTTATTTCTCAAGACCAACCTAGAATGTAAATAGGTTTTATTTGAGGCCTACAGTACAGTAGGCCTATTCTCTTCAGTTTTTCTGGGTATACTTATTTTATTTCTGCCCTGAACAGAAAAATGAGACACAAGGCAACCAAAAACAGTTTTAAAAACCTTTGTAACTTGTCAGTCGGAGTCTGTAGGGCCCCAGCTTTTGAATTGTGTTCAAAATGAAAAACAATTTCTTGGACAACTTCAGAAAACCAGACATGTTTAACAGTTGCATTCAACAAAAATCATTCAACAAGTATATTTTGTCAGGTAATTGTGACATTTAACCAATATTTGAGAAGTGTGAGACTATTTGATTGAAATGGTTATCAGAGATAATTTATTTAAAAAAAAGATTAAAATGTTTTGACTAAAACTTGACTAAGATATATTGAGTTTTCTTTGACTAAAACTAGACTAAAATGACGAGACTTTTAGTCGACTAAAATGACGAGACTTTTAGTCGACTAAAATGACGAGACTTTTAGTCGACTAAAATGACGAGACTTTTAGTCGACTAAAATGACGAGACTTTTAGTCGACTAAAATGACGAGACTTTTAGTCGACTAAAATGACGAGACTTTTAGTCGACTAAAATGACGAGACTTTTAGTCGACTAAAATGACGAGACTTTTAGTCGACTAAAACTTGACTAACAACAAAAGATTTGTGAATGACTAAATATGACTAAAACTAACAAGGACATTTGGCACAAGACTAAGACTAAATTAAAAATAGGTGACAGAATTAACACTATGAAGCACTGACTCCAGCTGCAGTCCACTCTTTGTGAATCTCCCCCACATTTTTGAATGGGTTTTGTTTCACAATCCTCTCCAGGGTGCGGTCATCCCTATTGCTTGTAGACTTTTTTTCTAACACATCTTTTCCTTCCCTTCGCCTCTCTATTAATGTGCTTGGACACAGAGCTCTGTGAACAGCCAGCCTCTTTAGCAATGACATTTTGTGTCTTGCCCTCCTTGTGCAAGATGCCAATAGTAGTCTTTTGGACAGCTGTCAAGTCAGCAGTCTTCCCCATGATTGTGTAGCCTACAGAACTAGACTGAGAGACCATTTAAAGGCCTTTGCAGGTGTTTTGAGTTAATTAGCTGATTAGAGTGTGGCACCAGGTGTCTACAATATTGAACCTTTTCACAATATTCAAATTTTCTGAGATACTGGTTTTGGGGTTTTCATTAGTTGTCAGTTATAATCATCAAAATTAAAAGGAATGAACACTTGAAATATATCAGTCTGTGTGTATTGAATGGATATAATATCCAAATTTCACCTTTTGAATGGAATTACTAAAATTAACTTTTTGATGACATTCTAATTATATGACGTGTGTGTGTGCGTGTGTGTGTGTGTATATGTGTATATATATATACACATTTTTATTTTTTTTAAAAAAAAATTTTTTTATAAATGTCATTTAGTCTTGTGATAGCAATGCTGAATTTACAGCAGCCATTACTCCAGTCTTCAGTGCTCAATAAACATTTCTATAAATGTTGAAAACCGTTGTGCTTCTTAATATTTAGATACATTTTGTTTGTCTTTGATAAATATAAAGTTCAAAAGAAAAGCATTTTGAAATGGACATATTTTGTAATGTTATCAATATTTTGCTGTCTTTACCATTCTAAAGTTCAGCGTTTAATTATGGTAGTGCATTTGTATTTTAAATTATGTATATTTATGTTGTCTTATCTCCAGCAGACAGGTCCCAAGTTCCCTCTGAAGGGCTTCCACAATCCCGCCGTGATGCACAGTCCCGTCCTTTCCAACCGAAGCCACATTCAGTACAACCGCAACACCTGGCGCCGCAGGAAGAGGGACAGTCTGCCGGCTAGCGTCAGCAGATAAAGACGACTATGCTCCCCTATGGGCGCTCCCTCTCCACTTGCTTCCTCTTTCACCCCTCTGGTCCCATCTTAAAACGATGAGAACTCATTTAGCCCTCCTACTGATGGTGTGAGCACAGAAAGACCAGCGTTTGAAACCCAGCTCCTCGTTCAGTAGTTGTGGTGATGGTGGTGCTAAGTTGTTCAGTCTGCCACTGAATCTGTGCATGTATATGTTGAGACTTTTGTTTTTTGACCTGTGCAATCTTCCTGAGGAAGCTTCGAGAACAGGAACTGTTTTTTCGGTCGTCTACTCCACAACTTCCAGGTTGACAGGTGAAACGTTCCTTTTTTTGTATGTGTTTCATGCTTCACATTTTTGGTCTAAACGTGACACCCTTCACTTGTGGGACGAACTAGATTCAGTGGATTTCAAGTGTTTGTTGTATTGGGTGAGGATGTGTGTTTCAAAGGTTGTGTGTGTGTGTTTAAGTTTAACGCTGGCTTCAAATTCTGCACTCAAGATGCTTCCAGAGACCCCCACCGTATTGACTGTATTCATAACGCAACCTTTACTTTTTTGTGCAATAACTTCTTAATTTCTGTATTTTCCTTCACTCTGGAAACATATTTAATTTCTTTTTTGGTTATTTTTGTGTCCAGCCTTTTGTTTGTTTGTTTTGTAAAAATGTTTTTATTTTTGTAATGTTTTTAATTTTGTTCATCGTTTACAGATCCTGTCAGACAGGCTCCTTAAGGGAAAATAAGTCTGTTTTAAAAGAGTTTTTTGAGAGTTTATATTCCCTCTTCCCCTTTTTCTCAGCATAAATTGCACCTGGACAAGAGCAAGTTAAAGCAACCAGTCTAGATCTCACAGAACGACTTTCCACTCTTTACTAACAGGAGTCGCCATATCTCACTTTCTGTGTTCCCACAATGAGCTTCAGAATCTCAGCTGTTGCTTTTATTCGTCTCGTTCGTTTTGTCTTAAAGGTTGTAGTTGTGTGGTGTTGAGGCTGTAGGACTTGGGTTTATCAGATTGAGAAATCGAAAAAAAAGCTTGAGCTCTTGGTCCTAATGCGCTTTCATTTATATGTGTGTCTGTCCTTTTTAAGTCGCTATAGGTAAGTGTGAGACGTGAATTATTTTAGGGAAGCTCTAATGAACGTGCGAGCAGACTCCAGATCAGTGCAGCTTTATGCAAGGTGCCCTAATCGGACCTAGTTCGACTTCTGAATGGGCACCCGAATCAGACTAGCGGAGAAAGGGAATATTATTTTGATTCCTTTCTGGAATCTTGACTTGCATTTATTGCCAGGTACTTTCGCTAATATGCCTTTTTGGTAATAACCTATTCCTGTACTGTATTGAATTGAATTTTTTTTTTTTTTTGTGTTCTGTTTGTATATGGCACACTAAAACTGTATTGCTGTTGCTCAGAACGTCACAGGCATACAGGTTATTGTTACTATGCAAGTGGAGTTTTGAAAATCTCTCTTCCTGAGTCCCTCATGATGGCCATTTGCTTGTAAATCTTGTCAAGAAACTAAATCTGAGTGACCGTCAACGGACTAAGGCCCGAGATCGACGCACATGTGAACAGTTCCTGTATGCAAGTTCAGACTGTTTTAATGGTGGAAAAACACCTGGACGTCTTGTCTGGAGTTTTTGCAATGCAAATATTTCCTCATGGAGATCAACCGGACTACATTTACTGCTGTTACAACGCTACAACCATGTCCTGCAGTCTGTATTGATTGACTTTGACTTGTGTGATGTGTTTTACAAAGTCATATCCGACACAGAAACTGTGGATTGTCCTTGTAACTCTTGACTCACCCGCCTATCAATGCAATAGGGCAAATGTAACTCTAATAGCAGTTTCTGCTTTTAGATAGAACCAGCATCTTTTGCAAATTGAGTCAGACATTGAGGCAACTCTCCCCATCCTTTCAAATAAGGACCTACTTTATCGGTGATTTGTCAAAATGAAAATGGCTCTGTTTTTCCTGAGTGAATCTGTAGATGTGTTTGAAAGGTGGAAGTATTTCACTCTGTAATGGTTTGACCTTTTGAGGTGATGTACTGCTTGATACAGTGTGACACTCCTCATTGAATATCAATGATGGATTTTAAATGTAACTTTTTTTCTTTTTTTTTTGCTGACGTCTGTTATGTCACAGTGGCCAAAAGCACTCCTGAACTTGTCAATCCTTATACTGAAAGCCCTCAATGTGGCCGCAAAGCATCTAAGAGGTCAGAAGGAGGAATTGTTTTTGTTTTCCTTCAATATTTTTATGTAATTTTTTTTCTATTTTATTTTTTAAATAAACATCTTAAAACCATGCATGCAGTTGCTTGCGGTTTATTTTTGCTCTAATTGATTGAATACATTCTAAAATGTTAAATCATTCTTTACAGCTCAGTACTTAGAAATGTTAGATTTGATAAACTGTTACCCGTGCTTTACCACTAGATGGTGAGCTTGTGCTTCAGAGATCTGCTCATGAAACCCCAAAGAGAATGTTAACAAATTGCTGATAAGGACTGACTAACAAAAGGATGTAAGTTTACGTCCATGAATTGTAAAAAAGGTCAAGACTTTAAGTTATAGTTAAAAATGAATGTGTTATGTATGACTGTATGTTGTAGAACAATTATTTTAGTAGTATTTTGCATTTTTATATTTTCCATTTTAATTGTAAAGTTTTAATAATTGTTTTTAAGTTTATATTATATATTTATATTTTGTTCAATTAAATTAATAATTTTGCTTTAGCGACTAACTGAAATAAAATAAAATGTGAGTCAAATATTAACTTTTATTTCACCCATAAATTCAAAATCCGTCTGATGATTTAGCATTGTAAGCCTAAAATGAACATTTTTGTTTTTTTTATTAATAATTATTGAATAATAATAAATAAAAAAACGTAAAGTAAATAAACCACGTCTTTGGATGAACGGTGAAAATGGTTCAGTTACTATTTTCTGCGCCCGTTTCACACATGCTCCGTATGCGGTGCGTGTTGAGGTGCGTAGCCTATACGGTACAGGAGCAGCACGCGCTACTTTCACATATGCTGCGTTTGCAGTGCGCTACTGATCCGCAGTTTCTGTGTGCCACAAAATCAAAAATGGCTAAGTCATTTTGATTTTAAATCCAAAAATTAACTTTGACATTGTTTAAGACATTGAAACAGTATGAACATTTATTTTGATCATTATGATTCTTTTGTTTTACATGTAAAATTTACATTGTTCCCCCCACCCCAAATATATAATGTATTTTTTGAGGGGGGAAAAATCACGGCATTTTGCAACTTTTGGTACTATAATCATACTTTTTTGTTTTTCTTGACCCTGTATAGTAACCGTAGAACACATTAACTGTAATTATGCCTATATGATGAAATTAATACAGTTTCTTGTCAATCTATGTCTATTTTAATGTGAACAATGCGCTGCCACTTTAGTGCGGTGCAGCACAGAAAAAATAGACTCGCTGGGAAACGATCTCTGCACTGCTGTATACGCACCGCACCTGGAACGGATCGCCGGAACTCACCCGCGTGACGTGTGAAAGCAACCTGTTAACATGGGTACGTAAAAAATACGCACCACATACGGTTTGCAGTGGCAAACGGAGTATGTGTGAAACGGGCGTTAGAATAGCACAGTAAATGGTTATAAGTGAAAAAAGTCAACCACTGAATCGTTCACTAAATCGATTCAATTGGTTTAAAACGCCAAACTGTTGCTGAGACGTGCAACGGTCCTGCTGTACGTGGTGTCGTTTGGAAGTATTTTCGTCGACTGGGCAAAAAACGGACAAGGTGACAGAAATATTGGATCTAAAGAGGTCATTTACAATTGGATTGAATCAGAAAATGTGAGTAAACATTGTTGTTGTTTTAAATGCCTCGAAATCGTGCGTTTGGTTTTTAGTTTTTTTTGGAATAACCGCGCCCAAAGAGGGGGCATCGTTGTGCTTAAAACACCCTTAGCTGTTATAAATTCACTGTAAACCACGGCTTCATGGAGCTAATTGCTTTTATAAAACGGCCATTCCATATAGTAGGCCGTGGGCCGGACCCCGAAATTCTGAATTTCACTGATCCCTGCCAGGGAACTAAGTAATTTGTTTACAAATGGCATGTAAAAATTCTTATAAGTAGTGTAAGCATTGTTTCCAAAGTTGATTTGTGCACATTTGATGAAGATATCGATTTAAACCCTTAAATTTTTAAACGGGCAAATTTGTAGAACTACTAAATAGTAGCGTCAGAAAACGTAAACAAATCACCCGTCTCCTTGACAACCTGTCACGTCTCCCTGACAACCAGCATTGTTGATACCGTAACATTGCTCTTTATAACTAAATCCTGGTATTTAAATAGGCTTTTTTATTCTTTTTGTCTACAACGAGCGATATTATACATTGTGCACTTACCGTGAGAAGAGAAGACTGTCACTTAATTAATTTACATAGACCGCAAAACAACACCACAAATAGGACAATATGAAGTGTTGTATACATGTTGCTTCTAAGGCAAAAAGCCCAATAACTTCGTTTTCTGAAACAAGTTGGGCATCATTTGTTCAGTGTGCCCAGAAATGGGTTAACCTCAACACTGCTGAGAGTTTCGTAGCTGAAAAAGCCATAGCAACATTTAACCTAACAGAAACATGGAGAGATCAAGATGTGCCAGTTAATGTGGGCTTCCATAGGGAATGCTACATGCTCTTCACCAATAAAGATCACATTGCAAGAGCATGTAGGAGGAGAGAAAAGGCAGCCAAAGATACTGAAGGTATGTATCAAATCCATCAATTCTCTATTAAAATAATTGTGTATTGGTGCGTCATGCAGGCTATGCATGTGTGTATTGTACTTAGTGTAAAAATGTGATTTTTAATTAATGTACATTTTTGAACACTTTGTATCTTAAAATTTTTATTTAAAAGATGGTCATTTAACAAGGACAAAAAGCATAGATTCAATATAAGATTACAGTGAATAGTGTAAGGTTGACAAAGAACTGAACACAAAAGTCATTTTTTTTAATGAATGTTTTATTTGAAACAAAGTCATTACATGGTATTCTAAACAGTGAGATTACTAGATTAAAAGTAACCACCTTTGATAAACACATTATTTTTCCCCTTTGTTATGTCCTCTACCTGGTGTCCCATAACCATGTAGATGAAGCCCAACTGCTGCCAGAGGAAGTCGATGATGACACTCCATCCAAGGTTCGGGTTTTGCGTTCTGCATCAGATGGCCCAAGCCTCCCAAAAAGAGCTTCCCATCTCCTGCCTGTTGGATGCCTCATATGCAGAAAGAACCAATACATAACTGACAGTCACAGCAGAAAAAGGTCAAAAGAAAAACTTGCTCAGTGTGAAACACTAACTGCAGGTAAGCTACTTCTTGCTGCAGAGGAACGGAGGGATGAAAGTCTACTAATGCACATACGTGGGAGGGATCTTGTAGCTTCAGAGGCTATGTATCATTTGAGCTGCTACAGACGTTATACAAGACATCTGCCCAAAATTCCTCGAGAGGGAAATCCAGAAAGCAATCCATATCAGGCAGGTTACACCCATTTCTGCAAGTCAGTGGTGGATGAGAGGTTGCTGAGAAACCGTGAGGTGTTAAGGCTGTCCTGGCTAAATGGCCTTTTTAAGAAAATAGTTAAGGAAAAAGAAGGTGTTGACATTTCATCTTACAAAGCTTTTTCCTTAAAAGCCAGACTTCAAAAGTCTCATCCATTTTTGAGATTTCTGAAATCCTCAAGAAATTATTTAGTGTATGTTGATGATTTAACTGCTGATGAAGTAATCCATGATGAAGCTACACAGCCATCATCATCAGACCATAGTGAAGATGACACAGAAGAGGACACAGAACCAAGTCATATTGGAGCAGGGCAAGGAACAAAAGACTCAAGACTTCTGTATCATGCAGCCATGTCACTCAGGGAGATTATAGAGACCAAGTGCAAAACTACTCCTAAACTGCCATGGCCACCCACAGCGCAAGACCTTCAGATGGACACTGCCTCAAATCTGGTACCAAATGAATTATACAATGTCCTGTCTTGGACAACAGGTATGACTACAGAATTTAGAACTGATGGTTTGTGTGCCAATGTTAGTGTGGAGAACAATCTGAAGATTGTGTCATTGTGTCAGGATATCATGAATCTTACAATGAGAGGACGCTGGCTCATGCCAAAGCATTCCTCCTTAGCCATGGCTGTACGACATACGACAGGATCAGCTCAGCTGATAGGAATACTGAATGGTCTAGGGCACTGTTCCTCCAACTCACAAGTACTGGAACATGACACCGCTCTAGCAGAGCTGCAATTGCAAAGAGGTGATACATACATCCCACCAAACATTACAGTTCAAGTTCAAGCAACTCTTGTATGGGACAACAACGACTTTGGTGAAGAAACACTATCTGGAAATGGAACAACACATAACACAAATGGTATTGTAATTCAGAGGCCAATTACCTGTGGTGTGTCTACTTATGAGACAGTATCTCTGCAGAGAACAAGGAAAAGGTCTCTTCAACCACCTCACGCCCATATTGACACCTACATTAGAGGAAAGACCGGTCCAAAACCTTTTGGATCAGAAGTTGAACTGGGACAGGAGAAATACATGTATACACAGGACACTGCACGAAGACTGGATGGTGCCTACTTTTTCATGAAGACTCAAGAAGTCCATGGCATTATTTTACCTGGATGGACTGGTCACAATACACAGCTACAGAGAGGTACGGTTCCACAGCAGTCTAACATTGGTTACCTGCCCGTCATTGACGCCAGTCCAACAGACCTAGACACAGTACACACCATCCTCACTCGTTCAATAGAAATAGCAGACAAACTGGAGCTGAATGAAATTGTGTTGGTAATGGATCAGGCCATATATGCAAAAGCACTAGAAATTCGTTGGATGAACACCACATTTATGGAACGACTAGTCCTGAGAATGGGGGAATTTCATACAGCCATGGCATACCTGTCCTGTATTGGGAAGCGCTTTGGGGACGCAGGATTTCAAGATGTCATCATTGAAGCTGAAGTTGTTGCAGCAGGATCTATAGAAGGAGTCATAACTGGACATCAGTACAACAGAAGCATGCGTACCCACAAGTTAATGTGTGAGGCACTTCAAAGACTCCGCTGGCAGGCATACCTTGACATCCTTTCAGAAGATGACCGTGAAGCTGCTATGAAGATAGCTGCTGATCTGCAGACAGCCTTCCCTGGTGAAGACTTTGATGTTTTGGTAATGTCTGGGAACTTCTTGACAGTTATGAGAGGGTATGAAAATTTTATCAAAGACAACACCACCAACAAGACATTCCACTTTTGGAGCACATACATATCGATGGTTGAGGACCTTCTCCTCTTCATCAGAGGAACGCGAGAGGCAAATTGGAGTCTCCATCTGTCAAGTGTCCGTTCCATTTTGCCATGGTTCTTCTCTTATGACAGGATCAACTATGCCCGATACCTATCAACATACTGGATGGAGATGATCAGTTTAGGGGACACTCATCCTAGCATAAACCACCAGCTCCAATCAGGAGATTTTGTTGCCCAGAGACAGCAGACCTATGGCTTCGCTTATACTGCATGTGACCAAGTGATTGAGCAGACAGCAAACCGTGACTCCAAAACAAAAGGTGGACTAACTGGGTTTACACTCAACAAAAGCGCAGTTCATAGATGGACACTCACACAACATGAGCGCGCAGCCATCACTATGGGGTGCAGAGACATGGCTGGACACAACACCACAACAAGGCAACGAGCGGAACTAGATGATGCGCGAAGAGAATGTGACAAGAAGGATGTAAAGAATATCATGTCCACCATTCAGAACATGATTAATCCATTTGATCCTTCCATAGACAGAGAGGTCCTTTACCACATCACATCAGGTCATGTAGCATCAGAGCGCGTTTTCACAGATCTGCATGAAGCAAAAGAGAGAGGTGAGAAAGCCTTCTTAGATTTTTGTGAAAAGAGGCTACAAACTGATGAGGCAGGAATCTATGAACCAATGAAAAAAATGAAGCTCAAGACCTTCAAAGACACTGCAACTACAAATGTAACAAAAGCAAGAGGCAGAGAGATAGCCCTAAAAGCAGACTGTGATCTGTTCGCCAGACTAATTGTAATTGGAACCTCTAGAACGATTGACATGAGTGAGATGCTTGTATATAGTTTAGGGCCCTTACCCGCATCACTGGCTTATTATGACGGTTCCCTCATGAAAACCGACAAAGCAAAGCTGATGCACTCTCTGGAAGCAGAGGTCAACCCACCGGCGACAGTGGACAACATTCCAGAGGGTTCAACTTGGGTGTGGGATGCTATGGCACTTGTGCAAGTCATGAAACCTCAAGCAACATTTGGGATGTTTGCAGACAGTGCTCTGAGGTTGATTGTCAGTGTGGCTAAAGCAAGCAAGTCCAAGGTAGTGCATTTTGTACCGGACACCTACAAAACCATGAGCATCAAGAATGCAGAACGAGATCGACGTGCTGTGAAGGGCTCTCAACTCACCAAAATATATTCTGAAGAACAAAGGACACCAAAGCAATGGGTAAAGTTCTTGGCATGTGGTGAAAACAAAGAAAATCTCCTACAGTTTTTCTTTGAGAGATGGTGCAAATCCGGAAATTATCTTATGGATGACCTCACTTTAATCGTTGGACATGGAGGAGAGTGCCATGCTCTAAGAAAAAGACAAAATACAGCTGATCTGCAAGTCTTACCAATGCCAGATCTGTTCACAGTACAGGAAGAGGCAGACACCCGACTTCTGCTACACTGTGCACATGCTGCTAATTACAGCAGACATATAGTCATCAGAAGTCCTGACACTGATGTGTTTGTTCTGGCCCTTGCTTTTTACAAAGAGGTTGGGGCTCATCTGTACTTTCACACTGGAAAAGGAGTCAACACTCGCACAGTTGAAGTTAAAAGGATCCATGACCAACTAGGAGAAGAAGTGTGTGATGTAGGGCTGCACGATATTGGGAAAAAATTACATTGCGATATTTTATTTTTCTGCGATATATATTGCGATATGAAAACAATTTCACCCAATGACTTAAATAGCTTTCTTTGGAAAGAATGAATCATCTGAATGACTGGGGTGATTTTGTAAAGGAGTAAATCTGCATAGATTCTATTAACTAATGTAGTTAACTAGAGTTTAATAAATGGAACCTTATTGTAAAGTGTTTCCGATTTGTTATATCTCGTGAGTTCAGTGTTGGACAGATAAGTTGTTTTAACCATTCATTAAAGTGAATCGGTTCAAATGAATCATTAGTTCGCGAATTGGAGGTGTCATTAACGGACCACGGCACACGTTGTGTGATTATCCCGGCAGTTAGGACATCGCACAAGATTGGTCTCAACACAGAAAACATTTCATCACTGGATAGATTTTTTTTGTTTTGTTTATTGAAAGTGTGGTTTAACTGAATGTGTGGAACGCTTTTCAGAGAATATTTTTTTTAGCACAATTCACAACCAGCGGTAGTTCAGGAAAAAAATATATCCGAATGCTTCACCTGAAACTTCGGTCTTCCGACCTTTTACCATTGTGTATTCTCAAAGATATTCAGTCAACTCAATTCATTAATATGCGCGAGGGAGGGTGAGAGAGCAAGACAGTTTGAAAACGGTGAGAGTGCGCGCGCGACCGGGGCTCTCTCTCTCTGCTCGTTCTCTCAGTTTTGCGCAGCAGTCAGTCATCTATCACTCACCGGTCAAATAAGGCTTTGGCGGGACAAAAATACGCTTTGGCGGTCGCCCAAAATTGTTCAATGGAGGAAGGGCATTCTGACTTTATTTTGAATTCTCGTGTTCGTTCAAGCTCAGAAATAAGAGAAAGACCACTGATCTGCCCGGCTCACAGAAAACAACGCGCAAGTTCCAGTCTTCTTACGCTTGATGTTTAAACTGACAGGACTTAAAAACACATGCAAATGATAAACTTTCACTATATGATGGTTAAACTTTGCAATTAATCCGGAGCTGCTGGCCCGTACAGATCATGAATCACGGATCAACTACTGTACGACTTAGGCCTACATCGCAACATCCTGCGATGTGACTATCGTGGATGCGCACATCGCGATATCGATGCTAAAACGACACATCGTGCAGCCCTAGTGTGATGCGCTGATTGGTCTGCATTGCTTCTCTGGCTGTGATACAGTGAGTTCCCTGTATGGAATAGGAAAGGTGAAGACAGTCAAGACACTCCTGTCTAATCGTGAACACTGTGATACATTCAGAAAAATGGGCACAGCTTTCACTGTACCACCAGAGCTCTACGAGGCAGTAGAAGCATTCACATGCAAGCTCTATGATCAGAAGGGTATAACGGATGTCAACAAGGCAAGGTGGCAAATGTTCAAATCAGGGAAATGTTTGGAGAGAAGTCTTCCTCCAAATAAGGACTCCCTTCACCTTCACATTCAGCGAGCAAACTACCAGGCTGCTATACACAGGTACAGAACCTAGGAACAGAAAAAATAACTAATTAGTACTGTAAGAACAAGCGATACCAAGAATTCCAATGTTACTCAGGGATGGGCAAAAATACATCAAAATGTATTTTGAAATAAGATACAAAATACTCAAGCTGTAAAGGTATATAAATAAAAATACAAATTACAGCAACCATGACATGTATCAAAATAACCAGTATTTTATATTTTAAAAATACTAAAATGTGTTTCCAAAGCAACATTTGATCATAATTGACAGCTCTTTACTGCTTAAAAAGACGTTACAAATCTGCTTTGAGAAGCACTGTATCATAATGGGGATTATTTTAGCAAACTAGATGACTGTAGCCATGTCAAAAAATACACCAAAAATTACAAACATTACATAGCCATTTTTATGAGGCCCGTCAAATTCAAATTTCAAAAATACTATTTTGTATTTCAAATACATATTTTACATACATGTATCAAAAATACAGTACATGTCTGCCTGACCTTATACTGGAATACCAAAATACTTTCTATTCCTCTGTTCTACAGGAGAAGTTTGCAAAGCCTGCCAGACATACCTCCCCCAATGCAGCATGGATGGAGGATCGAGGGGGAATTCTATGCAGTTCATTGGATGACACTTCCACCAGCACCAAAAAGTGTCTTGGAGTTTGTGCATTGCCAGTGCAAAGCATTACAATGTGTGGGGGGAAACTGCACATGTAGAAAGCACCAGCTACCATGCACAGACATGTGTCTATGTAGGAACTGCTCCAATGCTGTCTAAAGACGCAACACACAACATTGTTGTGAGCGTGCAGCCATGGCCTAAGTGCATCTTTAAATAACATGACACTAATAAAGTTAATCTGGTTCAAGTTCATTTTTGTCTGGTCTTGTTAATTCACTAAATAGCCCTAGTTAGCCATTGATAATTAACTCAGGGGTTTTCAAAGTGTGAGGAGAAGGAGGAGGGGCTCCAAACAGTTCCAGGTGTGTTGGAGCAGGTAGATGTCTAAAAAAGGCAGGACAAGGTGTAACTTACTCCTGGAGATGTTTGGGAAACACTGTCACAGTACATAAGCTTCACTTCATACAGCAAGTCTACACGGAAGGGGATGAATAATGGAAAAAAACTTTAAATCTTAATTATATCTTCTTCTGGACGACAAAAAAAAAAAAACTTCAGCGTCATAATCAACATTTTAAGACAAATGCTAATATGCCCTTGCTAAACTCTTTACAACAATAAAGCCAAACACAAAGTTAAATAAATAATTAGCTTGCGGTATCCACAGAAAAAAAAGCTAATCCTACCATACTAAGTTAACATACTTCAGGTGCTAAAGCTAGCCAACTTGCCGAATGCTACATTTAAAACAACAAATAGCTTAACATTACCCACGTGTAGCATCCAGTACTTTGTAGCATCCAGGATCACTCTTCCGTTCTCCTTCTGCCCGCTTACAGGCAGAAACTGAAACAGGAAACACCCGCCCTCAAAACGATCCAGTGCTGGTCGGACCAATCAGACTCTATGCTTCAGGACTGTTTTGATCACGCGGACTGGGAGATGTTCCGGTCGGCCTCTGATGACGACATCGAGGCTTATGCTGACAGCGTAACATGTTTCATCAGGAAGTGCGTAGAAGACGTTGTTCCGATCAAAACAATACGGATTTACCCGAACCAGAAACCATGGATTAATGGCGATGTTCGTGCAGCACTCAACGCGCGGACCTCCGCTTTTAACTCCGGGAGTGCGGAGGAGCAAAAACAAGCAAGTTATGCCCTCCGAAAAACTATCAGAGCAGCAAAACGCCAATTCAGGGACAAGATTGAAGGACAGTTCAACACCACCGACTCTAGAAGCATGTGGAAGGGAATTAATAGCATTACGGACTATAAAGGAAACATAAACTCCACAGTGAACAACACTGCCTCTCTCCCAGATGAGCTGAACACTTTTTATGCTCGATTTGAGGGAACTAACATCCCCCTCGCGGAGAGAGTTCTCGCGGCTGAAGCTACAGAGGTTAGTACACTCTCCGTCTCTGTAGCGGATGTAACCCGATCTTTCCGTCGGGTGAACATCCGTAAAGCCGCGGGTCCAGACGGTATTCCGGGCCGCGTCATCAGAAAGTGCGCGAACCAACTAGCTGGTGTTTTTACGGACATTTTCAATTGGTCCCTCTCCTTGTCTGTAGTCCCCACATGCTTCAAAACGTCCATCATCGTACCTGTACCGAAGCAAACCAACATCACCTGCTTAAATGACTGGCGCCCTGTTGCTCTGACCCCCATCATCAGTAAATGCTTTGAGAGACTAGTCAGAGATTACATCTGCTCTGTTCTACCTTCCTCACTGGACCCACTGCAGTTTGCATACCGCAATAACCGCTCCACTGATGATGCTATTGCATCTACAATACACACTGCTCTCTCCCACCTGGAAAAGAGGAACACATATGTGAGAATGCTGTTTGTAGACTACAGCTCAGCATTCAATACCATAGTGCCCTCCTTGCTTGATGTGAAACTCCGGGCTCTGGGCTTAAACAGCTTGCTGTGCAGCTGGATCCTGGACTTCCTGTCAAACAGACGCCAGGTGGTTAGAATAGGCAGCAACATCTCCTCATCACTGACCCTCAACACTGGAGCCCCACAGGGCTGTGTTCTCAGCCCACTCTTGTACTCCTTGTACACATATGACTGCGTGGCAACTCACAGCTCTAATTCCATCATCAAGTTTGCTGATGATACTACGGTCGTAGGTCTGATCACCGACAACGATGAAACGGCCTACAGAGAGGAGGTGCTCACTCTGACGCACTGGTGTCAGAGGAACAACCTCTCCCTCAACATCAGCAAAACCAAGGAGCTAGTGGTCGACTTCAGGAAGAACGACAGAGAACACAGCCCCATCACCATCAATGGAGCACCGGTGGAGAGAGTCAGCAGCTTCAAGTTCCTCGGTGTCCACATCACAGAGGAACTCACATGGTCCGTCCACACTGAGGCCGTCGTGAAGAAGGCTCATCAGCGCCTCTTCTTCCTGAGACGGCTGAGGAAGTTTGGAATGAACCGCCACATCCTCACACAGTTCTACACCAGCACCGTCGAGAGCATCCTGACTGGCTGCATCACTGCCTGGTTTGGCAATACTACCAGCCGTAACCGCAAAGCCTTGCGAAGGGTGGTGCGCACTGCCAGCCGTATCATCGGAGGTGAGCTTCCCTCCCTCCAGGATATATATGCCAGGCGGTGTGTGAAGAAAGCTCGGAGGATCATCAGAGACTCTAGCCACCCGAGCCATGGGCTGCTCTCACTGCTACCCTCAGGCCGGCGGTACCGCAGCATCAGGACACACACCAGCCGACTCCATGACAGCTTCTTCCCACAAGCAATTAGATTTCTAAACTCTTGATCCCTCATGATCAATAACCATAAACATTCTAACTGTCAACACAGCACAACATAACCTACTGCATTTACATAATATATATATATATATATATATATATTTGCACCTTACGAGTATCTATTCTATGTATAATTACCTCTTTTTGTATTTTTGTATACTGTTGTATATTGTAAATTGTTGTATATTGTATATTGTTGTATATTGTAAACTGTTGTATATTGTACATTGTATATTATTTATTGTTCTGTTAGTGTATATGGTACTGTGAGTAATTGTGCGCACATTAGATGTGTAATCTATGTAAATCTGATGTTTGCTGTAATTGTTTTCGTCACATCGTGTCATACTGCTATGTTGCTCGGAACTGCACCTAAGAATTTCACCCACTGTTGCACTTGTGTATATGGTTGTGTGACAATAAAAGGATTTGATTTGTTTGATTGACTTTGCTTACATTAGTTGTACAAATACTGATAGCGGTAAATTAAGTTAGCTATTTTGACGGCGAACATGTGCCAAGACCCATGCATTCAGACTTTTTACAATGTTTCGGATAATGCTAGTGCTAATCAGTTACCTACCGTTTCCACGATGTGTGGTGCAGCCATACACTGTAGGCAAAACAACGGAGAAGTTACGTCCTTTCGGAGACGGGGAAAAAAAAGTTTATTATTTCCTGTCTGGCAGCAGAGCGGAAGCGAGAGCGAGTTCAGAGCGGCGGTCAGTTCACATCCGGGGCTTCGGGCACCGGTTCAAGTAATGACGTGATTGGTCAACTCAAGTTGACAAGGTAACAACACAAGCTTTGATTGGTTCTTACTCCGGCTAACATTTTGTGGTTAGCTAGCGAAATTATATTACGTTATATTTTTAATGTGCAACAATTGACGTTGGAAACAAGCAGTAATGTGCTCAACAACAATTTATTTAGCCAGTTATAAAAAATTAACCAGTTCCCTGGAGGAGATCTATCAAATTGAAAACTAAACGAGATAGACGGACTTGGCCCGCTGCCTATAGGTTACGTAGCCAAAAATATGTATCAATGCAACTTTCATGTCATCTCTTTTCATGCATTTTTTAAATTCACCAGAAGCCTTAATTCCGCTGGGAAAAAAGTCCTTGACCGTTAAAATCATCAATAGACTGAGGACCCCAGCAAACATTTGGACGTTTTATGACCACAGTTGCCAACTCTCGCGAGACAAATAAGCAACTGTAGCTTCAAAAAAAGCCCAATATTATTAGATTATTCAGTTTCAACATTATCATTTATTTTTTATTACCAATAAATGAGCCTGCAACACATTAAACTGAAACTACTCCTTTATTAGAAAAGGATAAACGGATTAGGAAAATAAGGATTTAAAAAAGGTTTGGAGAGATGGAAAAGGACAAAAAGACGATCAGGAAAAGACGGGGATATGTAACACACACACACACACACGTGTGTGTGTGTGTGTGTGTGTGTGTGTGTGTGTGTTACATATCCCCTTCTTTTCTTGATTGTGTGTGTGTGTGTGTGTGCGTGTGTGTGTGTGTATATATACAGGTCCTTCTCAAAAAATTAGCATATTGTGATAAAGTTAATTATTTTCCATAATGTAATGATAAAAATTAAACTTTCATATATTTTAGATTCATTGCACACCAACTGAAATATTTCAGGTCTTTTATTGTTTTAATACTGATGATTTTGGCATACAGCTCATGAAAACCCAAAATTCCTGTCTCAAAAAATTAGCATATCATGAAAAGGGTCTCTAAACAAGCTATTAACCTAATCGTCTGAATCAACTAATTACCTCTAAACACCTGCAAAAGATTCCTGAGGCTTTTAAAAACTCCCAGCCTGTTTCATTACTCAAAACCGCAATCATGGGTAAGACTGCCGACCTGACTGCTGTCCAGAAGGCCATCATTGACACCCTCAAGCAAGAGGGTAAGACAGAAAGAATTTTATGAACAAATAGGCTGTTCCCAGAGTGCTGTATCAAGGCACCTCAGTGGGAAGTCTGTGGGAAGGAAAAAGTGTGGCAAAAAACGCTGCACAACGAGAAGAGGTGACCGGACCCTGAGGAAGATTGTGGAGAAGGACTGATTCCAGACCTTGGGGGACCTGCGGAAGCAGTGGACTGAGTCTGGAGTAGAAACATCCAGAGCCACCGTGCACAGGCGTGTGCAGGAAATGGGCTACAGGTGCCGCATTCCCCAGGTCAAGCCACTTTTGAACCAGAAACAGCGGCAGAAGCGCCTGACCTGGGCTACAGAGAAGCAGCACTTGACTGTTGCTCAGTTTTGCATGTCATTCGAAAATCAAGGTGCCAGAGTCTGGAGGAAGACTGGGGAGAAGGAAATGCCAAAATGCCTGAAGTCCAGTGTCAAGTACCCACAGTCAGTGATGGTCTGGGGTGCCATGTCAGCCGCTGGTGTTAGTGCACTGTGTTTTATCAAGGGCAGGGCCAATGCAGCTAGCTATCAGGAGATTCTGGAGCACTTCATGCTTCCATCTGCTGAAAAGCTTTATGGAGATGAAGATTTCATTTTTCAGCACGACCTGGCACCTGCTCACAGTGCCAAAACCACTGGTAAATGGTTTACTGACCATGGTATTACTGTGCTCAATTGGCCTGCCAACTCTCCTGACCTGAACCCCATAGAGAATCTGTGGGATATTGTGAAGAGAAAGTTGAGAGACGCAAGACCCAACACTCTGGATGAGCTTAAGGCCGCTATCGAAGCATCCTGGGCCTCCATAACACCTCAGCAGTGCCACAGGCTGATTGCCTCCATGCCACGCCGCATTGAAGCAGTCATTTCTGCGAAAGGATTCCCGACCAAGTATTGACTATTGTGTGCATAACTGAACATAATTATTTGAAGGTTGACTTTTTTTTTTTTGTATTAAAAACACTTCTTTTATTGGTCGGATGAAATATGCTAATTTTTTGAGACAGGAATTTTGGGTTTTCATGAGCTGTATGCCAAAATCATCAGTATTAAAACAATAAAAGACCTGAAATATTTCAGTTGGTGTGCAATGAATCTAAAATATATGAAAGTTAAATTTTTATCATTACATTATGGAAAATAATGAACTTTATCACAATATGCAAATTTTTTGAGAAGGACCTGTATATATGTATATATATGTATGTATATATTTATCTTAATAAAATAAATTTGACCCATATGTATTTTATGTTAGTATAGACTAGTTTTTTTTTATTAAAGCCTGTGATAATTAATATATTACAAAAGCATTGTAAAAATTACAAATTTACCTTACAAAAGAAGGTCATCCCTCTTCTCCCCTGCACTGTCCATCATCTCCCCAACGTCTATCATTGGATTACAGCGTCGCGCGCGCGGCTGCCTGCACGTTGAACGGGATTTTTCTCCAATAAGGGGGCGGATTCGGCCCATTGTTTTGACGAATTACGCCACAGCACTTATACAATTGCACTGATTGGCTATGGCTGTGAGCAGACAGTGTCAATCAATGTATTGGAGATTGAGAAAACGGTAGATGTAAGATGTAAAGAAAACAAAGTTGCTTGTCAGATTTTCCTAACAAGCAACCATATTTTTTTAATAAGCCCAAAAAAACGCAACCCGCAACCTGTGCTTTTTTAAACGCGACTTACAAAAAAAAAAACCAAAAGTCGCGAACTATAAGCGGACTTGGCAACTATGTTTATGACCGCTGAAAAGACGTCCGTCCGACACGTCCCGTCATGGTTGAAAAATAGTTCCAAAATGAAAGTTGAACCGACGTCTTCGACGTCAGCTGGCCGTGAATTCCACGTCTCTTCTGTGCGTCCCTGGACGTCTAAATGCGTTGTCATTTGTGTGTTTAAATGTGTTATAAAAGTAAAAAAGTAAATCCATACGTGGCTCCAGAGGGTTAATAAAGGCCTTCTGAAGCAAAGCGATCTGTTTTTGTAAGAAAAATATACATATTTATAACTTTTTATAAACTACAGGTCCTTCTCAAAAAATTAGCATATTGTGATAAAGTTCATTATTTTCCATAATGTAATGATAAAAATTACACTTTCATATATTTTAGATTCATTGCACACCAACTGAAATATTTCAGGTCTTTTATTGTTTTAATACTGATGATTTTGGCATACAGCTCATGAAAACCCAAAATTCCTATCTCAAAAAATTAGCATATCATGAAAAGGGTCTCTAAACGAGCTATTAACCTAATCACCTGAATCAACTAATTAACTCTAAACACCTGCAAAAGATTCCTGAGGCTTTTAAAAACTCCCAGCCTGTTTCATTACTCAAAACCGCAATCATGGGTAAGACTGCCGACCTGACTGCTGTCCAGAAGGCCATCATTGACACCCTCAAGCAAGAGGGTAAGACACAGAAAGATATTTCTGAACAAATAGGCTGTTCCCAGAGTGCTGTATCAAGGCACCTCAGTGGGAAGTCTGTGGGAAGGAAAAAGTGTGGCAAAAAACGCTGCACAACGAGAAGAGGTGACCGGACCCTGAGGAAGATTGTGGAGAAGGACCGATTCCAGACCTTGGGGGACCTGTGGAAGCAGTGGACTGAGTCTGGAGTAGAAACATCCAGAGCCACCGTGCACAGGGGTGTGCAGGAAATGGGCTACAGGTGCCGCATTCCCCAGGTCAAGCCACTTTTGAACCAGAAACAGCAGCAGAAGCGCCTGACCTGGGCTACAGAGAAGCAGCACTGGACTGTTGCTCAGTGGTCCAAAGTACTTTTTTCGGATGAAAGCAAATTTTGCATGTCATTCGTAAATCAAGGTGCCAGAGTCTGGAGGAAGACTTGGGAGAAGGAAATGCCAAAATGCCTGAAGTCCAGTGTCAAGTACCCACAGTCAGTGATGGTCTGGGGTGCCATGTCAGCTGCTGGTGTTGGTCCACTGTGTTTTATCAAGGGCAGGGTCAATGCAGCTAGCTATCAGGAGATTTTGGAGCACTTCATGCTTCCATCTGCTGAAAAGCTTTATGGAGATGAAGATTTCATTTTTCAGCACGACCTGGCACCTGCTCACAGTGCCAAAACCACTGGTAAATGATTTACTGACCATGGTATTACTGTGCTCAATTGGCCTGCCAACTCTCCTGACCTGAACCCCATAGAGAATCTGTGGGATATTATGAAGAGAAAGTTGAGAGACGCAAGACCCAACACTCTGGATGAGCTTAAGGCCGCTATCGAAGCATCCTGGGCCTCCATAACACCTCAGCAGTGCCACAGGCTGATTGCCTCCATGCCACGCCGCACTGAAGCATTCATTTCTGCAAAAGGATTCCCGACCAAGTATTGAGTGCATAACTGAACATAATTATTTGAAGGTTGACTTTTTTTGTATTAAAAAAACACTTCTTTTATTGGTCGGATGAAATATGCTAATTTTTTTAGATAGGTTTTGGGTTTACATGAGCTGTATGCCAAAATCATCAGTATTAAAACAATAAAAGACCTGAAATATTTCAGTTGGTGTGCAATGAATCTAAAATATATGAAAGCTTAATTTTTATCATTACATTATGGAAAATAATGAACTTTATCACAATATGCTAATTTTTTGAGAAGGACCTGTATAATTAGGCTACTGGCTTCTGGTAAGTCTAGTTCCGACGGAAGAGTGACCTCTGACCCGACGTTTGACATAGGATGAAGGAGTAGAGTAGGCTTAAGTGAGAGAAGACTCTCACGCCTCACGGTTCAAGCAAATAGTACCTTAATATTTGTATCCGTTTTTCAAATACTACTTTGTAATGTTGTGATTATCTTCTTAGCAGGCTGGTAGGTTTCATGGTTTAAAACACTTTAACCTAGACTTTTTTGGAATCCTTATGGGAGAAGTGAACGGAAAAAAACACTTTAGGAACCAACGGCGCTGAAAAAGTGGGTGGGCACTAATGCACTCTATTGGGAGATATGAGGGTCCATGCCTCTACAATTAAAGACAGCGTAACGGCTAAATGTATCACCTGTGGCTTGATAATCAGTCCCATTACAGCCTTGACGACGTTAAATCTCGTTCAGAGTTGTGTGACAGTCAATCACTGTTTGCAGATACCATAGAAATGAATGACCTTTTTTGAGGTAAAAAAGGTACAAAGATGTCCTTTTAAGGGTACTGCCCCAGTGACGAGCTGTTTTTACACCTTTTTTTGTTTTGTATCATATGGGCTATGATACATGAGGCTTTTATGGCTCATATAGTATGATGTAGTGAGAGTATCATAGCGAGAGTATTGAGCTCATACTTGAGGAGGAAAAAACACCTAGGCCTACTTTTATTCAGAGGCCCAAAATTTATCTTGCAATGTAAATCAATTATCTTTATAACAGTATAATAAGGCATTTAGTACATTGTGTAAAACAGGGTTTATTTTAGAAAAGTTTTGATCAAATCATCGTTGATAATCATGTTGATATGTTACAGGCCTTCATGTATCAAACATGATATAGTAGTAGGCTTTGTGGGGTTAATGAGGGAATGATTATCGCTAACTTTTTTCAGTGTGCAACCCTTACAAAAATGTACCATGGTAACTACAGCTTCAGAAGAACATACCTTTTTTATATTCCTTACAGTTCATTCTTAAAGGGGTCATATAATGCCATTTTTGTACAAGTTAATATGAATCTTTAGGGTCTAAATGAAAACTTTGTAATATACTTTTATTAAAAATTATCATTAGTATTGTAAGAAAACACTAATTTTACATAGTCAAAAACAGCTCTGTTTTCAGCACGCCGTTTCAGTGCATATGCCTTTAAATGATAATGAGCTTTGCTCACTTCGCCCCTCTGTTCTTTGGGGCGTTTTGACACAACTCACATGGAGTGTTAGCCTGACTACGTCATACTTCCTACTTCCGCTAATTTCATTTCGCTCCTGTAGTCAGTCTGAGATAGCAGCCTATCTTTCTGTTTTCCACCGGCCTGAAAACAGCCTGGCCAATCAACGAACAGAGGGTGGGCTGAGAGCCGTGAGAGCCGTGACGTATACGCTAAGCGCCTAGGTTTACATGTTAGGTT
This sequence comes from Siphateles boraxobius, assembly GCF_051911475.1. Taxonomy (NCBI): domain Eukaryota; kingdom Metazoa; phylum Chordata; class Actinopteri; order Cypriniformes; family Leuciscidae; genus Siphateles; species Siphateles boraxobius. Next base: position 12,348,531 of record NW_027508975.1, read on the forward strand.
AGAGAAATCGAAAACCGAAACGACCGCGGAAATGGGAAACGAGACACGAGATGCAATTCGCTCTGTTATGGAGAACATTCCAGGGGTTTTCAAACTGAAGCCAGAACAAGAAGAGTGTTTGATAAACCTTTTAAATGGAGGTGATGTTGTGGCCCTACTCCCGACTGGTTTTGGGAAAAGTTTAATTTATCAATTGTTACCGTTAGTTAGCGAGAAACTGGGGAGACAAAAGGCCGGCAAAGCTATAGTTGTAATTGTGTCCCCCTTGGTTGCACTTATGGAGGATCAGGTCAAGGAGGCAGAAAAACTTGGTCTGTGTGCTGCACAGCTTGGTGTGCACAATGATCAAGCTATAATGACGGGATATTACAGCCTTATTTGAAAAAAAAAAAGTGACAGAAGACAAATGCTAATTTTACATTTAGTAGATTTGTAAACAGGTAGTTGTAGTGTTTAACCCACCTCGGTGACACTGTTCCGTGATCGCAACTCCGTGTACTTCCTCGGCTTTTTTATGGTCCTTGGAGTTTTAGATGGTGTATCTCGGTCTCTTTTATCCGTCGTGGTCGAGCTCGAACTGGCTACCTTTTGACAGGTCAGTGTCTCCTTTTTTTTCCAGTCCTTAAATATGTCCATGTCATGCTGTAATCTTGAAATTAAGTTGCAGCATTTCCGACAGACTCGTGAGGAACAAAGAGCTGTGTTTAAAAGATCTAATCCTAAATTTGAGAGTTGGCTAGAAATATTTTCTTGTTTCACTCTGTCAAAAATAAGTTTAGAGGCCGCGATTGTACCGTGGATGCGTAGATTAACTTCGCATAATCTGCAAAAGTCGTTTACAGCCATGTTCCCTCCAGTATTTCGCTCGCATCCTTAAGTGTTTACAGTTGGTTTACAGTGGAAGTTCGATCATAGATTTGAGTTCGATGCATGATGTCTGTGGTTCGATGCGGCTGTGTCGTCGCATAACATACGTCATCAATAAACTTATCTGATTGGCTTACGGGTAACCAATGATTTTAAACTTCAGTACGCGCCCCCTAGCGGGAGAGAAAACACTTCTCTATTATGCTATCCCAGACTCTGTGTACGAAGCAAAGTGAAGTAGCAGAGTCTGGTATTACCAGGCTAATGGAGTGTTGCCTTGACAACAGTTGAGGGTATATTTTCAAACAAGAATGACAGCGGGATTCTCAGAGGAAACATCTGTTCTACTGTAGGAGCCTAAATGCAGTTAATTGATAAATAATTTAATTTATGCGTTAAACAGTAATTTGCATGATTCATTTTATGTGGAGAAAATATTTACAGTTCGATGCAGTTAATATTTACAGTAATGCAAGGAGTTAATTGTGTTATTATCTAAAATGTTTGTGGATAATTTAGTGTATTTATATTACTTTGGTTGTATTTTGGTTACTCTCGCAAGAGTTAGTGACGAGAGTTAGTGAGGAGAGTTAGTAAGGAGAGTGAGTGAAGTTTTCTGTGTGAACCAAGCGTGCAGCACAAGCCCTGAAAAGTGAAGCCAAAGCGTCTCGATTGCCCCCCGGTGACCGGTCCTAGTATAGCTCATAAACCCCGCCTCCCCATGTTATTCAATGGGACGTGAGACCAACTGAACAATTAAAATACACTTCACATTTCTTTTTTCCAAAGATAGTTTCTGTCATTTACTGTAGTTTTCATCACGCTGATATAATTTCAAGTGTTTGTTTTTAAAATAAGTTTGTTTTTAGTTAGTTATTTGATGCTATAAAAATGGCGCTGTGACGTACATGATTGACAGCTGTGATTGACAGGTTCTCTGAGCGAAGTAGTCACTGAAGCACCAACGGACTTTTTTTCGGGATCTTTGGAGGACTGAGGAGATTGGAGCTATAAATGTAATATTTAAATTTCTATAATTAATTATTTTACACCGACATAATGGGTTGTTCTGCAGCAGAGGCGTGTGCTTGCGATTGATTCAGCCAGAGTGAGGGCGGGATGTTGATTTCGCGGCTTTACTTCCTGCTAGGGCTGGGCGATATGGCCAAAATTTCATATCCCGATATAGCTCATTTGATATCCCCATAACGATATACATAACGATATAGCAATTTTTCTGTTAATTCAGTTCATGAATAGTCTATATAAAATTGCAATGTGGAAATGCAGTTTGAAATGATATACAAAACAAATAAAGGTAGGGACTAAATATTTATTTTATTTAGAACCTTTTTTTCAAGCATGACATGTTGGTAATGTTAACACCTGCCATTAAAATATTTCAACATATAGCAGCAGCCAACTTTTAACAGTAACACCACCCAGACTTCTCTTGTAGCATCATGTAGGTGTAAAGATGTTTCCAAGTAGTATTCTTTGTTCTCTAGAGGGGGCAATAGAAAGCAGCCACAAATATTGATAATGGCCTGTCTATTCCTATTGGATATAAAAAAGTAACAAACTGAAAACCTCTGAGGTTTAAAGAGCATGGTGCAGGGCAAAATACCAAACGTAAGCTTCAAAGTTTAAAGTGCAGCCACAAAGTCAGCCTCAATATATTTTTTACAAAATCCAACAAGTGAAAAAAACCTTTCAAGTTTGAATGGTAGCAGCAAACAAAAGTAATACTGTCATAGCCCCTAAAAATGTTGGTTACAAAATACTACACACGGAGCCTTTAAGGCGAGACACTACAGGTGAATAGGGTATTTTTTTTAACTAGCAGATATCACCATGAAACTTTGCCAGTTGATTACCTACATTAAGATGAGAAAAAAATGTATTACAAGTTTTCTGTAATTTAATGTTTAAATATGCAAATTAGACATTATCTAATTAAATATGCGCAAATCTGCATATATTTTAAAAAACGAAATCTGAGTATTGGATAAAGCCAGGTTCAAAATTATTTTTTCATTGTGTTCACATATTAGATGGGGAAAAAATTACAGAGGGATTTATGGATATCTACTTTTGTTATCCTGTAAATCAGAATATACTGCCAATAGCCTTAAAAAAATGATTTTCGACATGTTTTTTGGAATAAAATGTTATGTAAATCAGGCTAAGAATAATATATTTACAAATCCCTCTGTAAATGTCTTCATAATATAACTAGGTACAAGACTGGAAAGTTTGGTGTATATAGGTGCTACTGACGTGGAGATTTCGGACTTGGAGTGAGAGAGAAAAGTCATTTTGAGAAAACGGGCTTTAAAGAATTAGCATCAGCCAATGAGATCGCGCATTTAGAGTAAAATCCCCCCTTTTACTTTCGCGATTGGTTGCTGATAAAAAGGAAATGACCATATTTGGATCCGGCAGTATTGTACAGCAGAGAGCAAGCTTTCTAACGGTGTGTGTGATGACAGAGTGCAGATCGCGATCGCGGAGCAGAAGGATGATTTATAACGACAACTTTTGATGAGTTTATGAGAAATCTACAGACGCAAACAGGCAAAGTGTAGTAAAATAAAGACCTAAATGTGTATTTCTGACTTTTTTTCACCACAAGTCTGAAAGAAGACATGTTATTGAAGACAAATATCCTAAAATCTCAAAATTGACCAGTGAAAAAAAAACACGATGTTTTTGCCTACCGTGTCTCGCCTTAAGTTTAAAGTGTAGCTGCACAATGATTAGAATATTTAAGAGGTAAACCAAAGAACTTCAAGTAGGATGGATATGAATTATGAGAACATAAAGATTTGCCAAATCTAAGGCTTCTGGCCCAATGACGTGACGTGCAATTTTGATGTCCAAACCCCTTTATGAAGTTAAAATAAGGAAATGTTTAATAAAAAGCACATTTATTGAATCTATTAATCTCTGTTTATCAAATGATATGAACATATAGTGAGGGTATTACAAAGTGTAAGAATTATTAGACATTATAGTCTTATAATGTCATACCGGATAACTGTCCGGACCTTAGAGTGACATACAAAAAAGCCAAACAAACTGTAAAAAAATTAATAAACCCTAACATCTCTGCCACAGGCATTATTGTATGAGTCTTGACAACAATATATTTAAATATTACAACGAATATGACATCCAGTAGATTGTTATGCTTTGGTGCATTCTGTCCCAAAACTGGCTGCCAGCCAATGTCATACGGGATAACAAGCAAATTGGAGCAATTTTATTGTAAATTTTATTTTGACACGATGTGAGACAGCATGTTACACAATCAGGAAGACCCTGAAGGACCCCCAAACAATGGTGAAAGTCTTTTATGTCTTTCATAAAATGTGTTTAACTTACCCTTTTTCCTCACTAGCACACTATGTAGTAAAATCCTGTGTCATATGGGATAACGCTAAAATAACATATATAATGTGGATTTTATGTCAATATGTTTATTTAGCATGAATTTATATATTTGGAAGTTGAAGGTAAAGTTTGCAGATTTCTATAGGTAGCCAAAAATACTGCCTGATTAAGATTTAATCTGAGTTTTGTCATACCGGATAACAATTTTGTCATACCGGATAACAATTTTGTCATATAGGATAACAGTTGTTAGCCCATAATGTCATCCGTTATCTTGGATGACGTGTTTGACAATATATACTTATACAGTTTTCAGCTTTAATTTGCATAATTTCCATTCAAATGGTGATATTAACATATCATTAACATTGTTTAGTTGAATATTAGCAAATTATATAATTCATAATAATATTCAATTACAGTTACATTACATTTACTATAGACATTGTCTAAAATAACATTGTGTTCATTTAATGTAATTTAGTGATTCAGTGTTTAACCCATTAATAAGCTTTTTCTTTATAAATATGTTGTTCAATTAGATGCTTTTGTAAATTTGTTCAGTGAAATGAGTGAAGGTCGCCTACTTTAACCCTTTACATTATTTATGAATATTGATGTAGATTGACTATGATCAGTAAAATGGTTCAAGGTACTTTTCAGTAATAAATTAAACCTAATGTTTGAAAAGTTGTGCTGTTTTGATATTCATAAACATGAAAAAAAATGGTTTAAATGTATTTACTTGCCAAATCTGGGAAGAAACCACACTGAGTTTGTGTGTAACAGTTTACACACTGAAAACCACATCTCTATTTCTTTAAAGTGGAGCCTAATTAATTTCCTTGGAAAAACATTGCATAACATTAATTATTTATGAACATTATTATGTGTAAGTGTTGTAAAAATGACAATTCATGTGTTAACTCATATGGTGTCATACCGGGTAACAATTTAAGTCAGGCGGGATAACGCTGTTTTTTCCCATTGAAATGCATAATTTCACTTCATGGAGTTGAGGAAACAATAATAACATGATATCAAGTCCTGTAAAACTTTTTCAGACATTTTGCATTTTAAATCACATTGCAGTGTTAAAATGTGTGTAAAGAACTTGAACAAGTAGGGTCACGTTTAAAGAAATCACAATATAATGAGAAAAAAATAGTTGTGCAGATTTTTTTTCTGAGCTTTAAATATTGTTTTACTGCATCACTTTACATATTCATTAAGTATTTTTATTTGAAAAGTTTTAATATTATAATATTTAGAAAATGCATTAACGTTATCCCGGATGACATTTTGACTGGTGTCGTCACATATTTCTCACTTAAACCACTTAAAATACATTGTTTAAAATTGAGATTTTAGTAATAAGTAAAAAACATCCCCATAAAGATAATAACTACTTTGATGTGCAGTTTTAACCTATTTGAATTTTTAATCAGTTGAAAACCTTATTTGTCACTGGCCCTTCTACAGATTGAGTGCGAGGAATACAAGCTGGTCAACTCTTGCTGGTTTCAGTGCTGACCTCTGGCATGACACAATGTTCCCACTTGCACTGAAAGCCCGCTCTGATGGGGAACTTGTGGCAGGGATACATAAATATTTCCTCGCAAGCTTGGCCACTAGGGGAAAATGTACCTCATTTCTCTTCCACCATTCCAGTGGTTCTGTGTCTGGACCTGCTTCCATTAGGAGATAGAGGCTTAGCTCCTTCTCAATTGACTCTCTGCTTGAAGTTGAATGTGGAGCCACTTGGCTTTGCTTTGCTGATGTTTTAAAGTAGCTGCTCAAACTCTTCTTTTTCTTCTTAGCAGGAACCTCCTCTTGCTCATCCTGACCTACGGCAGTGACTGATGGAGCTGATAGAGGGACTGCCTCTGTTTGTTCAGCCACCAGCTTCTGTAGCTCTGCAGCAGCTCTTGTTTTGATGTAATCCACCCTCTCTTGTTTGATGTATGTGGTTTTGAATCGAGGGTCGACAAGAGAAGCCATGTCAAGCAGGTCCTGGGTTGTCTGGTCATCATACTTTTCATTTAAGTTTTTTAGTATGCCCTCTTTATAGTCTTGGTGAGCTCAGTGTCGCCATCATGATGCTTGAGTATCTGGTTGTTGAACAGATGGAGGACGGGTTTCAAGTAGGAAACACTTGGGTAAAGCTCCCCAGACAAGGCATCTGTAAACTCCTTGAGAGGACTCAGTGCCTTGTTCATGGATTCCAGAACGTCCATATCCTGCCAAGTTGGGACCAGGTGACGTGTCTTTTTGTCGGCACGGAGAACTTGTGCGAGAGCTTTCTCCTGCTCAATCACCCTTTCAATCATTGCTTGCATAGAGCCCCACCTCGTAGGGGTTTCTGTGATTAGCTGATGAGGCGGCAAGGGTGGATTTTGATCTGCTTGAGCCTTGGCCAGCTCCGTCTTCTTTTCCATGAATTGGAGAAGGCAGCCACAATCTTCTTGCAGACGCCAACTGCTCGTTCCACCTCCCTTAGTTTCACACTCCTCTCTGTGTATATAAAGGAGAGGTAAATGTATGATTGTGTACTTTTTAACATGACAGTGTACAGGACTAGTAAAATGTATTAGTTAATTACATTTGATAAATTAATTTATATATATCGCATGTGGATTTTCATCTGTTACAATTTTTTAAAACCGTGCAATTCTATCACATAAAAAGACATTGTATCTTATGATTATGACATTTTTATTCCATAACTTTGATTTCATCTTCCTATAGTTTTTATAATTATGACTTTTTACCTTATATGTCAATCTAATTTAACTTTTTTTTTTTACTATATTTCTGTTGATTTTAAAAAACAAAACACATGTTGGGGTAATAAACCTAATTGAATACTTAATTTGTGAATGATTTATTACATTTCTAGACAAGTTATGTTGCTGATAGTAACCTCTAGCTTAAAATAATCCTCTAGCAGTAAGAGCAACTATAATTTTGCCCTGACATCATTGAAGTTGATCATCACTGCTCTACATTGTCAGAGTTAAGGGAAGAACCTTTTAAGAAAAATTACTCTAAGGTATTACTGACTGTGTACTGGAATATATTTGTATCATTTTTATATCGATTTAGAGATTAAGCACTCACCAATAGCTAGATGAAAACGGTGGCCAAAACACTGTAGGCGTGTCATTTCATTCAGCTGAAGGGCAAGGATGTTGTTGATGGCATTGTCTGTGGTGACACAGACAAGGCAATCCTCTTGCAGTCCCCACAATTGAAGAGATTCTCTGAGTCCTTTGGCTAGCATTTCTCCAGTGTGGTCTTCCGGGAAATAACTTGTCTGTAAACAGCGGCTGCAGAGGTTCCAATCTCGGTTGATAAAGTTTGTCGTCAGGCTCATATATGGATGTGTTGTTCGGCTCGACCACATATCTGTAGTTGTAGCGTAGAACATCCCCTTGTGAATCTCTGCCTCCACTTTGGCCCGACATGCATCATATAAATCAGGTAACACAACTTTAGTAATGTGTTTTCGGCTGGGCATTTCGTATCTCGGATCGAGTGTTGGCACCAACTCACAAAACCCGCGTTTCTCGAGCGTGTAGATTGGAACCATATCTTTGCAGATATGCTTGGCAACAGCAGAAGTGATCTCCTTCCATCTGCGGGAGCTATGGCTATATGGTGTGCCACGGGTAAAAGCCTGTTGCAGCGTCTGTGTCTGGAGTTTGTTTTGAGCGCTTACGTCACCACTCGACGCTGCTTTTGCAGTTTTTGCTCGTTGACTCTCTCTGTATTCTTTTTCGTGGTTCTTGCGCAGGTGATAAAATAAATTAGTAGTGTTGGAGTCCGTTGTTGGCACTGGGAGCCGGCAAACTTTACAAACAACTGTTGTCTGGTCCACGTCAGTCTTCTTATATCCAAACCACGTCCATGCAACAGAAGTCGCCCCTCTTTTAGGAACAAGCTCCTCGGTTTGGGTTGGCTGGTCATCTTGTTGAGAATTACCCTGGTCTGAACCGCGTCTACTACCGTCTTCCTCCATGTTTGCTTATGTATTGCAGCGTGCATGGGCATGCCGTGAGGTGCATCTTGACGTAAAATTCTGCCATAAAACGCCTTATCGTGGCGTAAACGATAGAGCCTTATATAAAACGATAGACATTTTCTATCGTCCAGACGATATATTTCGTCATATCGCCCAGCCCTACTTCCTGCTCACAACTGTGCATGTCTGGTCCCGAAATCGCAACTGCGCAGACTCACATCCCAAGATGTCACCGCCATCTTCTCGTCAATGGAAGAGAACGAAGGGGCGTCGTCCATCTTTTTTTACAGTCTATGTTGTGGACAGTCAGGCAAGCAGAGAGTGGAGCCATATAGTTTTTTGACCTTTACCTTTATTTCTCTTTCTCTCCACTTTTTGACGTTAAGAATCTTTTTATTTTATTTTAGTTATATTACTGTGCTGATGTTTTTGTTGATGACCAAGTAAACGGATATATTTTTTACGAGTTGTCCTGTGGATTTATTGAAGTGGATGTGGACGAAGGGAGTGGATAAAGCGTCAAGCTAAGGCTTCATTCAGTGGAAACCTACATTTTAGTCAAAAAACTTGCTCTGCACGGATTATTGGACTTTGGAACTGCCTGACTCGAGATAAAAGACGGAAGGATGAAACTGTCAAGGTGAAACTGTAAGTCGTATCTTTCCTTGCTCTGCTGTGGATCGTCAATCGAAACCAAGAGGACGGTGGTCGCGGGAGCGCGCGCCGCCGTGAGAGAGTGAAATAAATTAATAAAAGGTCGCCGTTCGACTGAACGACGAAGTGGAACGCAGTGTGTGTGTGTGTTAAGCTCACCCTACGGTTTTGATATTTGCACTAATAAAGTGTGTAAACATTCGCTCGTTATGGATGAACAAGACAGTGAAAAACGGACGGTAAAAATGACTGAGAAAACTGTGGAAGAACACAAGTCCAGACAACTTCATGCACGCAGGTATAAGCTATCCCAGCTAACGAGCATGATAAAGCAAATTGAGCAATTAATGGAAGATGATGCAAATGCTGACATCATTAAAAATAAATTGCGTGTGGACTTCAGTGGTTTGCAACAAGAATTTGCCGACTTAAATTCAGTTTTAAGAAGATTTATGTCTGATGAAGAATTCTTGGATGATCAAATGAATCGGTTTGATCTTAAAAATAAGTCAATACATGATTTCTTCTGGATATGTGAGGAATGGATGAAAGAGGTCATGAAACGCTCTGAGCAGGCTGAAGAGTGTGAAAAACGCGTAATGCCCACTGATAGTAGATCTACATCATCAAAAACCACCATGAAACGCTCAAGTTGAACCAGTTCACAATGTGGAAGTGTGTCATCATCATCTTCAGTCAGAATAAAGGCAGAAATGGAGCGTGCTTCATTAAAGGCAAAGGCGGCAGCTTTAAGAGAGAAGTTAGCCATAGAAAAGGAAGAAGCAGATTGGCATGCAGAAAGAAGATGCAGAGAAGCTCAGCTGCAAGCAGAAGAAAAGCGGCGAGAGGCGGAGTTTGATGCTGAGCAAAAGAGAATAGAAGCTGCAATAAAGGCTAGAAAGGAGATACATGCAATGCAGACTGCTCTTGCGGAGTCAGATGCAAAAATGGAAGTTTTGTAAAAATTTGAATGCACACAAGCAGCCAAGAGCAATATAGAAACTAATGAACAGATCGCTGAAACAAAGGTGAACATCACCTACCAACCACCAACACCGCACACCTCGCCTATGCCCAAGCTTGAAAACAAGGTTCAGCTAGCAACGCCACAAATAGCCCCGCCTGCATCGAACATGGATCTTAACGATGGACCAGTGCTTGATAGTTTATGCAAGGCTATCTCTAAGCAAGTTGACGTCACTGAGTACCTTGTGAAGAATCACAAAGCCACCTTACTCCCTGAGCTCACCATTGTAACATTCAAGGGTGACCCGCTTGAGTATAAATCCTTTATCAGATCTATTGAACATGGAGTTAAAGGCCGCACTGGTGACAGTCGTGATCGCCTACAGTTGTTGTTGCAGTACACAAGTGGACAACCACATGAGTTTGTTAAAAGCTGCATTCACATGGAACCCTCAGCAGGTTATGCTAAAGTGAAAGAAATGCTGAAGGAGTTTTTTGGTAATGATTACAAGATAGCAGAAGCTTACAGAAAGGAGGCTTTGGATTGGCAGACAATTAGGCCAGAAGATGGCGTTGCACTGCAGTCTTTCGCACTGTTTCTTACAGGCTGCTGCAATACAATGACTGATATAAACTACATGGAAGACTTGTACAACACAGCTAACATAAAGGCACTGGCTAACAAGCTGCCATACAAACTCAAAGATGCTTGGAGAAAATCTGCATGCGACCTACAAGAAAAAACAAGGAAAAGGGTGAAGTTCAAGGATTTTGTCGAATTTGTCAACAAGCAAGTCAGATATACTAAACCCACTCTATGGAAACATACAAGAAACCACCACCAGGCCAAAACAAATAGTACAACAGAAACCAAACCTACAATACGCAGAGACATTCAGACCAAAGAATGTATTCACAGCAGCCATTGTCTCCTCCCAGACTGAAAACAAATTCAAGACTAAAAATGACAAACAACCAACGGCAAAACACAAAATGTCTCAGTGGACGCAAACAGCAAGCCCTGTGTTTATTGCAAGGGAGAGCAACACAGTCTCACAGTCTGCAGAAAACTCAAGTGCAAGCCGCACAAAGAAAAGATTGACTTCCTGCGAAGCAAAGGTCTGTGTTTTGCATGCTTAAAACATGGTCACATGAGCAGCAGCTGTAAAGAGAAAGCTCAATGTCAAGAATGCTCTCGAATGCATCCCACACTGCTGCACATGAACACTAAAGGCTTGCGAGAAGAAACAAGCGAGTGTTGTGGACAGCAATCCGTTTCAAGTGCTCTTGTACATGAAGGAAACTTTTGCTGTCACCGGGGCTGGTAAGGAAAACTGTGCTCTTTCGATCATTCCAGTGTGTGTCAAGGCACAAAAGGGAACCAAGGCAGTGACAACGTATGCATTTTTGGATCCAGGCAGCTCAGCTACTTTTGCTACGGAGTCATTAATAAACCAACTGAGTATGAATGGACGCAATACAAGCATCTTGTTGCAAACAATGGGGAATGAATCTATTGTTAACACTTGCATTGTGAATGGACTGGAAATCAGTAGCTTGGATGGCAACCACGTTATTGAACTTTCAGAGATATTTTCAAAGAAAAACATACCTGTAACCAAAGACAATATTCCCCGTCAAGAGGAAGTTGGCCTCATTTAAAGGAGGTGAAACTCCCCACTATCCAAGCAGAGGTTGGATTACTAATTGGAGCAAATGTTCCCAAGGCGATGGAGCGACTGCAGGTGGTTAACAGCGTGGATGACGGCCCATACGCCATGAGAACAATATTAGGATGAACAGTAAATGGGCCACTCAGAGGTGAAAGCGATATGAGGGAGACAAACACATTGACAGGTGTCACCACCAATCTTATTTCAGTAGCCAAGCTAGAAGAGCTCTGGCAACTACAGTTCAAGCAGGACTTTCCTGATGCTGGACAAAATGAAGACATTGAAATGTCCAAAGATGATCACCAGTTTATTGACATGGTGTCTCGGTCCTCAAAACTTGTGGATGGTCATTATAGTGTTTGCCTGCCGGTGAAGAACAAGTCATTGTATATGCCAAACAACAGATCAGTCGCAGAGCAACGTGCGCTGAACCCACGGAAAAGATTCTCCAGAGATGTCAAGTTTCACGCAGAATACGTTGCATTTATGGATGACATTCTCAAGAAAGGCTACGCAGTGAAGCTGGATAGCGTTGAACGTCAGCCAAATGAGGGACGAACATGGTATCTGCCTCATCATGGAGTTAGACATTCAGTTAAGCAAAAATTGCGTGTCGTTTTTGATTGTGGAGCGAGTTTTCAAGGAACATCGCTTAACCGACAGCTCCTGCAGGGACCGGACCTAACAAGCTCGCTGGTAGGGGTCCTCTTAAGGTTTAGACAAGAGACCGTGGCGGTCATGGCTGACGTGGAGGCAATGTTCCACCAGATCAGAGTCAGCAATGAAGACACTGATCTCTTCAGTTTTCTTTGGCGGCCTGATGGGAACTACGAGCAGGCACTTGTCGAACACAAGATGTTGGTCCACATCTTCGGTACAACGTCTTCGCCAAGTGTTGCAACTTTTGCTCTTCAAAAACGTGCAGCAGATTTTTAGCATAAATTTGGTTAAGAAGCTGCCAAAACTGAAGAAAAATTTTTATGTAGACGATTGTCTTAAGTCAGTTACAGATGAAGACACAGCAATCACTCTTTGCACTGACTTGAGGAATATGTTGGCAGAAGGTGGATTTCGACTAACGAAATGGTCGAGTAACAATCGAAGGTTGCTCAACTCCATTCCTGAAGAGGAAAAGGCCCAGGGTTTTCAGGATTTGGACTTGGATGAGGATAACTTGCCAATGTAGGAGCATTGGGAATCCAGTGGTGTGCCGAAACGGATCAGTTCAAGTTCAAAATCAACCTCAAAGTTCGACCACACACTAGGAGAGGCCTACTTTCCCTTGGGAAAGTAGTCCTCATCAGGGAGTGCATTATAGTCTCCCTGAGGTAAAATTTGATTCATTTGTTGCCATAGGAGAGGAAGAATTTTGCAAACTCGTTAATTCATCTAAATCGACAACATGTATGTTAGACCCTATACCGACTAAACTACTGAAAGAGATGCTTCCAGAAGTCATAGATCCTCTTCTTAACATTATTAATTCGTCTTTGTCCCTAGGATACGTACCAAAAACCTTTAAGCTGACTATGATTAAACCGCTTGTTAAAAAAACGCAACTTGATCCTACAGAATTAGTCAATTACAGGCCGATCTCAAATCTACCTTTTCTGTCAAAGATACTAGAAAAGGCAGTATCCTCACAGCTGTGTTCCTTTCTTGAAAGAAATGGTATCTGCGAAGATTTCCAGTCAGGATTTAGACCGCACCATATCACTGAGACAGCTCTCATTAGAGTCACAAATGATGTGCTCTTATCATCCGATCGTGGTTGTATCTCTCTATTAGTGTTACTTGATCTTAGTGCTGCATTTGACACCATTGACCACAACATTCTCGTAAATAGACTAGAAAACTATGTTGGCATTAGTGGAATTGCATTAGCATGGTTTAAATCATATTTATCTGACCGCTATCAGTTTGTCATTAAGAGCTGGAAAAAGTGGATGTCTGGATTGCAACAGCTTGAGACCTTTGGAGTTGACAGATGTGTTAAGTCGAAGCAGTTTGGTGCGCCAGTCTTTGCACAGTTAAATCATTTTGCTGATGCTAGTGAAAACGCATACGGAACAACCAGCTACCTACTGCTATGCACTGCAAGCGGTGAAGCTCAATCCACTCTGATTATGGCAAAGGCAAGGGTTGCACCTTTAAAGTCTCCAACCATACCAAGAATGGAATTGACTGCAGCTACAGTTAAGGAGCTTGAACTGGAACTTAACAAATCAATCTTTTGGACAGACAGCACGGCTGTGCTGAAATACTTGAACAGCGAAGGCACAAGTTTCAAGACTTTTGTTGCCAATAGGATTACAACAATCCTGGAGCACTCTCAGACTTCACAGTGGAGATACATTAATACCAATCTGAATCCTGCTGATCATGTCTCGAGAGGACAGACTGTTGAAGCGTTCTTGAACATAGAAAGCTGGCTTTCAGGACCAAGTTTACTGCTCTGTGCACAAGACCAGTGGCCCAAAAATCCAGGTCCTGGAATGCTGAACATTGATGACTTGGAGGTTAAAAAGGTAGTTCAAGCGCATGTTATTCAGATGCAAGAGCCCAAAAATGCTACGGAACAGTTGATGAACTACTACTCATCCTGGACAAAACTAAAACGCGCGGTGGTGGGGTTTCTGAAGTTTAAAGATTTGCTTAAGGAACTGACAGCAAAAAGAAAGGAACTTAACTCACACGGAGAAAACCGAATTAATCAATTCAAGAAAGTTTTCAAAGGAACACACCTAACCTGTGAAGGTTTGACTGAAGCAGAAAGAGAAATTGTGAAATACTGTCAAAAGCAATGTTTCAAAGAAGACTTGACTATGCTAAAGGAGCATCAAAGGGTAAAGAAAGGTAGTTCGCTTTACAAGCTGAACCCTGTACTTCAAAACGGAGTCATCAGAGTTGGTGGAAGGATGAGCCGCGCAGCAATGCCAGAGGATTCCAAGCAGCAAGCCATCTTGTCAAAAGATTCACACATCACAATGCTTGTGCTGAAGCACATTCTCGATGTTACAGCTCATGCCGGGAGAAATCATATGTTGGCACAACTGCGTCAAAGATTCTGGGTCCTCGGGGCAAACGGTGCTATTAGAAAGTTATTGTCCAGGTGCATCAGCTGTAAGAAACTACACGGAACTGCTGGTAAGCAACTCATGGCTGATCTACCAAGATGAAGGGTCCTGCCTGACAGTCCTCCATTCACAAGAGTCGGCGTTGACTACTTTGGTCCATTTCTGGTGAAAAGAGGAAGAGTGCAAGTAAAGAGATATGGTGTCATCTTTACATGTCTTGCCATACGAGCTGTGCATCTAGAAGTCGCATCTTCACTTGACACTTAACGCCCAACCACCTGTTGTTACTCAAGGTCAAGCCTGAGTTACCCCCAGGAGTGTTTAGCAAGTATGACCAGTATGCTAACCGCAGATGGAGGCAAGTTCAGTACCTCACGGATGTCTTCTGGAAACGTGGTGTAAAGAATATCTTATGCAGCTCCAAGAACGTCAACGATGGTTCACACCTGGAAGAAACTTCAGTGTTGGTGATGTAGTGCTGATTGTGGATGATACATCGCCCAGAAATTCATGACCGCTTGGAAGAATTGTGGAGATTTTTCCTGAGAAGAAAGGTTTCGTTCGTCAGGTGAAAGTCAAGACTAAGAGCAACGAGCTTTGTCGCCCGATAACAAAGCTTTGTCTTCAAGGATCTGAGGACAATGTTTAAGCTGTTCCAAAGGAAAGACTCTATTTTGCATAGGGCGAAGACCAAGAATATTTCTTTAGATAGTTTATTAGTTAGCATATAGGCTCCTTTAATTTAAGTTTTGTGTAATTGTTTCAAGGACATTGATAACAATTAGGGTCCGGTAATGTAGGAGCCTAAATGCAGTTAATTGATAAATAATTAAATTTATGGGTTAAACAGTAATTTGCATGATTCATTTTATGTGGAGAAAATATTTACAGTTCGATGCAGTTAATATTTACAGTAATGCAAGGAGTTAATTGTGTTATTATCTAAAATGTGTGTGGATAATTTAGTGTATTTATATTACTTTGGTTGTATTTTGGGAATACTCTCACGAGAGTTAGTGACGAGAGTTAGTGAGGAGAGTGAGTGAAGTTTTCTGTGTGAATAGTCAGGCAAGCAGAGAGTGGAGCCATATAGTTTTTTGACCTTTACCTTTACCTTTATTTCTCTTTCTCTCCACTTTTTTACGTTAAGAATCTTTTTATTTTATTTTTGTAATATTACTGTGCTGATGTTTTTGTTGATGACCAAGTAAACGGATATATTTTTTACGAGTTGTCCTGTGGATTTATTGAAGTGGATGTGGACGAAGGGAGTGGATAAAGCGTCAAGCTAAGGCTTCATTCAGTGGAAACCTACATCTACTATACCAATTTGAACCGGAGTCGGACCCGGAACAAGATGACGGCCCCAAAGAAATTCGGCAATTAAGGCTCGAACAGGACGTTTCTGAATGGTTGGTTAACGTCATGTCACTTTGATCTATTTTTGTAACTTATGTACTGGCAGGGTAACTTAGAGTAGTGAGATACAGACGCTATGTGTTTACTGATGTATAGGTTAGTTCGTTGACAGATTGATGTTGAAAACTTCTTTTTGGTAAATGTAGGCTTGTCAGTGATGCGTAACGTTATCTCAGTGTTAGGCAGGGTCCGAAATTTACTTTTTGGCTCACCTGCCACAGGGACTGGTAGATGAAAAAATCCACCAGCCAAGCATATTTTTTACCGGTCAAAATAATAAAGAGCCTTTTTGTGTCACATATACATTCATTTCAGTACATTTAATTGAGATAAGGTATTATGTTGAATGATTAAGAGTACATAGAAGTCAAAACAGGTAAGACATGGACATGAGCATGGAACTAGTGCTCATAACAGTACATTTGAAGGTTTAGTAAGAGTATCACATACTTTACCGAAAGTAAAAAAATGTACCGATTAATACTATCAGTTAAACGGTTTAAAAGTTAAAAAAAATGTTTATATATATATGTCTTTTTTGTTTATTTGCTGCATGGTTAAAAAAAACAGTAGGCTATATGGCCACATCATGTAGACATGTTACTTTTTAAAGTAAAAACTAGACAAGCTGTGGATTGAGGTAGGCTGGTATTTTTATTTGACGAAAAAAAAAAGTTTTTTCAAAGCTTCTTCAAACTGATTCAGTGTTTTCTTTGTCATCTTAATTTGTTAATTATTTAAGTTAAAAAAATATATTTAGTGTAGGTCTATTTTAGGTGTGAAGGTTCACACACGCTTCTTGACACACACACGCACACACGCAAGGTCTCTCGCCTACTGTGGCGCGCTCGCTACACGGTTTGAAGCACAGTATGTGCGCGCTCTTTCTCGCTCGCTCTAGATTCCAGGAGGTTAAACTAATTTGCGGGCATCAGGGAGCCGCTATCAATATGCGGGAGACTACCGGAACTTTCTAGAATGTCTGGAACATTCACCCGCCAGTGTGGCGGATAGCCTTTTGAGATTTACTCGCCAAACGGAAAATCCGCATTTGGCGCTTGGCGGGTGTTAATTTCGGACCTTGGTGTTAGGTACAACTGTCAGTGCTGAAACATGCACCATAACGCACTGTTCATTATAAACGTGGGATTATTAATTATATTGAGAACGTCGTAACGTTACATAAAAAAACATGCGGTAATACCGGGGACGCTTGTAACACTTTTTTCTTCAGCACCTAAAACTACCTCTTTTTTTTAGCTACACGTCTGAAACTTTTAGGCAAAGTACACATATTTCTCTACTACAAATGGCAAAAATTTAAATTTCTTCAAATATATCATAGACTTTGTGAGATGATCATGAATACAAGGTGGTCCTTTGTTACAACCTACCCCACTACTGGGGTAGGTTGTAACACATACTGGGGTAAGTTGTAACAGGTAGACAAAATGCACAATAAATAAGGGTACTCCAAGTCATATGCCACAACAACATTTTTATTTTAAATGAATGGCTGCAACAATAAAATATGTGTGAATATGGAGTGTATGTGCATATTTTGTGTGTTTGTGCATGTCTGTATGTGCACATTCGTGTGTGTGTGTGTGTGTGTGTGTGTGTGTGTGTGTGTGTGTGTGTGTGTGTGTGTGTGTGTGTGTGTGTGTGTGTGTGTGTGTGTGTGTGTGTGTGTGTGTGTGTGTGTGTGTGAAAGCAAATTACATAAACACTTACCCCCATTCCACAGAACGAACAAATGAATTGCATTCTTTATCAGTCACAATGGTGACAAGAACAAACAAATGAAATGCATTTTAAGTCACAAACGGTGACAAGAACAAACTTCCTCTGCTGCTCTTTTTAAAAGACTGGCATCGACTCCACGATCTGTCTTTCTCACCCGAGTTCTACGCATTCTGTATAATTATTAAAATCACAAAAAATTTCATAGTTCTATGTATGGGGATGGTTGTAACACTTTCAAAACACGTGTTACAACCTACCCCGCCACTGTCACCATTGTTTAAATAGCTGTATTAACATGGTGATTTTAAATTAGCAGGAGGTTGATACACCATTCTTTACTATAGAAAGTACAGTTTGACCTAATATAACTCATACAACATTATCTACAACGGTAGAAGTACTAAACAAAATATTATCTTATGTTTTTTTACTTTCTTATCTCAGAATTTGATTTTCTACTGTAGCTTCATGAGAGATTGCAACACAGACTTGAAAACCCCCGTGTGCGATCGTAAAGGAAGCCTGAGGAAACTGAAACTGTCACATGACTCCTATCTTATCCCTGATTGGTGGAATTGGTAGTGTTACAACTAGCCCCGTGTTACAACCGTCCCCAGTCTCCCCCCCTGAGTGTAAACATTACCCGCATTCATCGTGAAGCGTGCAAGCGATTTGCAAAGATTAATATTTGATAATTTACGGTACTGATTCTGTTTTCAGGACCAGCTTCTTAGCAAAACCAGATTTACACTGAGCTCATTTTGAAAGCAGTCTGGTGAGAAATGATTAGCGCAAACATAAAAGCATTTACGTAGATCGTTGGGAATATTCCCTTCAAAAATAAAACTCAGCCACTGCATCTTCAGCGAATTCAGTTCGAATTTAGGAATATTAAAATGACTGCTGTGTTTATTATTACAGCCAAGAACAGAACACCACAATCACTTAGACGCCATTCTGCTCCAGTGTATCAACAATGGCGGACTATGATGACAGCTCGCTCAGGGCGGGTCTGTGTTGAAATGCTGCTGTCAATCAACAACCGTGGGAGGGGCGTCCGTTTTATTGACGTCACAAAAACGAACGGCTCAATTTGAGGCAGGGGAAAACATATAAGGAGATTAAAAAAAACACTGGATGGATTTTTATCATTATATGATGGTTGTGTACAGGCACTGCCAACACACATTTCAGTACAAACAACTTGTAAAAGTCCATGTACCATTATATGACCCCTTTAAGCACAAGTATGAAACTGCTATGGCATATACTAATCATACAGTACCATGGTGTGTTACCATCACATCACTTTTTTTTGTAGAAAAATATTATAATCTATATTTTATCAGAAACTAAGACTACCATGTATAACTTTTGGGTAATCCCAACATTTTTAGTGTGTAACAGAGAGAGAGAAAAAATACATTAGGGATTAGGACAGAAGGAAATGGGAAGGGAGAGGTTAAGAGAGAAAAAACTGAAGTTGATAGAAATCGCTGCTTCCTCACAGAGATGGTGTTTGGAGAAGCTCTAGAGAGATAATGGAGTCAAACACAGGACTGAGGAATTGGACTCGGGCTGATAGGGAAGAGACGAATCAAAGTCTTCTCCAAAACTCCTCCAGCAGTAATGAACCCCTGCAAATCGGAGGTTGCTGAGCCATAAACTATGCGTTGCTATTTTGAGAGATGTATTTGGAAATAATGCTGTATATGCAGATAGATTTGGCCTCCTTTCTGCACAGAACTTTGTTTAAAAATAGATTTGCCTCCATATTTCACCATATAAGCTGTAACAGCCTTTTTTCTTCAGATATTATGAGAATGTCCAGTATTGGCATTGTCTCTTCTCCTCATCACTACAGAACTCAAAACCACAACTTCTTAAAAGGATGTGTCATCCAAAACATGATGCTTACGATAAGAATGTAAAGTGTGCACAAAGGATTTGAGGTGCTGAGGTGTCGTCAGTCATCAATGCAAAACTTCAGAAGCTAAAGATGAAGGCTCACTCATGCCAGGCAGGTTGTTCGACTGCTCCATTTTTCAGAGTACGCTGAAGCCTGCGGCTGGGAAACAATTTCTACAACTTCATTAAAATGTCCTTTCTCATCCTTCTGCCATCAGGTCTATTTTTTTAAATGGTGTCACACAAAGTGTAACCGCATTGATTATTGTTTATGGCTGCACTTGCTTCTTTAGAAAAGAGAGCAGTTCCCTTGAGTTTATTAATGAGTTCTGGTTGGACTCAGTGTGCTCCTGTCACTTGTAATTCATTCTCCTCTGACAGTGGACTTTGCTTAATGAACCGGACGATGATGAGAAGGAGACTTGTGTGACAACTAGGCCAAATCTTCAAAGATTTATTGGATAGCTCTTATCTATCAGTGCAGGTGCACGAAGATAAGTCTTTTCAAGTCTAGACATGATTGCTGTGACGTTTAATTGTGTTATATTTTTGGCTGCAGGGATAGAACACAAAGCAGCTCCTAATTAACTGATGACACCTCCATTACATTTATTTGAATTCAACAAAACAACCGTCCAACCAGATATACCATCACTGTTGTTACTCAGTATCACTGACATAAGGTGAAAAGAGTCAGGAAAATTGCCTTGAGAGAATCCAATTAATTCTTAAAGGATTAGTTCACCTCAAAATGAAAATTTCCTGATAATTTACTCACCCCAATGCCATTCAAGATGTTCATGTCTTTCTTTCTTCAGTGGAGAAGAAATTAAGTTTTTTGAGGAAAACATTTCAGGATTTTTCTCCACACAATGAACTTCAACGGTAACCAAATTGTTGAAGTTCAAATCAATGCAGTTTCAAAGGGCTTTGCACGATCCTTTGGAATTATGGAATCCTGCTAGATATGACGTCATCTGTTACCGCGCTTCATGACTTACTGCTGCGTGATAGCGCATATGTCCCTTATGCACAGTTGTTAAACAACATCGTTGACTAATAGGGAAATTAAATATACGCAACAAGCTTAAGTAGCATCTTAAGGTTTTCTTTCAGTTGAAAACATTAAACAATATGTGTAAACAAAAAATGTAAAGAAGCATTTAAGATCAGCAAGAAAGGGGAAACACGCTAATAAAACAGACCGTTCCACTTATCGTACAGAACGAAGGTATACACTCGAGTCACCATAATATTTATCTTGTTTATATTGTTTCACTTTCATGTTGAGAAAAACAATATATTCACATGCTCGAGTAGAGAACACGCTGCCGCTGACAGACGTTGCAGGGACACAGTGACAGATAACAAAGTTTCTAACAGCACTTCGCGTTTTCTCTTAAGGACTGGTTCTTTTAAACAAACTTAAAGGAAGCATATGTGTCAAAATCATTTTGCTATCAGTTAAGTAATCATCTCGCTGACTCGAATCACTCGATCACTCGAATTCAGCTGAGCTACCTGCAGTCGTCAATGCAGTGATGGACAGCTGTCTTTCCTCATTCGACTGCTGTTTGGATTTCATGTGATTTTTCATTGTGGTGGTGATATTATAACTCAGTATCATTAATTAATTTGATTAAAAGTAATTCCATTTTGTAATATCATTTAGTAAGATCATTTTCATCCAAGTAACAGTTAATTCCAAACTGCATGATGCTGACGACGACAGATGATAAAATACGATCAACACGCTCCACGGCGCCAAACAGTGTATTTAATTATAACTAAAAGTAAGTGATTGGGAGTTATCATGGATTCACAGCATTTACTGCCAGCAAAGCAACGTAGTAAAATTCGAATAGTATTTTATTTTTTCGAATAATAATTACAGATCGAATATTCGTTTACTGACACTCTGCTCTGGTGCATCAATTCAGGCACTCAGTGGTTATCACAGCTAAACTGTCTGACCAGTCAGGTGTTTGTCATGAGAAGTGTACCACAAAAGAGCTATGGTTTGCAGAGAGGTATAAGAGTTGTTGATACAAATACGTCTTTTGAATATACTTTGTGAACTCATTGTCCCTTTAGCTCAGAGAGGTTTATTTTCCCTCTTCAATAAGTTTTGTCAATTGTTTTGTTTATTGGTCTAATTCTGGTTTCTCTTTCTAATAAACCTTGCATTGGGTCAGTCATTCAATTAATTATCTTGTGCTTCATTCTCACCCTTTTGAATTATTTTGTACTGATAAGGAGTTATCACAAACTAAGACTGTTTAGTTGTGCTATCTTACAATCAGTATATAAATGTAGGGTGTCGCCGATGTAACGGTTAAAACTTGAAGTGGCGATGGGGTCTTAAAATGTATGGAAGGGGTCTTGAAAGGTATTAAATTTAAAAAAAAATGTATATACAGGTCCTTCTCAATAAATTAGCATATTGTGATAAAGTTCATTATTTTCCATAATGTAATGATAAAAATTAAACTTTCATATATTTTAGATTCATTGTACACCAACTGAAATATTTCAGGTCTTTTATTGTTTTAATACTGATGATTTTGGCATACAGCTCATGAAAACCCAAAATTCCTATCTCAAAAAATTACCATATCATGAAAAGAGTCTCTAAACGAGCTATTAACCTAATCACCTGAATCAACTAATTACCTCTAAACACCTGCAAAAGATTCCTGAGGCTTTTAAAAACTCCCAGCCTGTTTCATTACTCAAAACCGCAATCATGGGTAAGACTGCCGACCTGACTGTTGTCCAGAAGGCCATCATTGACACCCTCAAGCAAGAGGGTAAGACACAGAAAGAAATTTCTGAACAAATAGGCTGTTCCCAGAGTGCTGTATCAAGGCACCTCAGTGGGAAGTCTGTGGGAAGGAAAAAGTGTGGCAAAAAACGCTGCACAACGAGAAGAGGTGACCGGACCCTGAGGAAGATTGTGGAGAAGGACCGATTCCAGACCTTGGGGGACCTGCGGAAGCAGTTGACTGAGTCTGGAGTAGAAACATCCGGAGCCACCGTCCACAGGCATGTGCAGGAAATGGGCTACAGGTGCCGCATTCCCCAGGTCAAGCCACTTTTGAACCAGAAACAGCGGCAGAAGTGCCTGACCTGGGCTATAGAGAAGCAGCACTGGACTGTTGCTCAGTGGTCCAAAGTACTTTTTTCGGATGAAAGCAAATTTTGCATGTCATTCGGGAAATCAAGGTGCCAGAGTCTGGAGGAAGACTGGGGAGAAGGAAATGCCAAAATGCCTGAAGTCCAGTGTCAAGTACCCACAGTCAGTGATGGTCTGGGGTGCCATGTCAGCTGCTGGTGTTGGTCCACTGTGTTTTATCAAGGGCAGGGTCAATGCAGCTAGCTATCAGGAGATTTTGGAGCACTTCATGCTTCCATCTGCTGAAAAGCTTTATGGAGATGAAGATTTCATTTTTCAGCACGACCTGGCACCTGCTCACAGTGCCAAAACCACTGGTAAATGGTTTACTGACCATGGTATTACTGTGCTCAATTGGCCTGCCAACTCTCCTGACCTGAACCCCATAGAGAATCTGTGGGATATTGTGAAGAGAAAGTTGAGAGACGCAAGACCCAACACTCTGGATGAGCTTAAGGCCGCTATCGAAGCATCCTGGGCCTCCATAACACCTCAGCAATGCCACAGGCTGATTGCCTCCACGCCACGCCGCATTGAAGCAGTCATTTCTGCAAAAGGATTCCCGACCAAGTATCGAGTGCATAACTAAACATAATTATTTGAAGGTTGACTTTTTTTTATATTAAAAACACTTATTTTATTGGTCGGATGAAATATGCAAATTTTTTGAGATAGGAATTTTGGGTTTTCATGAGCTGTATGCCAAAATCATCAGTACTAAAACAATAAAAGACCTGAAATATTTCAGTTGGTGTGCAATGAATCTAAAATATATTAAAGTTTAATTTTTATCATTACATTATCGAAAATAATGAACTTTATCACAATATACTATTTTTGAGAAGGACCTGTTTTAACCACAATTGTTCGTCTTGTGCTGGTCTGCAACGCGCCATGCATTATGTAATCACGTTGGAAAGGTCACACTGGACGTAGGTGGAAGAAAACATTTGGGTTTTTAAAAGATTTAAACATCCAGGATACGCACACAAAAGGACCATTTTAAACCATAAACTGACACAAAGACATAAATATGTCATTCAACATACAATAAAATTTGAACGATCCTCCTTCTCCTTGCTTGTAAACAAATGGGGCGGTACTTTCCAACGTGATTATGTAATGCCTGGAGTGTCGCAGACCAGCACAAGAGGAACAATTGTGGTTAAAAAGTATATACATTTTAATTTTTTTTAGAAAATGACCGATTGTTTTGCTAGATAAGACACTAATCTTCAGCTGGGATCGTGCAGAGCCCTTTGAAGCACTTTAAAGCCCTTTGAAAATGCAATGATTTGAACTTCAACAATTTGGTTACCGTTGAAGTCCATTGTGTGGAGAAAAATCCTGAAATATTTTCCTCAAAAAAATTAATTTCTTTTCCACTGAAGAAAGAAAGGCATGAACATCTTGGATGGCATTGGGGTTAGTCAATTATCAGGACATTTTCATTTTGAGGTGAACTAATCCTAAGTTTCTCGAAGGAGATTTCAGGAAATTGCTGCTTTTGCTTCCTAATAAAAATGACTTTTTACCTTGTTACAGGGATATTATAGTTAAAGGGTAAGTTCGGCGTTTTACAAGTAAAGCCCTGTTTTAAGATTGTTTCTGATGAAATCGAATGGTTCAGATTAAAATTTAGACACATGCCGCTGTCCCGAGAATTTTAGGTTTTTGTGTTAGCCCCCCCCCCACACACACCTATACAATGGTTTCATAGGTGCATTGGAACAATCATTCATATAAACGCATTCAACTTTAGTTTACAAAGACGTGAAACTCACCGAGTGGTCTGGGGTGTTCACTGATATGCTCACGCAAAAATCGCTGCAAAAGAAGCTTTCCAAGAGGTTTTATCGTAGTTTTTGGAAGAATGTCCGGTTGTGAGGCGTTTGGAAAAATAGGTCCACAGTTTTACAACGAATGGTAAAACACCTGTTGGAAAGCATATTTTGCAGCGATTTTTTGATTTTTATATGACAGCGATAACTACATGCTGTCATAAACAACCAGTAAACAGTTTGAAGTCTCAAGCCTAATATAACGGTTCCCACTTAATTTCAAAACAAACATAACCGAAATGAACTCACGATTCACTGGGGAAGTCGGTTGAGAACTCATTAATGTTTCACTGGAGTCTGATTCAAGTTTCTAATAAACAAGCAGGTTTTTGAATCTTTGCAAATGATTCATTAAAATAAAACCAGCTCAAAACCACATAAAGCTAGCTAGATTTGAAATTATTTTTGCACATTTTTACAATAATCACATTCGTGACCATTTTAGTCACAGCCTGGAACCTTGTTATATTACATATTTAATTGAAAATGACATTGTTTTCATCCCACTTTCTTTTAACGTATTGTTCATTTCTAAACATAAACACAAATGCATGTTAAAATTGCATCAAATTATCCAATTGCAAGAAAAATGTTACATCAAAACATGATGTGAAATCAGGAGGAAACATCAACTGGAGCAAACTTAATGGTGTTAGGGGTTAGTGAGTGACCCAAGGAATGCAATTTGCTTCTAATAGCTAAATTCTG
This sequence comes from Siphateles boraxobius, assembly GCF_051911475.1. Taxonomy (NCBI): domain Eukaryota; kingdom Metazoa; phylum Chordata; class Actinopteri; order Cypriniformes; family Leuciscidae; genus Siphateles; species Siphateles boraxobius. Next base: position 12,373,985 of record NW_027508975.1, read on the forward strand.
AAGCAGATGTTTTCGTCCGTGCTTATAGGCTTTTTTTAAAGGAAGGTACAAAAGTTTGAGGTTGGTCAGATTTTAAATTAGTGCATCAGTGCATGTTGAGTTGTAATGGGCATTAGCATTACTAGTGTACAAACCCATGAGAAACAACCCGTGATGATACTGACTTAAGAGAGCCTTACTATGCAATATGTGCTTACAACAGAATATGCACATATATTAGAAGGCTAATATATTATCACACCCTGAGAGTTGTTTTTTTCTTCCCTGCTCCCATTCTGTCTTCTCCACCCAGCAGATGTTATGCATCACTTCACAGTTACAGGAAGAAAAGAAATAAACACTGGGAGATGTTCAAATTACCCAAGGTGTGTATAACAAACAAAAAATGTATCCTGACAAAATGGTCCGCTGTTAAAATTCCAGCTACCCGCCTCATTAACTCTATACTGAATTCTCTCTCCTCATGTTGTCTTGTTGGCCTGTTTAAGATCTATTTTTAGCTCTTTGTTGAGAACTTTGGAGACACCTACCTCTTTTACTTTCCTAAATGTCCCAAACCCACCAATCAAATGGTCAGATTGTTTCCAGCCCTTTTCAGCTTCTACAGTGGTCAGTTTAGCTATGGAATTGGCCTCTTGACCTGTAGTTGACATTTGTATGGATCCTGAAAGATTGTCTGACTTCATTGACCTTTTAGCTTTCATGTGGGCTTTCTGTCCATATCGAGATTATGTATCGTGCGGTGACTAGTAATGACCAGTAATGAATTGGGGGAATTTGAGATTACAGGCAAATTCTGGTTTGAGCATCTTGAGATTCCTGCAGTCTGTCCTTGCAGATAAGAGGCTCTTCAGGCAGATTATTACTGAGATGGAAGACTCGAGCAGGGAATGAAGTATTAAAGAACATGAGAAGTTAGACTATCAAACCCACCAGAGATGGTGCTGTGACTCCCTGAATGATTGAAGCTGCTGCTTTCAAGAAATAGTTCACTCAAAATGTAACATTCTGTCATCATTCTCACCTTCATGTCCTTCCAAACCTGTATGTTGATATTTTTGTATGATGAAACACAGAAGGAACATTTTTCAAGAATATTTATGCAGCTCTTTACAATTACAGTTGACTGTATTATAAAAAATAAAGAGTGCCATAAAAGTAGTCCATTTTACTTATGCGCTAAATTCCATGTCTTCTGAAAAATAGAATTCAGTGAGGAGGGGAAAAAATGGAATAAGTCATAATTCACTGCAAATCTTCCACGCCTGGAAGCTGTTTAATCAAAAGCTGCTGTGACCGGTGGCAGTCAATTGAACTTTGTATATATTGTCCTTTTGAGCCGTTTTTTTTCAATGAACCACTTATTCCAGTTAACACATCATACTAAACAACTGGTTCATGAATTAGACTGCCTTCATTCTTCTCACTGGCTCAACTTTAAAGTAGTTCTCAAGTTAATGATTCAGTGAAGAGTACATTTTGGTCCCTTGAAGGACTTCAGAAAACTTGTAATGTAATGTCTTTCCTGTGTTGTTAATGTATTTCCTGTTAAAAAAAGGAAGTTTGGGGAGCTAATTTTTGTAACATAGCTGATAGTTTTTAGTTGCGTCACTCAGCCAACGATACGATATTTGAGATGCCTCAAAAAAATTCTGTGATTCGATTCGATTCAGGGCAATATCGATCGATTTATCGGAATTTAGATTTTATGTGCCAAGTTTACACAACCAGTTACATTTTTAATAACTCACAAATGCAACCAAAATATAAAACATTAACTTTTTATTAAACTCTTTGAAAATTGCACACCCTTTCCCAATTAGGACATTTACAACAGAAGAGTCCATTTGCAAAAACAGATAACTCTGTTCTTGTTCAATTTGGTGAATCATGTTTTTTTTGTGTGTGTGCTTTACATCCAAGTAATATCAGTCAAACAGCAGCTGGTTTGTTTTAAATAAGTAATAATAACTTTAAAACTTTAAAATTGAGGTAACTCAAATATCAAAGTTAATTGAAAGTATGTTTTTTTGTGTATTAAAAGTTTTTTTTTAGCAAAAGCAGATAACTCCATCAGTAATTTTTTGGCAAAAGCAGATAACTCCACATTTCATGTTTCAGAGTTGAACAAAACCAAGTAATTGCTATGATATAATAAAACACTCGGTTAATCTTTGTAACGTAAATCTCGACGCCTGAAAAACTTTGTTGTTGTGATTAACGTACACGCAATACAGGGAGCTTTTCCCTCACCACTAATGTGCTGCTTTAGCAAGGTTGCTTGAAAAAGTTTTAGCTTTTAGATATCACGGGTTCATCAAATTCGTTGAAACTATCCATCCTCGAACACTTTTAGTCAGCTTTGATGAAACTCCTCTCAGTTAGCGCGTCTTTTCGAAGTGACTAACAGCCTTGTCACCTGACCTGAATATTGTGCGCTGATTCGCTAAAACAGACTTATCGAGATGTGTTCACAAACACCAAGGGGGCTTGTCGGTTTCTGCTGTAAAACTTGAACTGCGATGCCTTGACCGTGAACAATTCCGGCTTTTGTGACAAAACGTGTTTAGGGTTCAGTTAATCTTGTCAGCGTTTATTTTAGATGAGGAGATTAACGTTACAAAGACACATCGGCAAACAGTATGATGAGTAAACAAAAATGTGCGCTTTCTTGGAAATGCGTAGACGGACGTTACGTGAGGATGTGGAGTGTCAAAGTAAAGGAACCTTATATCGATATTTTACGTGTAGCAATCGATGCATCGTATCGTTAGATGTTTGATCAATGCATCGATCCATATCGATGTGTTACACCCCTGGTTTAGAGGTATGCTATCATATAGATAAATGTAAAGCTTACATACACTGCCAAGTCTGCCATTCAAAAGTTTGGGGTCAGTAAGAGTTTTCTTTTAAAGAAAGAAAGGAAGAAATACTTTTATTCATCAATGCATTAAACTAATCAAAAATGCCAGTAAAAACAATAATGTTCAATTAATCAAAGAATCCTAAAAAACATTTAACACAGTTTCCACAAAAATATCAATCAAAACAGCTGTTAACATTGATAATAATACATGTTATTTTAATAATAAACTATTAAAAAGTTATTTTAAATTTTAATAATATTTCACAATATTACTTTTTACTGGATTTTTGATCAAATAAATGCAGCCTAAGAGACTTCTTTCAAAATGTTACCAACTCCTAAACAGTAGTGTACATTGATTAAAAGACACAAAATTCACCTTTTGATTTTATGGGATCTTTGCGTTTCAGGTGTTCTACCAAAAGACAGTCAGGATACAGACCTGTCAATGCTCAGAAGGACAACAACTTGACTTGTAAGCTCTCCAATCGAAGTCTATTGATGATAATGCCATACAACATGGCAACAACGAGCTTCCAGCAATGGAGAGATGTCACTTCTATTACTGGAGCCTTGGGATTACTGATGAGGCCTCAAGCACTTGAATGAGATGAGGTTCGCAGCGCCAAAAGAAGGTCATGCTTCAAGCTGCGCTGGTTGGCTTTGTTCATTAAATTCAGCGAGTGTATGTATTCTTGCATTTATGTGGCTGTGGAGCTCTTCAGATGTGCACATCTAATGAGATCATCAGCCCATTTCGCTGGACAGATTCAGTGGAGTCAAAACTCACCAGATTTCCACAGTCTCGTACAGCCATTAGGCCAGGACCACTTTAATGGGGGCTGTCTAGCGATGGTCTCTTGTGCTCATTTTGAACTGTGCAGTGCTTGGTGTGTGTTTCATATGAACAAAAAGACTCCATATGGATTCCAAGGTGCTGAAGGAGGCTTTTTAAAAAAGTGTAACTTATCAACCACAGATTGTAACATCCAATCCATCTCAGTGCTTCGGGTCATTGGTGCATAGCAATTTGGCTGACAACAACAAGCAGATGTTTTGGAGAACAATGCAAGCAAATAAGACTGTTCATTGTTTTACTGGCGCAAGGATGAGGATGTAAGAACACACCGTTCAAAAGTTTGGGGTCGGAGGGGTTTTTATTTATTGGTTTTATTTATTTTTTTTGAAGAAATTAATACTTTTATTCAGCAAAGGTATACCAAAAGTGACAGTAAAGACATTTATAATGTTACAAAAGTATATAAAAGGTAAAAAAAAAAGAATAATAAATAAATATTATAAATGCGTTTGAACTTTCTATTCATTGAAGTAAAATGTCTCCATAAAAATATACAGCACAACTGTTTTCAACTGATAATAATAATAAATGTTTCTTTAATAAAATATAATATTTGGCAAATATTTGAATGGATCATGTGACATTGAAGATGGTGAAAATGCTGACATTTTAGCTTTGCCATCACAGGAATACATTACATTTTAAAATATAGCCTATTCAAATAGAATGCAGTTAGTTTTTTAATTGAAATAATAATATTTCACAATATTTACTTCTTTCAAAAACACACACTAAAGAAAAAAAACAGTAGTGTATCCAGAAAATCTTCCTGAAGCAACAAGGCTCAAATTTTGCATTAGTTTCCTAGTTATTCTCAATTATCTTTAGCCGCTACAGCACATCACTCTAATATGGATGATTTACATTGCAATATGGATGACATGAATTAAAATAGTTAATTTTTTATTATTATTATCTGATATGCTCAAAATCTAATTTGCACTTGTTTTATTCCTGTAGGTTTGGTGGGTTCTGACATTTAACTTCTGTGTTGGTGACGGCACATTGACATTTCTGCAGTTTAGCACTTTAGGCCCACAAGAACAAATCTTGAGTTCTCTCTGTTACCCTTATATCCATGGGTGCACATAGCTTTTTTGGCGTGGTTCTCAAGGAAGCACCTGGAGATTCTGCTTGCCCATCGTTTATTTTTACCACGCCTGCGCACCAGTTATGTGCGCCCCTGCTTATACCCCCCCTCTCCCTTTTTTGGGGGGGGTGGAAAATGAGTGCATGCAATATAGTCCTTTATTCATTTAATTTTGAATTATTCTCTTCAGCTTTCTCCAGTAATCATTGATCACCATGATTTTGGCCACAAGTGCACTCTCACCTCAAGTGTCTCTTGTAACAGTGTTGGTGGGCAACTATAATTACTTGCTTGTTTTAGTGAAGAGGTGACGTTTCATTCATGTTCATGCTATTTAAACGCTCTTTCTTTAGCAAGTGTGGCATCGACTTAAAGATGGCATTAAGAACCCATGACCGGTGCGGCTGCTGACTCAACTGAAGCAGACAATTTATTGTCTAATTACCTCTCATGTGTAATGTGACTGTGCAATCACAGTCAACTCCTGCAGCTTCAAAAATCCTTCTGGAGTACAGCACGATTACTTAGTACTAAAGAGTGTCTTCTAAGAGACTTGTAGGTAAAAGAGAAACAGCTGGTGACTGATTTTAACCTCTACGATGTGGTCCTGGATCTTTTGTTGGTCCCAGAACTAAAGTCATGTCAAGTCCTAACCCTATCCCTTATCCCTAATCATTAGCTACTCCTAAAATCAGAAGGAAATGATAGGCTGTGTGGCAGGGTGAGCAAAAACAGCTTAACTGTAAAGCTAAACCTTGATTGGAATGTTATTCCAGAACCAACAAGGATCTTGGATCCTGTCTTCTTGGTGACAGTAGCTATAAGGAAACGTTTTATTGTGTTTCCTATTTCCTTTTCTATCTTCTCAAGCAGTCTATTGTCTTTGGTTTTTCATTCATTAATGTTTTTATTGTTCTTATTGTAAGGCTCTCCGCATAGGAATTAAATAGAGATCTCTTTAATACCTCCATTGTTTCTCCTAGACTGCAATGAGATTACATAGATTGCAAATGAAGACTGTGGCTTAAGGCTGGTGCTTGTAAGATTTTACTTCTGCGAAAAGACCACATTGAAATTAAATGTCTCGAACTGTGCTCGGATTTGCCAAGATTCTCAAAAGTCTGAAATCAGACGAGAAGTCAGAGATATCAGTATGAAGTAAAAAAAAAAAAATCTTCAAATTATTCCAAGACCAAGTATCTGAGCTATGCTAACCACTTAATAAATAACATAAAATCAGAAAACACATTTTCCTCTGGGTGTCTAATCAGTCAACACCATTAAACTCATATCACTGAACCTGCCACACGCTGCATTAGAGACATTACTGCGCCTGCTGGATCTCTGTCAAGCACACCACTCCCTTTCCTCTCTCCTCCCTTTTCCTCTTCGCTTCCCTCCACATTCTTTTGAAGACTTTCTCTTCCTCTCTCCAACACACACTCCACAAAGTCACTTCTGAGAACTCGCGCTCTGCCTCGCTTTCAAACAAACACTAGTGTTCTACCGTGCTCTCTCTCTCTCTCTCTCTCTCTCTCCATATCTTTTTCTCTCTCTCCTCCTCCTCTCACACGCTCTCTCGTGCGTGCCTCAGTCGCTCTCCGCTGCTCAGTTCATCATGTTGGCTGGAGAATGCTGCGTGCGGCAGCACTCTCTCTCCTGCCCTGGCGCGGGACACATCTGTCCCACCCGCCACCGCTGAGCACTCTTACAGAAGAGGACGAGCCAGAAAGGCAGCAGCAGGAGGAAGAGGACGAAGACGAAGTCTTGGGGGTTTGTGCCGGGGTCCAGGCGGACCACATGTTCCAGCAGACAGTTTACCTGCTGGACGGTCCGGAGGACATGGTGTCATCCGGGGGGCTGAAGTCTCCAGACTGGGTGTACGAGTCCTACTACCGCATGAGCCAGCAGCATCCGCTCATCGTGTTCCTGTTGCTCATCGTCATGGGAGCGTGTCTGGCTCTGCTCGCCGTGTTTTTTGCCTCTGGACTGGTAAGACTCTGTTCTTTATCAACCTAATACTCTTTTTGTACTTTTCTGTCTTGAATTGGACCACAATGCTCCTTGTATCTTAAGTCAATGGTTCTCAACTGGTTTCACTTCAGGACTTTCATTGGACATCATGTTGTGACCCAACAATTGAATCCAAAACCTGAATTTTTGTGCTGCCAAAATCATTTTCTTTAACGTCACGTAGTTCAGTTCATGGTTTACAGGATGAGGGTATGCCGTGCAACCCGTCCATGTTGACATCTAATTTGGCTAGCTTAAAGATGAATTTGTGCCAAAATAGCATAGAGTTTGTTTGGACACTTGTTTTCAACAAAAAACAAACATGGGAAGCACTTTGTCTTCTCTCTTAAAAGATGATAAGCTAGGTTATTTTGCTTCTTTAACTATACACAATTATGTGGTTGTTTGCATTTACCATGAAACACAAAAAGAGACATTGACAGAAGGAGCTCTGGTCACTCTTTTTCCTTAAATTCCAATAAATGTGTACTGAGGCCTTCAAGCTTAAAAAAATACAAAACTACCATAAAAGTGTTCCTTGACTTTTGTAGTCATACCATAGTCTTCTGTGAGTAACAAAATACAAGTCAGTATTTGAGAAAAGTCGAGATGCCCAATTTCTGAACAAATTGTTAATTTGAGTTCTTTTTAGTGTATCATTTAATCCAGTTCACAAAACTCTCTGAACGATTCATTCATGAATCGGAAAACACGGTTCACAAATAAAATGTTCTAACTGTTAACAGATCAGTGGGGAAGATTTTCAGTGTCCCTTGCATAAAGCTGTCATATGACTTAAGTTTACTTGCAATATTAGTCCTAAAAACCACTTGTATAATAATAATAATACATTTTATTAAAATCCATTAAGTAATCACATTAAACAATAAAACCAGTACAGCAACAAGCATTAAATCGCATAAAAGACTGCCTAAACAGATAAGTTACAAGACGAGATTTAAAGACCGAAAGACTAGAACTGTTGCAAACTTCTACAGGAAGTGAGTTCCATAAATCAGGAGCCGTATAACCAAAAGCTTGTGACCCCATTGAAGTCGTCCGAGTGCGTGGAAGAACAAGTGTAAGTGCAGAAGCTGATCTTAAAATGCGGGAAGGAATATGTATATGAAAAAGATCTAGAAGATATGAAGGAGCCAAGTTGTTAAGTGCTTTGTAGGTTAAAAGTAACATTTTAAAATTTAAATTTACCCAAATTTAACTGGGAGCCAATGCAAATTTTGTTTATGTCAGTTTTGAAGCCTGAAAGCTTCACTTCCCTTCCATTGTAATTGCGTGGAGACCAGCACATTTTTCAGAATTTCTTATTAGGCATTCTTCAGGTTGCAATGACATGAGAGCGAGTAAACAATGACTGAAAGGTCATTTTTAGGTAAACTGTCCCTTTAAGATGTTTTTGTTTTGAGCCTTTTTTGGAAGGCTATTCATCTTCCTCCCTCGTCCCACAGTTGCGGTTGTGGTAACGCTGCATAAATGGGGTTTTGGTCTATGAGAGAGTGTTTTACTTGCGTGTGGGGAGTGCAGCACTCTTTCTGTGTCTGTGTGTGTCTCCTTTTCTCTCTGTGGCAGATTGTGTCAATCTCTTTGGTAAGAGAGCTGTTTCTGTGAGCTGCAATTCTGCAACCCTCATTTTCACCTGCTGTTTCATTCGTTCTCTCTCTCTGACTCTTTCTCTCTCACCAGATGCTCAGTTGTATGTGTTTATGTGTAATGGGTTTGTAGATTATTGCAGTCAGTGCATTTGAACTGCACTGTCAACCCTATAACGTTGCCTCAAAGTAATAAAGTAATCTCTCTGCATAATTAAATATGGTGAATTGACCATTTCATTTAACTAGTAAGAAGAAGACTGAACTCTGTTTTGAAATTAAAACTTCTATTGATTCTAAACTATTTACACATCACTCCTCATCAGAGATGGGAAAACTATATTTCAAAATCGACTTGTCAGTTGGTTACTTGGACAACTAGTCAACTAATCGGCTTAAGCCTTGTGTAATTAGGGTTTTTGGTTCACCTGACCCTAAAAGATGCATTTGTTAGAGAGTTACTGTTCCTCAGTTACTACTTTTTTTTGTTGAAGGAAAATAATACTTATATATAATGAAAATCTGCATATTAGAATGATTTCTGAAGTATCATATGACACTGAAGACTGCTGGAAATTCAGCTTTAACATCACAGGAATAAAATTACATTTTAAAATTTATTAAAATAGAAAGTACTCTAAATTGTAAAATTTCACAATATTACTGTTTCTGCTGTATTTTTGTTCACATAGCTGCAGCCTTGGTGAGCATAAAAGACTTTAAAAAAATCTTACCAACCCCAAAATTTTGCCAGGTTGTGAAAGTGTTAAAAATAAATTACAGAGCCAATGGCGGCCCGCGGAAACATTCCTGGCGGCCCGCGATAACATCTGAAAAACATCTGTAAAACTGTTAAATCTGTACATTGCTTTGAAAAAATGAATCTATCCGTTTAGTGGTGTTTATCGGTGAAAACAGCACCACAAATCCCATTGCAATTTAAAAGGGTATGTTGACCAAGTAATCAATATTCAGTGTGACTTAATGACAAGCTTATTAATAGCCGCGTTTCCATTAACTTTCAAATTTTTCGCCGGCGCGAACACTTGCATTTTCCTATCAACAGTGGAGACAACTTAAAATACTCTATCATTTCTGGTCATACAGAAAATAATAATACATTATTCGCAACTACTTTTATTTTTGTAAACTCATAATAACAAGAAAACATTGTGCTTTTGTAAAATAAAATAAAACAATCAGTAGCCTACGCGCTTTCATGATCTCCGTGAACTGGAGCGCGAGAACTGAAACAAAATATAGCCTATGTAGGCTAAAGCTTGAAATATCCACTTTTAAACAAATTCGAATCGAAAGCTAAGCCTACCTTCTGATAATGTAATCCGTATGAAAGGTGCATTTCTCTCTAAAAGCGCATCTGCTTAACAGCGGAGATAGAGATATGTTTTTAGCCGACACTTAGAAAACAATAGTTGATTAACAATTAAAATGCCTCGCTGTTTTTTCAGACACATTTATTATCATTTGCCTATAACTCACCTATAAATCACCTTTCTGTGGGCTGTGGTTCCAGAGACAGGCTATAGCCAGTCTATATGGCTCTTCTCATTCAGCAGTCAGCACTGCGGGAAAAATATAAATTCCAGGTTCTAATTTGGCCTTAGAAAACCAGCAAAATCGACATGTTTTCCATATTAATTTGTGAATATTTTAAATTTTTAATAAAGGGCCAAAAAGTAATTTAAACAAAAATCTGAAAAAGTCTGTCGATATTTACTTTTTTGCGCAGCAGTTGGTGTTGCCAGTTCAAATTAAAATGTTGGTGTTCAACTTTGCGTTTTAAAAAGACAACAACCGCTAATTTTTCATTTTTCAGTTACGGGTTAAAAAAGATAGATAATAATAGCGCAAAACATTTGCAAAAATCTGCAATAATGGAAACGCGACTGACAGGCAATGATAGATATGAATGATGATGACTTGTTTGGTAAGCTTCTATTTTAAAAGTTTCTGTTAAAAAAAAAAACTCGCCAGGTTTTGCCTCAGTTATGAATTAAAATGTGTTTATTGCAATAAATGTAAACTGTAGAGATGCAATCTGGTCATTAAAATTATTTCCAATGGGATTTTCTTTTCAGTTTTTTTTTCTTTTTCTCCCCCGCCCCTTTGGCTGCCCTCAGTTCAATGTTGGGTTACTGAATTGGCCCTCACCTATGAAAACTTTGAGAAACCCTGATCTATAGTGTTGGTAGTGTTGACCATCAGCAATAGTTTTATGTTTGGTTGCATTTTATTTTGTGATTTCAGGTTATAGAAATGAAGCACAAAAACGAAAAGAGTGAACCCTACTGTTTCATGATCACATAATCACCTATTATTAAGGGGATTGATAGCACAGTCCATCGTAGATTTTTTGGAGTGCTGGAATCAAAAGCATAGAAAGCCCATAAAATTGACAGCATGCTAATTAAAGCATGGACACAAAAACAGAACAAATGTCAGTTGATCGACCTCGACTTAGTCAGCCACTGGATGGCAGGACAACTGTCTTGACCATCCCAACCATTTTTCAGACATTCACATTTACTGCTCAATGCTCAGGGACCACATCCTTCGTTTACACAGAGCCTTTGTGTGTCTGTGGTGACATCACTCTCCTGTGGTTTAACTGCGGGTATGTTGTTTTGAATGCGCTGAGGCTCTTATCTTGGAAACAGCAGTATGTTTTTACACAGACTGGCTAATGGGGCCGGAAAATGTCACGAAACACAAACTTTGCTTTATCGTTGTTTCTCCGTCCGTCGTGCCTTTTTGTTTCAGTTTTGGGCAGGAAGTTCTGCATTCTCCTCTCTGAATGCTTATCTTGTTTTTTCACAGCAAAGTCTGTCTAAAGATTGTGTTGCTGCTGCACTGTCCTGAGAGATTTAAGATTGATGGAGTTGTGCGACAACACGGCTGGAAACAAGAACAAAAGTTCAAATTCACTTGATTAGAAAGACACATTAATCAGGTGCAAGCGACGAAGCGCTGGTTAATGAAAGTAGTTTTCCTTTTAAAAAAAAGGAAAACATTTATATTTTTCTGATGGCCACTGCACACATTTTCAATATCTTGAGATGTTGATACATTTCACTTAATACAACTTTAGTTATATGGAATTTAATTGTAACCAGTTGGGGACTGTGGACTCAAACCGAGCTCTTGAGTTGAGATATCCTAATAAAATATTATTTCCGTAAAAGTATAAGTAATCCTTTTCAGTTATACTTGTACAAACATGGCGGTTCGGTACGTACCTCAGTATTGAAGTCACGGTTTGGTACGGGTTAGGTACCGCAGGGGGGAGAAAACTAAACACAAAATTGCCTTTTTTTTTTACAATTAAACTTTTGTTTTCTTTTTACAAATGTGTATATGTGTTTAAATAAATTCTATTATAATGAATATTTTCTAAAGGATAAAACAAATCTTAGCTAATGCTGTAAACTATATGTGGATCCCTCAATTACACATTACTATAATACTAAGGGTTAGAATTAACAACAGAGCCCAAATTATGAAATTCAGTTGCTATTTATTTTTAGATATATTAATCAACACTCAAATAAAATCAAAACATATACTGTAAATTGCACATAAGGCAGGTTTTGCATTAAATTATAAATCTAATTATTGCAAGTTTTTTTAAGTCTAATTTACACTGACTGACATAACTTGTTTTCATGACAAATTTATTTAAACATAATAAATAATCAAGACATTACTAACAGGTTAAGTAAATGTAATGAATATGCTAATATAGTCTATATACAAAATGCTTCTCTCTAGAGTTCATTTCTCTGTCTTTTTTCGCAGTTGAAACGAGAGATGTAAACATATCGATCGATCGTCTCTTCTTCTTATGTGCTTTTTACTGTTAGTAAACAGCATTGCATTACCGCACTGAATGTATTTGTCATGCGACTGCATGCACAAGGGCTGGGTATCGATTCAGATGTTCCAATTCGATTTCTAAGCTCTCAATGAATATAGATTTAATACAAATCCTATATTTATAACAAAAAAAAAGAACATTGAACATAAGTTTACAAGCGGTTAATTAATTAAAAGAAATTAAGAGCCGCAAACCTGCATATTAAACCCTTTTTATTTTAGGTACAACTCTATTTCAAATGCATACAATGAATAGACAGGGTTTTTGATGCAAGATAAAAAATTAATGCTGAAAATTGGACAAGTCAGAACAGTTGCGTGCCTTGATCAAACAGGATCAGGTTATTTTATGTTTAAGATAAAACAAACATAAATAATAATCGATTCGTGGCCTTTGAGAATCGATTTTGAATCGACCACATTAAAAAAAAAAGGATTAATCGAAAAAGTGAAAAAAGTTTGCCCAGCCCTAGCATACACCAAACCGTGACGTCCGTACCATATGCAGTGTTTCCCCTACCATTGTTTTGGGGGGGCGGCCCGCCCCCCCAAAACGACCCCCCGCCCCCCCTAAAATGCTGACGAAATCCAGTCATAAAAAAGGAATTTAGTGTATAACGCGGAATTTCACGGAATTTGTAAATTTGAGGAAAAAATAGAAAGCAGTTCAGTACACTTGAAATCAAATCGCGATGTAGACTAGTGTGTGTGAATATTAAAACACAAAGACTATTTAAATACGAATCCTGCATGTTCTGTGTGAATGAATGGTGCCGCCGACGCGCAGTTTCATTTACCACACACACACACACACACACTGAAGCACGTGTGACGCTTGCGCTATTTTTTGGCCTATATGAAGACACAAACGCATGAACTTCCTCTCCAGGCTCTAGATCCACTCTGAAAGTCACTTCGTAATAGGGTTGGGAACCGAGAACCGGTTCTTATGCAGAACCGGTAGTGTTTTTGGTTCTGATGCGATGTGTGGACGAAGTGCTGGGAGCTTATCCTTTAATAGCGACGTCTCACCACATAAATATTAAAATTGTAATGAATGCACTGTCCCTCGCGCTATTCGTATAACAAGTTTAAAAAAATTGCGTCAGATATCAACGCAGAGAGAGAGAATAAACGATCTCGATTCAAACACCCACGCGATCTTATTCCTAAATGACAAAAACTTCACACCGGGACATTCAAATCTGTTTGCGCTGTCGCTGACATGAAACATCTAACGTTAGCTTTACTTTCTGTCTTTTCAACAACACAGTATCGATATTTCTGTGTTAAAAATATTCAAATGATCACAGAAGTACTGAGATAAAAGTTTATAGTTCGAGAATAAACACTGATGTTAAAACAGTTAATCACCTTTTGAAAGTCGCTTCAAATAACGAAAATTCGCTTCAGAATTTACAAAATGTATATAATGAGCGATTACATCATGAATGCCTTTTTTCAAAACGTGTTTTTGTCTTATCCTGAATCACTACGGTAAGGCTGTAATAAGCGTTTAGACTCAGACTACTTTACACTGGTCGGTTCGGCACTGCTGCGGAGTAGCCCAGTGCCTGCGTGACTCACTCGCGTCATTGACATAAACATAGAGAAGTAGCTCCGGCTACAATGTTCTTCCGCAAGACGCATGCATTTCTGTTTATTAACTGCTAGAGCACTTTAATCCAGTAAGGAAACAAGTGAAGTTTCACAGAAATCAATCATTCAAACCGATTTAAAAAATATTATGTTTCACCTGTCTGGATCTTACATGTGTGTTCAAGCATATTCTACCCCTTCTGAGAGGGTATTCCACTGCTGGATATACAATAAGATATAGGAGAGGTCCCAAATTATCCTTGAGAATGCAACATTTTTTATTTTCCTTCAGAAAAAAATATTGCTAAATAATATGTTGCATTTGTTGACATTGCCAGTCTGTTAAACTCATTTGACAAGTAGGGCCTATCAGAAATAAAACACAAAAAGGATTGTGTATTTTCCCCGTACTACTATTTGTATTAGTTTTAATAATTTTTATTGAATGGGAACCGGAACCGGAATCGTTTGGCGGAACCGGAATCGGAACCGAAAAATTTCTTACGATTCCCAACCATAGACAGTATGTTCCCAACCCTTTTTCATTTAACCGCTTCATTTGAGAACAACTATCATCATGACATAAACACACAGAAACTCAAAAGGTCTTCACGGCAACCCGTCAAAATAAAAGTTCGGTTTAACTTGACAGAAATATATTACTGTTGTACATTAGAATTTAGATATGTCCCAATGTAATAATACACTAACACTAATCCAAATAAATTATCATCAAAACTGAAATTTTTAAGGAATAATCCATGTTTTAATTTTAACAGTAAAGCTCATTGTGCAGCAAGTTATTTGACAAAAAGTTTATTTAATTTCACATGATTAAAATTGATGATAAATGATACAATTTTTGTTTTATGTCTTCATTTTATTACCAGAAAAAACACAACACAGAATTAGTGTTAGTGTGAATTAGCGCAGAATTAATTAGTGTGACATTTTTTTTCATATATTTAAAAAAAAAGTATTGTTTAATGATTCATAATACATGATTTCAATTAATTAGACATGCTTTTTGATTGCAAAAAAATTACACCACGTATCCGTAACACGCCCGCTCCGCAACACTAGCAGTACACAACCTTAGAGAGGGTGTCGAGTTCTTCAATTTGAAATAACAAGAAAAGATAAGCTTTTCTGAAATATTGTGGAGTAAAGAGTACAATATTATGCTTTGGAATGTAATGAAGTAAAGGTTTCCCAAAATAAAAATACTCTGATAAAATACAGATGCTTAAAACTTGTACTGAAGTACAGTAATGAAGTAAAAATACTTTGCTACTGTCACAGATTGTAACTAAACATTTGATGTTCTCACGGATGAGTGTATGGTGATGGCAGTTTGAAACCGATTTTAGATTTATTTTTATCCATTTATTTATTTAGATTTATTTATACAATATAGATATATAGATGTCGATTTATACTAGAAATTTCTATTGGTACTTGGCTGTGCAAAACTACTTTGGCTACTAACGTAACCTCAGTTCCCTGAGAGGAGGGAACGAAGTATTGCGTAAGCTAGTGTAAGGAACTCAGCTTTTTGGAAATATTAATAATCAATAATATCTTGTTATTATTAAGTATGAATATTTGGGTCAGTTAATTGGATTAACTTGATGTGGCTGAATTTATATTACAATCAATTAATCAGTTCTTCCAACGAACTCTTTTGATTATTAATTTATTCTAAGAAAAGGGTATCTTCCATGGCCACAGAAGAATAATTATTTCTTCGCCTGTACAGTACTTTGAGCCAGTAGCAAAAACCGTGATCGGAAAGTGACTTGTACTGCAAACAAAACAGAACGAAATACATATTATGTACAAGTTTTATTAACTAAATATAGATATTTATATGAATATAAATAAACTAAACCACATACACACATCAATACATAAATAGGTTAGTGATAGGATGAAATTGGAAACCGGAAGAGGGTCTATGTGAAGAACCATCAGAATTTCATTTTCACATTTCATTGAATTGAATACTTGCATTTGTAATGGGAACAATTCTTGAAGTTGTTGAAAATTGAAGTCGTTGATGGTTCCGGCAGTGTTAAGTGGAAGTTGGTTGAGCGTTCTCTTTCTCCAGGAACGCATGGCTGGTTTGGGCAAGGCCTGGGACTCAGTTGAGGCCACGCCGAGCACCCAGGAGAAGTGAGGAAGTCGGAAGGATGGGTGATTGGAGTCGTTGTTGGTTGGAGTCTTTGTTCCAAAACTCTTGAGATTGTCCTTGGTTCTTTGTGAGAGAGTCATCTCTCTCCTGCCTGAGCCCATATCTGGTTGGAATCGAGGCCTGCTGGGCCCTGGGGCCCCCGTGGAGGGGGAGGGGGTTCCCCAGAATCACCAGAACAGTGTTGCGGCTGGATGAAAGAACTAAGAGAGGGAGGTCACATGTGGACTGTCTCTAATAAGGCCTGGAAAAGATCCTCCCCTAAGGGTTGAACTCGACCAATCAGAAAGGTGACATGTCTGAGAGGGAAAGTGGCTCTTAGTTGATTTACGGATCTTTGTCCCTAGCATGATTATACCTTCATTAATGCTAAAATAGCTATAACACATCCACACTGCATTCTAGAAGAAGGTGATGTACATCAAAGTGTGAGTCATTAAATGAGGATTAATTAGGTAGGAGGTATGATACAGATGAGGTTACATTGATCGTTAGTTGGTTGTATACCAGGATACATACCATAATATATACCTAATAGTACACGAGACAGTAAACCATTTACACTGTTTCTTTCACAGTTTTATGCATGTTCATTTATAGATCAGTTAGTCTATGATTAATGCAGCAAAGTCTGTTTTAAAGAGGGTTTCTGTTTCAAAGTCTCTCTCTTGAGTATGTGGCCACATTCCTCGGAGGTCGTAAAATCTCCTTATCATGCCCTGTAACATGACACTGTTTCTGCCCTTGTGTTTGTTCATTTGGGCTGTGTGAGGAGTTTCATAAACCTTTGTATATAATGAATAATTAGTATGTGTCTGATTGTTCCACACCCTACACTAGCTTACGCTATCGGAAAACCCCTTTTCTCGAGAATACTGAAGCCAAAACTTTAAAACGCATTGTAGCTGCAAAGCAGACACAGATGAGCGCGAGTGCGGTCATTGGCTGTGCTGCGGCAACTGCTCGAACCTATGGCGAGGCAGCTCAGACGCTAGAACCAATCAGAGCATTTTGCGCCCTGACAAGTCAGAGTCCGCCAAAATGGCCATGGTCCGTGTCCATAACGGACTACGCCTCGCCTAGGGAGATACCCAAACACAGCACAGTAGCACGGCGGGTTACGCAATACTTCGTTCCCTCCTCTCAGGGAACTGAGGTTACGTTAGTAACCAAAGTAGTTCTCTTTCGAGAGGTCTCTCGTATTGTGTAGGCTAGCTTACGCTATGGGAACCCACTTCAAAACGCTGTGCGTGCTTAACTTCGCTCCATACTGTAGCCCGAAGCAAGATGCCTGAGGCCCATAGATGAGTAAAGTTATGAATCCCAATAGAAACCGGTCATTTTACGAGCCTCGTATAGGAAAGCAAGGATCATATAAATATATAAATCATATAGATCCTTATAATGTATATAAATATATATAAGGACTGTAGTCCGAGTTTAGCCTGGACCAGATAAGTATCGGGCCCTATAGCCTAGTTTGTGCTTGCACTTACACTGAAAGACCTCTCGCTTGCAAAGCGGGAACTTCCAGATTATAAAATCTGATAAATGTGGACGTTGAGGCCCAGCTGGCCGCCGCACAAATATCTTCCATGGGTGTTCCACTTGACCAAGCCCATGCCTCTTGTGGAATGAGCTCTGACCTCTAATGCGCAATGCAGGCCCTTAGACTCATAAGCCAGCGCGATAGCGTCTACTATCCAACGCGATAATCTCTGCTTTGTCACACTTGGCTTAAGGACAACTCTGGAGTCGTTAGGCCCAAACTCAAGGCATGAAGCGCTTATTGACAGCGCTTGTAAATCGCCCACTCTTGACTGAGGCGAGCGCCCGTAAGAGAGCGTTTTTTAGCGAGAGATGCTTCAGGTCCGCAGACCGCAGCGGCTCGAATGGGGCCCCTTTCAGTGCTTCCAGGACCGTGGAGATGTCCCAGATTGGCACAGAAGGAGGTCGCGGAGGGTTCAGCCTCCTTGCCCCTTTAAGGAAGCGTACAACAAGGCAGTTTCTTCCTAGCAATTGGCTGGACACAAGAGCGTGAGAAGCTGTTATGGCCGCCACATACACTTTGAGCATGGAGGGGGTACGACTCACGCCCAAAAGCCTTTGTAAGAAGGTGAGTACACTTGATACTTCGCATGAATAGGGGTCCAGGCTCCGTGCAGCGCACCAGCCAGAAAATACCACCTATTTCTGAGCGTAGAGGCATCTAGTTGACAACGCTCTTGCCTCAGTGATAGTATCCCTTTCCGGGAGACACCTGGGTATCCATTGAGAGACCATACATGAAGGGCCCACAAGTCAGGACGGGGATTGCAAATTAATCGGTTTGCCTGCGTGAGGTCTCTCCTCGGTGGAACCGGCCATGGGGTTGTTTCCAGCAGCTGTGCCAGCCATAATTGGGTCTACCATAATTGGGTCTACCAGAGAGGTGCTTAGTAGCACTGCACACTTGCTCTCCTTAATCCGTTCGATGACCTGTGGTAACATCGTGACCAGAGGGAATGCATACAGCGGGTGGCTCGGCCAATCGTGGGCAAGCGTGTCCCTGCTCTTTGAGAAAAATATTTGGCAATGAGCGTTGTCTTCTGAGGCGAAGAGGTCGACCTCTGCCTAGCCGAAGATGCTCCATATTAGCTGAACCGTCTGTGGGTGAAGAGACCATTCCCCTGGGGGAATATTGTCTTTGGATAACATATCCGCACCCTGTTTCAGAATCCCTGGCACATGCACCGCCCTTAGGGAGTGCAGGTTGTGCTGAGCCCATAAGATGAGGTTTTTGGCCATGGTGTGCAGATTGCTTGACCTGAGACCACCCTGGTGATTTATATAGGACACCACTGCCATGTTGTCCGTCCGGACCAGGACATGGTGGCCTTTTAAGTACGCGAGAACAACTTACAGCGTTAGATCGACTGCTCTCATCTCTAGACAGTTTATATGTAGGCGCTTCTCTAGGCCTGACCATAGGCCAGAGATGGACCTGCCCTCATAAAGGGCCCCTCAACCTAGATTGCAGGCATATGTCAAGATCACCTTTCTCCTTGTAACCACACCCATACTCACTCCTGACTGATACCAGTCATCTGCTTTTCAGGGAGCCTGGGCTCTGATACAGCCATGGTTCGCTGTGATTTGTAAGTGGCCAGATCGCCATGCGTGAGTTGGTACACAGGGTTTTAGCCAGCGTTATCAATTGTTCCTCTGATTGGGCTATAATCAGCCAATCATCGAGGTAATTCAACACTCGCACTCCCCACTGTCTCAGGGGAATAAGTGCTGTGTCCATGCACTTCGTAAAAGCACGAGGTGCCAGTGATAGGCCGAACGGTAGTACTGTGTACTGGTAAGCCTGCCCCTCAAGGCGAATCTGAGAAATGGCGTGTGATGGGGGCATATCTGGATGTGAAAATAAGCATTCATTAGATCCACTGAGATAAACCAATCCCCCTGGCCAATCTGCGCCAGGATTTGTTTGGTTGTCAGCATTCTGAACGGTCGCGTTATAAGCGCTTTGTTCAGGTGTATGAGGTCTAGGATGGGTCTGAGACCGCCATCTTCTTTGGGACTGGGAAGTAAACGCCAGACTCGCTTTGTGATAATGGGACTGTTTCCACAGCTCCCTTATCTACAGTTTCAACATTTCGGTGCGAAGAACGTGAGCCCTGCCTCTTCTCACTGTCGTCTCGACCACGGCTGAAAAGGTCGGGGGTCTGCGAGCAAACTGTAGTGAGTAGCCTCGTTTTATTATGTTCAACACCCATTCTGATATACCGGGGATGGCATGCCATGCCTCGGCCCGTATAGCTAGGGGTTGAATGAAAAACTGGGGATGGGCCGCTGTGTAATAGGGACCCGGCCGCCCAGCTGTTTAATGTTCGCGCCGCTATGAGCGTGTTCGGGTGTGCGCGCATTACAGCATACGCACCCTTTATCACTGAATGAACAGTTTTCGCATGTGGGGGTGCATACTTCACAGTTGGCACACAACACACGTTTATTACATCTCCCGCAAGAGCTGGGTGGAGAATTGATATCACGGTGGTCTCGTTTATGTGTAGGGGTGCACACTTCATACTGGGCAAGCACATTACATTTATTACACTCTCTGCTGGAGAGCCTGATACTGTGTGAACAGTGCTTGTGTGTAGGAGTGCGTACTTCATAGGGAACACATGATCTACTTTTAATGTGATTCTCCACGTGTGTGAGTAGGGGTGCATGCTTCATAGCGGGCACGTGAACTACGGTCATTACGCTCCCGGCATGAGCTGGAGGAAAACTTGATACTGTGTGAACATTTGCTTGTAGGAGTGAGCACTTCGAAGTGGTCACATGACCTACACTTAATGTGTTTCCAGCGTGGATTGTGGGAGAATGTAGGACTGTGGGAACATTGCTTGTGTGCAGGGGAGCATACATTACAGTGGGCTCATAACCTGCATTTAGCCTCACGCGTGGGCTCACCTGTATTTGAGCGCTCTGAAACGGGAGGGGCGGGGTTGTTTCCTGTACGTAAGGAAGCTGGCCGCAAGCGCAGTGAAGAGAACAGCATGTCCTAGTGAGAACAGCTGTTGTGACTTTGAGTGAATGCAGTTTTCAGCGTGGCTGTATCCCAGGCAAGAAAATACATTCATTGTGACCGTCCGAGTCATGTAGACAGTTCATACATGACGTGCAAATCGGACGTTAAAATGTGCTGTGCTCCATATCACCTGCTGTCAGAGCCGGGATTCGAACACGGGTCTCTGGCGCGGAAGTCTTAGAATCCACCACTGAGCCAAAGGGGCGGGATGACGTAAGACAAGTTAGCACGAGCACAAAGGAGAGCGGCATGTTCTCAGTCGAGAATAGCTGTCGTGAGATATGCAGTTTCAGCGTGTCTGGTTTCCAGGCCGAAAACTCAATCATAGTGTCCGTCTGCATCATGCAGAGAGCTCGAAAGGGCTCTGCATGACGCACGACACAGAGCGAGGCACGTGGGGACTAGTCCGGCGTGCATTCTTTTGTGTCTGACCAGTCTGGCATCCCTTGTGAGCGTCGCTTCTTTGCGCGGCTCGATCAAAGGGAGAGAGGGAGCGGGAAGCGCGGGGTCGTCGTCGGCGAAAACAGCCAGTCGAGCCCAGATTGTGGGGAGATCCATGTCGTCACACTCAGGGCAGCCGCCCTTAGTGAGTGCAGCTTCCGCGTGGTCACGGCCCAGACAGGAAGCGCAGAGGATGTGACGGTCTCCGCCGAAGAGAGGGCCTCTGACGAGGTGCATTTTAGAAAGAGGCATTTGAAACGATGTCTCGGAATTGCTCTTTTAGACGCAACGGCGAACACACTACTACATTAAAAGGATATAGCGCGCTGGATAGCACAGTAGAAACGGCAGGCTGAAGGCGGCGAAGGGAGCTGACGTCCTCAGAACTGCGATGTGGCTGCTCATCCCACTGGAAGCTTTTCAACGGCGCGAAGGCTTATATCCGGAGGTCAGCAGAGTGGTGATTCGCTGAAGGAGATAAATCTGGGCTCCCTAGGCGAGGCCTAGTCCTTTATGGACACGGACCATGCCCATTTTGGCGGACTCTGATGTGTCAGGGCGCGAAATGCCCTGATTGGTTAGAGCGACTGAGCTGCCTCGCCATAGGTTCGAGCAGTTGCCGCAGCACAGCCAATGACCGCACTTGGGCTTATCTGTGTCTGCTGTGCAGCTACACTGCATTTAAAAGTTTTGGCTTCAGTATTCTCCAGAAAAGGGGTTTTCCCATAGCGTAAGCTAACTTACGCAATACGAGAGACCTCTCGAAAGGGAACTAGTGTTGCCATACACTTAAGATGAGGTTTTGTTTTGTACACATTTTATGATCTGACAAGTGAAAATCTTAAGTCTGATCATAAAAGAAAGTAATAGCATATCTCTCCTCAACAAGCCATATGCTTTGTGGTGTCATACAGTTTTTTTGCAAATCTGTAATACTAACAAAAGTCAAATAACAACATAATCCCGCACTTCTAGAATTGTGCTGAACATTGGAAATGAACATTAGTTTAATCTGGTTGGTTACTTTAGATGAAAAACATCTTCTGATTGGCAAATTGGTAACTTGAACGAATAATAATCATTTCCATTAGGCTATACTGAGTGCAACACACTTGATACCATCTTTATAAATAATGGTGAGACAAAATGGACACCTTTTCCCCCACATCCTGATGATAAGGCTGCTATTATCAAGATTTAATTTCTAATGGCTTCCCATTCTAACCTCTTCAAATTACACTGAGAGCCAAATCTTGGAACAGACTATTTGAACAAGAGCTACAGACACACATCGTCTAGATGCCTCAATGACAACAGCAAACACAAACAAGCCCATGCACACATTCCTGATCAACAGTCATTTTCCATTTAGTCGATCCGTAAAGAAAATCTTTCTACTCGGTTACAGTTTAAAATCATTTATGCAAGGTGTTATTGTGAATTTGGATGGAGGTTTTGAATGAGATCAGGGCGGGGCAGCATTGACCCAGCTGAACACATTATTAAGCTGATGCCAACACAGCAGAAATGATAATGTGGAGTGGGATAAAGCGAACATGCAGGTTGATCAGTTAGATGAGTTATGGAGATGACAGTGTCACACTGAGCCGATCTTACCAGCTCATGCGATCTTTCGCTAATAATGCCTATACCGAGTTTAGTCACTGACAGTCTGCTTTGCTTATTTGATTAGAAATGTAGTGTAATATGAGCACATCATTGGCTCTAGCACTATGGTTTAATGCATGCTTTTTTACAATCCAAATAGAATCCATAAGAGATGCAATATATCACAGTCACCCTGTGTATTGGAAATCTGAAGGCCCTGATTATGAGGCTATTATGTGAAATTTTTTAGGATAGCAAACAGGAATCTTAATTGATGCCACAAACTGTTAGGACACGTAAGTCACACTTAAAGGGCCCTATTCTAACGATTTAAGCGCATGGTCTAAAGCGCAGGGCGCAAGTGCACTTAGGGCCTGTCGGAATCCATTTTTGCTAGTTTAACAATGGGAAAAATGGTCGGTATGCGCGCATGGTTTAAAGGGGGTTTCCCTGTTCTCTTAATGAGGAATGTCCATGTTTTGGGCGTAACATGAAATAAACCAACCAGAGTCTCATCTCCGATTCCCTTTAAAAGCCTGTTGCGCTCATGCCATGGCGGATTGTTATTTACATGACGGAATTTGCAAGCGGAAAGACTGAGCGCGCAAACTGATCAGCTCGTGCACAAGTTAAAAAGTACGCGAGCAGACCATCTACTGGACAAGCCGGATTCCACCTTATCTTTATGTACACAATATTAATATTTTACATTGTAATCCTTTTATTTTTAATATTTGGCATCTTTGTGTACTGCTGCGCATCCCTGTGTGTGTAATAAGCAGAGTGTATGCGCGTTGTGGACCGGCTATAGGCGCACATTACTAATGTGCTCTCTAATTCCCAAAAAAATATTGCACCATTGACTTTAGACCAAGTTTCAGTTGGTCAACAATGGCTCAGTCTATTTCAGTTGCCTCAAAATAGCGAGGTGCCAACAATGCGCCTGAACACACATCGTTTTCAGACCAGCAAGCCCATGGGCGCACAAGTGGGCGCAAATGCATTTTCCATTTAAACAATGTGGCTTGTACCACATGGCATTCCACATTTTACTAAAGTAACCTTGCCATAAGGTCAAGTTATCTGATATTTTAAGATTTTAAGTGTTCAGCAGAAGCAAAAAAATCATACCGGAACAACATGAGGGTGAGTAAAACGCCGTCGAACAGCGGACAGCCAGCTTAGGAGAGCGCTGAGGAAGCCGGCCGTCTTCGCCACCTTCAGCCATCCATGCAAGCTACGCTATCCGGCGACGTATCCTTTACCTTGCTAAAACCTAGTCTAAAACTTATTCTAAAAGAGCAGCGAGTGTCTTTTTTAAGACGCCTCGCACTTCCGGCTGTGAAGCGCTTCCGCTGTCGACCCTGCGGGCTCGACTCGAAGCCTTCAACACCCCCCGCCGCTCCTCACCGACGCGCAGCTGCCGCTCACGAGCCTCACTGCCGTCGCATCTGAGAATGAGGCCGAGGGACACGTACGAGCACGCGGCTAGCTCTCTTTACGTTACAAGAGAGCTACCCCGCCCTCGTGTCCCCGTTCGTGCGTCATGCAGAGCCCTCTCGAGCTCTCTGCATGACCCGGACGGGCATCATCTGTGTTACATGTAGGTCCCGTGCCCACTACTCGTGCGCGCGCCCTCGTACAAACACTGTTCCAGTTCTGCTCGACCACCGAGCACGCGGCTAGCTCTCTTTACGTTACAAGAGAGCTACCCCGCCCTCGCGTCCCCGTTCGTGCGTCATGCAGAGCCCTCTCGAGCTCTCTGCATGACCCGGACGGGCTTGCGCGCCGCCGTTGAAATGTCTCGCCATGTCAGTCCCCTTAGATAAGGCTACTGCAGTGGTGTATTTGGCAGCCAACGAGCCGGTAATGCAACCCGCTCGCCTGCACACATCCGCCGTTCTCGCGGCGAGAAATCTCAAGTGAGTATAATGTCAGATTAATAATGTAAGTTACGTGCCCGCTCACGAGCGCTCACACTTACTAACAGACACATCGCCTCCGAAAAGGCGTGCGTGTTTAAGTTTATTCCCTGTCAGTCCCCTTCAAACAGGCTACTGCAGTGGTTCAATTAGCAGCCAACGAGCCGGTTTGTTGACCCTCTCGCCTGCACACAAACGCCGTTTTCACGGCGACCCAGAAAAATCTCAAAAAGTGTATTTAATGTCTGGTCCGGCTAATGCCGTCGGTGTTGTAAGTGTAATGAAAGTGCCCACGCCCCAGTGTTCACCACTACACATAAACACTCCGAACCTCGCAGAGCACACTCTCATGAAGCGCAGAAAAGCCGCTCGAGTGTTGAATGTAAGAAATGTGTCCACAAGTCTGTGCCCACTATCTGCCCGCTCTGTTACACGATCAAGAAAGCAGGTTATGAATGTAAGTCTCGTGCCCGCCAGAGTGCGTTCACGCTTGCTAACACTAACCTCCCCCCGGGCTCCGCCCGCGCGTTTAAGTGTTATCACAAAATGCAAGGCATTAATAAAACGCTCCCCATCCATTATGATCGGGGCGTCAAATACACTTAAGTCTAGTGCCCGCGCTCATGCTTACAGGAAGCTTTTCCGCCCGGAGCGCTGCTCGCGCGTCAAAGAGTGAAAAAAGGATGTTCCCCATCCCTTATGATTGGGACATCTCACATAAATCAGCCGGTCTCGGCTTTCAGCGAGCAGCCATTGCCCAGAACCGAGAGCGCGCGCGCCGTGCTTTCGGCTCCGGGTCAGTTTCACAAAAGAAAGCAGGTTATGGATGTAAGTCTTGTGCCCGCCAGAGTGCGTTCACGCTTGCTAACACAAACCTCCCCCCGGGCTCCGCCCGCGCGTTTTAAGTGTTATCACAAAACGCAGGGCATTAATAAAACGCTCCCCATCCATTATGATCGGGGCGTCAAATACACTGTAAGTCTAGTGCACGCGCTCACGCTTACATGAAGCTTTTCCGCCGGGAGCGCTGCTCGCGCGTCAAAAAGTGAAAAAAAAAATGTTCCCCATCCCTTATGATTGGTACATCTCACATAAATCAGCCGGTCTCGGCTTTCAGCGAGTAGCCATTGCCCAGAACCGAGAGCGCGCGCGCCACGCTTTCGGCTCCGGGTCAGTTTCACAAAAGAAAGCAGGTTATGAATGTAAGTCTCATGCCCGACAGAGTGCGTTCACGCTTGCTAACACTAACCTCCCCCCGGGCTCCGCCCGCGCGTTTAAGTGTTATCACTCAACGCAGGGCATTAATAAAACGCTCCCCATCCATTATGATCGGGCCATCAAATACACTTGTAAGTCTCGTGCCCGCGCACACGCGCTCACGCTTACAGGAAGCTTTTCCGCCCGGAGCGCTGCTCGCGCGTCAAAAATGACAAAAGAATGTTCCCCATCCCTTATGATTGGGACATCTCACATAAATCAGCCGGTTTCGGCTTTTCAGCGAGCAGCCATTGCCCAGAACCGAGAGCGCGCGCACCGCGCTTTCGGCTCCGGTTCAGTTTCACAAGCCCGCAAATGGCGGGGGTCTGAACCCGGAGGCCATTCGCCCCCTAGCGGCTCACATAGCTGCGTGGGAAACTATCCCAGGGATTTCAGAATGGGTG
Organism: Siphateles boraxobius; assembly: GCF_051911475.1. Classification (NCBI taxonomy): domain Eukaryota; kingdom Metazoa; phylum Chordata; class Actinopteri; order Cypriniformes; family Leuciscidae; genus Siphateles; species Siphateles boraxobius. The sequence continues at coordinate 12,400,324 of NW_027508975.1, forward strand.
TTGAGCACAATAAAGCAGGGCTATACACTTCAATTCATTCGCCGTCCCCCGCGCTTTCAAGCCCGGACCGCGACGATAGTGAATGCGTAAGTAGCACACCTACTTCACGCAGAAATAGCAAAGCTGCTGTGCAAAGGGGCTATAGAAAAGGTACCGCCTTCTCTGAGCGAGTCAGGCTTTTACAGCCGATATTTTCTCGTACCCAAGAAGGACGGAGCCTTCAGACCTATCCTAGATCTGAGACATTTGAACTAAGTGCTTGCGAAAAGACCGTTTAAAATGCCTACGACCAGAAAAATCCTCGCGCACGTTCGCCCGAGGGATTGGTTTATTTTTCTAGATCTGAAGGATGCCTATTTTCAGATTCAGATAGCACCCCGTCACAGGCAATTTTTGAGATTCGCCTTCGACGGTCAGGTATATCATTACATCGTCCTGCCGTTCGGCCTGTCCCTGGCACCCCATAGATTTACAAAGTGCATGGACGCGGCGCTCGCCCCCCCTGAGAAGTCAGGGGCTGCGAATAATGAACTATCTGGACGATTGGCTGATATTGGCACAGTCAGAGACAGAACTGCTATCTCACAGAACAGTGCTTCTCAGTCATCTGGAAAGCTTGGGTCTCACGGTCAACTGGACCAAGAGCTCATTACTGCCCAGCCAGTCAATTTCCTTTTTAGGAATAGCACTGGACTCGGTGACCATGACGGCTCGTTTATCGACACAGTGCGCGCGCCGTGTTCGCCACCTAGCCGCATCTTTCAAGAAGGGCAGCTTTCTCCCTTTGAAAACATTTCAAAGGATGTTGGGCTGTATGGCATCAGCTGCAGTGGTGCTCCAGCTGGGCCTACTGCGCATGCGCCCGCTCCAACGCTGGTTGAATGCTCGCGTGTCCCGCCGAGCCTGGGTGTCTGGCGGCCAGAAAATCAGAGTGACTCAGGCCTGCATAGCAGCTCTGCAGCCCTGGTTAGTGGCCAACTGGTACCAGCAGGGAGTAATGATGGGAACCATCTCTTATCGTAAAGTCATCTCGACAGACGCGTCCAACTCGGGTTGGGCCGCGCTGTTCGAGGGCAGACCGGCCTTTGGCCAGTGGTCAGACCAGGAGAAGGGTTTTTCACAAAACTGTCTGGAAATGATAGCGGTCGAGAACGCGCTGTAGTGCTTCCTCCCGTTCATACAGGACCAGCATATTCTTGTCCGCTCGGACAACATGTCTGTGGTATCCTATGTAAACCGTCAGGGCGGTGTCAGATCCAGAAATCTCTGCAATCTGACGGAACGCCTCCTTATTTGGTCTCAGATGCACCTGCGCTCGCTGAGGGCGGCGCATGTGCCTGGCCATTTGAACGACAGCCCAGACAAACTGTCCAGGGACAATGTTCCCCCAGAATGGTCCCTGCTACCCCAAACGGTCCAGAAACTGTGGCGCCTATTCGGCAGAGCGGAAGTCGACCTATTTGCGTCAAAAGACAACGCTCAATGTCCGACGGTCTTTTCGAAGGACGAGGATGCGCTGGCCCAGGTTTGGCCCAGCCTCCCGCTATATGCTTTCCCTCCGGTCTCTCTGTTGCCACAGGTGATCAAGAGAATGAGGGAAACGCGCCACTCGGTGCTCCTCATAGCCCCGCGTTGGGAGAATCAGATTTGGTTCCCGGAACTAGCACGGCTGTCACATACAGCTCCGTGGCCGAATCCGGTGAGGGCAGATCTCCTCTCTCAGGCTCGCGGCACGATCTGGCATCCCCATCCAGAGCGCTGGTCTCTGCATGCATGGTTGATCAACGGGTACTCGTTGCCCTGCCAGAAGGAGTGATGAACACGATCACGCAGTCTAGAGCCCCTTCCACGAGAAGGCTCTACGCGTCTAAATGGTCGGTGTTCTCTGGATGGTGCACCGACAGGGGTCTGGACCCGCGGACATAAGGGGTGGCGCATCTGCTCACCTTCCTACAAGAGCTGTTGGATAAGGGAAGGTCCCCATCCACGCTCAATGTATACGTGGCGGCCGTGGCAGCGTTCGCAGAATTGACGCACGGCCAGTCATTGGGAAGACACGAGTTGGTCATCCGCTTCCTTAGAGGAGCTAGAAGGATGAATCCGCCGGGCCCCCCGTCGGTTCCCAAGTGGCATCTTTTATTGGTCCTCGAGGCCCTGAAAGCTTTTCCATTTGAACCACTAGACTCCGTGGGGTTGAAATATCTATCACTGAAAACCGTCTTTCTGACTGCACTGTCGTCAGTAAAACGTGTAGGGGACCTGCATGTGCTGTCTGTCAGCGCGTCGTGTCTTGAGTTCGGACCGAATGACTCTAAAGTCATCCTCAGACCTAGACATGGCTATGTCCCTAAAGTGATGGGCACTCCATTCAGAGCGCAAGTTATTTCGTTGTCAGCTCTCCCAGCATCTTACAGCGAAGGTGATGTGAATCTCCTCTGCCCTGTCAGAGCGCTGAGGTTTTACATTACGCGCTCCGCCTCCTTCAGGCGTTCGGAACAGCTTTTTGTTTCGTTTGGTGGGCGCACCAAGGGTCTCGCCTCCTCGAAACAGAACCTGTCCAGATGGATAGTAGACGCTATAGCGGCCGCTTACGCGTCAAAAGGACTGCAATGCCCTCTGGGCATCAGCGCTCATTCCACGAGAGGTGTGGCCTCTTCGTGGGCATGGTCCAGTGGAATTTCTATCCATGACATACGTGTAGCGGCGGGCTGGAGCTCCCCGTCTACCTTTGTCAGGTTTTATAACCTAGAAGTTCCTGCCTTGCAGGCTAAACTGTTGTCAGTCTGAAGGAGAGGTGTATTCTGCCCAGATCTCCTGCTCAGATCACTCTCACATGACTCAGCTCTCCTGGTTGAGCTGCACTAAGTAGGGTATGTGCCATGTGCCTATACAGACCGGCGCGCTGCTCTGTATTCCCTATGTGTGCTTATGTACAAGTGATGGCCCGCGTGGCTGGCCACCTTATTTTTTCCACTTATGGGGTTCCCCTGAAAGCTCGGGGTCTCATGTGGATGCTTGACGCGCACGGCGTTGACAAAGTGTTCCCGTAGCGTAAGCTAAACTTACGCAATAAGAGAGAACCTCTCGTAAGAGAACGATACTCGGTTACTAACGTAACCTCGGTTCTCTCTAGAGAGGGAACGAGTATTGCGTAACCGGCCGTGCTTGCGCCATGAGCGACTTCGCTTCCGTCGACGAAAACCAGGGAAGTCAGCCTACAGCCCCTAGTGTTATACGCTAAGCCACGCCCATTCTGGCGGGCTGTGACGCTATGAACGCGCGGGCGCCCTTCATTGGGCGTGACGTCACGCCGGGCTCACTGGTAGGCTGCAGCAGTTGCCCGCAGGGCAGCCAATGAGCATGCGAGATGGCCTGCTCTAGGTCTGCTAGCTGCTGCACTGCGTTGACAAGGAATACAAAATTAAGGATAATTTTTTGGCTTCAGTATCTCGAGAAGATGAATCTTTCCCGTAGCGTAAGCTAAACTTACGCAATACTCGTTCCCTCTCTAGAGAGAACCGAGGTTACGTTAGTAACCGAGTATCGTTTTACATACTGTCTTATAAACTTGCATGTTTTGGCATTCAATGCAATAGACTTGTTTGAAAATATTGGTTTATAAAGAAAACAGAGATGTTCCTAATTCCGAGTATGTTAATTTTTGTGTACATAGGATGTTACTTCTACTTAACTCTTTCACTGCCATTGACGGAAATTTACATTAATCCATGTTTTCACGGTTACGCGGTAGGGGGCGCTACAAATATTCTGAGGACCATGAAAATGTTGTGAAAATGATCAAAAATGCTGGTTCTAAAGTCAGATATGAATTGCATTAAATAATAGATCCACACACACAAAAAAGTTTCATGTGATTGGTTTCTTTTAAAGAAAATAACATTTATCAAAATGTATTTTATACTAAGTGTAATACAAATCCATTTAGATATTTACTGACATACTGCTTGAGGCTTACTGATGTAATTCTACTTTATTTGGATTACTTTATTGCACAATGCACATTTCTTAATATTAAGCCTTAAAATGGGTTTAATATCACTATTAATAAGGATAGTATAATCTTTGTATAATATCAGTCTTTTAATGCAAGATAGTTCAAGTGTACCTAAAGTATACTTGCAATATTTCCACTTTAGCACAATCAAATATACTTAAGTATATCTATGAACTTTTTCTACAGCACTATTTCTGGACATAAGTATGTCAATGTATTTGTAGTATATTTAGCATAAAATAAATGTATTTCAAATACATTTAATATATTTATTTTTCACTAGGGAATATAGCTTGTGTGTCAATGCTTTGGAAGAATGATAAGAGTATAAAAAAATGCATGACTCTATAATCTTCCACAATACAGGTGCACAGCTGTGGAATTATATACACACATTGTAAAATGTATTACAATAATCGATTATTTTTTCTTCTGCATTTTATTTATTTTATTTTTGCACTGCTATCATGAGATAATGAAAGTGTAGCTCATGTATTGGGAGTTAAAAGACACACAATGTAAGTACAATTTAAGTTTGCATTCTGCTGACGGTCAGTGGCATGTTTTGCATTTTTGTACCATCAGCAAGTCTGCAGGGCTGTGAAACCACAGAAAAAACACACAAACCATCCCTAACTCACATTAAACTGAGACACTCAGACAAATGGTCTGGGAGTGGCTGTGGAAGGGATAGTGCTGTAACAAAAAACGCCCATGTGTGCGTCTCGTTGCCTTTGTGGCCCCTGCAAAATGGAGTTGGTCTTAAATGGACTTAAATGGGCTCAAATGCACAATCAGCTGGCTACATGAGCTCTGGCCCTTTATAACGTGAATAAAAGAGACTGATAGGAGCCAAGTCTGATTCATGCTGCAAGGCATGAAAGAGTGATGAGAGTAGAGGGGCTTGTGGGGATGGGCTTAAAAATAAGGATTTTAAGACTAATCATGTTTGCAGTGAATCAGTACCTTGATGTAGTCGTTTAATTATAATTGTACTGGAAAGAGGAAGGGGAATGTCAGATGGGTGCACATTGTTGGTGGTGTTTGATAAGGCAAGCAATTTTATTGCATATTGGAGGGTTAGGGATTTAAACAAACCCTAAATATTAACCCTTGGAGTGTAACTTGTATTGTTTATGCTATAGAGATAGTATAATTTGTTGAGGATGGGTGTGATATTATTTTTATAAGAAATCAGGCTCAAGATCAAATGAATAAAAATTCTGGACAACAAAAATCAACATAGAATATGAGTTTTTATATACTATGGGCACTTTTGGCCCTGGGGACTAGACCTCTCTTAAAATACAATTAATAACATAGAATAAAATTGTCCTCTCTGTAATTGTCATTTTGTTTGTCTTTGCTTTGCTTTGTTTTTAAAAATGTTGAACATTTCCACCACATCTCAAATAATATTCTGTGATGTAAAGATGATTGTGTTTATAATCATTTATTTGTTTATAATTTGTTTATAATAGTTTAACTTTATAAAAATCAACACCTGGGATATAAGAGTGTAAGTCGAAGAAACATGCTGCAGTTATGACGTATTTTTAGGTTAGGTCAACTTTATTATCCCCAAGGGGCTTTTTGTTTCATAGCTAGCAGTAAACCATGCAATCAGCAAGAACAAACACATAACACCACAACACACAAAAAGAAAAGAAGAAAAAAAAGTTTTGTGCATCATGATAGTATTCATAATTGAAAAAAACTTATATGAATTTTGAAGCCTAAACACAATCACCAGAAGTAGGCCTAAAAAGCTGAACATGAAAAATCCTATAAACAAACAATGCCACGGTCACATGACTATAGCTCTTTCAGTCTTTATTTAAAAACATTTTCCCTGAAATTTTGAGTTACAGTTTGCAAGAGCACGGTGATGTTGTAGAAGTGGACTAGTGAGTGGATGAGTTTACCTGATCACAGTGATGGTGTTTAATGTCCCCGTCAACCTCTGTAGTCCCATTTAACCACTTGTTAGCAACCGCCTTTTTCAAGACAAGTAAAAGTTTTAAAAGAAAATCACAAGGCGGTCTAACTGATGTATTTTATGTCATATATTGTAATAAAATGTGAAATATCTTGAGCTTGTGTTCACAACCGACTTTATTTTTGGCATTTAAACAAAAACCCATTCAAAACCCCATTGAATTCATAACGATGGAATCAGACATGCTAAAAACTCCTTTCCAGGTTTTGGCCTACAAAAATATGTCATCCCTGCAGCACTCTATTGTCCTAGGGTAGTAACAACCACCCAGAACCAGGGACGGATTATGGTGATGATGTGCTCTGGGCACGGATGTCTCAAAGGTCCCCTTCACCACATTGTGCGGCTTTTTTTTTTTATTCATATCAATTCATTCTGGGCATTGTATGCAATACCTGCTCTTCCTCTCATCTCCTTCTATCTTTCTTCTCTCAGTCTCTTTATCTTGACCTGTATATCTTCCCTTCCCAAAGCTGAGCTTTGATTGATAAAGTCTTTGCAAACTGATTATTTCTGTCGGTCGCTTAAAACTTCCATCTTAAAACAGCTGTTTTGCCTCTTATCTCGCACTGTATGTTCGTTAACTGAAGCGTGAAGCACGTTGCACTGGAATTCGCACTCGGCTCGCGCTTCTGTGAACATAAAGCCCTGAAGCCTACTGTGATTAGATTGGTCTTCTGGTCACTTGTGTTTGAGTGGGTACGGCCCTGATAATGGCACTAATACGCGAGGAGAGAATGCACACAATAATCTGTACTTTAACACAAAAATTTGGATTATTTATGTCTCACCAGTACCTTATCAATATCTAAAAAAGCTTCTGACCTCTCCAAATCATATCACAGGAGGAAATTCCATGAATAATTTACATTTCTACATTTATCAGACATTAGTTCATGTGTAACTGTGGTTCACCACATTTAACATTATCTTAGAACAAAAACGTTGGTTTAAATTTACCTTAGCTGAGGGGTATCTTTCTCGATTTCCTCAGAGAAAGCGCTTCCACAACATAATCAAAATCCAGTTCCCTCACAAGATCGCATTCAATGGCCATAGAGTGCCGAAGTTGACGTCACTTTGTAGGCCAAAACGCGGAAGTGAGTTAGCTTTTTAGCACTTCCGGTTCCCTCGCCCTAAAGTCTATGGGTTTTTTTAATGGGTTTTTGCTATATCGCCTAAAATTTGGTCTGTGGTTCACAAAGCCTCTAAATATTTTCATGTTTTGATCTATGACATAAAACACACCAGTTATAATCTGCTTGTGTTTTTTTTAACTTTATTGTGTCTGCTTGTGGTTTTTTAAACTTTATATAGGCTTCAAAATGTATACATTTTGGATTAACTTGTAAAGATTATCTGGATAGACAAAACGTGTAAGGGTCACAACTCTTTGTTGAACACCGATCTTATTTTTTGCGATTTTCCAAAAGTCTATGGGGAAAATGCATAGCTTTTCGATCGAAGGAACCCATGCGCCGCTAACTTCCGAGTTGACGTCATAAGTTCGGCACTCTATTAAAGACAGTGAAATCAGATGTCCTTGACACATTTTTCTTCTTAGTTCATTTTTCAGTTGTGCTTGCCCCATCTTCACTTGAAGCAGCAGAAACATTGTTGTTAGCATCAGCAGTGTTTGCATTTTTTAAAAAGCTGGAGATTGTTGGTAGCCTTTGCAGCAATTGAGCTTCTCTTGCTGCTTTGTCCTTTTTTTGCTTTCTTTTCATTGATCCACTTGGTTGTGGTTTTAAACTCATTTTTGTTTTGTTTTTCGAGTAACTATCTTCTACGCGTGACTTTATATTACTCAATGATTTTCACTCGCCTCTAGATGTCCTTCTCAACAGCGGAGCAATACATTAAAATGATTATTTGATTTATTTACCAGTTAATACTTTGCAACTGCAAAAAAAAAATCACATTATTCCACAATATTCAACACAATTTTACTGAAAAAATAAATAAATAATAATAATTATTTGAAAATTATTAATAATTATTTTTCAATTTCAAAATCAAGTTATAATGTTTTGTTATTTCTGTTCATGAAAAATTAAAGTACTTCTCTGTCTGTCTGTGGTTAATGGAAACATAAAGGGTGTGTTCCCTGAGAGTTCATTGAGATTCGATCTGCGTGCCAGAGTTCCCTTGAATTTGTAGTACTCCCTGGGGTGTCTCCTCTAATGGCTGGTGAGTCATACTGTGGTACAGGCATTATATTACAGCGAGTTTGCCAGCTCAATGCTCTCTCATCATTCACAAAACACACACACAGTCATCCGAACCGATGGTGCAACACCATATTACTGACATCTACAGTACCAGTATGAGCCAAACACACACACAACATAATTGAATTGGGGAAAAAAAAATAGTAGAATAGTTTTAATGATGGCCAGAGGATGAAGTCAATTCAAACCGAAATAAAACCTCAATGGCATATGTCATTAGACATCTCCAATAAATCTGCATAGAAATTGTAGCTATAATGTAGTTATTAAAATTCTCCCCTTTGACTGTATCCTCCTGCCACAGCTCTGTCTATTTCTGTCTCTGTCTGCTGTTGATGAACAGTCTGTAAGTGTGTTACTTTGAGCTGCACAGAAAACTACTGAATGGTGACGAGAGCTACAGGTAGAAAAAGACTTAATGAAAGGTCGTGGTGACATGCAAATATTTCATTCAGGTTTTGTTTGCCTCTTTAAAGTCAGCATGAAATTAAATTGACCATATATACTTTTATAAAAATTAACATTCTGTCATCATTTATTTAACCTCATGCCACGTTGTTATTATTAATTAAAACTAAAGCTATTAAAAATCTTCTCAGGTACTTGAAAAAAGTCTGAAAAAAAATATAAATACTACATGAAAAACTTAAATGAAAACATAATCATTGGCAGACGACAGTCCATGACATCACACTTAGAGTGCCTGTGAGTATAAAAGGGCACCTGAGCTACACGATAACAACTCCTTTGTCTGAAGAAGACGCACAGGCAAGCACCATGTATTTAGGTTTATGTTTATTATTTTGTTATTGTTGTTTCGTTATTTGTTATTATTTAGGTGTATTTACGAGACGCAGCGACTTTTCAAAATTGAAATTTGATAATGCGTCTTGGTATTAACCAATACTCACTTCGCAATACTGATGGAATGCCAGCCTCACTACTCACTAGACTGTGAATATGCACAACATAGAGGGCATAGCATAAATGAACTCTATGGATTTCTCAGCCGAGAAAAACAGTGTCAACCCCATGGGCACATCCCATGTGCTTATATGGTGGCGCTACTCCCTAAGCCAATCCACCCTGATACTAGGAAAGATCTACAAGCTTCTATGCTCTACAGCAAGGGAAGTCCCGGCTGTTACACTCCCTTGCAGACCTCAGCCCTATATGGCCCCAAGAGCAGAGCTTTAAAGGGAAAATAACCAACATAGCCTCAGCTAAGCCAGGCACATCGTACCAGTATTTTGACAAGGCTCTTAGGGAGCTGCCTACCGTAAAGAGCATTTCCAACTACACCCTTCGGTACTACCCTACGCAGGGGAGCCTCTACTCCATTTTAATGACCCTAAAGTAATTAGGTGAGAACAGCTCGTATCCTGGCTTGAGAAAAGGCACTTCTCCAGGACTCACTATAGTTAATGGCTGACTATAGAATGCTACAATAACAATGAGGTATAGCATCGGCGATCCACCACTACTCATCAGTGTTACTCATCAGTAACACTGATCATCTGGAGAGACCTGTAGAAGCACCTCACCAAAGGGGAGCATACATCCTTTCTTACAGACCCAACAAGAGTTGGAGGTAAACATACCCGAGGGACTCTTGTGATTAGCCCATCATAGTTCCATTCACCCTGATCTACTCTAAGGGGTTATTGAACAGCCTACCAAAGGTGCAAGATGCTAAAAACCTCAGTAATAGACCAATGGATCAGTATAGACCAAGAATGGGTAACCACTTATATTCCTGCCCCGGCTGCAACCTTTGGTATTGCCACTCCTCTAAAGTGGAGCATACATCCTTGTCCTAACTCAGGAAAGGGAGGCAAACTAGAGCAGGACACATTGCTGTTTGCCTAATAGCTCTCATCACCCAGGCTCTAAACCCCAAGGAAGCCGCAGTGGAGCTTAGACCCTACTTACAGGGCTATGAACTGAGAAATCAAATTTCCATTGATCTTTTGACATCGAAGAGGTTATTGTGCTATTAAAACATCCTGTAAGTTTCAGAACTCAAAACTTCCTTGTTAGTCCAAAAACAGCTTTTATTGAAACCAAGCTCCGAAAATGACTCTTTTAGAATTTGGTCACATTATGACAATAGTGCGACGAAAGATTGCCTCTGTAGAATCAGATCAATGCCTACATCTACATCATCACATCCTTGGTCCCACTCACTGGCGCATTAGTGAGATGAGGAGAGAAGAGAGATACAGGATTACTGGACTAATAATAACATTACCTTCCAAAGGGTCATAATGCTAGTAAAGTGTTTTTTTTTATTTTCAACTATGCAAATGTTTCAGTAGAGCATTATGTGTTTGTTCAGTATGTTTCACTGTGGATTCTTTGGTAAATCAGTCGCTATTTCGGCATAGACTTTGTAAGCAGACTTTTGCTGCAGGAAATGGACTCCACAGTAATGCCACAACATTTAAGTAACCGTGTTAATTCTTATGCCTAATCTGTTATCAGGGATTTCTGATATGTAATGATTCATGTAATCTGCAGTCAGATAGCCTGTCAAGCCAGACCTGCATCAAGATGTTAGGTCTGGGAACTCCCAATTGGCATACCTCAATCCGAGGGGCGGGATAAACGGTTGTCTTTCAAATTCCCTCTGCATGCAATAGGACAGCACTACAACCAACCAGAGCAACGAACGGCTGTGGCTGAGTGAGTCCCATGCGTTTTTCCACCAGCAGAGCTAGTTGATATATTAAACTTTTGCCGTATCCGGTCGTCAAAACTTCGAACACATCTTCCTTTTTTAAGAATGACTTAAGTGACGTTCTCTTAACTCCAAATCATCCAGAGTCATGGCCAAAGCCGATTCGAAAGACCGCTGTTCGCCAGCAGCATCTTCTTTGTTTTCAAGTGGTAGCAGGGAATTCAAATCACCTATGGAAATCACGCGGAACCGTCACAACTCTGCCGTCATTATGTTAAGCCCGCCCACCAACTCTATACATGATGTGATTGGCCTGACCAGAGTTTGGTTTTTCCAGCTCGAATGCCAACGGAGAGTTGCTAGACCACACTTTGCTGCAAAATAATTTTTGCTGCCGCTAGGGTGCGTCTAGATTTCTAGGCTAGCAGTCAGACATTCTTTATCTCAAAATTGTTTATAATCACTGGCGCTGTCAATCACACAGTGCGAGTTTAACAGTGACTGAGTTCTGCACTCTCATCAAAACTCACGTTATAATCAATGACGCTGTCTACACTGTACAATGAATCTCTTTATTTACATCATGTTTGTACTGTTAGTTATGATAAAAAGCATTCGTGGGTTTGCAGAAATCGAGTTGCAATGACGAGATCACTGCATTCACGTTGGGAGACAATATAGCCTGGCTCCGCCCTCCTACGTACTTCCGCTCAATTTTCATTTTCCTTCAGTACTAGTCTGGGATTGTGCTGTAGTCTTTGGTTTTCTCCGATCATTTTTTTACCGGAACAATCAGCGAACAGAAGGAGTGGCTGAAAACGATGACGTGATGTTGTGCGTTATTTTAAGTTGAAGTTCAGTAATGGCAGCGGAGAAAGATGTGAGGGAAGCCATTCGATCCGTTGGCAACGCTGCCGAATATCAAGAAGTTAAAGCCCGAGCAAGAACAATCTTTGCTTAGTTTTGTTGGTGGACACGGGGTTCGGGAATAGTTTGATTTTTCAGCTTGCTCTGTTAGTGGTGAATGAGTTGGCTAAGGCGAACACTAGGCATACGTCATGACCAAATGTTAGCCAGTCCGATCGCTGAATTCAATGCATAATCAGCCAAAGTCCGCATATTCATGCGGGGGCCGCATTTTTTCAAATACGCCGCACTTTCGCCGCATAAATTGCCGATTTCCGTGCAAAATATGCGGGGCTTGCATGATTTCATAATCCTTGCATTTTCGTTGCAAAAAAAGTCACATACGTATATCTTAGCAGAAAGTTGAAAAATGTTGCGTTTGCTTCACACAAGAGCAGCCATTTCCCCCTGTTTCCATGGGAACGTTATGAAGTGACGCAAATGACGCAAAGATAAAATAAGTAGCATCTAACAGAAATTACCTGCACACATGGGGTGTTCGAGGCGCACATACAATATAACACTGCAGACAGTTCAACAGGGAGTGCGCAGCTCTTAAAGGGGCCACACCTTATTTACACTCGTTACAGTCTGAAATAAAACAAGATGAGAAATTAAATATTCCCAGCACTTTCTATGATGTAGTATGCTTGCTTATCAAAGGAAGTAATAAGAAATTACTCTTTACATTAAGGTAGTAGCCTAGAGAACAGGGTGTTGGGGGAATCACTTTTTTTGTCTTTTTCATCAAACCGCAGTTTTTGCAAGTTCCCGCAATTTCATCGCATAAAATTGCATAAATATCCCGCATATTCCATCGCATTTTTAAAGAAAACAGGCCGCATAATCAATGATTTTTGCCCGCAACAATCACAAAAAAACTCTGCGTTTTCCTGGAAGGGCTGGTTAGCGACTGGTTATGGCAGATCCAGAGTGACTCTGGGCAGATCCAATAGTTTAGAGTCCATAAAAGTGGTACTTACTGTATGAGTTTTCATTTAAATGAATCAGTCCATCTGGTTCACAAAATCTGTCTGAATGATTAATTCAAGTTGGACTGATCTGATTCTCAAGTTAAACTCAATCTGGTTTCAGCTCCCTGGAGGGAGCTTGACTACTACTTTTATGAAATGCCCACCTAATATATAAACCAATTCTGAGTTGATAAAATCAAGTCCTGCCAAAAAAAATTTAATTCCATATCCTGTTTAACTCAAAAATATGACACATCATGGAAGTGAAATGGGTTGCAAATGTTGTTTCATGTTGTATTTAATGTGCATTCATCATTTGATAACATTTTATGAGCATTTTCAAATAACCGTATTCCGATAGCAGTTTGAGTGCAAATATTTTTTCAAATGTTAATTGTCCATATTAATTAATAATTCAACAGTAAAAAAAACTACTATCACACTCTGACAGAACCATTAGGTTAATGGAAAAGTTTGGGCTAACATAAGAGGTCGAGAGCCTACGGTTAGGGTCACAGTTAGTCTGTTTCACTATTTTGGCATTGAATCAGAAAAATCTTTCAGTTGTTTGAATTGAATCCTGCTGTAAATGTGCGAGTGGACTGTACCTTGTCTTTTTTTAATCTGTTCTTTTTAGGCATATCTCAATAAAATGTTCTATTCTTTATCAGCTAATGAATGCATGAGTGAATGAGCCATGGACTGTCATTATGTTTCCACAGAAAATGGAGGACCACATGGCCTTCATCATGACTGTGCCCACAACTCTGGCCATTTTTCTCGCCATCTTCATCCTAGTCTGCATCGAGTCAGTCTTCAAAAAGCTTCTACGCCTTTTTTCCCTGCTCATCTGGGGCTGTCTGGTTGCCATGGGTTACCTCTTTATGTTCTATGGTGGGATCATCTGTCCATGGGACCAGGTAAGACTTGAGTGACAACACTTTCATAGCTCTCCATTTCAGTCTTCAGTCATTTTAGTCATTGTTCTTCAGTGTCTGCCTTTGACCTCTATGGCTATTACTCCTAATTTACATTTTATCATACTGAAGCGCCCAGAATTCAGTATTCACTATTCATAAAACACAACTTGCATCAGTACAATATATATGTAGATGTGCAAGTAAATTGCTTATATGGAAAGCACTCTACAATCATGCAGATATTCACTAACTTGGCATCATTTTCTTTTAGTCATTTGAACACTAATTCATGAATTTTAGCGTGTGAGCTGTTCTGCGCACTGAATCATTCATTAGTTCATTGTACACCGCTTAACACATGAGTCTGGCTAATGATCGTGACACAATCTTAACATAAATGCATGTCTTAGAGTAATTGTGACAATCGGCACTATTTTTGTCTGCCTCGACATCCATGAAATTAATCGGGTATTAAATATTGCTTGCCTTGTTCGAACACTTGGCTTTTTTCCCTTTTTTTTTTCTCTCGCTCTGCTCTATTAGTGAGAAAGAGGTGCAATCAGCTTAGCCACCACTCAACAAGCTGGCAAAAACGTCTACAGTTTGGTTGTCTTTTATAAACAGCTCTTGAGTTATGGTGTTACAGTGGCTGTAAGAGGAGAGATCGGCTGTTCGGTGCAGGAGTAAATGTCCCTCGCCATGAGTCACCCGGGCTATTTGCTTGAGAGGACTTAATAACTTGGATAGGCTCAGTGATCTGGAAATGATGAGATATGCATGTACGACACAAACTGGCTCTGGATCAAAGGATGGCAACATTTCACCAGGAGCTACTTTAGTAAGAGCTGGGTGGCACCTACATGACATCCATTTTAAGCTGTCGGTTATAAATTATGCCCACTACCCTGGAGAGATGTCATCAGAAGTGAGGTTATGGATACCAAGAGTCTGTTAATGAGTGACCCAAAGCTGTAGTTGTGTTATCTGATTGTGTTTCTTAATAGCTGTTTTTTTATTTGTTTTGCTTTGCTTTGCTTTTTGCTTTATTTTTTCTTTTTTTTTTTTTTGCTTTTTTTTTTTTGCTTTTTTTGCTTTGCTATTGTGTTTTTTTTTTTTTTTTACCCAATCCGTTCCCTCGAGTCGTAAATGCCATGTCACCAGGAGTTTTGCTAGGCATGTACTGAAGATCTGGACTACAAAGCTTTTTCTAGATAGCCCTTAATGGTTTACAGTCACAAGGGTAAAGGTGAATTGCCTTTGACTCTGATGTTCATGGGTCATTTAAAGACAAGCCACAATTCTGGTAAAGCAACCACCATCAGCGCCTGAGCGAGTCGATCATGTGGCTCCGCCATGTGGCTCCGCCTCCGGCCTCTGATCACCTTGCTCCTTCTCGGCTCGTCGACCCTTTCGGTTTCGTCTTAGCTCCTCCCTCCTTCACCAGACACCCTCGGCCTTACGGCTTCACCGGGTTCCCTCATCCCACCGGCTCCCCCTTGGTCAGTCATCACACTACCTCCACCACGGATTTGCGGATCTTCAGCTTCCTCCACCCCTACTGGTGCAGCACTCTCCTCCTTCCCTTCAGGTACACCTCGGCCCTCCATCACACCGGCATCTTCTCAGTCCTCGGGCACTAGTGTTGGGCGATATGCTCCATTTTCATATCGTCCTATCGTCAGCCTGTGAGATCGGTGATGCACGATATTATCGTGAGGGGGGCGGGGCTTACTTATTTGTTTATTAACTTGCTTATTTACTCATTCATTTGCTTGTTTTATTACTTTGTTTTGTATACAATAATCTTTTTCTATTTTGCTAGCAAAAGTGTTTATAAATAGGCTAGATCAGGTTATTTCCCGGTATGGTGAGGTAAAAAAAGATCCTAATCATTTTTGTATCCGACTCAGAGTATTTCAACATGTCAGCGGGAAATTTACGGACACCCATTATCCTTTAATGGCGTTACAGATGCAGCATTTTGACTGTACTTCTGCTCGAGATGAGAACACATTTTAATAATTTATTGGGTCAAGAAATAGTCGGAGTTTGCGATATATGTCCTCCTACCAGTGCTCTCTCTGTCTGGATGCACTTCACAAATACGCACTTCAATAAGCCCAAAGAACGCGGGTTAATGTGTTTTAAATGCCAGGAGAATCTAGCTGAGTCGATCGGTTTATACTTAAACTTATGACTTGACTCCGATAAAGAAAAACAGGTTAATTCATTTACATGACCACATGCATTGTCAGTTTATTCAACATAATTAGGTTAAGAACGTGCATGTAAACGTGCTCATTAACTGAAAGTGAAAAGTAGAAACGGACTGAGCTTTCAGCATCTGTCGCTGCATTAACGCCGCATTCTCTCAGAGGCGACGATGGATATATCGGTATAGCAACTATCTTAATTTACTGGCTTAATATTTCTCTTGTGGACTTACATTAGTGACAGTAGAAAAATTAGAAAAATATTTCTTGTTAAATAAGTGTTTGAAGCTTCTTTTGATTTTCAAAGATGGCAGAGTTCTGCTGTGCTCGTGAACTAAAGACTGTTATTAGGCCTATATCATTTTAGTTATATTATTATCGATATTAATGATATTTAGTAATTGTATTGTTTTTAGTGTTATTAATGTCATTAAAGGGTAACTAAACACTAAAACAACTTTTTTTAGTTAATGATCTGTAAGAATGGAGCTTCAAAAATGCTGTTCATTGATTCCAGTAATTTTTTTGACATTTGGGTTTAAAGTGTTTTAATTCTACAATATATGTTTTAAAAACGTCTGAGTGCTGCCCTCTTCAGGTTGAACGGTGGCTACTGCAGTTGAATTTTCCTATTGGTGGTTGCGGTGGTTCGTGACGCAGCCATTGTTCCATACAAAGAGATGCATCTCAGGTGTACGCCCCCCTCCGCTGGGCTCTGCCCACTTTTCCATACATTTTAATATTGTCAGTGGGTGGAGTCAGGCTCTGACCAGGGGTTTAGTTACCCTTTAAATATTATGCTAAAATGAAGTAAATAAAATGCTTTCTCAATTCTCAAAAATACTTGAAAAATTATTTGTCAAAAGGCTAGATAATTTAATTAACAGAAACAATATACTAATGGACAGCCAGTATGGAATTAGAAGCGGCAGATCAACATCTATGACACTTATCGACATAGCTGAAAGATTAACAAATTGTATTGAAAATAAAAACTTTGCAGTGGGGATTTTTATTGACCTGAAAAAAGCTTTTGATACTGTTGACCACAAAATTCTGTTAAAAAAATTAAAAAGGTATGGCATAAGAGATGTGGCCTTCAATTGGATAAAAACCAAATGGGTAATCACCGGTCTGTGAGCCTTAATAACTCAGTTTTAGGCCCAAAATTGTTTATCCTATACTTAAATGACATGTGTAAATTATCAAATGAGCTAAAGTTTACTATTTTTGCAGATGATACAAATATTTTTGGATGTGGGCATAACTTACAGCAGATGATGGAAATGGTCACTAATGAAATGAATAAATTAAAATGCTGGTTTGATTAAAATAATTTATCCTTAAATTTGAATAAAACTAAATTCATGATATTTGGAATCCGTACTATTAATATTGATGTTAAAATAGTAATTGATAATGAATCAATTGAAAGAGTCTATGAAAATAAATTTCTGGGGGTTATACTTGACCATAAACTCTGCTGGAAGCCACATATAAAATATCTGTTCATGAAGATGGCCAGGAGTATTGGTATACTGAGCAAAACCAAATATATCTTGAACTGACATACATTACATACTCTATACTGCACACTTATTTTACCATAGATGCTGTATTGTGTGGAAGTTTGGGGAAATACCTATAAAAGTAATTTACAAAAAAAAATAAACATTGCAAAAAAGAGCAATTAGGATAATAAACCACATTGGGTTTTATGAGCATACCAATCATCTGTTTTTAAATTCACAATTATTGAAATTTATGGACATTGTTACATTCAAAACTGCGCAATTTATGTTTAAAGTTAAAGAAAATAGCTTGCCTTGTAATATACGTGTGATGTTTCATGAAAGAGACGGGAGATATCATTTAAGAGGACATTGTGTGTTCAAACAACCTATTGTGCGAACTACTGTTAAAAGCATGAGTGTTTCGTGTTGTGGGGTCACCTTATGGAATGGACTGAACAATAATATCAAACTGAGTCATAATATCATTCAATTCAAAAATAGATTAAAGAAAACATTATTGGAACAATACAGAAATGAATAGACCTAGGAATGGAATTGTATTTTAAAAGTATTGTTGTTTTGTTGTAAGTTATTATAAGACCTGAGAGAGTATGTGCGGTAATTGCATATTTGCATATATTGCAAGTTGTACTAATATTATTTTCTGAAACATGGGGCAGGATTAAATAAGCTAATTGCTTCCTTCTCGAACTAATCGTTTTATTTATTTAAAAAAAAAATATATGTTTTGTTGTTAAATTTTGATTGTTTGTGCTTTACTTGTGTTTCTTAATTAAGAAAATAAACATTTTGCTAATGTGCTATGGAAACAAAATAGGCTACTGACGATCAACAATGCCGTTTTCATCTAGGATCTGTATAAGAATGATGCGTCTGTTAAAACAGATTGATATCTGGACCATGCTGCTCAAGGCTGTTTTGTGTTGTGTCGGTACTGGTATAGAGTATGGATCACTGTAGCCGTGCTAAACTGTGCCAACTGCTGAAACTGTTGAACCTTAGTTAAGTTAAGAATCTAGCGCCATCCAGAACCCTATTGTGATGAGCAGATACACAGGTGTTTTTATCAGGGCACTGCAATATAAATTACCCCCTAAGGTTGGTGTAGTCTGGGCCAACATTGTGTGACTGAAGGTTTAGCTCTAAAGGGCACCAGGTGTCTAACGTTTGAAAAAGCCAACTAATAAAACTTCACATACGTGACGGGAAGAACTAGTCGGGTTCAGGCGAACTGAATAAGCTACCACCTAATTAGGACTCAAAGTACTCCAGCAAAGTACTAATTAGCAAAGAGTCTAAGTCTAAATGAATAGCACAGTAGCCACGTCTACCGTAGTTGAAGACTTAAATAGCTCTATTAGCCTATATCCTATTTAATTTCCTGTTTTTGACTGTAGCCTTTTAATCTACACACTATTCCGCTCTCTGGTTATGCTCTTTGAGGTGAAACATCACTACTGTAGTCACACAGCCACATTACTTGAGTGCTAATAAGCTATATACTTGCAGTTGTTTTGCAACACTTGTTAGAAAAACTATGGAGTCCCTGACATTGTCACCAGCATGGGTTGAGGTACTATTGGAGATGAAAAGCCCTCACTGTTCCTCACAGAGGTCTGTAATGTAGGCATCATTAACCCACAGCAGCAGTTCTCCATTAGAGCCGCCCATTAAAAGCCAACAGCATTTTTGTGTTGTACAGAAGAGAGAACATAATTGAGGTCAGAGCCAGCAGAGAAACAAAAGGCAGCCATACTCATTTTACGCCAACCTTGCGCAAACTCTGAGAAAAGACCACTGAAAACACGGACAGCCCCGCGAACCCCCATTTCCCACAGTTTGGTGTTGACAGAGGTGCCGATTACATGCATTATATGAAGGATGTAAAGGAATGATGGGGAATTAATGAAGTGATGAGAGAGGAGGCAGACTTTGAGTCACTTTTTAAATACTTTTTAAGGAGAAGGGCAAAAGGAAAATGCCTCCTTCAGATAAGCTGGCTGAGTAAAATCTGTAAATCAGTGGCAATTGCTCTGAGATGGCGCAGGATGCATGTTGTGCGACATGGGAAGCAGCTTTTAGCAGGATTGCAGACTGTCAATTCTGGTAGTACATTTTAGTTATAATGTTCTAAATTAGACAAATAAATGACTCATTATAATTGAATATATATATATATATATATATATATATATATATATATATATATATATATATATATTGGTTCAGAGATGCTCCTCTGCATACCTTTAGATTCTGGGTACAATTTTTGTTGCGGGTCCAAATGACCCTAATTTGATTCAGTACAATTCATGAAAAATCACACTATGAAAAACAAAAAAACATCAGGTAAAAACAGTAAACCTTTAATATTAATACTTCTCACAAATTAACAAATGAACAAATTGACCTGCAAACATCAAAATCCAGTATTTCCAACAACTTTTGCATTGGTCGAATTGACCCACAACATTATACAAGGGATAGCTACTTGGTTTTGAATAGCAAATATAAACATTTTTACA
This sequence comes from Siphateles boraxobius, assembly GCF_051911475.1. NCBI lineage: Eukaryota > Metazoa > Chordata > Actinopteri > Cypriniformes > Leuciscidae > Siphateles > Siphateles boraxobius. The sequence goes on from NW_027508975.1 coordinate 12,420,322, forward strand.
GTTAATATTCTTGTACATTGTGTTAAGAACAGTATTTTAAGTGATCACTGTGATTTTTTTCACTCATAACAGTACAAAACTATTGAGATTAACAAGATCAAGATACATTTAAATTATTAATATTAATAACTTTTAAATATTTTTAGTTAAGTAAAACTTTGCATTTCACATAAACACATCTATGTAAAATCTATCAAATAATGTGAATATGTTCGGTATGTTGTTAATAATATCAGTACAGTAGTAAGTCACGGTGATACACGCACAGCTTTCTAAGAATGACCTAGTTAGCACTGCCACTACTGTTACTGATATCTAAAATTTGCAGTTTTATACGGTTACATAAATTTGCTGCATTGTCACACCAATTGTTAAATAATTTAAATGTTGGGTAAGACTTTATTTTGATGGCCCCTTTAGACATTCGGTTTACTATAAGTAGCATTGCACCTACATGTCAACTAACTCTTGTTAGAGTATTAGTAGAGTTAGGGTTATGTGCAATGTTTGTCACAGTATGCGGATATGAACCCAAACTCAGACAGTAATAAATAAAACACGGAATTATTAAACAGACAGAAAACAAAGACCCGCGAGGGGGCAAACGAACGTTGACAAGACTAGACTAATAAACTTAACAATAACATGAGACTAGAACTAACAGGCAGGATTCAAACTCTGATCACGAGAATACACAGCTCACAGAACAGGATGAGAAGATACAAAACGAACAAGCACCGAGTAATAAACACAAGGACCTTAAATAAGGGACATCATCACCAGGGCACAGGTGACACCGATGAACAATCAAGACTAACGAAGAGAACAAGGGGGCGTGGTAAACAAAAGACAATGCAAACACATAGCCCAAAACACAGGCCATGTGTTTGCACTCACAACATAAGAACAAATACTGACAATGGTATTATAGTCCACAGAATATCTAATGGGGACCATCAAAATAAAGTATAACCAAATGTTGTGTGGTAATTACCACCATTTCACCCCATTTATTTCAGTTCTTCCTGAGTCCTGGAAATGTGTTTGGGTCTGTATTTGATGACAGCGCTACTTCTTATATGTTATATGTTCTATAATCATTATTTTAATGGGAGGCTTTCAGATTATCAGATTATTTCCATTTGCTTTTCTAATACAAAAGCAGTGCAGACTGGTTAACCGGACATTAAGATCCCTGTAGACCACATAATCTTATTCACTATGAAAAAGCAAACCTTCTAAGTGTATCTTCTGAATTTACTACCATCTGTTTCCTTAGCAACCCTTGTTATTATTAAGTTGTATGTGATGATCTTATAGCAATGATATACGAACACATTCTACCAGATCAATATAGCAATAACATCATGATATAACATAACTCTGATCTCTATATAAAGTCTTATATATATTATGTGTTAGAGCTGCACTCCTTATGAAATTTGCTAGTATAGAATATATATAAATATAATGCATATGTATCTGAATGAATTATCATTCATTTATGAGAAATATCCCATTGCCTTGTTTGACATGTCTAGGATAGGGTTATTTTAGTATCACTGAGATACTATTTTAGTTTTTATTTAAGTGGTAGGCAATGTGTTTCATAAACACGTATTGTTATACTGGTTGAAGCTCTCTTCACATCTTGATAGCGATTAATAATAGAAGTTGTCTAAACATAAAAAAAAAAAATTATGTATATCTTTTTTATTTTTTGTAAATCGCAGGACCAAAAACCGTTCGTCCAACAGTTCGTAGTTTTTTATATATATCTTAATTTTTATTTCAGCTTTAGCGTTAGTTATGTTAGGACATCAAGTTAAACTAAATGAACGCTGTCGTTTTTTGTTTGTTTTATTTCAGTTAAAGTTTATTGTATTTCAAGTGACAATTTTTATGGTTTTAGTTTCAGTTTAATAACCCTGATCAAGGAATAATTTAGCTGAAAATGTATTAAAAGAATCAGACACGCTGGATGATTATAAAATCTTTTATCAACTCAAGTAATCAGATTCTCTACAGGGACACATTAATAATGAGCTAAATTATAATTAGACTTGTTAATATTTTAAAATATCATTAGATTGGATTGATGATATTTGGATTCTTGGCTTTGAGTCGGGCAGCTGAACATTTTTACCATCTAGTGCAAATGGGAAATCAGTGATGCGCATTCAAAACCTATGCAAATCGAATTGGCAGGTACTGCATGTTTGTGATAATTCATAACTCATTAATACGAGCAAACCACTCCAAATGAGATCTGAGAGTTTCACAGAGCTCAACCCAGCTGTGACTGTATTTGTTCTCAGCCAAACAAGTCATGATCACTAAGACTGGCTAGAAGAAAAAGACCTACGCTGTATGTGAAGATACAGTGGCATCCAAAAGTCTGAGTCCACAATGAAAATCTGGGATTCAGAATCTAATTTATCATTGATCTATCATTTTGATATTGTATAAAATCTTTGATTTCTGTCATCGAGGCACAGATTTTCGTTATGCTTGAAGCCATGTTCCTGACTCTAGTTCCCAGACATGTGGTGGGACGAGGAGTGAATATTTGGGATTCACCTCTAAAACATGGGCTGATGTAGTGTAAAACAACTGAATTGAACTGCCAGTCTTAATCCTGTGAGCAGATAGACCATAACCCTAAGCAGGCATGGAACTGGCAAGCAATCAGTTCATTGGAGAAATTAACCATTTACCCTTGCCAAGTTTTGAGGCTGAAATCCGACACTTCAAAACTTCAGCAATAACTCAAACTATCTGAGCAATCCGAGGTTAAAGTGCGAGACGCCCCGGCCCGAGAGCCCATCAGAGCATTCTGTCTGCTAGGGAATTCTCTATCCTTCACAAGCCAAATGTAACCATTTCTGACAGCTTCTCTGATCCTCCTCTGTAGCGGACAGAGTGGAAATGGCGATCGATAAGGCTCAAGACATGTTTTGTCTGAAAAAATCACTTCCCTGCAATCTGTTTGTTTTTTGGCAGTGTGTGTGTGTGTGTGTGGTCTGTGAGAGTGACCAAGCTGCCGTCTAGTGCCCTATCTGCCACTCCTCCGGTGCTATATTGGGTCCTCACTCACAAAAAAACAGCACTTAGTGTAAGAAAATGTGAAACATAAGCTGTAGAATATTTATGAGTGTATAACATCCTTCAAGCGTTAAAAATGTGAGGAAACGTGGGGTTTGGCACTAACTAAAAGTGCCAAAAAAAAAAAAAATTCTTGTTCTTTTGAATCAAGAAATATTTACATTCATCCATTTAGCAGAGGCTTTTGTATTTGCTTTACAAAGATTCTGGAATCGTTCAGAATAGTATAAGCATATACAGTGTAAAGCTCACTTTTTACACTCTATCTCATACACTGTAAAACATTTCTAACCTCCCCAACTCAAAATTATGTAGTGACTGTTCACATCTACATTTTTCAGTTGGCCCAAGTGAAATTCTGCAAATTTAATTTGGTCAATTTGGAGGTTAGACATTTTTTACAGTGTACATTTATGGAAATTAAGCAGCAAAAACATGTCATTCAGATGTCATCATGATGTCACTAACATGAACACATATTGGCATATTACTGTCCACATTTACTTTTACAAGTTTTCTGGCCCTCTTGTATAGTTTATTGCTTTTTGACTGTTTTTGGTGCAAGACATGTAGACTAACATTATATATTTAGATAATAGAAAACAGAAATACTAATAAAAATGTATAATATAATATATTAAGAAATAAAGCATATTGCCCATTTTCTCTTCATATATCATTTTCGGTAACACTTTACAATGAGGTTCCATTTGTTAACATAGGTTAACTGCATTAGTTAACACAAACTCACAATGAAAAATACTTACTAATACATTAGTAAAATCAAAAGTTGTATCATTATTAAATGGACTCGCTATCATGAACTAACAAAGACATTTTTTTTTAAATAATGTTAACAAATAGTAATAAATCATATAACAAATGTATTGCTCATTTTTAATTATATAAATTAATGCATTAACTAACGTTGGAAAATTGAACTTTATCTTAGTGTTTTTTCAGATTTCCCTTTTTCTTTTGAAATATATGAATGTTGGTAGTGCAAAGCTCACTTTCCAGTCTACCTCATTTTATGGAAACTAAGCTGCAAAAACATGTTATTCATATGTCATCATGATGTGAAAGACACAGTAACTACAAACAGCCTTTAGTCAGAAAGAGGATGGAAAATTATAATGAAAAACTAAATTATGACAGTTTTTGGTGCAATAAATCTTTTCACCTTCTTTCAAGGGCAAAGTATGCTATATTTCTTGTAAACTCTGCAAATCAATATTTTTATTTTTAATATTATATGATCTTTTGAGATAAAAGAGCATGATGTACACTGAAAACACATTGAAACTTTCAGAACTTTAATCTTTCTTTTCAGTCAAAAAAGTACATTTACTAAACTGAATTTAGGCAACTTTATGATAATAAATGCATCAACACTTGAGCTCCCACGTTTTTCCCACTGATTTAGGCACCGTTCGGTATTTATGGAAAGGGCCACCGGAGGAAAATAGGGGAGGGTCATGTCTTTTTATTCTTTGTTGAGGGGAGGGTCATTCAACTTTTTTTTAGTCTAGGGGAGGGTCACCCAACTTTTGTATTCATGAAAACAGCAAAATTTCAAAGTGGCTTGTTTGGTGAATATTTTTTCTATGTAGCTTTATGTAGCTCTCTCGGTCTCGGTCCCCCATCGCTATCAGATGGCTCTGACCCAACAAAAATCCAGTTTGGCGCTGTCTGGCAGTGCGCGCGTACTTCAGTACGCGCTCAGAAAAAGTGCATCATGTACAGAACGCCAATGAAATGTTTACCCGGCATAGCTTTAAAGCACGAGCAAATAATGAACTTTTGTGATTGCGAATAAGTGCAGTGTCCTGTGAGTGTAACTCTACCGCAGCATTACCTTGTGATATGAATGTACGTTGAGTGTATTGGGACTGAGGCGCAAGAACTGCAACTGATAGAATGTGCGCTGTACGATACTACCATATTTTAGTTTCCATTCTTATTGTGTTTCCACAACAATATTAGTGAGTAAATCTACTTAAATTGCCACCATAACAGTGGAGTGTGATGTGTTAGACGTAGCTGCCAGGGCTACCACATTTTTGAATTACTATTAGAATTATTTTAAGTTAACAATAAAATACGCAGACCTACACCAAGAAAAATAGTTGAGGATAATTTCTTTAAAGGGTAACTAAACCCCTGGTCAGAGCCTGACTCCACCCACTGGCAATAATTGAAAAATGCTGGAAAAGTAGGTAGAGCCCAGCGGAGGGGGGCGTACACCTGAGATGCATCTCTTTGTATGGAACCTGCCTACGTCACCAACAACCGCTGGTCACGAACCACCGCAACCACCAATAGGAAAATTCAACTGCAGTAGCCACCGTTCAACCTGAAGAGGGCAGCACTCAGATGTTTTTAAACCATATATTGTAGAATTAAAACACTTTAAACCCAAATGTCAAAAAATTTACTGGAATCAATAAACCGCATTTATGAAGCTCCATTCTTGCAGATCATTAACTAAAAAAAGTTGTTTTAGTGTTTAGTTACCCTTTAAAATTGGGCAATACCAGCGTTATGGATGTGACATTTGCAGTCAAAACTTGAAATATAAATGATCAGAAAATGCATTTAATACTGAATCTGTTTATATATCCATACCCCCTTAAGGAAGGAGTTAGAAAAATATCAGTCTGCACATGCGTTTTATATTTAATATGAGCGAAATACACATGTGACGTGACGCAACAAATCTTTAACTTTTAGGTGCCAAAATATTTTTTAATAATTCTACGAAGTTAGGCCACACTGCGCAAAACAAAAGTTGGCTAATAACCGGATGAAGAAGGGTCGGCCTCCACAGAACATAAAATATTATTTTTATTTTATTTTTCGTGTTCGCATTTATGAGGAAAAAAACAATGTTACGGACGCGACAGTTCAGAAAGCACAAAGCCTTTCTTTAAAGTAAATTTCGTTTTTTATTAATTGTATCTTAATTTTAATGAATGTTTCATCAACCAATTGCCTGGATTTAATAAATAACAAGTAAATATAGTAGAAAATAGATCATCATGACACAGAGTCGCCGGCGCGTGAACTGGACTCTCGTCTCATAAATGAACCGAAACTCAGCGTATAGAGTACTTGCCTCACAGACTTGAGAAATATATAGAAAGCTTGATGCCTACTTTTAAACAGAACATGTAAAAACGAAAAACAGACTGCTCTCTGCTTATGTAATCCGTATGAAATCTGCATTTCTCTCTGGCGCGTTACTGTGAAGATCGCAAGTCAGCATCATCAACTTCATCTTGAAGCCGACACACTGACACAGAAAAAACTTGTTTATTAATAAACAATTAAAATCTCTCCTTGCTATATTTTACATATTCATAATCATTACTTTTGCCGGTTCTTTGTGGCAGCTGTAAGATACTTTATTGGGAGCACCACCCTTGTTACATGAACGCATCACAACTGCATCAGCACCGAAAACATGATTTTTTTTTATTTTTTTTATCTAAAATAAAAAATTATGATACGAACCGAATTGTAGGTTTGGTCTATCATTACAGCCTTAGTAAGATGAGAAAGCAGGAGTTTAGTCGTTTGTCATGGTTGTAAAAAAATAATGGCTATCTGAACATCTTTGCCAAGCGCAAAGATGTCATGCCTTTTTCCAGGGGAGGGTCATGCCTTTTTTCACAATCATTTTGGAGGGTCATAGAAAAATGTATTACTGGCGAAGGGAGGTTCAAGTCTTTTTTGACTAAAGATCTCAAAACTCCTCCGGTGGCCCCTTAAATAAATAACGAACAGTCCCTTACGCCACTGAGGCCTATTGGGTGAGGTAATAAGATGAAAGCAGGATATATACAATTTTTCATAAACATCACATGAAGTAAGGATAAGAGTAGAATGTGGAAAAGTTTGCCAAATCTTGTGCTGCTTCTAGCTCTGTGTAGTTTTATATCATTCTGAAGGATCCCAGTGTTAGGAAAAAATGGCTGAAGTTTAACAGTGTTCCTGATCATTTTAGAATGAACAGTTTGAGCAGCACATTTTGTACAGCAAGATTGGCTTTGTAAACATGCTGTTACGACAGGTTGCAGGTTAAAAATGTTGTTATATAAAAATCTTAAAAAAAAATGCCTACTGTATTGGACAGCCGAGCCAGAGCACTAATAAATTGTACACTTATAATATGTTAGCGCAAAATTTATTACACCAATACACACATAGATAATTTTGAATTTTTAACAACTTTTGTTATTAACTGATTGTTATTGAGTCTGTTATTGATTTTATTTTAAATATATAAGTGGTTGATTGGTTACTTGCCAAATACCATTGGTTCCCTTTCAGTCGATAACGTCGGACGTAGTCGACGCGACTGAAATGGGATCACGCTAGGGAGCCTATCATCTTCGAGTACTATTGAACGAGCCAATGTAATTGGCGTGCGTGATTCGCATCACACACTCCGCCCCCGCGGCGCGGGTATAAATACGGAAGTGGATGCACGCACTAGTTGCCTTTCGCTTCGGAGCCGATCGTTTGATGTCTCTGAGAGTGCTGTTGTCTACAACGAGCGAGTGTGTCGGTGTTCTTCAGGAAGACTCTCCCAGTGCTGGTGTTCTACAGCGCGAGTGCAGCGGTGATCGCGAGCTTTGAGCTCTCAACTGCTGTTTTAACAGCAACAAATTTCTAAATGTGAGTGCTTCACTGTTTCAGTTCTCTGTTCAGTGTTGCCGCGGTCATTTCCCTGTGTGCTCCGGCACTGGTGACGGTCCTATTTTCTGAAAGAGCAACACGGGTGCGTTTGCGTCTTTTTCAAGATGTCATTCCGCCCGTGCGTTTCTGGGTGCGGTCGTTCCCTGTCTCTCTCTGATGGTCACAACTGTTGTGTCACGTGTTTGGCTTACAGCACGCTGAGACAGCTTTTGTGGACAGCTCATGTTTTCACTGTGGGAACATGACTGTCGCAGTGTTGAGGGCGAGACTCGCCTTCGTTCGCGGAGAGCGAGTCCCCATTACCATGCCCCACCCTCGGGTGCTGTGTGGGATGGGTGACCGGAGGATAGTGTTGGATGTCCCGCCCGGTAACCATTCCCTGTGGGCTCCTCACTCCTCCCTTCCACTGCAACCACTGGAGCCTCCTGTGTTGTCTGCTGGTCCATCTGTAATGGGTGGGCCAGCGGTTTCACTCGGGGCTCCCCTGGAGGACAAGACGCCGATTGCAGCATCAGAGGGTGAGCTGACTTCTGGAGATGATGACTCGGCTGCATTGTCTCCCTCCGGGAGTTCAATGTTGCCCGAGCCGGATCCAGAATTATCAGCTATGCTGAAACGGGCCGCCGAGGCTGCCGGGCTCGAGTGGAACCTCCACCGTGTCCCGTTCAGTCTCGGTTGGAATCTGGAGTTTGGTATCTTGGGGCGGGCCGCGCTGGTTCTCAGCTCGCCGCCCCAGTGCCTTTCTTTCCCGAAATGCATGGAGAGCTTATCAGGTGGTGAACAGCATCTTTCTCTGCCAGAAACTGCCTGAATAGCTTTTCCCCCTCATTACCCTTGATGGAGGAACGGTGAAGGGTTGCGAGGTGTCCCTCCATTGGAGCGGTCTGTCGACACAGGTGCACCTGTGTCCGGCGGCCGCTGCCTTTTGGGGGGATCCTCGTCTCCCCCCTAAGGCCTGTGAGTTTCGTCCGTTCCGACGGGCAGAGCTTACAAGGCCTGTGGGCAAGCCCCTTCCTCTTGCGTGCCATGGCGTTGCTGCAGGCTGGGGCACCCATGGCATGCACGAGGGTAATCCAGACCGTGCGCTCATAGGTGAGCACCGCACTGCATCCGACCTCACCCTCCGGGGTACGGGTGTCGTAGCGTGCGTGATCGGTCTGGCGATGTCCACCTTGGTGGTCCAGTAGCGCCTTCGTTGGCTCAGCCTGGTTGGTATGGCGGATGCGGACAAGGTTCGGTTCCTGGTCTCCCCAATTTCCCAGGTTGGGCTGGTCGGCGACGCGGTAGAGAACTGCATCAATCAGTTCTCTGCCGCTCAAGCACAGACGGAGGTCATCCGGCACATCCTGCCCCGGTGGCCAGCTGCTGCCTCCACCCGCCGCCGGTGGCAGCTCCTCCGCCTGCTCGTCGCCGTGGGCGTTCTCCGGCCGCCGCTCCTGCTGGGCCTCCGCAGCAGCCTCCACCCAGGCCTCAGCAGGGAGCCGGCCGCAGTAGAGACGCCCAGCCCGCTCCAGGCGCTGCCAAGCCAGGTGGCAAGCGACAGCGAAAGCATTCCGGAGCGGGCCGCCCAGGAATGGATGAGATGCTCTTGGAGTGGCACGATCACTCCCTCCCCCCGGGTGAGGGCCGGGTGGAGCCTTTGTTTGTGTGTGTGTCTGTTCCGCCGCTGGCTCCCTAAAAAAAAAAAAAAAAAAAGCGGAGCAAGCGGTACCCACACTTCAAAGAGAGAGCAATTTCATCTGTTCCTGGGTCCCAAGAGGGCCAGTCTGGCGGGTGTGACCCTGTATAGCCTTACACCCCTCAGCTCCCCCTTGGTCGCCAGCAGGCAGCTTGGTGCGTTCGAGGACCCGGTCATCCGCCTTCTCACGCGCCCCCTGCTGCTTGTGGAGACAGGTAAGTGTTGCACAGCACACTAACACCACTCTCTCTACTTTGCTGCCCCACCTCAGGCTCGGCTACCCCGCTCAAGTCAGTGATAGTCATCACATTAGGTGTTGAGCAGACGTGCTCCTGAAAATTCAGTGATATTCATCACACCGAGTGTTGAGCAGTGCTCCTGACTTGTGCGTGCTTATCTTATCCTGCTGGCGAAGGATTTGATATAGCCGCTCCTCCAGCCGGTACGAAGGCCAGTTGTAAACTCGTCCTTCGTGCTACTAGGTGGTGGGTCGTGACCATCTTGGCCCAAGATTGGTCTGCAGCTTTGACCTGAAAGACATGTGCTTCAGATCTCTACCTCCCGCACCGCAGGCCATCCTGTGTGTTGCGTCTAAGGGTGGAGTATCAGTACAGTGTCCTTCCCCTCGAGTGCTCCAGAGCCCGTTGGGTCTTCAGGTCAACTGGAAGAGAGTAATCTCGCCCACGGGCTGAGTATCTCTTTTCTAGTTTTGGAGAGGTACTCGGTCCAACATGTCTCTCCAATGAGAATGTGTTCAGCTGGTGTTGAAGTGAGAAAGGGTCCCACTGAAAGAACTTTCAGAGGCTCCTGGGGTATATGGTAGTCGCAGCCTTTGGCTCCCTCCATATGTGACCGCTTCAGCGCTAGCTTCACGATCGAGTCCCGAGGTGACCGTGGCAGAGCAGCTCACCCTGTGTGACTATAGTTCATCCCGGTCTGCTGCCAAACCCTCTTCAACAGAGCGGCCATGTACAAAGGGCGTGTTTTAACGGGGGCCTGGGCGACCCCCGACTACACGGGCATTCGTGCCTCGAGTTGTTAGACATTGCGACCGTTGCGCAAGCTTCCCCTGCATGTCACAAACTCACCCGTCACCTCCTCCTTGGAGTCAGACGCTTCTGAGGGCGCCTTATTCCACTCCTCCCGCTTACTCAATCGTGCCGCCATCGAGCCTCACGACAGTTATAGCCAGGGCAAGTGGAGACTCCATCCCCTGGGTCCGGCTGGGTCATGACCATTCCGGGGCCGCTCAGTTGCCCCCCCGGTTTTATTTTTCCGCCAGTGTTTGGGTAAACCGAGCGGACTACCCTTGGACAAACACTGGGACCCAGCGGCCCCAGGGGCCCGCAGAAATGCGTTTAACCCCAGTGAGCCTTCTAAAAGTGACTGCGACTCATGGTCGCCTTGCGCCTGCAAGTCAGTGAAATCATCACTCTTCATGTTGAGCAGATTTGCTCCTGAAACTCAGTGAAGTTCATCGCACTCTGGTGTTGAGCAGCAATGCTCCTGTAGCTCAGTGAGTCCATCACAGGTAGCTCAGTGAATTCATCACACGCAGTGCTGAGCAGAAATGCTCCTGGTGCTCAGTGAAGTTCCTCGCACTCAAGTGTTGAACAGAAATGCTCCTGAAGCTCAGTGAGTTTATCACACTCAGGTGTTGAGCAGTAATGCTCCTGAAGCTCAGTGAACTTGTCACACTCAAGTGCTGAGCAGAAATGCTCCTGTCGCTCAGTGAGGTTCTTCGTACTCAAGTGTTGAGCAGAAATGCTCCTGAAGCTCGGTGAGTTTATCACAATCAGGTGTTGAGCAGGAATGCTCCTGAAGCTCAGTGAACTTGTCACACCCAAGTGCTGAGCAGAAAATGCTCCTGAAGCCCAGTGATCTTCACATGTTGTGTTGAGCAATGCTCCTGTCTTTTGCGCCCGTCACTTGCACCTACGTGCCATGTCAGGAGAGGAACAGGTCTTCATAGTTGCCCCTTATTGGCCCAACTAGACCTGGTTCCCTTCAACAGCCTTCCTGACTTCCCCTGGAAACTCTTTCGGGGACGGGGCACGATGGCACACGCGTTCTTCCCCCGGAGATTCCGGGCGGTCTTACATCTGAACGCGGAGGTTCAGGTGGCTATCACAAGAACATGTGATAGTTACCATCACTTCTGCGAGCACCCCCTAGAATTGGGTAGCGTGCTTACGCCTTTAGAAGTGGAACCTAGTCGTTGAGTGCGTCTTCTCCCCTGAGGAGATCCTGAAAGCTTTCGATCACTTCAGTGCTCTCTTTCCTGCAAAATGGGTTGCAGTAGGCTGTTTTCCTAAATCACCCTCAAAATGATGTTGCCTCGGTGTTTAAACGACGCTCATCGTGTTGCAGAAGTATGCAGAAGCACGTTCTGATCGTCAGGTTCCTGAGGAGCAAGGTCTTGTAAATCCTTGTGTCCCTCTTTATCCTCTTGGGCCTTGTCCCTGGTGCGACTGCACTGCAGAGACCGCCCCTGAGCCACTGCAGGTAGTGAGTTAAAAATTCTGTTATATCAGTTCTCCTGCTCGCGTGGTCTCTACTAGAGGGTAGGGACTTGCTCGCTTTCGGTCAACGTATTGTGCCTGGAGTCTGGGCCGGCTAACTCTCACAAGCTGAGACCCCGGCTCGGATTGTGCCCAAGGTTCCTACCTCTCCCGTAGTAGGAGCAGGTGGTGAGCCTGCAAGCGCTGCCCTGGAGGAGGCAGATCCAGCCCTGGCTTCTCTGTCCGTTCGCTTGGACGTGTACAGAATGCAAGTCATAGACCTCAGACCAGCTCTTCAAATATCTGTTGGAATTCAGCAGAGAGGGAAGGCTGTTTCCATGCAAAGTTGCACTTAGTGCTTGCCTTCATTTCGGCAAAGATCCGAGATGCAACATGTCCACTTAGGTGTTGAGCTCCTCTATGATGAGTGTAAAGTGCTCCGCCTGGGCGTTGACGATATACTTTGCTAAACAGATTCTAGAGTTGGGGGCTGGACGACACCTAGTTGAACCGCTGCTTCCCATGGGCTCCCTTCTCATGAAGCCAGTTTCACCGTGAGCCCGGTTCAAGTGTCGGCTTGCTGCGCCATTCCCCTCCTATGGACTGGATACGTGCGCCTTTCTACTCCAGTTGAGTTCCCTTAAAATTGAACCCTGTTGAGTTCCTCCACACCCCTCCGACGTCGGACGTGCGGAACGTCTGGTGTTAGGCCTACCACTCGTAAGCAGTGTGGAACCTGTGTTAGGCTGGGTCCATATGTTGCGGTCCCTTCGGTGACCCCATGTGTGTATTCTTCCACGATACGGCTCCCTGCGGTGAGCCCGTGTCTTCCCTCGGCAGAGTCTCTCTGCCGTCACTGTCCGGTGTGTCTCCCCCCGTCTTAGGCTGGAGCCACCCCAGTGACATTCCATATGTTAGACTGCCCGGTTTCCGCCCAGTTCATATGTGTATTCTCCACATTTCCTCCCTCGGGTTGGATGTGGCTTCCGCAGCGTCCCTTCCTTCCAACGTACGGGGAACGCTTTCCCAGTGGTCCTGTAGGAACAGCAGTGACTTCCCTGGCCTAAGCCCTGTCCTTCCCCGCGTTAAGTTTACGGGGGCATCAGGAGGCTTTGGTTTAGGCACTGGAAGGTGGCAGCGTTAGTGGCGTGTTCAATGGTTGATCCCATTTCAGTCGCGTCGACTACGTCCGACGTTATCGACTGAAAGGGAACGTCCTGGTTGCGTATGCAACCCACCGTTCCCTGAAGGAGGGAACGGAGGACGTAGTCCCCTTGCCACTACTGCTGGACCACCGCTGACCCCGGGTTACTCTCGGCTCCTCAGCGAAAAGCAACTAGTGCGTGCATCCACTTCCGTATTTATACCCGCGCCGCGGGGGCGGAGTGTGTGATGCGAATCACGCACGCCAATTACATTGGCTCGTTCAATAGTACTCGAAGATGATAGGCTCCCTAGCGTGATCCCATTTCAGTCGCGTCGACTACGTCCTCCGTTCCCTCCTTCAGGGAACGGTGGGTTGCATACGCAACCAGGACGTTACTTGGTATTTGCAAGAATATCAGTGTCAAATTGAGCTCCAGTCTCCCTCACCATGAATCTTGAAACTTTCCTGTAATAAAGGCATTTGCACACAAACATGTCAAATTGTCATCATTGATTGAGAACCTGTCACATCGTGTCTGGTTAGGACAGTGTTTCCTTAACGTTCGCATAACCAAGAAAAGACATTTGTGTGTCCATATTATACTATTTTAAAGGTTCCTGATTTTGTTTTGAAGTCTCCTACAACAGGTTTACATACATCAACGGTGAAAAAAACACTTGAATTTTCTCATAACATACATTACACATTTCAATGCATTTTTCAATGTTTCTCAAACAATTCGAAGGATGAATCTCTAAATCCCTCCTTTCTGAGAGCCTGCTCTGCGCTGATTGGCCTGATGGCCCAGTCTGTTGTGATTGGTCGACCGCTTACATCGCCTGTCGGAAGCTAAACGCCCATTATCATAACTGAACATAGGTTCTGTCGGAAGCAGAATGTGTATATTTCTAATTCATTGCGGTGCACATGCGGGAACTGTATCAATAATGGTGCATACGTTAGCCGAGCTCTAACGTGAATGGCTGATGTAACATTAAAGTTTGCAAAACAAATCTTGCTACATTTTTTGATAAAAATCTTTATCTTTACTCAAAGTAGTAAGAATGACAGACAATCTGCATTAAAACATAGTCATAGACACAGTTTTAGGTAATAGTGGCCCACAGCTGATTTGCAGTAAGACAGTAATAACATGAGTTAGCCAGAGACATACACAATATAAAACACAAAACTAGGAATTTTGAACACCCGGTAGAAAATATACATCAATAATTATTCATACTTACAGGTTGTGATTCTGAGGAGCAAGCTGGTCCAAATAAACTGGGGTACTGACTCATCTTTCAAGAGCAAGTGTTTTGCAAATCCCGCGTTAAACTTCGAGAAGCAGTCGTCAGTAAAATGCTGTTTGTGGGCGGGTTAAGTTGTTCACGGCGGACAACATAAAACATAGCATTATGCAAATGTCTTATCTAGTAACGCAGAACTGTAATGCAGTGGGATTCTAATTACAGATGACACGTTTAGGCGGAGTCGTTTCTTTCTTTTGGGAGACAATGGCCTTGTCCCAAATGGCACACATCACATACACTTTCGGTCTTGTGAACTTAGCCACCGCGTGCATATGTCTGTTAAGTTAATGAGACAGAGTAGGGTGTCCCATTTGTATTAGGTTTCAGAAGGGTGCTCGCGAGCACCCCCTTTGCGGCCGATATACGCCCTCGATGCACACTTTTGCCGAGCCCGCACTGAAGCGAGCTCCACAGCAGACTTCTACCCGGGCATTACGTCCCGAAAAGTACCAATGACTTTATTTATCGTGCACTTTCGACAACTTTGTAGAACGTTTACATTCACAAACAGCTATATTACACACTGCATGAAAGAGAATATTCTAAAAACCATAAGAGGGGCACTTTAAACATTCAGAGAACATTCAAAATAACATTTTGTTTATAGGGAACATTTAGCAAAAAAAAATGTTTGAACATTTGTTTTGTTTTTTAGCTTTGTTTATAATAAATGCAGTGTCTATCCTGAACTGATCTCTGTCCTGTATTTCTGAACTGTAGATGTTAAGTGGCAGTCTAATGCTCTGTTAACTCTGTTTCCAGGTGTCATTTTTCCTGTTTATTGTGTTTGTGGTGTACACCATGCTGCCATTCTCCATGAGGGATGCCGTCATCGCTAGTGTCCTCACTTCAACCTCCCACACGCTAGTGCTCAGCATCTGCCTCTCGAACACTACCGACCACATGGAGGCCCTCGTTTGGCAGGTAACTGTGTGTGTGTGTGTGTGTGTGTGTGTGTGTGTGTGTGTGTGTGTGTGTGTGTGTGTGTGTGTGTGTGTGTGTGTGTGTGTGTGTGTGTGTGTGTGCGTGCGCGTGCGTGCGTGTGTGTGTGTGCACGTGTGTGCATGGCATTCCAGTTGATTTGGTTCACTGAAATTGTGTGGGCTGAGAAAGGAACAGCTAGTATCTAAGAATAAACGCCGACAGTCTTTTAGCATCAGAATGACACAAAAAGAACCAACGATTTTTTTCTTTAAAAAGTTGTCTGAAACATGAGAATATGTTTGAGAATGAGAGTCAGAGAGAGAGCAAGTGAATGTAGAAGGATGTTTCTACTCTGTTTCCTGTAGGGGTGGTCAGGGGTGAGGGTGTTTCGCCATGACCTACAGTATATTGCTTTGATGACATGGGAGGGCACACTTCCCAGAATCCTTTAGCCTGGTTGTTTGTCATCATATGGCCTCCCGATTTAAATGACACACATTCTTGCAGAAATAACTGGTAAAGTTTGTCCATCCGGTGCAATTCCACAAGGTCAGCTTTTTCAAATGTTTGTCATTTGGTCTTGATCTTCTTCTCTTTAAAGCTTGAGATATTAAATATTAGTCTATTTTATTGAGCTTTTGGACAAAAAAGTGCAATGCATTAGAACGATAATTGAGAGATGTACAAATAAACGTACCTTAAAACCCTGATATAACATATAATAACATAAAAAAATTATTTCTGTATAATCAAGTCAATTTAATTTCCTTCAGTCCAGTAAATGTCCATATTGATGTTTTACTAACAATTAGTTATTCTTACATTTACTAAAAATCAGTAAAGATTTCATAGAAAAAATACAACAGAAGGCATAAACCAGTTTGTGTACAACAGGGTTTTCAGCAATTTTTTTTATCATGGTGACAATTTAGAGGCCTTAGAAATGTACGTATTAAATATGATGGGGGCTTTATAGGGTTAAACACTTTAGCATTGGGCGGGCGAGTTTAGCATGGTCAGAGAATATATCTTGAATTGTTTGGCAAACCTAAATGTAGTGAATCTATGTAGAATGAGTATAAGTGAAGAAATAAAATGTCAGAACAAGCAGTCGAGTGAGATGGAAAAACATGATAAACAAAAGATAAACTTAAAGGAGCCGTATGTAAGATTGTGGCCAAAACTGGTACTGTATTCACTTTCAAATTACTGTAGAGCGGTGTATCCCCTTCTCCTCCTCCCTGACTCGAAGTTGCCAGATAGGCTGCAGGATCCAGCAGGAACGTAGGCTGCTACAAGAAGCTTTTTCTGTTAATTATGTTTATGCTTCAAATGAGAGATGTTTTGCAAAGTAATTATATATTGCAAAAATGTACTAATGGCGATTAGCCAAATATAATCATAAAGATGTACGCTCGTATGTGACAGTACATTGTTAGAACAGTAGCTGTTAGTCTAACTTGTAACGGTAGGTATCTGTCATTAACATAAGTACAAGCACAATCCTCTGTCACTGTGTGTAACCGATATCAAAGATACAGCTATTCATTTAGCTGAAGCTATAAGTGAAAGCGACCAGCTGTATTTTTTGACTTACCCTGCTGCAGTACACGTCCATAACGCTAAAATATGTGATGTGAAAGATTACATGTCATTATTTTATTTTTGGCTGTAGAACTTGCATGATAAACAATAATGGGCGTGCTAATGTTGTTTTCCTCAGCGCCTCAGCATAATGACAGAGAAATGGGCTCTGAAAATGCATTGCTAATGTTAGCAATGACGATTCGCAGTTTTTATTACCCAAACAATTCCTTACCTTTCCAATTCGATGACCCACCTCCTCCATATGAGCTAACGTAACGTTACTTTGCACTTACATGCATAACTTTGTTCGACTGTCATGAATATTTGAAATGTCCATTTACATCAAGTACAAGTTAGCCAAACATAGATGAATCTTAGTTACCTGTCCAGAAATTTTTCTCCGTTTTCAGCCGTCTCCATCTTTCAAAGGCATCTCCTATACAGATCCTTGTTTTATTTCGGACTTTGTCATTAGTATTTCGGATTCATAACAAGTTTTTTTTAGTTTCGCAACATTAGACATTTTTTATCCGATTCCGACATGTTTGTAGCTGCAGCTGTGATAACTAGAGCAGAGCTGGGAACCCGGATGCCGCTACACTACTGACTTTGTGATTGGTAGATAGGTGGAGGGTGGCGCATCAGACCAAAACACAAGATGGCAACATCAACATCAGTTGAGGGCTGCAACTTTTTAAATGACAATATCCTGGCCAGACTACTGTTGTCAGTGATATAAGTATTTGAAATGAACATGATTTCTTAATGTCTAGTGACATATCAGGGCCATTTTATGTTAGCAAACAAACTTAATGCCTCCATGCAACTAGTTGTCAGTATAAAATCTAACATTAGTGGGCAAAGAGAAGCCAGCAAAACACAAACAAAAACTTGCTGGACCTGTCCCAATACCCACATTGCGGTCTTAAGTGTGCAAGACTGTACCAGATCTGATTAATGCCAAAGCTCAGTACCATTAATGCATTAACGTTTCAAACCATTATTTGAGAAAAAGCTCATCCCCTCATTCATTAATCATGTTCAGGAACTCACGTGGACTGAAATTGCGAAAATATAAGAAAATGAAATCTTTCAAGTGTAAGTTAAATTAATTAGAAATTGCATATAATTTGGTAGTAAAACATAAAGCGTTGCACATTTTATTGGTGCAGAGATTATTATGTGTATTTTGTAAAACATTTGCAACTGGTATTTATCACTTAATTATAAGCACGCAATTAAATTGTGCCATCTATCACATAGGGACTTGTGAACAGACATTTAGAAGTTTATTTGGTAAATAAAATGGAAATAAAAATCGACCAACACAATATTGGCAGTGTGGTGGTAGTGGGGAGTAGGGTGGTGATGGTAATGACAATGGTAATAGATAATAAATGGTTACTTTGTTTACGCATACACACACATGCACATACCCACACTCACACCCGCTCACATACACACTTAGATCAAACACTGAAATCACTTTTATGTCACTTCTGGAATTATGGATTTACAAGATTGCTCACTGCTGCACTATGTTGGTTTGTATGTATGTTTGACTGTTAAATAAAAAAATAAAATTAATAAAAAAAAAAAAAGAAGTTTATTTGGTAACACTTTATTTTACAGTGTCCTGCCTTGTTACACTTTGCATGTAGTTACTGTACTAATATTTATAAATGATGCATCATTACATGCTGCTAACCCTAAACCAAACCCTATATAGTAAGTGCATGTAGTTCATTATTTTTTACAAAAGTCCCTTTCAAGGAAACACCTCCAAGCAGCTATTTCAGTCATCCAAGACCAAGTCCTATCTATTTGAATGGGTAAATCCTGAAATTTCAAAAACTGCTTCCCGAACTCACAATTAAATAACATATTTCAAATCAGCAACAAAATCTGACATCAACTGTCCCATAGATGTTGTTTATTGTGCTCAAATAGCACATGTCTCAGGTTTCGATGTGAACCGGAGCTTCTAACTGCAGCTGCAGTGACTTTACCAATCAGCGATTGGCTCTTTTACTTAGAAGGTGGGACTTATTCCACCATATTGCGCATTGCAGTATCTCCCATTCATAACTTAAATCTTTTAAATAGATAAAGATGCATTTAATTATTTACATTTGCATATTATATATTGGTACTTTTAAATTTTGGAGCAACTAACCCCATCCTACCCTAAACCTTCCCACTTCTCAACAATATAAAACAGGTTACAGGCAAATATAATATTAATGTATAATATAAGGTCAAGTGCAAAGACTGCAAATGTAAGGGTGGTTTCACTACAGTGGTTCAGGCTGCAGAATTGCCATATGACTAAAGAAACGTTATCAGTATGATAGTGTAAATCTGTAGATTTTTATTGTGTATTACCACCCACTGCTACTTACACCAATGACGGAAGTAAGCGCGTTTATATTAGCAAAATATGTGGGAGAGTGTTGCTATAGTGTGACAATATTGTATTGCAATAGGTAGCACTTTAAAGTTAATACCAACTCAAAACTGGTAAGCACGTCATTTGTAATTTAAATTTAAGGAGATGATGAAATCATATACCATTAATTGTACCTAATGTTTGTAAAATGTTACCTGAGGGATAGAGAGAGAGTAGAGAGAAAGAGAGATGGAAGGCAGACCTCAGATAGAGAGGAAGAGCAAAGCCCCAAGAAGAAAACTACATAATTACTAACAGCTTGCAAACCCTCTTTTAGTGTTAAAAAACTACTGTCAGGATTTACTAAAGATACGCAGTGAAAATTTAGTGCGGAAAAGGCGTGGACACAAGCGTGGTTATTTTTGCCGCTGACCTTACTGCATATCCATTTGTAGGAGTTTCCCTATCAGATGCAAAAATTTATTGGAGGAAACGAAGTATTTAAATGAATCATGTTTGTTTCTTTCTTTGTTCATTTTCAACCCTACATAAGTGTGGAAACTAAAATTCAAATATCACCATATATTTATTTTAGACCTTTTTTTAATGCAGGCTTTTTTAATGTCTTGTTGGGGCAAGTTGTCACATACATTTTAAATTTAATTTATTAGTTACCAAATCTGCTGGCCAAAATGCTGTTTTGATATTATTTTTTTTACTTTAGCCTTTAACATTTTAGCTGTTTCACATATTAAGTTGTTTCATAATTTCATAAAATTGTAAGTTTCATAATTATTATACTTTTTTAATTTAGCTGAACTTCCACTAAATATCAACCTTTTTTTGTATTTCATGTTTAAAAAAAATCCAATTCAACTCTGACAACTTGCCTCATATAACATGCTGACACAACACGTCCTGCCATAAGAGCAATATCCTTTGCATGTTGTCATAAAAGGTCAGTGTGTGTTGATTAATTGTACCTTATTTTCTGGCCAATAACAGTGAAAATAGCCAGGACTCTAACGTATGTGTCTATGCAGAAGATGACCTTTAAACATGAAACATTCCTGAGAAAATTAGACTGGAGTAAAAGGTGTGACAACTTGCCCCAATCTTCCCAATGTATACTATCACTATATCTCTTTTTAGCTTTATAAATGTACATATCAACTATGTTGATTGCACTTCCCTTCACTGTTTTTTTTTTTGTTCTGCTACTGTACTAAAGAGTCTTATGTAACTCTTAAATAATAATTCATGCCTACCTTTCAATCGATTTTCCAGATCCTTTATTTTTCCTAAGCAGATCTCAAGCAGAAATGTATTCCAGACCAGACCTAAACACAGCGCATGTTACCAAGGAAACACTCTAGTCACATGGTCCACAGAAACACAAAAATACTGGCTGTCATCATGTTGTGTTCAAGAGACAGGAGCATTACATTCAAGAATCGAGTAGTGGAAGAACATAGGATGTTGTTTTAAACTTGTTATCCAATCCAATTTAATACCTTAAAAATAATGCTCCTTTAGATCGGTAAACACTTAGACCGCAGTCAGTCCTCCACACTATTCTCCAACAGTAGAAGAGCTTCATTAAAAACCAACCTTAACGACCCTTCACATTCAGCACTAACAGTTAATCAAGCTTCCTGCCGCTCTTATTAGAACCTTTTTATGTAAGGCGCTCTCAAGAGCTCCAGGTCATACCTTGTTTGTTAGAGCCTTTAAAGGCTTTGTACGTCACTTTCGGGACATTTACTGCTGACATACTTAAAAGAAGGTCTCGAGTTAATCAGAGACTGAAAAATTATCAAACAGGGTCACATCTGTCTGGGTCACAGACACAGTTGTTGAGATGATGTCACATGCCAGTGTTTTGTAATTAAGCTATGGTTCCCCACAGACCCGGCACTGTGCTCATTTACTTGCCTGCCCTTTTCCTCTTGTTCAGTGATTACAGCCAGAAGAAGTCTGCTCTCGAAGGATCTGTCCTATAAAACTCTCCCAGTGAGATACAGGTGTGTCTCATGGCAGGTGGACCAGGCCTGAAATAGCACACGCTTGAAAAGAGAGAGAGAGAGAGAGAGAGAGAGAGAGAGAGAGAGAGAGAGAGAGAGAGAGAGAGAGAGAGAGAGAGAGAGAGAGAGAGAGAGACAGAGAGAGAGAGAGAGAGAGAGAGAGAGAGAGAGAGAGAGAGAGAGAGAGAGAGATGCTCGTCGTGTGGTCTTTGGTTAATATCACTTGAGAGCAGATTATGTTATTTTGCCATTTCCAAACAAGCTGCAACCAAAAAAGGGTGAAAATACTATTTAATTGTATGTGTTTTGAATACATAAAATGCTGTTAAAATGTTATTTTCATCACAGCATGCTATTTAACACTTTAAAAACTTTTGTAATACAAAAAAATATTATTGAAATGTTGCTTTATTTAAATGATTAAAATTGCTGTTAATTAGCTTATTAATTTATTAATTTAAAATGATTCATTTGTTATTTTTAACAAAATTCAAAATCAAGCTGAATCAAAATATAATGTTAGATGGAAAACTTAGAAATTAGTACTAAGTACTAAAATGAAGAAAACTAAAATTAATAAAATAATTAAAAAGCTTAATAAAATTGTTTTTAAAAACACTATGACAAAAGCATGTAACAATTTCTAAAACTTAAAATTAAATTAAAATGAAATTTGAACATAAAGTTCAAAATATGAATAAATACTTTAATAAGTAATAATAAAATAACACTGATTATGATTTTTTTTTTAAATATGTTAGAATTTGGGGGAAATTTGTCTTTATGCAAAATGTAATTTATAATTTCGTTGTTGTTGTTGTTGTTGTTGTTGTTGTTGTTGTTGTTGTTGTTGTTGTTGTTGTTGTTGTTTTTAAGTTTGGGATGAATTGTAACTGGATGAAATTATCCCTAGTCAGACAAAGTCAGTCTATTATTACTAAAATGTTAAAATTCATAAAGTTCATTTCCATCACCCAATGCTAATATACACAATACAATACATTATTTGAGATGCTGTGGAAATTATACTGTGACGAGAATTTACTTTAAGAGAAAAAAATATAGATATACTCTTCTTGGACTTGGTTGGACAATGTCCAACACACACTGTTGGACATTAAAAACCATCCATATTTCCTATGAGCAACACACATTGGTCTGGAACACATTATGTGAGCGGAGTGGAGTGGAGTGGCAGCAGTTTCACCTCCCTGCTCAAAGTTTATGATAATCTCTTTATTGCAGATATTTAATGCTAAATTATATTGTCTTGGAATCCTGCTTGAAAGCAGGTTCCTGTTTCTGTTGAAGTCACTGACTGATAACAACACAGCTGCTTTCAGTATAGACGCAGCCAGAAAGAGTTTCAAGGCAAATGTGGTTGTCCTGTAGTATGTCAAGTTAATGTTCGATTAGTCAAGATCAATTTCTGGAAGCCAAACAATGTACCTTCAGATGGCGGGATGTTGTTAAGAAGCTCTTTGTTGACTGTGTTCCTAATTGATGAAGAGGGTTGTGTAATTGGCAGAAGTGAATGATGTTTAATCTGCTACAAAATGTCAGTGAGTGATATTAGCTGGAGGTTGTCGACTAATGAAAATGACAGACGCCTTTGTGCAGTCTGGGGTGAACCTTGAAGGGATAGTTCACCCAAAAATGTAAATTAGCCCATGATTTACTCACCCTCAAGTCATTCTAGGTGTATATGACATTCTTCTTTCAGACGAATACAATCAGAGTTATATAAAAAAAATATCCTGGCTCTTCCAAGCTTTATAATGGCAGTGAATGGCCGTTTCTGTTTTGAAGTCCATAAAAGTGCATCTATCCATCATAAAAGAGCTCCACACGGCTCTGGGCTTTAAAAAAAGTCCTTCTGAAGCGAAGCCATGCATTTGTGTAAGAAAAATATCCATATTTAAAACTTTATAAAGTAAAATAACTAGCTTCCGGCCAAACGAACATACGGATTCAACTTAACTGTAAAGCTCAACTTACGCGAATAATGCGACATACTGCTGATATTTACGCTATGCCATGAACGCACTATGCTACTTCTGACGTCATAAGTTGCGTATGGCCGTTTGGCCGAAAGTTAGAATTTTACTATGAATATTTTTCTTATACAAATGCATAGCTTCACTATAGAAGGCCTTTATTAACCCCCCAGAGCCGTGTGGAACACTTTTATGATGGATAGTTGAACTTTTATGGATTTCAAAACAGAAACGGCCATTCACTGCCATTATAAAACTTGGAAGAGCCAGGACATTTTTTAATATAACTCCGATTGTATTCGTTTGAAAGAAGAATGTCGTACCTAAGATAACTTGAGTGAGTAAATCATGGGCTAATTTTCATCTTTGGGTGAACTATCCCTTTAACAACCTCTTCTGGTCTTACTCGCAGTCCTTACTATAACACTAACGCCCTGTGCTGATCTCAAATGCGTGTGCGGAGGTTGCCATGGAGAAGTTACAAATTTGATGTGTCTAAAAGAGGCTCAGACAAGATTGACCTCAAAAATGGGGCAAATTAAAGAATGTTCCCAGGCTCAATGCAAATTAAGCTTTATTGTGACTGCATTTCTCGTATTGTGTCAATTACCACAGAAAATTATTTTTACTCATCCCTCAATCCCCTTTGTAAAAAAATGCAATTACAGTAATACGCTTACTATGGAAGTACATGGGGCCAAAAAAATAAAATGAAATAAAACTAATTATTGCTACAGGACCTGGTTCATAGTATCAAGCATTCGTACCAACCTAATAAATATTTATGACCTATTCATTCATAATAGTATTGTTAAACTCATCTACTATATGGGTAAATCTCAGAATTTGTCAAGAACCTGTCCAGATCATATTTCAGAAAAACAAATGAAGTTAAAAAATAAATTAAATTTTAATTAAAGAAAAAGCCTGTTTTATATTTATTTATTTGATATAAAATACAATTCAATTACATATATATTTCAAATTTCAAATGCCTTATGCATAGAGTTTCAGTTATTGCAAATAAACCTAATTATCTAACACGCTGTAATGGAGTCCACTAGAGGCAAGTGTAGATGAGAACCCAAGTGCAGTTTATTTAGGATAACGTGAACTGACATAAAACAAAAGCATGGCGTGGCGTGGAGTGGCATGAACTCAAAACAAAAGCATGGCGTGGTATGAACTTAGAGCAAAACATAAACATAAAGCTTACCAAACAGTGGTACAGTGGAACAAAAGTTGACCAAGACACATAGCAAACATTAGGGCTAAAATACACACAAGACAAATGACAAGACAAGGGACACCTGTGAACAATGAACCAATGACAACATGAAACATCAGACAAGGGAACACATTGCAGGATCACATGACTTGAACAGGGGATCACATGACAGATATGAAATAGGAACATGAAACATAACCAAATCGTGACATATCCCCCACCGCCCAACATGAAACATAACAAAACATAAAGTCCTGGAGGGCATTCTTGGGGGAGGGATGGTGGGCCATGCCCGTGCAGGGAAATAGGGCTAGGACCGTGGCATGTTGGGCCTGGGCCATGGAGAATGGGCGGACATCGGCCGTGGTCGGCAGTGCAGGAAGCCATGGTAGTTCAGGAAGCCAGGGCGGAGCCGGCAGTGCAGGAAGTCAGGGTAGTTCAGGAAGCCAGGGCGCAGCCGGCAGTTCAGGAAGCCAGGGCGGAGCCGGCAGTGTAGGAAGCCAGGGCAGTACAGGGGGCCAGAGAGGAGCCGGCAGTGCAGGGGGCCAGGGAGGCACGGTCTCCATGGCCTTAATCAGGTATCTACTGCTCTGGCTCGGCAGGCGTGACGTGAAGACTCAGGCTCAGCAGGCATGACGTGAAGAGATTCAGGCTTGGCAGGCATGACGTAAAGAGGCTCAGGCTTGGCAGGCATGATGTGAAGAGGCTCAGGCTCGGCAGGCGTGACGTGAAGAGTCTCAGGCTTGGCATGCATGACATGAAGAGGCTCTGGCTTGGAGGGTACTGTGGTTTTGCGGGGCTCCTCGTCCACAAAACCCACAGTAAAAGTTGAGCCACTCAACAACAAGGCATAGTCAATGTATTGCTCAATGGAGAAATGAATTTTCCCCCCAGGCAGTCCAGAGTACAAGGGTTTGTCTAGTCCAAACCTAAAAAGGTCCTCTAAAGCTACATCATTAAAATCTACCAGGTGACTGAGTCCACAAAATTTCTCCACATAGGTTTCCAGGGGACCATTCCCCTGGCGTAGATTCAGGTGGGCAACCGCTGGGTTCCTTGTAGGTCAAGTTTTCTGTAATGGAATCTACTGGAGGTAAGTGTAGATGAGAACCCAAGTGCAGTTTATTTAGGATAACGTGAACAAACATAAAACAAAAGCATGGGATGAACTGAAAACAAAAGCATGGCGTGGCATGGCATGAAATTAGAGCAAAACATAAACATGAAAATAAAGCTTAACAAACATTGGTACAGTGGAACAAAACTTGACCAAGAAACATGGCAAACATGAGGGATAAAATACACACAAGACTAATGACAAGACAAGGGACACCTGTGAACAATGAAACAATGAACCAATGACAACATGACACATCAGACAAGGTAACACATGACAGACATAAAACAGGAACATGAAACATAACCAAATCGTGACACGCCCTGCTCTTTTGTTAAAGATAACAGCACCATATTCAGTACTGTACTGATATTTGTTCAGTCTGACATGAAGCAAGAGGCCGTTGAAAGCTTTTTGTGGGCTGAACTAAATTCACTTTTCCTGAAGATCAATATCTTTCGAATCAATATAGAGACACATCACTCTCTAGATCCTTATACTGATTATATCTTGCGCTAATGCGCTTACTTCTGCCATTTGAAACTCAAAAGCCATTTGGTTGCTGTGCATATTTTCCTAAAGTGTCTGTGGTCTGGCAGTAATGTGCTCCTGTACCTATGAAGCAATTTACTGCATTCATTACTTGTTTTATACTGTATGCCAATGCCGTATTGAGTACATACTGAGTCTCCACATTAATTCAATGCTAAATATTTAACATATCCATTACCATATTGATAATTTATATACACTTGCGTGGAAGTATGGTTTTCTGAGAACTCACCTCTCTCTCACTATATTTGACAATATACAAGAAATTATATTTTGCTAAAAAAAAAAGCCTTTCAGATTTTAGGACCATTTATATTTAATGCATTGTGGCATTATTTCATAATGATTACTGTAATTAAAAAAATATATTAAGATATTTATTTCAACATATTAGACAAATTAATATAAGAGTTCACATTATGTCAGTATTTTGCAAAGAAATGCTGTTTGTGTGTGTGTGTGTGTGTGTGTGTGTGTGTGTGTGTGTGTCTGTGTGTGTGCGTGCGTGCGTGCGTGCGTGCGTGCGTGCGTGCGTGCGTGCGTGCGTGCGTGCGTGCGTGCGTGCGTGTGTGTGTGTTAAAAAAAAAATATATATATAATCAAAATAATTCCTTCGTTAATAATTCGTTACACAGAACTTTTTTAGAATAAATAATAATCCAAAATGATTCACACCCTCACAAAATCCACACGCCCAACCCAAAATCCACACATTTAACGCCCTATACAAAATTCACACTCATTAAAATTTCTTCACCTCTACAAAATCCACACGCCGTACCAAAAATCTACACATCTTCTATACAAAATTCACACCCTATACAAATCCCACAGCTGTACAAATTTCACACCCTATTGTAAATGTAGGATAAACAGCCTACTTGCTACAAAGTCTGCAACTTTTGTCAGAGCACCTGATTTTGCTGGGCTTGCTAAAAAAGAGATTCTAATTCCCTATCATAAGGGAAGTCCTGGATGCTGTCCTCCTCTCCTACTCTTTCTTCAATGCCTAACGAATCTATCTCTTTCTCTCCCTGACCCTGTCTTTCTGCTTGAGCAGCACTGGTTGAAACTTGTAAATATTATTTATAACATAACTAATTACACTGGTCGGACTGTTCAGCTCTGTTTCACACTGATACCTCCGTTTCAGGCTGGTCTCATCCTTAACACGTGCCTTTTTCGGTCGCGGAAAACACTTTTCAATACTCATCTGGATTGAAACAGCAAACATTCAGTGTAAGAGTAAAAAAATTACATAACATTATTTATAATACGTTTATTTGATTCACAGCTGCTACATATAGTGTTTTGACCAAGATAACCCAACTGCATTTTACTGCAAACTTGCGACTAGTTAACTTTCTAAAGAAGGCGCAATCGCTTGTTTGCTAAGGGTCGGTTCGGGACTCCAACATTAACACACTGACAACATTGAATTCAGAATGTAAAATAATTTTTATAGCACTTTTTAATGTGTGATTTTGTAAAGGTGTTCACGAGATACCAACCTTTCGTAAACTTGTGAATTTCGCCAGCCGTCTTCTCTGCACCAAATAGACCAAGCTTCCGGACTTCCAGGGATGATCTCATTTTAATGGAGACAGACGCGGTGTGCACGGAGGGAAGGGGCTGTGTGTGTGTGTGTGTGTGTGTGTGTGTGTGTGTGTGTGTGTGTGTGTGTGTGTGTGTGTGTGTGTGTGTGTGTGTGTGTGTGTGTGTGTGTGTGTGTGTGTGCGTGCTTGTGTGTGAGAGAGAGAGACGCGTGAGTGACAGAGAGACGGACGGAGAGCAGAAAAAATAAACGAATAACGAAACACAATATGTGGTGGCCGGTGTTGATTCTGTGGTGCACCTCCACAAATTAGTCTATTTGTAGGAAACACAGGATATGAATGACCTATTTATCAATCTGTCAGTATATATATATATCATATTGTTTATAGATAGATAGATAGATAGATAGATAGATAGATAGATAGATAGATAGATAGATAGATAGATAGATAGATAGATAGATAGATAGATGATACTGTAGATACATGTAGTTACTTATTATTATTCTGTACTTAAATGTATAATTACACTGTAACACAGACACCTTAAAATAAAGTGTAACCTTTCTTTTTTTAAGAACAGTGTCTGTAACATCCAGAGTCCAGAGCATGCAGTTTCTCTGTTATACCCCTGACTAAAGCTGTTTGCGTGTCTGTGTAGATCCTTGCTAATATCATCATCTTCATCTGTGGAAATGTGGC
This sequence comes from Siphateles boraxobius, assembly GCF_051911475.1. Classification (NCBI taxonomy): domain Eukaryota; kingdom Metazoa; phylum Chordata; class Actinopteri; order Cypriniformes; family Leuciscidae; genus Siphateles; species Siphateles boraxobius. The sequence goes on from NW_027508975.1 coordinate 12,448,846, forward strand.
GGGAGCCTATCACAAACACCTGATGGATTTGGCTCTTAAACAGACGTACCACGACACCTGCAACTGCATCAAGTCTCCGATCAAACTGGAATCTGAGAAGCATCAGCAGGTACGACTAGAGGGATGAACAGATTGCCTGTACCACGTTTTTTTCAAAGAACAGATAAACAGTGCTGAACTGCGTGGTGCCCGGTCCTTCAGGGGACAGGAAGTTAATGTAGGCCTCGATTGGGGAGGTATCGGATAGGTTTGAGCATGACTCATTCCTGCAGCTGTATTGAAGAGATCATTATATCACCACAATGGGTGACTAATATTTGAAGGCGGAGGGGGCCGAGAGTTAAATTTGTCCGTCAGCCCCCCCCCCCGCACTCTGTTTCCTGTTGGATACGGGTGGGGCGGAAGTTTGTACCGGGCGCCCCTCTTGCCTGGGATAGTTTTGCTTATTGTTGTTTTGTGTGAAATAATGAGAAAGTGTTTCTCCGTGGCGATGGCTGAGTGAGTGAAATATGAGCAGCGAGATAAAGGCAGATCGCTGGCGGCACTTCTGCTCCATCAGGAATGATCACTCTCACTCTGTGAAATATCAGCCTGTTGAGCACATGCCCCCAGCTTCATTATTCTATGAATGTTATCGGAGTTGTGTTTCAGGCTTTCTTGGCGATTTACAGAGCACAAGGCAAGAAGACAATGACAATGTTTCACTCACTCACTCAATGCGCAACATGCTTGACTCTTGTATGTGAGAATGGGGCTCTTCAGTCAATATATCATCAACTGCCATATTGTAAAACATGCTGGAGTTCCTTCATTTACCTCCTGCAGGGCTGCTCACTGTTTGGTCATTCCAATCAGAACATTAGTAGAGCACAGACCATCAGCCTAATTACAGATATGCCTCATTTTACATTTCAAGGGTGAATAAAACATTATCTTTGAAATATATTTTGTCATTAGAAGAGTTCAGGTTTGAAAAAGCACAGCACAATATTTGCAAACCCCTAAACTTACTTGTGAATAATACCTTAAATCATGCAGTTTGTTGAGAAGTTTGTTTTATCTCGAATATTGAATATATTTATATATATTCATTTAAAAATAATTATCAACATATTTCATCGAAATCTTAAATTAACATGTAAACTTTGAAGGCCCTAAAATAGCTACATTTTAGAACATTTTTTTTTGTCTCAATTGTTTTGTGTGTTTAAAAAACCACTGAATCAGAATTCATAAAATCTTAGACTTGATGGTGGACACTTTCGACTTGGGCCAAGAAGCAACCACATAGCAACACCCTAAAAATCACACTGGCCCCTTAAGCAAGCCCACAGAAACACTCCAGCCACAATATACACATCCACATTTTCTTCTAACTAAAAATCTCTAAGTGATATTCTAAATATGTAATATTCAGATGATAGGATGTCCAAAAAGAACATCCAATTTTGCAAATTAATATTTCTGCACTTTAACAGAGCAGAAATCATATTAATTTATACTGTAGAGAAAGAACCACAATGGATTAATGACATAATTTCCTTTAGCAATCACTCCCCCAGACCGGAGGACATGCAGTACTTAAACCCATTATTGTAGACAACCTGCTTTGATTTGCCTTTTTTTTTTATAATAGTACATTAATGGATTTCACCTTTTTTCCTGCTGTCACAATGTGCACATGGCACACACCCCATTATATATATATATATGTTTTTATTTGACCTTCATTAAGCAGTATGTCCTCTGAAGAGAGGGAAAAAAGAAAACGAGGTAGAGTGACCGGGTAATAAAAAGATAAATTAATGGACTTTCCATGTTTCCCATTGTTCATAGTTTTCTTTATTTTATGTATTCACTGTAACCCTGTGTTAACCCTCTTTTAAGTGTGAATAATTGCTTAACCCAGGGTCAAAAATTGACTTAAATAGTGGTTGACCAATATGTCCAATGCCAATATGCTATCTAAAGAACAGGTTGGCTGAAATAAAAAAAATAATATCCCAATAAATGTAGACTAAAATTTAACAACATCTGAGCAAACAAAGGCTAAATGTTCTTTGGTAGAATCACAAATGTTTCTTTTACAATCAGGGTAGTTCATTAGTGGCAGGAGACATCTGTTACACTGCTATGATTCAATCAGTTCATCCACCTCAGTTTTCATTTTTCTCTAATTTTCTCTCTCGCTCCACCAGCCATCCATCATTTGTAAACAAAAATAAATTAAAAATTAAAAAGTGCTCAAAGATTAGGGCTTTGTTCTAAATAACATACTATCATACTACTTGTATTTGTATGTATGTATGCAGCATTTATAATGTGAAAAAATATACATTTTCTGTATGAACAATATCAAGGACGTAGTACAAAAAAAAAAAGAACAGAGCACACTGTTCTGAGAAATGCAGTGTGTCAAACTTAATCTTCCTTCTTTGGTTAATATATATGTAAACATTTTTTTTTTAAAGAACAGCATTTATTTGAAATAGATTTTTTTGTAACATTATAAATATCTTTACTGTCACTTTTGATCAATTAAAAGTATTAATTTCTTCTTTTTTTGAATGGTAGTGTATCACATTTTCCACAAAAATATTAAGCAGCATAACTCTTCAGTATTGATAATAAGAAGAAATGTTTCTTGTGCAGCAAATCAGCATATTAGAATGATTTCTAAATGGGACACTGAAGGCTGGAGTAATGATGCTGAAAATTCAGTCTTGACATCACATGAATAAATTACATTTTAAAATATTTTCAAATAGAAAAGAGTAATTTTAAATTAAATGTTATAAATGTTCAAATATAATAATACATCTTTATTAGAAACTTTTGACCAGTATATCAATAATTAGATTTTGAATTATTTTACAAACATAGCCTTGGAAACCCTTCAAAGGAATGGCGAATAACTATCCTCCTCTCTACGACCAATAGGAGCGCCTCTTGCTGTCCCTGCTGCCCGCCCACATCGCGAGAGTGATGAAGGCAGAGATCATTCAGAGGCTGAAGGGTCCTAACTTTGGCCATGCCGAAAACACCAACAACTTCCACAACCTTTATGTACAGAGACACACCAATGTAAGGTAGGACTTATGACACACATACTAGAGTATCTCTGGACTCAGCTGATTTATTTTAGGCCGCCTAGAAAGAAAATAAAAAATATATGTATATATTTCCTATACACTGCACCTGCTCTCCACTGAGCTGTCCTACCCTCAATAGATCCTATCAAAACATCCTGCCCTCTTTCAGTCTGCTCACAAAAAACAAGCTATTCATCAACCAAGATACAAGTAGCTATCATCTAAAAGAGCCTAGACACTTTTCTATGCTTCTATTACAATTTAAAAGCAAACACAATCTTCTGCTATACAGGGCAAACTGTTGAAGAGGCTCTATCAAAAAGCAAATGTAATTTTGTTAATTGCATTGAAGGACAAGAAGTGCTTTGCTGTTTTTAAAGCAATACTGCTATCTGCTTTAAATCGGTTTTCCTACCCCTATAATATCCTTTCAATTTTTTCAGTAACTCTTTCTGAATGGTCCATTGATAGGTTAACAAGGTAATGACTTTATGAGTGAGTCATTTAATCATTTACTTGAACCGATTTGTTTACGAAACAAGTAACTTTTTATGAGTCACTGAATCATTCACTCAGCGATTCACTGAAAAACACTGATTTATTCAGGAATGCAACAAGGTTTTCTCTTTATGGATAAGTCATAGAATAATATACTTATCCAATTTAAAAAAAATACATAATAATTCAGGGGCTAATTAAGTGACTGCCTTTATGAGTGAGTCATTGAATCGCTCACTCAAGTCATTAATTAATTCAGCTCAGAGATGTAACAGTTCAGTTTGGTGTTTTTGTATAAGAGCAGTATCACACATGCTGTTGGTTTGAATATCAGCACAACAGTGTGTTTAAGGACTTTCAGATATTTGTACAAAAGACAAATGTTTATTAAGAAAATAATAATTTGCAAGTTGTGTATTATTCTAAATTCATGCTCTTTAACAGTTTGCATAAGTCTCCTTTTGAGTTTTCTCGAACATTTTCCACAGCATTCTGTATGCAGACATTGTTGGATTCACGCGTTTGGCCAGTGACTGTTCACCTGGAGAGCTAGTCTACATGCTCAATGAGCTCTTCGGCAAATTTGACCAGATAGCCAAGGTATCATAAAGTCCTAACAGGCATAGGAAACACCAGAACTGGTTGTCATACATACATAGTACAGTAGTGGCCAAAAGTGATGTCGGCCTAGGAAAATCTTTAATCACCCTTTATTCAAATATGGAACATTTGTTAAACTTAGTAAGCATATTGCGTGGTTGTGCTTAGTCAATTGTTTTATTTGTGATAATTAAATTAAACATGCTAAATTGTACGGACATAATTTTTGGCCAGGCTGTCATAAAAAGAAATTATGAACACATGCAAAAACAAAGAGAACAAACAAAATATTAATAACTGATTATGTTGTAGTCAATGTATGTTTTTTCCAGTGAGCTTTTTTTTTTTCCTGTACAAAATGTAATGTCTTTTACACTGCTGTCTAATTTGGTTTGATGCAGGACAACGACTGCATGCGGATCAAGATTCTGGGCGACTGCTATTACTGTGTGTCAGGGCTGCCGGACCCTTTGACCGACCATGCAAATAACTGTGTGAAGATGGGGCTGGACATGTGTGAAGCCATCAAGTAAAAGAAAACGCTGTCTTTTTCAAACACACATGACTATTACACAGCTCTCTGAAATAGTAATTGATTCTAATTGGTCAATCACAGCTATGTGCACTAAAAAATATTTGTTCAATAACAGCTAAATAGACTAATTGACCTTTGTTTCAGGGAGATTCAGCTGTGCTATTTAAATGTCTGTGCAAACACAGTGTAAAATTCAGTCTTGATAGGCAAATTTAATCAAAATTTGGTAAAGCTTACAATGCCTGAGGTTGCTAGCCTTTGGGTCATTCTTCGAGGTGTCCTATAAGCCAGTGGCTTTCAGGGTTTATTTTGAGATGCACATTATCCCTTACATATTTTTCCATTTCTACATTAGAACATAAAGACCCTTTGAATTGTATCTGCTACAAAGTCCTAAAACCACTACACATGAGATTTTTGTCACATTATGCTCTTTCATCATCTACCAGGGACCACTTCTGTGTCTTTTTTTCCCATGGTGTCTGTCTTTTCAAGCACTACTCTCTGAGGCTGAAATAACCTGCATACTCAAGACGCTCAGATGTGTGATATTGTTGAAACCCACACATTCTCCTTTTCCACTCTTTTTCCATCTCAAAATGCAGCCCCTTTTTCCAGTTTCACGATTCCTCACCAATTCTTCATTCTTCCGCTCTTCTGCTACACATTCACTCTCCGTAATGTTACTGAAATTTTTGCTACACACACACACACACACAAATCCATTTGAGAAGGTAATTGAGGACCCTCCAGTGTATTTTCCAACATGGTGTAGCTCAGGCTGAGGGGCTCTTAGAAATATGACTGGTGTGTGACGGGTACACTGAAATGATATGTCAGCAACATACCTCCTGTAGTGCCATGCAAATTTATTTGTTTGTTAAAAAAAATATTTTACACACACACACACACATACACACACACACAAACACACACACACACACACACACAAACACACACACACACACAAACACACACACACACACACACACACACACATGCCATGCACCTTTTTATTTATTTTTTATTTCGTTTCATTTCGTTTCGTTTCTTCGTCAACAAGTTTCACCAGCAAGGTCATGGATTTGTTGCAGGTGAAGCATGGTTATACTAAATGGATATACCACAAACTAGACCGGAAACAAACTAGCATAATCCAGCCTGAATTAGTATTCACGCTGCCCTAAACTGTTCTTTCCAGCTGGGAAATCGTAACATTCAAGCTGCCTTATCTAAAACACAAGATGTTCTGTGTGTTGAATGAATATATACACAGGCACCAGACACACTCCCTCAGAAACCAACACGTACCGCCACTGACAGTCCTGGCACCTTCTGATATTTAATTTGCTATAAATATTTCTGGTGTTAAGCTATGTCAGTGTAATATGGTACTGTTTCAGTCATTTCAAAGGATGGAGGGAGAGACTGAAGTGTAAAATCTTCATGACACTGGGAGAAAACTTGATTTATATACATATAATATTAGTGAGTAAATTAGTCAAGAGTGTCCAGTATTATGTTTATTATGATTTTAGTATTATGTTTATCATGACCTTTTTTTCTAAAGGTTTATGCTTAAAGTTGGTTTAGTAAGTAGACAAAATTTAATTGTGCCTTCACATAAATTTCTTTAAAGAAATTATAATTTTTATTTTTAGACTATTTCAATAATGACTGTTAATCGATAAAAAATGTATATCGAAATTATGACATAACATGCTGATTAATTAATCAAATTTATCACATACACAACACAGAAAAGCTCTAACACTAATTTTGCATATGTGTAAATGAAATGAACAAGTTTTCTTTTTAATAGTAATAGTAAAGAATGAGCAGGTGTGTCCAAACCTTTAATACTTTTCCTGTTATTTCAGGAAGGTGAGAGATGCCACTGGGGTTGACATTAACATGCGTGTTGGAGTTCACTCTGGGAATGTTCTCTGCGGTGTGATTGGCCTCCAGAAATGGCAGTATGATGTTTGGTCACATGACGTCACCCTGGCCAATCACATGGAGGCAGGGGGTGTACCTGGGTAATATCAGCAAATGACTTTTGTTTTTCCCCATTTCAGAATTTTCCCATATTTGCTACAAGTGCTATTATGCTCATGGAGGGTTCTTGACGTTAATAGAAATGCTCTTTTGAAAGCACAATGAATGTGCTTTTGTGCTACTAATGAATGTTCCGTTGAATAACCCAAAAAATTACAGAAACGCAAAGGGGTACATTCATTTTTCATATCTTAACTCTATTGTCTCTCCAGGCTTTGGAACATTTGTGAAATACTCATATAATGCACCTGTTTTTGTGAAGTGCCCTTTCATTTGCCAGCCTGTAATAGTTTGTGTGCTCCTCTCCAGACGGGTTCACATCTCTTCTGTAACACTGGAACATTTGAAAGGGGCATATAAAGTCGAGCCAGGCAACGGACTAAGCAGAGATTGTTACCTGAAAGAGCACGGCATCATCACGTACCTAGTCATCAACCCGAAGGTAAAAAAATCACACATGCAATCCAGCTTTCACATGTTTATAAATAACTAGCCATTTACATTTCCTGAGGAAAATAATGGTGGCAGAGTGATCTTGGTGGTTTCTTACTGGCCCAAGTGATTTTAGGGGTTTAGAGCAAATCATCTATTTTCATAAATAAAATTATGAATAACAAAAACAATCCATTTATTACCCAGAAAATGAGTTAAACAAAAGCATTAATAATAGCCAAACAAACCTTCTGTATGATATTTAATGAATCATATCACGATATGTCTAGTTATGCAACTACTTTGCTAATTAGCATTGCATTCAATTCACCTTGAGCATTAATTAGCATAATTACACTATTTACACTTTGCAGTTACACAAATGTGACTTTGTGGTCATATGTGACAACCTTGGAAAGACTGTTTATCAAAACTCAAGTTCAAGGGAATGGGCATCAAGGCCCAAAAGATTCCAGAATATCCGTCCATTGAGATTAGTGTGGGCTTTTCAGCCCACAGATATCATAATGCCTGGTATAATTTATTAAAATAACAATGGCTATTGTTTTATTTATCCAGTGCTTTATTTACTTTTCAACAATGCATTTGCTTTGCCCGAGGTAACAAAAGCAGCAAATCTTTCTCATAAGAGACTCGTACATTTATTTCTGTTCGGTTTGAGCCTCTCGGCCCTCTTATCATAACAACCCACTGCACACCCACTCCTTTCACATTCCCAATATGATGACTGAATTTGAGTTAGGAGGGCTTTTGCTTGTTTGTTTAGTTTTTCTTTTTTCACCTGTTGTTTAGTTGATGCCTGTAAGCTTTTTTTCTGATGAACTATGGCCATCGAGTTAAGTTGGTGTAAAGTAGACCGTACAGATTGGCTCTGTTATCTTAAATGCTATAGCAGGGGTTTTCTACCTTTTGGTGTCAAGTACCCTCAAATATGACAAAAGAGACCCCTTCCATAAATACATATTCATTTACGTATAAAGCCCCCTCTTCCCATTTTTAGGTATAAGAACCCCATTTATACTGTGTGATATTGTGTGATGACATGTTGTTTTCAAAATTAATTAATTGCCTTTTATATTGTCACTGTACTAAAGCCAAATCCAATTATTAAAATATTATTAGGAAAATATTTACTTTGTAGTTCACAGAATACCTTTTTTATACCCATTAGTGTTAAATGTATAAGCCTGAACATAAATAAAAAATTGAGTTAAACATATTAAGTAAATAAATGTTCCTCATAGCACCCCTTTAGGTTTTCAAACCCCAGTTTACTATTTACTTCATCATTTCAATAATCATCCCATGTTACTGTGCACTAATGGAATCTGAACCCTAATTTGGAACCATCATTTTATTCTTAAAACGAGACACTACTTGCAAAAACACTGTTTTCTCGTGCATCTTTCAATTTTGAGATTTTGGGCTTTTTGGATTTTCATAAAGTGTTTTTCAGACTTGTGGAAAGAAAACATCCAAAATACACTTTTAAGTGTATCTTTTATAGCACATTATCTATTTGTGTCTGTAGATTTCAATTACAGTACATATCTTTAATACGTTTTCTCCTGTACTGAGGCAGAAATTTCCAATTCAGCAGCACTTACACAACACCAAACTTTACAGGTTTATTCCTATATATATTCTGACGGTTTTTACAGAGGGGTTTATATAATTTGCCTGATTTTATACATTTTATTCCTAGATTTTTTTTTGAAAAAAGTGTTTTTTCTTGCTGTTGACAGTATTTTCTGATAATAAAGAGATAAAAAGAGGGTTTTTTTAACCTATGTGGTGTCTTGCGTCTGCTCATAGGATAAGGACAAGTCTCATGAATAATTCTCAGAGACAGATGAGTCATCAATGTATTATAGTCCCAAGAATTTTTTTTTAAATTGAGTTTTAATCTAGTTTCCTCCAACAATATAAACTAACGTATTGTAACATTGGCTTCTATGATCTTCAACACACATAACTCTGTTAAAATCTCAGACAATTTGGTTTGATGATGACCCTTTAAAGGAACCAAATAATAATATTTACAAATCTGCTTACAATCAAAAGATCACAGTTGTATGACCTTATTTGTATTTTAACATATTTTGGAATATTCATATTTGATTCCATTAGGATCCTTTGGGATTTGATCCAAATCATGACGATAATAATAATACTAATAAAACAAAACAAAAAAACATTAGAAAATTCTGTTCTGTACACCAGTGGCTCACAATAGGTTTTGCTTCAGGACCCAGATTTTACATTGGCCATCAAGTACCAAAATTCATTTAGCATCCAAAAGAAACATAAAAATGTCCTGAAAATAAATATCAGATTGTGTAATACATTTGATTTAAAAATGTATAACAAAACACATCTGTGACCCACCACTTCAGTGCATTTTCTTATCCGATTTTGGGGATTTCTGTTTTCTAACGCCTCTAGCCTTTAACACATCCATTTAAACTTGTACTTCATGTTATGGTGTTACTTAGGCCGAAAAACGGAGTCCCTTGCTTCCTTCTTGTCTTCGCACTACTCTGGATGGAGTCAAGATGAGGGCGTCTGTCCGTATGACACAGTACCTTGAGTCCTGGGGAGCAGCCAAACCTTTTGCTAACCTCCACCATCGAGACAGCATGACCAATGAGAACGGCAAGATCAACACACACGTGAGTCAACCTGAGCACGTGGAAAGATAACAGTGATTCTGATTCAAGATTTTAATGATGATCAGTCAACAGGACTATCTTGAACTTAAACACTTAATAGTGCTCTTTTAATTATAATTTGCTTCATTTTTTCTTACAGGACGTGCCGTTAGGGCAATTAAACTTCCAGCAAAGGTCCGAAAGGTCTGTTTTTTTTCTACTGTTTATTGCTTTATAACAAAAAAAAAGCAAAAATGTAATTTCAAGTGAATACCTTTCAGAACATTTACACTGAGCTCATTTGCATTTCTATGGTTGTTTGAAGTCTCTCTCCCTCCTTTTTCCTCTCCAATCCCTTTCAGAACAAAATCGCAGAAGAAGAGATTTGAAGAAGAGTTGAATGAAAGAATCATTCGCACTATTGATGGCATCAACTCACAGAAGTGAGTGTCTATTATGCTCTGCATCTTATCCATATGAAGGAACTCATGAATTCTTTGAGAAATATCACAAGAAATAGTGATAATAAGGATCAAATCTTACCCCACAGTAAAAGTGTCTAATTTATACCTGGAATTTTTTTTAAAGACATGTAACATGTAAAACAAATATTTATTAACATTTTTTAAATAATAAAAGCAAAATGCTTAAAAAAACATAATTGTTAAATAAATAAATAAAAATGATATATATAGTAAAAAATTCCAAAATAGGATTTTCATTAGTGGTTTCAGATTTTGTTATAAAAATATAACAAATATTTGTCAATTACAATTCACTTTCAAGGCATTTCCTGCATCAGTGCCAAAGAAGCTATTATAATAGCGATTCACCTTGACAATGAGAATTTAATTGATATAAATTACTTTACTTATGCTTTTTTTCCACCAGACAGTGGCTGAAGTCAGAGGACATTCAAAGGATATCTCTATTCTTTCACAATAAGACACTCGAAAAAGAGGTACATCCTTTCTTGAGGTGTGGTATGTGCCATTGAATGACTAATACTGTACTGTCCTTCATTGTGAAGAGAAAAACACATCAGAATCAGAACTAAGACAATCAAAGCAAAGACGCATAGGAACGTAAGAGCTGAGATATTGAACTTTTTTTCTTTTTTCTTCTAACAGTACAGGGCCACGACTCTGCCGGCCTTCAAGTACTACGTCACCTGTGCTTGTCTCATTTTCTTCTGCATCTTTATAGTGCAGGTTTTGGTCTTGCCCAAGTAAGTACCATCTTTCAAGCATTTCATTGTCTTTCACAACGCAATTACGCAGTCAGCGACTGTCTCCCACAGCACTTAGACCTACTGACACATAATAATATTACAACATCTACACAATTGAAAGAACATTAGTGCACCGATAAATAATGGCATGATGGGGACATCAGTGCCTGTCTGAAAAAAACTGCCCTGAGCAGATGGTTATAGATTTTTTTTAAATCAGAGGTCAGTCTGGTTTGAAAATTATGTCTCCTTTTGTATGAATTCAGAAAAATCTATGCAAGACGTCACCCTAATTTACTGCTCATGTTGACCGTGAACACATTCACAACAGTCAGAAGCACAACGGTTTTCTCAATCTGTGTTCTTACTTTCTGACATTGATTTTATATCACATATAACACAATTGGTTATGTTCGGCACCGCAAAGACTGGAGCTAAACGTTTATGTTCCTATATTCAAAAACCCATTGAATTAGTGATGCCTGCTTAGGCTATTCAAATCTAAGTTCTAACATTAAACTTCGGCATCATATTTGTCGACACTTTTTGTTATATGGACGTGAATGCTACTTAATCATGCGGCATAATGAGAAGAGATGTTTCAATATTCTTCTAAGCAATTAGACTTAATTTCACCTAGCAGACAATGAAACAGTTGAAAAATCCCAAAGATTTTTGTTGTTATTGTGAACTATTCAAAATGGTTGTTGGTAATTGAAATCAAACTTAAATAAAATAAAATATAAATATTAGATGAAAGGCTTAATAATCTTAAATAAACATTTGAAATGATGCCTTAGCAATTAACTGGAATAAGTTTAAATACTAAAATGACTGCTAAATAAAACTAAAATAACACTGATCTGGGCCCTATCTCGAGAGCAAAAAGTGTTTTCAATCTCTTGAGATATGTGTTATTTTCTTATTATTTATATTCTATTGTTGTATTTAAGTTGTGGTAAATCTGTTATGTGCTTTTGTCATTTTGTTTTATTTTATATATATATATATATATATATATATATATATATATATTTCTGTATAGCTTTAATCTATTTTATTTCAGATTTAGTAGTCATTTTAGTACTTAAATGTCATGATTCTGCCTTCATGTCTTTGATTTCTCCAGTCTTGTGGCAGGATCATGGCAGACCCATGTTTTGTGTTCAAGCGCATGGCCAATTATTTGAGCCATGTGCTTGTGTTGTCTCGTCACGTTACCCCGCCCCCTTGTTATCCCCGTCTTGTCATTATTGCCTAGTCAGTTTCAACTGTCCTCGTCATTAGTGTTCCCTATATAATCCCCTTGTGTTTGCTGTCCTGTGCGGTTCATTGTTTGACTATGTTTGAGTCTTGCCGTATGTGATCTGTTGAAAGTCTTGTCATCTAGAAGTGTCTGTTCCTGTCGTAATTGTTAGTTTACTGTCTGAGTATTTGCCTTGCCCTGTCTTGTTTTGCCCCATCGTGGGCTTTTGTTTTCTGTTTTTGTCGTATAATAAATCCTGTTAAAGTCATTTGCTGTCTGCGCTTGGGTTCGTCTGCTATCCACTTGACATTAAACTTATTTCAGTTAATTGCTAAGGCATCATTTCAAGTCTTGATGTTGTGTTTTAAGGTGGGCTCTTTTGACCTGGAGCAGGTAGCAATCTATAAACAATGACTTTAAACACCCTAGCAATGGCATAGCAATGCTCTAAAAACAACTTAGAACACCTTATTAATCTCGTACCAACCGACCTCAATAGCATAGCATGGCAGCATCACGTTTTGCACAGGCAAGCACTTCCAAAAATCCTGTTACATATAAAAAATCTAGCATTGTTCAAGCATGCCGAGCAACAGTTCTTATCTCTATGTGTGGCATTTTATCTATCCTTCTCTTTTCATGTCAGAGAATGAATAAAGATTGGATGTTCGCGTGTTACTTGCTTTAGAGTATCGCTGATGATTTTGTCTCTCACAGAACCACCGTCCTTGGAGTATCATTCGGAATGGCTTTCCTTTTGCTCGCCTTGATCCTCGGCATTTGTTTTGCTGGTCACATACTGGTAAGTGGTAAATATAGAAGTAAATATAAAGTAGCTTTCTGTGAGAGTGAATTAAGCAGATTGGCTTGTTTCGTTCATTCTATTCAGATGTAGACATGTTACACGTCTATGTTCCATGGAGGAAATAACTGTATACTGAAATGTCATTTAATAAGTCGAGCTTCCCTCACATTTGAGACCCTCATCTTGTTAGAGAAAATGTCATACCGGGAGGAAAAAACACCATATCAAAACAAGATTGAAATTTTCCTTGTTTTAGCCGGAGGAACAACACTCTTTTTCTGCTCTTAGAGAGCGTTGTCTATAATCAAATTACGAGCTACTTTGGACCTGCAGAACATAAGTGGCTTGAGCAAATATCACCTGCATATATCTATTTTCTTTCTCCTGCTCTTTCTTCCTTAATATATTATAAAAGCTTAGAATGAAATGGCTTATTCAACATTCATTTTGTGGTCATATTCCACCCCAAACTAAAAAGAAATTAACAAGAAATCGTTTTCTTAAAGACAATTAAGCCTGTTTTTATGACCATTAAGGTGTATTATATTTCAAGTAAATTCTCCTTACAATAATGCAATTTTTTTTAAAATTGTATTTCTACTTTTATTTATAAAAATAGGCTTTGTTTTCTTAATGCAAAATGTCATTTCTTTTTTTTGGGGGGGGGGGTTCTTATGAGATTCTTCTCTTGTGAGATTTAACCTCATTCCATGGAATTCCAGCTATAATTGAAGTAACCTGTATTGGGGCATCCAAGTTATATTTTTAGAAGGCATGACCTTCCAAAGGACTTTGAAGGGTTTGCATGCCGTTCACCCACCAGCACGACTTGATTTGTTCCCAGTTCGTTAATTAACCAAGAATTTATGATGATAAAGTAGGCCACATTGAATAGAAAACTTGCACTATACCAACCTATCCCTGCCCCCTCCTCTTTTTTCTCCTTTTTTTCTTTTTCTTTTTTTTTTGCGCGTCACGAGAAAAGCAACATGACTGATGATAATTTGACTGAGTTGTTTGTCATCTATTTTTCTTGCTGGATTGCAATAAAGTCAAGTCCCCACACGTTTGGGGATTGTGGGTATGAGAGACCATTTTATGAAGCTCTGTGCCACCCATGTTGTGTGTTCCTTTTATAGTAGGGCTCTCTTTTGGTTTCACAAACAGCAGTCAGTGTCATGAATGTCTAGATTTTTTCTCAGTTTGGTTTCCATTTATCTGATGTGAGATTTGGCACAATCCTACATTCAACCCACAGATTCACAAATACGAAAGATGGGTTAAGGTTATCTTATAGTAGTGCTGTGTTTAAATATACGAAGGCATTTTTTTTTTTTGTATAGGTGATGTTACTAACAAATGATTGACTGGCGAGAGGGTTTTATGATTTTTTTGTTTAGCTCCTCTGCCTATTTTCTCCTTTTAGTTTTAAGCCTAAAGTCTTGGTTAAGTGTTTTGTAAAGTGATGTACAAGGTCAGTTTTACAAACATATCTCATTATTTCCTCAGCCTAATGTCTGTCCAAAACCTATATACAGTTTTATATGTGCTAAACAAGCATATTTGTCACATTTAGCCCCCAAAGTGAGTAAGTTCTATCCTCTCATTATAGCTAATCGAAAAGTTTAACCAGTTAGCAGCAGTGGTGGACGAAGTACACAAATCTATTACTTGAGTAAAAGTACAGATGCCCTAATAAAATATTACTTCCGTAAAAGTTTTAAGTACTCCTTTCCTTACTCCTTGAGTAAAAGTACAAAAGTACTTGCTTTTTAATTAATTTAAGTATTAAAAGTAAAAAAGCTATGATCGACGAATCTTTGTTTTGTAATTTTATATTATATATATTTTATATTATCCTTATCCTCAAAATACCTGGGGGAGAGGGAAATTGCTGGGTCTAACTAGCAGTATGCTAAGATAGTATGCAAAGCAGTAAGCTCACTAACCGAAGACTTATTGAAACACAAACAAAGGGAAAAGTTGTCTTAGCCAATATAATTGCTATTGGGACCGAGGGGGTTCGGACTCTGCAGGGGCATAGGATCTACTCCAACCATGTTTCAGCCTCATTTTTAGGGAAATTGTGGAAGTAAAATGGATTGTGAATGGCATTTCATGTTGGCTTCTACTCAAAGTTGATATAGATGCCTCTTTTTTATTATTATATTCACTCACTATGAAGTTATGTTTATTAATGTGTCTCTGACTTGTGGGGCACAATCATAACCTTGAGCATTTGGAATAGAAGCAGATATGCTAATGACATTGGTGGGAGTTGAAGCTTGTTTTTGTTTTTTGTTGTTTTCTCTTGTTGCCGTAGCAATGGGGCAAAGCAGCTTCCTGCACAATGCCCAGGCTCCCCAGCTCCTCTAAAGTCATCACCAACAAGCCCTGGATACGACTTGCACTCACCATGGCAACCACTGCACTTATCCTAGTCATGGCCGTATTCAACATGGTGAGCATCACTTACTGCCCAAAACCTGGTCTATCAGCTACATTTTTCTGCTTTTAAAAATGACTGACATTTATTATATTCACATTATTGTTCATTCGTGCTTTTGATATTAAACATATTAAACAAAGTCTCACCTTTCAAATATGGTCATTTTTAAAAAGACATTTAAACAATAAATACCGTTTTGTGGCTCTTTATTGTGTCGTGACAGATCGCTGTATAGCC
The DNA here is from genome assembly GCF_051911475.1 of Siphateles boraxobius. Classification (NCBI taxonomy): domain Eukaryota; kingdom Metazoa; phylum Chordata; class Actinopteri; order Cypriniformes; family Leuciscidae; genus Siphateles; species Siphateles boraxobius. The sequence goes on from NW_027508975.1 coordinate 12,464,701, forward strand.
TCAGTTAAAGCTGCTCGTGAACCGATCATCTCTTCCTTCTAGTTCATTTATAGCATCAAATAAACATGAATGAACATAAGAAGGAATGTTGTTTTAACCGCGGAAAGGCGTCAGTATATTCAGTTTTTCAAGTTCAAATCCTCCCATGTTAATCTACTAACTCTCCTGACTGCTTTGTCGGACAAAATGGCGGATGGCGAAGTATGATTGGTCAGATCACCTGTCAATCAAGCTCCCTGCGAAGGGTCAATTGATGTGATTACTTTCAAGATAATCTGAAAAATCTTTGTGTGTGGTCTTGCTCTTATCATGTCAACCTTTGAGAGGGTAGATCAGGTGATCTAACTGCTACATAAGGACCAGAGATATAAAGACCAGTTACATTCTTAGTAGTTAAATGGTACGCACTTTTCATTCCTTGGGTACAAATTCTTGCTTGTATACATATTCATTATTTAAGTGAAAATAGTTGAGAAAGAAAACACATGTGTAACAGTATAATTGATCCGTGTGGTAGGTCTTAAAGTGAGAGCAGCCTAATTATAAGATAATATTAAAAATATCTATATGTCAGTTTTTCCCCATGGTATCGACATCAAAATTGTGGCCAGTGAAAATGGCGAGTGGCTAGTAACTTTGGGAAACCGCTAGCCACAGTGACTGGTGAGCAAAAAGTTAATGTCAAGCCCTGTACATGACGCATTCATTTAGATAGTTGGTTGATAAATCAGTCACCAGTTTTTGAACCAGTTGGATCCGTAGTTTTAGCTATGGAATCAGCACAGGAAGGGTAGAATTAGCATCATCTCTCTGAATGGATTCATCATTGTAGTTGACATCACTGTACTGGGGCTCGGGTCCAGTATGGATATAATGATGTTTACCGTGAGCTCAAGTGGCTGGTTATCAGTGGGAAAAGAAACCCAAGAGCATGTGACTGAATACTTGGGTTTTTCAAGCTAATGTCAATTGGTTTCACACGTCTAAGATCAAATGTTAAGCTGCTCAGCTGGGCTTGTTAGAACATTGATATTTAGTTATCTAGCAGTGACATTCAACAAAAACATTTTGGGACGCATATATATATATATATATATATATATATATAACTGAATTTAAGTATTTATTAGTCGCATACACCACAGATTAGCAGGCATCTTTTCGGTTAGCAGGCATCTTTTCAATTAAATCCTGCACCAACTGGACAAAAAGGGGCCAACTGGTCATCTTCTCTGCTTTTCCCATCTGCTTGCAGCTCATTGTTTTTTTTTTTTTTTTCTCTTGTGTAAAAAAAGGTGTTATAAAGTTTTATGAAACATATTTGTTATAAAAAGCAACAGATGTGTTTAGCTAAGAGTGGTGGTGTCTGTAATGCTCTAAATTGTGTTTTCTCCATCTGTTTTAAGTTCTTCTTAGTTGAAGATAGAATGATAGCATCAACTCCACTCAACATTTCCAACAGCAGTATGGATGGTCCATATGGTCAGACCACTAACTCCTCAAACAACAAGTTCTACTTGCCAGTAAGTTGCAACAAATCATATCTCATGCGTCGGTAATTTGCTTCTCAGAAAAAACGGTTTAAACTGAATAACCTTTTATCTATAGTCCCACATGAAAACATATTGTAAATCATTTGCCGAGATGTGGGATTCAAAATAAAAACTTCTCAGTGTCTTTAACAGAACATACTTGTGATGAATCATGAGTGTCATGAGAAGCCAATTTGTCTCACTATTGTGTCACTATATAATAAGTTACTTCATACTGTGCGTGATTATGTATGGCCACTCTGTAATGATATTTCACAGCTGGAAAATATACTGGAAAATATAGTTATGCACTGAGAGCTATGTAGTGCTTATATGAAATTAAATCTTTACAGATATCAAGATGCTGGACTAAAGCATCCTCAAGCATTTACCTAGAATGTTACATTGGTTAGGGAATAAGAATCTTGGTTTTTATAGCCTCTTTTTTAGCTTTTCTAAGGATCACCCATTTTTTAATATTTCAGGAGACATATGCTGTTTATAAATATAATTATTTTTGTATTGTGTTGTTCTACACTGATTTTTTTAAGATTTAAGCAATTTAATTAATAGTACAATTCCATCAAATTTAATTGAATAATCCTTACATAATTTAATTAAATAATTGAAATTAATCAATTAATCTTTAATCAGTAATTATTCTATTTAATTTGATGGAGTTTTACTATGAATTAAATTGCATAAATAAATAAAAAACATTTTGAGTGTATTAAATTCTTAGCATTTAAATATTGGAAGTTCAAAGTTCTCTTTTCTGTGAGACTGCATGGCCCTGACGAATGTACAGATGTGAATCTAACTGGCTGTCTCTGCCCCGGCAGTATTTTATCTACAGCTGCATTCTGGGATTGATCTCATGCTCCGTGTTCCTGAGGATCAACTATGAGCTGAAGATGATAATGATGCTTGCTGCTGTAGTGGGTTATAATATCATCATTCTCCAGACACACGCCTCCATACTGGATGATTACAGCACCGCCCTCTACAGAGCCCAGCGACCTGTACCTGTACCGAACCGGTACTGGATTCCCATACACTTCCATATACAGTGATCAAAAAAAGTTGTCTCAAAAAATCTCTAGCGTCATTTATTTGTAGATTCCACTTGGTTTAATATTTTGTTATCAAATGCAGTGACATTCAAGCATTTCTAAAAGGGTAATTCACCCAAAAATGAACCCTTATGACCCTGTATGAACTCTGAGCAATCCCTTTAAGTGTTCATTTTCTTTTAGGAGGCACTGCTCACACATAGTATTAAGGAATGAGGAATTAAGCCACATAGATACATTTGAGAATTGCGGTGTCAATTATTTTCCAGAAGGTCTCTCAATTTCCCCAGGGAATATGAGTAGCAGGTGCTTTTGCTGATATGGCAGGCTTTGTGTGGATTAGTCTTTTTTGGATGACTAAAGGATGAGAAAATATTTTTAAAAAGAAAACCTATTGTATTTCTCTCATATTTAATGTTCTTTTTTTTCGTTTCTTTTATTGATCTTTCCTTTTCATGCCTTCATTAGGTATTTATGAATGGAGTAAAATTAAGTAATTGGTCGAATAAGCCACTGCAACTCCCTATACAACATTGACATTATGAATCTGAATAGTGAACTGTGTTGCTGAGAAGTCCGTGTCCTACTCTATACACAATAGTTTAGCCTTTATTGTGTCATCTTTGACCTTTAAGTTTTAAATTTCTCTTTGTTCCCCCTCAGGCCGGGTGTTCTTAAAGATTTGAAGACCATGGGCTCCGTGTCATTGTTCATTTTCTTCGTCACTTTGCTTGTGCTGGCGAGGCAGGTGAGTCTCTCAATCTGAAATATACAAAAAGATGTGCTTTAACTGCTATCATACTTGCTCTTTTTTTTGAGAGTGAGAGAGAAGTTCATCTAAAGAAGTAAGATCCGCGTATAACAAAATAATTTAAGACTTTTTAAGCCTCCAGAATGCTGTGTTCCATAGACTTCCATTGTAAGTGCATCGTTAATGAGTGGTAATGAGCTAAACGTGTACAGTATGTAACACAGAACTTTCCTTTAATTGATTAAGGTCATTAAATTGTGTAAGATGCCTGAATGTTAATCCAATGACAACAGAGGTTAGCCTAATCTTGAAACAGTCACTCGTCAGCCATTTTATGATTAAGGTTAAAGTATTGTGGCAGTACAACTGTGTGCCCAGTTTCCAAGGCTTCAGTTACTATCAGCTCTCATCAGCCTCTGGCTGTACAATAGCTTCCCTTCAAAAATGTTCTAATAATACCACTAATAAGAAAAAATAAATAAATCATAGTACAATCATGAAAGTATTGTATGTTTTTCAGACTTTTCAAAATCAGTCAGACTTTCCTTTTTTCACTGTGTGCTTTTAATTTCGAGAGACTGTTTATCTGTAGGTGCTAGGTCTGTCTGTGCAGTTAGGCGAATTCAATCAATTCAAGTAATGCAGAGTTCGGGTTGATCAGGTGAAAGGTTAGCCGGGAACTTCTTTTTCTCCAAAGCAATGAAAAAAATATAGACTAGGTGAGAATGACAGTGCATAGGCTACCCAATGCCTTTCAAGGTGCCACTTCCACTGAAATCTTTTCTGTGATGAATGTCAGAGAAAATTGAAGCAATTTTTCATGATAGCAGCCTTTTGTGCAAGAAAAATCCATAAATATGTAAGTTGAAATGTCCTTGTGTGCATATGATTATGCTTTCTTTGTCCTCTTGAAAGCCAAATACGGTGATCAGATGTGTACCATCTCTTTACCTCTGTGTCCTCTTGTAACAGAATGAATATTACTGTAGGTTAGACTTCCTCTGGAGGAACAAGTTTAAGAAGGAGTGTGAGGAGATTGAGACCATGGAGAACCTGAACCGGGTGCTTTTGGAGAACGTTCTACCAGCCCATGTGGCGGAACATTTCCTGGGTCGTAACTGGAAGAATGAGGTGAGAGGCATTCATATGTTTTAGAACACTAGTGAAAAAATTTCTATTGTGAATTTCCCAAATGTATTAACTTTTTTAAAAAAATATATTATCAGCATTACAATTTCAGTAAAAAGTTGAATTAAACTTTATTTGAGAAATATCTTCTTCTTTTTTTTTTTTTTTACAAAGTTCACATTTATTTTTCTTCTTCTATTTCTTATATAATATAATATCATATAATATAATTAATCAAAACTTTTTTGTCATTATTAGTCATTTTCATCACCAGACATATTTTTATTTGCTGTATTTTTGATAGGACCTCTACCATCAGTCGTACGATCTGGTGTGTGTGATGTTCGCTTCCATCCCAGACTTCAAGGAATTTTACACAGAATCTGACGTTAATAAGGAGGGGTTGGAGTGTCTGAGGCTCCTCAATGAGATTATTGCAGATTTTGATGAGGTACACTCACAGGCACATCCATATTTTTATAAGCACTGTGCAAAGTTAAACTTAAAGGGACAGTTCAACCAAAAATGTCAATTTTTTATTTCAATTCTTTGTCAATTTCTTCACCTTCAAGTTGTTCCAAACCTGTATGAGTTTCTTGTATGAATTGAGCGGTTTTGTTCAAAATTTTCTGCAGAGACACTGTCGCATTATATAATGCATAGATTGCATTTAGGCTTTTATTTACATGTAAACATTCATCAACGCACACATCAGTTATGGTAAATGGAAGCTCAAGCATGTTCGCTTGATGTGCGAGAACCAATGTGGTACGCAGCACGTTTGAGCTTCAGCAAGAACCAGTGAGGTTCATTCTCGTGTTACGCAGCTGTTTGAGCTTCAGCAAGAACCAATGAGGTTCATTCTCGTGTTACGCAGCTGTTTGAGCTTCAGCAAGAACCAATGAGGTTCATTCTCGTGTAACGCAGCACGTTTGAGCATCCAAAAGAGGTTTGTTCTTGCAGGTTAAGGAGATTCCATTGAATGTTTATTGATGAATAAAAGCCTAAATTCAATCTGTTCATCATATGAACCGATCGAGTCTCTTCAGAGAATTTGGACTAAACTGCTCAATTAATATGGATTAGTTTTACGATCTCTTTATGAACTTTTTGAAGTGTCAAGTTTCAATTGCGTAGCTGTCAATGGAGGGACAGAAAGCTCTCAGATTTCATCAAAAAGATCTTCATTTGTGTTCCGAAAGTCTGACAGGTTTGGAAAGACATGAGGGTGACTAAATAATGACAGACATTTTCATTTTTGGGTGAACTAACCCTTTAAGAGTGACGTTCACGAGTACCAGATGCATTAACATCGTCATATCAATTAATATGCTAAAAGTATTCCAAGAGATGTCATGAATTAAATGTATATGTGGCAATGTTCAGGGAAGAAGGAGGCGGGAACCGGCGAACAATCAAAATATGCTTTATTTAAAATAAAACAAACAAACCAAAATACCGCCAGCAGCCCCTCGCGGACGACTGCTGGCTACCGAAAATAAACATAACTGCCAGCAGCCCCTCGCGGACGACTGCTGGCTAAAATAAAATACAAATACAAAAACAAAACGCAACTAAAACACAGGCCTGTTCCTCTCTCAATCATCAACGTCGTCACTCCTCCTTTATGCTTCCGCTCCTCCGTGAGAGATGCGAGACCGGTGTGCTTCACAGGTGTTGCTCATTAGCAATCGCACCACCGGCCTCGCGCCGTTCTCTCACGTCCCTCGGCCGTCCTGTTCGCCACAGTATATTTTTCTTCTCCAATTATTTTTTCCCAAAAACTTTGACTCTAAACTTAATGATTTTTTTTTCGACAGTTGCTGTCAAAACCCAAATTTAGTGGAGTGGAGAAGATCAAAACTATTGGTAGCACATACATGGCTGCTACGGGGCTGAATGTGACCCCTGGACCAGAGTACGCTCAGGTACATTGTTAAGCTCTTCTAAACTAATCTTTTTGTAAAGATTACACTGGATTGATTGAGGTGCTAATACACTTGATTTGTGCTTGAGACGTGTTGCTTCAGAGTCTCAGGGTGTAGTCAATACTGAATTTCAAAGTGCAATGATAGTTTCCTGTTCTTTTTCTGAAGGAACATGACCGGCAGTACATGCACATTGGAACAATGGTGGAGTTTGCGTTTGCTTTGGTGGGGAAGCTGGATGTCATCAACAAACATTCCTTTAATGACTTTAAACTGCGAGTGGGTAAGCAGGGCCTATCAGCGCTTTCACACCCAACAACATTTTGTTTGCCTTTGGCAGAGTCTCAAAATGTAGACTTCATTACACATTCAGGGGCGTTTTAAATGTTTCCGGCCTCTCTCTTTCAAGGAATAAACCACGGTCCAGTGATTGCTGGAGTAATTGGAGCACAGAAACCACAGTACGATATCTGGGGGAACACTGTAAATGTAGCCAGTAGGATGGACAGCACAGGCGTGCTTGGAAAAATACAGGTAGATTCTTGTTCTGACCTACTTCGTATGTCATTTGCATGCCTGGTGAATTATTAATGGTTTTCAGAGGATCACATCTAGCTTGCTTCCTTCCTCAGGTCACTGAGGAGACAAGTCGGATCTTACAGACGTTGGGTTATATGTGTTCCTGTCGTGGGATCATCAACGTGAAGGGCAAGGGGGATCTCAAAACCTTTTTTGTTCACACTGAGATGACACGATCTTTATCACAAGGGAATGTAATGCCTTGAACCTCAGTCGCACACCAGTCAGTCGTTGACTTGGTAACGATTAAAAACTGTACAGTTTAATATAACATTGGCCTATTATAGTGGAGCTCTACAGCATTCTGTTTGCACCACATACACTAGATTATTTGCATTGCTTTATAAGTAATGGATGGCTAAGAGGCTCTGTGTAACCGAGACTTGTAATTGTGTGTTGCTCAATCCATAATTTAAAGCAGCGGACGTTTTTGTAAAATAAAGACAATATAAAGGTGGCCATGTTTTGATGCTATCATTTTGTTATCCATTAAAATTTATATATATAATGTCAAAGTGTCTGTCAATGAATTTGTGATAGGTTTCTTGGAAAATGTGTTAAAGTCATAAAAAAAAGCAAACAGAAACAAGTCAAAGAAAAAGAATGGATGATGATGTATTTTGCAAATGAACGAAAAAGAAAAGAAAGAAAATTAAGCATTTCAGGACAATTATGACATTTTGCATTGTGACTTTTTTAATAATAATTACTGTTCACATTATAATAATGGGGGGTATGTTTAAATTATAAATTATATGGGGGTATGTGATATTATATTAATAGGCTTCATTTTAATATAGAAAATGAAGCATTTTAGGACTTACAGTATGCTTTTTCTGCATTACGACATTTTTAATATATATGTATATGGCAACATATGATTTCTTAGTTTTTATTCTATTGATTTTAAGCATGACTTGAGCATGTTTTTGACCATTTCTTTAATTATAACACCCAATAACATAGAAAGCATGTTTAATACGAATAATGTATAAATGTTAGTAACAATCTGCTGTGCATGTAGCAGATACAGTAAATGCACTGATGTTTGTTTTGACATTGACTGTAATGTGCGCTCAAAGATGTGACCAAAGTTTAGACAGGTGTCACAGATCCATAGCCTTCCTCCACAGTCCAGGTGATTCCATTCTTGCTGTAGAAATCAGAACGAATGTGAGCAACACGATTAAAGCTCCCCCCTGAGTCGGACTGTAGTGGAGAATATTGGCCATACTCTGATGACGACAGAACGGGTGCTGGTCTAGATGATTCCTAAAATGGAAGGATGAGATAAAACTTAAAGGGATTAACTCTAGAATGGGTTTCTTTAGTGAGCATTGATTAAAAAAAAAAAGAACAACAGACAATGCATGAACTGCTGAGCCTTCACGGATGGATCACCGGGAGTTAAGGAGAACACACCTCACTGAAGATGTCCAGGCCCCGGGATTTGGCGTGCTCTCTGTCATCTCGGTGGAGTTTGTTATCATAGCCCTCAGTGCTCTGATGTAAACAGTCATATAGAGACCTCTCTGGGGCCTGTAGTACGACGAAATTGACAAAATCAGTTTTAGAAAATGTTATTTTGTATATATATTTTATATACTATTTTATGCATATTTTTATGGTAATATGGCATCTAAAATATTGAAAAGCTCTGCATTAGATAACAAAACCTGAAGCCATTTAAAGAATGATCTAGATAAAATACGTTATTAGTTAAAGTATAGGAACCAGATTTATATATATATATATATATATATATATATATATATATATATATATATATATATATATATATATATATATATATATACTAGATAAATCCCACCAAAATAGTTATTGTTCCAGCATCATTTATTTGCAAATGCCACGTGGCTTGATATTTTAGCAGCGCGATACGTGGCAGCGACAGAGTTGTTGCTTTAAAAAAAAGAAAACGCCAAAATAGGCAATGCATCTTGATCTTACCCTGGGGCTGCAGTTGAAATAACGCATTTCTTTGGGCTCTGTCCTTCTGGCTGGTATAAAGCTGTATACAGACAGAGAGGAAAGTGGTTTAGACTTCGCTTCGGATAAGACGTCCATTACAACAGTCGCACTTTTATCAGCTTAGAGAACAGCTAAAAGGTAGCCTACAATTTCTACACAGTGACAACTCGGCGTGGCGTCTGCGGTTGCTAGGAAACCTCAGGAAAACTTCTGGTGAAATGGTTATAACAAAGAGTACAGAAGTACCTCTATAGAAGTACTTCTATACTCTTTGGTTATAACCCGAAAATAACGACAACACTAGCAATTTTTCAAAACAATTTTTTTACTATATTATAAAACATAAATTAAACCGTTTTAAACGTGTCAATTTATTTTTCAATTTAAAGTGATTTATTAATTTATTATTTTATTTACCTACATTTAAAACATTAAAATATTCCATTTTTAATGTGTCTGATAATTTGTTCCTTTTTAAAAATAACTTTTTTTTTCCAATTTATGTTTGATGTTTGAAAATTATAACATTTTGCTTTTTCTTTTTTAAAGGGATTGTTCACCCAAAAATGAAAATTGACTTCCATAGTATGAAAAAAAAAAAATACCATGGAAGTCAATGGGACCCATGAACTGTTTCTCATCAACCAACATGCTTCAAAATATCTTCTTTTGTGTTCAGCAGAAGAAATAAATTCATACAGGTTTGGGACAACTTGAAGGTGAGTAAATGATGACAGAATTTTAATTTTGAAGTGAATTACACCCCTTCCAACTTCACATCTCATCTGAAGTCTGAGTTTCCAATTTGTAAAATACGATTGCTCTTTGTTATTATATTGTTGTCTGAAAGGTGTCATCCTTAAATATGCTAAACTGGAGAAAGACAAAGAGAAAATGAAAAAATGGCCAAATGCATTTTCCAAACACTTCTATCTTTATGGAAAAGTTTCTGTACTCTTCACGAGGGACAGGGCCCTCTATAAGGTGAAAGTTATACTTGTACTCAAAAACATCTAAGAAGAGAAGTCAAGTATTTCATACACGTAAAAATCCAATACCCCACTTTGGATGTACAATGCTTAACTAATCTATATATATATATAAAATTAAAATGTGTATAATGTTAAGCAATTATATTTCATAATGTAGGATTTAAACAAATTTTCCACTTGACCAGCTATGTCACCAAATGACATCTTAACACATTTTTGAATGGTTGTTCTCTTATTAATCCTGTCTAACTCTAAATTATTCTGATCTTAAATTATTACATTTTTGTCTTTGGATAATAGTGGTTAAGTTTTATTAATTAGATAATAGTGGTTAATAGTTTTAAGTTTTTATATTTGCTAATGAACAGGACTTTTAGATTTGTAGAGTAAAATATATATTTTTTATTATGAAGTGAAAGGTTGAGGTAAGATGTTTTATGTAGAAACATTAGAATAAAAACAATACTTTTTTCCCCTCTGTGAGCAATGACAAGAGTAGAGCTCATAGGTTCTTCAGCTTCAGTCTCACGCGCATTCGAAAAGCGTCACTCAGGAATGCGATCGATGACGTCTTAAAGTAATACAACGTTGTGCGCTGTGCGCTAATTTAACTTTAACAGTGTCACCCGTGTGAAACCACATACCGTCAGTCTTCTCCTTGCTTATTTTGCCGTTCATATGATAAAGTTACTCAAGTGGACAACTGTTATGGCACTGAAGAGAAAACATAGTTCCCTCGCTAAGGTTTACGACTCCCATGAGAGCACATACTCAACATCCAGCACCGTCGATGCTGAAAACCATCAACCCGTTAATGTTTTTGAGGAAAATGGCATGCCACTGAGAAAGAGGAAGACGATGGGGAGTTTTGTGAAGCTGACGTCTCTTCATTACCGTGACTGGAGCGGCAGCTCAGGCCAGACTACTGCACAATTACATGAGAGAAGTGCTGAGGGTAAATCAAATGACCATTACAAATCCATCCACACCACCGACCACACATTATATCAAAATTAAGACATTTTAACAAAAGAATCACCATAATATGGGTATGCAGTGTGTAATTATTATTTGTTTGCAACATGCTTTTGTTTGATATTCCCTGCTTTAGATCAAAATTCTCTACAGGACAGTGCCTGTGCTCTAGAGGATCATGGTCTTCAGGAAACTCTATCCAGTGGTCTTGAAGTCGTTCCTCCTGCTAATCAGCAGGTTCAAACACCTCCAGCTCCAGTCCACCACAGTCCAGCACCAGGTCACAGAGTGGACGTGACAACTGAGGGTGAGTTTACTGCCATATCTCAAACATTACTCTCACTGCTGTCCATGCTTGACATTTCATGTCAACTATAACGATTAATCTTTTAACAGATGACATTCTGAGCCGGTTTGAAATTGGCAGAATGCTTGGTGAGGGAGGATGCGGATCTGTTTATGAAGGGAAACGCTTGGAGGATGGCCTTGAGGTATAGTCATTTTCTTACAAGATTTAGCAAATTCTTTTGTCTCACTATATCCATTTCAAGCTCTTTATTGTATATTATGTTCACTATGTAGTGCAATTGACATGTTGTTAAATGCAATTGTAATAGGCTAAATGTTTTGTTTTGTTGATCAGGTGGCAGTGAAATTTGTCAAAAAGTCAGAGAGCATGGAATACATCAACATTGTAAGTAGGCTACACTCACTGTGTTTTGACTGTTTTCAATTTAGAACATTAAACATAAAATTTTTCCAAAACTGGACAAAAATTCTTATTCTGAAAAATTATAAAAATCCTCCAACTAAAGCCTAGTTCACACTACATGATTTTAAAACGTCGGACTGAACTGTGCGGTTCACACTACATGACTTGCTCTCTGAGAAATCAGGAGTGTTCAAGTTGTTGAGCTGTTCACACCACACGACACAACATGATTGATCCGCAACAGGAGGTAACGCACTACACGAGTTGACAACAACTCTGTCACCCAACGATTCCATCTTGTCTACAAATCTGTCTAATGTATATCTTGACGCGAAACAGCACGCGCGCCAATACACAGCGAAGAAGAACACAACACGCGAATATGGACGTCAGACAGAAACTAGTGCTGCAAACTGTTTGCGCGATGATTTGCTCTGAGAAAAAACGCCAAAAAAGAAAAAATAAGAGAGTATGGGCGAAAGAGTGGATATGCTTACGGGAAGAGCATGTCTGTGCTACAGAGAGAGTTGGAGGTGAGTACAGCATGTTTATATCGGAGATGTAGCTGCATGATTATGTTTGGCTGGCGGCAAAAATCGCGTATTAACCCGCGTATTTACCCTACGTATTTACCGCGTATTTATTTACTTGCTCTGATTGGCTTTTGCTCATGACATCAGTGAGATTGAGTCGTGCGACAGCTCTGGATATCTAGCATGCTAGATATTTTTCTAGGCTCGGCGACGCGTCTGCGAGGCGTCTGCGAGCGTCTTTGATGCGTTGTTGGCTCTTTCATACTAACAGATTGGCGAGTGTTCATCGCCCGCTAATCCCCCGCGATTTGCACGCGATAACACCCTGACCTGTCGGCGAGCTCAACGATTTGCAAATTGGGCTTAAAATCATGTAGTGTGAACTAGGCTTAACAAGTATCTTTCTTCCAGCCTGGTCATCCCGCACCCATCCCATTAGAGGTCAGTCTGTTAACCCTTGTTAATAGGCGCCCCAAAGTTCAAGAGATTATTGAGCTGCTGGACTGGCAGGACCAGCCTGACCAATATATCATGGTATTGGAGCGTCCCTCACCCGGCAAAGATGTGTTTGATTTTTTGGATCATCACGAAGGCATCCTCAATGAGGAAACGGCACGGTTTATCAATGCGCAGGCAACAATGGCCGCTCACATGTGCTGTCACCGTGGAGTTTTCCACAGTGACATTAAGGTGGAGAACCTGCTGATCAACACAGAAACACTTGAGGTCAAACTGATTGACTTCGGGTGCGGGGATTTCCTGCAAGAGTCCGCCTATGAAATCTTCTGTGGTATGTATTATGAATCAAGTTTTGAAAAGAGTTTTATTTTTAAAATTTAGACAAATATGTTCTCACTAAATATGTCGCCTCACGCCTGGTTTGGCCATGGATTGATCTCACTTTTAACGCTCCACAATTGTGAATAAAAACAATTGAATTATTTATTTACTCTAATGGATAACGAAGGTGATGATACACGGGGCAACTTTTTTGAGCAATGTTGCTCGGGCGCTTTCCCATTGAGAATGGGCAACAAATTTCTATCTGGATACTTTAGATCGGTCGTGGGCCCTGTGTCTCACCTGGTCGCCCGTTGACGGCAACATTGCTCAAAAAGTTGCCCCGTGTATCATCACCTAGAGAAAACATGCTATGGGATTTCAAGCTTACCCATCACACAAATCTCTTTCTTTCTAGGCACAGATGAGTACTGCCCACCTGAGTTCCACACAGAGGGCAAGTACCACGGTAAACCAGCTACTGTGTGGTCTCTGGGAGTGCTCTTATTCCTATTGGTGTGTGGACACTTTCCAGAACCCAAAGACCTGGAGATGATTCATGACGACATCTGGTCTGAGCCTGGTTTGTCAAACGGTAAAATGGCATTCATCACAAAAAAGTTGATCAATTGTAATTCTAAATCACCAAAATAGAACAAATGAAACAAAGAGGTAAAAGCAACACCAAAACCAGATAGCTTTATAAAAGATGGCTGTTTGAATTATGCAGGAATTCTTCCTGATTTTTTGACCGTACAGTAAAGCATAGTCTAATCTTACATCTTAATACAAAGACAGCAGGTGTAAAGTTTAAGGTAATAATCTGACTCTCTTCCATCGTTCTCTTGCACAGAATGCTGCCACCTGATTCGATCCCTCCTGCAGAAAAACCCAAGCCGGCGGATTGGTTTGGGGAAAATCATTTTCCACCAATGGTTTAAGGTATTGACCCTAATAAGCTAAAAATGAATTTGGATATATATTAATATTTGGAAGACACCTTTTTGTGCATTTGTTTTATATGTTCTTAGTTTATTGGGATATGGGAAGAAATCAAGGTCAAATCTCTTCTATGTGTAATGTAGGTATATCATCAGCCTGTTAGTGAGGGAAGTGATAGTAAGGAGAGACAGAAGAGGAAGAGTAGTTCTGGAGAGCTGCTCCCTCTTCACTGGAGCTGCAGCTCAGGTCAGGGTCAGAAAGTGGAGGATCAGATCACTGCAGCCACTAGTGAGAGACACGCTGAGGGTAAATCCAATGACCAGTTGAGAATATCTAAATGTTTTCTGTTTATTAGCGCTCTGTACATCATAAAGTCTACATCATTTTCAGATAGATTAATGAAAACCACGTGTCATTCATTACAATATGTTAAAACTCCACACCATCACACATTTTATCAAAAATCAGTTGAAGTTAGATCAAGGCCATGACGCGAATTTCATTCCAAGGCATGTCATATCTTTAAACACAGATGAAACCAAGCGGACATCTTTTATCACTGGCCGAAAGAGAAAACAAAGTTCTCGCAGTGCTCAGGTTTACGACTCCCATGAGAGCACATCCTCAACATCCAGCACTGATGTGGCTGAAAACCATCAGCATTTTAGTGTTGATGAGGAAAATGAGATGCGAATGAGGAAGAGGAAGAGGATGGATAGTTTTTAGAAGGTGCCGTCTCTTCATTACCGTAACTGGAGCGAAGATACATGATAGACATGCTGAGGGTAAATCAGATGACCATCTAAAAATGCGTACCTGTTTTCTGTTTACTAGAGCTCTGTACATCATGAAGTCTGCATAATGTTCAGTTATATATAAGTTTACATTATTGGTAACTTGATTAATTCGGTGAATTTTTCTGTTGCCTAGGATGAAGTGCCATTAATTACCATATGTTACAAATTCACACCATCACACATTATATCAAAATTCATAATAAAATGTTTAAAGGACATGTCTAAATATTTAAACAGATGAAACATTGAAGAACTTTATTTTTTGAAGAATTCATGTAGTAACCGAAGAATCACCATAATATGAATATGCAGTGTTTAATTATTTGTTTGAAACATGCTTTTGTTTGATATTCCCTGCTTTAGATCAAAATTATCTACAGGACAGTGCCTGTGCTCTAGAGGATCATGGTCTTCAGGAAACTCTATCCAGTGGTCTTGAAGTCGTTCCTCCTGCTAATCAGCAGGTTCAAACCCCTCCAGCTCCAGTCCACCACAGTCCAGCACCAGGTCACAGAGTGGACGTGACAACTGAGGGTGAGTTTACTGACATATCTCAAACATTACTCTCACTGCTGTCCATGCTTGACATATCATGTCAACTATAACGATTAATCTTTTAACAGATGACATTCTGAGCCGGTTTGAAATCGGCAGAATGCTTGGTGAGGCAGGATGCGGATTTGTGTATGAAGGGAAACGCTTGGAGGATGGCCTTGAGGTATAGTCATTTTCTTACAAATGATCTTTCTTCCAGCATGGTCATCCCGCACCCCTCCCATTAGAGGTCGGTCTATTAACCCTTGTTAATAGGGGTCCCAAAGTTCAAGAGATTATTGAGCTGCTGGACTGGCAGGAGCAGCCTGAACAATATATCATGGTCTTGGAGCGTCCCTCACCCAGCAAAGATGTGTTTGATTTTTTGGATCATCACGAAGGCATCCTCAATGAGGAAACGGCACGGTTTATCAATGCGCAGGCAACAATGGCCGCTCACATGTGCTGTCACCGTGGAGTTTTCCACAGTGACATTAAGGTGGAGAACCTGCTGATCAACACAGAAACACTTGAGGTCAAACTGATTGACTTCGGGTGCAGGGATTTCTTGCAAGATTCTGGCTATGAAAGATTTTGCGGTATGTATTATGAATCAATCTTGTAGTTTGGTACTTAAGTTCTAGTGACAAGTTAAATTGGTATGACATCTCACTTTTGAGGCAGCATTTTTTTAAATAAAATAAAATAACACTAGAAATTTTTACTGAGAAAACATGCTATGGGATTTCGGACATCAGACAAATCTCTTTCTAGGCACAGATGTGTACTGCCCACCTGAGTTCTACACAGAGGGCAAGTACCACGGTAAACCAGCTACTGTGTGGTCTCTGGGAGTGTCTGGTCTGAGCCTGGCTGGTCAAACGGTAAGATGGCATTCATCACAAAAGAGATGATCAATTGTAATTTAAATCATACAAAGAAATGAGAAAAAAAAGTAACGTCCAAACCAAGTGGCTTTAAAAAAAAATCGGATTACATGGATAATACAGGAATTCTTCCTGATTTTTTGACCGTGCAGTATAGAATAGTCAAATCTTACAGTTTAATACAACGACAGCAGGTGTAAAGTCTGTCCAAGGTAATAATCTATTTTCTATTGTTCTGCACAGAATGCTGCCACCTGATTCGATCCCTCCTGCAGAAAAACCCAAGACATTGGTTTGAATTGAGGAAAATCCATCCACATGAATGGTTTAAGGTACTGAGCCTAAGATCAGCTACAAATGTTAAGCACATATTCACTGTTCATTTTAAAGATTTTAAAAATGTTTTCTTCAAATTGTAATGTTTTTTTGTTTCAGGTTACTACATAAGACATGAAGACGAATATGTAAATAGTGCAAATCAATTAGAAACTTTATTTGCACTATTTACTGCCACAGTTCTAAAGTTCCTTGAAAGTTCCTCGAGTCAGCTCAGCATCTGGTGGCCCGACACAAGTGGCCATCCCTCCATGTCTTAGCTGGCGACCCTTGGCTTGCAGCAGTAATATTAGCATCTGATGATATTACTTGCCTAGGAACAGTACAAAACTTCCGTCACAGCAGACTGTATGGCAGAGCTGCATGTAATGGTCAGAATTCCTCCCGAAAGTTCCTGTGAAAGCTGCTTGCACTGGAAGGATCTTGCACTGGATGTCACAGAAGTTCCAGTTTTTGGCCACTCTGATTAGCATCTAGCAGGCTGATATGTGTGGTCCCACAATGCTTTAGCAACTTTGTAGCCCTGGTAGTGGTAGCATCTGGCTCCATGTTTTGAGACAGTAATATTTGCATCTGGTGACCACATGTAAATGCAATGTAGATAGTGTAAATTATATTACAATTCTTTTATTTGTTTCCGATCAAATAGTTTTGACTGAGGACAAAGAAAATTTTAATAACTTTTATATTTTTATTTAACCTTTGTACCGAATTGTTTGTTTGTTTGCTATTGTATATGGATATACACTTCTTATCAGTGTTTAATGGCTGTTATTGTTCAATAAATTATTTTCAATAAATTATATTGGCATACCTGATCTTGAGAAATGGTCTGTATGTTAGTGGTGGACATTTTTCAGTGGCTTTGTTGCAGGTTACGTTGACTTGACCCTAGAGGATGATAGACACAGGTAATCACATGCTCTCTCTCTCTCTCTCTCTCTCTCTCTCTCTATCATAATACTCTACTCTTAAAAAAAAAAACTCTAACTCTTCTCTACTAATACACTAATTGTTTTATTGAAGCAGCCCAAGCTGTCATTGCTACTAGTTCTAAAGTGATGCACCAATTACATTTGACGTTCTGAACTTCACAAAGGGATAGCAATCATGTTTTAAATCAATCTCTTAGTATTATGACCAGTCAATGATGAAACATTATGCCTTTTTTATATCTCTAGATCATCACATACAAACCATCTTTCATTCTAACTGAAACCACTTTACTTGCATTTATTTCTTCCCCCACAAGTAATCAATGGCTCAATGGCTCTGTTTCTCAGGAAAGTTACTAAACTATAACAGTAGAAACTATGTTAGTTAACTATAACAGTACTTACTAAACTATATAAGAAACAGACTAACTAGACTAGACCTTATTCCGAGCATCGCCTTAACAGGTATGAAAGCAAGCCTTTGAGGAACAGACTTACCGTGTTTTCAATGGCATCCAGGGGAAAAGCTGTAAAGACGCTAACGTTAGATCACTTATCATTTTCCACAGCTCATGTTGTCCGGAGTTTTATGTCTACTTAAGTTTCTTGGAACGATATTTTTGCAGTGTTTCGTCGGCAGAATTATCCAAAAACACCTTAAATAATAGAACAACCCACTGAAGAGATCTATCTCACAGACTCGCGTTCCTTCCCGTTAAAAATCAAAGATGGCGCTGCTGTTAAGACATTTAAAGACCCCCTGTGGCGAAAATCCAGTTTTCATGTTGTTTATATATTTCTATGTGGTGTAATATGCCTTGAAACAAACCATCTGCAAAGTCATAAGTCATCACCATTGTTGAGTATTTTCTTCTTAAAATTGCAGTGAAAAAAAAAAATTCTTTTACTGTCTATGGCAGTGAACCAAATAAGACTGTCAAAAAGGCGATTTGAAATCGCTGGTGTTTCTGACGTCACAGACTACCTTGTAACCAATCAGGTAAACGTGTTATCGCCAACGAGTGGATCTCTGAGCTGGTGCAAGTGAGTGGAGGCGGACCAATTTAATTTGCATATTCAAGGAAAAAAACGTTTAAATATGTGATTTTGGTGATCAAAGATGACTAGGTTGACTTTAAACAGCAGTTCGCACATACTGTAAAATGTTTCCCATTAAAAGTACCATAAAATAGTCGAAAACATTTTTTTTATAACAAAACAAATTAAACATATAAAGTATTACCCAATTTTTTTTAAAACTGACCCTCCGGGAGTTCACAAGGGAGCACTAGGGGTCCGTAGAAAAGTTCAGAGATAAACAGTGTAAATAATAATAATAATAATAATTAATATAATATATTTTATTAAAATAAAAAGTGATTAAATAAAATATATAATATAGAAATATAAATACATAAAAATACATGTTCTAGTATTATAGTAAGTAAAACAAATAATATAAAGTAAAATAAACTATGTATTATGGTTTTGCAAGGTCCTACAACGCCAGCCTCATTAGAACTTGTTGCAATACTAAGATTGAATATTTGCATTAATACAAACTATGATATTATCATTTTTTAGAACTGGTGACATTAGCATTATTCAGGATCATATGTCTAGCTCAATGACAGCTCAGTCACGCAACATTTCTTCTTGAAAGATGAAGCAAAGTTCTTCATAGACTTTGTGATTTATTTCGAGGCTGAAAAAGGCTTGCTGCACAGAAAGGATCTCAAGAGCCACTGGGAACTATAACTGTTGTTTTATCTGGTCCTGGAAGAACTGAGGGACCCCGTGTGGAGAGACTGCATGCAAAGACACTACACCTCTAGTACAGACAAGAAACGCACAGGGCTCGTGCAGAAAGGATCAAGACTGTAATGTAATGTGTATGATTTTTATTTACACATTACAGTCATTCTTAATTAGACTGCTTGCTTTAAAAAAAAATATATATATATAGTCGCTTTAATTGCAAATGTAAGCTCAGTTTTTTTTTATCTTTACATAAAAAGCCTTAATTAATTAACTATTTTAAGATAGTAAATTTACCCAACAGATGGAATCAAGCATTTTTAGAGTGTATTTGCAACCAAATGTGAACATAATATTTTATAAGAATGGAATTAAATTTGAAGTATTTTTCTCTCACAGTTATCTAAAAAAACCCTGATTAAAATAACCTTGATACTTGGGCTCTTGATTTCTAAAACATTGTGTTGTGTAACCACTCCACCTACTGGAGAAACGTAGATTCGTAGACATGCAAAAAATTCAACGTACAAAAATAAAAGTCCCTCAAAATAAGTCTCTCCGCTCTCTTAAACCGAATGATTGTATTAATGTATTTATTGTAATTATATTATATTGTTTAAAATAAATTTATTAAACTAATAATAATAATAACTCATCCCATAATATGCATGACCTGAGAGCGCGCTCTTCGAGTAGCCAACAATCGTGGCATTTTTAAACACCTGTTATAATCAGAAATTAATCACGAACACAGAGCCTTCAGAAATTCATATGATATAATACAATTTACAAAAACAAAAATGTACTTTTTATTGTTCAGGAAGAGGCGCCATTTACTGTCAACCAGCAGTAAATGTGTGTTTTGTATGTGTGTACCTTTGTAAAATTGTACCTTGGTAACCCTGGTTTATGCCCAATAATAATTACTACAATTGTAGTAACTACTGTAAAAGTATAAGATATATTTTATCTTCTTATAACAGTACTACAAACTTACAGAACCCACATGTAAATGTGTTAAATCTCTATGACACATGTGGCGGCTTACCACAGCGTTGTTGTTAATATCTGTAGCAGCTGTGGTATTTTGACGTCAACTATAGTTACCACGTTGAACCCATAACTTAAACGCTTGTGTCATTATGCTACTGGACTTTTCAAGTATGTAGGGAGGGCAAGTTCAGACTGAACTATGGGTGTGACAAAAAGAAAATAGGCGTTGCTTTTGCCATTCAGGAGTAAAATGCAGAGGACAAGCAAGACGAGATTTTGAAGGCTAGTTACACCAAGAAAGCTGTGTCGATTCGGATCCAATTGTGTGTATGTCTATACGGACTCCAGTTGAAAGACGAAACGACTCCGAATCTTTTGGATATAAAAAGACCTGTAACGTTACATGGACTTGTCATGAAAAGACGAGAAACGGATTCATCGTAAGGTATGTTTATGATATATGAACCAGCAAGTGCCCAGATTTCACGTTTGGTTTGTTTACACGCATCGCAGACGCGACGCGGCAAACTGGAGCTCTCCTATTAAAATAAAGGATTCCACGCGTTTGCAGTGTTGACATTTGTTGATTGTGATGGGAGCTTTCTGATATGTCGTGTCGCCTCTTTCATGTAACGCTAGTCATGAGCTTCTCGAGTCTTACTTGTGAGTTGACTCGTTTGTTACAAAGGTAAAGCAGAACTTTGGTTATATTTTAACCATTAAACTTGGTTAACAGACTGAGTAGTTTTTAACAACAAACACTGCTTCTCTGATGCAAAAATACAGTAAGAAAGCAATTATAGTACACATTAATTTATGCTGTATTATTGTAGTAGGCTACTGCACATTATTACCTAGTACCACAGTATTAATGTATTACATTTTTTATTAGTATCTATCTATCTATCTATCTATCTATCTATCTATCTATCTATCTATCTATCTATCTATCTATCTATCTATATATCTTATGTATGTTTATTCTATCTATCTATCTATGAGCTGAGTAGATGTTTGTTGAGTTCTCATAGAATAGATAGACGGATAGATAGCGATAAACTGAATATATTTATTCTTACATTTAATTGAATATTTTTGTCCATTCTTTTTGTTTTATCTTTTAGGCCTCTGGCATTCTCTATATCTTCCTTTCATTCTTTATTTTAAAATTCAGCATAATGATGCGCAAGTACAGCTCAGTGAGTGCGTTGTTAGACCTGGACTACTTGCCCTTGGGACAGGTGGATAGAGATGGGACCCCGGGCACCTCGGATGATGATACGGTTGGGGCCTCAGCATCCTATCCTTGCACCCCAGATGCAGTGTCGGGAAGTGATGAAAAGGGGGAGCTTAACAGAGATCACAGCATTAGTGTGGAAAACCTGGTCGGCTTGGAGAAGGAATCTGGTTTGCTGAGAGTTACAAACCTGAATGAGAGCTTTAAAGCTTACAGTGACAGCCAGCTCGCTGCTAATGCCAAAGGCAGCTTTGAGAGTATGGGAAAGTGTGATGCCATGCACTCTTCGTCATCCTCACTGAAATCTAACCATATGTCCAACTCCCCAAAACCACCTCATTATCACCGACAGCAAGCTCGAGCCAAACTGGCTGCTGCTAAAATACACCTTAAAAGTTTGTTTGGACAGGTAAGTTTGGAGACTTTATTTAGTTTTGTTAATGAAATTGTTTGCATAAAAATCTTTAATGTGATTACTTTCAGCTGACATATTGATAAATTGATTTTATCAGGACTTTGCTCTAAAGATTTTTGTTCTGATCCAGTCAACATGTTTACTGGCATCACCAGTCGTCCCTTAAATTAAAAAATATATCAAATTACTGCCAATGTATTGCATCTTTGATTACTGAAAGTATTAATTGATTTTTTTAAATCAAAATGTATTTCAAAATTCCAAACACATATGGAACATAAATCAAAACTACAATGAACTATTTACAAACAGATACCATGAAAACAGACCATAATAAAATAAAAGTATTTATTTAATTTAAAAAAATCTTACTGATTGCAAACTTATGAATAGTAGTGTCTAGTGTATTTTCAAATATAATTTTTTTACAAACATTTTTTTGTTTAAATATATTTACAACAAATCATTAATGTTTTTAATTTGCAGTTATACCCGTAATATAGCTCAAAACCTTATTGATTCATTTATCATTGTTCACCCTTTCTAACTGATTAACTGGGGAGGTGTGTGTGTGTGTGAGGGGGGGGGGGGGGGGGGGGTTCTCCCACTAGGCCTGGGCCATAGAGCCATCTTTATTGTTGAGCCTTGTTTATGTTTTGTACATTACATACATGCATGTATTTCGAATACATTAGGAACAGCAGGGCTTCAGCTCCAGCATATATGCTGTTTATTCAGAATTTACAAGCCAAGTGTGATGAAGTGAAAAGTCAGGAGTGCTTTTGTATTACACAATTAGTAAAGTTCAGTTTGAATCAGTGCTATCCTTTGAGATATAATGTTGCTTTGTCCAAACAGTGAAAGAAGAAGCAAACACTGAAAGGGGAACTGAATGTTCTCCAAGGCAATCACACTATTGATGCAAAATGTTTTTTTTGTGTGTTTTTTTTAATCTACAATATTGTGGCAAGAAATCACAACAGACACTGTGGAACTAAAAAAACTTTCATATTTTGCCATCTTATAAATCTGGCATTGTCAGAATGTTTTCCGTGACGTAACACCTTCATGACATTTGTTTAAGTCATGGATCATTTGTGTAAATTACACTTCCTTAAAGTTTCAAATCAAGTCAGTTATCTTCATGGCAGTGTTATGCATATCAGTGACCTCTTATTTTTTCACACAAGGGTTCACCGCACTCCTCGCATTCAAATTTGACAAGTGCAGAGCACAGAGAGAACATAACCAGGTAAAATCAGTCATCACAGCAAACAATCAAGGCACATATTTCCTCAATCTCATGTGGATTTTCTCCACTTTTTGTTTTGCTTTTGGCCTATTCTCTGTCCGCCACTTGCAAAACAACCCCTACCCAGCCCCTTATTTTGGCCACTGATTCCACACTTTTTTATGTTTTTGCTAGATATCTTTGTCACATATCCTCTAACCCTCTCTGTTTCTCTCAGTGCTAAAGAGAGGCGCTCTCGAAAGCCTTTCCTCAGGCAGTGGAGTCAGGTGGGCCACGCCAAAGCTCAATTCAGCAGGAAGGAGATGGAAAATTGGGCCAAGTCCCTTGATGCTTTGCTGGACAGTAGAGGTGAGCGCTCAGTCATTTGTTTTTAAACTGCTTGACTCGCCAGGCAGCTGGTCAGAGGACTCTTGCGAGACATCATAGCGTCACATGGAAAAGGAAAGCTGTTGTTCTACTAACTTTGACCTGGAACGCTGTTCTCGGAAATCGAGATATTTGTGGCCAACTGCCCGCCCATGCTTGAAACGTTGTTTTAATGAAAATTAGTGCAGACAGAGCGGACCATATACTGTCTGATATTGTGTCGTTTTTTAATATGCACTACTGTTTTTTTTTTAAAGATATTACAACTTGAATTCAGCAAGGATGCATTAAATTGATCAAAAGTAACATTTACAGTGTTACAAAAGATTTCTGTTTCAAATAAATGGCTGTTCTTTTGAACCTTCTATTCATCAAAGAATCCTGAAAAAACTAAATCATGGTTTCCACAAAAATATTAAGCATCACAACTGTTTTCAACATTGATAATAATAAGAAATGTTTATTGTGCACCAAATTAGCATATGGAATAATTACACTAAAGACTAAGCCGCTTTGCCATCTTGTGTTAGAGGCCGTTCATACAGAATGTGTTTTTCCATTCCACTGCACTACTTTTCCAATATTTTTCTATGTAAAACGGACGTGTTTGACCGCTCGCATCTCGCGTCATTTTCGCGCATGACACAACATTCTAAAAACGTGGCGCTCAAGTTAAGTTAAACTTTTTAAAAACACATCTCTAGACCTTGCACTTTTTTTTCGTTCCACTGACCTGCGTCTTGCATTTTTAACAGCAAAAACGCGTTCTGTGTGAGCCGGCCCTAACGTCCCTGATATACTTCAAGCGAAATCGAAGAACGAACTGATGTGACGTAATTTCGAACAAAATCAGGCCAAAATAAACTTTGGGAAGTTTGAAACGGCTTGCCAAAGCGAAGTTTCCGGAAAAGTTCGCTATGGCTGGTTAACACCTTTGTACTCCCATTGGTCCGTGGCGATTATGTAATAGGTAGGTGTGCGCGGAGACTCCACCTTCTTTCATGCTTTTCCAGGTCATTTCTCCTCATGAGTCAGATGTCCGTGAGTAAAAACATAAACACACTGGAGAGCCGCTTTATAGTAAAATATGCAGTTGTACTTCTGATAAAACGAGACACTGACACTGGTTTTCTTGTTTAATACGGTAAAGCTGCTTGAATTTTAGCAATCTATTGTTTAAAGTGCTATTTAAATAAACGTGACGTGACTTTACTGGAGTACCGAATTGCAGAACCGGCGCAAACATATCCACATTGCTACGATGATCAGATGCTTTTCTTATGCTTTATTAACAATGCTTGCTGTTTTCTCAATATTGTTGTGTTCATTTTGTTATTGAGAGGAAAGTTCACAGGCCTTTATACTGTGTTTTTGGTCAAATGAATGCAACTTTTGTGCGGTAATGTAGGTTAGCTTGGTGTGTGGTCAGAACAATTCTGTGGTTCTGTAGTGAAACCCATCTATTGCATCATTGAAACACCCTTGAAACTGCTTCCTCTTAACATTGAGGAACCACTTTCCTGTGTAGCTTCAGGCACGGGTTTCCGCAGAATTCCCTAACGACATAAAGCGATATGAAGAAACGAGATAACGAAATAATGGGCTTTTCCTCTAGAGGTTGAGAGCTCTGACGTACAATTTCACTGATTAAACCACCTAGATTTTTACATTTTCAGAAGGAGATGTGAGTGGTCCTTCCCTATGAAAAGTGTACAGCATGATGGCAGGATTTTGTGAGTGGTTGTAAAAAAAAAAACGAGACCAGCCACAAGGACTCTTAATATGATTCAAGTCCCTTGAGTGAAAGTGTAGGTAAACCTTGTTAGTCAGATCTCTTAGAAAAGTAGTAGCACTCCTCTTCTCAGCAAACCACATAATTTGAAGCATGATTCATGTTCTTGGCACAAAGTGTTGATGTTTAGTTCTTTACTGTATATGGCTAGGGGCAATAATAATATTTGCCATAGAAAGCACCACTAATAATTATAGCTGACCTCAAATTTGAGAATGACATGGCCAAACAGTAAAATACAACTTTAAGCTTACATTATTAGTGCACCTTGTGATGTATAAACAGTGGACTAATAATGGACATTGTTACGCTTGTCTTAACACCAGACGTCATGTTTCCAGTGATTTGTTATATTATTATAATTAAAAGGACTTAATGATTAACAGCATCTTTGATGGTATTACACGCTTTGTTGCCATTTTTTATTTCTGTTCTCACCCATAACCGGAAGTAATTGATCAGTGTGACAGACCTCATAAAATCTAATGATACACTGATACACAAGTAGCACATTTTGCAGTTACAGTGAAGACTGTTTGGACAGAGGATAAGATGGAGTTAGGAATCCAATCCATTCTGTCACTGCTATAGCTAATTTAGAAACTAATTCTCTCCATACACACTTAATAGGTATGTGCTTAATAGATAATATAAATCCCCATATTCTTCAGAGAGGGCACTTTTAGATATATAACTGTTATTAATATTTTAAATTATACAGTATCATCATTTTGACAATATGTTAAATTCATATTCAATTTATTGTGTGAAATTATTATAAACCTATTTTAATTACCAAGACCATCATATTTTAATCTGTTAAAATAAATCGACCTTGCTATCGCATGTATTTCCCGCATTACAAAAAAGCAACATTTCTTAAAATTGTGACACCAAATAAGTAACATCCATGTTTCTACAACATGATGGAAAGAGAAGTAAACAAAAATCGCATTCCATTTTGCAATCTTAACACAAATTATAGTGTTATAGTATAATTTATTGAAAATAAGTTTATCAGTTACTAAAATTTGACTTTTTATAGCTTCTTAGCATATTAAGTTCAATATTTGTGCCATATTTATTTATGCCAGCGCATAGGGTCATGCTAGTGTGGATGATACAGCATTTAATTTAGCATTTAAAGCTTTTTTTGAATCGTGTGGTGGGTCTGTTTTGGTGTCTGGAATGGTTATGTTGGAACACCAGTATGTTGTAACTACAGAGCCCTGTCCCCGTCCTACTTCTATTTTCTCACTTCAGAGTGTCGCAACCCCGCAGTTCATGGGTTTTGAGAAAATCAGAGGGTAGGAAGGTATGTGGTGTGAGATAAACCCTCAAGATTTCAACGTCCAAAGCTTTTCCTTCTCTGATTTTTGTTGCAAGTGCTACTGTATGTGACGTGTGTGGGTGTATGGCAGAACATGCATGTGAACGTGTCATCTGAGCCTCTACCCCTCCCATTTGTAAACAGAAATAGCTGTTTTTTCCAAATGTTCGTAAAGGTTCTTTCTCCTCCTCTCATCTCACGTGTCCTTTAGTGGGAGTCACAGTCTTTGAAGCATTTCTGCGATCTGAGTTCAGTGATGAAAACCTGCAGTTCTACTCGGCCTGTGAGCAGTACAGGCAGTCGTCCAACAAATTCAGCCTGCATAGGAGGGCAAAAATGATTTCTGAGACTTACATCCAGCCAGGTGCTCCCAGAGAGGTAGATTTGTCTAAATTTAGCTGTCTGTTAACTGTGTAAACAAATATTTCACCTTACATGCCCAAGCTGCTCTTTCTCATACAATGTAAATAAATGGGGACTGGGGCTTCTGAAGTACAAAATGACAAAAAATAAATAAAAACACTATAAAAGCACCATAGAAATAGTCAATATGACACGTACATTATATTCCAAGTCTTCTGAAGTCTGAAAATTTTGTCAGGTTTTATGTGTGCCAAATTTGAATTAAACTGAATCTCATGGACTGATTTTCAACTTCATTTTTTTTTGTGCAAATTCCACAAACGTCAAATTGAAATTTTAGTCCTTTCCTCGCAAAAAAAGAGGACTTCAGATTAAATCTGAAGACTTGAAGAAAGATAGCAAATATTTTGTATAATTAAAAATAAAAGTGATTAAGAATTTTTGTGTCATTTTTGGAGATTGACAGTCCCTGTGCCTTTTATAAAACCAAAGTAAATTTCTGTCCTTTCCTCTCACAAATCTGTTATATGACTTCAGAAGACCAAAAAAAAACAAACATTTTTGTATAATTTAAAAAAGAAACGAAATTAATTTAAAAAAAAGTTGTTGTCATTTTTGGAGCTTGACAGTCCTAGAGCCTATTAAAGCATAGAACACTTTGGACTTCCTTCAGAATGTCATTCTTGTTTGAACTACTCTTGATTAGCTGTTTTGTGTGAATATTTGTGAATTACACATTTTTTTCCATTACTTTTAGGTGAATCTGGACAGTAAGACAAGAGAACTGACCATAGAGCTCCTCAAAGCCCCCTCTCACACTTCCCTCTCACATGCCCAAAAGCGCATCTACTTCCTCCTGGAAACGGACTGTTTCCCTCGTTTCCTCCAGTCACAGATCTACTTAACACTACTGAGGGATTCGTACTAGAACAAGATTGGGCGGAGTGTCCAATAAGAGCGAGGTCGTCCTAAAACTGTACAGACATCATGCCTGGACTGTAAGACAGGAGACCGCAAACATGTCTCTGTGAGAACTTTTGATGAAAAAAAATAATCGTAACTACTGAAGACCGTTTTAGTTAAATAAAAAGGGAAACCGATGAGCAGGGTTGATGTCTTGAACTTAAATGTGTCTAAAAGGTATTGCAATGGGGATTGAGGTGCTAACATTTTACGAGTTTGATTTGGGCTTTTCTCAGTTGCTAGACTGAAAACATTACAGGTTGATAAGGACGACTATAAATGACGTGTTGACAACAAAGGGAAAACACGTCTGGCAAGAATGGGCTGTTCAGTGAAAGCTCAAGCACTCATTGTGGGTGACATCAGGGTCAAACCATTTTCTGACTCAGACTTATTTCTAGAATTTACTTTCCTGTAAATAGTTTTCTAATATAGTTAAATACATATTTAAACAAAACGTCAAGATCCCACTGACAAAATTAAAATAGGCAGTTATCTAAATAAGTAATATGAACAGTACTTTATGAGTACTTTAAATGAAAAAACGTATTTGCAGTCTTTACAGATGGCCAGTTCTTTACTGGTTTGTGTTTAAAATTATATTGTAAACCATGTGCATTAGCATAGTGTTGTATTATTTTTATGTTTTTTACTTTATGGTTACAAATTGCACATTTAAGCTGTGCACATTCATTCATTTGAAGAAAATGTGACTAGAAATTGAAATCAAAGGTCTGCCACTGAGTTTGGCCCAAAGATTTTTTTTTTTTTTTAAATCAAGTGGTGTGAACTTTTTTTTGTTTTGTTGTTAACTGTAAAATTTTGTGAATGTCACACATACTTAAGTTGGGAAATGTGACCTGTTGACAGGTTTAAAATGTGGAACCTGCTTAAGCAGGAATGGACGCCAGCACTTAAACCATTCCAATAAGCACACCCACATTTCTGTGGCATCAGATGAAGAGGAAATGATCCGAGAAGCACTGTAGTATTATTACTGTGCACAAACACCATATACACATTCAAAATCACGTCATTAAAATGTCTGCTTGAACATGAAGAGGAAACTTTTTAAACTGAATATTCCAGATGAACACGCATATTGAAAAATATCCGTCATATGAGTCTGGGTTGTCCACTTCAGACTGAAAAGATGTGAGGTTGTGTATGTACTCATACCCCTTTTTTAGTGTTTGTTGATGATGTCTACTGTGACGGAGACATTTAGACGGTACATGTATCATAACTTAAGACATGATATTAGGAGCTGCATGCACTAATGTCCTTGGTCAAATGTTTCCAAGGGTTTAATCTGTGTTTATAAGTATATTTCCACAAGGGTTTGAGGTAATTATATGATCATTGTATAAGAATGAGCATCAGCTTCACTGTAAAAGTATTTGTTGTTTGAGAGCAGAGATCTAAATTAATCTAACAGAACAAATTTCAACAATTTCATTTAATTTTCCATGGAAACAAAACTGTACTTTTGCATAGACCTGTTTTTGAAAAACATTATAAATGATCAGATTATAAAATTGTGATTAAAAAAAGCACAAGCCATACAATTAATTGCTGATGTTTTTATAAATAGAACTGATTTAAAAAAATAAAAAGACTTACAAGCACAAATTTAATGGAGTTACAAATAGCTGCTAATGTTATTTTCATTAAAGGTCTTTTTCACTTTTGTGGTTTATTAAAAATTATTTTAGTCATTTACCCCCATTATTGTTCTTACTTCTATCCTAGCTTCTTTTGCAATGTCCAATGGTTAATTTCTAAAAATATTCCAGCTTCAATGGCGTCCTGTCACCAGGGTCGCGTGCTGCGATACTCTTGTTTCTGCCGGACCCACTGCGCCGTACAGCGGCTCTCCCCAACCGTCCAAGACCATCCGCCACTCGAGATCTCGGCCGCTCCACCTTTCCTCCAGTCCTCTTCTCTGTTCAGTGACACTTTGGCCTTCAGGTCGCTGCATCGCTCTCCATTGCGTTCTGAGGGTGCTATGGAGGTCTGCTCCAGAAGATGATCTTTCTTGGGGGCAGCAAGTGTTGGAAGGGCGACAACCTGGCCTTGAAGATTCGGTCTGGAAAAGAATATGAAAATCAATAAAAGCTGGAGAGCAAGAAAAAGGAAATAACAGCAGAGAAGATGATTTCAGAACAATGAAATACAAGGTCACGGCTGAGTAGAAGCAAATGAAATTTGTATCAGAAATTAATGTATCAGAAAAGAAAATGATAAAAGTAGGAACATACACATACTACATTTCCTGTCACCATAACAGGAGTTATTAGTCATCATAACTAGGCCCACACAGAACACCCCCCCCCCCCACACACACACATTTTCTGTAGTGAATGTAAATGAAAATATGTAAAATGCTACACTTCAGATACAATACACATGGTAAACTGATCTGAGAGTACTAGACTCTTAGTGGCAGGTGAGAGTATTATAATATTTGACAAAAAATACTGAACACACCAGATTTTTATATTTTCTGAAGAAAAAAAAACCCTCATAACTCACTGCCACAATCCTAGTTTGTATTCTAGTATCTAGATCCCTTCTTCAATGCAAGTCAATAGATTTTTTTTCTTTTTTTTGTTCATCCACCAAGGTAAACAAAGCTAAAAACCAATGACATTTTATGCAAACAAAATCTAGAAGAAAAAAAAGCTATAAATAGCTTAAAAAACCTTATTCAAACAATATTTTCCCTTGTAAAACATAAGTACGTAGCATACTTATGAAAATAGTACTTTTA
The DNA here is from genome assembly GCF_051911475.1 of Siphateles boraxobius. NCBI lineage: Eukaryota > Metazoa > Chordata > Actinopteri > Cypriniformes > Leuciscidae > Siphateles > Siphateles boraxobius. The sequence continues at coordinate 12,495,349 of NW_027508975.1, forward strand.
TGGAAATAATACTTAAGTGCAAACTAAACGTATTGTTTTCCGACAGTTAACTAATACATTAAAACGTATTATAGTTTACATTTTATATTAAATGCACTTGAGGGTGCTTTTTGACCCACTTATATGATATGTCATTTCATAATTATGTCTTTGAAAAATAGTTAAAGTGTACTGCCGAATGTACTTACAAGCATTTATACAGTAGTTAACTAAAATATACTTTAAAGTTATTTGTATTGAAACTTGTATGTCGTGTATATTTGTAATTCGATTTGTAATTAAGATGTTATGTATTACATTTAAAAATACTTTAAATGTAATATATATATTGAATATCACACTACAGTTCAAAATATATTCAAGTACTTCACATATGCTTTAGTATGTTAGTCAACACATCAAGGCGCGTGTTATTTAAAGCACAAAAAATATCAAAACAATGATTTACAATGTAATTTAAAACTTTTAATTTGACATTATTACAAAGAGAGTGTGTAGAAACGTGAGCATACTCTCTTTAAGTACACTTGAGTGGCCGTTAAATTAATTAATATTATCTGCAAGTACAGATTTTAAAAATATATATACTTTAAATATTTGAAGTACACTACAAGTGCACAATTAAGCACACTTCTTTTACGCAAGGGTAGGTCGGTGGAAATTCAGGAAATTTTGATCTGCAAAAAAAACTAAAACTTATTCCATTAACAAGCATGATAGTATGAAAAGATGCAGCAAATCTGAATACTCCGGGTTAAGGGTTCAAATCTTCACCCTAGTTTTGAATTGTAATAACAGTGATGCCTAGCTGAGCAAACCTCATTAACAAACATATACACAAACAAGTTCACCAGTGCTTTCTGTGGAATTCTGTAGGCGTTGATTCTGTGGAGGCCTAGTTATTACCTCGTTATGAATCCCTGGTGTTTTCTTCAGTAATCACTTCAAATTACACATGTAAATAATACAAAGAGCAGCACCAGAAGAAACTGGCTCTCACAAAGGTTACGTGAGAAAGGTCCGACCTTTCTGAAGTGTGTTTGTGTTCCACTGCATCTGCCTTTGCCCCTGAGTCACACACTCTCTCACAGAGCACTGCTTTCAGCCCTGAGGAAGCACACACGACAGCTACTAATGGTTTACTAATGTGGTTTCCTGGGGACCATCGTAACTTTTCACGTTGCACCATGGTAAATGGTTGATTGCGGTTCAAATGGTGCATTACCTGGAAGCTTCAAGGGGTTCTGACGTTCCGCCAATAATTGCCCGAGGTCTCGGCTGTTGATATGGCGACTGTAGAGGTTGCTCCTGGCAACCAGACCCTTGTGGCTACAGGATATGAGGAAATGGACAAACAACAGGACATAGGGCCGAGGAGAATACAGAAAGGAGGGTAGGAGAGTGAAAACAGATAAATAAATAAAAACAAAAACAAAAAGAAACAAATGTGACAGAAAAAAAGGGGGACAAATAAAAACTTAATTAAACAAATGCAAACGTAAATTCAAAACTCAAGTATTGTATAAAAAAAAATTCCAGTGAAAGAGGACACAGGCAATGATTGTGTAATGTAATGGCGGCTTTTTAATCTCAGTACAGACTAACGAATATGTTGTAATGTTGCAAATTAGCATCAGATTTTGTTTTGGACATCAGAGCTGCAGTCAAACGCAGTGGCTATATTGATACTATTTATTGATTAACTATAATTTTGATTGATTGCTGAATTATGGAAGATTGTTTTCACCACAGAAGAAAAAATAAAAACTTTTTTTTTATCTCACAATTCTGACTTTCTCACAATTGCGAGTATACATCTCGCAATTCTGACTATAAAAAGTCAGAATTGCATGATATAAAGTCGCAATTGCGAGTTATAAATTCAGAATTGCAAGATATAAACCAGCAATTGTGAGAAAAAAACCTCAGAATTACGAGATATAAACTTGCAATTCTTAGAAAAAAAGTAAGTATTTTTTTCCTTAGAATTGGACTTTATATCTCGAGAAAAGTAGTCAGAATTGCAAGATATAAACTCGCAATTGCGGGGGAAAAAGTCAGAATTGCAATTCTCGCAATTTTAATTCTCACTTTTCTGACTTTATAACACATAATTATGACTTTGTACTAGTTACATTTGAAATGCAAAGCAGCTAACTTATTCTGCAGCAGTTTATTTCTGCTAAAAAAAAATCACCATCGCCATCTACAGGGCATTGAAGGTATTATCTTGTGCGCTTGGTTACATACCCAAACTTGTCAACAATGCTACTTTAGCGATAGCAGTACTGTTTTCAAAAACTTACTCTAAGTTTATGAAAACAATACCACTATCGCTAAAGTGGCCTTGTTGACAAGGAATGTTTAAGCAACACTTTCAGGCCTCCAAATATTATATATATATAAAAAATACACTAATAATGAACAACCACTGGTCAAGAGCAGCACCGTGAGGCCAAGACAAATGTCTGGTTTGAAACACAAGTGAAACCAAGGTCCTGAGGAGCTTCAGACCATTAAGTGTAGAATCTAAAACATAACATGTCAAATCCTTTACAGTGTTACAATAATTAATTGACTGAATTGAATAAATAAGAATACCTATAATTTTTTCAAATGCTTTTATTACTTGCTACTCAGGACAAAGGGTGTTCGACAGCTGAGGGTTAACACTATAGTAAACTGATCTTTAAAAACTTTATCTATATTCTAAAACACTCCTTAGTGTAAAGGGTACGGAAAAGACCAAAAGAGATTCCAGTTTAATTACAAATGTGTATTATCAAATCATTTTACAGGAAATCGTATTAATTATTTATACACTCACAACAAGGAAGAAAGCAAAATCATCCAATAGCAATTCACCCAACATTGAAAATTCTGTCATTACATTTTCAAACCGTAGGCTGTTTTTTTCTTCTTCTTTGGACCACAAAAAGAATTCTAAAGAATCTTCAAAAGATTCTGCAAGATTCTCGTTTGAGTTCCAAAGAAAATGTAAATGATGACAGGAGTTTTCATGTGTGGGTGAACTATCCATTTAATTGAAACTAGCTAAGAAGTTTAGACAATGACGTTCAAAACTGAGGGTCAATGAAAGCTGAGCCTAGATCTATTTAGAGAGCTAGCATGGAATGAGAGAACGAGGAAAAGAAAGATAAAATGTGTGGTTGAAATGAAAAGAAAAGTTCAAACTCATCAAATGAACGAGATACAAGTGAGGGGTTTAACGACACGTGTCATAAATCGGGGAAGGCAATGTTTAAAATGAGCATGTCATAATCAGAGATGAAAGGAAGAGAAGAAAGAGAGAGGAGGAGATAAATGTTTAGCGCTTCTCCAAAAGAAAACGGTCAAGGCCGCTTACGTGTTAGAAGAATAAACAGCCAGTGTATGTGATCTTTATGCGATACACAGCGATACGCTAATGATGCACTAATGAGCTGAATTCACATTCTTGCCGCTAAGTCGACCATGCACTCAACTAACACAGGAAGTGGCTCATAGTGAACATTAACGACCTCAGTGTCTCTTCACTTTCATTCCCACAGGGCCAATGCTCTCATCCCCCAAAATAAGCACCAGATGGAAAAAGCGAAGAGGATGCAATGTAAATATTTGCAAGAAAATTGCAGGATTTAGAATCAAGTATGTTGTAACTGGCCGTGTGAGGTGTCGTTGAGATGTACCTGGTGCGTTTTGTCCTGCAGCTGTCGTTGAGTTGAGAGGAAGGGGTCTGACCCTGCAGGAGCCCCAGGGCCACGACGGGACGTTGGGGGGCCCGGCTGGGGGAGGATCCCACACTGAGCGAACGGGATTGCGGAGATGATGGAAGCAGAGGGGGAGAGTGGGGGGGACCTGCAGGGCGAACGAAAGGCCAGGGAAGAACCCTCTGCTCCTCCCGTACCACTGTGGAACAAAGGAAGTGATGTCAGCAATAGGGATGGGAAATCGTAATGAATGTATCGATTCGGGTTCTGATTCCTTAAAAGTTTCATGATTCTTTTAGTGTCATTTGTTCAGGTATACTACACGCTGCTTTATTTTTAATTCAATAAAAATAACTGGCTCATAAGAATCATTCATTCGGAAATCGGACTACACTGGTAAACATTGTGTGTTTGGATTCATTAAAAAGAACTGACTCATTAGAATCATTTGTCCAGGAATCAGACTTCACTGAATGTACTGTATGTTTCTGATTCAGAACTGGTGCATAAGAGTCATTCATTCAGCAATCGGACTACAATGTAGGGCTGTGAAATAAAAGTAAAAATTTGTGTTTACATAATATAAGTGTGTGTACTTAAGGGTGTACTATAATTATTTTGTATATATATAAATACACACACATGCATGTATATATTTAAGAAATATTTGCATGTACAGTATATATTTATATATAATTTATATTATATATAAATATTTTGTATACAAATAACACATTTTTCTTAAATATATATGTGCATGTGTGTGTATTTACATATACAAAATAATTATACACAGTACACATACATATATTATGTAATAACAAACTTTTATTTTGGATGCGATTAATCGCAATTAATCGTTTCACAACCCTACTACAATGATTGTTCTTTATGTTTTTGATTCACAAAAAATCATCACTCAATCACTCATAAGAATCCTTCATTCAGGAACTAGACTACACTGGTTGTGCTATACGTTTCTGGATCACTAAAAAGAACCGGCCCATTAGAGTCATTTGTTTAGTATTGGACTACAAGTATCGTTGCAGTCTATTCAATAGATACAACTAAAAAGTAGCACAGAACGACTTTGTTCACTTCGATGTGAACCGTTAACGCAACCAAAAGCCATTCCATTCCAGTATTTTAAAGAATGGCACCGGCTCTGAATACAAACAGATTTTTGATATCCAACTCTAATATATTTGATTTGTACATGAATTAAGATTCTCAAAGTATGAACTAGGTTTTTAAATTTTCTAAAGTAATTGTGAGTCCTTTCCGCTGCTGAAAATAACTTTTCAAAGGGCTCTAAAGTAACTTATAGACCGAATCAAGACATTTAATGAATAATAGGAGGCTTGTTTCCAACTGAAACTATTTACTACAGCATCTGGATGATGTCAGTATTCAGCTAGTTTGTGTAAATGCCAGCTATTAGGGGTCTGGAATGGATGTGCCAACTGGTTAAATATACGACATGGAGCCTATGAGTAACCCACCTTCTCTTTCCATTAGTGAATATGGTTTGATCTCTCCCTCTGGCTTTTTTGGGGGAACTTTTCTCAATTGGACCGCTGTAAAAAGACCATGGTGGTCAGAAAGAGCCAACAGAAACAAACGGTATGACTGAAAATAAGTCTGGAGTACAGCAGGCAGTTAAACAGCACACACTACACTCTTCACAGATATTAATATAAATAAATATCCATGGCCATAATGCATATATCGATTATCATTACACTGCACTTTAGGGAAAACATATAGCACTTATCTATAATTGAATTTTAAAGGGGAACAGCAAAGGATATTGTAAGGGAGTGAGTTCATAAGTTGTTGGGACTGATTAATGTGGGCAGACATTATGGGGGTCCGGTTGAGTGCAAAGGAAGAGTATAGTGAGTAAACTCTTTCTTAAACCATGGGGATACAATAAGGGACTATTAAAAGTATGGGGGAAGCAGGGTGACGGTAGGGGAGGGGAGGGGAACAGCAGAAATTCAATGTCCTTACAAATATCCATACATCCCCTGATCCGTCAGAGGGGAGGAAGGTGTTCCTGGGAGAGTTTCATGAGACAAAAGTGCTTGAACAATGAATGTTTTAAGTTGCTTGCACATGTTAAACCCGATCTAGGGCGACTACCAACTATAAACAGCTCAATCTGGGCTTGATGAGCCATTTATACACATAAATAAATATATTGAAAACGGTTGCCCAAACACGAAGATGCCATTTTACAGAAAACAACATAACAGACTGTGGTTTAAATCAGGAAATAGACTTGCCTCAAATATAGATGCACTAAAAATATAAAACAATAAAATAACCAAAAGAGAGCTGTGGGCATTAGACCAGCACAACAAAGACTTTTCTTAAATTAATTGTGGAATCTGCTAAAATGTCATTTGGAAAATGAAATTGCTTTCTCAAAGGTTCACAATCAAATTAAATGTGCTTTTTTTTAAAAGGAAATTGCAGTGCTTGCAAGGCAGCAAAAGAATAGTGTTAAAGTTTTCGGTTCTGGGCTTTTTTTTTTTTTTGCAAAAAAAATCAATCTATAATCATCCACCAGGCCGTTTACTATAGGGAACATGCCATGCAAGTCTATTTGTAAGAAGGTCTATTCGTCTGACCCTAAATGATGTAAGTGAACTCAGCGACTTGTCAACTGTCTAAAAAAGAAAATAAATTGTTGATTGATTTTTACCTTAAAAAAATATAACCAGCTTATCTAGAATCAAAGCCATAAAAATTAAGAAAACTTTGAATGAATAAATAAATAAATAAATAAATAGTCTTGACACTTGCAGCTAGACTAGTTTATGAAGTTACAACTAGTGTTTCTTACCAATTTGCAGTGAATAACAACTAAATAATGCCACTGTCATATGATATAAATATTGAAAATGTTTAAAATTAAATTAAGTGTTTCAGTTTTATTTATATACTATTACGTATTTATTTATACTTTGAAATAGTTATATTTTTTATATATTTCCAGTTTTGATTTTAATGTAAGTAATTTTGTGGTTTAGTCATTTTTATTAGTTTTTTAATAATTCTATTTAGCTTTAGTTTACTTTTATGTCTATTAATTTTAGTTCGATTTTCAGTTAGTTGACAAGGCACCGCTTCTAATTTTTGGGATTTATCTAATATTTACATATATACAAAATTATTTTTATTATTTTTAGTTAGCATTAACAACACTTATTAAAATAATGCAAAATACATTTTCATCGCCCAAAAAATATTTATGGCCGGTATTTACTCACCACTTTTAGGTGTAGCAGCAAAAAGTGAATACAAAAAAAACCGAATTCTCAAAAAAGCAATAGATCAATACCTAATTTAAAATGATCCATAAAACAAAGTTTGATTGGACTCTGTATGTTAATAGGTTCAGGCTAAATTACTTGCAGAAAAAGGAGGAGGAGAAAAAAGTACAAAGAGGAGGAATTTCAATACAATGCTGCCTTGCACGTACTGTAATGAAGAGAATGAGGGGGGGTTGTTGTCCCTAGAGAACAAGTCACTGAACACTGGCACAGATCCAGAACAACATTCCAAACCCACATAAGCACAGAGCAGTGATTTAGTCATTACCTGATCTACTCTGGAAGAAGCCATCAAAAACCACAAAGTTATTCACCTGATAGGAGCAAGTGTGACAGGAGAAGAAATTAAGACACGTTAGACAAAGAATTACATCATAACATTCAAGCAACCGCCATATAAACACCTTCAGATTTTTTGAAGAAAAGACTTTTGTATGAAGTCTGTATTGTGTGCAAATGAACACGCTCACGTCATGGACATAATCCATATCAGGATTTATATCCATGACATAACATGTAGTGTCTGATGAAGTTGTTTTCAGTAATAGTATCATTATGTTCAGTTATAAACTGGATTTCTGAGAAGAGTAACACCATGTCCTCCTAACCAAGTGTGACAGATTAAAGTGTCGATGAATAAACCCCTCTTTACTGGTATTACTGGTCCAAAATCTCCCTCCACATAACATCAGACATGATCTGATTGGCTGTGACTGATTTGTGTCATGGAGCAATTTCAGATGACTCTTACCTGCGGCACGCTGTTTTTGAGATCAAAGTGCTTTTCTAGAAATGACAGGAATTTAGGAGATGGTCTATCGTACGCCATCTGCTCAGGCTCCACCCGTTTGTGCTGTTTAATCAGAGAATATGAAATATGAGATCTTAACATTGACCTCTCTACTGGACAAAATAAAAAAAGGACAGTTCACCCAAAGATGAAAATTCTGTCATAACTCACTCTAATGTAACCTATATGACTTTCTTTTTTAGGGGTGAAACCACAAAAGTAGATATTAGGAAGAATCTACATGCTGCTCTGTTTTTAACACAAGCTTCAAAAATTCCAAAATAAACAGCATAAAAGCTGTCCATATGACTAATGCAATACATTCCATGTGTATTCTCTGAGAATTAAAATCATTTTCTGAGAAACACACCAAAATGTAAGTTATTTAAGTTTTTAACCAAAATCTTAGCCTTCACCATAGCTCTTAAATCTTATTTGCACTTCTGCTTATTCAACCTTGCCATGTAGCATTCAAAACCCATTACGTTTTCGTCATTGACGTCAAGACATTGATGGGGCAAGTTTGAATATGCGCATAAGCAAAAGATATTAGACAGCTATGGTGAAGGGGGAAATTAAATTTCAGTTTTTCAGACTTGTAATATAGGCCTGGTTTCACAGACAGGGCTTAGATTTCACTTAAAACAGCTTAAACATGCATTTTAGTCTGGAACTAGGTTTAAGCCTTGTCTGTGAACCGGGGATAGTGAATATGGAACACTTTCATGATACTTTAATGATGCTTTTTGTTGCTTTGCACTTATGTGTTTTTGTTGTATAGAAAAGATAGCATGAACATCGTTTGAAAGAATTGTGTTTCATGCAAGACAGAAAGTCACACGGATACGGTTGGGAATGACACGAGGAAATGATAAATAAACTAGTCTTTTAATAGATCAGACCCCTGACAGACACTCACTTTCAGCATGAAGTCAAAGAGTTCAAGCCCGTAGCCATGTCTCTGCATGGTCTCTGTCACATAGAAATCCAGCACACACAATGGCTCGGTCTCCAAATGCGCCCCCCGTTGGTTCTAGAGGCAATTACAACATACTTGTGCGTTGATGCATCTGCTTTAAAAAATGTGCGCTCAGGCATCCTGATTAGGCGAGATTTAATTGCCGAGTCAATAATGAGGGAACACTTACAAGTAAAAAGAGCTTCTTGTAGCCAACCTTCAGAAATCCAACTACAACACCCCTTCCGCTGGGAAGACAGGAAGCAGGAGTCAAAGATTGTTATTAACAGCAGAAGTGGATGTGTTTACATGGAAACACAGGAAGAAGAGAGGTCAGTTGTATTGACATCTAAATAGATTAAATCTGAAGCATAAAATGGGGGAGGGACAGAAATAGCGAGCGTACCCGTTCTGTTCCCCATCTTTCAGGAGGTAGAGATGGTGTCTGTTGGTCTGGAGCTTTGCTGCACTGGTTATAGGTGCAGGCAGCTGCTGGGCCTGAGGAGTTACACACACACACACACACACACTGAAACTGACAGTGAATGACATCTGCAAGCTCAAGAAGACACAAAAGACAGTCATTATCACCTTAGAGGAGGCTTTTCCCAGCTCATCTATAACTGTGGTGGTCTGAAGAAGAGGATCTGGTCTAGAGAACAAAAAGAAGGTTTGCTAGAACTCTCACACAACGAAAATGTGAATCAGCATTTATGATTCCATCACGGATGCGTGTCTGTTTCCAAAACACAACTTTTTGGATTTCACGTGTTTTATTTGATCGTATAGCTGTGTAATACATTGACAGGTTTTTCTATAGCTGATCCTAATATCAAGGTGGCTGATGGCCATCATAATGATATACACCTGTAATTTAAAGTCAGCATGAAATGGAAGTTGCGATAGTCTCTTCTTCTCTATTGTGACGTATACCCAAGTGAAATGGCTTCCCAAATAAATGTAGGGAAGGATTTGATTTTGGCCATTGGGAATTGATGCGATCTCATGATATCCCGCCAGTAAACACGTCATCAGAATAGAGAAGAGATGTTGTTGCAAGTTGGAGGGATATCAAGTTGAAAATTATTTTAATTACAGATTATGAAGATATATACATTTAATAATAATGAGGAGCGTGGATAAATCATTTATAATAAATACTGCAATATTCCATAAAAATATAAGAAAATATAGGTCAATTTTGATTTCATGGTGACTTTAAAGATCCCATGAAATTGCATGATGAGAGGCAACTATTTTCATATTTAACAAGTAGGTTTGGATGGGACACATCAAATTGCTTTCTAAATCTAAATCATGATTAGCTCGCTGATTTGTTCCATGGTGAGGAACATGCTCATTCTAGACTAGAGTAATGGTTCTTTAAAAAAAATATATATATATTTATTTTTAGATTATACCAGAGTAGGATATGAGGACCTTTGAATATTGTCTTGAACAAAAGAGGGCCTTGGGGTCAAAATTAAACTGTTTTCATCTGATAAGACTGAAATCAACATTTTGGTTTCATTGAACATAAAAATAAAAATTTACAATCTTTAACAGGCACATTAGAATATACAGTAGATGATATTTATAGTTAACACAGAAGGAATAAAAGCTGCAAAATTCTAATTTGTATTTCATTTAAAATGTTGGCAAATTAGATACACACACTATTGGTTAAATCAAATAATTTTTGGTGAATTTTAAAATGCATTTAAAATATTTAATTGTATTTATTGTAATGTATGCTGTAACATTCAGTGATGGTTATGTATGCTGAAAAAGCCCCACAAATTCATATATGTAGTTAACAAATGTTTTTATTAAAAAGATGTTTTCTTGAATTGCTCCGGAGTTATGGAATTCGTTACACGTTTCCATTAGGAATGATCAGTTTGGGGTTTAAGTTTTTTTTAAGAAACTGCTTAAAACAATTTAAGTCAAGTTTTTAATATTTTATATTATCATTGTATTATGTATTAATTAGACTTTTTTTTGTAAATGTGTTGTAGCGCCTTGGATGGGCGCATTACAAATAGTATTTTATATCCATCCATCCATCCATCCATCCATGGCATTGTGTGATTCTCTATAATGTAATTACAGTGAAAATTATAGCTGCCTTACTGAATCAGCATTATCTGACGTCAAGCTCTCCATACAGCAATAAGCTTAACATTATATGAAAAAAGATGAGAAAATGACCTGGTTTAATATAAGACTTAGCCTATAATAAAACACCCCAGACTGGTAGCAGTGTATAGTAATGCACACAACTGTGCAACCACTGTTACTACAAGACAAAAACAGTAAATGTTGCACACCTCCCAACAGATTACACCCCCTCTATAGTTCACATTAAAGCATACATTACCTGCCATACGCTTTCCGACCTGCACTCAAGTTATTATCCAGCACTGAAATTCTCTCGGGAAAAAGCGCATTGAGGTCGAAAGGGAAATCCATTGTAAGGACAGATCTGAAATCTTAAAATAATACTCTACTAATGCCCTACTGCAGATTCAGATGCATTTATCACAGTGGCAATCGATTCTCACTGCGTCACTGGCCAGCACTTAAAATACCAGTTCCACATTAGTGCCGCTTCAGTAATAGGCTTGTTTAGAGGCATAGATGTATAGCGGTGTTATCAATGATTCCTCTGTCCTCCCATTGTTTGTGTCACTCCCTTCTCTTGTGCGGGATGAGCGGCTTGAGCGCCGTAGTGCTGTTAAAACACACGCCTGCAGGATTCAAGACGCCAAAATACCACAGAAGTCTAACATTACCAACATCTGTAATTATTTTAAATGTTTGCAGTTATAGCTCTGAAATGTAAATAAATAAATGAATAAATCTAGACACAGTAGCAGAAATGTGCGGCTTTAGAAGATTTATTTCCGTTTCCTCTTGGCAACGTCGCACAACTTTGTATTGCATAGCAACTATTATATTGCAGCCAGAAGTCAAATGGCCATATAAACACTGCAATTCTTCTACCCTTTTATATATTTTTTCTTTATTTGCTATTTTCACCCTGCAACTTTTCTTTGACAGAATTTTTCTCTTCTGTTATTAATAGCAAAATTTGATTGCCAGCAATTATCACTGCTTGCTTTATGGCTGTGTTTCTGATATATTATTGAATTAATAATTATTAATTCTATTTTTTGCAGCGTGATAATTGTACAGATAATTAAAAAAAAGAGAGAATTCCATCTCTCAATTAAAATGAAAAAGTCATAAAAAACTGCATGCATAATATCTTTTATTTGAAGATTGTAAAATAAAAAGACGATGAATAATAAGAAGAAATATGTTTTAAGTTTCATCCACGAAAATGTGCTCATATTTTCATTCAGGCAGATATTTTGCTACCCTGCCTGCAGCATCATTAGGACCCTGTTAAATTTCCTTGCGTGGACGTTGCGCGATCCTTGTCATTCTGCGGATGTTGGTTGGTTGCAGTCTGGTTGCATGATTAAAGGTAGCAATTAACGGACTTTGTTTTTGTCCTAAATACGAAGAACAGTTTAGTGTCATTAGTTTAAATTCGTTGTGGAACGCCGACAGACCTTGCGTTAACGCTAACCAAAGACCTGCAAAAAGATTTGGCGCTTATGGCCTCGCCCTCGTGGTTGCAGATAACGTTAACGTTAGATACCTAGTCCATAGACCAGCTTTATCAAATATGACTTGATAACCTTATGTTCATTGTTTGTAAATGTTTACTTATCCTGAAAATTGTCGTGTTAGAGATCCAAATTGCAAAGAAATGGACCGAAGTTGCAAGAATTTCGCTGTGAGTATATTATGAGACCGCATATTCATTTGGAAAGTCCGTGAAAGAGTTAAGAGAAAAGCAATGTAAAAATAAATAGTAATCATAATAATTATAAAAATGTTACCAACTAAAATTAATAATTTAATACATTAATCTAATGGTAGAAAATAATTTTGGTGTTTTATACATATAAATTTAAATTTGCCTTTTTAATTGTAGGATAATCATATTGGGGGTCCGTAGCATCTAAAAGATCGAAATCTCCTGTTGTCCATTATTGCATGTAATGATGAATCATTAGACTAGAGTCTCTGATTTACCCATGAAGCTCTTTATAGTGTACTGAACACATGCAGTACTGTTTGTGATTGATTTTAAAGTGACTTGGATGTTCCTAAATGTAAAATATTTTGCAGGTTGGATGGGAGAAACCGATGTTGCCAGGTTAGCTGATCTCAACCGTTTACATCCAATGGGTAAGAAATATTTTATGCCAGTGAAAACCTCTAACAATTGGTCTTTCCTTTTAAAGGAAAGCATATTGTCCATTATTGCATGTAATGATGAATCATTAGACTAGAGTCTCTGATTTACCCATGAAGCTCTTTATAGTGCACTGAACGCATGCAGTACAGCTTGTTATTGAATAGAAGTGTCTTGAATGTTCCTAAATGTTAAATCTTTTTTTTAGTTTGGATGGGAGAAACCGATGTTGGCAGGTAGCTGATGTTAAGTTACCCAACCAATGGGTAAGGAATTAGTTTATGCCAATGAGAACCTCTAACAATTAATCTTTCTTTTCAAAGGAAAGCATATTGTCCCTAATGCTCATTATTGCATGTAATGATGAGTCAATAGACTAGAGTCTCTGATTTACCCATGAAGCTCTTTATAGTGCACTGAACACATGCAGTACTGTTTGTGATTGAGTAAAAGTGACTTGGATGTTCCTAAATGTCTAAATGACTTTCACAGGTTGGATGAGTGAAACCGACATTGCCACCTAGCTGATGCAACCATTTACATCCAATGGGTAAGAAATAGTTTTTCAATGAAAACCTCTAACAATAAGTCTTTCTTTTCAAATGAAAGCATATTGTCCATTATTGCATGTAATGATGAATCATTAGACTAGAGTCTCTGATTTACCCATGAAGCTCTTTATAGTGTACTGAACACATGCAGTACTGTTTGTGATTGATTTAAAGTGACTTGGATGTTCCTAAATGTAAAACATTTTGCAGGTTGGATGGGAGAAACCGATGTTGCCAGGTTAGCTGATGTCAACCGTTTACATCCAATGGGTAAGAAATATTTTATGCCAGTGAAAACCTCTAACAATTGGTCTTTCCTTTTAAAGGAAAGCATATTGTCCATTATTGCATGTAATGATGAATCATTAGACTAGAGTCTCTGATTTACCCATGAAGCTCTTTATAGTGCACTGAACGCATGCAGTACAGCTTGTTATTGAATAGAAGTGTTTTGAATGTTCCTAAATGTTAAATCTTTTTTTAGTTTGGATGGGAGAAACCGATGTTGGCAGGTAGCTGATGTTAAGTTACCCAACCAATGGGTAAGGACTAAGTTTATGCCAATGAGAACCTCTAACAATTAATCTTTCTTTTCAAAGGAAAGCATATTGTCCCTAATGCTCATCATTGCATGTAATGATGAGTCAATAGACTAGAGTCTCTGATTTACCCATGAAGCTCTTTATAGTGCACTGAACACATGCAGTACTGTTTGTGATTGAGTAAAAGTGACTTGGATGTTCCTAAATGTCTAAATGACTTTCACAGGTTGGATGAGTGAAACCGACATTGCCACCTAGCTGATGCAACCATTTACATCCAATGGGTAAGAAATAGTTTTTCAATGAAAACCTCTAACAATAAGTCTTTTCAAATCTTGTCCATTATTGTCCAATATATTGAAAGCATATTGTCCATTATTGCATGTAATGATGAATCATTAGACTAGAGTCTCTGATTTACCCATGAAGCTCTTTATAGTGTACTGAACACATGCAGTACTGTTTGTGATTGATTTAAAGTGACTTGGATGTTCCTAAATGTAAAACATTTTGCAGGTTGGATGGGAGAAACCGATGTTGCCAGGTTACCTGATGTCAACCGTTTACATCAAATGGGTAAGAAATAGTTTATGCCAGTGAAAACCTCTAACAATTGGTCTTTCCTTTTAAAGGAAAGCATATTGTCCATTATTGCATGTAATGATGAATCATTAGACTAGAGTCTCTGATTTACCCATGAAGCTCTTTATAGTGCACTGAACGCATGCTGTACAGCTTGTTATTGAATAGAAGTGTCTTGAATGTTCCTAAATGCTAAATCTTTTTTTTAGTTTGGATGGGAGAAATCGATGTTGGCAGGTAGCTGATGTCAACAGTTACCCAACCAATGGGTAAGGAATAAGTTTATGCCAATGAGAACCTCTAACAATTAATCTTTCTTTTCAAAGGAAAGCATATTGTCCCTAATGTTTATTATTGCATGTAATGATGAGTCAATAGACTAGAGTCTCTGATTTACCCATGAAGCTCTTTATAGTGCACTGAACACATGCAGTACTGTTTGTGATTGAGTAAAAGTGACTTGGATGTTCCTAAATGTCTAAATGACTTTGACAGGTTGGATGAGTGAAACCGACATTGCCACCTAGCTGATGCAACCATTTACATCCAATGGGTAAGAAATAGTTTTTCAATGAAAACCTCTAACAATAAGTCTTTTCAAATGAAAGCATATTGTCCATTATTGCATGTAATGATGAATCATTAGACTAGAGTCTCTGATTTACCCATGAAGCTCTTTATAGTGTACTGAACACATGCAGTACTGTTTGTGATTGATTTAAAGTGACTTGGATGTTCCTAAATGTAAAACATTTTGCAGGTTGGATGGGAGAAACCGATGTTGCCAGGTTAGCTGATGTCAACCGTTTACATCAAATGGGTAAGAAATAGTTTATGCCCGTGAAAACCTCTAACAATAAGTCTTTCTTTTCAAAGGAAAGCATATCGTCCATTATTGCATGTAATGATGAATCATTAGACTAGAGTCTCTGATTTACCCATGAAGCTCTTTATAGTGCACTGAACACATGCAGTACTGTTTGTGATTGAGTAAAAGTGACTTGGATGTTCCTAAATGTCTAAATGACTTTCACAGGTTGGATTAGTGAAACCGACATTGCCACCTAGCTGATGCAACCATTTACATCTAATGGGTAAGAAATAGTTTGTCAATGAAAACCTCTAACAATTAATCTCTGTCAAAGGAAAACCATTGCTCTAATGGTCCATTATTGCATATAATGAACCATTAGACTAGAGTCTCTGATTTACACATGAAGCTCTTTATAGTGCACTGAACACATGCAGTAAAACTTATGATTGAATAGAAGTGGCTTGAACGTCACTAAATGTCTTAACTTATTTTTACAGGTTGGATCCCAACAGGATGGTTCATGTCAACAGTAGACGACCAGTAAGAAAGAACTTATTTCTTATTCCCATGACTTTGCAAGTGTGGCCCATGATGAGCTCTTACAATTTTTCTATTTTCTAGGTTTTCAATGAAGGATTTGAAGCCAATGTAGAAGTTAAAATGTCTTGAGCCAATGATTCTATAAAGGTTGGTGGTGTTATCCTAACAGTGCTGATCTTTTATCAGTTATGTGCAATGATGATTCAATTGACTAGAGTCTCTGATGACAACATGAAGCTCTTTACATTTCTCTGAGCACAGCTTTTGATTATAAACCTGTATTTGTAATGAAGAACTCTTAATTCACATTGGCTTTTTCTTTTAGGTTGATGTAATGCCAGAATAATGTGCCAAAGATGGATATATGCATGTGAATGTGCAGACCCGTAAGTACTGGTCCAGTAAACATATCTTTGTTTGTAGCTTGTGTTAATGATGAATGCGTAGTTCGGTTCCACTGAAAGTCAATGAAGTAACTTTCTCGCGGCGCACTGAAACACTGATAGACAACTGATACACTTTATATTGTTTTTCTAATCTAATACACTTTTTGTTTTCTTTGAAGGACAGAAGTTAGTCGTGGGAGAAGAGTTGTGGCTGGTCTGCAGGACAATGTCAAGTTTCTCTGTTGTATTGTCTATCAGTTTAAACAATTGTTTCATTGCTATTGTTTTTCCAAGGACAGTTTGAGTAGTAACTGCTTGTCTTTCACTTTCCATTTCTTTGTAAACTGCACTTTCTAAATTGAGTTTTACATTAAAATAAAAATCACAATTACAGCTTTTTATTTATTTGCATGTCCATCTTTGTGCATGTAATTCTATGCCTCACCTTATTCATTTTGCTGGATAGTGGGTCAAAAGTAGTTTGATAGTCATTTTAATTGTACATTAGCATTCATACCATGTAGCTAATTTACACCCTATAGCAACACCTTGTGATTTATATTAAGATAATTTTGCAATGGGTCAAACCTTTCAAGTGTGAATTTGGTTATTTATGAAATATCTGATGTGCTGTCAGATTTTTTAAAAGCTATGAGATATCAATAATTTGTATAGAGGTCTTTTGAAGTATTCAGGCACATCACACAATTGTGGATTTGATTAACTCCGCATGTAACCCCATTCTGCTGTTTGATCGGGATCACAAGACTTTTATTGTGAAAACGTGGTTTCTGTTAGTTGTGGTGTTCATGTGGGATTCGCTCTCACTACATATGTATTTTTTGCGACTAGTGTACTTTGTGACGACATAAACGCGCACGCTTTAGAAATCAGTATGCTTTAACAGTTATACGGTCTGTCATACATCTCCAAAGTGAAGGTCAGTGATGACAATGTAACCGCTTTTGTTCTTCACGTACTAATGCGTAACGACGCCATATTTGTGAAAGAATCTTTCTTTTGAGTCGGATCTTTTCATTGAATCTTGAAACTCGCTGTTTGACCCGAGAACAGCCTTAAAGAGAATGGTTAAATTCTTAAATTGAGCTACACACATATACACAAACACACACACATATATATATATATATATATATATATATATATATATATATATATATATATATATATATATATATATATATATATATATGCGTATTTCTTACTATATGAAGTAAAAGTAGAATGATACTCCGGATTCGAAAAGGCATATTAATAATAGCATACTTCTCTACCTGTCATTGTACACTTTAAATAGTTGGGCCTCTGAAAAAAAAGCTTTTATTTCTGTATTGTTGCTTTGGGTAAAACCGTCTCCTAATTGCATAAATGTAAAAGTAATAGTATGCTATTCCACAAAATCAGCCCTTAATGTCTAATTCGTAACGAAAGAATCGTAATGAACAGCAATACATGCCAATATATGGTTTTATTGAGACGTTTTTGAACAAAAATCTCACGAGGATTCTTTTATTAAAACCAGTTCCTTCATATGAACCATTTGAAAGAATCGATTCGCGGGAATGAGTCATTCACACCATTACTAGTCCATTAACCAGCTCGTGCAGTCAGTTTTTATTGCATTTCTTTTTTCGTTGTCTCATTAAAAACGCCCGAAATCTTTTGGAATAACGTCGGACTGTATTTTCGCATTCTGTCGATTATTTATTTGTTTAAACATTTATATTTGAGCATGTTTGTGCAGGGCGGTAGTGAACAGGAATGTGAAGCTGGCATCGATAAGTGATCTGAACTGTTTTTGCAACTGAAGCAGCAGCGACTGTGATGTACTGAAGATTTAACTGTCAGTTGTTATTATTGTACATCAAAGATTTGACGTCGGAGGTATGTTTGATTATCCGGTCGATAGTGTTTCGCCGTTCGAAATCGACACAGTTTAGCGTTTAAAGTTTTGTTTAAAGAGTCGATCGGCTTGTTTAGACATGCTCACCGACGCCGTTTCGCCCGAGGAAAATACTTGTAACCTTAGAGCAACAAATGTATGAAACCCTACTGCCACAGTGATTATTTTTTGTTTTTATTATTAATATTAATCAAATATTAAATTCTCTTCCTGTCATCGAGTAATTTGCAAGGGTGTGGTCCGTAAGTTATGTTCTGGTTCATTTGCTCTAATACAAACACGCCTTAATACAGGTCTGTTGAGGTGTCGTTGTTTAGATGCCGTGTACGTGTGGCAGTTTAAAACTTTACATATTGTCTTAAAGAGACACTAACAGTGGTTTTTGACTTTTTAATAGAGATGCCATAAGATTAGGAGTACCTGTTCACATTATTGCTTTATACTATAGTTAATTACAATTTAATTAACAATTAATTAAAGATATTAGCATTTTCACACAGTGACACTTTATTCATGTTATAGTTTTTTTTTTAAATTGTCCCCTTTGTGCATTATAAAGTAATAGTGCGGACATGACAGCAGTTGTGGGGCGAGTTTGGGGGTGGGTCAGTCCAGCAAATCTATACTCGTCCTGGGGCAGTAAGACCAAACCAGAGAAACCATTAACAATGGACAGTCGGATTGAAAGCAGATGGGGTTTCTGGGGACTTACTGCTTTGGTTTGGAGGGGCGAGAACACCAAAAAAGACCAAAAGACACTCACTGAGGAATTCTGGGAGACCGAAGAGAGTTTTAAGCCTTTGGAAGTAGAAGAGCTTCGGGCGATGGGGCCTGAAGTTGAGCCTGAGAAAGCAGCGGCCCAAAGCTCCTCACGCTGGTGGAGGAGAATGCTTCCATCCAGATTCTTCTTTTGGCCACGGTGGCCTACGTCCACCGGGCTCCGCCAGCAGAAATGTGCTGGGTGGAATGAAGGTACATGGGACTGTGATGAAGTCGACGGGGAATCAGACTACGGGACACCCCCGCCATCCCCCACGCCGCTGTCTAAGCAGCCATCAGCAGCATTCCGCTTCTTCTCTCGCTCGTGGACTGGGGAAATTGTGCCTGAGCACTACAACATTTGCTTTAATTTCCTCCGACACCTCTTTGATTTGTTCGTGGTGGGCTTCCTGACTACTGTATCCCCTCCAACCAAGATAATTTTGGATGTGCTGGGGGTGCAGGGGGCCCTGAAGCTGTGGCTCCATGGGATGGCCATGTTTCTGGTGGCATCTGTCGGGATGGCTGGACTGCTGTGGGCGGTACAGGAGTACCTACTGCAGTTTGCTTTGATCTATGGTATCGTGCAAGCCCTGGTCATCTCTGTCAGTGTACGGCAGAATGAGGCTTTGGCAGAGGGGGATGATGTGAAAAGTAACGATGAGGTCAAAGAGGGTGAGGAGGAACAGGACGAGATATGGGAGCAGAATAAGCCACAGCAGACCACTGACGAAAGCAAAACGGGAGTTAATCAGAGGAGTTGAAGACCTAGGAAAAGTGAGGTAAAACTGGGTAAGTAGTTGTTTTTGCCCATGAAATTGCCCATGTTGTTTCTCGATTTGCTTTCCTTTTATCTAATTCTGCATTTTATGAATCTATCCACTTTTACTAATCACAAACCTGCAACATAAGTATTAAACTTTGGTGCATAACGCATCCTGCAGCATTTATGCTATGCCTCAAAATATACTTGTTAAGGAGAGGTGTGGTGTTACTCTCTAAACCAGGGATTTGTAAAACATTTTTGTAAGCTAAACATCTTTGTCTAAAATATTAAATTAAAAGGCAGTTAAAAAGTAAATATTTCAAAAACACATTTGCATGTTCACAGTTCTCTGACTTCGGTTAACTGTCACGTGACGGTTAATTGTCACGGCACGCCATGTCATATTATGTGATGAAAAACCTGTGACATTCTGAATTATGCGCAACACTATCAACGGCAAAATTAATCTGCAGTGGTCAAGTTGTACAAGTCACAGTAGCTCTTTGAAAATTCTCAGTTTGCAAGTTGTTATTAGGAGTTCTACGAGGACATTCACTTTTTTTATAAGTCAAAATATCGTAATTACTGTAAATCCGGCATGGTGTGAATGCACCTTTTCCTCCCATATAATTAACCCTAGCAACCGCATCGCAATGTGCTAAAACCCACTAAGGACACTTTAGTAGTTGCTTGGCAAAACACTGGCAACCAACCACAACACCATGTATTGTACTCATATTTTTAACAGAACATCCAGTTATGAATTACAGTTTGATTTTTAGAAATAGTCCTAACATTTGCTGTGGGGGTTGCGGTTTATATTTTTCAACCAGAGAAAAACAAGCGTGACATTTTCATATAGCTGTGAAACCAGCTTGCGGTTTTAAGCCTTACATCATTCCCTGCTGATATGATCTCTGGTAGAGGAGGACAATCTTTGAAAATGCATGATCCCAGACAAAAACTGTTTATGGGGGTGTAAATGACAATTTCTGTTATGAAACTTTAAATGGCAGGCTAATGGGTCCTTAACGCAAGCTGATGATATTCAAAGCATTAACTACTTGGCACAAGGTGATTGGTTCATGTCGCATCTGCACCCAATGTGCTTGCTTCTCAAAATTTAAATGGCTGGTTAGAATTCACTATAGCAGTTTGCAGCAAGCTCAAGAGTTCATCTGAAGCCCTCCATCTTCCCCAGCTCCACCTGTATAGATCTGCTATGGGTAATTTATATATATATATATATATATATAATATTTTTTTATATTTTTGCAGTAGTATTTTTGCAATTTGTGCAGTAGCAGCATGTCTTAATGCTGTAACAAGGTTCAAGATGTAAGGAAGGAAGGAGTTGGGACCCGGCGAACATTCCAAAGATTTTCATAAAATAATAATAATACTAATACATAAAAGGAAAAGTAAAGACTGCAGTCCCTCACCATCGACTGCCACCTCACATAATAAAACAAAACATCAAATAAAATAGTCCAGGCCTGGTCCTCTCTCGATCTTCACCATCGTCGCCCCCCTTTTTAGGCTTCCGCTCCTCCGTGAAAAACACAAGACTGGTGCGTCATCAGCAATCACGCCACCGGCCTCGTCCTGCTCGCCACAGTTCCTCTGCAGCGGTAGCAGTAATAATATACGACAGCAGTAATCAACAACAACAGCATAGCATATCTTTTTCGCCAAGACCAAATACATTAACATTGTCATATCAATTACCATGATAAACTCTTCTGATAGTTGTCATGATAGATATGATAAATTGTCATTGTCTTAATAATAATAATTTTTAACTTTTTTAATTGATGTATAGCTATGTTTTGACCTCTTTGGCTATAAGGGATAGTTCCCCCAAAAACCGCCTCATCATTGAATCACCTTCATGTTATTTCAAACCCGAATGACTTTCTGTGTGAGTTTCACACAAAAAGAAAATATGAAGCCTGTGCTATTTTTTCTTTGCCATGCAATTGCAATGAATGTGTATGCAAAATAACCTTTCAAAAAGCATCAAGTATCATGAAAGTAGTCTATACAACTCATTTTATATATCTAAAGTATTCTGAAGTCATACGATAACTTTGCAACAGACAGACCAAAATTTAAAGCGATATTCCCTCCGGCATAGCTCAACATCAGGGTAAATTATGGCAGGATTTTCATTTTTGAATTAACTGTTCCTTTCAAGTTAAGTAGAACACACAAACATCAGGCTATTCTCATATTGCATAATGCAACTGTCATTTACCATGTGTCTGTTTCTGCCACAGGTTGCTGAAATGCTGATAGTCCAGTACCATGATCTCTCAGTGAAGATTTAGCCACTTCAACACCGACCACCCACAACTTCCACCAACTTGAGCGATTGAAGAGCACCCTAAATATACCAGCACCCCTATTTTTCTCCACCAATAGATTTTTTTTCCTCACTTTAAAATCTACTTTTAGTTTTCCCAAAAACAATTTTGACATAGCACACCAGCAGTAGAAGTGAATGAGTAAAACACTAGAATCTACAGCCATAGCGATATACAACAAACAACATCTGCCACAAGACAGCCTGCACAGGAAGTCATCTACAAACCCGAAGAACCAGCAATGATTGATTGTCAGGGAATTTCACTGAGACTTTAAGTGGAATATTGCATGATTCTGAAGGCTCATCCAGTGAATCGACTAGTTGTTTGTACCGAAACATTCATTTCATATGGTGATCAACACTTTTACAACTCCAGCTGTATGTAATGCAAATCTGCATGTGTCACTTTATTCGTAGCTCGATGTTGCCTCTAACGGAGTCTCTGGACTGTTCATTTCTGTAATGTGCTCTTCCGTGTAATGTATTGAGTTCATTATTTTTTATTCAGCCCATTAGTCCACTCACAGACAATCTTGGTGAACTGTTTGAGTGCAATTGTAAAGGAATTGGATGCAAAATTTAAAACTTAAAAACATCTTTTACATACAGCAAACCTGCGCACTACATTAATCTGTTCTTTTATTATTTTCATTCATTCTAAGACTTAATTCATTAGAACCACTGTGTTTGACATATATTTATGTATGCTTCATTACAGCATTAACTGCATGTCTTTATTGATTTCAAATGTATTGTCGTTCTTATTTGCTTCATTTATATTTCAGTTGATTATCATATTTTTTGTGCCTCACGGGATCTGGCACTTTGGCCAGTTCACAGGGAATTATGGGTAATGAAATAGAAGTAATTTTGCACAACTGCATACTGAAAGATTAATATCTAATGCTTTGTTGCACAAAAGTGTCTCTCGCTTGTAACAATAGCTTTCTCCTCCTGAATGTGTTCCACAAATAGCATTTTATCTATGCATGATACTATAGAACAATGAAAAACTTGTGAAATGCTTTTCTTATGTTGACTTTTTTTGTTCATGGTACTGGCTCATCAATTTATTGGTCGTTATTGTCAGTTATTTAAGCATTAAAATGTCGCGCTGAATTTGTTGGTTCACTGCAACCTTGAGCAATGGGAGAATATGCGTAACCTTTGAAGGTTCTTTAAAATGTGTGTTTTTTGTTATGTTTTTAAGTTCCGAGTCCATTGAAGTGTGTGCCACTGCTGAAACCAGACGGCTGTGAATAGAAATGTCTGCTGTAGAGTGAAATGGATTACAGCTCAAGGATAGATGTATCTAGGTTGTGGGACAGAGAGATCTACATTTACAGCTCTTAAGTGCTGCACACCAAGTCTTTAATAGTCCTTACAGCTCAAATAAACCTTTTCCCACATTTCAAGTCTGGAGTATGTCTATGGTGACTTTCTTCAATAAACTGACATAGATTATATTCCCTTATATTTCTAATATTATTATGTTTATTATATTAAATTATGTGTGTGAGGGAGAGAGGGAAGAGATAAGGAAGTGCCAGTACAAAATTACAGTATTATAAATTAATTACAGTATAAATACAGTAAAAAAACCCATCTGCTGTGATTAGCAGAAATAAACCCTAAAAATACGGTAGCAACATTCTAGGGTTTATGGATTTACCTTATTTTGAATTCATTATCCAAATGAGCACCTCAGTTCCAACTACTAATCTACAGCGGTGTTATTTTAGTATAATTTTACGCTATTTATTTTGAATTAATGCTTTCATTTCAATTAGTTTTCATTTGTGCAATGTTTTTTTAAACCATTAGTTTTAGTTAATAACAACAATGATCCACAGCTCCATTCAATGCTGCTAATGTATATTAATATTATGATTGACATTTTACACAAGACAGCTCTAATCTGTTTTACCAAAGCTTCTGAGATCTATTAATAATGCATCAACTGAAACATTACATAAATGTACATATAAGAACTGAACAGAATCAGGACGGGAGTCAAACAGTGACGACACATTCAAGTTGCCATTAAGCATTTAATAGATATAAAGAACATAACTTAACATCTGTTTATTCATGTTAAATCCACTCTATGACCTTTGCTATGTACATACAGGTGCGTTCACAGTAAAGGTGCGACAGATGCATGTGAATGCTGTGATACAGATGACTGATGCGATGGTCCTGATGGGGATCATCTGTATCTGACATCGGTGGAGAGATGATGCTATGTGCATTTTCTTCTTGGCCAGTATTCAGTCATGCACCTTCCCGTGCTCTTTATAACCACATATAATAAATCCTTAAAGCTCAAATCAAACTACTATACACCAAGCTGACAGCATACACCTCTCCCACTTTTAGCTGGATTTTATACCAATTTCTGCTAAATAAAAGCAGCCATCGTGACCAGGATGAAATGAGGCACCTTACATGTCACAGGGTGATCTTCTCAATCACATACACCAAAACATTTTTACCTGGATTTCATGTAAAACATGAGGATAAAAAGGATAATTGCCAAATCTATGTATTTTCAGATCAGTATACCACTGTTTAATTGCACTTCTGCTTTTCAATTTACTTCAGTTTTGGGTAATGATCAAGGTGCCGTTCTCACCTCGCATTCAGAATGAATTTAAAAGTTTCTGTCCACTTTACTACGTTTTAAACACATTAATGTCTTTCTATGTACATGCCGAGTTTCTTACTGGCCTGATTGTCTGAGGGGAGCCTCACTAAAACTCAAACTTGTGAAAACTAATGGAGGTGATTTAATGTGTCCCTGTAAATATATTCAAAGGGTTGAGTTCCTGAAATCTGTCTTTTTTTTTAATTCCCTATAGCACACAACACATATTACACTTGAAAATCCTCAAGTGATTTGAAGAAATACTGCTGCTAGAAATGTGACACAGCAAGATATAAAATTTATTTTTTTATACTGCCTTTAATCCCTTTAAATTCGCACCAAGGTACAACCTTCCCAATTAACATTTGAAGGTTTTTAATGCATTAAAATATTGTTTGTGGACACATAACTGGTAAGATCAAGTTGTTAAACACAAACAAATAACTATAGATTTCACAAAAAGAAATAAAAACCAATGTCATATGTACAACAAATATCAATTTTCCGCAGCGTTCAGATCGCTAAAAAGGTTTAGTCTTCCCCAAGTCATCACACTAATGACCACGGGGAAAACGAATCACATTGCATTGCTCTACAAGCTTTCATTCATCAAAAAGCTTTTGACACCCAGTGATGGTGTGATGTAATTCAGTGTGAGTGAGGATGAGGGATTATGAATGTAGTGCCGCCCTTTACCCTTCCCTCCAAACCGACTCTCCCACTAACTTCTAGTGAGGGTTTGTTCCCCCAGAGCTAGGTGGCGCTGTGGTCCCACCACCCTCCCTCTGTTGATTGTCTCTTCTCCCATGTCCCAGAACACAATGCGCACTTCCGCAGCCTTCCTCGTCATCCCCCTCACTTTCCGAGGAAGACTCGCCGAACTGTCGTGGCTTCTCGTAAATACAGCAACCTGGACATATCAAAGTGTTTTTAGAAGAAAGTGACAACAAAAAGACAAATCAGCTGAGGACGTTCTATTTCAAGAAATGAAACATTCAATCGGCCGCTTTAAACAGATGCAGGTCGTTCTAAACCCAATTTTTAAGGTCAGCTATTTTAAAGCAGACTTGAAATGGCCCAGATCTGCCTGTCCTACACCATTTTTCCAAGTATTTTGATGTTTTACAAGAAATTTTGAATAGATAAACAGATTGAATGATCATCCATAATTCAGACCACCAGATCTACACTAATAAACCCAGACTCACACTTTGAAGACCTCCGGCCCAGATGTTCATTGTCCACCGTGTCACTGGACCACTCCACTTTCTTGTCCGTCTTCCTTTTCCTGAGCTTGATGGTCAAGCTTCTTCCCTCCTGAAACCATCATATGGAGAATTATTTTAGGGCACGTTTACACGACAACGACCAACAACGGAAATGTTTTTCAACAGCGTAGTCAAAACGATCCCTGCTCACATGCATCCACGAAAACGATTGAAAATGCTGTATTCTGCTGTCAGGCCAGTAGTTTGCGATAACACTTTGTATAGAAACACTACACGCATAGACTGAACACGTAACATGCATGCGCATGACATCACTGTTTTCGCAAATTCAAGTTTTTGTAGTTTACATGGAGATAATAATGGTATCGTTTTCAAAAACATGCACTTTGAATCCCATTTTCAAAAATTTGCATTTTCAGGCCCCCAAAATGGCATTGTCGTGTAAATTAACAGTCAAAAATGCATTAAAAGGTTTCCGTTTTTAGTTGACAATGGTGTCGTGTAAAGTAAATGGCCCCTTAGTGACATTAGTAAATGTCGTTTCGGATATGCACAACCATTAGCTATCATAGGTTTGATGATAGCTAAATCAGATCAACTATATTTTATAACTATATTTTATTTTTCAAACATTATGAAGACAATAAAGTGTAATTGGATTTTTCATTACAAATAAATAAATAATGAATCCAAATAATACAGTTATAAATAATAGCCTCTATGGCACAATCATTGATACTAACTGTGCCATGGTACAACCAAGTGAGACACTATTATAGTTATTAATATTTTTTTATTTTATCTTTTCATTTTAAAGTTGTAGTAATTTTGTTATGCATTTTGTCATTTATATTAGTTTTTATTCATTTGTTATTTTAGTTTTTTAATTTATTTTAGTATGAGAAATGTTGGGAACATGGCAACTTGTTGAAAAAAATAAGTTGAAAAAAATATTTAGGCCTATCTTATTTTATTTGTCTATTTAACGTTTATTACAGTAACGTTTATTGTATGGTTTTATAATTGGTACTCCCAGTACTTTTTGAGTAAGTGCTGTAAAATGCTTTCACAATTATTCTATAATTTTTGAAGGCAGTAACGTAAGTTATTGTAACTAAAATGAAAACGGTGGTTACCATGGTACGGCTTTCTAAGGTCTATAAAAGGCTAAACATTAAAATGTGTATTTTTGTTGTGATGGGGATTAACATAAGATCATAACACACTGCCAAACAAGTTGAGCACATAAACCCAGCTGAACATGTTGATTACTAAACAGGCCTTATGCTGGTATCTGGCTAGTCTATTTAAACTAGTCGATGTGCTAACTATAAAACGATTAACTTAGTTAATTACAAGAGGTATCAGCTCTTGTAGCTGAATTATTCCGTGCAAGTGTGGTTAGTGATGGTGTCTACTACAGTAAATAGGGCAGGATACCTGCTGCGGTGGAGGCGGTGTGCCCGCCTGAACCTGAACGGTCTCCGTTATAGTCTCACTCGATGTAACGTTACGTTGGACCTCCGCCATAGCACTGATGAAACCCGAATAAACCGTCCCAGAGGCGTTCGATAGATGAAAGTCTGGTCTCAATTTAGAGAATATTAGAAAACAAATATTCAGTTGTTGGTTGTCGTTTCAAAATGTCGAGCTCGACGCTATATGCATCTGAGATGAATGCATGAGATGAATTTGTACTAGCCTAATCACTCCTCGGAAGGACGCATTTACGGACAGACCAGATTCTGAAGTTGACTGTGTTTCAAAAACTAGTGAGCTGACTACCTAGACTGGATTTGTGACATTATATATGTCTTTTAAGTCAAGTTAGCTGAATTGTATATTTAAATCGATGTTTACTCGAAACACGTCAAAATATATTTACGATTTCAGAAAGAGCAACGCAATCTTGACGCGTAGCAATGCTGTCTAGATAGGCAGGTCATTAGCTTTTGAGACGCAACCGCTGAGTGTTCATCTAAAAACTATCCGATAGGAAACAGCGGACGCTACAAGATCTTGTAAATCGAGAAGGAAATATAATCCCCTCTAATTTAACTTAAACTGTTCGCAGCTTTTTGATTTCTCATTCATTTGTGTTTTAAGTCATACAGAATTTAAAAACCTAAATATATCAATGGGAAAAATCAATGCCGTATCCGCAATATGTCTGCGCCCAGTGATAGCTCACATCTAGTGAAGGTAACTTACCTTCCTTTTTATCTGTCATTCTCAAAATGCCGTTTTTCTCTGATCATAAGATAACGTGTGAATTCTGTAAAGGATGCATTTCATAAAGTTGCTGTACGCATTTATCAATAATATTTTCATAATGGTGAACTTTTATTGATTGCTTAAAGCATTATCAAACACCTTTGATCCTGCATGTTTGTTTCATGTATTTTGTTGTTGTACCATTGTACTGAATGCTTACTCTCTCTGCTCTCTCGTAGTTAACATTAACAACACTGACTCCAAAGTAGCTACATGGCAAAAATACCATGGTGTCATGTCTAAAAAATGTTTAAGAATTTTATTTCGTTTTATTACTCAAGAATTTAAATGTGATGCACAAATTAAATAATTGTTTACAATTATTTAGTGTTTTTTGTGTGGTCACATTTTGTTTACAAGACAAATTTTGTTTGTCTTTTTACACTAGTTTCATGCTTAAGCGCTTCGGATTTCAGGACATGTGGAAGTCTGTGCATGTGGTTTCACCCAGAATCTGGAGCGGAGATCTACAGAAAGCCTGGAGCACATGGGCTTGCAGACTCTGCTCTCAAACCCCATCCAACACACTCTCTTCACATCATCCCAGGACACAAGCTGAGAAAGCCAAACGCAGACGAGCACGGGAGAAGGCCATACTCAGTAGTGTGGGTTATGCATAAGCAAAACAGTGCACATTTCATATGGTTTAAAACCATGCAAGCCTTATAACCCTTTAACCCTTATAGGATGTGAATGACGTTGAACTGAGCTGGTCTGATAAAGAGAAAATAACCTACAATGAAGCACTCTTACCTGGAGAGAAGAAAGGTAACAGAATGCTTTTCCTCCTTCTCTTCATATTATTTCTTGTGTTACTGTGCATTGATGTTCTGAATGGTTTTTCCACTGATGGGGTTTATGTTGACTAATGCAGTTACCGTATTATAGATGCCTATGGTATCATCCCTATCTCTGTAACTCCCATGTCTTCCAAACATCCTCTCTTTTAGACACCACTCTGCCCTTCCCACAATCCTACAGCCCAGAATATGTGGAGTTTGGCTGGTATCAGTGGTGGGAGAAACAGGGATTCTTCAGTCCTGAGCAGCATGTAAGGGAGCAGTTATAGCTTTATTTGTATTATTATTATCTTCAATAATCTGTTAACCCAATAAGATAGAACCCAAGAAACTTTGTATTACCAGTACTTCAACCAGTGTGTTTATTGCTTCTTTATGATGAATTCATATAAATTGATTTTTTTTTTAAATAATGATTTATTTATTTATTTGTTTGTTTGTTTGTTTATTCAGCAAGGGCACATTAAATTGATCAAAAATTACAGTAAAAACATTTATAATGTTACAAAAGATTTTTATTTCAAATAAATGCTGTTTTTTAACTTTCTATTCATTAAAGAATCTTGGAAAAAATGTATCGTGCTTTTAAGAAAAATATTAAGCAGCAGAACTGTTTTCAAATATTTTGAAATAACTATTATAATTAACAAATGTTTCTTGAGCAGTAAATCAGCATATTAGAAGGATCATGTGACTGTAGACTGGAGTAATGATGCTGAAAATTCAGCTTTACCATCACAGGAATAAATTACATTTTAAAATATATTCAAATAGAAAACAGTTATTTTAAATTCTAATAATATTGCACAAAATTACAGTTTTTTACTCTATTTTTGATCAAATAAATGCAGCATTGGTGAGCATAAGCTGTGCCGACTTTGTTCTTTTAGTAGAGCGGATGTATTATTGCATGTTACATACTTTTTTGACATATTTTTATTAGTGTTCTTAGTTTTTGCACATATTAGAATGTTTTTAACCAAGTTTTTTTTGTGTGTCTTTTTCTTCAGAGTAAACAGCCCCATTCTGTTGATAAATATTTCTCCTTATGTATTCCACCCCCAAATGTGACCGGCACTTTACATCTCGGACATGCACTGACAGTGGCTATAGAAGATGCTTTGGCTCGCTGGTACCATTTTAAGAAACTCTTTGATTAATACTCAGTAACATAACATACATCAACAATACATACACACACACACACATATATATATATATATATATATATATATATATATATATATATATATATATATATATATATATATATATATAAATAAAAAGATCTCTTTAAATTGACACTTTGTCAGAGTCCAGTATTATCTTGGATATTATAATATTTTGTAAAAAATATGATGTTTTCAATTCAGGCGACGGATGCAGGGCTACAAGGTGCTATGGGTTCCAGGCTGTGACCATGCTGGAATTGCAACACAGGTACCCCATCTCTACATCTGTTAATGATGCTGAGATTTCATTTTCTATGTGTATTAGCTGTTCAGAAAACTCTCTGATGTGTGTGATAGTCTGTGGTGGAGAGGAAGCTGTTCAGGGAACAGGGGAAGTGCAGACAGGACTACAGTAGAGAGGAGTTCCTCAAACAGGTCTGGAGATGGAAAAATGAGTGAGTCTTTGTCTCTCCTTTTTTGCTGTCCTTCTTTTATTTATATATCTGTATGGAAGCTTGTTTCTGCCACAGAATAAAAAACAAAACGGTTAATTGCAACTTTTGATCTCACAATTCTGACTTTTTCCCCCGGAATTTAGACTTTATAAGTTCCAATTAAAAGTATCTCACAATTATGAGGGAAACAAATCTGAATTGAACTTTATTAACTCGCATTTGTGGAAAAACAAAGTCAGAATTGCAAGTTAATATCTCAGAATTGTGGGGGAAAAAAATCAGAATTTCAAATTTATCTCACAGTTTGCCAGATTGTGAGAAATAAAGTAAAAACGTTGTGAGAAATAATCTCGCAATTGAGTATCTGTCTGAATTGCAAGAAAATATTTTAAGAATTTCAAGTTTATATCTTGCAATTCGGTCTTTATAACTCATTATGAGTTTATATCTCATAATTCTATTAAAAAAAAAATGTCAGAATTATAAACTCGCAAATGCAAGAAAAAGTTTTTTTATATCCGATTCCATATCAGAGCCTTTCAGTGGTTCAGGGCCTGTATATGGTACAATTACAACTATTACATTATCCATTTCCATACGGTAACTGTTTAGGGATGTCTTTTTTAATTCAGCTTAAATGTTTGGCCTTTTTTTAGAAAAGGGGATGAGATTTATCATCAGCTGAGAAAACTAGGTGCATCTCTTGACTGGAGCAGAGCCTGTTTTACGATGGACCCGGTAATAAAAAGGACTTTCTCAGTTCACACATTGCCTTTGTTTAGAATAGCATACCACTGTAGTACTGTACAATATTCCTGCAGTAAATAATATATTTAATATAAATAATATATGTAAATAATATACTATACATTGTTCACACTTTTAATATTTTCTGATGCTTAATTACATTTAATTGCATTTAAACGAAAATATATTATAGGTTACATTTATATTAAATATAATTAGCTGAACTTTAGAGGGCTTTTTTAGACCCACTTAAATTGAACTTAAGTGCTCCATTGTTTGTAATATTATAACTACTTCTATTGTCTTTGAAATGTGGTTAAATTGTGCCGAAAACACTGACAAGCATTCATGGTATGTTAAATTATACTGTACTTCAATCTCATTTCTATTTAAACTTGTATGTCATTCATTTAAATCTATTTGTAATATCAAATTTGTTATGATTAAGCTGAATTGTAGTACATTTAAAATATATTAACTTTAAATGCAATATTGAATAATACAGTTACATTTATAATCAAGTACTTTACGTGTGCTTAAGTATGTACACATCAAAATAAGTGTAATTTTATAATGCATGACAAAAGATTATTAAAACTAGTGATTTAAAATGTACTTAAAAGTAAAACTTTTAATTTGACAGTATTAAGAAGTACACTTTAGTCAATGTTGAAAGTGCGTACCATTTATTCCATTAATATAGTATCTGCAAGTACAGAATTGTTCAAAATATACCGTAACTCTTTATTTTAAGGTGACTTTGTTGTTACACATTACTACATGTATTTTATGTAGAATTTTAACAGTAAATTATGCATAATTACAAGTAACTAACCTTAATTGGAACTCTATAGTGATTACATGTAGTTAATTAATATCACTCAGTACTTAGTTGAGTACAAAGTCACTGTTACCTTAAAATAAAATGTAACCAAATATACTTTTAAGATTTGACCTATACATTCAATTACTATTAAGCGCACTTATTTTTCTTGAGGGTTTTCATTGTGATGAATGAACCAGGACTATTATCGACTGCAATTTTCATCCGTCTCAGAAGACATATTGTCTACAAAATTGTATTAAACATTACATTTTTCTCTATAGGGTTTCAGCAGTGCTGTGACTGAAGCTTTTGTCAGGTTGTGTGACTCTGGGCTCATCTATCGTTCTGAAGGTCTGGTCAACTGGAGCTGTGCCTTAGAGTCAGCCATCTCAGATATAGAGGTGCATTACTGGGCCAAACAATGTCTGACAACACTAGCAATGTCACACATTTCTTGTAGACTAAGGCATGGTTTGATGTGTTAAGGTGGACTCAAAGGAGCTGTCTGGCAGGACTCTTCTGTCTGTTCCCGGCTATCAGCAGAAAGTGGAGTTTGGGATCATGGTTACATTTGCATATCCTTTGGAGGGACAGGGTAAGTGGAATTGTTTCAGTTTGCTTGATTTCTTGAGATTTTGTTTTACCCCTTTAGTTGTAAGTGTGGTTTGTTTATTTATTTTATTTAGAAAGAGAGGTTGCCGTTTCAACCACTCGTCCAGAGACGATGCTGGGAGACGTGGCCATTGCTGTTCATCCTGATGACCCTCGATATAAAGTAAAGTTATAATGGTTTTCAAATGGATTTTCTTGTCAACTGTGCTTATGATATGTGACCCTGTATTGCAAAACCAGTCACAAAGTCGCACAGGTATATTTGTGGCAATAGCTAACAATACATTGCATGGGTCAAAATTATACAATTTTCTTTTATGCCAAAAATCATTAGGATATTAAGTAAAGATCAGGTTCCATGAATATATTTGATAAATTTCCTACCTTAAATATATAAAATGTTTATTTTTGCGAGTGAATGCAGCACAATCGCGAACATAAATGGACAACTTTAAAGGCGATTTTCTCATGTTTCTTTTTTTTTGTTGCAACCTCAGATTCCAGATTTTCAAATAGTGCTATCTCGGCTAAATGTTGTCATATCCTAACAAACCATACATAAATGGAAAGCTTATTTATTCAGCTGTCATTTGATGTATACATCTCATTGTCGAAAAATTGACCCATGTGTCTGGTTTTGTAGTCCAGGGTCACATATTACTTATCATGGCTGTACTTGTGTTCGAATGAGATATTATTGTACTACATAGTGTGCTCATTTTCTGAGCTATTGTGACCTAGAATACTGAATAATTTTAGTTTACAACCAGAGTTAAAGCCCAAAATATGAATTCTTTTCTCTTCAGGATCTTCATGGCAAACACTGCAGGCATCCATTCACAGAGCGGTTATTACCTATTGTCACTGACTCTATGGTGGATATGACATTTGGCACAGGTATTTCATTTGATTATGCATGATATTTTTGGAGATGAGTGGTTAATTCTATTTGCTGATAACTGGATATTTTATCGTTAAATGGGCCCTTTGCACATTTCCAGGGTTCCCTTTCAGTCGCTCACGTCCGACGTAGTCGACGTGTCGACTGATTGGGATCACACTTAGAGAGCCTGTTCTTCGAGTACTTTTAAAACGAGCCAATGCAGTTTGGCGTGCGAGATTTGGATCTCACACTCCGCCCTACTTCGCGGGTATAAATACGGACGTGGATGCACGCACCAGTTGTCTTTCGCTTCGAAGCCGATCGGTGTCGATGTCTCTGAAGAGTGTTGAAGTTTGTCGGTCGCTGCCGATCCAGTTGGCAAGTGTAAGGCCAAGCATCCCTGACGCAGGCCACCGAGGGATGGGGGAACGAGCTCTTCAGATGGTTACTGTTCCGCCACTGGCTCCTCAAAGTCCTCTGTTCCTAGGTCCCAAGTGGCTCAGACTGGCGGTGTGCGACCCTGTACAGCCTTGCACCCCTCAGCCCCCTCTTGTATCGTCAGCCGGTAGCTGGGTGTGGTTCGAGGACCCGGTCACGACTACTTGCGCAGCCCCTGCCTCCACGTGGAGACAGGTAAGTGTTGTGCACCACATTCAGACCCCGCTTCAGGCCGGCTTCGAGCCTTCCGACCCAGGTCCCTGTCCTCCACCTCGCTGCCCCACCCAGGATACGTCTGTGGTACCTCTGGTTTCCCAGTTCGTAGAAGCCGGGAAAGTGCTCCCAACCGGTCCAGTCGGCTTCTCCGTACCATCGACTGTACGATTCAGTTCGCCCGGCTTCCGCCCAAGTTCAGCGCTGTTCGTTACACTTCGGTGTTGAGCGAATGTGCCCTGTCATGCGTGCGGACATCGCACTCCTACTGGACAAAGGATGCGATTGAACCGGTTAAATCTGGCCGATATGAAGACCAGCTTCTATAGCTCATACTTCGTTGTACCCAAGAAAGGTGTTGGGTTATGGCCAATCTCGGACCTGCGACTCTTGATTCAGGCCCTGTACAAGCCTCTGTTCAAGTTGCTAACATAGAGATGCATTTTCAAATGCTCCGTCCATGAGATTGGTCTGCAGCGTTCAACCTGATGGACGCGTGCTCAGATCTCTATCCTCCGCAATGCAGGCCATCCTGTGTTTTTGCATTTGAGGGTTCGAAGTCTCAGTACAAATCCTACCCTTTGAGTGCTACATAGCCAGTTGGGTCTTCAGGTCAACTGGGAAAAGAGTAAACTCGCCCACGGGCTGAGGATCTCTTTTTCCGGTAAGGAGCTGGACTCGGTCTAACACGCCTCACAGCAGGAACTTGTCTGGTCAGTGCTTTCAGAAGTGAGAAAAGGTGCCACTGAAACCTT
Organism: Siphateles boraxobius; assembly: GCF_051911475.1. Classification (NCBI taxonomy): domain Eukaryota; kingdom Metazoa; phylum Chordata; class Actinopteri; order Cypriniformes; family Leuciscidae; genus Siphateles; species Siphateles boraxobius. The sequence goes on from NW_027508975.1 coordinate 12,530,704, forward strand.
TTCAGAGGCTCTTGAGGCATATGGCAGACACAGCTGCAATGGTTCAGATTCAGAGAATCCTCCATATGATGGCGCTTCAGCACTGGCTTCACAGCGACACGCTCCGTGTGTCAATTACCTGGCCTGTCTCCAAACCCTCAGCCTGTGATCAAACTTTTGTTTCTCCGGGCCAGTCGCCCGTAGAACAAGTGTCCACCAAACACCGGCTGAGGGGCCACGTACAACGGGCATGCAGTAACGGGGGTCTGGACGGACCTCGTCCAACTGCCTCGAGTTGCTGGCAGTACACCTGGACAGCAAGCTTGTAATGGTCTGTACAAACACTGCGACCGTTGCGCTACGCTTCCCTCGCATGTCGCAACTCGCCCGCCACCTCCTCCTTGGAGTCAGAAGCTTCTGTGGTCGCTTCATTCCACTTAATTTTACGGCCTGCTCAATTGGCTGCCTACTAGGCCTCACGACAGCCTGGGGCCCAGGGAAAAGTGGAGACTCCATCCCCAGGCGGTCCAGATGTTCAAGCACCACTTCGGGGCCGCACAGTTACATCCGTTTGCCTCTCCGGACTTGTCCCATTTTCAATTGTTTTACTCCCTGACCGAGCGGACTACCCTCAGCACAGAGACACTGGTGCACAGCTGGCCCCAGGGCCTCCACAGAGATGTGTTTCCCCAGTGAGCCTTCTTGCACAGCCCTTTGCTAAGTCAGGCAGGAGAAGGAGCAGGTCTTGCCAGTTGCCCTTTATTGGCCCAACCAGTTCTAGTTCCCCCGAACTCACTCTCGACAGCCCTTCCTGTCCCATTCCTCTGAGACAGTTTTCAGGGACAGGGCAGCGTTGGCACCTGCTTCCAGATCTCTGGAAACTCCATGTCTGGTCCCGAAAGGACGGGAAACGGAGGTTCTAGGTGATCTACCACATGTCGTAGACACCATCACTTCTATGAGAGCACCCTCTACGAGGCATGCTTGCGCCCTGAAGTGGAACCTGTTCGTTGAGTGGTGTTTTTCTCTCCAGGAAGACCCCCGAGGATGTTCGATCTCTTCCGTGTTTTCTTTCCAGCAAGATGGGTCGGAGCGAGGGGTATCACCCTCCACTCCCAAATTGTATATTGCCTCTATGAATTGATGCACATCATGATGCAGTGGATACAATCCATGGGGAAGCACGACTTGATCGTCAGGTTCCTGAGGGGAGCAAGGAGAGAATCCACCTTGCGCCCCCTCTATACCCTCTTGGGACTTATCTTTGGTGCTACTGCACTCTGAGAGACCTCAGCGTCAGGACCTCAGACCAGCTCTTGTCTGTTACGGAGACCAGCAGAAGGGAAGGCTGTTTCCAAGCAGAGGTTGGCCCTCTGGATAGTGGTTGCCATAATCTTGGTGTGTTTACCCAAGGTGCACCGTGCCCACCTGGGTAGTGAGCCTTTGGCGACACCAAACACGTTCGCTAGAAAAATAGCCTATGTGTCGAGACGGTTGCTTCCCGTGGGCTACCTTCACATGAAGCTAGTTTCACTGTAAGCCCGGTTCAATCCGCTGTGTATTCTTCCACCGTACGGCTCCCTGCGGCGAGCCCGTGTCTTCCCTTGGCAGAGCCCGCTCTGCCGTCACTGTCCGGTGTTTCTCCCCCCGATATAGGCTGGAGCAACCTCAGTGACATTCCATATGTTGTACTGCCTGGTAACGCCCAGTCTATATGTGTATCCTCCACATGTTACTTTCCTGCGGGCAGGATGTGGCTTCCACAGCGTATTCCTTTCCAAAGAAAGGGAAGGCTTTCCCAGTGGTCTGTATAACAGCAATGCTTTCCCTGGCCTAAGCCCTATCCCGTCTCCTCCTCAATAATGCGAAGGGATCATAAGGCTTTTGTCTAGTTGCTGGAAGGTGGCAGCACTAGTGGCGTTTTAATTGGGATTCCAATCAGTCGACATATCGACTACGTTGAACGTGAGCGACTGACAGGGAATGTCTCAGTTACGTATGTAACCCTCGTTCCCTGAAGGAGGGAACAGAGACGTTGTCCTGTTGCCACTATTGCTGAACCACCACTGACTCCGGGCTCTGCTTGGCTCCTCAGCGAAAAACAACTGGTGCGTAGATCCACTTCTGTATTCATACCCGTGCCACGGGGTGGAGTGAGAGATGCAGATCTCGCACGCTAATGTGCATTGGCTCATTTTAACAGTACTCGATGATGACAGGCTCCCTAAGCGTGATCCCAATCAGTTGACTATGTCTTCGTTCCTTCCTTCAGGGAACGAGGGTTACATACGTAACCGAGACGTTCTCAGAAGAAGTTATGATAGTTGGGTAAGCTTCTATAGTGGTAAATGGGAGACGACAACAAAAATATATTTTCAATTCCCATTTGCTACAATAGCAAAAGAACAAATCTGTGATAGCGTTTTCCAAAAGAGACCTATATATAAAATATAGAGAGAATAAGTATGACTTAATGATTCATGCCACGTGAATTCCTCACGCCACACCAGGAAAATCAAGAAAGTAAGGCGCCATCACTGTTACCGCTGTTCAGTGAATTTTTGTCGTAAATATACAGTCTTTTTAATAGGAATTCATATGTCTTGAATTTCTTGTTAGGTTGAAATATTTCCCCACACAAGCTTTGTAAGATGTTGGTGACACTGATTTGTCACATTGACCAACAGAAAGCTGCTTGGACTAAAAGTGACCGATAACATTAAATGGGCACGAATGCAATTTAAGCTCTCTAAATCAAGGAGCATCTCGATAATTAAAGGCAAGGTAGTAGATAAAACATTCTTCATTAATGGTGAAGCAATTCCAACAGTTTCTGAGAAGCCAGTGAAGAGTCTTGGGAGATGGTACGATGGGGATCTAAAGGACACAGTTAGAGTGGGAGAAGTTAGGCGACAAGCAGTGGAAGGGTTGAAGAGCATAAACAGCTGCACTCTACCAGGCAAACTAAAACTCTGGTGCTTTCAGTTTGGTCTACTGCCGAGGTTGCTGTGGCCACTGACTGTGTATGAGGTTTCTTTGACAACAATGGATAAGCTGGAAGCTTAAATAAGTTCATATATAAGGAAAGGGTTGGGAGTTCCACGCTGCCTCAGCAGAGTGGGACTTTATAGTAAAGGAATATTGCAGCTGCCAGTCTCTGCTTTAACCGAGGAGTTTAAGTGCAACAAGGTCATACTGGAAATTACCTTAGTAGAGTCACGCGACAAATGTGTAAGGGAGGCAGCACCTGTGTTAACTGGTAGCACTGGTATCAGTGGTCAGCAAAGAAATCTGTGGAAGAGGCAAAGGCTGCCCTTCAATTTGGTGATATCGTTGGACAGGTACAGCATGGAAGAGGGGGTTTTGGGCTCAGTTTAGCTCCTCCTAAATGGCACAAGGCAGCCCCAGCTCAAAGGAGGAAGCTGGTAGTCAACAAGGTGCGAAAGCAAGAGGAGAGGATGAGGTGTATAAAGGCCATTTCCCAGGCCAAGCAGGGAGAGTGGATGAGATGGGAGAGTGTGGAACAACGCAAGATGGGCTGGCAAGACCTTTGGTCAATAGAAGAGAATAGGATCAGTTTCCTTATCAGGTCAACATGTGATGTTCTCCCATCACCACAGAACCTAAACCTCTGGATAGGAGAGGATCCCTCTTGTCCTTTGTGTTCATCACCTGCCACATTAAGGCACATTTTGACAGGATGTAAGGTGGCTCTTAGCCAGGGTCGGTTTACTTGGCGCCATGACCAAGTACTCCGATGTTTGGCGTTAGCATTGGAAGACAAGCGTGACATGACCAATAAGTTGCCCCCTGTTCTAGCAAAACATTACATACAGAAGACAATATTCCTCTGCCCAGGCGAGCAACCACCAAGAAAAGGTGTTAAAACCAATTCTCGCCCAGGACAACTGGAAGCTGCTGGGGACTGGAAAATGCTGGCTGATCTTGATTAACGGCTTATTTTTCCACCTGAGATTGCCACCACTAATCTCCGACCAGATATTGTTTTGTGGTCTGGATCAGCACGCATTGTTCAACTGATAGAGCTTACAGTGCCATGGGAGGATGCTGTTGATGAGGTATATGAGAGGAAGACACTGCGGTATGCTCAGCTGGCCACTGAAGCAGAACAGCGAGGATGGAGAGTCCGGGTTTATCCAGTGGAAGTGGGTTGTCGAGGATTTGTGGCACACTCCACAACCCGGTTCCTCGGAGACGTCGGATTCAGTGTCCAAGAGTTGCGTCGCACAGTAAAGAACTTATCTGAAGCAGCAGAAAGGAGCAGCAACTGGCTGTGAGACGGAAAGAGTCTGGCTGGCTGTGTACAGGTAGCCACGCTACGGTTTCGAAGAATTCTTGAAAGACTTGAAGAGTCATTTGGTTTATTTGTATAGCTTGCATAGTTATTACAGTTATTATGTTCCTGTGTATTTTGCGTGAATGAGGATTGGTTGTTTGGACAGATATTGTGTTTTGCGGTAGTATGCCATACGGAACAGTTGCCACTGACCTGCTTTAACGACGGCAGTGGGGCTCGACAGCCTTAGTCAAACGGGTTGGCGCGTATGGTCGGGTTGCGGAGAGATAGACTGTGGTTTGGGCTATGAGGAAGGAGCAACCTCAGCAGCAGGAAGGATGAAACGGTTAGTAAGCTGGGCTGAGTTGATTGGGGGATGGAGGGGGGTGACTCTGGGACGCCAGAGTCACTGTCGAGCCCTCTTGAGGTGTCGTGGGCTAGTCGACGAAACACTGAGGACGGAAGGTGCCCACATGAAGACCCTAGAGATGTCCCCTACTCAGCTCAATCCAGACATTTGTCATGGGGAGACCGCACTGTGGTTGCAGCCGTTGTGTGTGCTGATGCGCAAAATACACTGCAGCTATTAACACCAGACAGAAGGAGATTCACATCACCATACGGAAAGCTATGTCTTAGTTGGTGCTTATCTTGGCGAAAGCCGAGTACAAATCAGCATCAAGTTTTAACATCTACTCTCGTGTAATGGAAATCATGTGTGAGCGGTGCTTCATAGCTACACTGTTGTCAATGGACAATGGACCTTTTTTGCCTGATAATCTGATGAAATTTCACCATTAAAATTTCAGCCCCATTCTTTCAACTTTGCCTTCATAGGTGCTGTTAAATTGACACCAGCTCATGACCACACTGACTTCCTACTCTCTCAGAGACATTCACTCCCACATCTCACTGTGATTGGAGGAGATGGGACCATGACCTCAGTCTGTGGCCAATGGCTAGAGGTACAGAGATCATTTTACAATTTACCTTTACCAACCTTTTATTCTCTATTGTGACGAATATCCGAGTGAAACAGCGATGTCGTTGTTCCCTTGTTTTTATTGCAAATAAATAATTTCTACTTTCTACTAATATGGGTAAAGACTTTTGGTATAATTTCAGTAATTATTTGATTATTTTTACTTATAGTACTTGTAGTATTTGACTAATAATAATAAATTGTTTCTTGTTTCATATTTAGAGATAAAAAAAAAAATGGTAACATTTTACTAAAGGTCCCATTATTTATTGTTAACAATCAGCCATACATTTGTTACAGTATTTATACATTTTGGTAATATTAGTTTATAAAGTACTTTTGATTTTAAAAATGTATTAGTAAATGTTGAGATTAACACTAACTGAGATTAATAAATGCTTTTGAAGTATTTTTTATTGTTAGTGCATGTTACCACTGTTAACAACTGGAATCTTATTGTAAAGTGTTACCAAATTATTATATCCCCTAAGACATCAACTTGAGAGACATTTTTTCTAATTGTAGAAAAAAAACAGTACTCTGTGCTTAACTTAGTGTGAATGGTCAAGTAAATGCTTACTATAAATATAACAATAATTATAATAACTGTATTAGCGCACACTTTGCAGATTTAAATTTGGATGGATTCTGATTTAATGTCAATCTTTTTATCATTCATCAGCTGTAAAAAAAAGCACAAGAAATCTGAAAGTGATTCCAAAGATATTGTTCCTTTCTATCACTATTGTTACAGTTGTGGTGTTAACTTATTCTCATAGAATAACAACGATTATTAAAATGTTCTGCTTATAGTTATCGCTGTAGTTATCATCCTTAGTGTGAATGGGCTTTTAGTGCTCAGCATTGATCTATATTATTCACACAATGAAACCTATTCAGTTTTGAGTGTCAGAGTCCTCTGAGAGAAACATAGCAAACTAACTAGCAAACTAGCAACTGGAGGCATCTAATTATGCATCTTCAGTATATATTACAGGGGTCAGTGAGGATCATGAAACTGATGAACATATTGAAGGTCTGCTCACTGGAAAGACTTTGTAAAGGTCAAAGAATCTTTACTGCAGAGCAGGCCTCTAAATACGCATTAACATATTGTATTACAGGAGGTCAGCGGGCTGTATGTATATTTCAAGATCATGAAACTAGGGAGTTTGAAAGGGCTCTGAGATCAACAAATCCACAGTTTAGCCTTCTGGCTTGAAGAAGTCTGGTCTAGAATGGTAAAGCATATTTGATAGTAGCATGGTAGCAAAATGGATAGTAGCAAAATTCACACCAAAGCCTAAATGTGATTAAAAATCAATATTGAATATCGACTTCCTGAGAACAATTTTAAATTAAGAAGAAAAAACATTATTAATCTCTGTGTTAAAATACTGCAAAAAGTGAAAAGAGTATCACATAAATTGTATTACCACTGCATAATATAATATAATATAATATAATATAATATAATATAATATAATATAATATAATATAATATAATTATGCATAATATTAGTCATATCATAATAATTGAGTTGACTGAGTTCTAAAAAGGAAAACTAAATGGAAAGTGATCTTCTTTGAAATATGATTGGGAAGTCACTGAAAATAAAATAACAATTAAATCATTTTTTGTATTTATATGCATTAGAATTAATCGCCAACAACAAATGAATGATAATGACAGCTTTAGCCTTAAGGCATCTCTATATTTGAAGGAATGGATATAGAGCATGTAAAGTATGTTTCTGTCTTTTAGGGTGTTAAACGCTTTGATGCCAGAGAACGAGTAATTACTGCGCTGACGGAGAGGAATCTGTTCAGAGGAAAGAAGGATCATCCAATGTCATTACCAATCTGCAGGTAAACCACTGTAAATTAGACCCCAAACCAGTCAATTCTTCCCAATCTTCTCACTTCTGAGATAATTACAGAATTATCATCTGTCTATATTTCAGACTTAGGCAGACTATACCTTTAAAACATTTTTGGCCGCTTATTATTATTATTATTTGACAAAAAATACCAGTAGTCTTTGACCTTATGTCCTGTCTTGCTTTTATTCCACCCACATAGCCGCTCTGGAGATGTCATTGAACCATTGCTGAAGAAACAGTGGTTTGTACGCTGTCAGGAAATGGGCAAGAAAGCAGTTCAAGTGAGTGTGTGTTTTAAATGTGTGGTTGCATTAGATATAAATTGTGCTGATATGCTAAACCACACAGTATGTGGGATGGATACAGTTTTTCAGCTATGTCTTACACATAATTATAATAAGGATAATAATTAAATCATATTTATATATTAATTATAGTTAATATATAGTAATTATATATATATTAATATATATAAAATATAATATATATAATATATATATATATATATACTACCATTTATATTAATTATAGTTATACATACCACCATTTAAAAGTTTAGGGTTAAGGTTCTATGATGCATTACATTATCAAAAGTGACAGTGAAGTCATTTATAATGTAACAATAGATAATTATTGGTTCCAAATAAATAAATTCTTTAACATCAAAGAATCCTGAAAAAAACGAATCATGGTTTCCACAAACATATTAAACTGTTTTCAACATTGGTTATAATTAGAAATGTTTCTTGAGACGCATTTTAAAATATAGTAAAGCAGAAAATGGATGTAAAATATTTCACGGCACAGTTTGTGCCACGGTTCGATGCCGCGTGGCTCATCAAGAGCTTTACTGGAAAACATATTCCTGTTACTGGTCAATGATGCCATACAAACCTTTGCCATTGAAATTCGATTATTCTTTTTGATGATTTTGTTAACTTACACACTGACATCCCATGTAAATACTCTTTGTAGGCAGTGGAAGAAGGGGATCTGCACATAACTCCTCACTTTTATTCAAAAATGTGGAAGAGCTGGCTGTCCAACATCAGGTTAGCCTTATTCTATCCACATCACAGATCTTTCTTACACATGCAAAGCTTGATTTTTAAAATGGACTATTTTGTAGGTTGTCTGAATGTCTATTTGACTTGTCAGTGAGTCTTAAGGAGACTCTGTATAACTAGGCTGGTTTAGGGTCGTGTCCATATGATCAGTAACACTCTTCTGTTAATATTCTGTCAATTACGTGCTTGAATAAGATTTTTTATAACTTCATTTATATCTCCACCTTGCAGTGATTGGTGTATTTCCAGACAGCTTTGGTGGGGTCATCAGATTCCAGCCTATCGAGTGACACTGCAAAACTCAAAGGACAGAGAAGAGGTGGGGGGCTATCATAAAATCTGCATCTATAGCCCAAAGATGACCTTTAATGTACTTGCTCCACCATAATGTGTCCATTATTAGGCCTGATCGTATTGTGTGAGGTTTTGACGGTTGTTAAATGTCTCGAGCAGGAGCAGTGGGTCTGGGGCAGGAGTGCTGCAGAGGCTCGACATCGTGCGGCTGTGAAGTTTGGGGTGAATCCTGATGCCATCACACTCACACAGGGTGATTATCATAGTGTTGACATGAATCACACTTCTGTTTTTGATGATTACTACTCATAATCTAGTCTACTTTCAAAAGTCTGGCCTCTTATGCTCACCAAGGCTGCATTTATTTAATCAGAAATACTGTGAAAACAGTAATATTTTGAATTATTATTATTTAAAAAGCACTTTTCTATTTACATTATATTTTAAAATGTTATTTATTCTTTTCATAGAAAAGCTGATTTTTCAGCATCATTACTCCAGTCTTCAGTGTTACATGATCCTTCAGAAATCATTCTTATACGCTGATTTGGTGCTCAGGAATCATTTCTTATTATCATCAATGTTGAAAACAGTTGTGCTACTTAATTTTTTTTTTTTGGAAACCATGATAGAGGATTCTATGATGAATGGAATGTTAAAAGCTTTTAAGAAATGGCAAGTCATTTGAGTTGTTGTTCCAAACCTGTATGATTTTGCTTCTTCCGTTGAGCTAAAAAAAGACATTTAGCATAATATCCAAGTTGATCTTTTTCATAAAATAAGTTGAATAGTCACCCAGGACTGCCCCAAGTGACAAAAAGTACCTTAAAAGTTGTTTATATGACTCATGCTTGATATAGTCCTCTGTCAGCTTTGTGTGAAAAGAAAACAAATGTAAATTATTTACTGAAAGTTAAATAATTCACTGATATTTTTTATTTTCAGACACAAGCTTTCAAATCTCATTCACGTTCATACATATTAAAATGTCACATCAGGTTTGTCCTCAGTAATGTGTTTTTTGTATACAGCTGATCGCGACACCCCTAATTTGGATATGCATTTATTCAAATCACATGAATGAAATTTGAGATTTTTTAGTCAACAAATTAAACTTTGATCACACAAATCTGTCATATGGTGTCAGAAGAATTTAAATATATTAATTTGAGCTACTCTTATGATACATTTATGCTTGACTGCCCCTGTTAGACATTTATTATTAATAATAATCATAAAATAAACTGTATGGTTCAGCACCTCGCTGCATTATTATTGCACAAATGTGTGGCCCCAGGCGTGCACATATCAACTATTTTACGATGACTGCAAATGTGACTTTTAGAGTCAGAATTATTCGTTTTGTAAGGCTGATCTTAAAACTGATTACTTGCTCACAAATCAACCATGTGTCTGTTTGTTTCAGACCCAGATGTGCTGGATACTTGGTTTTCTTCTGGTCTCTTTCCATTTGCAATGCTTGGGTGGCCTGATCAGGTTCATTTTATTGTCCATTTTTCTCTCACCATCATGAAAAAACAAGAACACCTATATTTTAATAAGTGGAGATGAACATGCTTTGATCTGACTCTCTATTCTCAGACAGAGGACCTAAACCAATTCTACCCCAATTCCATTCTGGAAACAGGAAGTGACCTCATCTTTTTCTGGGTGGCCAGGATGGTGATGCTGGGCAGAGAGCTGACAGGCCAGCTGCCCTTTAAACAGGTTGTGTTGATGGCTTATTGCTGAGCTCATAACTCTAAATGTCATATCGTAAGGTTGGCAGGAATTGGAAATTTTATATTGCGATGTGCGTCATACACCAAAAGTATCCAAAATGTCACTGAGAAATGTTACCATCTATTTTGCCATCAAAATGTCTTAAAAGTTTAGTGCAGCTCTGACTCTTTTTTTGCTCTTTTCTCACTTCTCCATCACTGTTTGAAACAGGTGCTCTTTCACTCTATGGTGAGAGATAAGTATGGGCGGAAGATGAGTAAATCTTTAGGAAATGTCATTGACCCTCTTGATGTCATCTCAGGGATTTCTTTGGAGGTATCCACACATACTCACTCTCAGCCTGAAGGCCTATTTCAACCACGTGCAAAGCATAAATTATGTTGTATTGATGCATTTATTTTTGAAACTAGAAGTTGCAAATCAAACGGCATGTCTTTATTTTAATGCTGACCTATTATGCCCTTTTTCAAAGTCTTGATTTTGTTTTTGGGGTCTATTAGAATAGTTTTTCAATGTTCAAAAACTACTCTCTTTTCAGTCTGTCAGTAACGCTCTGTTTAGTTCCTGTCTCTGTGAAGCCCCTCCTTCGAAAAGCACAGTGTGCTCTGATTGGTCGGCTAGACCAGTGTGTTGTGATTAGTCAACCACTTCGCTCAATTAAAATGAAAACGGAAAATAATAGCGGATTCAAAATATTAATAAAAACTATAGTAGTATCTCATTAATACATACATAATTTGTACTTGTTATTGCTAGTTAATTACAGGTTGTGTTAGTGGGAGGTGCTTTCTTATACTGGAGAGCATTTCATTGGATAAAAATGCATGTGTGCGATGAGTCATAAATAAACTTGGTCCATGTCTCTGGAAGGCAAATGTTAAATAATTATATCTGCAAAAATTTTATTTAATCAGCTTTTACAGAATGGCCTCGAAACTAATACTAGGGATGCTTTATACAGCTGTACCGATATAAAAGATTGTTTTAGTTTATAAATATTGGATATTTAATTGTGCATTCTCATTTTTACATTTTTATTTTTACATTTAATTTACTTTGCCATCATTTAACAAATTTAGGGGAGGTTTCTCGGACAGGGTTTGAATTAAGCCAGGGGTAGGCCTTAATCTAGAATAGTTAATCGTGTTTTAAAAAATGGCTTTCTATAACACAGACTAAGTACAGATTAGTTAAACCTGGACTATGGAGTCCTGATATAAAAATAAACCAGATTAATTTAAAACCAACTGTGCTAGTCTTAATTAGCATTACAGATGTTGCCTATAATGGAATGAACCAATTAAAGCTTAAAATTGCTAGGAACTGAAAAGCAAATCCAAGGAAAACAATGGCATCAGAAAAAGACTGCAATCAAAAAAAATGTTACTAACAAGTGAAAATAATTTTTAAGCAAGCTAAATATACAGCACACATCAGCTGTAGAATAAAAGAAAAGAAATGGCTGGAAATCTATTTGTAATGAAGTGTGTGTGTGTGTGTGTGTGTGTGTGTGTGTGTGTGTGTGTGTGTGTGTGTGTGTGTGTGTGTGTGTGTGTGTGTGTGTGTGTGTGTGTGTGTGTGTGTGTGTGTGTGTGTGTGTGTGTGTGTGTGTGGTTGTGTGTGTGTGTGTGGTTGTGTGTGTGTGTGTGTGTGTGTGTGTGCGTGTGTGTGTGCGTGCGTGCGTGCGTGCGTGTGTGTGTGGATGAATTCTATGAATATGTGTGTGTATATATATAATCAACCATGTACAACTAACTAGAATCAGTGGTGTTCATTGACAATGAATGGTTTTCATTTAAAATGAATGATTCAAATAATCCTACGATTAATAGTTCTTGTTTATTTCTGTGATTTACATAACAAAATAAACATAACTTTAAGTCAATTTAAAATGAACCAATCACATTTGAACTAGAAATCCGATACAATGGTGTTAAAACTAATTGAAATGTTTAAATAAAGTGACCAGCATAAAATTTTTGATATATATATATAGATATATATATATATATATATATATATTTATTTTACTTTTTTTATGCTGTTCACTTTATTTAAACATTTCATTTAGTTTTAATACCATTATATCGTGTTTAAAGTTCAAATGTCATTGGTTAATTTTAAACTGACTTGAAATGGTCACTCTTTGACTTCACTTAATATTTTCATTTTGAAAAAAAAACAAATATATATATGTGTGTATATATATATATATATATATATATATATATATATATATGTGTAATACATGTGTCTTCTTTGAAAAACAATATTAATCTTACGTTAAACCTGCCTTCTGGTAGAATTAACTTAAGCCTCAATTTTGTCCTGGAGTAACTCTAATCTTCCTCCAGGAAATCAGTTTATTAAACTCTGGACTAAACTAAATCTAGTACTATTTAAAACCATGACAGAGAAAGCAGATTTCTATTAATCTTGTTTAAACGGCCATTTTAGTCTAGGGCTAGGTTTAATCCCTGTAGAAAATGACAAAAACACAATAACATTTCTAAAACTTAGTTGAAAATAAACCGAACTGAAAATGTAAAAAATAAAAGCTAATTAAAAACTAGCTTTTAGTGTATAAATAACACAAAAATATCACTGGAATATATTTGGGAAAAAATGTCAATCTGGCAGATTTTTCTTATACATTAGTGTAGTTTCATAGCATTACACTTGATTTGAAAAGTTTTAAAGCCCTTTCTATGCCTGTTTTTTTTTTCCTCCTTTCCCTTTTTAGTTCCTACAAACACTAAATTCTCAGTATATTAATAAAAATAATAATTCAAACGTATTAATGAATATAACAAGACTTTGTACAGCTGGCCAGTGAACAGCTATCAGTCAGATGTCTTTAACCAGGCCTCAGGGCAGAACTGACTCCACTCATTTTGAAAGCACAGCCAATCCATTGTGAAATCTTAATATTTAAAACGGCTAATGTTCTAACCACCACTTTGTCATGAGGACTTAATTTTCTTGTCAGTCACATTCTGGTTTGATCTCTGTAGAGACTTCAAGAGAAAGTCAGAGAAGGAAACTTGGATCCGAGAGAAAGCATTGTTGCCATGGAGGCTCAGGTCAGTGCGAGGCTCTCTCTATTCCAGTGATCCAGTCGTTCCCAGCTGAGCAGGTTCACCTCATTTCCTGTGTCCTTTCTACAGAAGAAAGATTTCCCTAAAGGGATTCCAGAGTGCGGGACAGACGCTTTGAGGTTTGCTCTCTGCTCTTATAAAGCCCAGGGTAAGTCACCCTCATTACAGAGTCCTGTAATCAAACCTTACGATCAGAAATACCCAGAGTTCTTTACTCCCTCCGCTGACGTTTTGTTCAAATCCTGTCTCAGGAGAGGACATTAGCCTGTCTGTGTCTCATGTGCTGAGCTGTAGACATTTCTGCAATAAGATGTGGCAGGCGGTGCGCTTCACCCTCGCCACGTTGCATGATGCAAGTTTACCGACATCATTAGCAGAGGTACGACAGCAAATATATATATATCAATAAAACAACCCGTCGAATCTCAGACGGATCCAGCTCACTGCATAATACCAACATGATTTAATGATCATCATCCTCCTCTTCTGATTTGTCCTGAACCTCCACTGTGCTGTTTCACATTCTTTCTTCTGCTTTCATTCGGTTTAATGAGATTAAATCATAAAGGAAGAAGAACAGTGTCAGTGCTAAATGACTTGTAGGAGCAAATGGCAGAAAATCCATTTGAAGGATGAAGTCACAGATCTTCACTGAGATTTTCAGTTCAGAACTGTTTCCTCCAAAGTGTGCTTGTGTTAGTAACAAAATCTACTTGCAGCCTGTTATATTGCATATTTTGCTTTAAGGGAATTTTTTTAAAATATAATGTGAAATAATTAATTAATTTTGTGAATTCCTTTTGAGGAATGAATACTTTTTTTCAGCTAGGATGCATTAGATTGATCAAAAGTGACAACAAAGAGATTTATAATGTTACAAAAGACTTAAATGTCACATTTCTGTTCTTTTGAACTTTCTCAGGATTGAAAATCCTGAAAAAATGCATCATGGTATCCACAAAAGTATTAAGAAGTTTTCAACATTGAAAATAATAAGAAATGTTTCTTGAGCAGCAAATTAGCATATTAGACTGATTTATGAAGGATCATGTGACACATCATTTTTCAAGTATAGTTGTATTATCAAATAAATTCAGTTTTCTTTCAAAAACATTGTAAAAAATCTTACCAACCCCCAAATATTTAACAGTACTGTACATTCAGTCAGTAAATTGACTGAATCTTTATATTGACCTGGCTAAATATCATAAATATATGTTTTTCTCAATTTGTCTCTCAGACCTATCCTTTATCCAGCATGGACAGGTGGATATGTTCGCGTCTGTACAGCACAGTTCAGCAGTGTGAGCAGGGTTTCGACAGCTTCGAGCTCCACACGGTCACGTCTGCACTGCACTCTTTCTGGCTCCACAGTCTGTGTGACGTCTACCTGGTGAGTATGATCTGCACTGCAGTTCTGTCATGATTTGATGGATCTTACAGTCATTGATTGATGAGTTTCCTCCCTAAACTGGCTTTTTTGTTCCTCTCTTACTCCTTCAGGAAAGCATCAAGCCGGTGTTGAAATGTGAAGGCTCTGATAGTGAGGAACAGAGAGTTCGAGAAAGGCAGGTGGCCACGTCTGTGTTGTATCACAGCGTGTCCGTCTCCCTCGCTCTCCTGTCGCCCTTTATGCCGTTCCTCACAGAGGAGATGTGGCAGAGACTCGTACCTTATGGTGGCTCTAACAGGACCTCTACCAGCCTGTGTGTGCAGCCCTACCCAAAGACCTCACAGCTGGTGAGCCAGTCAGAAACACAAACACTACACCTGCTCCCTGACTGAGAACATGCAGTTTTCCTTTTGACACAAAACAACTCTTTTCAATCTCCTCTTTCACCACAGGAGCACTGGTACTTTCCCAAGGAGGAAGCAGATTTCTCTTTGGTACAGGAAGTTGTCAGAGTGGCAAGGTTACTGAGGGCCCAGTGCCAGATGACAAAGGAAAGACCTGACTGTGAGAAAATCTCAGGTTTTTTTTACTTCACGCTAATGTTTTAGTTTTGGTAGCTGTGTTTGCAAAGTCAAGTATCACTACTGCAAAACTTTGATGTAATATTTTAATATTATTTTATATTCTCTTTTATAGCATTTATTAATATTTTGAAATGATATATTATATTATATTATATTATATTATATTAATTATATTATATTATATTATATTATATTATATTATATTATATTATATTTCCAGTGAGGGTTATTATTGTTAACTAAAACCATAAAACAACATTTTGTTTCTTGAAATAAAATAAATGTTAACTGAAATAAAATAAAACGTTAAATTTAAACCTTAAACTTGTTTTATTTCAGCTAGTTGCCGAGAAAACATTTCTCATTTTATTTATTTTAACTCGATGTACTAAAATAAAAAACTGAAATAAATATAAGTAAAAGCTATAGATGTATAAAACTATATAACTAATTCAAACTTTTAATCAAATCTATAATAGTGTCTCAATGATACTAAATTAACACTGTTTTGGTGTTAATTGGATCCCCTTTTGCCTAGATGGCATAGATTCAACAAGGTTCTGTAAGAGATTTTGGTCCATATTTACATGATAGCATCACACAATTGCTGCAGATTTGTCGGCTGCACATCCATGATGTGAATCTTTCGGTCCATCACATCCAAAAAGTGCTCTATTGGATTGAGATCTGGAGACTGTGGAGGTCATTTGAGTTTAGTGAACATATTGTCATGTTCAATGTAGTTTGAGATGATTTGAGCTTTGTGACATGGCGTGTTATCCTGCTGGAAGTAACCATCAGTAGATGTACACTCTCGTCATAAAGGGATGGACATGGTCAGCAACAATACTCAAGTAGGCTGTGGCATTTAAATTGTGCTCAATTGGTACTAAGAGGCCCAAAGTGTGACAAAGAAAATATCCAACACACCATTAAACCACCAGCAGCCTGAACAGTTGATGTGAGGAGGGATGGATCCATGCTTTCATTTTGTTTATGCCAAATTCTGATCCTACCATCTGAAAGTCGCAGCAGAAATTAAGACTCATCAGACCAGGCAACGTTTTTTCCAGTCTTCTATTGTCCAATTTTGGTGAGCCTGTGTAAATAGTAGCCTCAGTTTTTGGTGCCTGACGGGCTGGTCTGAGTATTTCAGAAACTGTTGATCTACTGGGATTTTCACACACAACTCTAAGGTTTACAGAGAATGGTGAGAAAAGAGAAAATATCCACTGATTGGCAGTCCTGTGGGTGAAAATGCCTTGTTGATGCCAGAGGTCAGAGGAGAATGACCAGACTGGTTCGAGCTGATAGAAAAGCAGCAGTAACTAAAATAACCACTCGCTATAGCCAAGGAATGCAGATGAGCTTCTCTGAACGCACAACACGTTGAACCTTGAAGCAGACGAGCTACAACAGCAGAAGAACACACCAGTGCCACTCCTGTCAGCTAAGAACAGGAAACCATGTTACGTTCAAAGTCACTTAAATCCCCTTTCTTCCCCATTCTGATGTTCAGTTTGAACTTCAGAAGATCATCTTGACCATGTCTATATGCCTAAATGCATTCAGTTGCTGGCATGTGATTTGCTGTTTAGATATTTGCATTAGCATGCAATTGAACAATTGTACCTAATAAAGTGGCCGGTAAGTTATGTACTGTATATAGTAGATGAAATTTTTCATCATGTGATCTATAATAGTTGTGTCTTCTAGTGTGGGCAGTGTGTGGACCAGATCAGGCTGAGACTCTTCTCCACTTCAGATCTGCTATCTGCACGCTGGGCCGAATCTCAGCGCTTCATCTGCACTGTCCAGAGGGAGGTTTCAGTGACTCCCCTCCACCTAAGGCCAGTGCTGTAGGGGTGGTGGATCATTCTGTCTGCTTGCATCTCAGTGTTCAGGTAATGCAGAGTAAGATTTTCCTTTTTAAAGTTAGGATGCTTCTATATATATATACACACACACTGCTGATGTCTCATTCTCTCTCTGTCAATGTAGAATGGTATTAATGCTGACAAACAGAGAGCTCTTCTCTCTCAGCGCAGAGAAAAGCTGGCTTCCAAACTCAAGCAAGCCCTTTCTCGGACCTACGTGCCCAACTACACAGAAAAAGTACCTGATAAAGTCAGACAAGAGACGGAGAATAAGGTGAGTACATAGGATAATGGGAAGTTTTACCTCACAAAATCTGTACAGACCATCTTACACAATGAAGCCTACTGTAGGACCTTTTCTTTTTTGCATTGTGACATTATTTTGTCATTATAATCATTATAATGATGCAAACAATTATATATTATTTAAATTGTAAAATGATCATGCAGTCATAATGTACATCATACTAATAGTTGTTGTATTAAATGTAATCTAATGTAATCTAATGACAATTTGAGGAATTCATTGATAATTCCTTTCAATTCCAGAGGTTAAATATGACATGGATTTTCTTTGTAAGATTCATCCACCTCTACATGAGAAAGATATTTTAAAATCGAATTTAAATAGCTAGTCTTCCGGATTTCTATGTTACTTGAAATGCATGAGGTTTCCTTGCAAGCCTCATTGCACACTGTTATCACACACTGTTGAAATTCCATTTTCAACAGAAAACATGATTTATTTTGGGTTATTAACGTAACACTATGTAGTTTTTCAACCTTCAAAATATATTTCCAAGACCCTTGTGATGGTACATCGACTTACAATAGGTTAAATGACACGTCTGCCATAGCTTGACGTGGTCTGTATCGCTTTTATTGGCACTATGTAACTTCGGGTTTCGGGTAGTAACCGGAGCACAAAAAGAACTACAAAATTCGACCGCTTTACGGCATACATAGTTTTTCTTCGTTTGTGATGTCTTTCATAAAATCATGCATCATACTCTACCTTGTCTGTGGCCATTGTTGATTCCAAAGCCGGTGCTGGATAAACAGCGAGCGTGCGCGTGCGATAGTAGGCTGCGGTAGGCTAATTTTTTTACGACAGCGATAATGGACAATACCGCTTCCAACCTGTAGGGCGACCGCAGAGCAAAAGTTCCTTGGTGTTGCTTTAAAGTACAATATGAGATTATGCACATGTATTTATGTGCTTTAATGTGTATGTATGCACTTCATGCTCATTCTGTATATCCCAAGAGAAATCTACAGTACATTATTGTCAATAGAATAGTATATACAGCTGAATAAGGAGCTTGCATGCATTTTTTGTTTTCTAAAATAACCAGATCACAGCTATGGAGAAAGAGCTGAAGAACATTGAGGACCAACTTTTGGCTTTGGATGAAATAAGGAAAGAAGTCTAATGGACACATTGACCAAAATACTAAGGCCATCCAATAACCAGATGGAAAGAATACTTTTTTCTTTTAGTAAATCTGATAAAGATGCCTTGAAACAGACAATAAGTCACTGCTTTATTCAACAACAACAACAAAAATGGCTGGTGCATATTTATTATGTTGGTTTCAATGTAACATAATCGTATTAATGTAAAATAAATGATTTACCAAATAACACAATTGGTGAATAATTTTACTTTTGTGTACCCTTTTTTTTCATCGTATCAAATTCTGTGAAATGCATAAGAAGACTTACAAAAGAGGTTGTTCAAGATTAATTTCATTTTTTTAAATAAACACCATCTATGCTTTATTAATCAATGAAGGAAAAAAACTAGTCTGAAAGGTACGTTGCTGGTGAATGTGATCTATGAAACAGCCTGTTTTAGGGCCATTAGGCTATATTATTTTACTATGTTGTACAATCTCATACATTATGCTAATAATGTATAAGATAATAATATTGAATATAATAATTTATAATAATAAATACATATATGTATGTATGCATTACTACTACTACTACAATCAAACAATATATAGTATTACACCTTTACTCTTTCCATTCAAAATGTAACCACCTACATCCATCTTAACCTGTATTTGTAATGTATGTAATAACCAATTTATCTTCACTTCAGTAAAACCAGTTCAATGATTGTCAAAATTTTTCACAATTTCAGATTTTTGCAGTTTGGTTACATTTTTATAACAATAATATTATCTCAAGTTATGCATTTATATTCCATACTGACCTTATCAAACACAAGCACATTTCAAAACAAGACAATTCTGTGTGTTGGCTGTAGATGTGGTCATTGTTGATTGTCATTGTTGCCCAAGTGTCTCAGCAGGGAACTCTTCTTCATCATTCATATCTTCCCTATCAGTTGCATTCTCATCTAGGTCATACTCTGTGTTGTCCTCAATTTAATGATTCCTTCTAATCTACCATATTTGTTTTTTCATCGAAGGAGTCATGATAATACAAATGGTCAAGGGTCTTCTGAACAGTAATGTGTTTTTTCATTGTGCTGAAAATTAAATATGAGCAATGCAATTAAATGGTGAAATATTTCTACATCATAGTAGATGTTGCACTATACCTTTAACCCTTATGTTGCTGGTCAATTTGACTTATTTTGAAATACTGATGTTTTTTGTGACCCATTTTCATTTACCACGCACATAACTGGGAAAAATATGTTTAGGATTGGGTGCTCGACAAAGGACATAATAAAAAACAGGGGGAAAAAATCTCAAAATTTGCAAAAAAAATTAAATATAGTGGACTGGATGGATCCACACACATGCTACATTTAGAGCATGTCCTCTGACGAAGAGCCTGCGTGCTCAAAACGTAACCTTTTTTTTTATTGTTGCATTACTGTTTATAATAGTCACGTTTATATTCTCAAGCATGTTTATTTGTTTGTTTGTTTGTTTGTAATGTGTTAAATTCACCATAAAAATCTAAATTGACAATTCCTGTTTTATGGAATATTGCAGTATTATAAATGATTTATCTGTGCACAACATTATTTTTTATTCATATGCCCTTTTAATCTTTAATCAAAATAATTTCCCCTCCCTCTTGCAACAACATCTCTTTTCTTCTCTGATGACGTGTTTACTGACGTGAGGGCGGGAAAGTCTGTCACTCAAGCGAGAACAACGATCCAAGAGCCAATCAATTTCAAATGGACAAAATTAAGTCATTTCACTCAAATAGGCTACATCGCAATAGGCATTGTTGCCACAATTTTTTAAATTCTAAAAAAAGGTTTACATTTTTTGAATTACACGTGTTCTTAATTGCCATAATGGCTAGTATTAATAATGTTACAATGCTAAATAAATCCCCAAAATAGGCTAAAATAGATATTTATTTATTTATTAATCTTGTGACATTGGGTTGGTAATAACAATAAAAATAACAATATCATATGCCCATCACCACCTCGCGACGGTTGCTAAGGCATCTTGTTGCTAAGGAAATGGCGAAGGGGAGGGAAGAGCGAGGGGGGCGGGTCATGGTTAATGAGTCAATCCGGAAGTGGAGAATCGCTTTGACTGTACACACAGAGCGGAGACCTCCATCAGTGCAAAACTGCAAATACGGACGTTAAAACCAGAGTTCAAAACCGCACGTTCTCACCTCGCCAGCTCAGATCGCTGCAGACCTTACCGGATGTGAAACACGGAGCGGGATAGCGCACACACACACTCGGGTAGAGATTGAAATGGACGACAGCTGCAGGAATGAAAAGAGCCGAATATTGACAGCAGTGCCGAGTGAAGGCGACCGATGAGGATGATGATGAAGAGTGAAAAGTGAAGCTTTCATTCTGACGGTCTGCATCTCTTCGGTCACGGCCATCTCGCCGTTAAACACCATCCTGTTCAGAGATGATAAAAGGTGAGAGCGGTCGTGGTTTGAAAGTGTTAACCACTGTTATATTAAAGACCGCTGTGATTTCCTCAGTGTGAATGCGAAACTGTTTCAAAGACTAGAATGCATCTTTGAATACATCATTTTTAAGATGACCCTCATATTTTGGCATGAGTTGTAGCCTCAGGCAGGTTTAGTGCATCTCTTTCTGAGGATCAAAAGGGAAAGGCGGACCAGTTGAACCTTTAACATCATGTCTACTCAGTAGTGTGTGTTTGTGATGACAGACTTCAGCTGTGCGACAAACACTTCACCGGTCAAGCATGTTGTACAAGTTAAAACACAATGCCACGTCATCTTACAGTATAACTTAACACTACTTTACCCTCAGACAAATACATGTGGATCAGTTGTGTTCATGTGTAATTCTTTAGCTAAAACTTGAGTTTCTTAAGCGCTTTTGAAAATTCCTGTTAGTTGTCCCTATTATGGAAACTTATTTAAAAACTAATAGAATAATATAAAGTAATATGTTATACGGTAGCCTATGCAAATAACACGTAAAATGGAAGAAGTTTAATAGTAAATGAATATGTAGGCTATGTGTTCGGCCACCCAAATTCAAGGACCAGCATTATTACTGTTAATCGTTTGCGTTAATCGAAACAAAGCTGAAATAAAATTTAAATATTAAATGCAAATCTTAAAGTAAAAAGTAAAACAATAATGAAAAATAGAAATGTTGCCTTTGCAATGAACTGAAATAGGCTAAGTTTAATTTGAAGAACTAAAATAACTTAAAACTTAATCAAAGCTAATCAGAAGTATTTGACAAAAAGCTAATAAAAATGCCATAGCACATAGCTGAAATACTAAAGCTTAAAGTAAAATGAAACTGAAAATATAAAAATAAAAGCAAATTCAAAATATGAATAAATAATATAATAGTATATAAATGGAAGCTTGTTTCCCGCCACGGAATTGCAACTTACAATTCTGACTTTATAACTTGCAATTGCTAGTTTATATTACGCAATTCTGAGAGAAAAAGTCAGAATTGCAATAGGCCTATGTAACCATGCAATTGCGAGCAAAAAAGTCAGAATTCTGAGATAAAAAGTCGCTTTTTTATTTTGTTAGTCCGTTTTTTTTCTTCCGAGTTTATAGCTCACAATTCTGACATCTTTTCTCAGAATTGTGAGAGATAAACTCCTAATTGCAAGTTATAAAGACTAACTGAGTTATAAAGTCAGAATTGCGAGATATAAACTAGCAATTCTGAGAAAAAAAGTTGCAATTACCTTTTTTATTTTTGTTAGTCAATGGCAGAAACAAGCTTCTATATATAAATAAAACTAAAATAACACTAACCAGATCTTACTGTATTAATCTGTATAATCATAATAAATGAAAATGAGATTGTCTGCAAACAGTTTAAGGTTTCAAAATATTCCTTTAATTTTTCAGTGGTGGCTAAGGTTGGGTTCCCACTGTTTTATTTTTAGTAACCATAACTGTAGCAATACTATAACAATAATTATAGCTTCCATGGTGCATTTTATTCTTCACTTATTCTCCAGTTTAACCCTACATTTCTAATGTTCTAATTTCTAGTTCCTACATTTCGTGGTTAGAACTGTAAAACAGTCAAACTTGCATCTTTATAAATGAACCTTTTCAGGGTGTCACGTGTTAATGCAAGTGAAGGAGAGTGTTAAAAGTTATTTGGAGTGTTAACTGGCAATGTTGGCGCTTTGCATGGGTACAGTACTTCCCTCCCCTTTCCTTTCTACTCCCCTCCCCTTTCGCTCATCTGTTTCTTGCCGATCAGCTCCTTGTGAATAGCTGGGGGAGAGACGGGGAAACATAATCCGCTCTGTGTCCAGGTAATGCTTAACAATACCTCTTATCTATTCCACACGATCCACTGCCAAAATAAGCAACTTTTGGACATCTTGTTTTGTTTTTGGTTGATTTGTTCTTGGACTGTGGTCTTCATGATCTCTTGGCGTCTCTTGCTTTTTTTGTATGTTTAACCTTTTTCTCGTTCTTTCTTTATAAGTCTTTATATGTACAATCTTGCCTTTTGCCTGTGTTAAAAATCTTCTGTTTAGTGGACTCATTTGATTCCAGGTGTTTTTGATGAAACTTTACACTTAAAGCATGTGTGGAGGCAGAACTGGGAACTGTTTATGTTTCTGTCTTGTTTATTCCTCAGGAAAAAGCATGAGGTGAGTTTCAAACTCGTCAAGGCCTAAATGGTTCCGTCTGTCCTTCTGATTGTAGATTCGTGAGTGAGTAGTTAGACTTAGACATCTTTACTAAGGGTTAAGTGGAGATTAGTTACTTGCTTGCAGCCAGAAGATTACTGAGGTTATTATTGGCACAGCAGACACCTTTCCTGTGCAAAGCACTTTATTAGGTGTTTTTTTGATGTCTGTTGTCACATTGTAACTCTTAAGGCTGATTTATACTTCTGCGTCGGACCTACGCCGGAGCCTCTACGCCGTAGCCTACGCTTTGGTTTTAATTTATACTTCTGCGTCGTTGTCCGCGTTGACGCACGCAGAGGGAGCATGTGAAACCCGAGGAAGCGGTTTGAGCAGACCAATCACAGCGCTTGCGTCCGCTTAGAATTGACGCGTTGTTACATTTTTGGAGAGGTGCACGTCAGGGTACGCCGAAGGGTACGCGCGCTACGCACAGCCTACGGCGTAGCTACGGTGTAAGTTCGACGCAGAAGTATAAATTGGGCTTTAGGCTGTTTCTTTCATAGTATCGTTTAACCCTTTAGCACTGGTCTGGTAGTATATGAAATGGAAATGCGTTTGATTGATGCTCACAGTGTTATGTCTGGTGTGCATAGAATGACGAGCAGTCTTATGACTCTGTATTGACTTTTGTGTCTGCCACAAACAATGAATGGACTTTGTCATTGAACAGTTTATTTCACTAGCTGAACAGTATCTGACTAATGTCAGAAAGGAAAGCAGGTCGATTTTAACTGTAGATTTCCTGTGGAACGATTTAACTTCAATGCTTCAGATGCAGATTGTTACTTTTTTTTAACCTTGTTGCTTTCGATTAAAGGACAAATTCTGTCATCATGTACTCACTCTCATGTTGTTCCGAATCCAAACCCATAAGTCTTTTGTTCATCTTCAGAACACAAACGAAGATATTTTAATGAAATCTGAGAGATTTCTGTCCCTCCATTGAAGGGCTCCATTCACCCAAAACTGTTTAAAGAGATTGTAAAATAAATCCATATGAATCAAGTGATTTGATCTAAGTCTTCTGAAGAGACACAGTCGCTTTATATGATGAACAGATTTAGGTAATTTGAGAGATTAATGCTAATTTCTGCAATTTTGTATCTCATATGCTATTGTTAAATATTAGTTTATCTATGTGCATGTACACTACAGTTCAGAAATTTGGGGTAATTTTTTTATTCTTTTAGTAGTTGTTTCACACCTGGCTCCTATAAACCACTTGTTTCAGAACCAGTTGTTTACTCCATTACTTCTGTTCTTTAAGGCATATGAAAATGTCAATCTACACCGAAACAATCAGTCTAAGTTTGCCAGAACGTGGTTGTCCTGGCCCGCTTTAAAATTAACTCTGGAGCTGTTTGCTTGTGGTGAAAA
Organism: Siphateles boraxobius; assembly: GCF_051911475.1. Taxonomy (NCBI): domain Eukaryota; kingdom Metazoa; phylum Chordata; class Actinopteri; order Cypriniformes; family Leuciscidae; genus Siphateles; species Siphateles boraxobius. Next base: position 12,555,412 of record NW_027508975.1, read on the forward strand.
AGCAATCCGACCCAACGGACCAGCAAACCAGGCTATATCACAATGTATGATGGGAAATGATGACGTACATTGTGTGAAAACCAGCAGTTTGTTTTGATAATGCCTTTTAAAATGTATCGTGGGTTAACCTAGAGCAAAGACGAAGCACGCCTTTTTATTTTAAAATGGCGCCTAATTGCTTTTCTCAAAAATAGGTACAAGGTAGGAATGTCCTTGATTCATGCTCAAAATGATAAAGTAGTATAACGAAAGCTACAAAGAAAACCACAATAAGCCCACAGATTTGTTATCTACCCATCCTGACGGATGACTGCTATTAATGGGATCCCAGTGTTAAACCAAATTCTGTGACCCATCGAATTATGTGACCGTACACATATTGTAGTGATGGTAGGGTTAGGTTTAGCTCAATATACAGAATTCGGCACAACACCGGAACATTAACAGGTGAAGAGTTTTTAACACATTTTAGTCCATTTAGAAATGTTGCCTTGTGAAAGCACACCGAACCAAGAAGAAATTTTTATTGACTGTAAATAATTTTAATCCCTGCTTTGGAACAAAGCAGATGATCTACAGGTCTGAAAATACCCTTACATTGTTGCAAATGTCTGTTTCAAATAAATGCTGTTCTTTTCAAATAAAAGCTTTCTATTTATTAAATAATCTTTAAGAATCTTTAAGTAATAAAAAATATTGATTGAGCAGTAAATCAGCGTATAAGACTGAATTCTGAAGGATCGTGAGTGTATATTTAAACATGCCTGGTCTGATGAGCATAAGAGGTTTTTAAAACACTAAAAAAAAACATTTTTAAAGCTAGTGTATATTTACTATAAGCATGAATATTTGCTTGTGTAGAACCCAGGTGTCCATTAGTAGAAATTACAGTTAGTAATTAGATTATTAGACTCCAGATGACCTTTGCACGTGTATTTACTCTGAGGAATCAATTCTGTCAGCCTGTCTGCCTTTCTCAATTTCAGTATCCAGTGCTGGAGTCCACCTGGATAATGTTGTTTTTCTTACATGGATAGTGCCTGCATAATTTTGTGTCGGCTTTCATGAGTGCCAGGGGTTTTGTGTCGAATGAAAAAGTGCTTACTCAAAGCATATTTATGACCTCATAAATCCACACAGGAACCATTGGGCAATGCCACGTTTCTGTTTTAGGGTGGGCGGATGTTCAGTTCTTCCTGGCTGATAGCTCGCAGAGACTCTTCTTTTGCCAATGACAGACTTCTGTTCATTGATCATGACACATGGTAACATAAAACCACACTTGGTACTATAGTGAATTGTGAAACTGACATCATATAGACCGAATCTTTCTGAATTTCACTCTCGGGAATTGTAGGGCTCATTCCTCAAAGGAAATTCCTTTCTGGTATACAAATTACGTTGGTATGGCCCACTTAGAAAAAATAGGCTAGCTCTTGTTAGTAGCCTCAGTCTGCCCCTGCCGCCCAAAGACATGTGGGGTCAGCTAATTGGGATCCAGAATTTCTCTAAAAACACAGGAGGAAGCTTTAGCGTGATATCTTAGTGGTGATTTTTGGTTCAGTTCACCCGACTGTGAAAAAAAAAATATCATCATTGACTGTCATGATAACTATTGAGTGCTCTCTTGCAATGATGGCGCACGGCAGTCTGATCAAACTGTCAGATTTAATTACTCTGGAGTGCCCTCAGCCTGCCAAGAGCTGGGTTTGCATATAGTTTTCAAAGCATGCTGGGAAGTTTGTACTTCCTAAAGCCCTCCTGTGGAGTGGGGTGAATGAAATACTCTAATTTGTGTTCGAGATGAAGGCAGCTGTTGTGCAAATGAAACATGGGCTAGACCGTTAGTGAATGAAAGATTTAAGGGAAATCATACTGCGATAAACTTCTTCTTTACATGGCCCAATGTTTCTCATCCAAACACCACTACGACATGATGTGAATGTAAAGACACGACATGCAGTGATAAATGTAGTCGGAGCCATCACACAAGATTGTGGTTGAATTGTGGGTAACTGGCTTCAATGGGTGATTCATCATAACTGTAGTCAGCAGGTTTTAAGACAAACTGTCAACTTCTTTTCAAACGACAGAAATTCCCCAATGGTAATGGAACCTAGACTGAGTTAACACTGAGACTGTAAAGCCTGTAAAAATGCATTTTAATATATAAACATATACATTTTATAATTTAATAATTATAGTTATTATTATTGTTATTAATAAATATAATTTATATATCAATATATTATATTATTCATAATATATTTTCAAATCAAGCTCTCCTTAATTCTTTGTGGCATAGATTCAACAAGGTTCTGGAAACATTCTTCAGAGATTTTGTCCCATATTTACATGATAGCATCACACAGTTGCTGCAGATTGCACATCCATGATGTGAATCTCCCTTTCCATTACATCCCAAAGGTGCTCTATTGGACTGAGATCTGGTGACTGACCATTTGAGTATAGTAAACTCATTGTCATGTTCAAGAAACCAGTTTGAAATGATTTGAGCTTTGCGACATGGTGCGTTATCCTGCTGGAAGTAACCATCAGTAGATGTACACTCTGGTCATAAAGGGATGGACATGGTTAGCAACAACACTCGGGTAGGCTGTGGCATTTAAACAATGCTCAATTGGTACTAAGAGGCAAAAAGTGTGCCAAAAATATCCCCCACACCATTAAACCACCACCAGCTGCTTGAACAGTTGATACAAGGAGGGATGGATCCATGTTTTCATGTTGTAAATGCCAAATTCTGATCCTACCATCTGAAAGTCTCAGCAGAAATAGGGCTTGGGCGTCGTGACGTCATCACTTGGCGTGGCCGCCATTTTGGCAGCTTCCTTTACTACTACTCGGACTACTGCGCACTGTTTGTAGACGTACTTCCTCTCAGTTCTGTGGCTTAATTTGATTTAAGTTACGTTATTTCAACCATGGTAACCCGTTGCTGTATTGTGGGGTGTAACAGCGCAACACATAATCATCAAGGGAAAAAGATAAAAAATTGATTAACTTTCCACCGCTTTCTTGCTTGGAAGCGCACCCACGGAGACCTAGTATCCGAGATAGCAAAGAGTCGTCGGCTCGCTTGGATCTCGGCTGTAAGACGACCAAACATAACCATCCACAGTATCCCGGTGTCGATGAGAGTGTGTTCCCTGCATTTTCATTCTGGTACGTTAAAGAAGGTGCACGATTTTCTTTTTATACATTGTTTCTTTCCTTACCGCGACACCACATACATACACATGATGCGCGCGCACACAAACACAACACAAACATATCACAACATTATGGTTCTATATGTTTTCAACACTTCTGCTAACCCGGAAAACTGCACTTTTGAAACACATAGTTAAAAGTACATGTGAATGGTTGTTAGCACTAACAGTTACTAAACTAGCAGCTAGGTGGAGCGCACCTTACCTTTGTCCGGATTACTGCGTTCCCACTGTTCGTTATGATGATCTGCAGCTCCTGAACCCATCCATTAGTGAACTGAACATGCGACTCCAATTCCTTGTAGCTTCGGAACTGTTCAGAGGTGTAGGCGCTCACACCACAAACAAGGTAGCTGAATATGTTGTTTATACAAAACTGCGGCAGCAAGTCCTCGACGGTGCTCCACTCTTTATGTGAAATTTCATAAAGATCCAAACCGTTAATAATGGCGATTTTGTCCACATATCGGTCACTGGCTTCCCTAGATAACCTATCGCGGTAAATTGCACATCCTTTTAGGTGTTTTAACATATTTCTTTTCTTTCTCTCAACTCTGCTTCTCCTCGTTCGGCTTGCTGTATGTTTACATTCGTATAGCTGTCAAGATGGCCGCCACGTCCCAGAATGCAACGCGGCGCCCAAGCCCTATTAAGACTCATCAGACCAGGCAACGTTTTTCCAGACTTCTATTGTCCAATTTTGGTGAGCCTGTGTAAATAGTAGCCTCAGTTTCCTGTTCTTAGCTGACAGGAGAGGCACCGGTGTGTTCTTCTGCTGCTGTAGCTCGTCTGCTTCAAGGTTCAACGTGTTGTTCAGAGAAGCTCTTCAGCATACCTCAGTTGTGACGAGTGGTTATTTGAGTTAATGCTGCTTTTCTATCAGCTTGAACCAGTCTGGCCATTCTCCTCTGACCTCTGGCATCAACAAGGCATTTTCACCCACAGGACTGCCAATCAGTGGATATTTTCTCTTTTCAAACCCATTCTCTGTAAACCTTAGAGATGGTTGTGTGTGAAAATCCCAGTATTTCAGCAATTTCTGAAATACTCAGACCAGCCCGTCTTGCACCAACAACCATGATATGTTCAAAGTCACTTAAATCACCTTTCTTCTCATGCTCAGTTTCAACTTCAGAAGATCATCTTGACCATGTCTACTGTACATGCCTAAATGCATTAAGTTGCTGCCATGTGATTGGCTGATTAGATATTTGTGTTCATGAGCAGTTGAACAGGTACCTAATAAAGTGGTAAGTATATAAGTATACAACATTGTTATAATGAAGTTAGACTTTAATAATGTAGAGAATACAAATAATTATGAAACTAAATACAGTAGTCAACATTTGAAGTGGATCAAAAAAGTTCATCAAAGTTGTCCTAAGACAAGAACGGTATTGTTCAAAATTCATTCATCCTTTGATTAAAGGTTTGGATCCACTTCAAAATTTCAACACACATTTTCTATGAATATTGTGTTATGTACAAATTGAACATAAGTTTCTCAGATGCACCAGATTTTTTTATTTTTGCTATTACTTGATCAAAATTCAGTAAATATTACCCAGCAAAAAGATTTGCATCAATAGGAATTAAACAGGCCTTATCTGTTCTGTACCTCACTCTTATCTGTGATTATTTCTTTTTGGGTTTATCCTCATCTTTAAATTTATATCTTCCTTTTCCCTGTTTTATAGCATTTTCCTCACTACAGTCCCTTGTGTGGTGTCACTGGGCCATGGTTCGCAAGAAAGGATCTCTTATTTTGTGTGGAGCATTTCTGTTTGTTGCCTGGAACGCCTTGCTCCTCCTCTTCTTATGGGGGAGGCCTCCCATTGGGCGACTTGGTGAGGGAGGCGGAGCTGAACCAGGGGCCGGAGAGGAATGGGGAGCAAAAGCCGGTGGAACTAACGGATTGGCCGTTGAAGTGATCAGATTGGCCGAAGAAGTAGAATCGGAACTGGAGACTCAGAAGAAGCTCCTCAAACAGATACAGAGTCACAGGGAACTATGGGAACAGCGGAAAGAATTGGGAAAGAGGGAATCTGAGGACACAAAAGATGAAAAGATCAATGAGCAGCCGAAAAAACTTCAGCAGATTCCTGCAGTTCATAAAATTGTAGATGATACAAAAACTGTTACGAAAAATACACAGACTCTGATGGTTACGCCACCTCGGCTGGTCACGAAGGAGGAGAAACTGGACCAAGAGAACAAGCAAATTGCTGAAAATGAAGTAGGCCTTACTAAGCCAAGCCCTCAAATCATTATCCCAATTCTCGTCATTGCATGTGACAGAGTAACAGTTAAGAGGAGTTTGGATAAATTGATACAGTACCGTCCTTCTGCTGAGCTTTATCCAATAATTGTCAGCCAGGACTGTGGCCATGCAGATACGGCAAGGATGATTGGCTCCTATGGCAGTCAGATAACCCACATCAGCCAACCGGATCTTGCAGACATTCCAGTGCGACCTGATCACAGAAAGTTCCAGGGTTACTACAAGATCTCCAGGCACTACCGTTGGGCTCTGAACCAAGTGTTCAATGTCTTTGCTTACTCCACAGTGGTCATTGTGGAGGACGACTTGGAGGTAAGATCATGAATATGTTGTCATTTATGACTAGTACTCAATGTTGTCATATTCATCCTGCATTTGAGCATCATTATATGTTAACCAGGTCTGAATAGTACCATAGTAAGGTACTACAGTATCTGAAAGTCACATTTTTCCTCTCTTATAATTCTTGGAGAGGAATTTTGAAAAGAGCTTTTCTCTCGCTCATAGGGAATATTTTCATTTGCACATTTCTGAACCCTTTCCTTTGAAATTCCCACAGGTGAACTGATTACAAAGTCTAATATGCATTATGCACCCAAAAAAACACAATAGGGCAGCGGTAAAAGCTCAAGTTCTGTTGTCATGAGTTCTCTAAAGGAAGGGATCAAGGTCGTTTAACTTTGCTATTCAGGCAAACATGTTTTTTGCATACTCCTTACTGTGTCCTTTGATGGCTGTCGTGGCGATGTTGAATTTACAATTTTGTTGAAATAGCAAACCTTCATACTCAAGGTGAAATGGAGTCAATCAATGACAAATAACATTTATCCATGAATATGGCATGGACATATCTTTTAAAATTATAGTTTAGGACACACTTAAAACACACTTAGGAGTGTACTCTTTGTATAGATGTGGTTTTATAATTTCAAGAAGTAAAAAAATTAAATAAGTAAAGTAATAACTTACTTTACTTACATCTTGAATACATGTAAATGTAAAAAATTTTGTGTGTTTGTTTTTTACAAATTAAATATCATTATGCTTTTGGGGAATTGCACCACATGATGACATTTTACACTAAACATGCCTTGTCATTTTTTTAAGAGAATAACATAACTGTTATGTCTGCAGGGTCCTATCTATGATATGATATCATTTCCTTTTTTTTGCATGCTGGTTGCACCAGATATGGTGGTCGCCACATTACTATGATTTGGCAGCCAATATTTTTTCAGTTATAGAACTTATACTAGTACTTATTTACTTATTTGATTAGCACATTTAACTGGTCAGTGGATTAACGCTAAAGCTCTACTGAGCATCATAGATAAGCAAGCACCATTGAGATTACCTAAGGCCCAAACACATATTTTGTACATTGTTATAAATCAGTCAACTGGATGAACAAACCGACAGGACCTCGAGTGAATTAGCTGTTTCTGTCCAGATAGTTTATAAATAGATTCTTGTTCATCATCAGTTCATCTTAATGTCTTAAAACTGCTCTTATTTCATCTTATAGGTGGCCCCAGACTTTTTCGAGTATTTCCGTGCGCTCTACCCCATATTGAGTTCGGATCCGACTCTGTGGTGCATTTCCGCCTGGAATGATAATGGACGGGATGGGCTGGTCGACCCGGGCAAGGCTGACCTCCTTTACCGGACCGATTTCTTTCCTGGCCTTGGATGGATGCTTTTGAAGGAAGTCTGGGCAGAGTTGGAGCCCAAGTGGCCCAAGGCATTCTGGGACGACTGGATGCGGCAACCCGAGCAGCGGAAGGATCGCTCGTGCATTCGTCCCGAGATCTCGAGGACTATAACTTTCGGCCGTAAAGGCGTCAGTTTGGGTCAATTTTTTGACCAGTATCTGCGCTACATAAAACTCAATACTGAATTTGTGCCTTTCACTAAACTGGACTTGTCCTACTTGGTCAAGGAGAAGTACGATGAAACCTTTGAAAAAGAAGTGTATATCGCCCCTTTGGTGAAGGTGGAGGAACTACAACAAGGTGGAAGCCTGAAAGGTTCTGGGCCATTTCGAGTTCAGTACTCCAGTAGAGAAAGCTTTAAAGTGCTGGCCCGCAACTTGGGAGTTATGGACGATTTGAAGTCAGGGGTTCCCCGTGCCGGTTACAGGGGCGTAGTCACCTTCATATCCCGTGGACGAAGAATTTATCTGGGTCCCCCTGAGGGCTGGACTAAATACGACACCAGCTGGAGCTGAGGAGGATGAGGTTTGGACCACAAAAGACAAGAAATAGAAAACTCACAACTATTATTACAAGTGAAGGAGGAGAGAAACGCCCTCTCAAACCAAAGAAAACAGAAGCAGAGTGTAAAAAGTTGAGAAAAGGTAAGATGTGAGTATAAAATAACTGCTGTTTTGTCATGGAAAAACTTCCAGGCATGCTGGGAACAGCACAAAAGGTGGTGCATCGTGTTTGCGCAGCAATCATGCAACAATCTTCTCTCAGAGAAAATAGTGGAGTTACGCTGCAAACAGCTCTTATGCAGAATTGCTTATTATGATATGAAGAAAAATGATCACATTTTTTATTATTACTTGATTTTATTATTACTTTGCTTTTAACATCAATGCAAAAGGCATACAAGAGGTCTTATATTTTATCTTACCACAGTGTCTTTTGGGAGAATCTCACGATAACATCATAACATCCATTTGTTGTGTGTGACTATTTTAAGCATACCCCCCCCCCCCCCCCCCCCCCCCAATTTATCATTAATTTAATGATTTGGAAAGTTTTACTTTTTTAAAATATTCAGTATTACTGTATATATATATATATATATATATATATATATATATATATATATGTGTATATGTTTTTGCTTTAAGAAAAAACAACCCAATATCCAGATGTTTCTTGACAAGTTTCGTGAGATTCAGCCTTTGAAAGACCAATCTGAGTGTTAAAATTCCATTTGTCTAAGTTTTATTAGTCTCTGACATAATTATAAATGAAAATTGTGTATAATTGTTGTCTAATTCGATTGATGCATTCATATAAATGCACACAGACTTGTTCATTTGACTTTATGAAGACTTAATGCAGACTTTATGAAGTTCAAGCTTGTGGCAGAAATTATTCAAGGCTTGTGTAACTGACATACCAAATCTCTGAACAACATCTCTTCTGTGCCATTCTGTTGAAGGACTGTACTTGAACCTGTTTTTGTTTTAACTGCTCTTCCTGGCCTGGGAGATCTCTTATTGTTTTTTAAAGATGTTGTAGGTTTGTTGCAAAACCAGTGGTCATAGAAAATCGCTTTACATGTTCTTACAGATGAATGATTGGATTTCATTAAGCCACTGATGAGAGGAAACATTTTAAATAAATGTACTGTATTTAAATGTTTGGGAGAGAAATTATCTGATATTAATGCAAATGCAGTATGAAGAAGTGTGAAACCACTGCCTGACATGTTTATAACTTTATTACATTGAGAATAAAACAGACTATTTTGATATTTGACCGTATATGCTGTTTTTTTCCCCCGTTTTATATCTTATCTGGTGACATCCTTCCAGGGATCATTTGTCCAAACCCCCCACATCAGCATTGATTCAGGCACTATTGTGACACCCTTGACGTCTCTGTCGCTCCAGATTTCCGTTCTCATTTCTCTTGTGTCCTGTTGACTTTCCTGTCTCACGGTTCTCTGCTGTGGTCTTTACTATGTTCTTTTCCTGTTCTTTACCACCAGGAACTTTAGAAAAGCCAAAGGATGTATGTTACTGATTAGATGAATTGGACTTTTATTTTGTGGTTTTATAGGCATTACCGGTAATCTGATCTGAATCTACCATGATTAATTGATTTGTGGAACATATAGCCACATCAGCTCAGGGAGAAAATTTGTGTGTTTCACACTTGACAACTGTTTCAAAGAGCTGATGTCAGACTTCTTTCAAGCCACTCTGTTGGTGTTCACACTGTTCTTACCTCAGAAAAGGTGCTTCTGGACAATAAGCAGCTGGTCTCAAATCTTGCCAGATTGAGCGGTTTTAGTTTTGAACTACTTGGTTTGTGGGTCAATGACGTGGCGTGTCAATTCCGGTGTCCAAAGCATATTAATTACATTAAAAATGTATACATTTTTAAATGCACTTCATTAAATGACTCAACTTCCCCTCATTAAAATCCTCATGTGAGAATTCAATATAAATAATTAATCTTGAAGGAACTATTGAGCTCAAAAGTCCCAAAATGTCATTCAGGGTAACTGTCCCGGCTTAAAATCTGAATACAAAAATACGACAAAAATGTTAAAAATATAAATAAAAGTATTTATAATCTACTTGGGCATAATTGTATTGATGTTTTCAACGATACCTACAAATATAGTGATAATACTACGTTTATTTACATTTTTATGACAAAGACTTTTGTCTCCAAATTGTGATTTCTGTAATGTCATTCCTGGATAACAGACATAAATTACCATTTTGGACCATAATGCATTTTGGTATGTCCAGTGACATAATATTGTATCAAAAAGAAGACCCTGAATGAGCACCAGAACATGTGCAAATGTGAGTAAGCTTCTTTTAAAATGTTGATATTTTGACCTTTTCGGTCACTGGTGCACTTTGCAGCAATATCATGTGTCCTTTTGGATAACACTAATAAAACATTTAGAATGTTTTTATATTAAAAAACTATCTATTTGATCTAAAAGATTACCTTATAGTGATCATAGCTAAGTTGTAGTTTTCCATAGGTGGTTAAGTTAGTGCCTGATTATAAAGAAAAAATATTTGTTTTGTCATTCCTGGATAACAACATGTCATTCTTGGATAACAAAAAACCTCTGTTAGGCAGGACATGTCATCCGTTATCCAGAATGACATACACGTAACAATCTAGTTTTTATTTAACATTTGTAAACTTTTAGGCATAGGTATTTTAGTTATATTATTAACATTAACATTATTTAAATAATTGTATGTTTTTTTGCCATATTTTTGCTGTCATTCATCATGATTTCATATGACATTCAGTCACATTCAATTATCTTCGAATTGAATTTTGTAATCACGAATGATCTAGTCATATTTATTAATTATACCCCATTTTGGTAACACTTTATAATAACTGTATGCTATTAATCATTAGTTAAGCATTAGTAAACCGTTAATTCATAATTTATAAAGCATTAATAGACAATAATAAGCAGTTTACAAATATAGTTATAAATGCTTAATTCTTGATTTATAAGCATATCTGTAATGTGTTTAATAATTGTACTACTTTGTTAATGATCAATTTATAAATTCTAAATGAAGTATAGCATTATTTACAAACCAGTTATTTGGGAGTTAAGTGATTCATAAGATCACTTAGAAAGTGTGAGTAAATGTAGTAAATTCAGGTCGTTATAAAGACATCTTATAAAAAAACATTATTTAGACATATAGTAATAGTTACTTAGTGTGTTAGTAAATGCTTTATTAACATGTATTTCTACTGTAATTCAGGGTTAATTCGGGTAGTTATAAAGCATTTAGTAGTGGTCAGTTAACTATTTTTGTGAGCTCATCTAAAGTGAGGACTAGTTATGCCTTGTAGGCTAAAGCATTTGTATAAAGGAGATTTAAAGACTCAGTTAAATATTTCTATGTTCTATATCACAGTGTTGTGTTTGTTTCCTTTTTCTGTTTAGAAGATAACTGAGTCTTTAAATCCCCTTTACTGTACGTTCACACCGCCGCCGACTTGAGCTTCCAAAGCTACCGGGAGTCATTCATTTTCAATGGAAGCTGGCTTCTCTCAGCTGCAAGGAGCGTCAAATCCATCGGCGTCGCGTTTTGAGCGTCAATCAGAAAGTTGAAAGTAGCTCAACTTTATGGTAATGAGTTATGACGTGGTTCAGCGGCAAGCAGTGGCAGTGGCAAAAGCCAGCAACCAATCGGAATATAGACGTCCTTCGCGCTTGCTGATTCCAGAGAAACATACCATATAAACGTTCGTTCCTACCAAAACATTAGTTCCGAGAAACTAATCATCAGCGTTGCTGGATTTCCTATCATAATAAAAGGTTTCTTCAATGTATTGCTTGTTTTTTTCTGTTTATTACATTTAATGTTGTGACACTTCTCTTCTCCCTGCTACGTCAGATTGGCCAGAGCGTCAACAAGCTTTCCCGTACTTTTTGACAAGCGTCCTTGGCAGAGCGGCCAGAGCTTCTTTGTCGCTCAAGTCGGCGGCGGTGTGAACGTACAGTTATAAATGCTTTACGAAGCATAACTAGTCCTCACTTTAGATGAGCTCACAAAATAGTTAACTGACTTTAATTCAGGGCTAATTCAAGTAGTTATACAGTAGAAATACATGTAAAGTCACACTAAGTAACTATTACTATATGTCAAAATAATCATATGTATGAATGTAAATTTTAATAGTTTATTAATCATTTACATACACTTTGATGATCTTATGTGATCTTAAGTGATCTTATGAACCACTGACAGTTCCTACATAACTGGTTTGTAAATAATGCAATACTTCATTTAGAAATGAAAAATTGATAAATAATAAAGTATAAAAATACAATTATTAAACATTATAGATATGCTTTTAAATCAAGAATAAAGCATTTATAGCTGTTTTTATAAAATATGTTAATGTTTTGTCACAAAATGTATGAAATGCTGTTGAATTTAAGTGTTGGCTGAATTATTCAATGTACATAAATTTTTTTTGATTGACACGTTTTTAACGAAGTTTTAGTATTTCTTACTTTGTTTCAAGTTTGAGTGTTGGAAAGAAAAATGATACCGAGGATGGTTTTCATGGTAATCCTGAAAAATATTGCAGAATGTCCTTCCGTCTAACAATGACACAGGAATTTAATTTAACCCGTATTTGTGTGTTAGATTACAAAATTCTGTTTTTTTGTTGAGTTAAGGATAAAACAAGTCTTATTTACTTTATTGGAAAACATTTTTAAACATTTCCCAGCTTTTTTTTAAATTTGGTTCTGAATTTCGAGTTATCAGCAGTCAAAAATAAGCCCATGTCTATATGAAATCCCAAATTGATTATATGAATTATTATTAAAATGTAGTTTTCCGAGCACTAATTGTTTGTTGAGCTCCAATTATCAGTACATTTGTATATGCCAACAATGGTAGGAATGTAATTAATTTAAAAATTCATTACGTTACCCAGGAATGACATTTTCATGGGGAAAAAGATCTGATTCACCAAAAAAATGGTTAATTACATTCTTGAAATGTGTACATGTAATTGCATTACATACACAACACTAGTATAAGTATAGAAAGTCCTAAAATTTGAATTTTTTGCCACTTTTATTTTTTTTCACATTTTAAATCCTTATCCGTCATTCACCCTTATGCAAACGAAACTAAGTCGGCTTATTATACTGAAACAAAGCTGTCTATGCTGGAAGCGCCCGATGCGGTGATGACACAAGTCCAGTTGATGGACATCCAACTCATGTGCATCAAATTGCACAACAACTCAAAAACCATTTCATCTTCTCCACTCCATCCATTTAAAAAAAAAAAAAACATATTTGTGAATTGATCGCTATGAATTTAATTCATTTTTATTCATTTTATCACTAACACCTTAAGGTTCCATTTATTAACATTAACAAATAAAAGTAATTCTAAAACATTTATTAATCTTAGTTACAGTAAATACATTATTAAAATCAAAAGTTAATCTGTTAATTTAATGGACCTAAGCTAACATGAACAATAAACAGCTGTATTTCTATTAAATAATCTGATCGGATTTCGGCTATTGGGTTGGCTCAAGTTTTGAAAATGCGTTGTTCAAAAGAAAAAAAACATTCTGAAATCTGGTAAGATCACAAAATCCAATCTGGGCTTTAATCTGGATCAAATCTTCACTTTGTATTCAAAACTTTTCAGTAAGATTGGGACACCTTTGATCAAACCAAAAAAAAATAAAAAATATAATCAGGATTATCCTGATTCCAGCGCGTGTATTTCAGGAACAAAAAAGTAATAACTTTAAAACTGGTCAAAAAATACAACATTTGTATCGTGTAATATATACAAGCATTATTTGTTTTTATTTTGCTATTGATTAGTTTAACTATTAACTATTTAAGACTTTCAATACAGTGAAGTAAAAAATGGTGGCACCATAAAATAATCCCCCAAACCTTATCAAACATAAATATACATTTAATTTTAAGTGTTTTTTTAAAACGATGTTGTGGGTTACATGAGGGGCCACGGAAACTCTAAAGGGACATGGTGATGGGAGGAAATTCATTTTAATATTTTGCGTTCACCTGCAAATGTTCTGCGTTACCCAAGAAACTTTGCATTCACTTTCAAAACTTGAGTTCTTTGAGTTTCTTGGGGCAACGCAAAACTTATGTGAGAGAATGCAAAAGCATTCAAATATAAATGTTTTCTACCATTTTATTTAGTCCCTTTAGTGCCTCCGTAACTGTTTAAAGGAAATTAAAAATGGAAGGGGATGTTTGTTTGTTGTTTTATTTCTCTTCAAATAAAACCTGAGTTACCTGACATTGACTCTTCTACCTGTTGTTGTAAGTTCTTTACTGAGCTAGTAACCTACATTGTGAAATGTAATCCAGATTTGGTAATCTGAAAAACAGCGAATCTGGATCAGTGTGATCCAATCCTATTTTGCTTTGAAAAACCAGCTCAAAAGTAAAATGGATTACCTAATCCTGAAAATGTCCAAATCTAGATAATTCTGATCCAGATTCAAATTTTTTAACAACTGGGCTCAGGTGTATTTTGTTAAGGCCATTCATTTTCCATGTTCTAGTAGTCCATCTCTCCAACAGTTGAGTGCCTAGGCTTTTCAAAGTTTATTCTTTTGACCGTGAGCATGGACAGATGCATTCTAGTTTTTCAAGCGTTCAAATCACCCGCATACACACTCTTGTCTGTGCAAACACACAAAAAAGGGCTGGTGCAGATGGACATCAGTGGACTGTGCTGATGACAAATTACATTAAACGAACAAAGGAAATTTTAGAGTGTTCAGGTATCAGCCAAAAGTCTTGCGATCTGCTTTGAGATGTGAAATGAACCACGTTTGAAAACACAAATGTTTAAATAATTGAAAAACAAAGTGTCTGTAAATTAAACAAATAGTTTATTTGGTTTAACAAGCATTGAGAGTTGAAACAAAGTGTCCGTTTGTCTTACAATCGAACGAACACTGAATATATTCCATTTATACCTACTTTACTGGTAACAAGCATTCAGGATATACTGCTAATATGTTTAATAACTTTCAAACAATTTTACATCAATACAATCAACTGTATGGTCCATTATAATCCAATGATGAAAATTCCTCACACAGGAAACAAAAAATATGCCTCTTCATTATAAATAACTAAAACGGAATAAGGCAAACGGGAAACTATTCATATTAAGAGGAAAAATAATAAAAATGTAAAATTATTTTTTCCCCTTTCAACAAGAAAAAACAGAACTGAACTACTGAGGAGGAATTAAGAAACCCACCACATTTAGGATAACACTGCGATATGAGCTGTTTATTTTTAAGTATACACTAAAACCATAACAGTCTATATGAAATAAAAACTCTCAGTTGCTACCAAATGCTACAATGCCATGCATCCTCTGAAGAAACTGCTGCCTGATGTATTGTCATCTTTATCGGGTTTGTTCAACTAGGAGAAATAGATGCACAAGGAGAAAATCACACAAGTGCTTATGACATTTGACTTTTTTTAACCTTTTTTACATTAAAAATAAATCTGGACAATTTCAAAATATTCCATTAAAAATATAATTCACCCAAAATTTTAATTCTGTCATTATTTGGTCTCCCTCATACAAATGTTCTCATTTTGGACCTCGACACCCCCACTCTCAATTCACTTTTTTTTTATGGAAAAGAGCAACTTAGAACTAACAAAATATCTTCTTTTGTGGGTTGTGGGTCACAGAATTTTTTTTTTTAATGAGGGTGAATAAAACATAAGAGAATTTAATGTTTTTGTGAATTAAAGAAGGAATATTGACACTCACTGTACGACGAGATGTCAATCTCCTCTGGAAGTTCGCTGATGTTCACCTCAAACCTGTCCTGAACATCGTTCAAAGTGCGTGCGTCAGTCTCATCCGACACAAAGGTGATGGCCAGACCTTTCGTTCCAAACCTGCCGGCTCTCGCAACCTGAAGGAATGAGAAAAGTTAAAGCTGTCCAGGCGAATCCATTTACAGCCCACGATTTGGCTTTGTTTGACATAAGCCATTGTCACATGAACTGAACCGACCCTGTGCAGGTATGTGTCCGAATCTTCAGGCATGTCGTAGTTGAATGCAATGTTGACTCTTTCGATGTCCATACCTCGGCCAAACAGGTTTGTGGCCACCAGGATTCGTCTCTGGAAATCCTTAAATTGCTGATATCGAGCTAGTCTGGGATAATAATCAGAGACCCAGATGTGATATGAGCCCCCAAAAATCCTATTATCTTAACTATAACATTTAAGTGCATAATGTGTGAATGTTTTCTACCTTTCATCTTGAGGCATTGCTCTATGAATGGCAATGGCAGGGAAATTTTGCTCCACCAGCAACTGAGCAAGAGCGATACAACGCTGCACCGATTTAACGAAGATCACCACCTGCAATACTAAGCAGCTGTAACACTGTACCAACCAATTTTCATCATTAAAATGAAACAACACATTTTAATTGACCACTTAAAACCAAGTGGACAAATTCACCCATTGACTTTTTCAAAGCATAGGTTAATCTTTTAGCTCACTTGGTGAAAAAAAAAAAAACTATTGTCATCCAGCAACCAGCAATCCAAATAAACATAGAGCTATTAATATTGTCTATATTAAGTACAAGAAATATAGAAAGTAATAGTGGACAGTGAATCTATAGGCCTAAATATATAACTCAGTCTATAAAACATGACAGTAACAACTTTGTTAATGTCACAAACTATTTATATTTCAAATAAATGCTGTTCTCTTAAACTTTCTATTCATCAAAGAATTCTGAAAATCATGGTTTCCTCAAATAGAAAACAGTACTTTTAATGTTTAATAATATTTCATTATATAAAAGCAGCATTAATGAGCATTAGAAACTTTAAAAACATTAAAACATGTCATCGACCCCAAACTATACATAAAAAGTGCATATAATCATGTTATTTCTAGGGTTGAAATCCCACATTTTCAATGTAGTTTTGAAAACCACTGTCTTTTATCCTCACACAAGTTTACTTCTATGGTTCCATTCCAGAGGGTTGCAGTTTGCATTTAAGTTGTATTAACTAAACCTGTATTCAAATGGGATGAATTGTATTTTGCATTACAGCCTGTGAACGACCAGAATGCATGTCACTTTCAGTCACTTTTTTGAGACGTTGCAAAGCGTTTACTAGACAGTGGAAAATTTGGTTGGAATAGAATTGCAAACTTTAGCGATTAACCCTCGTCTCTTTTGAGTCACTCTCGATTTGAATGGATTAAACAGTGCTTGGGATCTTGACTTTTGTGTGTGTCCTGGTGGACTCTCAAGATACCTGGTTGAACTCCAACACATCCAAGAGGTCAAAGAGCTTCCTGTTCTTCTCGTTGTCCTTCAGCTTGACGTAGTACTGCTGGAGGCCGTGAAGCGTCAGCTTGGTCTCATCGTCCACAAAAATTTCCATCGGCTAGGACAACCAGTGGAAGCAGGGGGAAGGTGAGGAGGGGTGGGAGAGGAGTGTGCAGGTTCAGGGGGTTAAGATTGTGTGAAGACACATACAGGAAAGTTGACAAGACGTGGGTGGTGCAGATCATAGTGTTACAAGGGTGTGAAAAAGGAAGTGGTTTTTATGACAGAGTGACGGCATGGGTGGAATGGGTGTCGATGTGGACAGGGAAAGAAAGACACCAGAACAAAGAAAAACAAGCACAAAAGAGGTATAAAGATTTTAGCAAAGGACAGTGGCGGGGGAGGGGACGACAATGAGAAGGAGAACAAGGTGTTAGAAAGGAGAGAGTTATGAAACAGCAGGAGAAAGGGAAGGAAGAGAAGGGATGGGGGTTAGATTCCCCCCCCCCCCCCCCCTCCCACCCTAAGCCAATGAGGACGCAACACACACACACAGTCTCAAACACGTTGATAAATGCTACCCTGCTGACCTAGACTATATTTAGCTACCAATTTCAAGGCTAAAATCATATATGTGCAATTTCTAAATAAATGTTCAAAAACTACAGATCTTTTGAGAAACACTAAGTAAAACTACCAATCAATGTGCAGTTTGAAAATGACATGAAATTATATGTTGTAAGGAGTTTTAAGTAGTATAAAGTCAACATGAAATCAAAACTGACCCTATTTGCTTTCCAAATACACAGTCCTGTTCTTAATGTGGTTGATTCATCGGTCCACAATTTATTTTCCAAATGTATCATATGGATCTTTTTATGAATGTTTTATCTGTGCATACGTTTAATTGTTTTTGACCGTGTCCTTTTTCATTATTATTAAATTATATAAACAAAATTTATTCAAATATAGGACTTATTTTGATTGGATGGAGGCAGATCCAATCATTTCAGATCCAATCAAAAAAATGCATAGATATCCTCAGCCTACTTTTTTTGTTTTTGATCATGTTTTACTCTGATGTGCATCACAATACGAAACAAAAGATCTACCACTATTGGTTTATTGCGATTTAAAAATAACCAAACAGATATTGAGTAATTAAGGCTATGTTCACACTGTCAGTCCAAATCCGATTATTTGTGCATCCGATTGGAACCTGATTAAAGGCTATTTTCACACGGTCAGTCCAAATCCAATTATTATTATTAATAGGACTAATAACCACATATGAATATAGCTCAAAACGGATTTGTAAAAATTGCATTTCATGTGATTTTTTGCCGTTCACACTAGCTAATTATAATCGGATTCCAATCAGATATGCACAAAAATTGGATTTGGATGGAAAGTCTAAATAAGGCATAAGTATGAGGCCAACTGCAGTCTGAATAACGTGTACATGCTTGAAGAAACCGATCTACAATCACATTATCTAGGTTCCGGTTCCACAATTTCAGTTGGACTAAGTGTCTGCGTAACATTTAAAAAATATGAATGGTTGCTTTTGTCTGACTGAATATATATTTTAATATATTATTTAATATTATTTTAGGCTACTAATAATGCAGTTATAAGTTATGGTGATAATTAACAGATTTGAAAAAATATGCATTACAATGGGAAAATTTCAACATTTAGCCACCATACTATTCTTAAAGGTATAGTTCACCAAAAAAATAAAAATTCTGTATTTCTTTCTTCCGCTGAACACACAAACATTTATATTTCGAAGAATATGGGGGTAACCAAACAGTGGACTTCTATGAAATTCAGTGAGGCCCATCAGCTCTTTGGTTACCCATATTCTTGAAGATATCTTCTATGTCAGCAGAAGAAAGATATTCATACTAATCCTAACCCATTAATGTTCTAGTTTCACCCGGAAATTGTCACTTTACGCAAGTACGAGTTATAAATGCCATTTCATGTTAACTTTAAACACTCATACACTACCTAACATTGTTACTGCAACACTATGTAACATTTAGCAGTGGGATGCTCTAACAAATCAATTTCAGAAGGCCAAATTCATCCATCAGATTGCTTAATTAAATATACAGAGAACATCCTCAATCAATCTCATCAATCTGATCTATCTGTGCAGGTGGGACACATGTTTTAGGATCTGGGCCACTAATTCAAGGGTTGAGGGAAGAATAACAAATAGTGGTGGCCAAGTAAAAGTTACTGAGTTCATGATTATTTTCTATCATTATTGGGCCCTTAACAAAAGCACTATACTCCACATTTATTAGTGTCTAACACACATCTTTGCACTTACCTTAGTTATGTTAAGGCAAATCTATCTTCACTTCCTGTCAATCAATCCTCTATTCGCTGCTGAACTGGTCTGTCTAAAGCTTATTTTACTGCATTGTCTTCAACCTAATAAAGCTATCAAATCAGTGGATTACATTAGGCTGCATCTGAATGTGCATAGTATATATGTATAGTAACTCGCACTAAATGAGTGTATGTTTTAATCAGTTTTGAGGGTCATTATTTTATAGTATATTATGGAGCAACAGGAATTTGTTCATGAATGTTTAGTAGAGCCAGGTCACTTATGCTCCTCACAAGTCATTCAGATTTTTTGAATTGGTGAAATGTTGTATTTTACTATTTATGGTTTCTGTTTGAGTCACGGCTTTCAGTTAGTCTTTGCCACCTAACGGTTCTTCAAGTGCGTCTCTATCTACACCCGCGCATATCTCCTATCTCCTCCAAGTTTCTTCATCATCTCATCCCTCTCGCTCCAGTCTTCCGCAGCTTAATCCTCCCTTTCTCTGTCTTGTCTTGTCCCTCACACCCGCGCATGCTTTCTTCTCCGTTTCGGGCTAGTTTTATTGCCTTGATTTTAACTTAAAAACAGACAGTGTTTTCTTTTTTCTTTGGGTCAGGTGATGAACCGTGCTAATCACAGACTGTCAGCTGGATTGAAGAAGAGCTGTTCCATCATTGGCTGGTCCACCTGAACTCATTTATGCCACCAATGACTGAATCTTTTTGTTTCGCTTTATTCCCCAGATGATTTCATTATGCTGTCTGCTTTATTAAAGAGTAATTAATTGCAGCCCTGGAGTGCCACTTTGTCGTGAATCGAATGTAGTTTTTAACAGCTGGCTTGCTTTGTTAGACCGATACTTTATCGGTTTTAGTTTTGTACCCCTTGAGAGTGTCTGGCAGCTGGCAACAGAATTTATGAAGCTCCAACAAGTGCTTCTTTTAATTAAAGGTTTTTTGAGGACAAATCTCCAGGCTGGAATTACAGTCAAGCAGGAACTAAAGCAATTTGTCTTGATAAATAGATACTGAGAGTGAACCATTATTTTAATATGAGGGATTTGGGGTCTTTTTTTTCATTATTAACTCTAAGTCCCTAAATGATATTTAAAGATGTGTTTATGCTTTGATTTATGTCCCTTAAGTGTATTTGAAGATACACTACATCCTTCCCTTAAAGACATCCTCTTATTCTGTTTAAAATATATTAAATGGACTCTTCATGACTTTAGCTAAGGTTGTTAAAGGACCTGTTTAAATTTACAGAGGATTGAGGCTGATGGATGGTGCAATATCTGTTGGCCAAACGGACGGGTGACTGTGTTTGCCAAATGCCGACGCAGCACTGCCAGCTGAGGCAGGGATTAAGGACTTAACATCTTTTTCGCTGTGCCTCTATTAGTTAACAGTCTGTGATTATCAAACGGACAGGAGAGTGGGGCATTTAGCGTTAAGATGTCTCAGGGAGGCCGTAAATGGATCTCTTTCAGGTGTATATGAGGTGGTCTTGTGAAGGGAAGGAGCTGTTGACATGGTACAAGTAGGAGAGGCGTAATTACATCTTGCATGAACTTTCGACAGATGGGACGGATCTCTTTACTCAGGGTAGCACTGAACATCATGACTTGCTTCTCGTGAGGGGTCATGCGAAAGATTTCCTGGACATCCCGCCGCATGTCTGCAGGGGATAATAAAAGAAAAATGCATTTACTGTGCTTTGTAAATATGATCAAAGAATGCTGTAAAAAATAAATCTGCATAGTTAATCCTTTTGATAATTTATTTTAAAAATCTGCAAAAATCTAACCTTTCATTGAAGTAAAAGAACAGAGAGTGGGGGGGAAATCATATTATGAAATAAATATTGTTCTTCAAAACACATTGGGAACAATTATTTGCCTACTTTTTGCAACCTCCTTTTTCCAATTCCTCATGCCTGATGAGTTTGTAGAACACCTGACAAGAGATCAGAGACCATTCCTCCATACAGAATCTCTCCAGATTCTGCAGATTCCCAGATCCATATTGGTGCTTCTCCTCTTTAGTTCAACCCACTCATTTTCTATAGGGTTCAGCTCAGTGACCCATTTATGATTTGATTTTGATGTTTGTTTTTGATCACTGTCCTGTTGGAAGATTCAAACATGGCCCGTTATAAGATTTCTAGCACAGACTGTCAGGTTTTGATTTTTCATCTGTTGGTATTTGATGGAATCCATGATGCCATTTATCTGAACAAGATGTCCAGGACCTCTGGCAGAAAATTAGGCCCACAGCATTAAATATACAAGTTACAAGAGATACACAGAGTATTTCATTTTACACATGGGGTACTTTTTTATCCCTGTATGAACCAAACCCATATTAAGTGTTTGATGTCAAAAAGCTCTTTTTTTGTTCGTTTCATCTGTCCATAGAACGTTTGACACTACTGGAACTTCAAACGGGACGGGTTCTATGGCCAGATGAAACAATTTTTTTTTACTTTTTGGCATCAAACACTTAAGATGAGTTTAGTGCACATAGGGATAAAAAAGTACCCCATGTGGAAAATGAAATACTCTGCTGTATCTTTAATGTTGTGGGTCTAATTTTCTGCCAGAGGTCCTGGACATCTTGTTCAGATACATGGCATCATGGATTTTATCAAACACCAACAGATAAAAAAAACATAACCTGACAGTCTGTGCTAGAAATCTTATAACGGGCCATGTTTGGATCTTCCAACAGGACAGTGAACAAAAACAAACCTCAAAATCAAATCAAAAATATGTCACTGAGCACAAAACCAAGCATCTGCAATGGCCATCCCAGTCCCTGAGCTGAACCCTTTAGAAAATGAGTGGGCTGACCTGAAGAGGAGAAGCACCAACATGGATCTGGGAATCTGGAGGATCTGGAGAGATTCTGTATGGAGAAATGGTCTCTGATCTCTTGTCAGGTGTTCTCCAAACTCATCAGGCATTATAGGAGAAAACTCAGAGCTGTTATCTTGGAAAAAGGAGGTTGCAAAAAGTATTTAATAAAAGGGGGCAAATAATTGTTCCCAATGTGCTTTGAAGAAAAACATTTATTTCATAATGTGATTCAACCCCCCCCCCCACTTTCAATTATTTTACTTCAATAAAAGGTTAGATTTTTGCATTTTTATTTCAAAAGTATAAACAATTCAGATTTATTTTTTACAGTCATCTTTGATCATATTTACCAAGGGGGCAAATAATTCTGACCAGCACTAAATATTATTGAAACCTAATTATTGAATGGCATGTTGCAATCATCAGCATGGTACTCGTACTGTTTCTGAACTATATAGTGTCAGTATGAAGTGTGCGCACAGAAATCTTTCAAAAATAGGGAAAATGTGCAGTACACAACAAATTACACTGAACAGAATGTTCTATCCCACAATGCAGTGCACTTGAGCTTATGTTTAAGTGTGATTATTTGTGTATATTACTTGCAATTTTACTTAAAACTACAAACTTTTTCATACAACTGCACAGAGGTCATGTGACAGCAATCTAGCATACTACTAGTTATCGTGGAATAATGCCTACTGTTTAACTTACAGCTTTTAAAGGGATAGTTCACCCAAAAATGTAAATTCTGTCATAATTTACTCACCCTCAAGTTGTTCCAAACCTGTATGAATTTCATTACTCTGCTGAACACAAAAGAAGATATTTTGAATAATGTTGGTAACCAAACAGTTGATGGACCCCATTGACTTCCATAATGGAAGTCAATGGGATAAATAAACTGTTTTGCAACTAAATCTCTTTGTGTTCAGCAGAAGAAAGAAATTCATACATGTTTGGAACAACTTGAGGGTGAGTAAATTGTGACAACATTTTAATTTTTGGGTGAACTATCCCTTTAAAGAAAAGTAGGCAGTACAGGATGACCTGCACACTATTCAAGTAAATTCCATTCTGAACACATCCATAGTCTCAAAAAGAGATTGCTCACCAAGTTGCTCCAGCATTTTGTCGCATTCATCCAGGATGAAGTGCTTGATGTGTCGCAGGTTGAGACTCTTGTTGCGAGACAGAGCTAAAATACGTCCAGGAGTTCCCACCACCACATGAGGGCTCTCTCTCTTCAGCACCTCCTCATCCTTCTTTATAGATAAACCCCCAAAGAACACTGCCACCTGGGGGAGAGAGACAGCGTAAGCAAACGCATTTGTGAAAAGTTTGTCTTTGAAATTAAACTCATGAATTTACAGTGAAGTGGCAAACAACAAGGGTAAGTGTATAAAAAAGTAACTATAGGTGTAAGACTTATTACTACATTTTATTTATCAGTATAAATTACCCATAAATATTAGATGATATGATTAATATAATATTAGAAATGGCTATTAAAAAATGGTTTAATAAAATAACGGAAAAACCTTTCATTTCCACCATTAAAAGTTACACATACATGTGAAAACCGCCTGAAAAAATGAACAAATAGTCCTAACCTGCCTCAGAGGAAGATGGGAATCATGTCTTTGCGTCAGTTTTTCTGGTGATTAAGGGACAATACAAGACGACTTCTTGCATTGTGTTATGAAACGCACATATTTTGTTAGAAAGTGTGAAATCGTAGTGCAAAATAACCACTATTTTAGAAATTAGAAACCCAAAGTTTATAAGAAACAAGTATTGGATTTCATTCAGCAAATATGATACAGGGCAGCGATTTATTAATTACATTTTGAAAAATAGATTAATCTGTTAATTATATATTGATGTGACATTATTTTTTGCCTAATCCTGATTTCAAGGTTAGAATTATGGCCAGTGACAGAAGAAAATGCAATCATGACCCAGATGTTTTCTGCTACATCTGAGAGTGTTTTACTACATCCAAACAGAAATTATTTCTCTAGTGTTTATATAATTTATTTTTTAATGAAATGAAGTATTTGAACACAATTTTACACTCCTTTACAGACTGGAAGTTAAATGATGCATTTTGAATTTAGTTTTCTTTTTGAAACTTTTGATATTTATGTGCTTTTGTTATTTTGATAAGTGCATTAAAGCATATCCAATTTTTTTGTTGATAAAATTTGCACACAAAAAGAACTACAGTAATCAGCTGAGGTTTTTTTAGACACAGCAGCAGGGCTGGGTTATTTTTATAACAGTAAGCAATTTGGTGGACATTTTAGGTGCTGTATGCAAAAATAAATTTGATACAATTTGATGGTAGAGTTAATTATTTTGACAGTCCTACAGTAAGTTCAGATAATCATGTCAAATTGGTTGAGATATGCATTCCGCATATCAGTTAGGAATCAGTTGTCTACATTATTGGTGTGATGAAAATGATTTAAAATTGATTGTTGAGAAGACCAAAGAGTTGATTATTGATTTGAAAGAGATAGTTCAGTCTTATAAATATATTGGTGTCCATTTGGACAGTAAATTAAACTGGAAGAACAGTGAGGTTGTGTTCAAGAAGGCACAATCAAGATTATTCTTTTTAAGAATCTTGAGTTATTTTGGTATTTAGTAGGAAGCTTCTTCATTTCTTTTATCAGGTAACCCTGGCCAGTGTTTTGTTTTACGCAGTGCCTTGTTGAGGAGGTAGTTTTACTATGGATGACAAGGTTCGGTTATTGGTTTTACTTCAGATTCACTTGAGGTCTCGGTGGAAAAGAGAACAAGGGCAAAATTGAAAATGATTTTGACTTGTGAAAGTGATCCACTATATAATACTTTTGGTGGACCTAAAAGTTAATTTATTGAGAGATTAGGGATGCCTCAGTGTTCTACTGAGCGATTTAGAAGGTCTTTTAGTCCTGCTGCTGTGTGGATTTTTAGTGAGGATTTTTAATGAAGCTGGGTAATTATTGTATGGATTGATTGTGCTGTAATGTTTAATTGCTTGTGCTGTTTGTGATGTGTAATGGTGCATTCACACCAAACGCGAATAGAGCATCTGGCGTGAGTGATTTCAATGTAAAGTCAATGTAAAGATGCGTTTACGCAAGTCTAGAGGTCCTGCGGCGCGAATGAGGAGTTTAGCGCGGTGCGGTCGTGCTATACGCGCAAATGATTTTATTTGGTGCATCCACGCGTTTGACGCGAATTTGAGTTGAAAAATCTGAACTTTGGCGTCAGTTCGCGCCGCGTAAACCAATCAGGTGCCTGCTTGCTGCTGTCACGTGGTGAAGTAAATATTTTCTCACATAAAAACTTGATTTCAATGAGACATATTCATTTTGTATTGAATGCTATTTATTCCATATCTAATCTAGATTATATTAAACATTATTATTCTAATGTAAAGACAACCAACATACTTTAGTGCAAGAACATAGTTCGTGTCTGGACAGTGTTGTGTGAGAAAAAAAAACTAAAATCACAGGACAGGTTAATCATATTTGTAGGCTAGCTCCATTTATCACCAAAACAAAAATAAATGACAGATTAGGTGGGTGAGGGCGAGGGTGATCCTCGCTCCGATGCGGGACAGCAGGTCATCAAACTGGGCGCGGGACAGGCAGAAGTACCGCTGAAAGCGGCCGTCATCCAGGTGCAGCTCCTGGAGCAAATGGTAAACTGGAAATGCCTCCGGAGGGTCCAGTGGACCCAAATACGGCGACGATGACCCCTACACTGCTGTTCTGCTCTCCAGAGCAAATACAGAGCGGTGACTCTCGATGAATGCTCGATCAACATCAGCCATCTTGCAAACCGTCAACCGCCTAGCACTTGTCCCTCCCACAAGAAGCGGATTTCGCTTTTTATTCCAATTCAAATTTTTTGCTTTTTACGTGCGTCAATTTCATTTTGGATGCACGAATGGATTCAAAATGTTCAAGCGTCCAACTAGACGTGGTAGACGCAAATTTGCCGCTCTATTTGCGTTTGATTTGAACGCAGCCTAATGGTGGCAAATGAATTTCCCCTCAAGGGGATTAATAAAGATTTCTAACATAATGATGTAATTATTTAGGCTTTGTTCCAAAACTTGTGTTGAATAATGAAAATCATTATATTTTCATAGTAAGTGTTTGCTATATATCAAAATTAGTCATTCTAAAACAGGTACAGTATTAAAGCTTTTCCTTGAAGTGTAAATATGAAAAGGGTTCAAATAGAACATCTTCCTACCTTGACACTAGGCATGTATTTGGAGAAGCGCTCATACTCTTTGCTGATCTGGAACGCCAGCTCTCGAGTATGACACATCACCAACACTGATACCTGGGTGAGAACAATTACTTGGTCAAGTCAATTTTATTTATGTCTTAGTTCTTTGTTTTCAGAGCCTTTAAAAAGAGTGCTGTTACCTGACCGGTCACTGGCTCCAACTGCTGAAGGGTTGCCAACACAAAGACAGCTGTCTTCCCCATTCCAGACTTGGCCTGACATAATACATCCATCCCCAAGATCGCCTGAGGAATGCATTCATGCTGAACTGATAGAGGAAAAACACAAATATATTCATACTAAACTTAAACTGATATCAATGGACCTTATATGAGCACATGTAGAATTGCTCACCCTCAGATGGATGCTCAAAGCCACAGTCTACTATAGCTCTCAGGAGTTCTGGTTTGAGAAGGAAATCCCTGAATCCTGAGGAGTGGATGGACACATATGACCCTTTGACCCCTTCTTTCCTGATGGATATGACACTGTCGCTGTGTCCAAGCCCTGTATCCCCTGCAACACCGCCGTCAACTTCATCCTCCTCATAGTCTAACAGCTCATTCTCAACATCGTTCTCCGTCATCTTGCAGAGAGATAGGAATAAAACAACAGTAAATGCAAAAAAAAGATGAAATATGCTGGAGTAACTGCCTCTTCCTGTCAATCATTGTTATATATATTATTATCTGCTGCTATTTTATGTATGTGTGTGTGTGTTATTTGACACAATTGACTTTTATGCGTGTATGTGTTTATAAATTGTGAATAACATTATCAAATCTAAATAAAATCAAATACTATATGATATTTATTATTAGATTTGATAACATATTTATAATCATAACATGACCATAAATTACATTAGAATTAGAAATGTGTGTCTGTATTATTTTATTCGATTTGATAAACGCAGACACATAGTTTAAACAACTCTTAAATAAGACAGCTATTAAACAATAAAATCAAATTCTCCGATATTACAATTGCTAGATATTACAATTTATTCAAAGCTGTTAATTAATGTTTATTATGTTAATTAATTTGCATCTAATTAAGAGGACAGGTCGCTTTAAACTAAGAAACTATGGCCTGGTTTCACAGACCGGGCTTAGATTAAACCAGGATTACTTTAACGTTAGTTAAACTCTTAAATAAGACAGCTATTAAACAATAAAATCAAATTCTCCGATATTACAATCGCTAGATATTACAATTTATTCAAAGCTGTTAATTAATGTTTATTATGTTAATTAATTTGCATCTAATTAAGAGTACAGGTCGCTTTGAACTAAGAAACTATGGCCCAGTTTCACAGACAGGGCTTAGATTAAACCAGGATTACTTTAACGTTAGTTAAATTAGGACATTTGAGTAGCTTTTATAAACCTGCCTTAGAAAAACACATTAACGTTACTGGTGTGCATCTTGAGACAAAACAATACACTGACATATTTTAAGATATATCAATGCAAGTTGTTTTTCCAAGTTAAAAAAGTTCAATAATGCATTTAGGTCTGGGAATTGTCTGTGAAACCGAAGGAAAATTAAATATATTAGCGGTAGCCTATCCATTTAGTCCAAGATATGAAACGCCCCAAATCATACACTACGACACACCATTCCTGTGTTTTCAAACGGAATATAAAGGCTATTAACACTTTCTGCGTTGATTGTTATTTGTATTTTTTATGAAATAATCGCAGTTACCTCGAAATGCTGTTTGAAGCAGTTGGATTTCACTACACCTGCTGCTGCTGGATACGTTGGCAACGTCATCAACAAGCGACGAATAGAGTGTTTTGATGAAGGACCCAACATGTGAAACGGCATGTACTGAACTGCCTTGAGAAGAGACATTTCAGTTTTTAGCGAAGAAATCGTGTTATTGTTATTAAAACGAGAGTAGATACTACAACAGTTTCCCCGCTGGCAAGTTTAAGACAATTGTATTCGAACGTTGATAAGTAAGTTCTATTTATGTGGATACACGTGTAGCACGTTTGTTACTTATGTGTTTGTTACTGAAGTTCTAACTGTTTTGAACGCTGTGGGTGTGGTGTGTAAAATAAATCTCTGTAATATTTTTTTTCCAGCAATGTCGTGTTTTAAAGGTGACCTCGACTTTTGCCCTGAATGTGGAAACATTCTCCCAGTGCCTGGCAGGGAAAATACTATTACCTGCCCTCGATGCTCTTTTGAAATATCTGTTCAAGGTAAGAGAGATCTTTTTAATGTCATAAAATGTAATTTATGGCAGGGGTTTTAAGACTGTTATTCGGTGACCCCTATGGGGTCTAGGAATATCTAGGACCCCTAGGATTATAACATATACCGAATAACCCCTATACATTTTGTATGAAAATATGATACTTAAATGCATGATTTTACAACACTAAAAGTAAATAAATTAGAAAAACCTGATTTATGAAATAAATAAATGATTTAGCTGTTGGGTTCTCTCTCAGATTTCACAGGTCAAGTTATTAAATCGTCAGTGGTGTTTAATCCTTTGGATCAGAGCTCCATTGCTATTGACAGCATGGAAGATGCTGAATTAAAGGGGCCAGTGGTAAGTTATTTCAAAATACAGTAATTCATTATTTTAAACTATTAGTTCGATTTGTAATGTCACCCAATAAACATTCTCACCTGTTTCTCATTTTCTGCAAACGTTTAATCAGATTGACAGGAGATGTTCTCGCTGTAATAAAGAGGGAATGGTGTATCATACAAGACAGATGAGATCTGCAGATGAAGGGCAGACTGTCTTCTTCACATGTATACACTGCAGGTAATTATGCACTCCTAAGGGGATAGTTCACACAAAAATGAAAGTTATGTCATCACTTACTCGCCCACAAGTTCCAAACCTGCATGAGTTTCTTTCTTCTGCTGAACACAAAAGAAGAAGAATGTCAGTAACCAGACAGTTGAAGGCACCCATTGACTTAATAGGAAGAAAAATACTATGGAAGTCAATGGCTACCGTCAACTGTCTGGTTACCAACATTCTTCAAAATTTATTTTTTGTGTTCAACAGAAGAATGAAACTCTTACAGGTTTGGAACAACATGAGGCATAAATGATGAATTGTTAGTTTTGGGTGATCTATCCTTTTAAGCACTTTTAGCGATTATTTTTAAATTAAACCACTTATACTGGTACCAGGTTGTCCTTAATGCTGTTTAGACATTGTTTTAAGTGATTTTAATTGCCATCAGTTCAATCTGTCAGTGTTCTGACAAGAAAAATATATTCATTTGATTTCTCTGTTACAGGTACCAAGAAAAGGAGGATTCATGAGCAAATTATCTTTGCTGCTGTTGTTGTCTTTTACAGTTATTGGTTGCCAGAATTTAAATAGTATTAAATATTAAAAATGTTTTTATTTGTCCACAATGTTAATTATTCATAAAAAATTATAAAATAAAAAGAATGTGTGAAAGTCCTTTTTTTGCAGGAATTTATATTATAAAGTTTACGTTTATAATAATAATTAAAGCTGCAAGCAGCATTTAGCGGTGTTCAAGCAGTTAAGGCCTTTCAGGCCGTTAAGCACAAAAGCATCAAAAGACATTAAGTTTTATGTAGCAAGCATGATTTACCATGATATACTACATTTCAGTGTGATTTTTCATGATTTACCATGTTCCAGTATGATTTACCATGAATCTTACATGATTTTCCATAGTTTACCTTGATATACCATGTTATATGATGATTTACCATGATATAGCACATTCTAGAATAATTTACCAGGATTCTAGCATGATTTACCTTTTTTACTATGATTGACCATGTTTCTGGCGTTATTTACCATGATTTACCACGTTGATAGCAATTATATGAAGCATAAGAACAATTGAAGTGATAAACTCTGACAAAATATGAATGTGTTATAATAGTAATTGTTATTTAAGTGATTTTATAGTGTCTATATACAAAAAAAGACAATTAATAAGAAGAGTGGCCAGCAGAGGGCAGTAGAAGACCACTTATTGGCTCACTTTCATTTTCAACTACTTTGTTTCTCCAGTATTCTCCAGTGAAGCAAACCATTTTTTTCAAGTTAACTCCATAATGCATGCTTACACACACACACACACACACACACACACACACACACACACACACACACACACACACACACACACACACACACACACACACACACACACACACACACACACACACATTTTTGGGATATGTTATTGTGAAAATCTGTTTTAATGGTATATGAGCATTTCACATATTTCTTTGCAATGTAATAATATAAAACTAATTAAAGAAAATGCTTTAAGCATTTGTTTGTTAGCCAATGCTGAAAGCTGATAAAAAAAGATTAAAAATGTCTAATGCTGCTGCTCCATCTAGTGGACAACAGTGCTATTACAGCCTACTTATACAATTGGCCATGTTTTTCATATAATTTAATTTACACACGCTCATTCTGATGTAGATAGAGACATTTGGAACTTCAGGAGCCAATGTGACTCAATTGTCACTTCAATAGACGATTTTTGACTAAATGTTATTGTAAATGTTAAAATAGTGAATTTATAAAGTCTAAATATTAATTATAGTTGAGTAGTGTGACAAAATGACTTTTTTTAAACAGCAGGGGGCAGTAAAATACCACTTATTGGCTGTTAGCCTTTTTCAAGCTGTTATAGCTGTTCTTGACCTTTTTTTAAGAAGCTATGAGCATTTATTGAAAAGATATTGGCTTTCGGTCAAGGCTACATATTGAAGTGACCCTATTATAGTCATCCAAATGAAGAAGTTAGACATTTTCCTATAATTATTGTTGTAGAGAGTACAGAGCAATAGATGCATTTTGACAAAATGTGATTGTAAATGTTAAAATAATGATTTAATAAAGTCTAAATATCAATTATATATAAAAATATTAGAGAGTAGTATGATGAAATGACAGCAGGGGGCAGTAAAATACCACTTATTGGCTGTTATAGCCATCCAAGCTGTTATAGCCATCCGATTTACACTCTATTATAGCCATCCAACTGAAGTAATTATACCTTTTCTGATAATTATTGATCTAGAGAGTCCAGATAATTGTACTGCACTGGTTTTAAACATTAAGATATGAAAATTATACGATCATAGATGGAAAAGACCATTTACAGCCAATACAGGCAATTTACCATAGGAAATGTATGGTTTTAAAGCTTTTCAACAGTTATAGCGCCACCTATTGTCCGATCTCCATGAAACTTTGCATGCTTCTTCAGCCTGTTATGACACATATGCTCATCCATTTTTGTGAAGTTCTGAGTTTTCCTTTAGGATTTATAGGCTTTTGGGTGCATTTTGTCACGCCCCTTTTCTAAATAACCCTTTAATACCATGCAAAAAATAAAAAAGTTCAACTTTTTTTCAATAATTATTGATCTAGAGAGTCCAGAGAATTGTCCTAGACTGGTCTGGTTCCGATCGGGCGAAAAACCAGGGACTAGTTCGCAAAAGTAGGTTTTTAACATATTCGTGAATATTTAATGAACGATTTGATTGACAGCAATGGTTCTAGAGGCAAAGTTGTTCATCATGAGGAGATCTATCAAATGATATGCATTTTGTGGGGATATGTGCAACACCACGTGATTACAGAGCTGTAAAACTCGTTAGCGCCAACTAGTGGCCGATTTCTTTCAAAACTCTTACAGACCTCTTGGGCCATGAGTCGAACATGCCCATTGAGTTTCGTTCCGATTGGCCTCCGTTAACCTCGTCTCACAGGTGCTCAAATTTTATTGGCCGATGGCGGCCATGTTTTTTTAGATACGCCAATATCCTTTTACACATACATGGGGCCTTGGACCAAGACACTGCATACCAATTTTCAGGTCAATCGGACTAACGGTCAGGTGGCCACACCCCCTTTTATGTTTTTTTAATGTTATAGCGCCACCTAGTGTTAGATGTGTGTCAAGTTTGGTGAAGATATCTCATTTACTTCTCGAGTTATAGCCATTTTAGTAAAATAGGCTCCTCCCACAACGTTCATTTTGCGCCCCCTAGCAACCGAAAATCGAAAATTCAACTTTTTTTCAATGATTATTGATATTCAGACTCCAGAGAACATTTCTACACTGGTTTGGTTCCGATCGGGCAAAAAACCAGGGACTAGTTCGCAAAAGTCGTTTTTTAACAAAATTCAAAATGGCGGAAAATCTATCATGGCGGAAATGAAATCGGAGATATACGTTTTTTAAGTTAAGAGTCCAGCTTTCTAATGATATAAGACACTTGAGTCTACGCCTTACGGTTTAGGAGTTATGAGCAGTTACGCGCAATTGATTGCTACTCTCTGAACCTCTCCTCGATTTTTGTACTACCATCTGACAAAGTTTCAGAGCTCCAGCACTTACGGTTTGGGCTGCACGATGCGTTTTAGGGGAAAATAATAATAATAATAATAATAAAAATCAGTACAATTACAATAGGTTTTCAGCACTTCGTGCTTGAACACCTAAAAAAGTCATGCACAGAAACACCGAATATAAATCCATATTTTTATATAAAAGTTTACACAAAACTACACTTTTTCGGAAAAGCTTCCCAGGCATGGCACGTCAACCAATCAAACTGGTTTCGGCGATCACGTGATCATTCAACATGGCTTCATGCAGGCATCCACAATGAACGCTTGTCAAGAAATGAAATGATTCACATCATTTAATGCACTATATTGTGCTCTCTGACACATGTGAAACAAGGTAAGCCTTATGACTATGTATTAAATATGTTTAAAGCGAAAATTACTTCGGTATATATTATATATATATATATATATTTTTTTTTTTAATTTAGAACGTTTCCTCTATTCATTAACGGTAGGACAAAAGTCTCAAGGATTCAGTTTATGTTGTCTTCACGGTATTCGTTGATGTTGACTTCTGTTTTTAAATGCACTTTAAGTTTTACCCATTGAACGCCTCAAGTCACAGGTTCCTATGTGCAAAAAAAATTCTGAACAATTTGACACTGAACATATGTCTTAAAATATATATTAACAATATAACCCGGTATTTAACACTCATAATTATTTTTTATTACATGAGTTTTAAAGCTAGTCATCTTTTGCTTCTTTTTGCGAGTCATCATCTCCTTATTCATCTGTCTGCCGGTTTACAGATGAAGTTTCGCGTCCAGCTGCAGTGCAAGAACTTGCATGATTATCTAAAGGAATTGAGCCCTGAGGTCCTCGACAGGCTCTACAATCACCCTGCAACATGCCTGGCTGTATACAGGTCCATCTTGCTTTAGTGTTTAAATATACATGCGTATTTACATGAATGAACGTTATTTGATTAGATAATAAAATATCAATGAAGTGACAATGCAAGTGACATTTAAACTTTTTTTACTTTTCAAGCCTGTGACCGTTTTGAATTATAACACAACAATTCTAACATCTAGTATTATTTTCAGGTGCCACTTTGTTTTTTATCTAATCTAATAACATCCACAAAATTCGTATGTTGCATAATTGGTCACTTTTCTGAGCCCATTATATAATACATTTTTTGCATGGGTGGGGGTATTAAGTTATTGGTCTTTATTTAAAGGAATACTATAATTAAAGGATTAAAAGGGCTTTAAGGGAATGACGAAAAGAAATAAGAATGTCAGGAGTTCCAGTTTTATTGTAGTTATGATTGTGAAGTAATCAATTTAAACTATTTACAAATTAAATATAAATGTGAAACGTTTCTTGTCTCATCATATTCAGTTCTGAATTATATGAATAATTTAAATAACATATTGTGTATTTTCTGTTCAAAACAGTGAACTTTCTTAAAAAAAGTTGAGTAGTTTGCATCTCTGGATATTACTGTTGGTCACGAGAAATTTGTCCATTTCTAATTATTGGGGGGGACTTGTCCCCTTCAATGCCTGTGGTGGTTATGGTCCTGATATAATACTAAATCTCACTGAGTTATGC
The DNA here is from genome assembly GCF_051911475.1 of Siphateles boraxobius. Classification (NCBI taxonomy): domain Eukaryota; kingdom Metazoa; phylum Chordata; class Actinopteri; order Cypriniformes; family Leuciscidae; genus Siphateles; species Siphateles boraxobius. The sequence goes on from NW_027508975.1 coordinate 12,590,001, forward strand.
TGATTGGCTCTTTCTCATTTATTTGCATACAGAGAACTTCCAGCTTTGGGAAAGAATTATGTGATGCGAATGCTGTTTTTAGACCACCCACTTCCACAGGCTGCAGTTGCGCTGTGGGTTAAAAAAGACAGTCAAAAGTAAGTACAATAGTTAGTTCTATCATTCTAAATCAAATCAGTATATTACATTTCTGAAGGATCATGTGACACTTCAGACTAGAGTAATGGCTGCAGAAAATTGTTCATCAGCATTACCATCACAGGAATAAATTACATTTTAAAATATATTGAAATAGTAATCAATTCTTTCATATTGTAATAATATTTCACAATTTTACTGATTTTACGGTATTTTTCATCAGATAAATGCAAGTTTGGTGAGCATAAGAGCTTCTTTCAAGTACATTAAAGAAGCCATATTTTGCACTTTCTAAAAGTGTTTTTGGGGTCTACTAGAAAATATTTTCATGCTTGAATGTTATATTTTACATTGTTTCAGTCTGTCATGAATGCTCTGTTTAGTTTCTGTCTCTATAAAAAAAAACCTTCTGAAAAACTCAATGTTCTCTGATTGGTCGGCTGGACTAGTGTGTTGTGATTTGTCAACCACTTCGAGCGTGTTTCAATTGTCACGCCCCTTACTATAACCACAAGTTTCAACACTACTAACAACTCAACCAGGCCTCTGCCCATTTTTTGCATATGTCTTCGGTGGGAATTATTTAAATGAGGGATACTGTAACATGCGCGCTTTTGGAAGAAAACTCAGGACTACAATTGAGACGTTTCAGGGAGTTCAGAAACCGTGATTACTGATATACTGAATAACTCCCTTTGCAGTGACTTTGTGCTTTGTTACTTTGCAGACCTTATTCATGCTCAAACAGAAACTTTACACACTAAAGAAAGTTGAAAATATAAAACAGCATAATAGGTCCTCTTAATTTTTTTAACTGATCACAAATTTTAAACGGCAGTGTCATAAATCTCTTTCTTCTATGTTTGTGTCTTTGCTTTTCCAAGAGACCACGATCAGTGTGTGTCTGTGTTAACCGGGCTACGGCTCTGGCACAGTCAACAGCTTCAGGGTGGACTCCAAGGCTTTGTGCTCAATCCTGTGTTTAAAGACAACCTGAGAATTGCACTGCTAGGCGGGTGAGGAACACAGTTTTAATTGAGAACCATCATAGTGTTGCAGCAGCAGGTTTACTGGATTCACGTTCTCTTTTATCCTTGCCAGTGGTAAATCGTGGGCAGATGAGGGCGGCAACCTGGGTCCTGATCGCCATGCGAGGGATGTAGAGGGTCTCGACCGGTACGCCATGGAGCGTTGGGAGGTCATCCTTCACTTCATGGTGGGCTCTCCTAGTGCAGCCGTCAGCCAGGATCTGGCCCAGCTCCTCATTCAGGCTGGGCTCATGAGGAGGTAGAGCACACCATCACTCCACTGATGCACCAACCAAAGTAGGTCAAATATGAAGGGTCGACCAAAAAATAATCTTGATCTGTTTTTTCCCCTCTCAGCGAGGTTGGTGATGCCCCTTGTATCACATCAGCTGGGTTTCAGTTCCTGCTGCTGGACACAGCATCTCAGCTGTGGTACTTCACCCTGCAGTACCTCAAAACAGCACAGGTCAGTGCACGACATATAAGATCTGTACATTAAATATCCCCTACATTATGATATGTGTGTATCCTAAGACAGTTTACATGCACCGATTAGTCCAACTGCAGAATCACATGTACCCAGTTGAAATTATAAAGGACATTTATGCGCTTGCAAAAAGTGCAAAAACAGCGAGAAGCTTCCGAGTCCTGTCAGAGAAAGATAAACAACTTAGCATGGCACAACAGCCTGTGTTTGCCTTTTTAACATATTGAAACACATGGCTTTCTTCTCGCTTTGCTAACTTTACTTAACAAAAGTTGAGAATGTGAAGCAGCATCCCAAATTTGTGTCTCTATCATATGAAAACATATGGCCTCATGCCAATTCCTTCAGTAACTAGACATCTGGATTAGAGTTCTTTGCAAAGATTGCTGGGTTAGAGAGTTCCTGCACAGCAATCCGTATGCACACAACAAGGTATTTATGAATATGTTTACGAAAGTAGTTGGATAAAAATCTTTGCATGGCAATTGCTCATCTGTTTGGTGAATTATTCAAGAATTATCCCCCCCCCCCCCCCCCAAGCTGTTTACATGATGGCTTTTCATTCCAGTTGAGCTATCATTCTGATTGTTCATAGTTGGTGGCTGCATGTAAATGTAGTTCGCGTGATGGAAAATATGGCTCCACCTCCTTATTAACAGTCTAATCTCTCTCCTTCATAGTCGAGAGGAATGGACCTGGTAGAGATTCTTTCCTTTTTGTTCCAACTGAGTTTTTCCACTCTTGGTAGGGTGAGTGCTGCTTTTACTATATCAGGAATAACATATGAGTCATAGATAAAAGCCGTTACTTATCATAATTAAATTAAAGAAGCCATTTTGCCATAGTCCCTTAAAGTAGGGTTGGTCTCTTGGTTAATAATAGGTTTTGCTTTGTAGTTTGATTGTTGTTTATCTTGCAGGACTATTCTGTGGAGGGGATGAGTGAGTCTCTCCTCACATTTTTGCAGCATCTACGGGAGTTTGGTCTGGTTTTTCAAAGAAAGGTTTGTGATCAAGGAAAAATACTGAATAACTCTTATTAACGAATGTACCCTCTAGTCGAAATATGTACAGGATCTAGAATAGGATTTCTAGGAACTAGAACCAGTCTAGAAACCAATCTCAAAGGATCCTTGCCAAAAATAATTTTAAATGTATTTATTTATTTATTGGGGGTCTGCCATTTTTTTTTAAATAAGACTTTTATGCTCACTATGACTGCATTTATTTGATTAAAAATAAAGTAAAAATAGTTATATTGTGAAAAAATATTACAATTGAAAAATAAAATATTTTCTGTTTTAAGATATTTTAATATGTAATGTATTCATGTGATGACAAAGCTGAATATTCAACAGCTTTTACTCCAGATTTCAGTGTCAAAAAATGCTGATTTGGTGCTCTAGGAACATTCCTTATTATCATCAATGTTGGAAAAACATTGTACAGCATAATATGTAATATGATATTTTTTTATTTCTTTGATCAATAAAAAGTAACATTATAAATGGCTTTTCTAACACTTTTGATCATTTTAATGCATCCTTGCTGAATAAAAGTATTAAGGTTGGCCATTAAATTTATACTGCCCCCAAAATGTTTAACTGTGGTGTGTTTATACTGTATATATATATACACAGTACCGCTGCTAGCCATTTTGGTGTAATGATATAATAATTATTTTACTTAATTTAATTATTTTTTTCTATTATGGACATGATCAATGTCCTGTAATAATACGGAAATCTAACATTCAATCTAATTTTTTTCTTTATTAAGTTCTTGAAATGCTTTGTATTGAAAAGTTTAGTTTAAATGGGTCTAAAACGAGCAATTGCACCAGTTTGCATCATCCCCTGCATCTATTCACAGAGGAAGTCAAGGAGGTACTACCCTACGAGGTTGGCCATAACTCTATCTGCAGGAGTCACAGCAAGCCCCGCCTCTGGGTCTGCCTGTTCTGCACTAGGAGCCATACCAGGAACAGGGGACGCAGGCTTCATCATTGTAGAAACAAATTATCGAGTATATGCCTACACAAGTATGTCAGACTCATATCACACACACTAACATGTCTGAAATGCGCTTTAAAAGATCAATCAGAACGCTTCTTCTATCTCTGTCTGACAGACTCTGAACTCCAGATTGCATTGGTAGCTCTATTTAGTGAGATGCTGTATCGGTTTCCTAACCTGGTTGTTGCTCAGGTAACCAGAGAATCGGTGCAGCAGGCCATCAGTAATGGCATAACAGCACAGCAGGTGAGACACATGCAGCCACTGTAACTCAGAAACCATTGCCCTGCAGACTGGCTTTTCCTTTTAATGAAAGTGTGAAGCTGTTTTGACATTTATTCAATGATTTTCAGATCATTCACTTCTTAAGGACCCGAGCACACCCAGTAATGCTTAAACAGGTAATTGCTAACAGGTTTCATTTTTATCATTGTGCTAATAAAAAGAGGTTAAATAAAATTTAGCTTTAACTTTACAAACTTGGTGTAGTTTAGGGCTGGGTGATGTAGATAAAATATATAATAAACATACATATTAAAATTATTTATTAGAGGGTTAGTTAACCCACAAATATATATTCTGTTATCTACTCACCCTCATGTCATTGCAAACCTGTACGAGTTTCTCTCATCTTTGAAACGCACATGAAGATATTTTTAATGAAACCTGAGAGGTTTCTGTTTATCCATTGAATGTCCAGGTAACCAACATTTAAAAGGTTATAAAGGTGTCGTAAAACGAATCCATATGAATTGAGTGGTTTAATCCAAGCCATGTAAAGAGATATGATTGCTTAATATGAACCGATTTAATTTACAGTGAATTAATTTACAATCTAAAAATTCATTGATGTGTATAAAATATAAATATATAAATTAGTATATACTATAGAACATAGAAGCTTGTACGTGAGTCACATGCTAGAACAAACCTCACTGGTTTTATTACATTGTGCATTACTATATGTGATGCTTCATATATATATATATATATATATATATATATACATATATATATGTATATATACAGTGTTGGGAAGGATACTTTCAAAACGTATTTCGTTACAGAATACATGCCCAAAAATGTAATTTGTAACGTGTTTCGTTACTCAATCTGAGTAACGTATTCTGAATACTTGGATTACTTCCACATTGAATTGCATTTTAAAAGTGTAGGAATGCGGCCATCCATTCTGCTTACTAAACAGGCCTATTCTGGTGTGTTTTTCTGTTCCAACTGGCTGAATGTGTTAGGCCCATGTCTCCCGGAAAGGGCAAGTAGTCTAGCCTACCTTACACGCTAAGTTTCGGTTCATTTATGAGACGAGCCCCAGTTCACGTACCAGCGCCTCCGTGCCGTGATATCTATTGTCTGCTATATTTACTACTTATTTATTAATTCCAGGCAATTGGTTGATGAAACATTGATTAAAATTAAGATACAATTAATACAAATCGAAATTCACTTTAAAGAAAGGCTTTGTGCATCTGTTTGATGTCTCTGTGAAAGTTTTAAAGCAGTCTTTTAGTCTTTCAGAGTGGTCACGTCCGTAACATTGTTTTTTCCTCATAAATGCGAACAAGAAAAATAAAATAAAATTAATATTTTATGTTCTGTGGAGAGCCAACCCTTCTTCATCCGGTGGTTATTAATTTTGGTTTTCGCAGTGTAGCCTTATTCACAGAAGTACTATAAAATATTTGGCCTAAAAGTTAAATATTTTTTGTGTCACGCATGTTTATTTCCCTCATATTAAATATAAAACCCATGTGTAGACAGATATTTTTCTAATGTCTGGACTCCTTTATTAAGGGAGTATGGATATACAAACAGACGTTTCGATATATTGGTATTAAATGCATTTTCTGAGAATGTATATTTCAAGTTTTGACTGCAAATGTCAAGTCCATAACGCAATTGCTAAATTTTACATAATTATTCCGCAACTAGTTTTGTGGTGTATGTCTACGTATTTTATAATCTTAACTTCAAATAATACTAATAGTAATTTAAAGATGTGGTAGCATTGGATCTGGACGGGAAGGATAACTCTGGGAGTTGGAAGGGGTGTGTCGCAATTCTGCCTTCTCGCACGCGACGCAGGTTCGTGGATCTGAGTGTCGCGATTTCGGTTTCATATCGCATATCGTTACTGCCCTGTAGCTAGTAGCCTACCTGATACAACTATAAAATAGCAAGGTGACCAGTAAAACTATAGCAGACGACTACCCCTGGCTAATTAAAAAAAAAAAAACCTTTAAGATGCTTCTTCAGGTTGGAGGTGGAGTCTTTGGATGCTGAAAGGAGGATGGTTGCTTGCAAGCAGAGGTTGCACTGCACAGTTATATTTGTTCTCCCTTCTCTTTCTTTAATGTGAAATGCTGTTTGAATTTCCAAGATAGAAACGCATTCTTGCCCTGGCTCTGTTATTCTGGCTCCATCTCTACATCTAGCTCCCGCTGCTCCTCTTCCGACTCCATTGTGACTTATTACGCAAACCGCGCATCTTTTCGTTTTCATATTGGGACTTCTGGGAAATGCATGGAGTTGCCTTAATTTTTTTAGAGAGTGAATAAACTCACGAAACAGAAAAGTATCGTCATGTAATCCATTGATTTCAACAATGTAACTGTATTCTAAATACCAACTATTTAAATTGTAACTGTAACGGAAAACCGTTACTCATAATTTGTATTCTGAATACGTAACGCCGGTACATGTATTCCGTTACTCCCCAACACTGTATATATATATATATATATGAATACTAAATAGTATTCTAAATTGCCGGTGCTTTGTCTGATTTATTTGTTTACATCATAAATGTGATTGGATGTAAAACTTCCTGCTTCAAATGCAATCAATAACTAATTTCTAATTTGATTTATTTTGCTAATGTTTTGCTGAGTCAGAAATTAATAGGGGATGGTGTGAAAAACAACCTAAATCAAAACATATACCAACGAAATTAAAGATATGATTGCAAAATAATACTTGTATGAGATCTTGCTTTAATATCATATGATATAGTTAAAGAATATATCACAAGAGCGAGAGAGCTGTTCTCACAAATATGAGCATGATTGCAAATGTGATCATGGTTTTATACAAATGTTCAATGAACAAAATTTTATTTTTAAAACATTAACTTTATTTATTTAGTTGTAACTGTACCAATTTAGATGCAACTTCTGTGCCACCACTGTACTTGATTGGTAACAGCTGTATATAGTGTCTCATAATTCTATTCGTTCATAATTCTCTATTCTATTGATTAAATATTGCACTTCTCTCAGGCAGTAGATGCAGATCTTTTAAAGGAATTTAAAGAGTACTGGTCTGGTCTTGACTCAATAAAAAATGCATTATTTCCATTAGTTCCCCCTTATAGTTTTAGATGTCCCTTAGGTGTCTCCCTTGTGCAATATGGCAATTCTTTTCATGAAAATTCTATACTGCTATGCAAATATTCACTGCTCAATGCATGAACATGTTTCCGTGTGTCATTCTGTCTTCAGACCCCCATTCTTCCCCCAACCATCACAGATCAGATCAGACTGTGGGAGCTTGAGAAAGATCGCTTACAGTTTACTGAGGGTGAGTGCCTTTGTGCATATGAGACCAGCTCTTTGTAGTTCTAAAATGAATTTACATTTCCCATTAATAATCAATGTTTTTATTTAAAAAAAAACCATTAGATATTATACAATTATTTTAGTACATTAGTAATTGTAATGATTTAAACAATAGAGTGTTGCAGTTTCATTTAAATAGAACCTCTGGGAATGGCTGTCTCTATTTCAATAAATTAAAAAAAAAACCATTATCTTGATACATTTCTGATTACAGCATTGAGTATTAGGTTTTCCATTTCGCGGGTGACCTGCAGTGTTCATTCTTTCAAGTGTAAATGTCAGACTGTATAAGAAGTGTGTTTGTGAAATTTAATGCAAATAAAAAATTAGCATTGGAATAAGGTTTGGGGTAGGGGGTCATAACCGCCATCTGAAAATATACAGACGTCTCAGTTATGCATTTTGTGTCCTTTAACTTTACACAATGTTTTTCTTTCAGGAGTGTTATACAACCAGTTTTTGTCCCAGGCTGATTTTGAAGTGTTGCGGGACAGGGCTCAGGTAAAAAATAGCAAAATGTTTTTTACTTGGTGTATGTTATAAGCATTAGCTGTCTCTCTACTGACAGTAAAGCCTCTGTCCTGCAGGGTTTAGGTGTGCTGGTTTGGCAGAACCCCGCTCACAGGGTCATGGTGGTGACTCCACATGGACACAGCGAGGTTAAGAGATTCTGGAAGAGACAAAAGAGCCATACATAAAGGAAATAAGGAAGAACAGACCTTTAAGACCATAATATACATCATTCACTTGAGAATGATACTGAGAATTACTACTAATGGATGGACAAGAGGAACCATCTGTAATGAGGACTATTTTTTGTATTTTTAGGGCAATTTGTTTAAAAAAAAGTTTCTATACAAAGTTCAAAGCCTTTTGCTGTTTATGAGACAGTATGCCCATTATTATTCCCTTATTCACTTGTGCTTTTGTAGTGTCTGTCTTTGCTATGTTTGTGTCTGAGGTAAACTGACTAAAATAAATGCTGTTTACACTGAATGCTAATAATGTCTTTTGATTGATAACATGGAAATTTAGTCCATGAAATTTACATTTCAGTCACAAGTAATTAGGGGTAAATTACTGATTTCTGTTAAGCCTTTAGGATGATGGAGGGGAATAAATGTTAATCTTGGTGAATCTCACAAAAACATGTTCAACTTCACCGGGTCACATTTTTGAAGATATTTGTTATATATAATTATACGATTTAATTATTAATGAACTTAATTTTTAGATGGAATGTAACGTTACTTTATTTCTTTTGATGTTTTCAAGTTATATTTGATGTTTAAATGAGCTAAACTTATTTTTGTTTGTACAAAAATATTATTAGTCACCGCTGTTATCAAATAAATAAATCCATGAAATAAACAGAAAATTTCCGTTATGAAGATTTCAAATTAATTTACAGTAGTTAGTTATAAGATTAACTATATTAGACGGGAACTTTGGTTTCCATGGAAAATGTTTATAATGATAATCCTGGACAAAAACAAAAAGGCAGCTAACGAGAGAGCAAGAAACGGGGACGGAAAGAAATAACGGTAACGTTAGTTCCGCTAAGTTGTGTGGCTAGAGCTCTCGCTGTTTGTGAGTCCTGAGCAGTGCTGTGACTACTGTCTGATCTGAGGTTGTGGTTTCTGTAGTTAGCCGTAAAGCTAGTGGTTCAGCCCGGGTCATTCTGCGCTGTCAGCTCCACTGCATGACGCTACCGCTGCAAACAACACGCCTGCGCCGTTAAATGACACTCATTCAGCGAATATGTAGCGCTTTATCGTCAATTCACGGGTAAATATTTATTTATAGGCATGGCAAACATTTAAGCGCTTATATATTCTAGTTTATAAGAGCAAAACGGGTCATTCTCAAGGCCACCGATGGAACCGGCGCAGCTGCGTGAGAACCCCGCCGGATCCGGGGAGCCTGAGTCAGGGGAGTGGAGAGAGGAGAGCGCCGGGGTGGAGGCTGAGAAGAGGGACGACACCCTTAAAAACAGAAGCGGGGACGGAGGAAACGAGGAAGTTACGAGCAAAACCGAGAACACTGAGGTAGTAAAGAAAGATAAGAATGAGTTTGATGAAGATGAGGGGCATTATGAGGAAGAGCTGGACCCCAGGATCCAGGTATTAAGATTTGGACCGATAATAAACTTGATATTGTGACAGGTGCATTGAACTATGACACAATATTCACAGTTTGCTTCAATAAATGGTTTATTATAGCAAAATTATTTAAAATGATTTTTTGTCTGCGATTATGCTGGCTTTATATAAATTCATATAGTTTTCTCTGTTATTTAATGCATTAATAGTAATTGAATGTCAGCTATCTCCCCTCCCTGTTTTCCATTTGTCAGGAGGAGCTGGAACACTTGAATCAGGCCAGTGATGAGATCAACAGACTGGAACTACAGCTGGACGTGAGTAATATGTGTGACACTGCTACTGTTTCTCAAAATCTATTGAGGTGCCAGTAACACTTTATTTTAATGTGTCCTTGTTACACATATTACTTGTATTTACTATAGTAATAACTATAAATTAGGCATAATTACATGCAACTAAACCAAAACCTAATCCTACCATAACCCTATAGTTAGTAGTTAATATTACTCCGTACTTAAATGTATAATTACACTGTAACAGGGACACATTATAGTGAAGTGTAACTGAGGTGCCTACTTTGACAATAGGTGTGTCTCAATTTGCGCACTTACTAACTAGTCTATGCCATTTTGATTATGAATAGCATGAGTAGTGTTTTCAAACAAAAAAATCCAAAAAGAAAAACATTGAAGTGCACTTCAAATACCTGGATAATCCACCCCAAAAAAAAAAAAAACAAAAAAAACATTGGAAGTCAATAGGGACTATCAACTGTTTGGTTACAGACAATCTTTACAATATTTTGTGTTCAGCAGAAGAAAGATATTCATACAGGTTTGGAACAACTTGAGGGTGAGTAAATGATTACAGAATTTTAATCTTTGGGTGAACTTTCCCTTTAATTAACCGAAAAACTGAAGTGTGCAATTTTGGACACTTCATGCTCTCAACTGTTGCAGATTTACTGACATGGAGGAGGGGGAAGGGCTATCAGACTCTAATATACACAACTAGATGGTGGAGTGGATGCATTTGGGACACAACTAATATCTTTATTCAAAATGCACATTTGATGCCCTGAAATGAGAGAGCCTGAGAGAATTCTTCGATTTCGAGTGGTATAATGTCTTGCAGTCATGTTCTGATCACTTCATACTTGTTCTATACCTCTATTTTGTGAAGCCAAAATGAAAGTTTGTAGTCTTTTTTTATGGGGTGATAAGGATGATATATATACTATAGACCTTATGTAGCCCCTCCCCTTTTTAGCGCTGCGCTCATTGTCTTTTGTCTTCCGGTCTGTATTTTCACCATATAGATATAGATAGACATATAGATATACAGAGCGACCGCAAAAACAGAAGTTCAAAGACAATATTCTAAAGATGACTACGCGCTTGTTTCTCTGGCGCATAAGGTCTATACATAATGTCAAAATGCAATAGTGCAATAATACAAATTAAACTTTAGTGCATATGACACAATATTTTTCACAATATATACTCAAAATTAAAATAAAAAAAGGACAAATCTGGTCAAAGTCATAGTCTTGGCTTGTGTACCCATTACTTCTTGTCTCTCTCTTTCACTGTATAATCTAATAAAGGTGAAAGAAGAAAGAAAACTCAGCCTTTGAACAAAAAAATATATGGAAAGTGTTTTCTCTTCTCTTTTAAAATGCATTTTGGTATCCTATCCCTAACTAAGAATTTTGTTGCATTTATTATTTGCATTCGATATTGTTTTTTCTACTGTCTGTGTGAGCAATGTTTGGGTTGCAAATCATCCCCACCAGTAGAGAACCACAAAACTGGATTATTAATATGCATTGTTTACATGTTTTACTCATCGTGTCAAATTAAGCATTGTTTTTCCCACTCTTTCTCATTATCTCTGTCTAACGCTCGTTTAGGAAGCGAGATCCAGCTACAGGAGGATCCTTACAGACTCGGCACGCAAACTTAACGCTCAGGGCTCTCAGCTGGGAGCCTGCATTGAAAAAGCCAGACCTTACTACGAAGCCCGGAGACTAGCTAAAGAGGTGTGTGTGTGTGTGTGTGATAGAGAGAGAGAGAGAGAGAGAGAGAGAGAGAGAGAGAGAGAGAGAGAGAGAGAGAGAGAGAGAGAGAGAGAAAGTAAGATAACATAATTGCGTGTTTGTGCTTCATATCTTATCAGATGAGTTCAAGATGTTTTTGTAGTTTGCTGATTCATTTCCATTCTCTCATTATTGCAAAAAATCCTCCCGCTGAACCAGAAGACATTTGTCAGTGCAGTGGTCATTATGGTGAAAGAGTTGGTGTGTTAATGTGATTAACCCTGATAACACAAGATGTGATTTGCACATCACTTTTCATTAGCGTTTTTGCAGCCAATTTTGAATATCTAATAGAGCTGATGAAAATCGTTTAGCTGTGGCTAGAGAGTAATTGAAAACAATTGAACCAGCAGCACTGAATTGAAACTTTGACTTGGCCATCAGCCCATCTCATGAAAAACTGTAAATAAGTTTGAGTGTGGATGAGTAGACAAGCCTAATATAAATGTAGTGTTTGTTTTCCATATTGATAAAGGAACAGTCACAATATCCGACTAGTTTATCTATCATTTCTTTCCTTTTCTTTCTTTTATCTTAAATATATAAACTAAAAAACTAAAACAAATATATAAGTGGGAAAACAATTATTTTGAACCTTCCCCTGACCCTCTTTCTGAAATGATAAAATTTTAAAAGGCAGCTCCTTTTAGCTTTTATCTGTCGGTAAACGGCCACTGTTATGATTGGCTATGGTCAAGTGCATTTTTGTTTTTTATGAAAATATTTTAAAACACTTAGATTTATAATGTTAATAACTGTGAACACATGTCATCACAGTCTGTGAAAAGGAGTTTTATATTCTTTCTTTTCTTTTACTCAAAATATTTTAATAAATGTTAATCAATGAATATTGTGCAAAATAATGGATATATTCACACAGCATTTTAAATGCCATTTTTAATTTTAAGTATGGTTAAATTTACACACACATTTCCTGTACTGATATTCATGGCTATCTCAACAATAAAAAAGGGGTTTTGACGTCAGTTATTCATTCATACAGACATTATTCAATTCCCTCCAGTAACAGGACACATCAAGAGTCTGCTAGTGATTGTCAGTGTGTGAACGTAGTCAAAGTTGGATATCATCCTTGGCAAGGATGCCATATTTCCAGCAAGTTATCCCAATGAAATATGGCCTGCCATTCTCAGTTCCTGACTTTTATTGATTGGCTTGGATGTTCTGATCTGTGCACAGCAATTTTCACTGACAGCAAGCCAGGCTTTTTTGAGCTAAACGGTTTTCAGATCCAGCATTGTGTGCGGGATGATTGGATGTCAGCTTTTCCAACCTCAAATCCTATTGGCCATTTCACCCACTTTATTTAAAATTAATGGTTATGGTTTGTGGTTTGTGAAGTGTTATACACTTGACTTCCCTCTGGTGTTATCTTTTATTATATAACAAATAATATTGCCGTAGAATTGTAGTACACTTCCATACTAATGCCCCATCCTTTAGCTAGTGTTTTATTACATAAATATAAGCTGATATAAAGTTTGGAAAGATTTGCAGTCCCCATTCACTTTATGGCTCTCTGTAAGGTCAGCATCCGATCCTCTGATTGGCTGCATGTTTACAGAGCTGAGTGATTGATTGCTGTATATGAAATATGATGGATGACCTTACCCACAGGCTCAACAGGAGACTCAGAAGGCGGCGCTAAGATACGAGAGGGCTGTCTCAATGCACACTGCTGCCAGAGAGATGGTTTATGTGGCTGAACAAGGTTTATTGGCTGACAGAAACACATTGGACCCTACCTGGCAGGAGATGCTAAACCACGCCACAGCCAAGGTACGACACAGTGACTCAGCATTGCTTTTTGATAATTACAGCAATAGGCGGTGGCATAAATTTACTCAAAAATAAAAGTGCTCTTATGTTACAATAGGTCTTAATTGCTAAAATCAATCCCTCATAGTCACAATTATAGATTTTGCTTTGTTAAAACACTAATGTTTCATATTTAATTGTGCACAGCTGGTTAGTGTGGATTGTAATATTAGCATGGCTTTGATTGTCACAGTGGGGACAATCAATAACGCTGATGAATGCACACCTACACTTAAAGATCAAGGTTACACATCTTCATTTATGTTTTATTATTGCCCTGCCAGTAAAATAGAGCAGCATTTTTCCGATGTTAAATCATCCCACAGTTTTTGTTTCTAGTTGTGTTGTCACCAAAATTTCAGCAGTCGATACCAATGCCAGGGGAATTTCAAGATTCATGAAAATACTTATATGCTATTGAACACAGTACTTTATTATAGCACATTGCCTCAGGTTTTTCAATTAATCATTCAAGTGAACTGACAGTAATAAAATAAAGAACACAGACAAACTACATGCATTAGAACAAATACAAACAATAGAACAAAGTTACAAATGATGTAAACACATAGTAAGGTTTATTTGAATCATTTAAGTGAACAGTCAGTAGTAAAATGAAGTACAGAAATGTATTACAAATACAACAAAAATACAGTGCTTCAGTTGTTCAAATTAATCATTCAAGTTAATATTCAGTAATAACATAAGTAAAGAAAATTGATCAATTATATACAATAGAAATAAAAACAATAGAAGTTGCAAATTAAGTAAACACTGATTTAGGTTTATGAATTAATCATTAGAGTAAACAGTCAGTAATGAAATCAAGTACAGAAGCAAATGACAAGGAATAGAATAATATGCAAATGATGTAAACAGTGCATTCATTTTTCAAATAAATCATTTAACTAAACAGTCAGTAATAAAAAAGGACAAAGAAACAAATTGTCTTTGTAATCTTTAACTTTTAGCTCATACTCTGAAATTACTTTTCCCATGATGTCACTTTGGCCAAATAGTTATTCAAGGATTATTTTAGCAAACCCGCCCTGCTCCATTCTGGTTTGTAATGACCACTTTAATAGGAATAGAATGGATTGTCAGGCAATTCATGTTTGTTTTAAGTAAACTGTGGCAGTTTTCAATTTACCATTTAAGTAAACAGTATTAAAATATAGAATAAAGAAACAAATTACTATAATAGAAGAAATAATAAAAAATAGAACAAAGATACAAGTAAAGTTAACAGTGAAAGTTTCAGAAAAAAGCATTGGCAAGTAAAAATTCAGAGAAAAGCATTTGACATTCACGCTGTAGACAGATTGATATTGTTACATTTTCTTTAGCTGTTAAGATCAACTTGGTACTGATTATTGACAGTGGTGATCTGATATTGAAACTTTGTCAAATATTTGTATGAATGATACAGAAAGATATGATGATATATTTGATTTAATGTCTTTCATGTGTGAAAACAGAACAGGGGATCACATTTGACATGTTGCTGTTTTCAGGTGAACGAGGCAGAGGAAGAGCGTTTGAGGAGCGAGAGGGAGCACCAGCGTGTCACTCAGCTTTGTCAGGAAGCAGAAGCACGTGTGCAGACTTTGCAGAAGGCTCTTAAGAGGGTCATTATCAAGTCCAAGCCTTATTTTGAGCTCAAGGCTCAGTTCAACCACATCTTAGAGGTATGCATCAGAGACTGGCCTCTGCTATAAAGGTATTCAAGGTCTGCTGGCCATATTGATTTAAGTAACAAAATTAAATCCTCTATGAAATGCAAACTAGGAATGGGCTCAAAGAATAGAAACTTCTCTTACAGCATACAAACTAATCATTTTAGTTTTAATATTTTATTATAGATTAAAATAAGTAGTATCATTGTTTTATAATATCAGCCATTTAGTTATCGACCATAACATGAGTAATCATTCCCTAATCACAGGGGTGTCCAAACTTGGTCCTGGAGGGCCACTGTCCTGCAGAGTTTATCTCCAACTTGCCTCAACACATCTCCTCGAAGTTTTTAGTATGCCTAGTAAGACCTTGATTTGCTGGAATCAGCTGTGTTTATTTGGGGTTCGGAGCTGAATTCTGCAGGACAGTGGGCCTCCAGGAGCAGGATTGGACACCCCTGGCTTATATCAACCTGAATTTCAATATTAGTGCATCTCTTAATATTAGTATTATAAAAAATGTCTGATGGATGATCATCTGTTTATTTAGTCATTATAATGCCATTAATATATTTGGTGCAAGTACATGTCAAAATGTTTTTGATTATGATTACCCCAACTCATTAACAGGAGCACAAGTCCAAAGTCGTTCAGCTGGAGGAACGGGTGGCGAAGGTGAAGACCCGATATTCTGTCGCCCTTCGCAACCTTGAGCAAATCAGCGAGCAGATCCATGCGCAAAGGGGACGCATTCGCGCCGCCAGAGAGCGCAACAGGGTTCGTGGGGGGCGGAGCTCTCCAGTCGGGGCGGAGTCTGAAGGTATAATTCAGGCAGGGGCATATGCAGGGGTGGTGGCCAATCCTTTAATGGATAATGACTGGGCCGATCAAGAGAAAACCCGGCAGTGGGTGGAGAAACACAGGGAGGCGGGGTGGGGCCATAGAGAGAGAGTGGAGAAGGCGGGGTCAGACTCCATGTCAGTCATAAGCCTGCAAACCATCGCCTCCGATCTGGAGAAGTTCGATTCTGTGGAGCACTTGGGCGACCTGAGTGATGTCGGAAGTATAATAAGTGAGGAGAAAGAAGCAGAGAGCGAGAGAGGATTTAGGCCTGAAGACAGAATAGTAGCGAGAGAGGTGGCGAACCTTTCGGGACAGGATGAGGATAAAGGTGCCTCAGGGACAGATAGACAGCAGAGAGATAGAGAGCGGGAGAGCTTTGTGAAGCAGCACCACAGAAGTGTTAGTTTGTGAGGAAACAGGAAATTAGAGTTGTCTGTTACTCCACCTCAATCCTGGCGGGCTAAAGCTTGCTTGCAGGCTTCCAAGCGAGACTGTCAACTGACTACAAATTAATCAGACCGAAACACTCTGTATTTGCTTAAAGGTGAAGTGTGTAATTTCAGTGCTACTAGTGGCACAAATGGAACTGAAAAAAATGACTCTTTTAAAATAAACAGGTTTCCCGAAACACTCCCCCAAATGCTCTCGGTTACATAAACAGGTGGTCCCACCCCTTAACTTATGCCATTGGCTGAGCCGATGTTTCTGTGTCGGGCTGGTTGGGATGCTCAAAAAGAGTTTGCGCTTTTCAAGGAAATCAATGTACAAATGGTTTCATTATAGTTGCCCACTAGGTTGAGATGGGAGAATGTGGAAAAAATTGCACACTTCATCTTTAAAAGGTTAGTTCTCTTTCGTTTATCTTCGTAACACAAATGAAGATATTTTGGTAACACTTTACTTCAGGCCTTTATGTATAATGCATTATAAAAGTATTTAATATACTTATATAATTATAACTTTTATAATTAATCGTAAACGTTGCCGATATTTTTAATGAAATCTGAGAGATTTCTGTCCGTCCATTGACAGCCCACGCAAATACCACTTTGACACTTCAAAAAGTTCATAAATTGATAGAAAAACTAATCCATATGAATTGAGGGGTTTAGTCAAAATTTTCTAAAGTGACACGATTGCTTTATTTGATGTACACATGTGGGAACCAATGAGATTTATTCTTGTGTTACGCAGCACGTTTGAGCTTCCATGAGAACCAATGAGGTTTGTTCTAACACATCAAAAGTACGGTTGAGCTTTTGTGTATGTTCACTTATCAATGTTTATATGTGAAAAAAAATTCAGTCTGTTTATCATATAGGGCCCTATAATAAACTTGGGGCAATGCAGCGCCAGGCGCGATGCAAGTGCTTTTTGCTAGTGTCAGCCTGACCCAGTTATCATTTTCACGTCCTGCGCCAGGTTGTTTAAATAGCCAACGCCTTTGCGCCCACTTGTGCACCCATGGGCGTGCTGAAAACAAGGTGTGTTCAGGCGCATTGTTGGCGCGTTGCTATTTTGAGGCAACTGAAATAGACGCAATATATATATTTTGTTATTTAAAGAGCGAGTTAGTAATATGCGCCTATAGGCAGGTCCACAACGCGCATACACTTTGTCCCGTAGATGGTCTTCTCGCGCGAGATTCATATGGATCTCTTTAGGATCTCTTTATGATCTTTTTGAAGCGATAAATTGGTAGTTGCCTGGACTACACAGATTTCATGTAAAATATCTTCATTTGTGTTTTAAAGATGAACTAAAGTCCTATGGGTTTTGAACGAAATGAGGATGAATAAATGATGACAGTTTTTTTCATTTTTGGGTGAACCAACCCTTTAACGGCGCAAACTATGGAAGCCAATTTCCACCTGAGATTAAAAAATAAATAAAATGGTTGGATCAAAATAAGAAATAAAGTTACAATAGTGAGATATGAAGTCACATTGTGAAATGTAAACTCCCATCGTAAGATATAAATTCAAAATATAGAAAAATAAAGTTTGTGAGATATAAAGTCAAGATGGTCTTCATTCTGAGTAATTTGCATGTAAAATGAACTTTCCCGAAAACTATACTCCGGATTCACAAGCGCGTTGTAAACCTCAGATTTGATGGTTAAATGTGTGTATTTTAAAAAATTTCAATCATTTGTAAATAGGGTGTCGTGTGTATCATTTGCGATTAGCATAATCCTTGCCCAAGAATTAGAACATACAGAAATGTTAATGGTTTCTTTGACCTTTTTTTCTCAGGCTTGGCTCTAGTATATTGCATAAATGCAAAAGAGACTAATCGGCCATATGCTTAAAAATGATTCAATAAAAGTGTTAATCTAGCAGACAAATAATACTAGTGGTCAGAATAATAGTAATATCTATAATAAAAGGGTATATGGACTGCATGGCTGTTTTCAATCATTTTTGTTTATCAATTAAACTTGTTGGTCAACTAATTAATTTTGCTATCAGAAATTCCTAAACGCAATTTGTTTAGGCATTTCAAATAATATAATTTTTGACATAATTCAGAAAATTTACGTTGGAGCGCTTTTATGAGCTTCTAACTTCTTACTGTTAATGTTTCATGAATGAGGCCCATTGTGTGATACAAAGTTGCAAATTTAGATCTAAAATTGCAGTTAATAGAATCAAATTCACAATTGTAAGTTTCACAATTTTATTTAGCGTAATTCCAAGAAATAAACCTGACATTTTTTTTAATGGAAAGGTGGAAACAGGCTTCCATAGCTAACAACCGCATGGTTCAAATGAGAGGAAATCTCCCCTAGGGGTGGTGACTAAGATTCAGAAATCATTATAATAAATTCATTTTCGGACATAAGAGATGGAGTAATCGAGAGGAAAGAGAGTAATAATACACTTACATTGATTGATGTGGCATTATTGTAACACTGCACTAGAGCAGAGGGGGTTCAGATGTTCTCTGCAAATTAATGAATAAGGAGGGGGGGGGGGGGGTTGAGGTGGTATTTTAGTCAGTCTGCAGGGATTTATAGTTCTCATGCTCTGATCCCGTCTTCTCGGTCAGGGGACAGGGGGAAAAAAAGACAAAAGACACTTCACTCAATGAGAGAGATAAAGAGAAAATGATCAAACTCACATCTCTGTCTGTTACCACAGAAAAGAGAAATGCTCTTACAATAGAGGTCTATGGCCACTGCTGTATACTTCCCTGAGAGGCTTCCATTGTTACTTTACGCACATTTCAGTTTAGGTGACTGAAAGCCAAGTCAAAAGTATTTTCTGTGATTATAGATAATATGACACTGATGCTGTTGATAGATCTTCACTTGTATGTAACCTGGATTTTTCCTTTTGATATTGTATTTGTTTCCCATCTCCGTCTTTCTCAGCAGGTGTAGATATTTTGAATATTTGGAATATATTTTGAATTTCATTTGGTTGTCAGTTGGTATTATTTTGCGCAACATTTTGTGGCATTTACAATATATTTCAGATCCAGAGTACTGTTTTTATTGATTTTGTTCTGTTTGAGAGATGTTAGATTTTATGTCAGTCCAGGAATGTAAGAGGGTCTCGTCTTAGCAGAAAGACAAGAACAGAACATGTTTACAAGTGTGAATAAATAAAACAACAGTGGAATGACTAAATGATGTGAACCTGATGACGTAACTGTGTTTTGCAGATATACACTTTAAAAATCATGTAATAAGCTAGCTGTTTGAACAAGCCGTGCTGTGGACAGTACAGTATTGTTTGCAAGTTTACAACCTACTCTTCTCTTCCGAATATTTTGTTGTTTTGATTTTTTTTATGTAGTTTTTTGTCCACAAACCCTGTAAATCCATCCTTCCCCCATCATAACCTCTTGTGTACAGATTCCTCACCTCTCCTCATAGTAAATAGACGATGCTCTGAAGAGTTAATCCGGTATGCTGCTGTCTCTCCATTCATAAGGTCACATGAACTCTATGTATATACAAGCTGATGTATGATGAATACAAATAATCTTTACGTGACTGATAACTTATTCTGTAAATGTTAATTTATTGCACAGTTAGAAATATTAAAACTTGAATTTAAAAACTATGCTCTTTTACTCATTTAATTTCACTTTAAACAGATAGAAGTGTGATTGTTAATTGTACGTTGTAGGGATGCACGATATATGTTCGTTTTTAAAGTTATCGTAATTAGCATGATACGAATATTTTGCCGATATATTAAAGCAGATAAATAATGGGTTATTTCCTTCAGCTGAGACACTTCAGATGCGCACTGTTCGCCATTATGGTTTTGAATAGCTTGAAATGATTGGAATCACTTCAAAAAAGGAAGATACAGACAATCTGTCATATAGACTTCATAAAATTATAATGATAACATTAAAATTGTGTGCTTGGGACATGGCTTTTTATGGTGAGACTTTAAGTTTTGTAATCAGGCTCTCAGAAATTATATAAAAATTTGGATTTAGATTTATCAGCCAGTATATTGGTTATCAAATATACTGATATAAAGAATTATCGTTATCGGTATAAGCCAAAATTTTCATATTGGTGCATCCCTACATTACTTTGTGTCTCTCAATTGTAATTTTGTATTTTGCAATGTGACAATTTAACTACATCTTTTAATTGTGACTTTATAAAACAGCGTTTCTATTTCTCGTAATAGTGAATTTGTCTCCCAGACTTTATATCGTGGAATTTTAAATGTTTCTTTGTTTCTCAACCCTATATCTTGTGACTTTAAGTGTCAAAATCTGACAATTGCAACTTTATTTCTGTAACAGTGCCTCAAAAAGTCAAACAATAGTCTGGATATGCAGGTAAAATGGTTTTTAATAGCTCCTATCATGAGACATGTCCATAACTTGACCATGAAACGCATGACATGAAGTGTAGGTTCAAGACCTCACTCCGTAACCACATGAAAGGCACATGTACAAACAAACGATAATCCACCCAGGGCAAGACAGAGCACATGGTTAAATACCTGAGATAAGAAACACCTGGAACTAATTAACATGAACAGAAAGAACGTCCTGGTTGCGTATGCATCCCACCGTTCCCTGAAGGAGGGAACGGAGGACGTAGTCGACGGTCGACTGAAATGGGATCTCGCTAGAGAGCCTATCCTCTTCGAGTACTATTGAACGAGCCAATGTAATTGGCGTGCGTGATTCGCATCACACACTCCGCCCCCGCGGCGCGGGTATAAATACGGAAGTGGATGCACGCACTAGTTGCTTTTCGCTGAGGAGCCGAGAGTAACCCGGGGTCAGCGGTGGTCCAGTGGTAGTGGCAAGGGGACTACGTCCTCCGTTCCCTCCTTCAGGGAACGGTGGGTTGCATACGCAACCAGGACATTCTCTTTCAGTCGATAACGTCAGACGTAGTCGACGGTCGACTGAAATGGGATCACCCTTTGAACACGCCACTAACGCTGCCACCTTCCAGTGCCTAAACCAAATCCTCCTGATGCCCCCGCAAATTTAAGGCGGGGAAGGACAGGGCTTAGGCCAGGGAAGTCACTGCTGTTCCTACAGGACCACTGGGAAAGCGTTCCCCGTACATTGGAAGGAAGGGACGCTGCGGAAGCCACATCCAACCCAGAGGGAGGTAACGTGGAAAATACACATATGAACTGGGCGGAAACCGGGCAGTCTAACATATGGAATGTCACTGGGGTGGCTCCAGGCTAAGACGGGGGAGACACACCGGACAGTGACGGCAGAGAGACTCTGCCGAGGGAAGACACGGGCTCGCCGCAGGGAGCCGTATCGTGGAAGAATACACATATGGGGTCGCCGTAGGGACCGCAACATATGGACCCAGCCTAACACAGGTTCCACACTGCTTACGAGTGGTAGGCCTAACACCAGACGTTCCGCACGTCCAACGTCGGAGGGGTATGGAGGAACTCAACAGGGTTCAATTTTAAGGGAACTCAACTGGAGTAGAAAGGCGCACGTATCCAGTCCATAGGAGGGGAATGGCGCAGCAAGCCGACACTTGAACCGGGCTCACGGTGAAACTGGCTTCATGAGAAGGGAGCCCACGGGAAGCAGCGGTTCAACTAGGTGTCGTCCAGCCCCCAACTCTAGAATCTGTTTAGCAAAGCATATCGTCAACACCCAGGCAGAGCACTTTACACTCATCATAGAGGAGCTCAACACCTAAGTGGGGATTTTTACCGAAATGAAGGCAAGCACTAAGTGCAACTTTGCATGGAAACAGCCTTCCCTCTCTGCTGAGTTCCAACAGATATTTGTAGAGCTGGTCTGAGGTCTATGGCTTGCATTCTGTACACGTCCAAGCGAACGGACAGAGAAGCCAGGGCTGGATCTGCCTCCTCCAGGGCAGCGCTTGCAGGCTCACCACCTGCTCCTATTACGGGAGAGGTAGGAACCTTGGGCACAATCCGAGCCGGGGTCTCAGCTTGTGAGAGTTAGCCGGCCCAGACTCCAGGCACAATACGTTGACCGAAAGCGAGCAAGTCCCTACCCTCTAGTAGAGACCACGCGAGCAGGAGAACTGATATAACAGAATTTTTAACTCACTGCCTGCAGTTGCTCAGGGGCGGTCTCTGCAGTGCAATCGCACCAGGGACAAGGCCCAAGAGGATAAAGAGGGACGCAAAG
The DNA here is from genome assembly GCF_051911475.1 of Siphateles boraxobius. NCBI lineage: Eukaryota > Metazoa > Chordata > Actinopteri > Cypriniformes > Leuciscidae > Siphateles > Siphateles boraxobius. The sequence goes on from NW_027508975.1 coordinate 12,612,494, forward strand.
ATTTATCAAGACCTTGCTCCTCAGGAACCTGACGATCAGAACGTGCTTCTGCACACTTCTGCAACACGATGAGCGTCGTTTAAACACCGAGGCAACATCATTTTGAGGCTGAAGGAAAACAGCCTACTCCAACCCATTTTGCAGGAAAGAGAGCACTGAAGTGATCGAAAGCTTTCAGGATCTCCTCTGGAGAGATGACGCACTCAACGACTAGGTTCCACTTCTAAAGGCGTAAGCACGCTACCCATTTCTAGGGGGTGCTCGCAGAAGTGATGGTAACTATCACATGTCCCTGTGATAGCCACCTGAACCTCCGCGTTCAGATGTAAGACCGCCCGGAATCTCCGGGGGAAGAATGCGGGTGCCATCGTGCCCCGTCCCTGAAAGAGTTTTCAGGGGAAGTCAGGAAGGCTGTCGATGGGAACCAGGTCTAGTTGGGCCAATAAGGGGCAACTATGAAGACCTGTTCCTCTCCTGACTTGGCACGTAGGTGCAAGCGACGGGCGCAAAAAGACAGGAGCATTGCTCAACACAACATGTGAAGATCACTGGGCTTCAGGAGCATTTTCTGCTCAGCATTTGAGTGTGATAAGTTCACTGAGCTTCAGGAGCATTCCTGCTCAACACCTGAGTGTGATAAACTCACTGAGCTTCAGGAGCATTTCTGCTCAACACTTGAGTGCGAAGAACTTCACTGAGCACCAGGAGCATTTCTGCTCAGCACTGCGTGTGATGAATTCACTGAGCTACAGGAGCATTGCTGCTCAACACCTGAGTGCGATGAACTTCACTGAGTTTCAGGAGCATTTCTGCTCAACATGAAGTGTGATGAATTCACTGACTTGAGCAGGCGCAAGGCGACCATGAGTCGCAGTCGCCTTTAGAAGGCTCACTGGGGTTAAACGCATTTCTGCGGGCCCCTGGGGCAGCTGAGAGCCAGTGTTTGTCCAAGGGTAGTCCGCTCGGTTTGTACAAACACTGGCAGGAAGATGAAACCGGTGGGGCAACTGAGCGGCCCCGGAATGGTCATGACCCAGCTGGACCCAGGGGACGGAGTCTCCACTTGCCCTGGCTGTAACTGTCGTGAGGCTCGATGGCGGCACGATTGAGTAGAGCGGGAAGAGTGGAACAAAGCGTCCTCAGAAGCTTCTGACTCCAAGGAGGAGGTGACGGGTGAGTTGTGACACGCAAGGGAAGCTTGCGCAAAGGTCGCAATGTCTAACAACTCGAGGCACGAATGCCCGTGTAGTCGAGGGTCGCCCAGGCCCCCGTTAAAACACACCCTTTGTACATGGCCCCTCTGTTGAAGAGGGTTTGGCAGCAGACCGGGATGAACTATAGTCACACAGGGTGAGCTGCTCTGCCACGGTCACCTCGGGACTCGGTCGTGAAGCTAGCGCTGAAGCGGTCACATATGGAGGAAGCCAATCGCTGCAACTACCATATACCCCAGGAGCCTCTGAAAGTTCTTTCAGTGGGACCCTTTCTCACTTCAAGCACCAGCTGAACACATTCTCATTGGAGAGACGTGTTAGACCGAGTCCATCTCCAAAACTGAAAAAGAGATACTCAGCCCGTGGACGAGATTAATCTCTTCCAGTTGACCTGAAGACCCAACGGGCTCTGGAGCACTCGAAGGGAAGGACACTGTACTGATACTCCACCCTTACACGCAACCCACAGGATGGCCTGCGGTGCGGAAGGTAGAGATTTGTTTTTAAGCACATGTCTTTCAGGTCGGAGCTGCAGACCAATCTTGGGCCAAGATGGTCACGACCCACCACCTAGTAGCACGAAGAACGAGTTTACAACTGGCCTTCGTACCGGCTGAAGGAGCGGCTATATCAAATCCTTCGCCAGCAGGATAAGATAAGCACGCACAAGTCAGGAGCACTGCTCAACACTCGGTGTGATGAATATCACTGAATTTTCCAGGAGCACGTCTGCTCAACACCTAATGTGATGATTATCACTGACTTGAGCAGGGTAGCCGAGCCTGAGGTGGGGCAGGAAAGTAGAGAGAGTGGTGTTAGTGTGCTGTGCAACACTTACCTGTCTCCACTAGCGGCAGGGGACGCGTGAGAAGGCGGATGACCGGGTCCTCGAACGCACCAAGCTGCCTGCTGGCGACCAAGGGGGAGCTGAGGGGTGTAAGGCTATACAGTGTCACACCCGCCAGACTGGCCCTCTTGGGACCCAGGAACAGATGAAATTGCTCTCTCTTTGAAGTGTGGGTACCGCTTGCTCCGCTTTTTTTTTTTTTTTTTAGGGAGCCAGCGGCGGAACAGACACACACACAAACAAAGGCTCCACCCGGCCCTCACCCGGGGGGAGGGAGTGATCGTGCCACTCCAAGAGCATCTCATCCATTCCTGGGCGGCCCGCTATGGAAAGCTTCCTCTGTCGCTTGCCATCTGGCTTGGCAGCGCCTGGAGCGGGCTGGGCGTCTCTACTGCGGCCGGCTCCATGCTGAGGCCTGGGTGGAGGCTGCTGCGGAGGGCCAGCAGGAGCGGCGGCCGGGGAACGCCCACGGCGACGAGCAGGCGGAGGAGCTGCCATCGGCGGCGATTGGAGGCAGCAGCTGGCCATCGGGGCAGGACTTGCCGGATGACCTCCGTCTGCGCTTGAGCGGCAGAGAACTGTTGGATGCAGTTCTCCACCGCGTCGCCGACCAGCCCAACCTGGGAAATTGGGGAGACCAGGAACCGAACCTTGTCCGCATCCGCCATACCAACCAGGCTAAGCCAACAAAGGCGCTACTGGACCACCAAGGTGGACATCGCCAGACCGATCACGCACGCTACGACACTCATGCCCCGGAGGGTGAGGTCGGATGCAGTGCGGTGCTCACCTATGAGCGCACGGTCTGGATTACCCTTGTGCATGCCATGGGTGCCCTAGCCTGCAGCAACGCCATGGCACGCAAGAGGAAGCGGCTTGCCCACAGGCTTTGTAAGCTCTGCCCGTCGGAACGGACGAATACTCACAGGCCTTAGGGGGGAGACGAGGATCCCCCCAAAAGGCAGCAGCCGCCGGACACAGGTGCACCTGTGTCGACAGACCGCTCCAATGGAGGGACACCTCGCAACCCTTCACCGTTCCTCCATCAAGGGTGATGAGGGGGAAAAGCTATTCAGGCAGTTTCTGGCAGAGAAAGATGCTGTTCACCACCTGATAAGCTCTCCATGCATTTCGGGAAAGAAAGGCACTGGGGCGGCGAGCTGAGAACCAGCGCGGCCCGCCCCAAGATACCAAACTCCAGATTCCAACCGAGACTGAACGGGACACGGTGGAGGTTCCACTCGTGCCCGGCAGCCTCGGCGGCCCGTTTCAGCATAGCTGATAATTCTGGATCCGGCTCGGGCAACATTGAACTCCCGGAGGGAGACAATGCAGCCGAGTCATCATCTCTAGAAGTCAGCTCACCCTCCGATGCTGCAATCGGCGTCCTGTCCTCCAGGGGAGCCCCGAGTGAAACCGCTGGCCCACCCATTACAGATGGACCAGCAGACAACACAGGAGGCTCCAGTGGTTGCAGTGGAAGGGAGGAGTGAGGAGCCCACAGGGAATGGTTACCGGGCGGGACATCCAACACTATCCTCCGGTCACCCATCCCATACAGCACCCGAGGGTGGGGCATGGTAATGGGGACTCGCTCTCCGCGAACGAAGGCGAGTCTCGCCCTCAACACTGCGACAGTCATGTTCCCACAGTGAAAACATGAGCTGTCCACAAAAGCTGTCTCAGCGTGCTGTAAGCCCAAACACGTGACACAACAGTTGTGACCATCAGAGAGAGACAGGGAACAACCGCACCCAGAAACGCACGGGTGGAATGACATCTTGAAAAAGACGCAAACGCACCCGTGTTGCTCTTTCAGAAAATAGGACCGTCACCAGTGCCGGAGCACACAGGGGAATGACCGCGGCAACACTGAACAGAGAACTGAAAAAGTGAAGCACTCACTTTTCCGCCCTCTAACCAGCCATCAACACACACAAACATTTAGAAATTTGTTGCTGTTAAAACAGCAGTTGAGAGCTCAAAGCTCGCGATCACCGCTGCACTCGCGATGTAGAACACCAGCACTGGGAGAGTCTTCCTGAAGAACACCGACACACTCGCTCGTTGTAGACAACAGCACTCTCAGAGACATCAAACGATCGGCTCCGAAGCGAAAGGCAACTAGTGCGTGCATCCACTTCCGTATTTATACCCGCGCCGCGGGGGCGGAGTGTGTGATGCGAATCACGCACGCCAATTACATTGGCTCGTTCAATAGTACTGGAAGAGGATAGGCTCTCTAGCGAGATCCCATTTCACGTTATCGACTGAAAGGGAACTACAAGGACCATAACAAGAACTTCAAAAAGAACGTGAATGGCAAAATTCAAAATACATGACAAAGTACAGAATCCTGACAATTTCTCATAATTACAACTGTATAACAATTGTGAACATTTATTGCAATTCCGACACTAGCTAAAAATGTGACTATATCTTGCAATCCATTTATATCTCTAAAATATGACTATTTCCTGTAATTGCAACTTTATTTCTCATGGTTGCAACTTTATATCTCGCAATTGCGACATAATTTTATGTGACTTTATATCTCTTTGTTATATCTCTATAACTTTTTCTAGTAATGTCACATTGTAACTTGAAAGTGTCACATTTTGTCTCAAAAAAACCTTTATAATTGTGAGGCAAAGTCACAATTATGAAAATAAAGTTGCAATTGTGAGATAAAGCCACAATGTGGCATTATCTCACCATTGCTCATTTATTTCTCATAATTGCTACTGTCTCACAATGATAAAGATGCAATTATTGCAATTCTTACATTATAACTAAAAATGTGACTTTATATCTTACAATGAATGTGACTCTGTATATCTCAATTTTGACGATTTGTATTTGATACATTATTTTTCGTAATTGCGACTTTATACCTTATTGTGAAAATGTCTTGCAATTACGACCTTATAACAATATAACTTATCTGAAATATGACTATATCTCTCAGTTAGATTTTTATAATAATGACTTTATTTCTGGTAATTGTGATTTTTTTTTCTCATCACTGTGATTTTATATCTCCCAATGTGACTTTATCTTCCTCTAAACTTTAGCCCACAATTACGCTTCCATATCAGATAGATTTGACTTGATGCTACTAGATTATGCACATTTTCTATAGAAAACGAGAAGCGTGCTTACTCGTGGGCCACCACAAGATAAGGGGTGTCCTGGGCCGTTGCCAGGACATCACTATGCAGTTGCTAAGGCATCATGAGGGCTTGTTATAATTGCTAGCCTTATGTATGAGCAATAGTAATAGTTACGCTTGGCTTAACAAACACCACTAATTACCAGTTACATTGATTCAATAGCTTGGTAATTGTAATCAAGAAGGACAGCGAGTTTCAGGGATTTTTGGCTATTTTAAGGTGAATGTTGAGCCAAGAGCAGTGGGGCACTCCAGCTACCTGAAATCAATCAGATGTGCTGGAAAACAGGGCTTCCGTAATGAAAGAGAATGAGGAGGAGATTGTCCTCCGTCTTCAGTCTTTAATTATTCAACAATGATATAAATATCGAGCAGACAGAGAACCGCTGGCCACTGGGGAGAGAAAAGAAAGTGAGTTAGGAGCTGAGCAAAGGGTGAATGTGGTGTAAAATGTGACAATTGTCATGTTGAAAGGTCAGTAAAAGGGAGGATGAGGCCAGTTAAAGGTGAGAGACTAATTTCTCTCCCACTGCAGAGAGTGAAGGTGACATTAGATGTGGGAGTTTGTGAAAGAGACGGCCGAGATGATGACAGCTGAGTTTGAACTGAAAGATGAGGTGTCACTGCCAGCATTTGTAACCAGAGCTAGTACTCAAACTCAGGGGTTTTTTTTTCTTTTCTTTTCTCTATCTGGTTTTCATTATGTTGAAATTTCTCACTCAGGACGTTGTGACTCACTGATTCCACTGCTGGGATACCTGAGGGGAAACACATCAGAAAATGCATTATTTTGATTGTCAATTTGGATAGGCTACATTACAGACGAGAGCGAGCCTCGTTTCTTTACAGAGTTCATACATCTCGACTCATTTATAGATGCATAATTTCTATCTTTGATGTAATTCTTGTTCGTTTAAGCATCTACTTTTGTTTAGTTTAGTATGATAATAGAAAGTGTAAACAAATGCATGGATGCATTCTAAGGTAGGAAGGCACTTCACTTCCTGTCTCCTGAGATATCTTCATCTGATTGATTTTTAATTCATATATGTAGCCTTCACTGCATTTGGTATCCCACAACCCGGTGCGTTCCATTCCGTTACAGTTGAGCTAAAAAATATACATGGCGTCTGAATATTCCATTTGGATGTTAGTTTGTGTAAGTGTTTTGACCGTCATTTTCCACTTTTGATGTCATTTCTATTGAGAAAATAGTATTATAGTAATAGTATGTAAATAGTTTGACTTATTACCAAAGCTTGCAATGTTTTTTTTTGTAGATCCTTAAACTGTTATTCTGCCTCAGAAAAATAATTTTGAGTGAGATCTTCGTGCATAAACATTGCCTGTGAATCACAGCGAGGAAACAAGTTAGATTTCAGAATCAGCCATGGTCGAGATGATCAGCTGAAGTTCAAACTGAGCATCAGAATGGGGAAGAAAGTTGATTTAAGTGACTTTGAACGTGGCATAGTTGTTTCAGAAATTGCTGATATACTGGGTTTTCACGCACAACCATCTCTAGGGTTAACAGAGAATGGTCCGAAAAAGAGAGAATATCCAGTGTGGCAGTTCTGGGTGAAAAATGTCTTGTTGATGTCAGAGGAGAATGGCCAGACTGGTTCGAACTGATAAAAAGGCAAGAGTAACTCAACCACTCGTCACAATTGAGGTATGCTGAAGAGCTTCTCTGAACAACATGTTAAACCTTGAAGCAGACGGGCTATAGCAGCAGAAGAACACACCGGTGCCTCTCCTGTCAGTTAAGAACAGGAAACTGAGGCTACTATTTACACAGGCTCACCAAAATTGGACAATAGAAAACTGGAAAAACGTTAACATGTCTGATGAGTCTCAATTTCTGCTGCGACATTCAGATGGTAGGGTCAGATTTTCATGAAAGCATGGATCCATCCTGCCTTGCATCAATGGTTCAGCTTGCTGGTGGTTTAATTGTGTGTTGGATATTTTCTTGGCACAAGTTGGGCCTCTTAGTACCCACTGAGCACAATTTAAATGCCACAGCCTACCTGAGTATTGTTGCTGACCATGTCCATCCCTTTATGACCAGAGTGTACATCTACTGATGGTTACTTCCAGCAGGATAACGCGCCATGTCACAAAGCTCAAATCATCTCAAACTGGTTTGTTGAACATGACAATGAGTTCACTATACTCAAATGACCTCCACAGTCACCACATCTCTATAGCACTTTTTGGATGTGATGGAACGGGAGATTCACATCATGGATGTACAGCTGACAAATCTGCAGCAACTGTGTGATGCTATCATGTAAATATGGACCAAAGTCTCGGAGGAATGTTTCCAGAACCTTGTTGAATCTATGCCACAAAGAATTAAGGCAGTTCTGAAGGCAAAAGGGGGTCCAACCGGTACTAGCAGTATGATATGTACAGTATAATGTCTAAAGTTTGGAATCATTCTCATTTTAATGTATTTGAACACATCTTAGGCTCTCTGCTGAATTTAACTGAAAAATACATTAAATACAAAATATTGTGAAATATCATTACAGTTTAAAATAACTTTTCTATTTGAATATATTTGTTTGACTATTATATTGATGTCAAAGCTGAATTTTCAGAAGCCATTACTCTAGCCTTCAGTGTCACATGATCCTTCAGAAATGAAGTGCTCAAGAAACATTTATTCTTATTATCAGTTGAAAACAGTAGTGCTGTTTATATATATACTGTACATATCATGATTTTTGATCATTAAAGAATCGTATATATTAGAAACTAATTCATCAGCATTTTTTTTAAGTTAACAGTTTTTAATACAAATATTCCTTCTAGTCCACCAAATAATATGCACTGATAAACGGCATGTATAAAAATTATAATAAACATGTTGTTTAAAATAGTTTCAGGTAAATTATTGCATGCCGCACTGCAAGACACTGCTTGATGTGCTGTCAGCTACCCTCTTACGTGTTGCAGACTGACTGAGTTTGTCTCAGGATAGGAACTCAAGTGGCATGCCTAATGGAACAGATCCCAGGTGAGTTAGTTGTGATTTCAATGATCTTACCTGTCCGTGAACAAACTTGGATTAGATTGACCAGTGGAGGGCTTTGTTCTGAGCTGAAGAAAAAGAGAGTGTGATGAATGAGTTCTGATGAATGGAATTGATCCAGAAATAGGAAGAGAGGGATAAGTCATTCTTCTGGTCGGTGTAACAGTTGGCCTTGATAGGAAAGATTTATCTGAAGCCTTGGTTTGAAAAACTGACCCAGACCTAATTCAGAAGTTGGATGAATATGATTTGTTTAGATAATTTATGGTTCACACACATACATAAGTATAGAGAATAGAGATAAGTACTGTATATATATATATCACACACACAAACTTCATACTTATTTTAAAATCTATCCATCCATTCATCTGTTTAGCTAATTATATCAATTCATGTGAGCATATTGAAAATATAAGAATATATTATTTACCAATAGATTTTTAAGCAGTTCTAACAATGCTAGGGTGTTGTAAGGTGGTAAAACAAATCCTGGGCAAAAATCATAAATCTAAACGTACAAAAGTAATAACAGACCTCAAACTGCACATTTTGAGATATGATTCATGTCTGTAGCACATATGAAGGGTTTGAGTTAAGCTTGTTTTAGCAAGCACCACTAATAATAATTTCTGCAAATTAATACTGCAAATTATTCATAGCCACGTAAACCAATACTGCGCAGAGATATACATGTAGCCTCTTCCAAATGAACGGTAATAGGCCTACTGGTGTGTAGAATCAGCACTTGTACAAATGCATGTCCCCTACAGTAAAACTATAGTGCTTATGGACTCACGTAAATGATTTTCCTCCACCGTGTGCCGATGTATATGTAAATGAGAGCTCCCTGAAAGTGGCTGTAGAGAAACATTTGCAGCAGGGAATAATGAAGTGCTCCCTATCCTACTGTACTCCTCTGTTTGTGCTCAGCAAGGACAATCTATTGTCATGAGTATGACAGTGTCTGTATGAGTAATTACTTTAGCCCACTGCACACTGTGCAATTTCCCTTCTGTCTAATGCGAGAGCACAAACCAATGCTTAGAAGAGTTTGAGGGTGATCCTCGGATGAAATGAGATGTGGCGGTGCTTTGGGTTTACTTATGGCCATCCATATGATTACTTTGGTGCACCAACAGTAGTTGCAAACATGAAAATTGCATTGCGTTTAATCCCAGCAAATCAAAAAGTTTTAAAGGTCATTATTGACTTTGTGGGAAAGAGACTGCTGAGGTGTTGACATCCTAATGGACTAGGTCTATAATTAAATGTTTGCATGCACCCTCACTCACATGATAAATGCTGCTCTCATCGAATAGTGAGATATCATTTTCAACCAGCATGACTCATCCTCTCGGCTTCCACTGCCAAGAACAGAGCCACAGGATTTAGAGCAGCGTTCTGACAGAGGAACTCTTCCATTCCCAAGCTCAAAACAAGAAACTGGGAACTTGGTTTATGTTTTTTCAAAGAAATATGGAAAGAGCACTGTTCAGGCATAACGTCAATTCACAGGCCAGTCTGGAAGACTAATTCACCATGGGTCCCCTTGGGAATTTTCTATAGGCTTTTAAAATAATAGTTTTTGGAAAGGTGTGATGACATTTCTTAAAGATGATGTTTCTTTCTTCTTTTTTTTACAGACTGTAACAAGAATACAACGTTACATTTAAAAAAGAAACTATGTCTAAAAATGCATGTTAATTATGATTGCGTATAACTGATGTTGTTGAACAAAACATCTCTTGGTAACACTTTACAATAAGGTTCATTAGTTAACATTAGTTAATGTATTAACTAACATGAACTAACAATGAACAATATTTGTTACAGTATTTATTAATCTTTGTTAATATTAGTTAATAAAAAATAAAGCTGCTCATTGTTTGTTCATGTTAGTTCACAGTGCATTAACTAATGTTAACAAATACAACCTTTGATTTTAATAACGCATTAGTAAATGTTGAAATTAATATTAACTAAGATTAATAAATGCTGAAAAAGTATTGTTCATTCTTAGTTCATATTAACTAAGGTTAACTAACCTTAAAGAGTTACCACATCCCTCATTTTATTCATAAATTGTAAATAGCCCATTCTGAAAACCCATTTACAATTCCTAAGGGAATCCATTGCTCAAAAAATACTCATTCCCAACTGGGTAATAGGACAACAAACTAAACTGCTTTCGTTTTAGGTAATCTTAGGTTTATAGGCTTTGGTTCTGATGCTCTGCTGTTGTTGTGACACATAACACACCCTCTGTAAAAATAATCAGTAAAAAATCAATATGAAAATAAATTATTGAAAAAAGACCTGTCGCAAATCTGCATGCATATATATCAATGTCAATGGGATATTTGATTTCAATTGTATTAAATGGCATGTTAAGTAATTTGAGTTTTAAAATCATGCAGCAGCAGCAGAAGTAAAACATGATTAAGGAATATCAATACATTGCTGCCTTAAAATCACTGTAATAAAATAGTCACTCCACACTCTTAAAAATAAAGGTTCCAAAAGGGGATTTTCACAGCAATAGCGCAGAAAAAACATTTTTGATTCCACAAAGAACCTTTCAGTGAACAGTTCTGAAAATATTTTTTTTTCTTAGTGGGAAGAATGTTTAAAAAAAATCTAAAGAACATTTTTCTCTGTAAAGAACATTTTGTGGAATGCTAAGGTTTCATGGATGTTAAAGGTTCTTCGTGGAACCACCAATGCCAGTAAATGACCTTTATTATCAAGAGCACCAACTCTGCTAAATAAAAACACACACACCTTATGACAGCCTAAGTGGTTTGCTTGTCTTAACTGATTTAAGGTCTTCCAACCTGGACAAGCCTATAGTGTTCAACTGGTCTGCCAGCTGGTTTCCCGGTCTGGAGCAGCTAAAAAGTGACCAAGCACCGTAAAACCAGCCAACAGACTATAGGCTGAGAGGCCAACAAACCATGTTTTTCCAGCTTCATTCAGCTCAGAAAAGAATCAAGATGCTCCAGTCGACGGATATATATAATATAGTGACAGAATGACTACATACATCAAAGTGACACTTCACTAGAAGAGGAGATCTGGAGACCGCGGGTTTCCATTGGCTCATCCACACTGCGCAGGGAGGAGGTCTGCACTATTTATCTGGGATATGAGCGCACCATCTGTCTTTCCCTCAGCCAATGAGCGCTTTAATTCCCACTCTATTCACCGGCGGTGTCTTCATGAAGTGAGCAGACTGCACACTACAGACTGCAGATGAGAGAGAGGAGCACTGCCCTGTGACGTCGTGAGTGAGCGAGCGACAGTGCATAGAGCGCGAGGGAAGGAGAGGGAGGCTCCGCGAGCTGTCGTCGTCCGTGTGTAGCTATCGTGTTTCTTTTTTGCCGATGTTACATCATATACATTAATTCCTGACTAGTTTCTGCCGAGGATACTCTCATGAGCCGTTTAATTCCCATCGATATTTGGTATTTATTTTTTACCCGCAAGTCTTTAAGACGACGGAATCATGGCAAGTACACTAGCGTCTGATTTTCGTACGATTTCCGAAAAATCGACAGTCCGTCCGACGTTTGTAAACAATAGTGTGTAAACGTTTACGTCTAATACAACTCGTAATCGCTTCTTTTTGCTTGTGCGCTTTATCTTATTTGTTGTCAGCCGTTGTAATCGAGCAATACATTTACGCGAAGCACAACTGTATACCTTGTTTTTTTAATTAGTATTTTTTTATTTAGAAACATTCGACTGTTATTTAATCGCCCAAATATTTTAAAGCAATCTCGCACATGTCGAATCGCGACGCACGCAATATCGTACAAGAGCAATTGCACGCGCACAGAGACAGTTGGTGGTTGAAGTTTAATACGAAGCTGTGCGTAGTGAACGCCTAGCACGAGCAATTAAAAGACCATATTTATTTACCTGTCGTTTTACTACGCACACGTAGGCTACACACACGGTGGTTATATCAAGCATCCCTCAAGGACCATCTCCACAGACCGTTCCCTAAAGAGCCTGCACGACGCAGTAAGTAATATAACTGTGTGCAATAATTGTTCTCGCCAGGGGTCTCATTCACATTACAGTGAAACAATTTCATTGAATGTGTGTCATTATGAGGTTTCTTTTCTGTTTTGAGCCACCACACAGATGCTGTAGTGTAGAAATCCCTCTAAAACATCATTTCAATCGGCCCTGCAGCATAACTGAGGGGCAAGTTGACCTGAAGTGTTTTTGAATGCTTGGACTCGAGTCTTATTGAATAGTCGCTGTCCGTGGTGCTGAAACATATAACGGCTGATGTAGATCAGTGTTTCTCGATCCGGGTCCTGGGGTGCCCCAGCTCTGCACATTTTGTATGTTTTCTGATATACACATCTTATTAAACTCATCAGCTTATCCTCCAAGACCTGAAAAAAGTAATTTAAAAAAAGTAAAAATCGGTAAAAGTTACCACCATTTAATAAATGACATATTGTTATTGTTTTAAAAGATAATACATATATATTTACTGTTAAATAATGTAAAGTAAAATAAATAACATGATTTCAAGGGAATTTAATATATATATTAATATATATATATATATATATATATATATATATATATATATATATAAGGTGTCAGGCACATTTTGCTGTGAAATATTGTAAAAAATGTAATTCTCTCTGTTTAGTCATGTGTTACACTGATTGTGTTCTGAGTTTGTGTCGGTCATCACGTTGGCTTCCATTGTACCATAAGTGTTATTATCAGTATGTTTTGTAGTAATAAAAATATTTTAATAACTCAAATAGGTTTGTGTGTAGTAACAGTATATAAAAATCAACAACATATTGTTAGGAACTGTAAGTGACAGACTACCTAAAATTATATATGTAATGCTTACAACTTCCTCACTGTATTTTTATGTTGAGGTTATACGGGAGACAAGAAAGCCATTCAAAATATGTATTGATGGAGGCCCTTCAGGGACAGGGTTGCACATAATATATAGATCAATATTTCCTGATTATTGCACAGTTCGAATTTCTCCCTTATTTAAAACACATTTTTTCACTGATCAGTTCATCTGTAATATGCTGTATGAAGTTAAATGAGTGTGTCAAATAAATGTTGCACTGGTGAGGGTCCTGAAGGGAAGGTGGCGGTTGAGAGGTTTTGATTGTTGCATTTGTTGGAGGTATTGATGTGAAACAGAATCCAGAGTTTTGTGCTACAGTTTTTGATCAATTTGACTGAATTGTATGTGATGCATGAGTGTCAGTCTGTGTTTCATACAAATGTGTAGTTTTTACCTTCAGGAACTATTTTTGGAATGTTGTGCAACAATCAAGGGGAATCATGAGACCTAATGACCTCAATGAGGTATAGTATCCCATATACAATTAGACATCCACCGCAAGTTTAATAAGTGGTTTTTGGCTTTCTCCAAACATAAGCCTGTCTGGATGTGGGTAATAGGGTTAAAGGTCACTCATCAAGCCACATTTCTTTTTGTAGCGTTTGGCTTAATAAGCATTTTTTTAGTTATAGCTCTGTAAAATCCTCCTTTGTGAAGCATAGCTTATGTGAAGCTTTGTATTATTCTGGGTCACAGAGGTGTCGATTCAATCCTGTGAGTTTTATTTAAGCCATTCTTTTGTGGCATTTAGCAATTATGCTGTGAAGGCTGCCTCTGTCTGTAAGTGCCAACTTTTAGCCACTATTCCATTTCACTGATGCTGTTTGTGCATGTCTGGCATATTGTTGTTATTTCTGAGATGTTCTCCTTGACATTTTAAGTCATTTGATAGCTTTGTGACGGATGCATCTGTAATTTAAGCATAGGTTATTCAGACTCGCTGGCACTGTGTTGTGGGCCTCATGTTGCTTTGAAGACTCGCATATCAGAGTGCTAACTGTCAGATCTCCTTTATAGCTGACACATACTGCAAAGTAACAATCAACCTAGTGTGTGTGACTCACCTTTGCAGCTGCATTTGAAATTGCGACTTAAGTTTTCAGCGTTAAATTACCATGTTTTTATCCATTTCAACTGTTACATGTAGGCTACAGTACATTTCATGCATATATATGTGCACGAGAGTGAATTTTTTATTTGCATTTGTGTTTTTAAGGTATGTCTTTCTGGTAATATTAGGCATCTGTTTCTTTGTTGAGGTGTGGAATGCCTGGAAGCGTAAATGGGGTTAATTGGCATTTCCGTTGCGTACTACTTATGTGTTCATCAGCAAAATAAACCCCGCTGGGTCCAGAGAGTGAGTTAACGAACTCTCTTAATTAGAGGAAGGATGAATAATAAAGTTTTTATCATGTCCATGTGGATCTGATGATGGAATGCTATATTTATGCATCTAGATCAAGAGACTCACAGCAACGATTATATACAGAGATACAAAAATGAAACTTGCATTAGATAGATTGACTGATCTGATTGATTGGAACGCACACTGAATGCTTTGTGGTTCGTTATACAATCAGTTTAAACAATGAGATGCAGCTCCGCATGTTAATTACTGCAACTGTTTGAAGTGTCCAGAGTGTATTTGCCCATTGGTCAAATATTTTTGTTTGGATTCACAGATAGTTAGTGAATAAGATCATGGCCTGTAGAAGCATTTACACAGTGTCTGCCATTAATGTGAGTGTAAAACGGTGTTCTGACATTCATAAGCTGGATCATTTAAAAGTGTGAATTACATAGTATGGAGTCAGGCGACTAGAGGCGAGGGGTTGAAAGTAAGAGGGATTCGTAGCATCATCTGAAAAGGAAAGTCATTTCAGATTCAGAGGCAGAAGGGCAAGTTATTGCATTTTGCTAGAAGTTTACGGAGGCAATTATTTTTAAATTTGAAATAATGTGCACCAGTGAATCATGCACAATAAGACCAAGAATGTGCATTAAAGTATATAGCATCCATTTTGATTTTGTATTGACTTTAAGGGCATCACTTAAAAAAATGACCAAGTGAAATGCCACCACCACAACCATTACCCCCTTCTTCAAAGTGCAAACACTGAAGCCAGCAGGCCAGCTACTAGGTTAATTTGAGGTAAGGGAAAGGGTTTTTAGGAGGAAAACAACTAAAAACTCACACCTGCACCATCTCTGTCTGCTTCCCTAGTTTTGCTTGGTCAAAATTGAGCTTAGGACAAAAGGTCCATTTGCCGTCCGTCCCCCCCCCATCCCCCCCCCCCCCCCACCCAAATTTATCAGCAGCATAAATGTGATCATTTGTTTTAGAATGGTTCAATGTGTATTTGACAGTGTGTGTTTTCCCCGCCCATACTGCCTAGATGATGTCAGCTGAAATGGAAAGTAATTTCAGAAGTGCTGCAAGTTATTACATTTTGATTAAACATTACGAAGATAACTATAACAATAACTATTAGCATTCACACCAATGGATGATAATGTTCTGTTTATTATAAGCGCGCTGCAGTTTTATCGCTACTTTTTGTTCAAAAAATATTCTCAAAGGGATTACAATGATATCATTCCGCTGCTTCGTTATCGTTGTAGTGTGGACTTCAACACTGTTCTTCTTATTAAAATGAATTATAAGGATTATTAAAACTTTATATTATCACCCTCGGTGCGAACAGGTTTTTAGCCACTGAAGTAGACACCCTCTCTCTGTCCCAAACCCTGCCTTAACAGACTTTGTAGTCAGAAAACAGCAGCACATCTTCTTCAAAGTTAAAAAAGTTTTCAAAAGCAATGTGATGAATGACTGACAGGCAGACCACATCTCTAAGTCTTCAGACTGGCTAAACAAAGATTCCAACCACTCTTTTTTGTAGAGGATAGGGATGTCTGAGGGATATTTTAAGACATCTCATTCAGTGAGATCAGTCAAACAATGACATTTTATAGAAATCACTTAGAACTGCTAAAGAAAAGTAGTATTCCAAGCATAAACTACAGCGTAGGTATTACTTCTAGCGATATGCTCTTCACTTATATGCAGATTTACACAGAGAGTGATTGGCCAGCTCCTGCGGTAGATGTGCTATGCTGACTGACAAGATAGATCACTGGAAGAGGACATTTCGCGAGGCCATCCACGCTGCTTGATGGCTGACTAAAGCCAGGTGAAGAAAGGCTGAAATAACTCCCCGTATCAAGAGCTATTCAGCTAACATGGCCATTACAGTGGCACTTTAACAGAGAAGAAAGCCTCGCTGATGGACATGTTAATTAACTTGTTCCTCACCTATTTGGTTTGAGGTTTGTAACCATTGCAGAGAGGTGCTGCAAGCGTTTAAATTGCTGGAGGCTTGACAGACTGAATTGCGTTATTGGTTGCTGCAAATAGTCGACTGGTAAATGCACTTCCTTGAGTGACATGCGAGGTCAGGACAATGAGGCTAGAGAGGATGAGGAACAGACAGTGGCGCGGTGAGTCCTACACCTTTGTACCTCCTTGCCCGCCCACTCTGACTCACTGACATAGACTCTAATGCCTCATCTTGATGTGCTTTCTCGTTTTCGATTTCTTGCTCTGTATCAGATTGACTGATACCTCCAGGTTTGCATCTGTTCAGACTGATGCCCAACAGGGCAACCTCAACTCTGCTTATATCACTAGATGTGCTTTGAGGAAGCCCTGCAGGAGAATTCAGTTGCATTTTGTTTTCCTGTTGTTCAGTGTGAGCTATCACTCTCAGTATGATGTTTGGAGGCTTGACACCGCCGATAAGGCTGTAAACTGCTCTCACTATCGCACCAGTGTTGATCCTGCCTGCCGCAGGGAGGGGGGGCAACTTAATGCATCAATGGTGCTTTGAAATCCGGAGGGTCAACTTCCTAAGCCCTTTCTTAGCCTTTCCCAGCGGTAATTTGTATTATGAGCTTGATACGAACACTCTATTGAGACGCTAATATGATTCATATCAATGCTCTAATCCCATCCCTCATGATCTACCTCCATCTCTATTTCCTTTTCCACTATCTCTCACGTCCCGATTCCATTCCCCATTTCCTTCCTCTCCATGTCTTTCTCCAGACCCGGCGTCTGCGATTTGTAGATAGTGACTGCAAAAAATAGTCTTTCAGAAATCTATTTCAATATGGCATATTGATTTTTTTTAAAAGATGGACAGTGTGAGCACACAAAAGCAGTGCTCTTTTTTATTTGATACATTTGTTCTTGTCAAAAACAAGCAAAGTCTTTATACAAGCTTGTGAATTTTGGCTTCAGTACGAGGTTTTGGACTAAAACAATCAAAATATGTTATAAATAGGAAATAGAAGGAAAGCGCTCTATAATATTAAATTCAAAAATCAATGGCAAGGAACAGCTTTAGTGGAAGAATTGATTTGAGTCTATCAACTGTATTCAGTGCTTGGACAGTTTAAAGCGATGGAGCCGCTTCTGGTGCACAGGTCACAGAAAGCCATTTCAGCTCAATTTTGGCTATTCTCTGAGAGTGGAAAAGAGGATGTGGTTAGGGAACTGTCCATCAGTGCTGAACCTTTACTCCAGCAGCATTCTAGTAACTGCTATAGTGAGAGCACTTTGTCACATCAGGAGTTGATCAAACACGGTTCCTCTGCAGTAGCGGCCTTTGCTGTGTTTCACCCGTTTCACTTGAAATGGGCCTTGCAACTGAAGGGGCCTCCGCTTGCGCTTGAAAAAGAGCCCTGCCCCACCACCATCACACAGTGCGCACACACCAGGGTGTGAAATTTACAGGGGCTTGCAGTAAAAATGCCACCAAAATTAATAAAAATACCAAAAAACAAGATATGGTGCAAAAAAGTCTCTGTATAAGTTATTGTTTTTAATATTTATATAAGCAATATTTAATATTTATATAAGCAATATCACACAAGAAAAAGTGCTGTTTTCCCGAATATCAGCACATTTGCAATTGTGATATTGATTTTAAACAACAATTCAATAAACACTACGTTAATAGGCTATTAGGTGACACACTTTAGACAAAATATTGTCTGTTTTTTCTCTATTTTGCCAACGAAAATAGATCCAAACCATAGAGCTATTGCGTGTCTCAATGCAACACAGTTTCAGTTTGCGAATCGTTTTAATGAATGACTTGACAACTCACTCGACGACGACTCGTTCTGCTTTGTCTCTGAATGAAGCAGCCATTTTAAATGAATCGTTTGACTGAATGATTCAATGACTAACTGGTTAAGACAATGATTTGCTGCCACCTATTTGCAATTTTAGTATTATTTCATTTTAGCTGAGGGACTGAGGGATGAAGATTGAATGCTATTTTTGTTTTCGGTCATGATTGTAAGGATAGTTCTGGTTAAAGAGATAGTATGCGTTTATAAATAGACTATTAATATTAAGAGCGAAATATGAGATAATATTGTAAATATAACAGAAATAAATTGCAGTCGCAATCTGTCTGTTTCTTTGAAACCGGCCAACCGGCGCACTGTGTTCATGGAAGTAGCTCATGATTCGTGTCTCAGATCACCTCCGTTCACACTAAATGAGCCTCATCAGTGCATGTGCTGTGAGTTTAACGTGAATTTTTGACGACTCCTGTGTATAAGTTGCATATATTTTGTTCTTGCAGTAATGTTACATTTGTAGCAATTTTGCACCATGACAGCCAGATATATATTGTGAGTATTGTGTGTGTCTTTGGATGTAGTTTACAAAATAAAACAATTCTCTTTAAAATCATAATTGTATTGGATTGCATTGTTTTAAACCCCAAATATTATACTTAAAACATTCTTCGTTAACAATTAACATTACAATTGTCATTGTAAAAATGTCATTTTTTTGATAGACATTATTTTGTTGCTATCCAGTTGCTAATGTACTATGAATGATTTTATGCATTGCTGTGCAGCTTTCTATGGTGTTACTACTGTTTTGGTTGGTTTCCAAGGAATCGCCATATTTCTATGCAGTGCTAAGGTGTTTTGGGTGGTTGATATGGTTTTGCTAGTGTATTCTAGGGGTTGCCAAAACATTACTATGTGCTTAGCATGTAGCTATTTGTGCTTTAGCATGTAGCTATTTGATTTCTCAGGGTCTTCTGCTTAGCTATTTGCAATTTATTATTTCCCATAGATCAAATATATCTCACAATTATCACTAAATTTATTTAGATGTAAAACTTCTTTTATAATTTGCATATTAATATCCATATTTTTTACATCTTGGTTTGTTAAATGAGCAATAGTAATAGTGATGCTTTCCTTAGCAAACACAGCTAATGACATATTACCAGGGCCCTGCTGCTTGTTTGGTGTCTTTCATTAGTATGCTTAGTCCGTGAGACACGTACTGTGGTGATTTGGTCTCTTATCAGACCTTTACACAGGGATGCTAACATTTGTTCAGCATTATTCCTTTAAAATGGCTGAAAATAGGCCTCGGTGTGCTTTGTAAAACTATGGTATGATTAATGGCCAGCTGTTGCATTGGACGTTGACTCTGTGGCCAGGTTTTCTCTAACATTATGGTTTTTAAGCTTTAGATGTGGGTGCATTATGCAAAGATAATGGTGTTTGTGTCCTAAGCCAGATTTGCACAAGAGGGTGAGGGAGGGAGGGAGGGAGAGAGAGAGAGAGAGAGAGAGAGAGAGAGAGAGAGAGAGAGAGAGAGAGAGAGAGAGAGAGAGAGAGAGAGAGAGAGAGAGAGAGAGAGAGAGAGAGAGAGAGCAGCAAGCTGGCAACTGATGGTAAATCCAAGACCAGATGGAGATAAGGAGCAGAGAGAGAGAGAGAGAGAGAGAGAATCACTCTCTGTGTGGATCAGATTTAGCCTACATTCAAAAGTAAAGGATAGTAAAACCTGAAATCACCTGCAATTTATAGTACTGGTAAACAGCTTAATGAATATGTAAAAATCCTTAAAAGTTTGTGTGATGTTTCAGGTTAGTGGTAGAAAATATTATCGTACACTACCATTCAAAAGTTGGTTAAAAAATGTAATGTTTCTGAAAGAAGTCTCATGCTGCATTTATTTGATCGAAAGTACAGTGAAAACAGTCATATTGTGAAATATTGTTACAATTTAAAATATCTGTTTTCTATTTAAGTATATTTTTTATTTTTTTATTCCTTTGTAATGTTTATTATTTTTGTGGTTAATATTTTTCTGTGGAATACGTGATACATTTTTTTTTTCATCAAAGGATTTTCTGATGAGCAGAAAGTTCAAAAGAACAATATTTATTTGAAATAGAAATCTTTTTTAACGTTATAAATGTCTTTACTGTCACTTTTGATTAATGCGTCCTTGCTCAATAAAAGTATTAATTTCTTAAAGAAAAGTAAAGAAAAATTAAACTGTAGAGTAGCTCAATATTAAACCAACAGAAGTCAATGGAAAGTCTTATTTTTATAGAAAAACAAATGTGTTTGCATGAAATAGGGAATAACTTGGTCAAGCTTATACAAAAGGGGCACTTAAAACACTGCTGACTAATACTTTTTGCTCTATTTTTCTATGGCTTTTCCCCCATGTATTGACCAACCGTGAAGTTCGAGGATATAGATTTTGCAGCAACCTCATATATTAGGTACTTCGTAGTCTGATTGAACTTCCTATTTAATTGTTTCAATAGTTGGCTCAAATGACTGTGGGTGTGAAATGCCGGCTGAGGACAAGAAAAGGAGGAAGTGAGGGAGGAAGTGACTAAGCTAATAAATCCAGCACTAAACAAATCAGCCGCTGAGCTAATAGGACGATTTATTAGCCTGGTTTAAGTGTTAAACACAGCACTGCAAATATAAGCTCTCCAGACATTTTCAGTGTTCAGAAACAACAGAACCAAACTACAATTTACAAGTTTTTCTTTCATGAAAATCATTTAGATTACAAATCAATGCAGATGAACTTCTAGTTTTATGTTACTGATGTTCTTTGCACGTCTATTTGTGGCATCCTTTAGTGTATCAGTGTGTACCATTTACCGGCCTTACATGGACATTACAGAAGTTGAAATATTGAATATAACTTTGTACAGACATTCGTAAGCTGTTCTTTAACACTTATTGTGTAAGTGTCATGTATAAATGTTTTAGTTTTGTGGGTTTACTTTCAAACATGTTTATATTTGAGCATTAATGTTATTGCAGTTTCTCAGAACACCTATTTTAGTCATATCTGTCAGGTTGTAGGAACATTTCATGCTTTATATCCCCCCAAAAAAGTCCACATGTGCTTCTGTCAAGCTGCTGCCTAGGTTTTGCTTTAATTGTCTGAAGGGAATTCATTTAAGACCGCATTTGATGCACTCTCCAAATTCTTATTATCATTGGCTAGAGGCCTAATTTGACCCAGAATGCATTAGACCTAGTTTGCGTTTTGCTTTGAGTGTGTACTTTCCCCCCTTATCACAGGTTTTGTTGTTGGATCGTGTTTGTGTGTACACGTAAATGTGTCACCATAAGGTCTCTGCATGCCACCGTTCTCTCCAATCCACACAACGGCATGCATTCGAGTGGCTCCCGCTTCTCATTTCCATCGCACACAATAGCCCTGATGGCATAGCAGTGGTGTTTAAAACCAACTGGAGCTGCTGCATTCATGCCTTTGTGTGCATCTGTGCACTTTCTGCTGCAGCATTATGAATACGGTGCTGCCCGCCCAAAGCCTTTCTGGCCCTCAAGGGATCAAGCTGAGGTACAA
This sequence comes from Siphateles boraxobius, assembly GCF_051911475.1. NCBI lineage: Eukaryota > Metazoa > Chordata > Actinopteri > Cypriniformes > Leuciscidae > Siphateles > Siphateles boraxobius. Next base: position 12,634,407 of record NW_027508975.1, read on the forward strand.
TTCATTCCAGGTGGCCTTTTAAATCCCAGTGGTGGAGGAGATAGAGTCTTCCTCACATTTGGCCTCAGGTCTTTTAACTTAGGCAGCAGGGGCTCCAGCGGATTGTGGAGTTCCTTCAAAAGGCCTCCTTGAAGGACTTGCCACCTGCTGAAGAGAGAAGTGAAGAGGACTGTTGCTCTTATTCGGACTCACTCGGCTAAAGGAAGGATTGGTGGAGAGAACAGTAGGGTCAGGGATGAGGGACTTCATGTATGACCAGAACCTCTGTTTTAACCAGGTTAAAACCAACTTAAAACTTTCAAAGACAGTTTAAGGAGAGCAGAAACCCTTATTTTTCAATGTTAATGTGATACTTTTGTTTATCAAATCTTCTCTAAACCTTGGTTGACCAATTCTGCTTGTGGAGTTCCATTTTCCTGTAGTTTTTAGTTCAAACTTAACCCATCACAGTTGCCTGGAGATTGACCTAGGACCAATGTAGTAGGACTTAAAGTAGGTGAAAAACAGTGTGTGAAATGAGTAGTATGTCTGAATAATAAAACAGTAGGCGAAACATACTCTACACGAATGACCTACTACTTTCACAGAGATTCTGAAGTGCGGATCCAGAGGACACTTTACTATCCCATGAGGCCACAGGGGAGTATTTTTTAATTGCAGTGAAATTAAGCAACTAACACTGATACGTCCCACGACAATGACAACATGATGTAGTGTAGTATGTCCGGATTACAGTCATGCTACACACTAGTGATGGGGACGAGACCGCCTATGTCGAGTCCGAGTCAAGACCGAGTCTTTGAAGGGTCGAGTCCGAGTCGAGACCGAGTCTGTTGTTTTTCAAATACAGTCGAGCCCGAGTCAAGGCCGAGTCTTTGAGGAAGCAAGTCCAAGTCGAAATTTTTTCTTGACATGTCAGTTTTGATATTCATGATTTAATATCACCCCAGTTAATAATCAACAGTTAGGCCTACAGACTAAGCTAGATTGGGAATTGTTTAGAGGTGCAGTCTTAACGTCTTAATATGGACTATGCTTTTACTAGTGATGGGGACGAGACCGCCTATGCCGAGTCCGAGTCAAGACCGAGTCTTTGAAGGAACAAGTCCGAGACCGGACTCGAGTACTACATCACTACTACACACATTTATACAAAATAGAACATAGTTTTTCAAAGCAGTTACGTATTCAAAAGAAGTACCTCAGTTTTCAGAATTGTGCGATTCCGGACACATCCCTTGACATCCACCTGTTTCGGGTGTGTTTATATTTAGGATTGAAGCTGAACTCGGTAGGATAGTAGCCCTCCAGGAGCAGGATTGGACACCCCTGAATTAAACGGTCCATTTGTTTGATGCTGTGCCTTTAAGAAATTCCTCCTTCGCATGTGAAATAAGAAATAGAGCTTCAGCCGAGCTGTGGGTTAGCTGTCAAGTACAATATAGTTTTTGCTCCCCCATCCCACCCTCTCTGCAAAGCATGCATCATTGTGACAGGATCATAAAACAATCTGAGCTGAAATGTGCCGTTCAAACTGTAAAGGTCAGATTGAAATGATCACTATCTTGTTAAAAGTAAAGTTTGGCCGATCTTTCCTAATGTTAACGTCCTTCAGGAGGATATGCAGAGCCACTGGTGATGACACACAGCCCAAGCACAATATTTGACGGACCTGGGAGTTGTGATGTAGTGGAATATTGTCATAATGGCTATGAGTCGTGTTCTTTGACCAAAGTGACTAGCTGAACTTTTCAGGGGTTCAATCTGTATGTGATTCAAGGCAACCCAAGCTGACAAACGCTTGTTTGTCAAGCTATTGTACCAACGTATTCTCCTTGCAATTCTTAACTATTTTAGGTTTTGGCGAATTGGCGGGAAAATCGTATGAATTTGTATAATCTCATTGGTATATTTTCATACGATCTGCTTACGCCCCACAGACGGATAGGATTGGGGTGGAACTTCATACTTAGTGTTTGTTTGTTTTTTAAATGATACATTTTTATACAAATCAAAAGGGACAAATTCAGACAAAATCACCAACTCGTAAAATATGTATATATAAGTATATTATGTTTTCTCATGAGATCAGATTGCATTGTACAAGAGAACTCCAGTAAACCTTCATACGATAGACCTCGGGGCTTGAGCACCTACAGGAATGGTAGAGATATTCCTTATTAATAAAGAAAAATCAATTAAAAGATTGGTGGATCTCACATAGGGTCACAGCAAGTCATAATACACACAATGCCTCATTAGAAATTGTCTTTGCATTTTGTTTAACATTGTAATTTAAAACAAAAACTTCAATTAACACCGGCATCCTCTTCCATTAGGAGCAGTGCTGCTACGTTTTCAAATTAAGTCATCGTCATTGTCAAGTAATGAATTCAACTTAACCAGGTATACACTGCAGCCTGCACATTTAAATTAAGTCATTGCCATTCTTTTCTCTGCCAATATCCTTTCTTTCAATGCAAATTAAGCTCATTATAGAATGTCCCTGATTCACAAACATCAGCACTATTTTCCTTGTAAATGCGGCTTTTTGGAAGGTATGTTTGAGTACATTTTCTTGTAATCATGGCAGCAGTAATTGTAAACCAGGCGAAGGTTGTTGTTTTTTTTAGAAGTCTTTCAAACAGCCTGTGTAAAAACCTCAACTCCTGGAGTGAAAAACTTTTCCATACAGCCATTGTCTGGGTGCATTTCTTTGCATAGGGCACAATTGTCCGGCGCAAACTGCGATCAGGCCTAATTTTGTGGGTGTGTTTGTGCCATCACATCATTTGCATAATTCCTTCAGTAAATTGGATGGGAACACAATGCAGCACATGCAAATAAACAATGCTATCAGTGGGCACAGTTTTTCACAGTTTCACATTCTTAATTCCCCCGTGACTCGTCGCTCTTTTCCATGCAATCACAATGAATGGAGATTTTTAGGCTTCAAAAAGGACACAAAAGCACCATAAAAGTATAATAAAAGGGGCCTTTACGACTTGTGTGCTGTAGTACAAGTTTTCTGAAGCCATGCGATAGCTTTGTGGGAGAAACATACTGAAATTTAAGCCATTCACTATATCTGCTTATTAAAGAATAGTCTCTTGCATAGACTTTTGAAAGTCTAATCCAGTTTGCAGCTTTTTCTGACCAAGAACCGCCAAGTTAAAAAGGATGACACCGCCTGACAGAATGACAGATGGACTTTGTGATCAGAAATGTTGTCTATCCACAAGTGCTGATTATTTAACATGCATCACTTAGAAAACAAATAGTTATATACCATTCTAATATCTAGAATATTGACTTGCTACTTTAGGGTTTAAATAAAATATCAGACATAAAGATTTGATGCCTCTAATGGCAGATTGATTGTTTTCCCCTCTAAACGACTTAGTACCTTCTGAATCTTAACACAACTGTGTATCAAAAAGGCCTAAAAATTAGTGTGCATTTACGTCCAGAAATAGCGTGTAGATACCAGCTAATCAGACTTAGTTTTGTGTGCAGTATTCATCAGAAAATCATTGAGTGGACTGTGGGCGTGCGGTCTGAGGCCTAGACTAAATGAAGAATAACCAAAATAACCATCTGTTCATCACATCCATTCTACTACAGAATTAACATTTTACTGCCAACCTAGACATTCTTCTGATGCAAAGAACTCTAAGGCACTTCATCTATGCCTTTTTAAGGCAACATTTTATCCTTCATTGATAATTTTTTCCCAGAATGCATTGTGATTAGCTCATTGAAAAAAATCATACAAAGATGGAGGACAAATAGAGAAAGATGTTGCCTAATGTACTGTACTTATTTCTAATAAAAAATTGCCTCTCCATTATTTTTGTGTTATATATGTTTATGCTTAGTAGAGCAGTGGTTCATTAGCTTAGCAACATAATGACGCCATAGAGGGAATAGAGAAAAGGACAAAGAGCACCCCTTACGAAAAAATTTTTTTTTCAAGTGAGCTATTAGTATACTGCTTTTAAACTAAAAATAAGAAAATACTTTCAGTCTACTTTTTATGTACGTCTTAATAAGAAATGTACTTTATGTATTGCACTTTAAGTATACTTGACTTATACCAACAAAAGTCTAAGTTTATTTGGCCTATAATTATATTAAATCTTTTGATCATGATATACTTTAAATATTCTAAGTAAATTTGGCTTGTAGTTGTGTTAACTCTTTTGATTGAGTCCTATTTCACATAGTTTTACATATTGTCATATAAACTTTCATCACAAACTGTTATATAAATATACATTGTTTGAAAATATTGATTTATAAAGAAAACAGATGTTCCTAATTATAAGTATCTGAAATGTTGTATAGGCTAGTCCACTCGAGTGTATACATAGGAATTGACTTCATATCTACATTACACTTTCCCTGAACCCCCACCACTGACTGAATTTTCCGACTATGCATGTTTTCAAAGGGGCGCTATTACGCATCTTATGAAATAGTACAGAATCTCCTTATCAAATCACAAACTAAACTCATGCTCCACTTGTCACCATGATGGTAACCCCCTGAAAAAAAAAACATAAAAGAAACTCTTCTAATTCTGCGTTTAGATGAGCGTTATGGGAGGGAAATCTGCGTGCATATGGTGACGCAAAAGTGTGTGAAATTCGATGTAGAATGCACTCCAGGCGGCTAGGTTGCAATGTGAAGCACTGACACACAACAACACCAAGTCCGCACGACTGCGTACAACCTTCCTTCTACTTCCTAGCCACCGTGGGCAGATTTGCGTTTTTACCTTTCAACATTAAACAGCATAAATAAGAACTGCCTAATGTTACTGAATGAAATGTCGACTCAAAACAAGGTTTAGAACTGTGCAAGCTTTGGGGGTGTTGATGGACTCGGTCTACTCCATCTATGTTTTGATCATCGTTCTGAATCCGATTTAGTCTTTGACAAAAACGCGATTTTCTCAGCTTTTTGCTGCAAAATATTGCTTTTTTTATGACACTTACCCATATTTAAGTGTTGATAAAAAAGAATGCATTAAAGGTGCTCTAAGCGATGTCACGCGTTTTTTAGGCCAAAACATTTTTTGTCACATACAGCAAACATCTCGTCACTATACGCTCGCTGCCTGTCCCCTGAACACACTGTAAAAAAACCGCGGTCTCTGCAGACACCCCAGGCTCTAAAAACGTCAACAAAAACAAACTGGGCTTACCCGCACCACGAAACATAACAAACTGTTCCAGCCAATAACGGACAAGAAGGATTTAGGGGTGGGGTTTGGGGGGTTATTGCATGGATGAGGAGGAGGGAGGGTCTAGCTAGCCTACTTCCAACGTCAGCAAGAAGTGACCCGACATCGCTTAGAGCACCTTTAAGCTAGAATAAAATAGTTGTTTTGTTTAAAAGCAGAGGCTCTGTTCTTTATATATATATATATATATATATATATATATATATATATATATATATATTGCATTTTCAGATATTCTGAGGGCCATGAAAATTTTGTAAAAATGGTCAAAAAAGCTGGCAGTGGCTGGCAACTTAAAAAAAAAAACGCTTGCCGGGAAAGAGTTAACATTAATCCTGCACAAAAAAAACATTATGTAATACTTAATTTGAGCATTTACTCTCCCTTTCGAGTGCCATAGCAATGCAAAATTTAAGTTTCAGTTAAATTTAAGTTCCTCTAAAACTAAAAGAAACAAGTTTATTTAACTCAAAATAATGAAACAATTAAGGTTACTTAAAATTTATAATGAAGTATTTTACATGTTTTAGTTTGTTTGTCAACACATCAGAATAAGAGTAATTCTTTAAATTGCGACAAAAGATTAATAAAACAAATGTTTTTTAAAGTACATTTTTTTATTTGACATTAAGTAGACTTTTTTAAAGTGTACTTAAGAAACAGTCATGATCCTAAAAATGGCCTAGTGACTTAACGCGTCGAGTTACTGGATATGTTGATATGTTCAGTCAAGTCAGTAACATAGCTAATGTAAATGGCAGTTATAATAGCTTTAGAATTAGTAGCAAACAGCACTCTAGATTGTGTTTTCTATGCATAGTATCACAAAAAAGAAAACTCATGTTGAAATTTCAGAGTGCAGTTGTAGAATAAATGAGTTACCAGAAATGTCAGAAGGAAAGCAGAGAACTGTCACGCCCCTGTGCTAATATGTGTGTGGTGTCATGAGGCTTCAGGCTTTAGTATTTTATGAGACACTGTCAATAAGCTGTCTGTTACACCTCACACTCATGCCTTATGGCATTGATTGAAGAATTACACCTCTGCATCTTCTCTCTTTCTCTTTGCTGCCGGTGGCCTGCGTCTCTGATCCATGTAGGCGTGTATCACAGCATGGGTTTGCATGTGTCCTGTTGCGTTTCACTCGTGCGACTCGATGGGAGTCAGTGTATGTTTGTGTCTTGCTGTTTCCTAGAGTGTTTTGCTTCATGGCTTTCCAAGCAAGTTTTTTCCTTTTTGTTTTTTTGGCACTGTGTGAGTTGCACCATGTGGTAGCAGATCCCCCAACCATCTTAACGTACTTTCAATTTTGTGATGACTCAGTCAGGAGGTTTCTAAAAATAAGCCTATATGCTATAGGTTTGTGAAAGTATATGATTTATTTTAATTACATACTCTCATCATATATTCTATACAGAAAACAAATGGCAAGGGGAGCTCAAAGAAATGAGCAGTGGATCTGAAATTTATGAAGATCAGATGCTTTGAGCAAATGTTAGATGATCATATAGGTTAAGCATCCTTTACTAATTTAGAGCAATGTGTTGAATATGATAAAACATTTCTTAAGTTTTGATGCAGCAAGAATTTTCGTACTGATTCGAGGTGTAGGCCTATTATGATGACCTTTTTTGTTTTGGTGATTGTCTATCCTGTGGACATGCATAACGAAATTTAAATTTAGCTAGTGTGAAACTAGTCAACCAGCATTGTCTTCTTGATTAAAACTACGGTGGCCGAGAGAGCTCAATGCGCTGCAGCTGAAGAAAAAACATGCAAATAGAAAAACACCTGCAAATTAAGAAAACATCTTCATCAGTTTTACAACACGTGTGTGCTCAAAATACTCACAACACAACCAAATACAGAAACACGCTGCAAAAGTTCACAACACAAACATATAGAAACGTGCTGCAAAAGTTCACAAGACGACCAAATACAGATCACCTGCAGCATGTTGAGCTATCTCGGCCACCGTATAAACCAGTTAAATTAATTAAAGTAAACATTGTCATCACTTATTCATAAAATTGACCGATGTCCATATTCAAAGTTACATTAGCTCTGTGACAAGAAATGTTTCACAAAAAATGTGCACATATTAAAATTCAGTTACAAAACAAGAGAACCAATCAGTTATTTTAGTATATACAATAGTTTTTATTCATATTTTGAATTTATTTGAAAATTCTTTAAACATTTTTTTTTCTTTTAGTTTTAGTAATTTTAGTACTTTTAACTCAAACGTATTTTATTTAAGCTTTATTTCAATTAACAAACAAAACAATAACAAGACTGGAACCAATGACCTTCGGCATCATCAGAGCTGCCAACTCTCACGCCACACATCCCTTTTCTCACGCAGAGAAAAATCGCGAACAAAGAGGACACTGACACTGACAGACAAGACAGAGAAGGTTACTTTTGATATGGAAAAAAATCTCAGCTGTCAGATTCTGTCAATATTTTTACGAGATTCACACAATAAATAATGTTTTGGCGCTTTTAAATGTGACAGATCGCTGTAGCGCCTCAGTTCAAACGGCACATGATAAAGTAGCCTACAACTTTTTTTTTGTCGTCCCCCCCCAACAACAAATCTCACTCCAAGTAAAACTCAAAAGTTGGCAGCTCTGCATCATTGATGTCAAACCTGGTACAACACATCCATACAGTTGAATATGACTTTATGATCCTTTTTCATTTATTGTTTTACATTTTATGGAGCATGGCATCTCTGGTCACTATTTTCTTTCATTCTATGTAAAGACTCTGAAAAATATCTCCTTTTGTGCTCCATGGAAGAAAAGAACGTATTTTTTATGACATGAGACTGAGTAGATGATGACAGATTTTAGGTTTTAGAAACCTGATGAGACTAGCAACCCATGCTGGGGACCAGCATCTGATACCCAAAATTCACCGGTGTTGTATTATGCTGGTCTTTTCAGCAGGCACATATAGTATGGCATGTCTCGGTTTAGTTAAATCTTATTTAGGTATTTTTAATGAGTATTTACCAGTGCATTTGTTTTTGTGTGTTTATAGTGAAGTTGTGAGGTCATCACTGTCTATTTGCACATGCGCTATAGATCCAGGTCCAAGAAGGAGAGTCCAGGGCGGATGGATACAGCAGCAAAGCTTCTCTCTCACCCCATAATTATTGACTGTGTTATGTGCTGTGGCTTATTGGCTTCACGTTCTGCCAGCTTGAATTACATCCCTCAACGTCTGGTCACGTACTCCACCAGCCGAACTTCCAAACTCAGACATCTCCTGTGATTTTGGAGGAATTAGAATTGACATCTTTGAACTTCCTTTTGAATCCTGCAGATTTAGGTGTATTAACAGAGGAGGAGTTGGCTTACGCTGAGATGTGTCATGGTAGAGAGTTTACCTCACTTCAGACACCTTCCATTTTGTTTTTACTAAATGAAAATGAGCATGCGAAGCAGAATTCCCTAGGAGAATGTGTGTCCTTTGTTAAGAGATATGCACACACTTACTTTCTAATGGTCCGTGATCCTCCCACCCAGATTTACATCCGTCAGGTTGTCAGGTGTTCATCACCGTTATCAGTTAGCAGACAGGTTGATGTCGAGGAGGTCAGTGACAGTTTTTCATCATTCAGTGTGCATGTCACAGGAAGTGACAGTAGAGTGTGCGGTAGCAACACTGGGGAGCAATTGTCGCAATCTACAGTAACTAATATCCTAATATCCTTTCCCAAAGGGGTCATCCCCATTTGTTTTATTGGAGACCTTTGGACTCTAGAAAGTATGGTGCTTTCTAAGGCAGTAATCATAATTACTATTGGTCATGGTGGAAAAAAATGGTTCCCCTCAGCTGATTCTAAAGATTTCATTGGTCATGCCAATCACAGTGCTGATTGCCTACAATGCTATAACAAATACTAACCTCTAACCCTAACCTTAATGTCGTTGTAGTGTGGGTAGCACATCCTGATAGATAGCATTATTGTTTGTCATGATCAGATGCCTCCATGATATTTTTGAACTCTGAACGGAATCCATGAAGTCTGACCTTTTTTTGAAAGGTGACTGTGTGATTGAGTTGACCAATCAAATCAGCTGTTGGCCAAAATGTTCCCTTTACTAGCTAGGGGAAATTCATCATTTACATTGGTGCCTGCGACCCAGATGGGAGTGAGGTTTAGGGGGGTGAGTATAACAGAAGCCAGCTGGTAGGAGCTGTGCACTTAAGTCTCTCTCCCCTGACCTCAAGGAAATGAGGCTAGAGGCTCCAATCTTTAGCATAGTTGTTAGCCTCCCGCCTCCATGTCAGTTGATGCTGGTTCAAATACGACTCAAAGCTGTGTGAGTAGGACCAATAACCAGTGGAAAAAACTAAAAACAAAAACAAACATCTTAAATCAGCCAAACCTGGTTTGCTGGTCTCCCAGCCGGGTCAGGCTAGTCTGTTGGCTGATTTCCGATGGGGTTATGGGTACTTTTCAGCTATTTTCACCCAGTTAAACCAGCTAAACACCTGCTTGGCCAGGCTGGGACCTACAAACAACAACAAACCAGCTTTTTCAGCAAGTTATGTAGAGATCAAAATATCATAGAGACCTAAAGGACCAGGTGAACTCTCTCATGGTTGAGCACATAAGCCTTTCAGAGTATACTCTACACTAATAGACCTTTGTTTTCAAGCACTGAAATCTCTCTCAGTATGCAGACTGTGTTTGTGGATGGTCACTATGATTTTGCCAAGTAAGATCCTGGGACAACATTCCGGTCCTAAAATGTAGTCCTAACCTTATCCTTACCCCTAAACCTAACCCTACCCATAAGTTATCCTAAAATCAAAAGCAAATGATAGGTGAATAAGAATAGTGTAGATGCACCTTACCCTGGTTGTAAGCCTAAACTTGACATCCCTCATATATGATTGGTTGATTGGAATGTTGCTCTAGGAACATGTTGTACTTGGTAAAAATCACCTTTGTTCTCCATTTGGGGAGATCAGCTGATGATGAAAATTATTTCACGCAGACTGTCGGCTAGCCAAAGTGGAACAGGAACAAAGAAAGTACATACTCTGGGTTTAAGGTGGGCTCTTTTAACTTGGACCACTAAGGAACCACCAACCACTCAACATTTTCAAGAAACCAACTAGAACCCCTTAGTAACCACATATTAATTTGCTAAAAACAATAAAAAACATTATTCACTGGGGCAGTACTATTAAAGGCACATCTTTGCACATTATAAAACGTTCATAGTAGTAATACTACTGTCAGGTACTGCTATGCTCATTATAGCAGTAGATAAAGTATAAAGTTGTTCTTTTATGGGTGCTTCCCAAGTGACAAGCTGTTGTACCTCCAAAAGGTTAAATTACACTGTAAACCCTGCTCATAGTAGGTCCTTGTTCCATGCTAATTTACATGCTTATGCTATTTCTATGCTGGGTAATATTAGCTGCCCAGGTGCAAACTGCTAATCCGCACATTCACGCTAGATGAGGTGCTGATATGACACTGCGGTGAAACCATCGAGTTCACTCATCACCTCTGCAGTCAGATGGGTGAGAGGGTTCGTTTACAGAGGCTTGGTGGAGACAGCGTGTCACCGGGGGTTACAACATCAAGAAAGTCTGACAGCAGTCAAAGAGCAAGCGAAATGAGGGTATATGAATGGTTGCCTGGCAACAGAATTAGGCAGTTTTCAGCTTTGGTTTCCAGTCAAAAAGAGATATGCTTTGCTTTCACTGTTCATACAGAGATTGTCACCTGTCATTTACCAAGTGAATGTGCATAAATGTGTGCGTGCCAGGGCTGTATCCAACAAAAACGCTGGAGGGGACGTTTTCACCTCAGTTTTCGGAGTAGTGGGCAATGGTATGTTTTTCAGTGACCGATTCTTAAAATGGTACTTTTAAATGAACCCAATCTTGAATATTTAGGTGTTTCCAACAGGGTGGCGTAAATCAAAAATATGCAGAGATTATGGCGGCGATTTCAGCACTGTGTTTTGCAATCAGACTGCGTAATGAGTATATGGTGTGAGAAACCGATTGAGTGAAATGTTGTTTTCATGAGACAAGCCAGTTAGAAAGATGGAGGGGAGAAAGATTGAGCATAATTGCTCTGTAGAGAGATAAAAGAAGACTGAATAGGGAGGAAAGAGAAAGACAGCAATGGTTTTGGAAGTATACAATAAAGAAAAAAAAAAAAAAAACAAGCCAGAGAGAGAACATGTTAGAGAGAGAAGGAGAGAGAGAAACAAGAGAGCTTGCTACCAAGAGGTCAGTTTTACGCCTTAAGCCTAGTTCACATTACATGATTTTAAGCCCGATTTAAGCCCGATTTGCAAATCGTTGAGCTCGCCGACAGGTCAGTGTGTTATCGCGTGCAAATCGCGAGAGATTAGCGGGCGATGAACGCTCGCCAATCTGTTAGTATGAAAGAGCCAACAACGCATCAAAGACGCTCGCAGACGCCTCGCAGACGCGTCGCCGAGCCTAGAAAAATATATAGCATGCTAGATATCCAGAGCTGTCGCACGACTCAACCTCACTGATGTCATGAGCAACAGCCAATCAGAGCATGGCATGGGTTGAGGTCACCGGGTAAATACACGATTTTTGCCGTCAGCCAAACATAAACATGCAGCTACATCTCCGATATAAACATGCTGTACTCACCTCCAACTCTCTCTGTAGCACAGACAATCCCTGCTGTTCGCGTATGCGGATCCACTCGCCCATACTCTCTTATTTTTTCTTTTTTTGCGTTTTTTTCTCAGAGCAAATCATCGCGCAAATAGTTTGCAGCACTAGTTTCTGTCTGACGTCCATATTCGCGGCTGTGTTTGTGTTCTTCTTCGGCGCGCGTGCGGGTTCGCCTCATTTCCGGTTCGTTTTATCGCGTGATTTTTAGTGGCAAAACGTGGTTTGTAGACAAGATAGAATCGTTGGGTGACAAGAGTTGTTGTCAACTCGTGTAGTGCGTTACCTCCTGTTGCGGATCAATCACGTTGTGTCGTGTGGTGTGAACAGCTCAACAACTTGAACACTCCTGATTTCACAGAGAGCATGTCATGTAGTGTGAACCCCACAGTTCAGCCTGACGTTTTAAAATCATGTAGTGTGAACTAGGCTTGTGGAGCCCTGTCTTCATGCCACTGTCAGATTGTGTGTATGTGTGTGTACATTCACCCTTCACTGCAGCAAGTGCATTTCATTAGCTTAATTTTCACATAACAAAGCAGTAGTCACAATCTCCTCTTTACTATGCCTAGCATCAGATCCTTACTCTGACAATAGTGGTTCCAAAACCTAGCAAGCTGTCTAACTAGACAACATTTTAAGCAGTGGTGGATAAAGCATACAAACCAAGTGCTCGAGTAAAAGTTCAGATATCCTAATAAAATAACAGTCCAGTAAAAGTATTATGTATTTAGTACTCCTTTTCCATTTTACTTGAGTAAAAATTAAAAAGTACTTGATTACTTAATGTACTTAAGGTCTTAAGGGCAAAAACTACTGATTAATTGGTTATTTATTTAGCAATATACTCCATCTTAGTGCTCAAAATATGTGTGTGTGTCTGTTTTTTCTTTGTACAGATGACAACATTATTAAAAGGATACCCGTTCACAACGCTGTATTATGCATGCCAGACAAGTAGTTGGCGATGTCACTTTGTAAATAAAGACTACATACGCATTATTTTACTACAGTGCACTCGAGCAGAACGCACATGCCTACACTAATTACATAATTTATATATTTTTTTGTCTGACTTTCATTCTAATGATGTTAGTCTTGATAATACTGTATTATTACTTTTTCTTCTGGGTAAATTTCATCTTCACAAAGCCAGAAACATTCACTGTAATCCCAATTTTGGAATGTTCTCCTCTGATATAAAGTCCTGTTTTACTTCCTTTAAGAAAATTTCAAAAAATTTGAACACAAACACTTTGAAAACATGTATCATCCTTCAGTCTGTTGTAAGAAACCTTTCATTTTTCATGATGGCAAAGTGTTATATTGTATGAATTTCTGTAATTATTGTAACCACTTGTGATGATGTCCGTATGCCCCCCCCCCCTATTTCTTACTGTTAATATCTGTATCCTTTCATTTGCAAATAAAAGCCTATAGACTAAACACACAATAGCCTACACATGTGCATGTCATCACCGTTTTCACAGATTCGCGTTTTTGTAGTTTACACGAAGATAACCCGCTTTCAAAAGTTTGCTTTTTCAAGCCACCAAAACGCTGTCGTCGTGTAAATGAACGGCCAAAACGCAAACAAAGTCATCAGTTTATAGTTGAAATGGTGTCGTGTAAACAGCCCCTAAGTTGGACATAATTATGAATTATTATGAATTGTCAAGTAGAAGATTAAGCTGACACTTGTATTGATCTGTGGTGGTACACAAATGTGGACATGTCCACATTCAGCCATTTCATACAATGAGCTTAAACAGCTCGCCCTTTTACAGCAGATTTAGTTCACACTGCCACTGACAATCAACCTAAATTTGATTTTCATTTAAAAATGATCAATCCTAAAATTCGGCATTAGTAACTTACTTTTTGTTTTACTTGTGAACTCCGTGAATTGTTAAGTGGAGACCGGATCATTTGAATCAGTAAGTTGCTGACTCAAGAACAGATCCAATCAGATCGGTCCAATTCAAGGATGAATCGTTCAGTTCGATTTCCCTACCGATTAAACAGGTTAATTGAAAAAAAAAAAAATCAGCTTCTTCACAAATTAAACGCCATCTCGTCTTTGAGTGAGTGATGATTTCTTCAGTTCAAAAAAACTAGGAATGATGTTTTATCAAATGCAGTGGAGTAAAAATTATGAAACATACTCATTTAATTCAGAATGGCAAAGTTTTGATAAAAAAAGTTAAATAAAATGTATGTGCTTTTTATGATTATTATAGTATCACCTAGTTAGCTTAGCAAGATGCTACTGTAACACCAAAATCTTTTGGAATCAGCCATGTCAAATATCTTATGTGCGGCCCAATTTGCGTACTTGTGCACTATTCTTAGCCATTTTTGTAGTATAAGCAGTGTGAGTAGTGTGCTCACCCTGAAAATTTAAACAAGAAAAGTGCACTTTTAATACCTGGATGATGCACTTTCTTAATAAAAAAAAAAACTGTGGAATGTTGGGAACCTCATGCACTACTGTCGCAGCTTTACTTACATAGACAATAGAGGGCTATCAGTAGGGTTGCCAACTTCAGGAAAGAAAAATGCGGCACAATCCTGGTTCTTTACAGGAAAATAAGGCACACTCAAAATATTTGAACTGTATCACACAGTATATGTCATTTTTGTCACGGAATGGGTTGATGAAAGGAGCAAGGACTCAAGTGCAGGAACAATGGGTATTTATTAAGTGGTAAAAATTAATCAAAAATACAAACAAGAACTCCCCGTTGGGGAAAATTAGACAGGCATCTTAAAGGGGCATTCAGCAACTATTTCAACTTAATAAAACCGTTTAGAAATCGTTTAATAACCTGTTCTGGTGAGAATGGTCACTTTCCCCCCTCCCCCCAGCGTTCCCAGCCGGAAAACCAACCTTGCAACATGAGGGTTAACGTCCCGGTAAGTTGGAAATAGGAAATCTCGTGAGAAGCGAGAACGAGCAAGAAATACTAACTGCTTTACGGCAATTCAAACACACACGCCGCCCTCAATGTGTATGATGTATTACCCACCTCGGTAGACATAGCTCCACACGATAAAGTTGGCCGGCTCGGATAATAACAAATGCACATGAGCAGCAGTAGAAAGCGAGAGGAGGGTGCCGCAAGTGAGTTTTCTTACGGCATTGTTGTGAAATATACGCCTCACAGCTGTAGGGGGAGCTCGTTGAGAAAACATGCGACAACAAAAGTGAAATTCAGTGAAGAAATAACCAGAGTTGCCGAATGCCCCTTTAAAGAAAGTAATAGCCTACTTTTATTCAGCAAGGACGGATTAAAGTAATCAAAAGTGACTGTAAAGTCATTTATAATGTTACCAAAGCTTTTTTTTCTTTTTTTCGGATAAATCTACTTAGAACCTTCGTCAAAGAATCCTGCCTTTTTTTTTAAACATTAATGATAATCAGAAATGTTTCTTGGGCAGCAAATCACATCAGCATATTATTCCCTCAGGAAGATTTCATGTTTTCTTGCGTGGCTGGATGTTGGACTCATGAACAATAATCACGCTGTTTGAATTCACCAAAACTGATTTGCCGAAATCAAAACCCGGCTGGACAGTGAAAGGGATTTGCCGTTAGCGCGAGTCCGGATCAAACCGGGAACGACCAGACAGCAGAGGATTCTGTTCGCAAATCAAACAATAATTTGTCCAAAAAGAATAATTAATTCTCAATTTAGAGTTTGTTATGCATATATGGTCTGATGCGCGTGAGTGTGGGCTGTGATTGGATGATGACCAGTGTTGTGCGTGTTGCTGTTGTATCGGTCAGTGGTTAGATCAGCGTAGCAGTCTATTTAATCGGGACAAGTGAGGTCCCGTACGGGACAAATAAATTAGGCCCAAAATACGGGACGTCCTGGCTAATTCGGGACAGTTGGCAACCCTAGCTATCAGACTCCAGTGCTAGATGACAGTATAATATTTATAACCTCATACACTTGATGGTTGAGTATAGTGCATAGTATAAGTGTACAGTATATGTATAGTATCTCATTTGGGACACAACTCTTGTGTGCTTCATGTGAGGAGCACTAATAAATGAAGTACTTGTGTTGCACAGTGTTTATTTAGCATTCTAAATCAGTCTCTTATGTGGCTACATTTCTATTATGATGATTCCTTCAGGCACATTCACACAGGACACATCCTAGCATAAAAAAACAGCTTGATGGAGCGTAACAGAATTGAACAGAAGGCACGTTTATAGCGGCATTAACTCCTATACACCTTTGCTAATGGGTAGCCTGCTTGACATTAAATACTTTTGGAAATTTGTTGTCATGGCATTTTGCTAATTATTAAATGTGCTGCTTTAATGAGCTCATATAATTTGAAAGACTGCAGGACCATAAAATAAAACAATGGGGGGGGGGGGGGGGTTTACAAAATTACCATATACATTTGTTTAAATTGTAACCTAAAATATTGATGTTAGTTACAAAAAGCTTATAGACATGCATGCAACTACCTTTAACACTCAATATGCCTGCACATATGTAAATAAGAAGTCCTCAGGTTCATCTTAGAACCCCTCATTGGTCCATTGTTTCAAAACTGACATTGATTTACTGCACTGCATGTCAAACTATTTTTAACATGGCGTAGAATCGTAAGGACAACACACTTGTGGTGTGAGACGTTCCGTAACGGACAAATATGTTTGTCTAGTCCATATTTACCATAGACCAACAATTAGCGCAGACAGAACGCAAGAACATGTCCTGTGTGCACAGCCCCTTAGAAGACAGCTGCCAATGTAGGCAGTAGACAAGGCAAGGCAGCATGCTAGCTTCTGTCTATTTCTCCCTTTCATTCTCTTTTTTCCTGTCAAGGCTGTATGGCAGTTCCATATGTTCATTGCATTCATGAAAATCTTTCCTCTCCAGCTAAAGTTAATCCTAACCTGCCTTTCATGCAAAGATCGCCTTTACAGCACACTGCTCACCCACAGCGGAAAACCTTGTCTGCTTTTGTAGTGTGGGATGAAATGTGTTATGGCTCATATACTCGTTCATACTCCTTTGAGAACTGTTAGAAACCGTGAATAATCTCTAGAAATTGCTTCCATTGTGATTACAGCGCAGGAAGTATAAAGCATTCTGGTGGAGTTGAGACTTCCTGCTTTGCTACCTGTATTTTAAATTAGCATATAATTTGGGTGAAATTAATTTATGTAGATTAGTCCTGGTTGATTGTTGGCTGTCTAATCAGACTGTGTTTGAGTGAATGTGAGCGTGTGTGTGCATTGGCCCCAGTTCCGTGTACGAAGCTGGTGGTTTACGTGCTCTATGTCCCAGATTTGTCTCTCTGTGGTTTTTCAGCTCTTTGAAGCATATTTTTCTTTTGCCTCCCTGCAATTCCACACTCATTATAGGGACTTATGAACATACCCTGCTATTACAGTATACATCTTCCTTTTAATGTTCCCATTTACTTCGACGTTGTCAACAAGGTTCAAAATAAACACTCGCCAAGCACCAAATGCAAGTAGAATTTGGCTTTAGTGAGTTACTCACCAGTTGGCCAGTAACGTTTTTAGGAGCTGCAACATAATATATGGTTTAAAAGGGCTACATTAAATAATTTTCATCTATTAATCATTTTGTTATTGCCAATGTGTAAACAGCTTGTGATTAAACTTTAAAAAAAACAAGACCTTCCTAGGTTGTCTATGAAAGCATGTACAATGATTATTATGTGAAGGACGTTTTTGCTGGGAAAATCAAAAGGATGTGATGTTTACGCGTGCTCCCGAGAGCCTTCCATTCTATTCCAGATGGAGTCCGCTAATGTCAACAAATGCACAGCACAACACAGACTCTAACACAAACTAAAATAAATAAAAAACATTGCTGTTTCACGGTAACATTGACATAAACAAAGTTAATCTGTAATGATTCAACAAGGTCAACTACAATAACACATTAATGAATGCTTATACAATGTTTAGGATAATTCCGAAAGAGCCATTCTGTACTGTAATGTCTACAAAGAAAGGGGTTAATTCAAACTAGAGTCCCACATAACCAGATCTATACTGTATGGTCTATTCTCAAATATACTTTATTATCATAACAATGTAATTTCAATTACCTCATCTTTCGACATGATGCCAGTTAATTGCAGAGCTGGTGCAAACATATCCACATGGTCAGATTCTTTCATAACTGCTGTTTTCACTCTGCTGTCATTTTTGTTGTGTATTTATTTTATTATTAAAAGGAAAGCGTGCAGCGCATATTTACATAGCCTATTCATCTAAACGTCGCTCTCATCAGCATGGATGGCATCACGATATTTGTTAATAGTATATCGCAACAAAGGTATTTCTAACATGTTTTTACTTCTAAGCAAATAATGAAAAGGAACTTTGTCGTGAGTATGTCATGGCCTTGAATGACGTTCAGTGTCTTGTACATTACGTCTCTGATTTGGCTCAGGCTCGCTCGCCTCACTATGGAATGTGTGCATGAGTGCGAGCACAAGCAATAAGTTGCTTGCTGCAGTTCACTTAACGGCCACTGGTGTCGCTAATAACAATGGTTTCTGAATTCTACATATAGTCCAAATTGTCAAATTGTAAGATTCATGCAGTTGGATGCTTCTCGATGTAAGTGATATAAAGACACTAAGGCAGTCAATTATTATGTCCCTGAATGAATCTGTGTTTTGAATCGATTTAGTTAAAGATTAATTGACTCAGTCACAAATACAGTCACCTTTTCATTCCTAAATGAGTTAGTGTTCTTAAATAAGTCAATCGAGTCAGCTATAAAATATCTCATAAGGACAGTCACTTGTTTTGTTCCTACACAAATCAGTGTTGTTAAATGAATTGGTTGAGTCAGTTATTCAATCACTCAAGTCACTTCTTTCGTACCTTGAATGAATTGGCTGAGTCAATGATTCAATGTCTCATTGTTAAAAACACCTTGTTTCATTCCTGAAAGAATCAGTGTTGGGGAATGGATTAGTTGAGTCATTCATTCAATAACTTGTGCATGAAGACGGTCACTTGTTTCATTTAACAATGAATTAGTGTTGTTGAATTAATTAGTTGAGGCAATGACTCAGTGATTCACTTATAAAAACAGTCACTTGTCATCATCTCCTGCCATAAGTGCAATCTGCAGAAGAAGTCATTGAAAAATCTCCTTCACTAATGTACAGTGCTGTTATCATTGTGGTCTATGTTTTCATACGCTGTAAATATGTTTTCATTTTAGGAATGCTGCTCAGCCAGTCAAATTCAAGACTTAAGTGTATTTGAATCTCAATTGCTATGCATATGCTGCTACTAACAAAATGGGACCCTTCATGTCAAAAACAACACCAATAAATACACAATAGCCATTGACTGAAACAACAGCTATCATTCATCTTGTCCACCCCCATCTACACCAACAGTGGCGCTTGTTTGCGCGTCTGAGTCAGAAAGCAGCTAGGCGGAAAGGGAATATTGATGGGGGATGGCTGGGCAGTGCTTGCACCTTGATGCAGATATTAAGCAGATCTGTAGGCTGGGTAAGGGAAGGCACCCTGCCGCGAGTGACTCATTTGGTTGGTCGTGGTAGACTAACTGTGAATCTAGAATAAGAGATCAGCTGTTCAGATCCGTCTGTCCGCAAGTGCCGTTTATTCGCTACCCTTCTGGTTCTCTCCTCGCCACATGCCTCCTTCTCTCAACCTCCACCACTTTCCTGTCTCTTCCCTACTCTACTGTACTTCCTCCTGTCCTCTCGTCCTTCAGGGGCCTCTCTCACACTCATCTCACACCCTTAGACAATCACTCTCCATCACTCTCTAAGGGTTTTCACACTCACCCGTTCCTCTTCTGATAATGCATCGACTCTCTCTTTCTCTTGTTCTGCAGGTGGAAGAATGGCCCTCGCGTTTGTTCTTTCGTTTCTCCTCGGGTCTTTCTCCCTCACCATAGCCTCACGTAATACGACCACAGGTAATGGAGATGTGTTTGCACTTTTTTTCTTACATATGGATTTGTGTAACTTTTCAATTTCCTGTATTTCAATGTTTTCAGTTGTAATTTATGTTTTTTAAACATTATTTATAAGGATGGGAACTGTAATTCAGTACAAATTATATACTAAAGAAAAATACTAAACAATACTATTTGTGTTTAAAGGTGCACTCAGCAGTGGCGGCTGGTGATAATTATTTTTGGGGGGACGGGGTGAATATAAATACAAATAAATTTCAGATGTTTGATGTCTCTTACCCCCGTTGTTGTCCACAAAACTTCAGTGCCGAGACTTTGAAATAAAAGATAGGGAAAGCAAAAAAGGGCATTGTTAACATCACATCCAGCCAGCCACCTCCGTTTCTCATAACACGCGTGGGTGAAGCTTCGTCCTCTGTCACTGGCCTGCTGCTGGATTTGTAAATTGGGTTGGTCCGGTCCTAGATCCTTTATCTTTTTTTTTTCTTCCGGCGAACGCCTTGTGAAAGGTTTTTTTTGTAAATCAATGACAGAATTTGGTTTAACTGCTGCCATTATCTCTACGAAAGTGATCAGCATAGCAAGGTTTTGGCGGAGTCGCCTGTGCATTCGCAGTAGTGGCCAAGAGTGTAAAGTTGAATGACAGGTGACAAGAACCTGATTGGATAAAATAACATGTATCCAATTCTGATTCGCCAGGGACGAAACGCGACCTGCTTCCGGAGGAGAATCTTTAAGAAACCAATTAGAAACCAGCTTCAGGTCATATGCTGGCTGAAAATTTAAGGACTCAGATAGACATCCATTTGTTCGCCGTCCCTTGTCCATGATGAAACCGCATGAAACATATTGAAAACATAGAAAATAGTTAACCGATTAAAGCCAGTTTTTATCAAATGCTGAGGCTCTTACTACCAGCCTGCACATCGTATGAGTAAACTATTTTAATTCTTATTTTAATTTCATTTTTATATCGTTTTTGTATACATGTATATTTCTGGAATTTTGATGGAGGCGGCGCCCCAGCGCCCCCTATTGACAAGCCGCCACTTGCACTCAGTAATATCAGAGTCCGTCTATGGAGAGTCTTGGCACTTCCTCTTAGCCCCGTTGTATATCATCTTGGTTGCAGTTCAATTAGAATTCCACTGGAGGTGATCGCGGGCGAGTGCAGAATGGATGGGAGTCTATGGAGCTAGATGGCTAAATGTATCCCTTTCTCCTGCTTGTCGTTGAATCAACGTAGATTTTATTGTTGATTCCGCAAGTTAATTATAGATTATAGACCAAAAGTCGAATGAACGAGTACTTATGTGCTTTCGATTTCTTACAGGTTAGGTCGTTGTTGGCCGGAACACGCTAGCATTCTGCTATTATGTGACGTCATCATGTTTTTGAACGGATTTTTAGAACAGATAAGTGAACTTAAAAATGCAATTTTCAGCTGAGTGTATTATCTTAGCCCCCCCTTTTGAATGCAACTTTCAAATTACTTGACAAAAAATTACATCCTGAGAAAAGTGGATTTCTGGGGGTGAAACCCCATAGACTCCCATTCATTCTGCACTCGCCTGAGAGTGCCCCCGCATGGACAGAGACGTGTTACTGCAGCCAGTCCAGAAACCGGAAGTAACCAGACAGTGCCAATTCTCCCCTTATTAGACATTCTCTGGTAATATGGTGTTTGTTTTGTACTGGTCGATATGGTTGTCTTGGACTTATACTGACACTTGGGCGTGGATGTATCACATATAATTAAAGTTTTTCTTTCATTCACAAACTGCAAATTTCAGAACTCAGCCAAAACATAATTTCACTATTGACTCACAATATATTCAGCACTCAGTATGACTACTCATTTCATACATTTCAAAGCAGTGTTTCCAGTATTTTTATTGAATGAAACCGGCTATTTTAGTTTTTATATACTAGTATTTATCAATATTTTAAATTTAAAGTTTAAGTTTAGTAATTTGGTTTGCTTTGTTATTTTTATTATTTTTTGGTTACACTTTATTTCGATAGTCCACTTTAGACATTCTACTAACTATAAGTAACTTTGCAGCTACATTTCAACTAACTGTCATTAGAGTACTAGTAGACTGTCTGCTTAATATCTGCTAACACTATATTTTGTTGCTCCCCCAACAGACATTCTACTGACTATAAATAACTTGGACACTGCGAGTCAACTTGTTCTCCTAACCCGAACCCTAACACCTAACCATAACCTAACAGTCTACTGACAGTCTATTACAGCCTACTAATACTCTAATGAGAGTTAGTTGACATGTAGTTGAAAAGTTACTTATAGTTTGTAGAATGTCTAAAGTGGACCATTTTTTTTTTCTATTTTTGCTTCAAATTATTATTATTTTTTTTAATTCAGTTTTACTTTTAGTTTTAATTTGAGTACTTCAACTTATTTGATTTCAGTTAATTGCCAAGGCAACACAAATTACTTTTAATTTTTTTTTTTTATATTAATTTGAATAATCAAATATTTACATTTTATTTTTTGTCAGCTTTGTTTCAATTACAAAGAAATGTATTTGAATAAGAAAAAGGTCTTGGCCCCCAACTTTAATTGTGTGTATGTGTGGTCCAGGTATTGTTGTGGGAACAAGGATAGGGGAAAAAAATATGTTGTGGGTACATAATTTTGGTTCCCATTGAAGAAAACAGCTTATAAATCATACTAAATTATGTTTTTTTTAATTATGTAAAAACAACGTCTTCTGTAAGGTTTAGGTGTTGGGTTCAGTTAGAATTTAAATTTTGTACATCACAAAAACCCTACATGTGTGTATGTGTGAGGGAGAGAGCATTTCAAGGGATTTGTGTGTCAGTTTTTGTGTACATCTATTTGTTTAATTGTTTCTGTTTGCTATGTAGTGTGTTGATATTCCGGGTGTGTAAAATGGTCTTATTCACTGGTCACATCAGTCAGCATCTAGAATTGAATTTTTTCTCACGTCTTCTCCATCCAGCTCTAATTGCCTCCTTCCTCTCTCAGATATTACAAGCTTTGCTAGTCTGCTTTACCCAAGCTGAACGACTAATGAAACACAATATCAACACTATTAGATGTCTGACATCCATAATAAGTACATAAATCCTCACGTATATAATCCCCCTCATGCATAATTGTCTTGTTCTATGGCCTGTTGAACAGAAACAAGAGCCTGTGGAATATCCCTTGTCACAGTGGCAGATGAGCGTTGATTGCCATTTATAATAGCCATTAATAAAAGCCATTGCCAATGTTTTGTCTAGTAAACAAGAAACACAGGAGTAAAAAACAAAAACAAAAAACATGTTAGCAAACATAAAAACATGGAAACCAACAGTTTAACCTTTTTTGATGTTAACCATTTTTTGACCAGATTAATATTAGCGATGGAGACTTCTTAACACATTGAGTAATTTTATGTAGCCTACCTTGTACCTTAAAGGAATAGTTCAATTAAAAATTAAAATTCTGTCATCATTTACTCACCCTCAAGTTGTTTCAAACCTGTATGAGTTTCTTTCTTCTGCTGAACACAACAGAAGATATTTTGAAGAATGACAGAATGAGAGAACGAGTTGACTTTCATAGTAGGAAAAAAATATATACCTTGTATATTATATTATAATATACTGTACATTTTGTAATATTAAACCTGACACCGCCTACTAGAGGAGGAGCCTGCTAAAAGAATTGACAGTACCGTTTCCACGGTAACACAATGTCCAATTTCAAAATGCTTTTCACAGGATGAATTTTGAGTTCGTAAGCTTTCAAATTATAGTTACCTAATTTATCATGATTACTAAAAATATGTTATACGAAAAAAAGGCAATAGCCTTAATAAATAGAGCGCCAATCGTCCTTCTAGTTGGGATGGTGACAGTTAAGGTTAAACCACACTGCTAAAAAAATAAAGCTAACAAAGTGTCATTATTGATGACATTATTGATGACCATCCCGACCCGTTCCATATACAGAACGAGATTAAGCATTCAGTAGAAGAGTGAAAGACGTATTCATCTGCAGTGTGTACGTGGTCTTCTTGAATAGCCTACAGTGTGCAGTCACACAAAATGCCAGAATACCTGTTGTGCAGAGTAGACTTGGCATTTTAAACTACTCTACAGTCTATTCAAAGCTGCAAACAGCAAGCCAATGGGAAGCATTTGATTTTGATAATGCTGCTCATGTTTTTGTCCCTAAAAATACCCTTACACACAAAATGACTAATACACACAGGCACGTGTGAACACACTAGTGCACACAGTCATGCTGGTCTGTCTTGCCCCTGGGCTCTGGGTTTGGTGATGACTGTAATTAGCTGCTGACACTGTAGGTGAACCAGGCTGTAATAACAGGCTACAGCTACAGCGCTCTTTCATTCTGACAGCAAATCCCAGGCAGAGCCTTGAGCCCAGGGGACACGCACACATTTATGCAGAGACATGAATGACTCAAATATAATGGGAAATTTTGTGTTGAGGAGTACTAGTACTATATATGCCTATATTTGTAGTCTGTAATTACAATAGGCTCTGCTAGTGAAACCATTGTAAAGTTGGTAAACCATTGTAAAATATATATATATTAGCCTATATCTAGCCTATAATTAGCCAATTCAATAATAGTGGCAAGAATGGTGAATTCGAACAAACGACTCAGGTCGTCACAGGAGCTTCCATCATGACTGTCGCCATTGCTTCTGCTAGCTCTAAGCTACCTTAGATGTTCAGAAAGGAGAGACTGCCCTCTAATGGACAAAATGAGTACTGCAGATTGTGATAAATGTAATAAGTAGGATTTCACAGACATCCTTCAGAAAACATGATTATCTTTGATTATCTACATATTTTTTCCATCAGGTTGTGCTATCATTCGCCCGCCAAGAGATGGCGGGATCAGATACAGGGGCCTGACCCAGGAACAGGTGTGAAGTATTTCATTTATTACTAGTTTATTAGATTAAATGTGTGTATCTGTGTGAGTTTGGAGGATAGAAGGACAAGTTTATGCTACTGTTGAAAATTTTGGGGTCGTAGTATTAATTTAATATTTTTAAAAATGAGTATTTTATGCTGACCATGGGGCATTTGTTTGATCAAAAATACAGTACAGTACAGTATATTATATTAATACAGTATAGTAATACAGTGAAATATTGTGAAATATTTTTACAACTTAAAATTTTTAAATATTTTTTAAAATGCAAAATTCTCCTGTGATGCAAAGCTGAATTTTCAGCATCACTACTCCAGTCTACAGTGTCATATTATCCTTCAAAAATAATTCGGATATGCTGATTTGCTGCTCACGAAACTTATTAAAAACATTTGTGCTGCTTAATATTTTTTGTGGAAACCATACATATATATATTAGGATTTTTTGATAAATAGAAAGTTCAAAAGGACAGCATTTATTTGAAATACAAATCTTTTGGAAAATTATAAATGTCTTTACTGTCACTTTTGGTAAATTTAATAAAAGTCCCAATTCATGTTACTGACCCCACACTTTTTAACAGTGATTACATGATTAAATTTGTTGTAACAGAGTTCTCTCTTTCTGGATGCAGATTCGTAGTGTTCAGGTGTTGCCGGTGGATTATGAAATCGAGTACATCTGCAGAGGGAGCAGAGTGATTGTGGGACCAAAGGTTAGGAAGTGTCTCCCTGACGGCACTTGGACTGACCTGAACCAGCGCAGCAAATGCTGTATGTTCAACTCCTTCTTTTGTTTTCTGCAAAGGTCTAAAATGTTTCTAGATAAAACATATCTTAAGTAGAGGCATGAATAGTTTCCACATTTATCATTTTTTGGCTTTTGACTTACTTTTTGATTGAGATATTTCGTTAACTTTACATGATGGTTTCAGCCATCTTCAGAAAAAAAATTATTAAAACATATTGCTTGAGGTCAGTGACTGTGTTTTAATGCTATAAACGTAAATCTGGAAAGTCTTATAAGCTCAGTAAAAAAGAGGAAAGATTTACATCATGATGACCCGCAAATGTACTAAATGAGCTCTAAATGAATTTTTAAGGAGTATAAAGACTAGGAAATATGATAGATTAGTGTTGGGTTCTTTACAGTTCGCTAGTAAACCTGTTTATCAGGGAAACGCATAGATCTGGTTTGATAGACCAGCAGTCCGGACTTAATGTGAAAATGTCAAGAGCGCAGATAATTCAATCTTAAAACTTTCTCGTTTCCATATCTTTTTCACTTTTTTTTCCAAAGTCAAACGTGTATTTTTACCTACTATATCTCAATGATAGTTAACTTCTCTTTGACATCTGTTATTCTTAAATTAAGCTAATTGTAATTACCACAGACTAACTGTGCTCCAAAAGTAAGTAACTAAAGATGACTTTGGGTCTTTGGAAAAGTTAAGTGAAAAGCAGTGTATAAGTAATTAATAAAAAATAAGCTTCGACTAGCTTAAACTAGCTCAATGAAAATGAGTACATCATTTTTTTATTAAATAAATAAATACATCTAACAGTAAAGTATTATAGTGTATAGGGAAATAAAACGTAATAAGGTAATGTGATAAATACTGTATTTTCCAAATAATATTTTACACTAATTTATTATATTATTTTTCACCGTATAAATTGGGTCTTTATGCATACAAATAAAAGTGCCTATTTAAAAAAAAAGGATGATCATTAGTGCACAGTGCACAGTATACACTGTACAGTGGCTGCTATTGTGAGGAATTCATTGAAACGATACGCTGTCCACAATGATACGCATCCCAGACATTAGTATCCTACATTGCTGTCACATGACCTCATCAATTCAGTGTCTATTTCAGTTATTAAAAAACCTTATCAAATCAGCTGCAATTTTGCACACCTCCTTCTTGACTTTTTTTCATTTGATTAATCACACTTGAAATGAATGGTTAAGTCAAGCAGGATCGCATTCTAGTATTCCATGAAGTGTTATCTGTTGTGTATTGCACATATTGGCAAATGGAGTACTGTAAATCATCCAGGTATTTCATCTGTACACTATTTACATGATACAATAGCGTTCAAAAATTTGGGCTTGGTAACATTTTTAAAAACTTTTTATAAAGAAATATACTCACCAAAGCTGCATTTATTTGATCAAAAATACAGAAACAGTAATATTGTGAAACATAATTAGAATTTAAAATTGCAGCTGAATATATTTTAAAGGTAGGCTAATTTATAACTGTGATGGCAAAGCTGAATGAATTTTCTCCAGTCTTCAGTGTCACATGATCAATATATTTATGACTTAATATATTTTATACAAACTGGTCAGTGGAGGAGATTTAAAATGTAGCAAGTATTTGCTAAAAAAGCTTTTCAGACATATGTAATCTTTCTTTTTTTAGAAGTGTCAACAATACAAAAATGACAATTACTGTATCCTCACAGTGGCTCTGGTGACTTTCTCCGGTTCTGAACGGGCCGACTGATGCATTGTGTGTGCGCTGATTCTGAGGTTTTGTTTGGAATACATGTGATGTACATGTAAATAAATATGTGATTCAGATTGCAAAGTTTAGGGTTCAAATAAACAGAACTTTCAGAATCTGAAATTCATTCAATTCATTTTGAAGATTAGTGTCACTTTACTAATCAATTTTGCATCCTTGCTAAATATATTTCTGACCTCAATCTTTTGAACATCAGTGTACACTGTGCATAATGTACATCACAGCAAGAAAAGTATGCTATTCTTTTTTCTTTTGAGGACATCCCCAAAATGGAGGTTTTGTCTAATTTAGCTAACGTCTGGATAAGTCTTTTTTGGCAATATTTTCTCCAAAAGTAAGCTATGACAAGTGCGCACACACACGCACACACACACACACACACACACACACACACACACACACACACACACACACACACACACACACACACACACACACACACAGACACCGTATAACTATTACAAAACCTTCAGACTGTCCTGTGCTGTTTTATAATCAGACAGATGGTGTTGACAGAAAGCAATGATTTGTTTGACATGATCACTTCCGGGCGGAAATATGAACTATAAGTTATAACAGCATATTGTGTGTTATATAATTGGTCTCTCTAAATGATTTGTTTGGTTTTTGCCATCATTTATCTTTTCACCACTTTAGACAGATGAATTAAAACACTGTTGTGCCTTATAAAGGTTAGGTAAAGTAATTAAAAGGTAAAAACTTTATTAATCCCATGAGGGAAATTTCCATTTGAGACTGCTCACAAGAAGCATAGATCTTAAATGAATATAAACCACCTATAAGCAACAAGTTTTCATTCAGTTAGTGTCTGGTATTGATCGTATGCTCATTTGTTTATCCTTTACACGCTGTTACGAAACTTTTAGCTTTATGGATTACTTGACTTTGTTTTATCAAAGAACCTTTTGTTTATTGGAACCTGTTTGAACCTTTTTCATCATCCTCATCGGGACCTGATCGTGACACAAGTCAATATAATAGTTCAATCAGATTTTGAAGGATCTTAAAAGGCGTACATTTGTATAACTGACCCTTCGCTGTGCTGTTTGCGCCTCAGTGCTGCCGTGTCCGCGGGTGTGGACGTCTCTGGAGAACGGCCGTGTGACGGTACACCCTCCAGGCCCAGCTGTGGAGGACACAATACTTCACTACAGCTGTCTGGAGGGTTTCATCCTGGTGGGCAGAAACAGCACACATTGCACTAAGCTGGGCAAGTGGGACTCACCCAAACCCGTCTGCCACTGTGAGTATTTATGTACTTTCAATTACAGAATCAATCTTTTAACCATTCCTTATAATTCTGTTATTCTCTTTTTCCTGTGTTTTGCTTCTAATGTAGATGACAGACATTATACAGGTAAGAATTATTTTTTATTCTTTCCATTGTACAATATGATAAGACCAATATTGTAATTATTAAGGAGACATGGACACTGGTTTATTCATAAATAGTTTTTGCACTGCTCTGATTTTTCACATCAATTAAATTTGCTACTTGGGTGGATACATATCTAGTGTTATCTCTGTGTATGCAGTCTTTAACGTATTTCTTAAATCATGTCAAACTGATTTTTGGCGAATCAAGTAATAGATACAAAGTGTATTTTAATAAACTATGCTCACAGATAGGCTATTAGAATATTAATGAAATAAAAGGCCACTTAAGTGTACTTACACAGAGTACTCTTCCATGACTGTTTTTAAAGGGATAGACAAACACAATCAGAGTTATATTTAATTAAAAATATTCTTGCTCTTCCAAGCTTTATAATGGCAGTGAATGGGGGGGGGGGGGGGAGATTTTGAAGGCCAAAATGCACCCATCGATCATAAAAGTAATCCATACATCTCCAGGGGGTTAATAAAGGTTTTCTGAAGCGAAGTGATCCGTCTGTTTAAGAAAAATATCCATATTTAAAACTTTATTAGCTATAATCACCCGCTTCTGGCAGATGAACCTAAGAATACTGCGCAAGTTGACTTGTGCCACAAGAGTAACCCATCTCGCGGAAATAGGGCTGTGCAGCAAACTCAAGCTCCTCTTCTCTTATAGCGAAATCCTACGACGGTGTTTTGTTCTGCTCTATCTTTTTTTATTTTTTTATTACATTTTTAAGAATTACAACTACAGTACAATGAGTAAACTAAATAAACAAACAAACATAAAAAAACCCATACAGAAACAGTGACAAACTTAAATGTTAAACAAAAATGTGAAAATGTTTACAGATTGAAACGTATTTTGCAGCTTTCTTATTTTTCAAACCCAGTATTGTGTTCAGGTATTGTTGAATTTCTGCTCTTAAAATTAAAAACAAAGGCTTGTTTCCTCCAAATTTACATTTATAAATACTAAATTTAGATAACAGAAGAAGCAGATTAAGTAAGTAATATTCCTTATGATAAGATTTGTCATAAGAGAAAAACGCAAATGACACATTTTTAAAGCACAGTTGAAAGCTTGGCATGATCTGAGCCTTAATAAAGGAACAGAAATCTGACCAAAAACAAACTGTTATTTTATGATGCAAGTTTAGTACTGCTTCAGTTCATTTTACAGTTTCCCCTGCATTATGTTGACTATTAGGGACAAGAAAATTGATTATTTGTCAAATTCGAATGACGTTTTAGTAATTTATGACAGTATGAGTGAGTTTAACTTGTTGATTGATCGATCGTTAATCTAGTAAATTATTTAATCCACTGAATCCACGTTGTGGTAATATAAAAACATCTCCCAACAGCATACTGTTTTCTTTAGCCTAATTCCTAGTCAAATTAAAATTATGTAGTTGTGTATATCACTTGTGATTGTATTTTGTATAGATATGGCCAGACATGCAGTCTACCAATAACATTAGAGCGACAGCACTACAAACGCCCACAAGCGACTTCACAGTACATAGCCTAGCGACATACAGCAACAAAGTCGCCGGCGGTGTAAACGGGGCTTAAGTTCAGGCCTCTTGTTCTGCTCTATCTTCTGCGCTTCTGCGTACGCCATTTCGTCATGCGTCAGGTCAAGGTTTACTCTTCAGCTAGCTATGAAAGAAGATAGTCCAATACACCTTGGATGGCTTGAGGGTGAGTAAATGATGGTATGATTTTCATTTTTGGGTGAACTATCCCTTTAATACACTAGTACAATTTAAATGTCAAATCAACTTTAAATGTTTTACTTCAAAGTACATTTTAAATCCTTTTAATAATATTTTGTTGTGCAAAGAAAAGTACACTTTTTAAAGAAATACAGTTTTATGTGTTGACTATGAAACTAAAGCACATGTAAAATACTTGATTATAATTTTAACTGTAGTATGTTATTTGATTTTTACATTTAAAGTTGATATATTAAAACATACTAAATTGCATGTCATCGTTGCAAAACTGTAATTACAAATATATTTAAATACATGATCTACAAGTTTTAACAGAACTTACATTAAATTATATTTTAGTTGACTATAAATGCTTGTCAATACATTCGGCAGTACACTTTAACCGTATTTCAAAGAAAATAGAAATTATGAAATTATATATAGAGATATACTCAAGTACTAGTTAAGTGGGTCAAAAAAGCACACAAAAAGCAGCTGATTGCATTTAATATAAATTTAAACTACAATACATTTTCATTTAATTGCAATTAACATGCAAATAAGCGTAAAAAACATTACATTCAGTTCACACTTAAGTACATTTTTTTAAAGTATATAATTTCCATAAGTACTCATTTTAACTGTATATGAACATGCACTTTTTTAAACAAGGGAACGTAAACGTCTTTTTTTTTCTTTATTTTATTATTTATTTTGAATTATAATAATATTTGTATAATATAAATTTTTTGGGGGGACTGAAACTTCCTCTGGTTTTGAATCTTAAATGCGCATTGTGTGTTTTACAATGGAAAACAATCCATGTTTTTTTTTCAAGAAATACACTGGCATTGGCATTGTTGAGTCTGAACTGAAGTACTCTGAAGTTCCCCAATCAAATAAAAGAGTCAATTGAAATTCTACTTTCCTGTCAAAAGGGGGCAGTATTTCATTCAGCAGTTAGTGAGTCACTTACTAACCTGTAGGGGGCAGCATTAGACAAGTTAATGTTGGTAATGCAATACCAGAATCATGTCAGAAGATGGCAGTATTGAGTGCACAGCGAGCCGTACATCCTTTTAAGACTGCTATTCAGTCCTCACCAATGAGATCCCCTTAATGCCATGCATATGGTATATATCTAAAAAAAATATTTGATTACCACAAAGGAAGCGGGACTGTACCTCAGTTTATATTGCGTACGGATTCCCCAATGGACTGCATGACCTTGACTTCCACAGGGCCAGATTGAGGTGAATGAATTGTACTCGTCCTCTAGTTTTGGCATGTGCATGACACTGTGTGCAGATCAGCCCGTGGTCTTTGCTGAATTGATTAATGGAGGTGTCACTGTCCCAATATGGCAGTGATGTCTGCAAACTGAGAGAGAGGGTGATGGAGGGCCGGCCAGCAGGAAATGAGAGAGGAGAGAAGGATGAAAATGAAGGAGGGGAAATGAGATGGGAGAGAGAGAGGGGGGGGGGGGGGGGTGGGTAATGTAGAGGGGGCACAAAAGTAGGGGGCTGTGGGATAAGAGAGATAGATTTGCAAAAAAGGCAATTTGGGAGGAGGGATGGGAAGAGTAGATGATTTATGAGCTACATCTACTTAGTAAATGGTGTTTTCTCACAGTTTACCTGGCTGGAAATACACTCCCAGGTTATTACATGCATTCTGATATCACCTAGGTCTGCTAACATCCATGATAATCAGCACACCAGTGGCTATATACGTATCTATACATACCTTCAACTGTTGCAGATCACATTTGTACTGTCTAATCTATTGCGTCATTACGATTGTGTACTTAAAGGGATAGTTCACCCTAAAATGAACATTTAAGTCATAGATTACTCACCCCAGTGTTTTTCTAAATCCGTATGCCCTTCTTTCTTTAATGGACCACAAAAGGAGATTTTTTGTGCTCATCCATATAACGGCAGTGAATTGCCACCAGCATCATGCTTTTTAAAAAAGACACAAATGTATCACAGAATGATCCCATTTGACACCTGTCATATATTCATATAAGTATTCTGGGGTTTACAAATCTTGACCTTGGCCGTTGGTCTTCGGTGCACAGCTACACAACGGCTCATTCCGCAGTTCACTCCTTCTCACACAAAAAAAACACAGAAGTTGTGAGATATCAAGATTAACAAAAGCACAACACGAAATACGACGCCTAGAAGTCACAAAAAGGTATCTGTGTACTTGACAGTCAGAATGAAAGTTGACAGATATGAACGTGCTAAAAAAATTTTTTTATGATGAACACAATGGATATATTCAACTCAGAATATTTTATATCGTATACCCCCAGAACACTTGGAATATACAACACGTGACTCATGAGTTAATTTGATACTTTTGCGTCTTTTTAAGAAAGCACGATGCTGTTTGCTATTCCCTGCCTTTATATGGACGAGTGTGAGCAGGACATTTAAAAGAAAGAGAAATTCTCCTTTTGTGGTCCATAAAAGAAAGAAGGGCATATGGCATTAGAACAACACCAGGGTGAGTAAATTATGACTTCATTTTCATTTTGGGGTGAACCATCCCATTTAAGGCTGCTTTGGACACAGACGGAAATCATTCAGTGGCAAATAATGAGCCAATCCATCCAAGAGGTCAAATGACACAAAATGTTAATGATGCTGACTGCAATTGCTGAGTTGATGTATAAATACTGTAGATATGACACTATAGAGAGCAACTACAACACCCTAGCAACACCTAAATGTATAAATAAATACCTACCTATCATTCAGCCCTATTTAACTTCCAATCTTTTTCTAGTTTGAAAACACATGGACATAGATGTAAATGTAAAATGGGTTTGTTCAAACCACTAACCCCATTAACTAAGTAAGTAGGAGCAATAATAATACTTACCTTAACAAGCATGGCAAATTAGCTGCTTATAGATCTAAACAATGACAACGAACTGCATTAGACTAGGGAGTATTGAAATCTCTGGCATTGAATACACCGTCTAGTCATTTAAAAAGGAATACAGAATATCCACAGAAGGCTCTGTCTGTGGATATCATTAGGCTTTAGTGGCTGAGACAGGATGATGTGGTGTATTGATTGATGAAATAGGTGGCTAAGAATGAGTGTAATGAAGGCTTTGTGTTTGTTATGGCTTTTAGTCATTAGACAAGCACACTGCTGCCCCCCGGAGAGAGGACTTTAAGAGATGCTGCCGTTCAATATCGGTGTGTTGAGAATGAAGCTCTGTGATTGGTCCACTCTCAACATGCAGCATGCCGCATTAGAGGATTTTAATTAAGAGAGGATGCACACAGCCAGTGTGATCTCTCTCTCTTTCTCTCTCTTCTTCACCTATCGATGGAGCTCACAGCATGTAAAAGGTCATCATATGAAAGGGTTTCAGTGTCCGTGTGAATGAAAGCGCCATGCTTGTTCGAGTCCGTTTTAATTTATCCTGTGTATGTTTCTATGCACCTTTGAATGTCTGTTTTGTCATCTCTCTGTGTGTGATAATTTCATGGGTAGCCAAGAAAAGGTCTCCCTCTGGATCGATTTCCCCAATGGCATTTACATGACATTCCGCAGTGCCCACTCAAACCTGGAACCAGTTTCTGCATCCACAGACCTAATCTCATTCTCAACAGAGAAGTCTGTCGAGTGGGAGAGTCAGACCGCAGAGAATAAACAACGGTTAGCTGGAGCTCTCCTCATTTTCTGAGTCTCGTTTTACTTTAAAAGTGTTGATAAATTATTCAGGAACAATCGCAGAATGTTACAACTTGGAATTGCAGAAATGGTTTACACCTCCAGCACAGCGTGTCAAAAAACTGTCCTATTTTCAGTTTTTTTCTAGTCAGAGTTACCTCCTGCACCTGCAACCGCAGATATCACTAAAATAAAACAACCACAGCTACTGACTTGTCACATATGTTAAGACACCTGCCACATTGACTTCCAGAAAATGACACATCTGTAATACCTAGCGGGTGATGTTCAACAAGATGCAGCATTCGTCACTGGACAGCACACGGGCTTAGTAAACCACACTGGATTTTTAACCCTTGGGTTATCGTGTTCCAGTTGCACATTGTTTAAGCCCTTGGCTAGTAATTAAAGCTGGAAGTGTGTCAATTTTTATTAAATGTTAAAAGAGAACCTTTTTTAGAGATTATACAGAGTGGTTTCTAGGACGTGGCTTGTCGGTTGCTGGGGGTTCTGGGTGGTCTCAGATCGGATGACGCGTTCACTGGCGTGAGGGCGGGACAATAACCTCTTCCCTCCAACAACCTGTCCCTCACATGAGACCGCAGCAAACGACAACGATCCAGCCAATTCCCAACAGTCAAAATCAAGACCCGGCCTTTTTTCTCCTCATTCCAGAAACAGTTTCGCTCAGATTTATGTCACAATAGGGAAGGAAACCAATCTCAACTTCTGTTTCATGCAGACTTTAATCCCTGTTAAATCCCTAGTTTTCAGGACTGTTCGATACCGAAACTGATAACAACCGGTTGTCTGTTGCTAAACTACCACACATTAACATTCTAGCAGTTGTTTCGTACGGTACACCTTGGCATTCATAACCCAGGGTTAAAGTGATGCTAACAACAAAATTAGTGTGAAACGTTGTTTAACCGTCGGTTAAAAGTGTCCCTAAACTGGGGTTCAAACATTTCCCAGGATTAACAGTAGCATGGAAAGCCTGAAATCAGATCCACTCACCTCCACATGTCCGCATCAATGTCTCGCAGTGATCCCAGATTGTGATCCCAGGGCTGTAAATGGTAAAGCTGCTTTTATCAGCTCTGTGATATATCAGCGTATCCATTGACCTCCATCATACCAGCTGATGATCAGCACTTCCTAGGTTAAGTGGCTCACCTGTGGGCAGCGTTTGAGAGAAACGATCCACGTAGCATCCTAATCCAGCGGACCAGTTCAGCTGCCGTTTCTCCTTTCTTTCCTTCTCTATGTACCCCACTCACACTCTTGATTACCATGCAAAGTTCTTGTGTACGCTTAATAATGTGACCATTGATTTGAATTCAAGTATTCTCTTGGCTCTAAAGGCTATATTTTGAAAAATAATGAATTGTACCTTGATGATCGCATGGCCACAAGAGAAATGATTGCATTAAACTGTGGCGTAACCAGGTTTACTATGACATTTATGTGCATTTCCTTTCCCAATTATCCCTCTCGCATATGTGTAATAGAACCAATGAGAGGACTTTCTTTACAAGCTGATTCATAATGCTCAGTATGCTCCGTGGATCCCCTACAACTGTGTGTGAGGGGAAGATGCTGATGCAATCACATCTGACTTGTTACATGGTTTATCAATGTCTTCCCTCCCTCGAATTCTTGCTTTTCCTTTTGGAGACCCTGAAAATACCTTGGCATCAATCCCCCTTATTCCTTTTCTGCCTATTCATTGAGCCCTGTGAAGGTGGAAAAGCACAAGGGTTCTCGAACAATGAAACGAGCGCTCCTATGACAAGTGCATCATAAGAGATGGACCATAAACATGAGGGATGGCAGAGCCAGGAATAGCAGAAAGGGTCCAACTCAACCCATAGAGCCATGGAGATTAAAGTGTGTTTTACTGAAGCATGGCAGATCACATTAACGCTACTGCATCCAGCCAAATGAGAAGCAGGGGGAGAGGAGATAAATGGGCAGGGTTGGTTGACAGTAAAGGATTAATGATGGCTGCAGAAGTGAAACTTTGGAGAGATGGTGAAGGCCGCAATTTCATAAAACACTTATGAGCCAATCAGAACCCATCCTGCTTTAAAGTGCTCGAGCATTTAAAGCGACAGACGAAAAAAATGCAGCGTGTGCTTAGAATAATCAGAACAATATTGTCCACTGGTGTAGACTCAATATAGTTAATGTTATAGTTATCTTTATAGTTATCATTATTGGTGTGAACAGGCCTTTATGCTCACTAAGGCAGCATTTATTTGATCAAAATTGCTGTGAAACTGTAACGGTCATCAGCTGACATCAGCACATCAGACTATTGTCATTCCCTCACAAACTACATCTCCCATAACTCACTGCCCGGACTCTTCATCCATTATCAAATTCACTTGTGTCTCATTATCTTGTTTGGCTCACCCCATATAAGCCTGGTTTTCTCATTCACTCACTGCGAAGTTTTGTATGTTGTTGCGCTGCATTTCTGTGCATTCTCAGTTTCATTGTCTCTTGGTTCTTGGATTTTTGCCTCTTTTGTGGATTCGCTCTTTGCCTCTGACCCTTGTTTGTTTGTTTGTACTTCCTTCCTGTGCTTGACCCTTTGCCTGTGTTTGATTACGATTCTGGATTACACTAGTAAACTGCATTTGGATTCTCAACCTTGTCTCGGAGCAGTTCTTAACAGAAACAGTAATATTGTGACATATTACAACTTAAAATGACAGTTTTCTATTTTAATATATTTACAAAGTAAGGGGATAAATATTCTGATTGTTCTGATCCAATCTGACTTCTGACCCATAAAGCTGCCTGAATCATAATCATAACATTGTTCGTTCCTTGGCCAGAGGAGAACTGCCACTGCCAGATGCTATTTTCTTCTAGATCTGCTGTACAGCAGAAACAAACTTTGTTGCATTATTTTCCTGTTTCACTGTAAAGCTGCTTTGAAACAATCTGTATTGTATAAAGCGCTATATACATAAAGGTGATTTGACTTGACAGAAAAAATAATCGCCAGTGCAGCACAGATGTCTTCTTATTATTAAATTTATTTAAGGTGCATAACAATGACTAACGTTTCGATGGACCTGCTGGAGGACTGCTGGAGGACTCTGATGAAGATGTAACTTTACATCGAAATGTTTGTCATTGTTATATGCACCTTAAATAAATTTAATATTAAGAAGACATCTGTGCTGCACCTGCGATTTTTTTCTGCCTTGTTTTGTCCTGCCCTGGTTGCACCGGATTGTTGTGGATTGCAGAAGCGCAGAGAACCTTCCTTTTCCTTGTGACTTGACTTGACTTAGATTAAGCCAGGATTAGGCCATAGTTCAATTAGGACATTTAAGTAGCTTTTATAAACGTGCCTTAGAAAAAAACATTACTGGTGTGCATCTTGAGACAAAACAATGGCATTGCCATAATGTATTTTAAAGGGCACCTATTATGCAAAATTCACTTTAACATGGCGTTTGAACATAAATGTGTGTTGGCAGTGTGTGTACACAACCACCCTATAATGATAAACATAATACCCAGTGCTTTTTTTTTAAAATCCCCATAAATCATAAGCATTGTCTCAGAACAAGCCATTCTCAGATTCGGGACAATGTGACGTACTTTTGCACAAGCCCCTCCTATGACTGTTGACTGACACTGCAGTTTTAGCGTAGACCCGCACTGAGTGAGCTGTACACAGTCTGCAATTATTTAGATGCCGGAGCAGCTGTAGACAAGAACGATTGACGTGTTTTGTTGTTGGATGTAAGAATGAACATAGCAGTCTTCATTTACTCTCGTTGTTACTCGAGGATGGATCTGTACCAACTGTTCATGATCCCGCTTACAGTCTCCGGAGCGATAGGCCTAATGTTACTGATTATGTAACTGAAATGAAAGCGTGCACTTAATTACAGCTCATCAAGACGTTTTACGGATATAAAGTTAACCAGGTTATTAAGCGGCAGTAAGCACCCACTGAAAAGGCGTGTATATATTTGTTTACTGTTAGTTGTAACAAGTGTTTTGTGTAGCTACTTCGCTGTGTATGTTGATGATAATGAAAGGGAGAGAGAGAGTTTATGGATAAGACTTTAATGCGCACTTCTTATACTGTGCTTATTCATCTCTTACAGCAGATCTGCCAACCTGTATAGTCCTTAAATCAAGCAATAGCAAAAGAAGAAGAGTTCGACCAATCATAGCACTGGATTGACAGATGCGTAAGGCCTATCATTAAAAAGAGTCTGGAAATAGACAGCAATAAAGAATCACAGCAGTGGTGTGCACAGACCTCCTCAGGGGCAAGGGGCGGAAAAACCAAAAAGGGCAAGAAAATGAAGAGATCCTTGTTTTTTTTTGTTTTGTTTTTTCTTTATTTCCATGGCATTCTATGAAAAGATGTTGATACAATTAGAATGCATAACACATCAAACTATAATAGGGGGAATATTATAATATTACTAAATATTATTTACTTTACCAAACAAAACAGTGAGAATCAGCAAGGTAATTATGAGGATTATGATTGATGTTTAGTTTTGTTGATGTTGTAAATGTTATGTATGTATTATATGCATATAGTGTTAGCTATCATGAAATCAGTACCACTTTACAATAGGGTTTCATTAAATTTGTTAACATATACTAATAAAGAACTGCACTTCTACAGCATTTATTAATCTTAGTTAATATTAATTTCAGCATTTACTAAAACATTATTAAAATCAAAAGTTGTATTTGTTAACATTAGTTAATGCACTGACTGTGAAATAACATGAACAAACAATTAATATGTATATTATTATTATTAACTAAGATTAACAAATAAAGTAACAAATGTGTTGCTCATGGTTAGTTCATGCTAGTTAATAAATGAATAATAAACAAATGAACCTTATTGTAAAGTGTTACTATGAAATCAAAGATATAAATTCCTTACAATTTAGAGTTGGACATGGACTTAAGATTTCATTTCACTAGATGTATTTCCCCAAGCTAATAATACTTGCCTTGGATAAAAAACGAATGACATTGTCAGACTCAGAATGCGGCTGAAATCGAGTTATAGTTTTATTTTAGTTAAGCATAACTCGCATGCTGCCGCAACTTTTACAGTAGCATGGTAGGATAAATGTAACTTTTCCATATTAGCTTAACGTTACCTGCTGCTCCTGTAGTTTTAAGACTAGCGGAGAACTGCTGCGTACATAGTGCTGCAAAGGAAACTCCGCCTATCATTTCATCATTTCATTTTTATACTGTTTATAATAATAATTATTCTTATTATTTACAATTATCAGAGAGGGGCACAATACATTTTGAGACAAAAGGGGCAGGGGCCCGCGTTTATTTATTCATTCTAACTGTTGAGAAACTTAGCCTGCATGTGTTACGTTATTGTGTTAATAATAACTATCCATCCATCCATCTTCCTCCGCTTATCCGGGGCCGGGTCGCGGGGGCAGCAGTCTGAGCAGAGAAGCCCAGACTTCCCTCTCCCTGGACACTTCCTCCAGCTCTTCCGGGGGGACACCGAGGCGTTCCCAGGCCAGCCGGGAGACATAGTCTCTCCAACGTGTCCTAGGTCTTCCCCGGGGTCTCCTCCCAGTGGGACGTGCCCGGAACAACTCCCCGGGAAGGCGTCCAGGAGGCATCCGGAACAGATGCCCGAGCCACCTCAGCTGACCCCTCTCGATGTGGAGGAGCAGCGGCTCTACTCTGAGCTCCTCCCGAGTGACCGAGCTTCTCACCCTATCTCTAAGGGATCGGCCAGCCACCCTGCGGAGAAAGCTCATTTCGGCCGCCTGTATCCGGGATCTTGTCCTTTCGGTCATGACCCAAAGCTCATGACCATAGGTGAGAGTAGGAACGTAGATTGACTGGTAAATCGAGAGCTTTGCCTTACGGCTCAGCTCCTTCTTCACCACAACAGACCGGTACATCGACCGCATTACTGCAGAAGCTGCACCGATCCGTCTGTCAATCTCCCGTTCCATCCTTCCCTCACTCGTGAACAAAACCCCAAGATACTTAAACTCCTCCACTTGAGGAAGGATCTCTCCACCAACCTGAAGTGAGCAAGCCACCCTTTTCCGACTGAGGACCATGGCCTCGGATTTGGAGGTGCTGATTTTCATCCCAGCCGCTTCACACTCGGCTGCAAACCGTCCCAGTGCATGCTGAAGGTCCTGGTATGAAGGGGCCAACACGACAACATCATCCGCAAAAAGCAGAGACAAAATCGTGTGGTCCCCAAACCTGACACCCTCCGGCCCCTGGCTGCGCCTAGAAATTCTGTCCATAAAAACTATGAACAGAACCGGCGACAAAGGGCAGCCCTGCCGGAGTCCAACATGCACCGGGAAGAAGTCTGACTTACTACCGGCAATGCGAACCAAGCTCCTGTTTCGGTCATACAGGGACCGGACAGCCCTTAGCAAAGGACCCCGGACCCCATACTCCCGGAGCACCCTCCACAGGCCGCCGCGAGGGACACAGTCGAATGCCTTCTCCAAATACACAAAGCACATGTGGACTGGTTGGGCAAACTCCCATGAACCCTCCAGCACCCTGTAGAGAGTATAGAGCTGGTCCAGTGTTCCACGGCCTGGACGAAAACCGCACTGTTCCTCCTGAATCCGAGGTTCCACTATCGGCCGTATTCTCCTCTCCAGTACCCTGGCATAGACTTTCCCAGGGAGGCTGAGATAATAATAATAACTAAAGGATCTAATTATGTTACATATTTATTTTGCATGAAAACTTGCACGTTAGTTACTTATATGGATTAAAAGGTAGTACCCATAGTAGTACATTAATGTCTAGATATGATATCTATCTGGTCATACTGACCTATTTGTAAATTTGTTTGATTCTTCTTTAAATTCTGGCCTTTTGTCCTTAGCTTATTCAGTGAGGTCATTTCAGCATTTACAAGTAATTAATGATTTTATTGCAGTCCAAATGCCCTCTTTTTCTTTCTTTTTTGACAAAGAGGGTTTTGTGGTAGCGTAATTCCAGTCCAAAACCACATCTGTGAATTTAAAAGCAGGAAATGAATCCAAGTCATTTTGAAAAATTATTTTTGACAAATGCTGCTAATGTGCTAATTAGCTAATTAGCTAACTGCTAATTTTTGGTACAATATGGGGGCTTATATTACAGAATTATAAAAATGACTAAAGTGAGTAGGAGATCTTAAGTAGAAGCAATGTGAGCAATGGTAAAACATGCAGTTACATACATTGCTATAGTGACATGACAGGCTTAAGTTCCTGAATGTATGGGAATTATTATATATGGAATGAGTAAATATGTTTAGCCGAGCAATAGGAGTGAGAATGACTGATATTTATTTAGTTGTATATTTTAGGAATATTGTAGTCCCTCATATCTGCATGTCAAATTATTAACCTTCTTCGCAGCCATTCATTCTGTTTAATTTTTTATGCACTTAAGCCGAACTGTCCTGAAGAGGAAAAAAACCTCATTGAACCACACAGAGCTGACCAATATCTATTTATATATTGTAACAGAGTATAGATCAGTTTATATAACAGTATAGATCGGTTTTATACATTTTGTTGGCTATTATTTATTCGTCGATTATATCCAAAAAGAAATGTAAACAGACATTGTGCATTAGGCCTTGCAGTGTAAATGTAGACAAAGAAACTAAATACAAAAACAGAAAGAGGTGGAGTAGGAGATGGTTTGGAGATCAACCAAATTCTGTAAACCACATAGTTTAATCTAATGGGCATTCACATCAAGTAGTTTTATTGTCATCCCACTCATTATACAGCGAGTTGAAGAAAAAGAATGCAAACTAGCTTCACCACGGCGCAACAAAGGCAATGACACGCTGGAATATTTTCTCAGCAAGACTTAACAGAGGTCGTTTGGAAACTGCCATTACCTGCTGTCCGCTACATAGCGTATTCCCGTTGAAAATAATGGAATTGCATAATTACGCTCTGATATGGCAACCGTCGTCGCATGCAATTGAATGAATTGAACAGACTGAACTGCATGCTTTAGAGCACTCCGCTTCTTGGCACATTTTAGCCAGGAGCGTTAACCGTCAGTGGGCTAGCGGAGGATTTAGAGGGACAGACGTTCAAAACAGCAGGTGTGTTATTAAGCAGCGCCTGGTCATATTTCACACTCCAATTCAGCAGAGCAGCCGAGAGCTGTGGTTGCGGCTCGCTCACTGTGCCGCAATCCTGACATGGATAGATTCTTCCGTTGCTTTGTTATCAAAGCGACAAACACACAGACACGATTTAATACTTCTCAGTCATGGAAGAGAGTGGCGAGCTGTGCTTTTTCCTCCATGTTTGATCACGCCTCAGTCCTCTCTGACGGCTGAGTGATCCGTCTCCTAATATTCTGCGATTCATTTAATTCTGAGAGGCCTTGGGGAATGTGCTACGATGCAATTCTGAACTCTAGCATTTAGCAGTAAATTAAATTTTGTCAAATCTAACAAATCTGTTTGGAGAACGCGCTTCTGCAGCGGGCAAATAAAAAGATTACTGGGGTGATGAGAGGGATCTTTTGCAGGATGCTGAGATCACACGCCAGACCGTCTGTAGGGGACTGTCTATTCATTTACTCAAAGTCATGCAATATTTACTTGTCTGGTTTTGATTCTCCTCTGCATATTGAGTCGAGGTCTTTCGTTATTGGATTATGCCTTGTGAAAAATAAGAGCAGATACCTTTGTTCCTCTGTGCAGTTCTGAGAACGTGAGGCATATCAGTGGCGTCTGTTCCCCACAAATGCCTGCATGCGTTTGGTGACCTGGCAACCTCAAGAACCAATCAAGCTGCCCAGCTGTGACCTGGCAACTAGAACAGCCAATCACAGTGTCCTGCTGTGACCTTGCAGCCGTGGCATGGCACAGCAACTTGTGCAACCATGATCATTAGCCAGCAACCACCTGTCATGTTGCTTATTTCTGCTTGTCTGTGGAGGTCAAAGAATCGATTGTAATTGCTGAGGATGTCTTTCTTCGTAAAATGATATTCGCTCTGTTATGAATATGGTTTCGATGGGGTGTCATTTTCTTTGACACGTTGTGTCTTGATGGTGGGATACAGCAGAGCTAATTTGTCTGCTTCTGTACCTAGAACCTCTCTGCGTGTCCTGAAATTTCCCACAATTTAATGACCAAATAAAATCTGACAGCTGATTTTAGGTGTTTTGAGGGTAGGATATTAATAAACACTCTTATATTCTATAATGCATGTGTACATTCCTGCAACACAATCCTGTAATTAAGGCTAGGTTGTAATTCCAAACCCATAGCATATTAGTTATGCAATATTACTTAAATGGCTTTTAAGCTGCTGTCCTTCACTTAAGGAATAGTTTCAGATTTCTCTAGCAAAATTATCCAAATTCACAGTGGCAGACACATTTGGACGTTATTGTATCCAAAGGTTAGTTCTTCCAAAAATTAAAAAATAGTTATCACTCACCCTCGTGTCATTCCCATCCTGTACGACATTCGTTTGTCTTCGAAACACAAGTGAAAATATTTTAGATTAAATCTGAGAGATTTCTGTTCCTCCATTGAATGTTCATAAAGAGGTCGCAAATCTAATTTGGAAGAGCAAATTTTTCGGAAGAGGCACAATCGCTTTATATGATAAACATTTAATTTAGGCTTTATTCCCATATAAGCATTCATCAATGCACACATCAGATATGGTAAACAGAAGCTCAAGCATGCTTGCTTGACATGTGAGAACCAATGATGTTTATTCTTGTGTTACGCAGCACGTTTGAGCTTCCACAAGAACCAGTGAGGTTTGTTCTCATGCGTCAATCAAGTACAGTTGAGCTTCCGTTTATGCTCGCTGACCAATGTTTACATGTGAATAAAAGCTTAAATTCAAACTGTTCATTATATAAACGGCTCGAATTATAAGGACTCGTTTTACA
The DNA here is from genome assembly GCF_051911475.1 of Siphateles boraxobius. Lineage (NCBI taxonomy): Eukaryota > Metazoa > Chordata > Actinopteri > Cypriniformes > Leuciscidae > Siphateles > Siphateles boraxobius. Next base: position 12,678,595 of record NW_027508975.1, read on the forward strand.
ATCTCTTTATGAACTTTTTGAAGCAACAAAGTGGTAGTTGCGTGGGCTGTCAATGGAGACAGAAATCTCTCAGATTTAATCTAAAATATCTTCATTTGTGTTTTGAAGATGAACGAAAGTCTTACTGGTGTGGAATGACATTAGGGTGAGTAATTGATATCAAGATTTTCATTTGTGTGTAAACTAACCCTTTAAGTGCATTTGAATATCAAAAACTGGTTAATTTCTTTAAATAAAAATACAAATAGAACGTCTCGGTTACGTATGTAACCCTCGTTCCCTGAGTAGGGAACGTAGACGTTACGTCGGATGACGACGAATGGGGTTTCGCTTAGAAAGCCTATCAACTTCGAGTATTACAAAACGAGCCAATGGCAAAGAAATGCCATGGGTCTGCGGAATTTGCATGACGTAACTCCGCCCCACCTCGTGGGTATAAAAGGAGGACGCCGGCAACAGGCAGATATGTTTCTTCGCTGAGGAGCCAAGACTGAGCTCAAGCGATCCCCGCGGTACAGCGGAAAGTGGCAGGCAGACGTAACGTCTCCGTTCCCTACTCAGGGAACGAGGGTTACATACGTAACCGAGACGTTCTTTCTGTATTTTTATTTAAAGAAATTAAACCATGCACACGGGAGGTACCTAGCCGACGATCAGGCAATAGACAATGGCGCCGACGTCAGGAGTGCTGGAGGAGCTCAGGGCTTTCGGGGAAGCTCACCTGAGGAGAATATCGCACGTATCCAGTCTGTGGAGTGGAATGGCGAGCAAGCGAAGACACCTGAGCGGATACGGTACTAGCTGGTTGAAGCGAGTACACGAGAGGACACTGGCTCCACTCGGAGATTATAGAATCTGGCGGATGTGTTAGGTGTCGCCCAGCCTGCAGCTCTGCAGATGTCCGTTAGCGAGGCGCCATGCGCTAGAGCCCAAGAGGATGCCACACTCCGGGTGGAGTGGGCAGTCACACCAAGGGGGCACGGTCGACCTTGCTGCTGGTATGCCAAAGCAATGGCGTCCACTATCCAGTGAGACAACCTTTGCTTTGGTGGCCGTAACCCACCGGTTTTCTTCGGGACAATGAAGTACGGGCTGTAGAAGCCGGACCTCATTTCGGCTGGAGGGACAGTCTCGATCGCACCCTTCGCCAGCAGGGTGGCAACCTCCGCTCTCATGATAGGGGCATTGCCACCGACCATAGTGGAGCGGACTCCCCTGAAGCGGGGAGGAGACCGCGCGAACTGAATCGCATAGCCGAGCCTGATCATCCGCGCGACCCAGCGGGACAGGTTGGGAAGCTCTAGCCAGGCTCCCAAGAACTGTACCAGCGGGGTCATACGAACCACAGACTTCCCACCGGTGGTGCAGCAAGGCGGAATGACTGGCCCAGACGGGGACGGCATAGCGGCCCGGTGTGGGGGCACAGTCATTGACCGCGCCCTGACAGAGGAGACCAGGGAAGGACGAACGTTCCACGGGGGTCTGCTCTGCCAGGGGGCTGGCGACAGAGGAGGATGAGAGTACCACGGTCCGGGTACGGCGCGCACTTTCATCCGGCTCTGGGACAGAGGAGGACGAGGGGTGCACGGCCCGGGGGCGGCGCACCGTGTCGTCCGAGAACTATGTGTGCTCAGGGATGGAAATGTCACTTCTTTTTTTAACCACATTAGGGTGCTGCCCAACCGTGGGTGAGCAGCGGGGAGTGGAGAACAAAAGATTCTCCCCCGGCCCTCCACCGGGGGAAGGAGTGGTCCTGCTACTATCTCCTGAGAAGTGAATTTCAACATCCCTGAGCAGCCCGTCTCAGGAGCGCTGCTTGGCCCGGCGTTTAACGGGGGGCGGGGCTGGAGAGGGCTGGGGCGCCTTCTTACGGCTTCCTCCGCGACCGGGCCCGGGTGGAGGCTGTTGCTGGGGCCGGGCGGGAGGGGCGGGAGCCGTAGGAGGGCGCCCTCGGCGGCGAACAGACTGAGGGTTCTGCCCGGTCGGCTGGGTGGAGGCAGCAGCGGGCCGTCGGGGAAGAATGTGTTTGATGGCCTCAGTCTGTTTCTGGGCGGTGGAAAACTGTTGAGCAAAATCCTCCACCGCACCGCCGAATAGGCCGGCCTGGGACATGGGGGTGTCGAGCAGACGGGAGCGCTCAGCATCCCGCATGTCAACCAGGTTCAGCCATAAATGTCTCTCCTGGACCACAGCTGTGGATATCACCAGACCCAGGGAGCGTGCGGTCACCTTCGTCGCCCGGAGGGCGAGGTCGGTGGCGGCGCGCAGCTCATCAAAGAGCCCTGGGTCCGTCCTACCCTCGTGCATGTCCTTTAGCCTCTGGGCCTGGTAGACCTGCAGAGTGGCCATGGCATGCAAAGAGGCAGCCGTCTGTCCCGCCGCTCTGTAGGACTTCGCCACTAGGGTAGACGATAACCTACAGGCTTTGGATGGGTGCTTAGGCTCGCCACGAGAAGAAGCACTCTGAGGACACAGCTGCATCGCAACAGAGCGTTCAACCGGGGGGAGCCCAGTGTACCCACGGGCAGCTGCCCCCATCGAGGGGAGGAAAGGCGGATGAAACCAGCAAACGGTCACGGGAAGACATGGGAGTCTTCCAGGACTTCGAGATTTCATCATGCACATCCGGGAAGAATGGTATTGGGGCAGGCTGAGGACGGGAAGCCGCAGCTGCACCCAAAAACCAATCGTCCAGCCGCGAGCGTTCGGGACAGGGCGGAGTGGTCCACTCTAAACCGATGCTCGCGGCCGCCCGGGAAAGCATGGCCGTCATCTCTGGATCAGACTGAGCCACAGCCGTATTCACACCAGAAGGTGGCAGCTGTGACGAGTCGTCACTTCCAGATGAATCAGACCCGCCTTGTGATGCTGCGATTGACATCGTGTCTTCATCTGGAGCGCCAAAGGAAACCCGCAGGACATCAAACGACGGTCACGCGGGAATCTCCTGACGCTCGCGGGTTGCAACACTGGTGAAGGTGCTGTGGGGCACGGACAAATAGTCGGCGCTTTGTTCCACACAGCCACCGTCAGATCACCCTGGCCATCAGCCGAAGTAAAGCCTCTCGAGGAGGCGCTAGATCGGGGTGTGGATGAGGGGACTCTCACTCTTGCGAGATCATTGAGTCTCGATCTAAGTGTCGCATTGGTCATGTTCCCACAGAGAGAACATGACTCATCCACGACCGCTGCTCTAGCGTGATTAAAGCCCAAACACACTAGACAACGCTCGTGCCCATCAGAATCAGACACAAGCCGACCGCAACCAGAAGTGCACGGGCGAGGCATCTTTAAAAAGACGTGCCGCGTGCAAGCTCTTTTTGTGAGAGAAACTCAGTGCTGAAGCGCCCACGGAGAACACACTCACTGGCAAACCACGCTCAGATAGGCAGGAAGTGTGCACTCGCCGGGAGATCGCCGTCACACCAACACTGGAGAGTTGCTCGTCTCGTAAGAAGCTGACAATCAGATAGCTTAGGGAGTGAAGAATACACTTGGCTCCGAAGCGAAAACATATCTGCCTGTTGCCGGCGTCCTCCTTTTATACCCACGAGGTGGGGCGGAGTTACGTCATGCAAATTCCGCAGACCCATGGCATTTCTTTGCCATTGGCTTGTTTTGTAATACTCGAAGTTGATAGGCTTTCTAAGCGAAACCCCATTCGTCGTCATACGACGTAACTCGGCGTGACAACGAAAGGGAACAGTGTTTTCTGCCAGTTCTTTTTAGTGAATCAAAAGCATACTGCACAACTAGCGTAGTCCAACTCTCAAATGAATAACTTTGTTTTAGTGAATCTACACTCTTAGAAAAAAAAATGCAGTTTTTCTATATAGAACCCTATAGGGTTCTTGATATAAATTTAAAGAACCATTTATTCCAAAAAGTTTCTATATAAGGAGAAATGTCTTAAATGATTGTGTAATACTTTCATGTTTAACAGGTTTTTTAATTTTTTTCTAGCGATAAACTATGTCCACATGCTAAAATTCTATTAAAATTAAAAATGAATAAGAAATGTATTAAAAATAAATCCATAAAATGATCCCATGATGGGAACCCCTAAAATGATCTATATATGAAGCGCTTAACAGAATCCTTTCAGGTTTTTTATGGAACCTTTTCTTCTAAGAGTGTATAAAATACTGCTCAACCAGTGTATAGTCACAAATCACTCTAATTTTAGTGAATCAAAACTATTCATCTAGACCAGTGGTTCCCAAACTTTTAACAGGCATGTACCCCCTGAGACATTATAGATCTTCCGGAGTACCCCCAACACCACCAGTTGTTAACAACAAGTTTTTTGTTTATTTATTAATATTTATTTTTATCAATTTTGTCGAGAATAGTTAATAGAATCACAAACATATGATACAAATCTCATCAAAAGTCAACATATGATACAAATGTGCTGAATATAATGATTTTAAACAGATATGCACCCAATCTCACACACAATAGGCCTACAACACATATCCAACATCTCATTAAAGCTCTCCATCCACATCACCAGTTTAATCAATGTGAGGGATGTAACTGGATGTTCTTACATAATGCAGCGATGTTAGGACGAATTGGGAACAGTTTCAGTCTTAGATGATTTTCCACAAACAGTCTTTTTTTTTGCCAGGTCCGAACTTGAAATTCTCAGAAAATTCTCAGAAAGTTCTCAGAAATTCTCAGAAAACGCATTTAATACTGAAACGTCTGTTTATATATCCACACTCCCTTAATAAAGCTCCAGACATTAGAAAAATATCAGTCTACACATGCGTTTTATATTTAATATGAGGGAAATACACGAGACATGACACAAAAAATCTTTAACTTTTAGGTGGCAAAATATATTTTAGTAATTCTATGAACTACACTGCGCAAAACAAAAGTAATACTACCAACCGGATGAGGGTCGGCCTCCACAGAACATAAAATATTATTTTTATTAAATTTTTCGAGTTCGCATTTATGAGGGAAAAAACAATGTTACTGTTACGAATTTGCGTGGAAGCAAAGGCAGTAGGCGGATCTAAATGCAGCAGTAGACTTTAATCACAGACTCAGAACAGACAAGACACTCGTGGTACGCACATTAAAACATACATTCAATAACTGACCACGAACAAAAGAGCAGACAGGATTTAAATACACAGACGGGATGAGGGAACAAGACACAGCTGGGGCAAATCAGAACACCGAGCGGGACCATACAACCTAACAAGACAACACACCTGAACCAAGGGACCTAATAATGACATGACTAGAATAACAGACTACAAATAACAAGGCACAAACTGAATAAAAGACCAAAGACAGAGAAACCACAAACCAGAAACATGACAAAATGAATAAACACCGTAACATTATCCCCCCCTTCCATAAGGCGCGACCCCGCGCCGAATGAACATCAAATAGGGGCGGGAGGGTGGGCGCCCTGGAGGCTGACGAGGGCGTGGCTTGCCCGGAACAGGAAGCCTCCAGGGCGGAGCAGGACGTGACGGCGGCCAGGGCGGAGCAGGATGAGGCGAAGGCCAGGGCGGAGCAGGACGAGGCGAAGGCCAGGGCGGAGCAGGACGAGGCAAAGGCCAGGGCGGAGCATGGCGTGGCAAAGGCCAGGGCGGAGCATGGCGTGGCAAAGGCCAGGGCGGAGCATGGCGTGGCAAAGGCCAGGGTGGAGCATGGCGTGGCAAAGGCCAGGGTGGAGCATGGCGTGGCAAAGGCCAGGGCGGAGCACGATGAGATGGTGGCCAGGTCGGAGCAGACTCAGACGAGGATGAGGACCATGTCGACGTCGTCTCCATGGCCCTCACGGAGTACCTTCTGCCCCCCCCCCAAAAAATACTTGGGGAAATCCTCGGGAGGAACCTCCAGGTGGTAGATGGGTTCCGGGCAGGCCTCCCGGAGCTTGAAGGGCGCAGGCAGGACGAGGCGCAGAGGCGGGGCCGGCAGGGCGAGGCGCAGAGGCGGGGCCGGCAGGGCGAGGCGCAGAGGCGGGGCCGGCAGGGCGAGGCGCAGAGGCGGGGCCGGCAGGGCGAGGCGCAGAGGCGGGGCCGGCAGGGCGAGGCGCAGAGGCGGGGCCGGCAGGGCGAGGCGCAGAGGCGGGGCCGGCAGGGCGAGGCGCAGAGGCGGGGCCGGCAGGGCGAGGCGTCTGGGAACGCCCTCCGTAGCCTGGCGAAGCAAACGAGTCCTCCTCCTCCTTCTGCGACGACGCTTCACTGGGCTTGATTCACTACTGGACGTACTTGACTCAGTAGACTCACTTGACTCAGTAGACTCGGTAGACTCGGTAGACTCGCTTGACTCACTTGACTTGGCACTTGATTCACTTGACTTGGCACTTGATTCACTTGACTTGGCACTTGATTCACTTGACTTGGCACTTGATTCACTTGACTTGGCACTTGATTCACTTGACTTGGCACTTGATTCACTTGACTTGGCACTTGATTCACTTGACTTGGCACTTGATTCACTTGACTTGGCACTTGATTCACTTGACTTGGCACTTGATTCACTTGGCTCGGAACTTGACTCACTTGGCTCGGAACTTAACTCACTTGACTCGGAACTTGACTCACTTGACTCGGAACTTGACTCAGAACTTGATTCACTTGACTCGGAACTTGACTCGGAACTTGATTCACTTGACTCGGAACTTGACTCGGAACCTGATTCACTTGACTCGGCACTTGATTCACTTGACTCGGCACTTGATTCACTTGACTCGGCACTTGATTCACTTGACTCGGCACTTGACTCAGAACTTGATTCACTTGACTCGGAACTTGACTCGGAACTTGGTTCACTTGACCCGGCGGCGCTTGACTCACTTGACTCGGCGGCGCTTGACTCACTTGACTCGGCGGCACTTGACTCGGCGGCAATTGACTCGCTTGACTCGGGAAGCGCGGTCTCACTTGACTCGGCGGCACTTGACTCACTTGACTCGGGTTCGTCGAGGCTGAAGCGACGTGCGGGTTCGGAAGACAGAAGCTCAGCCTCAGGCATGTCGATCTCGGCAGGAAGAAGCTCAGGCATGTCGTGGAAAGCGGGCTCGACTCGGTTCACGTGAAGCGCAGGCTCGTGGAGCGTGGTCTCGGCTGAGCAGCTGAAGTGAAGCGCGGGCGCGACCGGGCTGACGTTAAGCGCAGGCTCTCGCAGCTTCTCCTCCACGCCCACAGTAAACGGGGAACCGCTCCACAACAGGGCCAGGTCAACGTACCATTCTAAAGATCCGTGAGGACCAGGTTCGGGCATCAGAGACCGGAGTGGTTCCGATAATCCTCCGCGGAAGAAGATCTTCAAGCCGTGGGTGTTCATTTGCGCGAGATATGCCAGCTCGAGGAATTCTGCGACATAATCCTCGATGGCGCGATTCTCCTGGCGAAGACGGAGGATCTGGACATCAGGACTCCAGGTAGGCATGGCTGCTAGATCCTAGGGGGTCAGTTATTCTGTTACGAATTTGCGTGGAAGCAAAGGCAGTAGGCGGATCTAAATGCAGCAGTAGACTTTAATCACAGACTCAGAACAGACAAGACACTCGTGGTACGCACATTAAAACATACATTCAATAACTGACCACGAACAAAAGAGCAGACAGGATTTAAATACACAGACGGGATGAGGGAACAAGACACAGCTGGGGCAAATCAGAACACCGAGCGGGACCATACAACCTAACAAGACAACACACCTGAACCAAGGGACCTAATAATGACATGACTAGAATAACAGACTACAAATAACAAGGCACAAACTGAATAAAAGACCAAAGACAGAGAAACCACAAACCAGAAACATGACAAAATGAATAAACACCGTAACAGTTACGGACGTGACTGTTCTCCGTTACGGACATGACCGCTCTGAAAGCGACTTCAGAAAGCACAAAGCCTTTCTTTAAAGTAAATTTCGTTTTTTATTAATTGTATCTTAATTTTAATTAATGTTTCATCAACCAATTGCCTGGATTTAATAAATAAGAAGTAGATATATAGTAGAAAATAGATCATCATGACACAGAGTCGCCGGCGCGTGAACTGGACTCTCGTCTCATAAATGAACCGAAACTCAGCGTATAATGTACTTCACAGACTTGAGAAATATATAGAAAGCTTGATGTCTACTTTTAAACAGAACATTTAAAAATCGAAAAACAGACTGCTCTCTGCTTATGTAATCCGTATGAAATCTGCATTTCTCTCTGGCGCGTTACTGTGAAGATTGCGAGTCAGCATCGTCAACTTCATCTTGAAGCAGGCACACTGAAAAACCTTGTTTTTTAATAAACAATTAAAATCTCTCCTTGCTATATTTTACATATTCATAATCATTACTTTTGCCGGTTCTTTGTGGCAGCTTTAAGATACTTTATTGGGAGCGCCACCCTTATTACATGAACGCATCACCACTGCATCAGCACCGAAAACATGATTTATTTTTTTTAAATCTAAAATAAAAAATCATGATACGAACCGAATTGTAGGTTTAGTCTATCGTTACTGCCTTAACTTGTGATGGGGACGAGACCAAAGACTGAGTCTTTGAAGGTAGGCCTACAAGTCCGAGACGAGTCCGAGACAGCAGAAATCGGTCTCGAGACCGGACTCGAGTACTACATCACTAGTCAAGCGCAAACCAGTACAGAAGTAATCAATACATTATCGGGGAGGGTCATGCCTTTTTTCACAATCATTTTGGAGGGTCATAGAAAAAATTATTGCTGGCGAAGGGAGGGTCAAGTCTTTTTTGACAACAGATCTCAAGACTTCTCCGGTAGCCCCTTAAATAAAAAACGAACTTAGGATCTTTCTTCGCGTACCCCCTGAAATCAGTCCACGTACCCCTGGTGGACGCTTACCCCAGTTTGATAACCGAGGATCTAGACAGACTCTCAGTGCAACTTGTGTATTTTGATTTCCTGAATAAATTAACCTTATGAGACAGTTATTTTTAGTAAATCAAAAACATATAGCACAATCAGTGTTTTCTGATTCCTGATTACAAAAAATCTTTTAAATTCAGCATCAACTGAAAATTTGCACTTCTTTTTCCCCCAAATATTCCTTAAATGTAATAAAAGAACCATTAATGGAACCATTCGGGAATCAGAAATGCACCAGCATCGTTTAATTCCTTACAATTCCCATCTGTAGTTTTGAGGTTCAGAGAACAGGAACACAATGACAAAGATTTAGATCAATCCTCCAACTGTGCGTGTGGAGGATCAAACACAGGAGATCTGGCTGCAGGTCCATTTAAACTTGAATTAGATGTCGAATTACGCGGTTATCTCAGCATCGGTCCCATTTGACTCCCACCAACCTGCAGACAGTGTGAATATGGCTGTATCTTAAAATGATCCATGCCTCTAGATCTGAAGAGAGTGGTTTAATTGATCCCATTAAGGCAGCAATGGAGTGCATCAGGTGTCTGAATTACTGGCAGAGACAGTGAAAGGTGGCCCACAGGGACGTCGTAACCTGCTGGCAGCTTTTTCTGTATGCAGAGGGAGTGTGGTGTAGAGCTGCTGACCTCCACGTGCTTCAGCTTTGCGGGGCTGTGCTTGACAGCGGCGAGATTTCTCTCGAGAGGCAGTTTTGCCTGATATTCCCCCAGTCGCCTTCAACCTTGACATTCTTTTCGAAAAGCATGTGCGGATATCCATACTAATTCCGGTGACATCCAGTCTGCTGTGTCGTGATCCTGTTCCAAGCAGCCTGGGACATGCAGCTCACTCCTCTTAATGCAAGCGTGGAGAAAGACAGGGAGATAAAGACACAGCAATAGAAGGACAGTGAAAAAGATGGAATTTGGCAAAGATGGAATACCAGCGTAGTGCTTACTGCACAGTAAATATACTGTATACCGACTGGAGCTACATGATAATGACAAAATCACAATTGTGATTATTTCTTTTAATTTTGCAGTGGAGTTGTACTACAAAATCGCTGTCTCTGGAGAACATTCCGGTTGTAATTACCCAAAAATTACAGAAAATTGTCATAATTTACTTACCCTTGTTCTGTGCTCCAAACCCATAAGACTTTTGTTCATCTTCGAAGGACAAATAAAACCTGATTAAAATGATCATGATTTTAATGACATTAATCATGATAGTAATAACTGATTATTTATTTGATCAATCATCTTTGAAAGACAAATAAACCTGATAGATTTCTGTCCCTCAATTGAAAGTCTATTCCACCAAAACTTTTAAGATGCAAAAAGTTATATATCCATTGAATACTATTGTATATTTTAATATAATTTAATATTATAAAATATTGAAATATATTGGAATATTTGTCCTGATATTCATTATTTAATTTGATAACGGTTACCTTACATTCATCACAGTGGAAATGCAAGGTCAATTTGAATACATTACATTGTAGCATACAGTACCAAACAAGAGTTCGAGGGTTTTCTTATTAGCATGGTCCACCCAGACAGCAGCAAAGTACTCTGTACTCAAAGTACTCATCTAGTACATATGGATTCCACATGTACCAGATGTGGGCCGCATCTGGGCTGACACTATGTTGCTGTGGGCAGTGCACATTGAAATATATTTGTGCAATCTGACAAGGTTTTTTTTCCCCGGCAATTAAAGGTGCTCTAAGCGATGTCACACGTTTTTTAGGCCAAAATCTTTTTTGTCACATACAGCAAACATCTCCTCACTCTCCCCCAGCTGCCTGTCCCCTGAACACACTGTAAAAAAACGCGGTCTCTGCAGACACCCCAGGCTCCAAAAACGGCAACAAAAACGGCAACAAAAACAAACTGGGCTAACCTGCACCACAAAACACAACAAACTGTTCCAGCCAATAACCGACAAGAAGGATTTGGGGGTGGGGTTTGGGGGGTTAGTGCGCGGATGAGGAGGAGGGAGGGTCTAGCTAGCCTCCGTTTTGTTTGACAATACTTTAAACGTCAACAAGAAGTGACGTCACCCGACATCGCTTAAAGCACCTTTAAGCAACATTTAAATAATAAATATTTAATTTCAATATAATAGGTATTTAATCAGTGCCTGTTTCAGTTTTGGAAGGCACTTAAACCATGAAATGGACCTTTTCTCAGTTGCACAAGTGCCATTGAGATAAACAAATATAAAAAAGTGTAGTTTACATACTATACACTAGAGAAACAATAGAATGCTGCAGCAGAGCTGGCCTTTCAACATGTTAGCACAAGTAAGAAAACCTGGGTTAGGTGCACGCCAATATCTCCTTCTGAAACAGCTAATCAGGGTCTTCCAGGAATATTGAAAACCCTTGTCATATATCCAAGAGGAAATCGATAGAAAGTGGCTCCGAATAGTTAATGACACATTTATTTAGCTAAGGTTTTTTTTTTTTCTAGATAATATCACTGGTCCGTCTGGTTGGTTAGCAACTGAAGCTCTGCCAGAGGCAGCAACATTAATATTAGCATACCAATTAGATCAGAATCCATTCCATAAGAACAAGTGTGAATAATAAATTAACAATCACAGTGTTGATTAGCTAAAGAAGAGATGAGCTAACAGCATATGGACTGTGATTTCAGACTATCACCAACTCCCTCACTCCATAGGCTTAAGCTAAAGTGGCCTTGCCCACTTTGAATGTTTTGTCGTGCCGTTGTGATGAATTGAAAGTTTAACTTTTTTAGATAATTATTTATTACAGAGAATCTTTCTGCACTGGTTTGGTTCTAATCGGGCGAAAAACCTAGGAATACAGTTGTTCAAAAAAGTAGGTTTCGCATAAATCCAATTGATTTCCAATAAATCCAATAAATTTTTCATGACTGAAATAAAATTAAAGTTATACACATTGAGGCAAGGATGATAAGTGTTTCTCAACTAGTGGGACGCAAGACTGTTTTGAGTGGGTCACGGAGTAAATTGTTGTATTTGTGGTAACTGTAGTTTCTGTAACCTTAACCCAAAATACCACTTTATTTTCACGTTGTGCTATTTTCTATGTTGATGATGATTGTGGTTCATACCAACTTACTAACTTTAATGTAATAAGACTACTATTTAATAGCCTGATCTTATTGTTTATCCATCAGTGTTAATGACATTCTTATAATGTATGTGTATGTTAAGTAAAGTGTGTGTGTGTGTGTGTGTGTTTGTGTACGTGCGTGCGTGCATGCGTGTGTGTGTGTGTGTGTGTGTAACCTTTTTTTAAAGTAAATTTGCATGGTTCAAATTTCTATAAATTTAACATTGAAATACAGCATTTTCACCTTTATTACTGTTATAGCGCCACCTCCATAAAAGTGTGCATGCTTTTTTATGTCACATGTGGTTACTCAATTTTTTGACATTTTGAATTATTATTATAATTTAGGAATTATTGGCTTTTGGGTAAACTGGCCTAGAATGTAGTGCTAGCGCCGCCCTGGAGGCTATTCGCCTCTCTACATGCACCATACATACATGGGTGTATTTCATTTGTGGCACTTCCTCAGGCCACTAATACAAGTTCTCTGATATATAACCAGCGCCTCTGGGTTTTGATGTTGATGAGAATGTGGAAATCGAAACAGTTCAAGAGAGAGAAACAGAAAGGTGGCCTAAAATTTCTCAGTTCACTTGGCTTAAAGTGCTTCGCTTACAAAAGCAGCTCTTGTTGTTTAAAACATGTAGATTCCAGAATTGCTAATCAGCTTTGAGCCAGAATGTCAGCAAAAATATATCGCTGTAACGATCTGAATTACCCAAGCACCTAGCGAAAGCCATATCTCATGTTTCTGCCTGGAGTTTCATTATTCATTTCAAAGTCTGCTTGATCATGGCCCATGTCACGCCTAACTTTGAGTATCGGTGTGATGTAACTGGGCTTGTGCTGTGTTTTTGCAAGCGAGAGAAGTTGCAAGATCAATCAAGAGTGTGCTGGGAATAAACAGAGCAAGAGAAGCGAGATGGATAACTGTAGCGATTCTCATCAACTCTAAAGATTTGTGAGAGGGTGAACGTGTTACCGAAGCCACTGAACAAGTAGAAAAACATTACGTTCTGGTGAAGGTGAGGAAGAGAAGGATCGTGTCAGCCCATCAGTTTGGAGATACATTATTGAAGACTACAGTCAGGCGCACACAGACATTCCTCTGTGGGTCCTGTTTCTCACGATGTATCTGCTGTAAGGTGAAGGTTTAGTGTGAGCAGTGGCTGGGAGTTTGGAAATAGATGGTGCAGTGGAGATGACGGTGTGTGGGAGAGAGGAACGGAGCATGTGATTCATAATGTAGTGTGCAGCAGCTTCTGTCTGAAATGATTCAGGATAAATTCAATCCTTATATTGATTGAAAAACATCACAAAAAGTGAGTGACATGAAAACAGAGACTAAATTGTCGCACTGTCAGGATTCAATTGTGTGCCAGAAGGAAGACGTTATTGCATATGGGGTTCTATTATCATGATCCACCTTGATTAAATTAAAATGTTTTTGTAATTAGCTTCTGAGGAAGAGACTGATAGAAAGCAAAATGTGGATAGGAGGCGGATGGTTTGGGTGTAGTTGGCGGAGAAGTGGGAGACGGGTGTGTAATAAAACAGTGAAACCACAACCTTGTGTTAAAGGGATTGCAAATTCAAAGTGCTCTGTGAAACGGAGAGGGAAAATGAGCCCCACACATATACGACTCTCTCTCTCACGTCACATACAGTCCTTTCTAGCTCTTTTTCTCTCACAGTTTATCTCAATCTCTCTCTCACACGAACATACATACACATTCTCACTCATGCGCGCGCGCGCTGTCTCTCTCTATAAACCCAGCACATTCTCCCTCTCTCTCAGTCTCCTGCTGCATCCAACGAACACATACACACTCACTGCCGTGACTTCGTTTATTCGTTTCTTTTTTTTCCGTACTGGATTTTATACCAATCAACCACAACGACATTTAGTCCTCCGTTTTTCAGCGCTGATCGGTTTTCACTTCGAATTCAACGTATCGTTTTCTAAAGACGCACACAGAAGATTCCAGTCGACCGTTTGTAAACATTGCGCTTTCCATAAACAAACCTGAAACGTTATTATTATTATTTTTCCGCTATATTTGTTCCGGGTTCAGGAAAAGCGTGAGTATAAGAATACAGCACTAAAAACTCTCGAGGCAACGACCGTTTGTTATTGTTTTTCAGCGCTAGTTTATTCCGCGTAAATGTATTCTGTTGTTAAATATTAGACCGCCTCTTTAGACTGTTGTTAGCTACTTTATTTTTCAATGTCATTTTATTACCAATTGACTTCGCGGTTCTAATTTTGAGTACTTACAACTTTTGTGAATCTTTGAAACTTTGTATATTTTAAAACAGTTAGCTGCTAATGTAAAACACTCGCTTGCGAACGCAATAATTCAGTACGCGGACTTTTCTGTCTTGATTACCTTTGTTAACGCGTCTAATTTTAACGCAATTTCCTCTGCGCACAGCTAATTAAATTTAGTTAAGAAACGAAACCACATTCCGTTGAATCGTCATCGATGTCGTGGTTGTGTTTTCATCCTGAACGCAACCAAGTTGAAAATGTAAAAGTGTATTTTAGTGCATCTAAAAGTATAGGCCTATTGCAGGTCTATAGAACTTTAGGGTAATTGACAGTGCGGTATATTTACTTGAGATTTTGAATAATTTCAGCACTGAGTGGGAATGAAATTTATACTTCCCAAAATATCTCTATGAAAGTAAAATTATTGTCAAACAACTTCAGCTTTGCCTTTCATGTAAAATAATATCAAGAACAGAAACTGTGTTGGTACACACTCTTGCCCACTATGGCCAAACTATCCTGGCAGCCTCACAGCAGAGGACAGCGCTTGGTTTCAACTTCCTACTTTATTTTGGCCACCCTTACTTTACTGTTCTCCTGGTCCTGCCCGGTTCTAGGCAAGAAGAAACTCTACATCGGAGCCCTGTTCCCCATGAGCGGCGGATGGCCAGGTGGCCAAGCATGTCTGCCTGCTGCCCAAATGGCCCTGGATTTGGTGAACAAGAGAACGGATATTCTTCCGGATTATGAGCTTGAATTAATTCACTATGACAGTATGGTAAGTGAGCACTGCATGTGAACCTCTTTAATTACTTTCCATTATTTTAACTGTTTGATAGTATGCACTTGAGTGTGTACTGAACTAGTCATTCCATAAGAGTGTTTTCTTGCAATTGATGTTATTTATTCAAACAGTGTGGAGTGTCATTATCAGTTTGCTTTCTGAAGATTTGTGTTCACTGGAGATTTCTGAGCAAATTTACATTTTACTACAGCATATTGGGTCAGCTGTACTGCTGTAGTATGCTAATAGGGGTTTGGTGGATACTAATGAACATAATGTTCTTAAAATAGGAATTTGTACTTGATTCAGTATGACTTCATTAAAGCTGCACAGAGGAATGTTTGACAGCATCATATTATTCATCAGTTATGCCGTCACCTGAGATTTGCCTGCAAAAATCTATTCATAGCAGCTCTGTATACCTTACGCTTTCCCTGTCCGTATCTTTCCATTTGCTTGACTCTCTCTCTCCCTCTACTTCTCTCCATCTTTCCCACCTGCGTCCCTCCTCCCCCGCTCAGGAGATGCCAATGCATACTCCCTCTCGCACACACACACACACACACACACACACACACACACACACACACACACACACACACACACACACACACACACACACACACAGACACACACACACACACGTATATGCAGAGTGCAAGCCAGAGTATTTGACGGAGAAGACATATAGATACATGCAGAGTGCAAACAGTTAATTCCCTGTGACTACTCCGTGTTGCTAAGAGCTTTGCCGTGATTGGTCGGAATGGGTCTGCATTGGAACCCCGTTTCAAAGATACAGGAGAAGGAGGAAAGACTGGGGGCGGAGGTTGGCATGACAACTGTTACCAAGACCACTGCTGTTCAAACAAACACATGAGGCCACAGATTGCTCTGACAAAAGAAAAAAGCATGCCTCTTTACCATTATTGCATAAAAAGAGGCAGAAGGATACATGGAAGAAATTAGCTGGCTGGTGTAAGACTATACGGTTAACCAGACAAATGAAGTGCAGTTCAAGGCAATCTGAACTCTACATATTGAAAGCATCGTTTCTGATGCCCCCGCGGTAGGTTGATGTACTCTGGACCCCTGCGGATCTGAATGAATACATGCACACAGAATCACACACATGCAGAGAGCCGCCACTGATTAGGATTCAGCACCATGGACAGCTACATTTAGAGAGCAGAAAAGCGCTGTGTCATCAGGAGGTATAAGGCAGGCAGGAGTTGGGTTTTAGATATTCAGACCCAAATGTTCCCTCCTGAGTAACAGAAAGAGCAGTCTCATTAAACCTGCGCCCAGCGTGGTTCTGGGGCGTTCTGATTGGAGCTGAGGGTGGCGTTCTCCGTGGGACGACAGGGATGGTAAAAGGGCTTATTAGCATGGACTGGACCTGTGCCTGATTTCCCCAGAGACCCGATGTGAGATCCCTTGGCCTTAACACTTGTGTCATGGGGTCTTTAATGTGTTTTTGGGGTTTGTTCTTACACTGATTTGAATGATGGAGGAGAACGGGGACACTGAAATCCCTTGTTCTAGGTGTTGTCAGTGCTAGAGAGTATTTAAAAGCACCTATTAAAAAAAGGATTGTCATGGGCTGGGCAATACAGACATAACTTGTTCTTTTGGCAGATGCTCTAAAGGGAATTACATTAAAGGTATATGTTTTATCAGTTCATGGATGTCCCTGGGAATCGAACCCATGTCCCTGTGCTACTGTTTGAGCTGCAGGAATGCTATATTATACAAAGAGTGTGAGTATCTTGATTATTTTATGTGCTTTTAATTAGGCAATTAAGTTTCCTTAAGAGTGCATCATTAGACTAGTTTTGCAATCCTTTCTTGTCCTCCAACTCTTGAGTTTTGAGACAGATGTTTTAATAGCATCCAGCTGATATGTTTGATTCATATTTAGTGAACCATCAAACCACAGTCCCAATATGCTCTTATACTAATATTTGCTGCACTTCTGTTCTACAGCAGTGTTTCCCAAACCTGTTCCTGGAGGCACACCAACAGTGCACATTTGGATGAGTCTTATCTGACCCATCCATTTCATTCCGTGGAGTCTCAATTAATGAGCTGATGAGTTGAATAAGGTGTGTTTGATTAGGAAGAGTTTGAAAACGTGTTCTGTTGGTGTCCCTCCAGGAACTGGGTGGGGAAACTATTCTACAGCACCACAGCAAAGAAAAATGTTTTTGCTGACTGGGAAAATGTCTTTCTATTGTGTTGTCTTCACTGACTGCAGGCAAAAACAAACATACAGTCCAACGAGTGTAGTCATATTTAAGAACACTTCTTTTAAAGAATCGGTCAGAAAGTTTGCATCTAATGAACTGAATCTGCGGAAACCATCAGAGCAGTAAACATCCGACTCACTCACTAATTGGATATTTATATAATATTTAGTTAATATTTATACAATACCGTTCAAAAGTTTGGAGTTTAATGTTTTTTCTCTTATGCTCACCAAGACTGCATTTATTTGTTCAAAAATACAGTAAAACAAATTAAAATTGTGAACAATTATTTTCATTTTAAATAACTGTTTTGTACTTGAATATATTTTAAACTGTAATATATTCCTGTGATGCAAACCTGAATTTTCAGCATCATTACTCCAGTCTTCAGTGTCACATGATCCTTCAGAAATCATTCTAATATGGTATTTTGGTGCTCAAGAAACATTTCTTATTATTATCAATGATTAAAACAGTTTTGCTGCTTAATATTTCTGTGGAAACCATGATAAATATTTTTACATGAAAAGTTAAAAAGAACAGCAATTTTTAAATAGATTATTTTTAAAAAATGTGGCTACTATTACTTAATCCTTCATTGCTGAATATAATTATTAATGTATCTTATTAAAATCTTACAGACCCAAAACTAAAATTATAATTAGTAGATAAATACAATTATATGTATAATTTTAAGATACACATTTCTCAAAAGTGTTTTGAAATAACAACTGGTATTTTAATTTAAAAAAAAATTATATGTTTTGTTTTCTAAGTAGTTAGGACCTTATACATAATAATAAGTCAAACCAAACTATCATCATCATCATATTTGTTCGATGGTTCAGTTCAGATGGATCAGTTCCTTAGGAAAGAATGATCCTTCTATTTTCAGGATAATCTACCTTCTGTGTTTTCAAAAATTCAGAATGCAGTTCTTACAGTTGTTTTGATTAGGTGGAGCCCGGGTGCATTTAAAAATGTAGGCTTACGCATGGCTTCCCTCAGGGTTAGAAAGTCAGGGCAGGGGGAGATTTAGAGCCCAAACTAGGTCTCCATTCTGTGGGTACGATTTTGCTGATGACCCCCTGGGAGTCTGGAGAGAGTCTACGGTAGCATTCTCACCACAGACTCCTGAGGACATACTGTTTGCCTGAACATATTATGTGCAATCTGGCTCATTTTATTTACTTTATTAAAAATAATGTGTAGGCATGTGTCTGCAGTGGAGGCAGTTGATGTAAATCTCTAACATAACTGTATGGAGTGTCACATTAATTTCATCCTTTTCACAGGCAGTCATTGTAATTCAGACAAGAAAAGCAGTTTCTTACTAAAACGCTTCTTTTGTTTTAATGGAAATAATTGGAGTGATTTAGCTGTATGTTTAAAATAAATTAAAATCATCGGGAGAGACAGAAATAGAGATGTGTCTCAGGATTAGACGCCAATAAGTAAAGAGCAGTCAGTTGCCACATGGTCCTGCCAATTGAATTTCTGATTGCACCAATCAAGCCTTGAATCATTTTTATTCTTTATAGCTTTTGCCCCTGTTTAAGCTTCTCTCTGTTCCCAGAACAACAAAAACTAAACAAAATCTCAGCTTTAAATATTCTGGCTGTGCTCAAGGCCACTGGTTGCAACCCGGTTTACTCTCAACACATGATCAATTGTGGCCTTAACCTACTATTATCATTTAAATGAGATATTGATCTTTCATTGACAGTCATTTTAAGACAAATGGGGTAAAAAAAGAGCTGATTGTCAGTGTCGGGTGAGGGTACATGTCCAGCAAACAAACATTGTTTCTTGCTGTATATATGGGCAAATGCATGTGTCCTTGGAAGACTGCAGCTTTCCCCTTTACAGTATGCATTTATTGCTTTATCGGTCTCTGCTCCTTTATATTCTGCTTTCCAATGCATATTTATCTCTACTTATGTGATTCAGTATGAAATTAAGTCTCTCTCCCTATGGGGGTTCTTATACTGTTGCAGCAAATGTATATACAGTGTGAAATGTGTTATTGTTGTTTTTTTTTTTGTTGAGGTCTGCAGTTTTGTGCATGAAGTGACAGAATGCCTCATGAATAGTGACAACTGTACTTCAAATCTGAATATAGATTATATATTTAAATGTTTTTCTCTCTCTCTCTGCTTTCAGTGTGATCCTGGAGACGCCACAAAGCTGCTGTATGACCTGCTGTACACGGAGCCCATAAAAATCGTTTTGATGCCTGGCTGCAGCTCTGTGTCCACACTGGTGGCCGAGGCTGCTCGCATGTGGAACCTTATAGTGGTGGGTTCACTTTGAATGTTTAGAGATAAGCTGTCATTGAAAGAATGTTGAGGAAAAACAATGTTCTTCCGCAGCAAACATTGGAATTTTTGACAAGATGAATGAGTAATATGGGCATTCCCGTAATAATTTGTTTACATGTAGGTTCTGTAGAAATGGGGTGGTTCAGCCTAGTTGTTAAATATCAGGGAACCAAAAACTTACAAGTTTAAACCCCGAATACAGGTAGAGAAGGCTGTGAATTCACTTATTCTAATGGTTTGTTTGTCGAAAAGATGTATCGTCAGGGGTGTGTCCCTTGTGGCGACTGGCAGGGTATATTAATATCCTTGGCCATATTCCCTTTAAGGTATTCTTTGAATACCTGAGCTAAGCTGCGTGATGTAGCCAGAGTGTCTGGCCCTAGGGAATAGAGTCACGACGACTGCTGGTACGTACTGTTAGGAAGGAAAACTGAGACTCCGGATCAGTTCCTCTGAAGTCACTGACTTATGTCAGCCATACAACACTCATTCCTTCAGCATGGCTGAGTGGGCATTTGTTCCCTATTAGCGTCCTAGGATGCAGTGTGGCTTCCAATTCGAAAGGAAACGTTTCGGGTTACGAATGTAACCATGGTTCCCTGAGAAGGGGAACGAGACACTGCGTCTCATTGCCATGCTTCAGGTGTGCCTGCCCAGGTCTGCTTGAGGCAAGAATTATATGACATGTACTACAGGCACCCTATTTATACTCTGCTCCCACCTGTTGTGACGTCATAGGCTGTCGCTGGCCAATGTTATAGCTATGTTTTATAGTTGTGTTTTTTAAACACATGCTTTAGAGACCGGTCATGCAGGAGGCATTCCCCAGTCTCGTTCCCCTTCTCAGGTAACCCGAGATTTGTAAACCGAGACGCTTTTTTATGAAAGAAATAATAGGCTACTTTTATTCAGCAAAGATGCATTAATTGAATAAAAGGGGCAGTAAAGACATTTATAATGTTACAAAATAATTATATTTGAAATAAATGCTATTTTTTTTAAACTATATTTATCAAAACATCCTGAAAAGAATCTCAATTTACACCAAAATATTAAGCAGCACAACTATTTTCAGCATTGATAATGATGATAAGAAATGTTTCTTGGGCAGTAAATTAGCTTTTTAGAATGATTTCTGAAGAATCATTTAACTCTGGAGTAATGATGCTGGAAATTCAGCTTTGCCATCACAGGAATAAATTACATTTAAAATTTACCATAGAATTCTAATAGTTGTTTTAAATTGTAATAATCTTTAACAATATAACAGTTTTTATTGTATTTTTTTATCAAATAAATTTAGCCTGGGTGAACATAAGAGACTTCTTTAAAAAATATATATATATTTTTTTACTGATTGGTTGCCAATCGATTACGGATTTCAATCAAATTAACTGAATGATATTCAAATTAATTTGTTGAATTAATTGCATAGGCTACATCAATATTTGCTTAGAAGACATTCAAAGACATTACATAATTGTGGAAGATGAAAGAAGTAAATGTATGGTTTGTTTAATTTCATATTCCTGAACATAAGCCAATCACTGACTTACAGTCCACAGCAATTCATTTAGTTACGTTTGTCAGTCTCTCTGAGGCCGATCAGACAGGATGTGTACAAATTGAATGTACTATTCAGGAGGCAGGAATAATTGCATTAAAGTGGGGGAATATACCTCTAGTCTCTGCATTTGGCATTGATGGCTTCAGTATGACTCTGTGCATCACAAAGCAAACTCTCCAGCAGGTCTGATCATTGAAAGTGTAATACCACAGTTAAGATGAGCTACCTAAATGCGTTCCCATTTCAGAACATGCAGCACTTTGTACAAATACCCGAAATCAGTGAAATGGCTTCCAGACAATTTGGATCAGATATTTATGTAATTTTATTTCGCTTTTGGCACGTCTTTGAAGTGCACTCCCAATGCCTCATCTTCTTTTTCTTTTTTTTTTCTTTTTGAAAATCAGTCTCTTTATTTTTCATGCTCTGCTCTATTTTTATATCTGTTGAGAGCTTTTTCTCTTCACATATGAGTTTTGACCTATATATCCCCCCGCTGGCCTTGAAACCCTCCCTTTTTCCACCCCCTCAGCAGACCTGTCACTCAACGACATCTCGCTGCTTCTGGGAATGACATTGAGTTATTAGCAAAATAGCTAAAAAACTCGCTGCTGTCATCGATTTTTGACTGATGTCGGTGCTGCACTTAAAACAGGAAATGTTTTATTTTGCATTTAATTTTTTTATCACAGCTTTTCACGCCTGTCTCACACACTACAGTCCCCAATGTTAACTAAAGCTGTTCCGAGTGAACTGTGCAGGAGATAATTTAGCCCCTTGGGCACTGGTTTTCCTGCGGGTGATTTTATCGCACAGTTTTATTAACTCGCTTGTTTCTAATCTTCCTTCAAAAGTCTTAGTGTCTGTACAGTGTGTGTATATCTTTCTCTTAAGCATTTCTTATTTGCTTGCAGTTGTCCTATGGATCCAGTTCACCAGCCCTCTCCAACCGTCAGCGTTTCCCCACCTTCTTCCGCACGCACCCCTCAGCCACATTGCACAACCCCACCCGCGTGCAGCTCTTCCAGAAGTGGAAATGGACCAAGATCGCTACCATCCAGCAGACCACCGAGGTCTTCACCTCTGTGAGTGAGATGTTTAAAGGCAATAATTATTCAATGATAAGCTTGCAGACTATTGCACAACAGAGGCCAAACAGAAAAGATTTTCCATACTTTGATCAGTATTTAGGAGGAGGTGTCCTAAATACTCAGTCCTGTATCAGCTGCTACAAGTGATGATTGTTGCTTGTTTATTGTATGTTGTCCTAAGTAGCCCCACCCACTGTGAAATCCTATTGGTCCATAATCCTGCTCTGCACAGTAATACATCAAAGTCTTATTAAAGCATTAAATGATATTCAAAACCAAGTTAACTTATATAATGTGACCAATTTTAATTGTAAAAGTGTATTTCCAAGTGGACCAGAATATTTATTGAGGACAAAAAGTGTAGGGCAGGACTTGATTTCATCCATTCGGAATTCATGTCAGGTGGGCATTTCATACCAGAGTTTGAAGTCAATAGTGTGGCACTCTTTGGTCAAAACATCAGCAGTCTTATTGACATCAGCAAAAAAGGAAAGTTGTTTCAGAGCTTAAATTATGAAAACATTCTTTGAAAATGGCGTGTATCTACAGAGACCCTACAGGTCTAAGGGACCCGTATGGTAATGGATAAAATTCTGAGATGGAAAGAAAAATTATATTTAAATGCATTAAAATTCTCTTACAAAATATTTGCACTGGCAAAACTATTGTGTTCCCCCAAGAAACAATGCATTAATTAATTGAGTTTATTCACACAAGTACAGAAATGTAGCACATACGGGCTCCGTATGTAACGATTCACACTGTTTCTCATTAACAAAATCAATTTGCATCGATCATGAAATATGACTAAATATCCCATCTCATTTAGATGACCTCAGCTGAAATAAAATGCTTTCATTGCATGAAAACTTGACTGCATTATTTTATAATTCTATTTTATACATTTTACTTGTATTATTGTTCAGTTGGTGACTTTTTGTGCAGAAAACATTTAAGTTTAAAATAATTTAGTCATCTATATTGCTTCTCTTATTTATTATCATGTTTCCTTGAACTTTTGGTGCACCGAACAGTCGGAAGTAGATTGACTTATTTTTCCTTACTAAGATGCTTTAAGATAATTTTTTTAAGAATCCTATACATGCATATTAAAAATACTAAATTAAATGTTTGTTAATGAAATCTAATCATTTTATGATTGATTCAAATTATATTTAAATACAATTAAGTCAAATTAAACAAATCAGTATTGAATCTAATCGAATAATTCTGAATAAACAAAAAATGCTTTTTGAATAAAATTAAAACCCACTTCACATTGAAACTGCCTTATTTTGAAGCAATGTGATTGAATTAATTGCGCACAATGAGATCAAGGAACATCCTTTTAAAAGAAAGTAAAAAGGGTCTATTTTGATCTATGCTGTCATCTTGGCTAGATTGTATCAAATCATACACAGTGTTTTTCTTCTAGTGTGGACAGAAAACCTTGTCCTTGTCCCTGGAACTTGTAAAACAATATGCAGCGAATGCCTGACGCCTGGTTTCTGAGTTGTGCAACTCAGACAGGGTGTGTTTATGTAATTGAGAGTTTCAGAAGCACATTGTTTACTTCAGGGTATAGCATGTATTTTTGTATGCTATGTAGGTAAAGTGTACTTGTGTGCTGTATAAGATAACATCTGGGATTGTGGGCTGTAGCTGATGTAGGCATGGCTCTATTCCTTTGTTTCCTCCTGCACTCTGCAGCCTGAGGTTATACAGACTGTATTAAAATTTACACGCTTGTTTTATTGGTACACACAGGACAGTAAACAAGTCCCAACAAAAGAAATTAAATCTGCCAGTCTCTTTCTAATTTTCTTTTTTCCCTCGTTTCCTTTCTCCATTCCTGTCTTATCTCTGCCTTTCTACCTTTCTGCCTTTCTATAATATTCTCTCCCGTCTCTTGCTTTTTCTACCCGACATCACCTCCCTCACTCATCTGCGTATGTTTTTCTTGTCTCCATGCTCTTCACTTTCCCTCCCTCTCTTTCTCAATTCTCCTTTAATTTCTCTCTCTCCCAGACTCTGGATGATCTAGAGCAGAGGGTGAAGGAGGCAGGCATTGAGATCAGTGTGAGGCAAAGTTTCCTCACGGATCCTGCTGTGGCCGTCAAGAACCTCAAGGTGCTTTCACTTTCACTCATTTCAT
Organism: Siphateles boraxobius; assembly: GCF_051911475.1. NCBI lineage: Eukaryota > Metazoa > Chordata > Actinopteri > Cypriniformes > Leuciscidae > Siphateles > Siphateles boraxobius. The sequence continues at coordinate 12,703,039 of NW_027508975.1, forward strand.
TTATGGCCTCGCTGCCATGTTAAAGTACAGGTGTTCCAGTCAGTGCCATGGTAGAGCAATCAGATCAGCACCCTCATCAACAGCATCCTATGATTATCAGATGCAAAACAGATGCGAAACACACATAGACTCAAAATCTTTAAGGGCGAATCTCACTAAAACACCAGGTCACATCTCAACCCAAAATCAGATGGAAAAAATACGAGAAATGATATTGACGCTGCCGCATTACCTTTAATTAATTCCATGACAGTTAGCTATATTTACCCCCCCCCCCCCCAACCCCCAACCCTCATCTACCGTATTGCTTCTAGATGCTTAATTTTTGCACCTTTTTTTTGTAATTTCCATACATTTTTTAGTATTACATTTTAGTAAGAAATACTAAATAATAAACATAATACAATGAATAAGAAACATATTTATTGTGCTTTTCCAATATTGACAAAATGTATTTCCCCAATAAATATTAAAAAATAAACCCCACCTTCTCAAAAGATTGTAAACTTATATTTTTATATTTTAAGTTCAATTTAAGTAATAAATAAGTAAACAAACAAAAAATTAACAAAAATCTAGCATCCTTGTTAAGAATTACCAAATATATTGTCATATAGTGATTTTTAAATTTTTTTTATTTAAATCTACACAGCAAATACTACTATAACAATTTTGTTTTACATTACCTTATTATTGTTTTGTACAATGGTAATGGGAATTTGGGGGAAAATATGTATTGTTATATAAATAATATCACAATAACAAAATGTAATTGCCCTAAAGATAGACTTGATTTTCTTTAAGCAAATTTTTTTCTTTTTTCATAAACACTTCCAGATATAAACACAGGAACATGCACCTTTAATGTGATTGGCTAGCTCTGGGACTGTCACGCCAAAGGACATCATTTGAGTCCGGGAGAAAAATACAACAGTGTTTGAATCTAATCTTATTCTTGAGGAGAATCATTTTAATTGGAACATGGGTCAGATGATCTGTCCCCCCCCCAGCCCTACCGCTTCCCCATCCTGCTCTCTCCAGTGACGGCTGGGCCCCTGGCTGCCTGTTTAGCAAAGGCCTGCCATGTGTGCCGCCCTAGTTTTGGTGCACAAGATTAATGGAGTACCACCAGAGGAACCATGGTAACCTGGAATAGCACAATGCTGAGAGGGGAAAGTAGCACGGATTGGACTGCTTGTCCAAACCAAAATTACTGCAGTGTTATACACAGTAGCACTCTCAAAGACTTAGGGGACCCCACTCTCATGCTAATTCAGTGACTTTTGCAAATTTGTCGCATTCATTTCTTTGTTCTAATCATCAATTCTTGCTCTGCTCCTACAGCGGCAAGATGCGCGCATTATTGTGGGACTGTTTTACGAAACGGAAGCCAGGAAAGTTTTTTGTGAGGTCGGTAATCAGCCATCTAGCTGATCATGATAAATCTATGTCAATGTCAAAGGGGAAACACGGAGTTTCTGTTAATTTTTCATTCTTTTCATCCTAACCCCACCTTTTTCACACAACCCACCTGCAGGTCTATAAGGAGAAACTGTATGGGAAAAAGTATGTGTGGTTTCTGATTGGCTGGTACGCTGACAACTGGTTCAAGATCAAAGACCCATCCATCAACTGCACTGTGGAACAGATGACAGAAGCTGTGGAGGGTCATGTGACCACTGAGATAGTCATGCTCAATCCAGAGACGGTGCGAGGGGCCTCTAACCTGGTAAGTGGGCCTGAATAATGTTTTATTTCCTGACTCTCATTGATCCTAAATATAAGAATTGCTTAGTTTGTGTCCTGTGGCTAGGCCCAGACCTTGGCACATTTGTGCTGTGGGCTTGAATGGTATCTCAAATCATGAAGCATTACTTTTATGAAGCAATCAGACTTAAAGGGCCCTATTTTAACAATCTAAGCGCATGGTCTACAGTATATCTCACGGCGCAAGTGCACTTAGGGCGTGTCCGAATCCCCTTTTGCTAGTTTACGACGGGAAAAAAGGTTGGCGTGCCCGGCGCATGGTCTAAAAGGGTTGTTCTATTCTTTATAATAGTAATGGGTGTGTTTCGGGTGTAATAAACCAATCAGAGTCTCATCTCCCTTTCACTTTAAAAGCCAGTTGCGCTCGCGCCATGGCAGATTCGCTATTTACATGGCGGAATTTGCAAGCAGAAAAAACAGAATGCTTCTCTAGCGAGGAAACGGATCTGCTCGTGCGCAAGGTTAAATCGCTCGAGCAGACCATCTACGGGACAAAGTGTACGCGCATTGTGGACCCGCCTATAGGCGCATATTACTAACACGCTCTTTAAATAACAAAACAATATTGCGCCATTGACTTTAGACTAGGTTTAAGTTGGTCAATGGCACAGTCTATTTCAGTTGCCTCAAAATAGAAATGCGCCTGAACACACCTCGTTTTCAGACGAGCACGCCCATGAGCGCCCACGCCACAGATAGGCGTAAATGCATTGCTATTTAAACAACGTGGCACAGGACGTGAAAATTATAACTGCGTCGGGCTGAAACTAGCAAAAAAAACTTGCATCACGGCTTGTGCTGCATTGCACCGAGTGTATGATAGGGCCCAAAATTTTCACTTGTTGGATGATAAAATGGGGGGGGGGGGGCATAAGCATAAGCTTATAAGTGATAGCATATGCTAATAACCACAAAAGGGTTCAGCAACTTGAATTTTTATTAGTAAAATCTTTATTAGTGTAGAATACATTTTCTGTAGATCTTATTTGGCATCAATGAATTATGTTCTGACTGTATCTCTTGGCCATCAGCCATCCTGCTCTTTAAATGTCCTCATCGACCATTGAAAAATCCATAAAAATCAACCAACTGTGTCCTGTGTGTTCCCATATGCTGCACTGTTTACAATGACATCATCCTCAGATTAATGTGGCATAGACAAGCTTCATTCTGTTTAAATAACCACGTTAGATAACGTTTTCCCACTGGGAATAGCACATAACCTACCGTTATAACTTTAGCTATTCTCAGATCTGTAAATCCGAAGAGTCCCGTAGGGGTCAGAGCATTCAGGTCCAACTGTTGTACCCCTGGGAGCGCTGGATGGACAGGTGTGAGCTCCAGGAGGGTGCTGTCTGGAGCCCACCCAACTCCGGTGCTCTGTGCTGGGAATTGGCTCGCATGCATATGTCCCTGCTGTTTTCCTGGATCCGGTGCAATCTGGGCACGTATCCAGACACCTATGCTTCAAATCTGACGTAAAAAGACAGTCATGTTGGACAGGACAATTTGTGATAAAATGCCCATGCTAGATTGCCTTAACATCATCATACTTTGTTCCACTCATCCTTGCTTTACTGTCCCTCACTTTGAGGCTGTAATTTCAAGAAAGCTGAATCTTTACGCCGTAGTTTCTATCCATACACACACACTGTTCTCCACTGGCCATTTGCATCAAGCAATCACCAGATGCCCATCTGCAGCTTGGCCCATTTCCTAAAATGCACCTGTTTGAAGCAAGGAAGGTGCCTCAGCTGTTTCTATAAGGTGTGAAAAATGTCAAGGAAATCGTTTTCTGTATGCCGCCATGATAAGAGCGCGCCAACTCTATTTCTTTTCCCAGTAGCCCCTTAATGACATGGAACATCTTCAGAGTGTGTGTGAAAGTGGGAATTTATTTTTGGCGCCTCAGGTCGTGGTGTGTGTGAATGAAGATTTCACACCCAGGAGAAAAGTACCTCCGTCTATATGATGCACTCCCATGGTGATGAACTGTACTTTCACTTTCCTTGACCTCTCTCTCGCGCTTTCTCGCTGAAGGAAGCCTGGTGCTTTTTTCAATTCAGTGCTTTTATAGTGACAATGATGTCAAATCCATCAAGCATAAGCCCTAGTTAGTGCACTACATTTGTGCCATTTTTGTACGCATCCATATGCATGCCACATGATACCGTATGTCCGCTCTTTTGATCCAGACCTCACAGGAGTTCCTAGCGCAGCTGATGTCCAAGCTGGGTGGGAAGAATCCAGAGGAAACTGGAGGGTTTCAGGAAGCTCCTCTGGCGTATGATGCAGTATGGGCCCTGGCTCTGGCGCTCAATAAGACAGTAGGTCCCTTGAAGGCAAAAGGCCGCAGATTGGAAGACTTTAATTACAATAACAAGGACATCACGGCAGAGATCTACAGAGCCCTCAACACTAGCTCCTTCGAGGGGGTTTCGGTGAGTGACAGCACTGGCTAAATAATAATTGGATATGAAGTCATGATATCAAAGGTTCAGTAGTCAGTAGCAGTTACATTTAATGATACGCAATTGTCATTTGCAATTGTGATACCACAGCAAAAACCAAAATACTAACCAGTGTTGTTATTGTTAATAAAAAAATAACTACTAGTAATAATAAATTAAAATAAAGCAGACATAAAATAAAATATAAATATTAGATGAAGACCTTAAGCTTAAAACAAGTACTCAAACTTAACCCTATAAATACTGTATCACATTTGATATGCCCATTTCTGTGGCCTCTAAATTATCAACATGATTAAAACTGTTGAACACAATCTACTACATGAATTGTGATCTTATGACTTTTTTAGCAAGTAATAGGCCTTTTAGTATTATTCTTAGGTCGTTGTAGACATGTCTTTTTGCTGTGAAATCTTTATCGATTTTTATAAAATAACCGTAGGAATATTATATAAAACATTATACTACATGCTTCTGAAGAAAGTACAATTCTCAATCATCATTGTATTGCATAAAATAATATATATAAATATAATAAAACTACATTCTGATATTACATATCATTGGGAGATATAGAGTGACAACTGATGTTTGTATGATTTTATGTAAGTAGTATTCTATACTTGTTATAGAGATCTCACTGATTTACATTACAATCTTTCATCCTAATTTTTGGTCAAACTGTATAAATGCAGTACCAAAATTGCACCAAATTGCTTTTTTGCACAGTTTGGGCCTTTTTTCCTCCTCAAATATAAGCTCCATATTCTCCGATATCATACTGTATGAGCCATAAAACCCTGGTATATCAAAGATGATGCTGAAAATACACAAAAAACACATGCAAACGTTTTTTCTTAGATTTTCTTTATATTTTGTCTAAAGGTTCAGTAAATGTTTAAAAAAAGATGACTATTATTTTATGACTTTTATTTCATATGTCAGGTTTTGCAGGGTTAAAGTAAAAATGAAATGAAAACTGAATTAATTTAATATATATAAAAAAATACCATAATAGCATATAAATAATACTAAAATAGCACTGATGCTAACAAACTTAATTTAAGAGAGAAGTATACACAGAGCTATACAATTTTTTCCGTTCTCTCTCAGGGTCATGTGGTGTTTGATGCCCAGGGCTCCAGAATGGCATGGACCCTCATTGAGCAACTGCAAGGTGAGCAAAATAAAAGTGATTTTATGGTTTACTTTCCCTTGAAAACTGTAAGGTACAGATAATAAAGGGTAACTTAGAGTGAGTGTGGACAGCAGATGTAGTCCGTATGCATGGTTGCTTCTGCTCAATTCTGAAATGATGAACGACTCTGTGATCAGTGTTCTCGCTCCATTTGGAGAGTAGCACAGGTGCCAGGTAAAACACTGTTTTTCCTGGGTTCGGACACTCCAGAGCTGTAATTATTTTGCCAAAGCCAGAGAACCGAAGCTTGGGGTTTTTGTTGGTGTTTTTTTAGCTCACTATCTTTTTTTAAATAATTTTTTATTATTATTAAAGAGACAAAAATGACATGTGCATGAAAACTTAATAAAATTCACTGAATATTTCAGTAGACATGGTGATTCAATTTGAAGTGATGTGATGTGAATGGCAAACCAATACTCAAAATTTGTCCTCTGTATTTGACCCATCCAAGTTAGTAGTGAACACACACACTGAAAACTGTGACACACACACGGAGCAGTGGGCAGCCATTTTGCTGTGGTGCCCAGGGAGCAATTGAGTAAGCCCCTCCCCTCGAGCGCAGATGAGCCAATGGCAGTTGAGTATCAGTTGCACAGGGACCGGAACTCGGACATCTTTAGGTTCCAGTGCCATAGAGAAACATTGGAAGATCCAATGCTTTTATCGTTTTGATGGTGTTTATGCTACAAAAATGGTAAACGATGTGCCTGGGGTACTTGTAACACTGATTCCCTATATTCCGAGAAGATGGGCACGTGTTCACCAGCGCGTTTCAAAAGATAATATTTGCGTGAACGGACCAATTATCTGCGACTGAAGCCCGGTTAATTTATCACTGATGCAGTGCCCTGGTTCCCTAAGGATTCAACCCCAATCCCAATAAAGACGAAAACGTTCATTTTCTGGTTGTCATACTCTCATTAAGTTACAATTAAAGTCCATGCTAATGTACAAACATAAATAGCTAACTTTAACTGTACAGTGTAGGTCAAAAACACATAAATGAAGGTCTACAATTCAGTGCCTCTCCATATTAAACTAGTTAAATGTAAATTAATATACCGTAATCTCACCCTGCGGTACATGAACAGTGTTGATCCTGGATGTTGTTCATCTGCAATCGTGACGACCGTAACATGAGGCTTCTCCCGCTTGCATTGTGATCTGTAAACCCTTGCTTCCAAATTAATTTTGTTACCCACCATATTTATTTTAAAATCTTTTATATATCCCTCCATTGCATATAAGTCCAACATGAATGCTCCTCGACGAAAGGTGGTCTTTCTGTGTCCAAAATTGATCAAAAACATCTTGGGACAAGGTTTTCACACTGACAGCTGTCATTGTAAGACAGTTAGTAACTCCGTTTGTTTGTCCGAGTTGGCAATAGTAACTAAGGGGGGCGGGGCTTAGCGATAGGTCAATTGGGGGTTAGGTGCCTTGCTCAAGGGCACCTGAGTCATTTCCTGCTAGTATTGAAACTCGAATGTGCGACTCTCCAACCATTAGGCCGCTACTGCCCTTTTTGGGATTAAGGTTTTTTTTTTTTTTACATATTTGGATATTTATTCTTAATGGTGCACTTAGGCCGTTTCTCAATATGTGTTCTTGTCTGTACTTGTGGACTTGTGAAACGTCATCAGTCGCTGCCCAAGTACTGTTCCAATTCAAAGTTCACATCTAGCCAAGTCCAGTTCAAATCCCCGGATGGGTTCTTGATCCGCCCCTTTTACCGAGGATGCATCGAGAGGTGACTTGTGCGGACTTGAGACAGCCAGGTATCCCAGAATGCTTCTCGCACCAACCAGCAAGCGTCAATAGCAGAGAAAACCCACGTAATATAAAAATACTACTGTTATTGTGTCACGAAATGTAATTTCAATAGTGTTTCAGTTGAGAATGTAGTTGTTTAAAGCTCAAATCTGTGGTTTAGTTATAAAGATAGCGCCTATTTGAAAAATGTATCTGACGTTTTCGGAGTTGTGAGATCCAGGGGATCACCGGGAGTTCAGCGCTCATTAACCCCGACTGGAACAGCTTTTCCTCGGCTAGTCCTGATGTTTGCCGCTGGCTCTGATGTCTTGAGTCTAGTGGTTAAACATGAGATATAAATTGTCTTGTGTATAAGTCGATCTTTGGTCTCATTAATCTATAGTTTGTTCCATGGCAAATCGTTTTGGCTGAGGGTAAAGTGAAGTTTCATAACTTTATATATTTAGGCTATTTAACTTTGTAGCCTATTAGAGAGCTGACTTATGTTTGACTGAATTGTTTGCTTTATTTCTCATTGTATAGCTTCTTATACCTATTAGGCTACTTATACTTTTAAACTGGATATTATTGATTATTAAAACTTTTTTATATATATTATTTTACTATACATTCTCTTCACTGTATGTACATGTATAGTAAAATAAAATGACACAACCCTGTATCTGTTTGTTAAATGTCAGTTTTAATGATCAAAAATGTTTCATATTTTTAAGATGAAAACAAAAAGAAGCGGGGTTGTGTTTTACATTTCGTGTTGTTATAAATATATGCAGTGAAGATAATCAATGTGCGTTGCCTGAACCACATTTGTGTCCATTAATATGTTTAAGATTTTTTTGAATGAAAAGAGGCAGAGTGGTGTTTTATTACACATTTCGTTTTATTATTGATGAAAAGAGGCAGAGTTGTATTTTGTACCGTATTTGGTTTTATTGTTGCCTAAAATATACATAAAGAGATAACCGGAGTAGCCAGAGCATGCTGAGTGACGCGATCAAGAACGCAGCTGTTATATTTGCAGAATAACCAGACTCGCATCCTCTCGTCCTCAGGAGTTCGTTCTCCTGAGTCGAACTTGGCAAGTCGGAACTACCAAGGACGCAAGTCCGAAGTTTGCGTACTTGGTATTGAGAAACGGCCTTAGGAATTTTTTTTTTTTTTTTTTTTTACTTTTTACTTGCTGATACAACATTGGCTTTATACAGACACCAGATGTAGTGTCATGCAAAAGTGAAAAGTTTCAGTTTCCGATGCCATTATGGGTGTAATTGTCACCCATGATTTGGCCTTTGAAAGTGTTCAATGATGCTGTGAATATAGTAAGTACAGTTTTGGTTGTAAAATATGTTACAAATGATAGACTCATATGAGATGAAGAATTATGCAATCATGAAAGTGACCTAGAAAAGTTTTAAACAGTGGTGCCATGTTAAGATCAACAGCTGATAAAAACAGTTGTGGTCAGAATTAATGGCAAATATTGGCACTCTTTTATTAAATACTTTTTGCAATCTCCTTTTGTCAAGATAACAGACCTGAGTTTTCTCCTATAATGCCTGAAGAGATTGGAGAACACCTGACAAGAGATCAGAGACCATTTCTCCATACAGAATCTCTCCAGATTCTGCAGATTCCCAGATCCATGTTGGTGCTTCTCCTCTTTAGTTCAACCCACTCATTTCCTATAGGGTTCAGCTAACGGAACTGGGACAGCCATGGCAGAAGCTTCATTTTGTGCTCATTGACACATTTTTGTGTTGCTTTTGAGTTTGTTTTGGATCATTTTCCTGATGGAAGATCCAACCACGGCCCATTATAAGATTTCTAGAAGCCGTTATATAAGCCCTGTTGATATTTGATAGAATCCCACAATGCCATGTATCTGAACAAGATGTCCAGGATCTCCAGCAGAAAAATAGGCCCACAACATTGAAGATCTAACGGTATATTAAATTGTACACATTGGGTACTTTTTATCCTTGTGTGCACTAGGCTTGCTACGGTAGTCGGTGTTACCGGTGTTACACGGTGTTCAGTCACAACACCGATTTCATCACTTGCCCACCGCGACACCACGGTGAAAAAACAACAATTTTTTTTTTTTAAAGCATTAAAATATTTAACGCAATTACCCAGTATCCGTTTTTTTCTGTCACCCGTTGACTAGCGTTGTATGATCATGCTCTTATTAATGTGAATGCTGCTGGCGAAGGGGGCAATCGAGACTGTCCCTCCAGCCGAGATGAGGTCCAGCGTCTACAGCCCCTACTTCATTGTCCCCAAGAAAACCGGTGGGTTACGGCCAATCCTGGACTTGCGCGTGCTGAACCGCTCCCTTCACAGGAAGCCGTTTAAGATCCTCACCGCCAAACGCGTTTTCGAACGCATACGGCCCCAAGATTGGTTTGCAGCGATCGACCTGAAGGACGGTATTTTCTCGGTATGGACATTGACTCGGTCGCCATGTCCGCGCAGCTTACGAGCGAGCGCGCGCAGTCACTGCTGACTTGCCTGAGACAATTCAAGGGCAGGAGTGCGGTTCCACTGAAACTCTTTCAGAGGCTCCTGGGGCATATGGCATCTGCAGCCGCGGTCACGCCGCTCGGATTGCTTCATATGAGACCGCTTCAGCTTTGGCTTCGTGACCGAGTCCCGAGCTCCGAGTACCAGTTACTCCGACCTGCCGTCAGTTCTTCACCCCTTGGTCGAACCTGAGTTTTCTCAGGGCAGGTGTCCCCCTGGAACGAGCTTCCCGGCATGTTGTTGTCTCAACAGATGCCTCCACCACGGGCTGGGGCGCCATGTGCAATGGACATGCTGCTGCGGGCTCCTGGACAGGACCCCAGCGGCTATGCCATGTCAATTGCCTCGGAGTTGTTGGCAGTACGCCTTGCCCTGCACCGCTTCCGGGCGCTGCTCAGGGGTCAACACGTACTAGTCCGATCAGACAATACCGCCACTGTAGCGTACATCAACCGTCAAGGTGGTCTACGCTCGCGCCGTATGTCACAACTTGCCCGCCACCTCCTCCTATGGAGTCAGGCATCTAAGGTCGCTTCGAGCCATTATCATTCCCGGAAGGCTGAACTGTGCAGCCAACGAGCTCTCACGGCTTCAGCCACTCCCTGGAGAATGGCGACTCCATCCTCAGTCGGTCCAGCTGATTTGGGACCAGTTCGGGGATGCACAGATAGATCTGTTTGCCTCCCACGACTCGACCCATTGCGCCCAGTTTTATTCCCTGACCGAGGGCACGCTCGGCACGGATGCTCTAGCGCACAGCTGGACCAGGGCCGCAAGTATGCGTTTCCCCCAGTGAGCCTTCTTGCGCAGACCTTGCGCAAGGTCAGGGAGGACGAGGAGCAGGTCATCCTGGTTGCCCCCTACTGGCCCAGCCGGACCTGGTTCGCCGAACTAGTACTCCTCGCGACAGCACCTCCCTGGCCGATCCCTCTGAGGAAGAACCTTCTTTCTCAGGGAAGGGGCACCCTATGGCACCCTCGTCCCGATCTCTGGAACCTTCACGTGTGGCTCCTCGACGGGACGAGGCAGGTTTGAGTTCCCTACCATCAGCGGTGGTAGCTACCATCACTTCCGCTAGGGCGTCGTCCACGAGACACGTCTATGCTTTGAAGTGGAACCTCTTCGTCAGCTGGTGCTCTTCTCACCGAGAAGACCCCCAGAGTTGCTCGATCAGCGTTGTGCTTTCCTTCCTTCAACAGGGGCTGGAGCGAAGGCTGTCTCCCTCCACCCTGAATGTCTATGTTGCTGCTATCGCCGCACACCATGACCTCATCGAAGGTAAGTCGGTGGGGAAGCACGACGTGGTCATCAGGTTCCTGAGAGGACCGAGGAGACTAAATCCGCCTCGCCCTCCTCTCGTTCCCTCTTGGGACCTCTCAGTGTCGAGCTTAAATTCCTGTCTATGAAGACAGCGCTCCTGGTTGCTCTGGCCTCCATCAAGAGGGTAGGGGACCTGCACGCATTCTCCGTTGACGAAGCGTGCCTGGAATTCGGGCCGGCTTACTCTCACGTGATCCTGAGACCCCGGCCTGGATATGTGCCCAAGGTTCCTACCACTCCCTTCCGGGACCAGGTGGTGAACCTGCAAGCGCTGCCCCCGGAGGAGGCAGACCCAGCCTTGGCACTGCTCTGTCCAGTACGCGCTCTCCACGCCTATGTAGACAGGACGCAGTGTTTCAGGACCTCAGACCAGCTCTTTGTCTGTTATGGTGGGAAGCTGAAGGGAAAGGCTCTCTCCAAGCAAAGGTTGTCTCACTGGATAGTGGACGCCATTGCTTTGGCATACCAGCAGCAAGGTCGACCGTGCCCCCTTGGTGTGACATCCGACGTAACTCAGAGTGACAACGAAAGGGAACGTTTACGGTTACGTATGTAACCCTCGTTGCCTGAGTAGGGAACGGAGACGTTACGTCTGCCTGCCACTTTCCGCTGTACCGCGGGGATCGCCTGAGCTCAGTCTTGGCTCCTCAGCGAAGAAACATATCTGCTTGCTGCGGCTTCCTCCTTTTATACCCACGAGGTGGGGCGGAGTTACGCCATGCAAATTCCGCAGACCCATGGCATTTCTTTGCCATTGGCTCGTTTTGTAATACTCGAAGTTGATAGGCTTTCTAAGCGAAACCCCATTCGTCGTCATCCGACGTAACGTCTCCGTTCCCTACTCAGGGAACGAGGGTTACATACGTAACCGTAGACGTTTCGTTTTCAAATTAGCGCCAATTCAGCGCACAAAAACAAAACAGTGTTGCTCCGCACGACCGCACCAATATGCATGCCCGTGCAAACGCGCGCATTTTACGCATATCGCGCGCATATCCTCACCGTCACATCCCTGGTGTGCACCAAACCCATCTAGCGTGTTTGCTGCCAAAAATCTCTTTTTTTTTGTTTCATCTGACAACATTTGGGGATGTAGGGGCTGTTTTATTTTTGTTTATTTATTTTTTGGTAGGCTTCTGACCCCAAGACTCTACTAATCTCTGCAATTCTCCATCTGTGATCCTTGGAGAGTCTTTGGCCACTCAAACACACACGTCCTCTTCCTGGCAGATTCGTAACATCTTTAGTTGATTGGAACTTCTTAATTATTGCCCTGATGATCAAAATGGGGATTTTCAATTCTTTATCTCTTTTCTTACAGTCACGTTCTATTTTGTGTTGCTCAAGAATCTTTTGATGTACATCAGAACTATATATTTTTTGGTTTTACTCATTGTGATGGATGATTAAGGGAATTTGGCCGTTGTGTTTCCTCATATTTAAACTCCTGTGAAACAAGAAGTCATAGCTAGACAATTTCATGTTCCTAGTCACCCTGGTGTGCTATAAAAAGGTAAATATTAATGGGAATATACTTCAGAGATATTTTATTCGTAAAAAATTTTCTGGGTGCCAATAATTGTGGCCAACATGTTTTGGAGGAAAAAATTATTTTCATAATGTGATTTCCCCCACACTTTCAATTATTTTACTTCAATGAAAGGTTAGATTTTTGCAAATTTTTTGAATGAAAGATCAAAAGGATAAACAATGCAGATTTATTTTAAAAAAAAATTCTAGGTCACTTTTATGATTGGATAATTCTTCATCTCATATGAGTCATTTGTCATCATTTGTAACATATTTTTCAAAAAAAGCCATGGATTTCTTTAGGTGTAAAACTTTTCAGAGAATAAATGCACACTTAGTTCACCCTGAACAAAAGTTAGGATTCAAAAAGAAGCAAGGTTTACTTATGGCAGAAGTCACTTGTTGTAGGTGTTTAAGGTGTATATGTGTCTTACATTAACAATGGTTGCTTTATATTCTATACAGAGCCTTTGATTGTGCTTTTTTGCTTGTACATTCTGTTTCAAGTCTCTCACCACTTAATATGAGATCTTGGATTTCGCTTTTCCAATCGATAGCCCAAAATGTTTTTGAGACTATTTTTGTGGTTTTGCTTGAGGGGGTTTGAGTCATTTTATTGCAAGATCTGTTTTGTACATGCCTATATTTCAGCTTTTGCATTTTTACAGATGGTCCCACGTGGTCTAGTCCTCTGGTACAATGTGGGATTCATGGTTTACCCTGTGATGCCAAGCTGACAGAAAGACAGAAAGATATTCTGCCTTCAAAAGCCAACCAGATGAAGGCATGTTAGTAGACAGGACGCAAAAATTGGATTCGGAAATGCATGGCTGGCATCTTACCTCTGTGTAGGCAGCATTTTTCACCATGCAATTTACCACTATCCTGTGTGTGCAGGTCTGATGGTACTGTTGAAAGAAGTAAATTAATTTAGTAAATTACATAAAGAAGTAAATTAATTTATATATGACAACATATGATTTTCTACTGAGACATAAGCACTGTAGTCATTGATGGACCATTATGGTGACTGTATGAAACCAGTTCCCTTAGGTGGTGCCCTAATACATAAAACTCTACCTGTGACTGACTGGTCACAAACATAGTTTCCTACGGACATTGACTATTTAAAGTCCAAGAGGTCACTGCATGACAGAGCACAGTCTGCACTGGGTTCAAACATCTCTCCATAAACCTCTGATATAGTGTTGTGTAGATATATAAATGTGGATGCCAGTGTAAAAAACTGATGGTATTAAAGGTTCACAGGAGCTCAGTGAACTCCATTATTGCTAAATAAAAAGAAGTTTGAAGCTACTACAACTCTTCATGAATATGGCAGTTTGGCCAGATTGGTCATTTGGCCTAGTCTGGCAAAGGTCAGGCAGGTTAACAAGAATCCAAGGCCTTAATCACAGATATTTAGAGCTTCTTTTAAGAGATCAGTGTTGTGGGATTGGAAGTCTAACAAGGCAAGCATTGTAAGAATGACGGGTCATTTCCAATTCTGTCTTTTGGAAAGAAATGTTTATATAACCAGCACCTGGGTTAAATCAAAGCCACATGTTCCATACAGCTGTATTTCCAGACTTAACTATTCCATTTGAACTTCACACACACAGGGGCATCTCTCCTTTTCATTTGCTTGTTAACCTCTTCGAGTGACAAGTGCATTGTGACTGCAACCTCTGCTATCTCACGTAGATTGGATCCTTTTCTCTCTCCTGTCGTTTGTTTTCGATCTTTTTATTGGCGTCATTTCAGTAGCTGTCTTTTTGATCAGTGCGCCTGTGTTCCCCTGTTCAATCTGTCACATCGCTTTGTGCCTCTGCCCAGATCCTACGTCAATCCCTCTTTTTTTGACATATAAAAAAATAGAACTAGACTTTGGTGTTTTCAGAGTGGTTGCCCCTCCAGAACTCCTAGGTGTTCTAGGATGCTTCTGTTGAAGTGCAACTGCTAAGGTGTAGCTGTGCAGTTGCTAGGGTGTTTTGTGTGGTTTCTAGGTTGTTACATCCTGGACCAAATCAAAAAATCTCACCAAAATGTGACTGAAGCTTGTCCATGAAAAAGGGGGTTGCAAGGGCGTTGTTGTGATGTTGCTAAATTGTTGCTAGGTTGTTGTTTACTGGTCCAAGTCAAAAGAGTCCACCAAAATAGTGAGTGATGCTTACCCATGCAAAAGTTACGTCCACAGTGCTAAGTTACTGTATGAAGTTGCTTGGGCATTGTTGTGCTGTTGCTAAGGCGTTGTTAGGACATTTCGAGGTTGTTATTTTCTGCCAAAATAATAATAAAAAAACCCCACCAAAATGTGAGTTGTTCTTACCCATCAAAAGCCACCTCCAAAATGTTAGGTTGATGTGGGTGGTGGTCAGGGCATTGTTATGCTGTTGCTAAGGTGTTGCAAGGTGCTAGATGATTTACTGTCCCAAATAAAAAAGCCCACCAAAATATGAATGATGCTTGCCCATGCATAAATTGGTGTTGCTAGGCAGTTGTTAAGACATTGCCAAGCCAATGTGAAAGCTACCTTCACAATGCTATGCTAATTTTGGTGTTGCCAGGTTGTTGTTCTGTTGTTGCCATAGTTTCCTAGATGTTCAAGTTATGCAATTGTAATAGTGAAGTTTGCCCTTACAAGCACCACTAAATGTTGTTTTGTTGGACCCACCATTAAAGAGGAGCTTGTTGCCTCAGGCTTATGGGGCAGTTGTGGCCTAATGATTAGAGACCCGGACTTGTAACCCGAAGGTCACGGCCCTGTGTGTGTGCTCGCTACTCATTACTCCTAATGTCTGTGCACTAACTTGGATGGGTTAAATGCAGAGGACAAATTCTGAGTATGGGTTGCCATACTTAGCCTTCACGTCACTTACCTTTGCTTTTATTAATGCTGAGAACGTTGAGTCCTTTAAAATTGGTTTCAAAATGAAACAGCTGGAAGATCTACAGGCAGAGACCAAAGCGAGCTAAGAGGATACTATAAACTGTGGAAATTAGTCTTTTAGGCATTCATTCTCACGGCTGTATCATAAAGCGCTTCCAGAGCCTTTCTTTCTTCCTCTGTCTTCTTTCCCTCTTTTTCAAGTCTCCCAGGGGGAAGCCCAAGCTGCCTGGAGTAATTACGCTTAATGATCACCTGATAATTATAATAGTTCTCACTTAAGCTAATTTCTCGTTATGTTTTGGAGATGAAGGCCCAGAGCTGCATAGCCCTGCACTGATCTCTGTTGCCTGCCAGTGTGCGTTTGAGCAGGAGAGGAAGGGCGTGCATGAAAGAAAATGGAGAAATGTAGCAAGAGGGAGAGAGCGTAATAGAAGATAAATTCCTCTGTCTTACGGTTCTCACTCAAGCACTGCTGATACGGTGGTATGCAATTACAGCGCTCTCTATAAAGCTGATTTTAGGGGAGAGTTACCCTGTTGTGCATTCTCATTTAAAGCTCAGCTGATACGCCTGCTGGAAAATAAGGATTGATGATAGATCTGGTTTCAGTCTGTTTGTCTAATCCAAGTGTTGTTTGGTCTCTAAAGGCCTGCCCAAAATCTGATTCAGCCTCACAGTATCGATTTACAGCAATGTGTAGTGACATTTCTCTTTCCTTTGTTCCTCCCTCTCAGACTTTCATTTGATCAGTTTTCTTCTCTTTTCCTTCATCTCTTAAAGCCAATGTGAAATCAAATTTTTCCCTGTTTACTTCTGTATTACATATTCCTGGTCTTTTTGCGAATGTTTCAATATATATTGCATTTTACACATCTGAATTGCTTCCTTTTTAGTTTTAGTTCACCAGTGTAGACTAGTTATTGTTAATCAACAGCTAAATAACTATTTTAAGCTATTGATGTAGTCAACCTAGCTTTTATAAAAATCTTCCCAATATAGTTAACGCAGTAATTTAATGCTGGGTCATTTTAATGTATTAAAGGTTACAGCAAACTACAGTCCAAACTAACGTGAATGTGATAGCTACAGTATTGTGGCCAAGGAAATAATATTTTAGCTCAGCTGTGAATTTACACTTTGAACTTAAAATAATTAAAGAGAAGCGATAAATAAAGATAATAAAGATTGTACTTTTGGGTCTTCATGCAACAACAAAAATTCAGCATGACCAATGTAGTCTGATTTGCAAACAAATTATTCATGACTTTAAAGAGTTCTTTGTCAACAGTGAAAAATATTCACAAAACAGACCTAAACAAATTAGTTATTATTTTGAATCGGACTCCACTGGTCAAAGAAGTTCTTGACACCTGACTCAAACACCGATCCAGAAGATTGACTCAAAATGAAGAGAACTGTAAAGCCATATTTACACTGACAGCAAGGTCATGATGAATGTTTAATTTTCATTTACTCACCCTCATGTCATTCCAAACCCATAAGACTTTTATTCATCTACAAATGAAGGTATTTTTAATATTCAATATTTTTGTTCATCCATTGAAAATCCACACAATACATTTTTTCAAGCTTCAAAAAATGTATAAATAAATATATAGAGCATGTAAAAGCAGCCATGTCACCCTGTGGCCCAGGACTGGTTACCCACTGAAGCTAAGCAGGGTTGAGTCTGGTTAGTACCTGGATGGGAGACCTCCTGAGAAAACCAGGTTGCTGCTGGAAGAGGTGTTAGTGAGGCCAGTAGGGGGCGCTCACCCTGTGGTCTGTGTGGGTCCCTAACGCCCCAGTATAATGACGGGGACATTATACTGTAAAACAGCACCGTCCTTCGGATGAGACGTTAAACCGAGGTCCTGACTCTCTGTGGTCATTAAAAATCCCAGGATGTCTTTTGAAAGAGTAGGGGTGTAATCCCGGCATCCTGGCCAAATTTGCCCAGTGGCCTCTGTCCATCATGGCCTACTAATCATCCCCACATACATATATATATATATATATATATATATATATATATATATATACTAATTGGCTTCATCATTCTGTCTCCTCTCCACCCGTAAGCTGGTGTGTGGTGGGCGTTCTGGCGCAATATGGCTGCCGTCGCATCATCCAGGAGGATGCTGTACATTTGTGGTGGTTGAGGCTCCTCACCCCCTTCTATGTAAAGCGCTTTGAGTGTCGAGAAAAGCGCTATAGAAATGTAATGAATTATTATTATTATTAAAAGTAATCCATATGAACCCAAGTCTTCTGCAGAGACATGATCACTTTTTATGATGAACAGATTTAATATAGTAAAAAGAAGCTCAAACATGCTTGTATAACTCAGGAACCAAACCTCATTGCACAAACTTCTTTTTACCATATTTCATGTGCTCTTTACACATGTGTTGATCAAAGTTTATATGTGAATAAAAGGCTAAAATAAATCTGTTCATGATTGTGTCTCTTCAGAAGACTGGGAATAAACCGCTCGAATTACATGGATTACAATTATTGAACTCTTGTGGTTGGATGATCAGAGGATATTAAAAATATATTTTTTGAGGTGTACTAACCAACAAGGAAAATGTTGTTCATATTTATGTGATGTTTTTCGAAAACTGAAATAAACCGTTTTCTTAAGTGCATGTTAACGGGGTCAACCTGCACTCCCACTGGTAGTCACCACTTCGAATCTCTGCTTATTTGCATAAAAATTCACAATGCATAAAATCAAGTCAATAAATCTCACTCTCCTTAAATATCCTGTTTCAAAAACATGTCACATTATAGAGGAAAAATGCTTTACGAATGCCATCTGATGTTGATTTTAAACTGTTTCTCAATTGCCCTCTCTCCCTTTCTTTTTGCAGGAGGAAGCTACAAAAAGATTGGATACTATGATATGACCAAAGGCAATCTCTCTTGGTATGGGAATGACAGGTGGATAGGTGAGTACACATTTGTCTCTCTCATCTCCCATAGATGCTCTTGTTTATCATTGTCTGAAGCACTCTTCTCTGTTTTAAACCTCCTTTCACAAAATCACTCACATTATTACTCTCACCATTCCTCTACATCTCTCCCAGTATCACAGCTGCTCATTCTAGGCCCCGCCCCCAAAACGACGAGAACCGCGGACGACAGACTGCTACAGGGCATTAATCAATCAGTCAGTCAAATTCTGTTTAGCATTCTGTCCGTGAGGGCAGCCGCGCTGCGGAAGCTCCACACGGCTCTACCAAAAAAAGACAAATGAATGCCATTAGAAAACCGCCAGGAGTTAATTCCAATCATAAATTGAGCAAGCGCACTGATAAAAATTGCGTGCAATTTAGAATGAGTGATGGTTTCATTTAATCTTTTTAATTTTATTTGATGACCAGTTCACGCTCAGTGTTGCTGACGGTGCACTGAGAAGATGCCAACTGACAGCTGAAAACAACACAAATCAGACGCAGCCCAGGCTGTTCCCCAGCTGCCTTCCAGCACATGCTAACCTTGACTGGACGAGTACAAATCGTCCAATCAGCACGGGCGACACCGTGTGCCTCAGCTGATTGTCTTTGCCTGTTATTTAAACCCTTGTGGGTTCCGAACAGAGATGTTGATTCTTGAGCTTTGTGATAGGAGCCTGGGTTTGTTGGTTTATAATATTGGGGGCATAATGCCACATCACCGTGCTCATTATGTGACCATTTCTATGCCTAGACATTTCCCTAGATGTGCTCTCTGTGGGCTTACTCGGTTGTGAACTTGCTTATTAGCTTATTAAAAACTCACTGAAGCAGTGAGCACCATGGCAACTGAAGCACGTAGACATTGCGAAATGCGCTAATTGCCATTTTCACAAGGCGTATCGGGGGCCTTGTGATGGAACCTGTTTTTCATATATTTACCCAGCTTGCAACTGGGAATAGTGCCCACAGCATTGTCGTACACCCCAGGTGGCTCGCACAGTCTGGCACCTTTAACTTCTGCATTAGTTGTCGATGATAGATCTCTTTAGAGGTCATTGCTTTAACAGCAACCCTTGACTGTGCCAGACTGGGAGATGCTGCGAGTCTGCCGGTGAGTTGAAAGGTCATCCTGCCCCTTTAATCGTGACAAGGCGAACAGGAATGCAAGATCATCGAAGTTAGAAAGGTTTGTTAAATGACGACAGATGACCCTTAAGGCGGTGCTGTACCATCTGGAAATGTACACACAATTGCCACCCAACTTTTAACCTTGCCGTCATGGTCAATGGCGCTCACGGACAGCGTATTCCAGGGAGACGGCAGCGATGTAGACCTAAAAATAATCAGTGCTGCGATGTGCTGAAATAAAGGCCTCTTGAAGGAGAGGATGACTTTGCTCCAGATTGGATGCCACGTGTTGACCGATCTCTTGCGATTTTCTCGCTCTCTGTCTACATCTCTCATCTGTACCCTCTGCAAAGTGAAGGTTGCATCCCTTCATCTCCCGGCTGAATGGGATTGGTTTGAATCTTTGTTCAATTGTTTCTTGCTGTTACCCATCCACTTTAGTGATCTCTCTCATTCTCTCTCGCTCTCCCTGGTCGCCCCTGACAACCGCTGCATCTGCGCCTTTTTCTCTCATCGCTGTAGCAACCATTATGGATTTGGTTGCCATGGCAACATACTGTCCCGATTCCACCATCAAGGACAGGGGGAGGTATTAAACAGCATGAGCTCTCTAGCCCTCAGAATACATACGTACTCGCACATTTACAACCATTTACATTCGTCACGTACGCACACACACACATTCATTGTTGACCTAAATTGCTTTAGAGACATCTTCAAAAATCTTAATTTTACCAACTTAATTCCTGGTCTTATTTTACAAGATTTATCAGTGCATGTAAAAAATTTTAATTTTTATAATCTTGCACCGCTTCTAATATGACTTCCCTTTTCACCAAGCCATTTTGTTTTTCAGCCTCAAACCATCTTTTGCAATCTAATCAATTACAGTTTCAGAGTTTTACCAGAAAAAATATTCTTTTTGGCTGTAAATCGGTTGCCAAACCCATTTCATGTACAATCGACACCCAACTGACTGGTGATATCTATGCATTGTGTTACCCAATCAAAACAATGAGCTGCCAGTAAATGCGTTCGCTCAGCTCCACAAGGCAGCTGCACACAGATCGCAAGTTAATTTTAACACCATAGCAACCACTTTCTATTTACACAAACCACTTAAACTCATGTGTCGTGCCATATCACATCTTGGGGTCTACAGTATCTCTTAAGATTGTTGCAGCATCAGTGGGGCTCCGCGCTGTTTCCCAGCATCCCAGAATCCATCAGTTGGCCATCTTCTGCCCCGAGCAGTCGTGTTCAGTAGGATCTCCCACTCTCCTTTAATCAATATCAGCGAGATCCACGAGGGAGATGGCCTTACGTGAACCTCTAATTAAGACTGACAACCGCTGTGCTTATCAGATGCTCTGGCCAGGGGTTCCGGTGGGGCCGCATGGGCAATATGAGTCCTGTCGAGCTTGAGGACCTGGGCTTCCTAAAAAACCATCAGATCTAGAGATAGATGTAACAAGCTATAATTGTCCCCAGCCAATTTGTCACTCGCAAAAGAATGTGACGCTATACCTCTTGTGTGCAGCCCACCCATTAAAGGAAGCTGACCACAAATGCACCATGTTGTCCTTTGTTGTTGCCAAATGGCCAGCCGATTACCCAGTGAAACAGTCTGTGATGGTATCGCTTCACAGAGACCAGAGGGGGAGAAGCTGTAGTCAAATGGCAGTGAGGTGAAATTCAATAGCTATCGCTCTCTCTGCGGACCTCAATTCAGTCAGTTTATCATGAGATAGAGAGAGAGAGAGAGCGAGAGACCAAGAGGGAGGCACTGTAAAGTGACTCAACTGGCTCAGAGAACAGTTCAGAGCTGCCTTCCTTTTCTGTCTCCTCTTCAATTGTGTCATTATTAAATATACATGATTATTACATTACTTTTTTAGTATTATTTATATACTTTTATTCACAGAAAAAAATGTTTTTGTTTTTTTTACTTTCAAACTATTTTCATTTAGAAATTGCTAGTAAGTTTAAAAAAATTACATTTTGAGGTCGGAATACTTAAATTTTCTATTAAAATCTACTCCAGTAATCTTTGTTTTATTTACAACTCGATAAATATTTTTTTAAGCATAGTATTAATTCATTTTAGTGCTGTCAAATCAATTAATCGCAATTAATCGGATCTAACATAAAAGTTTGTGTAATATATAATATGTGTTTGTGTTTGTGTTTGTGTGTGTGTATACATATACACACACATATATATATATATATATATATATATATATATATATATATATTTATATGCACACTCACACACACACTATTTACATGCAGGTCATTGTGCTCATGTGGGAAATGGAGGTTTGAGTCTGACCTGCATCGTGCTCTAATCCCCTCTCACTCATTCCCCAATAACTTCTTGTTCTTTCTCTACTGGATCTGTTTAATAAGGGCAAAAAACTCTTATTTAGAAAGACTAAATAGCAACAACCTCAATGGTTTTTTTTAAAATTTTATTCATGAAAGTTATTTTAGTATAATATAAAATAATAGTCTACTAAAAAGCCAAATTTTTCTCTCCAGGTTCTGGCCCACCTGCTGATCAGACTGTGGTGATTCAGAAGTTCAGATATTTGTCACAAAAACTCTTCATCTCAGTATCTGTTTTCGCTGGCTTGGGCATTTTAATGGGGATCGTTTGTCTCACCTTTAACATTTACAACAGCAATGTCAGGTATGTTTAGCTGTATGCACCTGCTTGCAGGCGTGTGTGTATTTATATTGCATAACCACGTTTGAGTTCAGTGCAGAGGACAGCATGCTACATGCATACAAGTATCATGGGTCCCATTCACACATTTATGCATTCTATGTGTGTAGAGACACGCCCGGGTTCAAACATTCTAATGCATTACGAATAGCAATAGCATTGCACAGATTTGGACTAATGTGTGTGTTGTGTGTTTCAGTCTTTTTATCTTATTGATATTGAAACTTTCAACTAGATTTTCTCAGCAGACAGCTTAAGCTAAAACCCTGAACACTTACAAATCTTGTCATTCACTTACAAATCTTGTCAAATGTGTGAGTGCGTCTATGAATCTGCATGTTTCTTTGTGTGATGATAAGACACAGGAGTTTAAGTCCTATCCACTGTGAGAGACTAACTAAATTAGCTGAATGCGAGTTCACTACACTAGCAAAAATTTACAAAAAGTCCATATTTGAAGTATCTTGGAACACCATATTATATAAAATATTAATTTAGAATATTAATATTAAATAAAAATATATTAATTTTAGAATATATATATATATCAGTGTCTTCTATGTATGGTATCTGTACCACACATAGAAAAAAAGGTTCTAAATAGAACTTAGAATAGAAATTCCCATCATGAGATAATTTTATGGATTTAGTTTTAATGAATTAATTGTTTTAATTCGTTATTTGTTTTGATTACATTTTATGAATTAAACAGCTCGTAAACATACTTAATCATTAATCACCTGTTAAACATGAAAACATTATGCAATCATTTAAGGCATTTCTCCTTATTATAGAACCTTTTTGGCATAAAGAGTTCTTTAAAATTGAGTAAAGAATCCTATGGTTCTATATAGAACCCAATTGAACCTTTTTTTCTTAGAGTGATGGCACTACCACACTACTTGTGTCTTTGGAAATATCTGTTCCATGTATGAAACCATTGTTACCTGTTGAACATACATGTCTTTGCAAACTTCTGCATTTTGCAGATTCAGCAATATGTATGTTCATATGTTGAAGGTACATTCAAAACTCCCAGCCTTACTTGAATAACATGACGGCAGTCGGCTGTATGATGGCTCTGGCTGCAGTTTTTCCTCTGGGAATTGATGGACTGCATGTACGGAACTCCCAGTTTCCTGTGGTCTGTCAGGTAAGCGCTCAGGCAAAATGTGTAATGCTGTTGTTATTGATGTTATTTGTAGTAGTAGTAATTGAGTTTTTAAAACCTCCTCAGACACTTTTCTTCAGAAGGGCTATAAGGAGACGTATCAATTTTTTTCTTTATTTATTTTTTTTCCCTGAGGCCCACTGATAATGTTAGCCAGGGTTTCTTGTATCAAAAAATATGAATTATTCAGTTTTTTCTCAACCATTTTTCACCCACTCTCAGACCCTTAAGTATTAAACAGACTTGTTTTACCTCCTTACTTTCAAACATCTATATATGCCCTCTTAGCTTACATTTATTTATAGGTCCCAGGCTTGCCGTCAGGTCCAATTTAGTTTGCACTACCCCTTCCTTTAGTAACAGCATCTTAGCAAAGCCTAAGATCAGAACGATTTGTTTTTGCAGCTTAATTTTAATAAATGCATTTTTGGACAGTGGAGGAAGTTTGAGATCTAAAAAGTTACAGTGTGTTTGCATTTGGGGATAACCGTTATATATATCAGCACAAAAACGGTTATCAGTTATTATAAATATTAGTTGTTTTTATTGGATATTTATTGTGCTTGCTCATTTCTGCTATTTTTACATTTAATTTACATTTGCAATCTTTTAACACTCATTTAAAGTTAATCATTAGAAACATTACTATTTTAATAACATTGTTTAATATAATATTTAGCAAACCTTAAAATGAATTGCCCATGTTGTACATTATAATGTTGTGATGCTTAAATTCATTAATTCGTTTAAATTGCCTTTCTTTTAATTTATTTTGATAAAATAGTATATCATTTTAATATCAGTAATTTATCGATTATTTATCTACCAAACATTAGAATAATGATAAGCTTATCGATACTGGCCAGATTTTTATATTGTTGCATCCTTATATCCATAATATACACTGTCTTTTAAAATTAAAAGCTGAAATATTGGCTAAATTGATTTTTTAAAATTAGTATTATTATTGTTGTTGTTTTCCTAGTTCCGTTTGTGGCTGCTTGGACTTGGCTTCAGTTTGGCCTATGGAAGTATGTTCACGAAGATCTGGTGGGTTCACACTGTGTTCACAAAAAAGGATGAGAAGAAAGACAAGAGAAAGGTGAGTACAGAACGAAGGTTCCCTATCAGTCAGTCACGTTCGACGTTAAGGTCAGTGACTGACAAATTGGGATCTTACCTTTGAGTGGTAACAGAACAAGCCAATGCACTACCGAGCGAGTGAGATTTGCATCGCAAGCCACTCCCCCGCTTCCGGGTTATAAGGCAGCGTGCGAATACTCACATTAAGTTTTTTTGCTTCGGAGCCGAGTCCCGCAACAGAGGCGTTCATCACGGGCTGGGGTGTTAAATGCAATGGTCACACAGCCTCGGGCTCCTGTACAGGACCCCACCTGCAGTTGCACATCAATTGCCTCGAGTTGCTTGCAGTACACCCTGCCCTGCGCCAGTTTCTGCCGTCGCTGCGGGGCAGGCTTGTGCTGGTCTGGACAGACAAAACATTGAGAGTTGCGTACATCAACCACAAGGGTGGTCTACGCTTCTGTCGTATGTTGCAACTCACCCGCCATGTCCTCCTGTGGAGTCACAAGAGAATCAAGTCCCTTCATGTCATCTACATCCCTAGCGAGCTCAATTGTGCGGGAGCATACAGTTGGTACTCAACCAGAATAATACTTTTACCTCCGCCGCTCCCGCCGCGGTAATAATCGGGTGTGTATTTGCTGTGTTTGCTATTTAAAGCTGTTTGCTTTAACCACAAAGAGGCGCTACATTCACAGACTTTGAAAAGTGTCAGTTTATTCTCTCTACTGCATAACCGCCTGCGGCGCGGCTCATTCAGAGCGTTTGAAAGCTGGTAGCAGATGAATTCAAGTGAAACATTGTAGTTAAACAAATTCATAATCACAATACTGAAATTAAATTGAATAAATAATGAAAACATTTCAACATAAAACATTGCAATAGAAACATATTAGGCTCAATGAGGCTTTGGAAGAGCATAAGACGATAATTTACAGTGTTCAGACGGTAGCTCAGTATTCAACGCAATAACACGAGCCTCACGGACCTTCAAGCGATCCGAGATCGAATCTCAATGTAGTCAACATGCTGTGGGCAGACTTCATTTATGTTTTACCGTTCTTGATGCTTAAATAGGTAACTGTTTATTAGCGAGTTTATTTACTGTTTATTTATTTAAAGTCAAGCGTTTTGTTTAATTATCAATGGAACTTTACAACATAAATTTGCTACATTCCAGTAGAGCCGCTGCACAACGAAACTGATGAAGGAAGATTACACGATCGCGTCAGAAAATGAAAATGATGAAGCACGTCTTTAATCTGCTAAATTATTGTTTTGTCAATAATTCACGAAATTGAGACGACACTGATACCCGGCCATAACAGCGGAATTAATTTTTCAAAACAGATCCATACATTGAAAAAGACTGATTTTGTTGACTTGGCTACACAAAATAACAGACTAACTAAAAAGTATTGCTTTCAACATAAAAACAAATGAAAATGTAAAAGAACACTAATTAAGTTAATTAGGTTTGAAATCCCATCGCACATTTCAAGGTTTAAATAAAGTGTCGGGACAGTTTATTTATTTAAAACAGGGTTGCATTGAGTTTAGAGTTTATTTTCTTTGCAATGCAAAAATAAGAAACAGAATCTTATTCTTGCGACATTTTAAATTTGTATTGCCAAAGAAATTGCAGCTAAATTAAACAATTAAAACAGTAGGCCTACAAAACGAAAATAGTCCAAAGCGACATAAATTAAGAACATGCGTTTTTCTTTGCCTATCTCTCGTGCTGGAACCCTTTTTAGCAAGTTTATTTTGTCTTCCTCCCTCCAAAAAAACCTATAACAAATTATTTAGCCTTTGTTGCTTCAAAGACACATCATGCCTTGTTGAATTCACCTTACAATAAAACGAGGTTGATCTCGAATTAAAGAGCTCTGTATCTGCTGCTCACTCGCATTCTCTTGGCATCAACGTAAAGTCATTCTGTTGGATAGGCTACTATTTGTTCCAGTCTAAAATGGAAATGCATGGTGCAAAAAAACAGGCTATATGGTGTAACAGAGTTTTAGAACTAGACAAATCTCTCTGCATTAATAATAGGATAAATGCATTAATAGGCTAATATAAAATTTACAATAGTCCATATTTGTTTGGGATTTGAACCCGTGTCATCTAAATGATCGAACTGTAAGGTCTACCACTTGGCCATGAAGTCTCAGTGAAATATCCAAACGTATGTTTCTCCGGTGTGTGTTCGCTCACATGAGCGAGAAAACATTTTGTCGTTAGCCTATTGTAGACCTTTACAGTTTTAAAAGATGATATCTTATCTGTATGACCAAAAATTACGGAGTAGGCTATAGCCTATTAAGTTCTTTTAGCTGTTATGAGAAAAATAAATTAAAGTGAACGCGCCGCTGCGTTTGTCGAACTCTAATTCAACATGCCAGAATAAAAAACGATTTTAGAATAATGTGTAGCGCCACGGCGTGGTGTGCCAAAACACTTAAGTATAAACTTCAATATTTCGTTCAAAACGCTTTGTGACGTGAAAAGCCATGAATGTATTAAGGCCACTGGAACCCCCACCGGCAAATCGCACCTTGTTACAACCGTGTTTTTAAAAACTCTTTCATAGCCTACCGGTATATGAAACCCCATTAAGTTTTTTATTTATTATTATTAACAGAACTGCTTTTGAAATTATTTGGAAATTACCATGTAGTATTTCATCCTTACTGTTAATTGACATTAGCCCCGCACTTACGTTTCTAAATGCGGCAATTTCGGCTGTTTTGCTAAATGCCCCTTTGCGCCACCTGGCGGTCATTTCGCGAACGACTTTGAAATGAGACTGGATTA
Organism: Siphateles boraxobius; assembly: GCF_051911475.1. Taxonomy (NCBI): domain Eukaryota; kingdom Metazoa; phylum Chordata; class Actinopteri; order Cypriniformes; family Leuciscidae; genus Siphateles; species Siphateles boraxobius. Next base: position 12,730,407 of record NW_027508975.1, read on the forward strand.
TTTTTGCAGCGGTGGATTTGCCGCGTTACAAGTCGCGGCGGTAATAGGCATTCTGGTTGAGTACCTACTGTACGTCCAGGGAGGAGTGGCGACTTCACCCACAGGCAGTCCAGCTGAATTGGGAACACTTCGGGGTCACTCAGGTAGACTTGTTTATGACCTTAGAGACAACCCACTGCCAGTGGTTCTATTCCCTGACCCTCGGCACAGAAGCACTGGCACACAGCTGGTCCCGGGGCCTACGCAACTATGTGTTTCCTCTAGTGAGCCTGCTCGCACAGACACTGTGCAAGGTCAGGGAGGACAAAGAGCAGGTCTTGATGGTTGAGCCGTACTGGCCCAACCGGACCTGGTTACCGGAACTCATGCTCCTCTTGACAGCCCCTCCCTGGTAGAACCTATTTGTTGATTAGTGTTCTTCTTGCAGGGAAGGCCACCGTTGATGCCTATCAATGTCATGCTTTCCTTCCTGCAAGACGGGTTGAGCGAAGGCTGTCTCCCTCCACCCTGAAAGTGTATGTTGCCGCTATTGCCGCACACTGCAGTTGACTGGAAGGCCCTCTGGAAATACGACTTGATCATTAGGTTCCTGAGAGGTGCCAGGAGGTTGGATTCTTCTCTGCCATACCTCATCCTGTCTTGGGACCTCTCCTTGGTCCTGATGGCCTTTCAGAGAGCACACTATGAATCCTTGCAGTCAGTAGAGATTAAAATCCTGTCTTTTAAGACAGTGCTCCTGACCGTGCTCACATCCATTAAAAGGGTGGAGGACCTGCAGGCATTTTCGGTCAAACAAGTGTGCCTTGAATTCAGGCCTGCTAACTCTCACGTCATCCTGAGACCCCTGGATATGTGCCCAAAGTTCCCACCACTCCTTTTAGGGACCAGGTGGTAAACTTGCAAGCGCTGCCCCCGGAGGAGGCAGACCCAGCCCTTGCATTGCTGTGTCTTGGTCACGCATTGAGTTTGCACGAATGTATGTGGACCACACACAGAGCTTCATAACCTCACAAAAGCTATTTGTCTGCTATGAAGGACAGGCTGTCTCCAAACAGAGGTTGGGCCACTGGATTGTGGATGTCATCGTCTTAGCATACCATTCCCCAGGCGAGCCGTACCCCCTGGGAGTGACAGCTCACATAACACAGAGTGTTGCTTTCTCCTGGGAGCCTCTCTGGCAGACATATGCTGAGCTGCGGGCTGGGCAACACCTAACACATTCGCAAGATTTTGCAATCTCCAAGTGGAGCCGGTGTCTTTCCATGTATTTTCTACCAACAGGTGATATGCAGGAGGGATTGCTCGGTGTCTCACTTGCTGCGTCATTCCCCTCTGAGGATGGGATATGAGTACTTATTTTGCTCCTCAGTTGAGTTCCCCTGCTGCTGAACCCTGGTGGAGTTCCTCGGCAGTCAGATCCTGTGGAGGCATCTAACGCCAGATCTAGTACAGGTGTGTATGACTGGTTGGTCAGCCCCTGTACAAGAATAGATGCCCCTATGTTGTGATTTCTCTCTTTAGGTGATGCCATATGTGTATTCTTCTACGGTATGGCTCCCCTGTTGGCGAGGTTGTGTCTTTCCCTTGGCAGAGTCCACTCTGCCATCTCTGTAACGGTATTGAACAAGGTGGGATCTACCATAGAGATCTTCCATATGTAGCACTGCCCTGTCGGTCAGTCCATATTTGTAACTCCAGATGTTACCTCCCTATGGGCAGGATGTGGTCTCCGTAGCATTCCTTTCCAGTTGGAATAGGCATGCTTTCCCAGTGTTATCCAATAGTTTCACTGTTCAGGGTGAATGGAACATCAGTGATTGACATTCTCTGTGCACAGTCCTGTCCTACTTCCACCCCAAACAGGTGCGGGGCGACCAGCCTGCTTGCTCAGGGCACTGTAAAGGGGAAGCAGTTGTGGCGTCTTCCATAGAGATTTCAATTCGTCTGTCACTAATGTTAATGTTGAATGTGACTGACTGATAGGGAATATGTAGGTTACTAATGTAACCGGGAACGGAGACTTTACCACCCGTTGCCACAACTCGTGTACCTCGAGTACCAGCTGGTACCCCATCTCGGCTCCTAAGCAACTTAATGTGAGTATTCTTCGCACGCTGCCTTGTTTACCCGAAAGCATAGGAGCGGCTTGCGATGCAAATTTCACTCGCCAGTGTGCATCGGTTTGTTCTGTTACCACTCAAAGGGGATTGGGCTCTCAGGCTAGATCCCAATTCGTCAGTCACTAATGTAAACATCTCTGTTCCCTCCTTCACATTAGTAACCTAGACGTTTTTTTATTGTCATGTTTGGTTTTGAACTACGTTTAGGTTTTCATGTCTTGTATTCCTGTTATTGTCACAACCAGGAACATGACAAATCAAGGAACTATGTCATTGTGATTTCCCTGTTCTTCATGCGATCTTGTCATGGGGTTCCTTTGTCTCGTGTGTCATGTTTTGATTGGTTTATTGTGTTCATTGCTTTCAGGTGTGTCTTATGTCATTAGTCCTTGTGCATTTAGACCTCATGTTTCCATTGTCTCGGGTCTAGATTTGTCTAACATAACCTGTTGTTGGTGAGTGTCTGTTTATAGCTCTTGTCCAAGTCCGTTCTAGTCAAGCCATGTTAAGGCCGGGACACACCAAATCGGCCATCGGGCAATGACGGGCCATTTTTGAGTGTTTGTTGGCTTAGTTTTTACGGTGTGTTCACCGTTAGCTCTAGTCGCATGCTGTCTGTTTTTTTTGGGCCAATTCAGCATGTTGATTTGCTGTCTGACCATTGGTGAGAGAGAGAACTCTGATTGGCTGTTCAGCTTAGCAAATGATTCAGTGCACGAGAATAAACGCAAAAGTGATGAAAGCGATCAAAGCAGTCAAGACAGTACAGACAGAAGGCTTTTATAATTGTACGTCATCTTACCTGAGGATTCAAATGCACAAAATATTTTCATAATAACAAGCTGAGTGGAATGAAGAAAGTGATTGGCAAGATTGATATTCAAAATGGTGCTTTGTTTACAGTTGTATATCTGCAGTCCTAGTTTCGGTTTCACTTTTTGAATGGTGTGACGGGTACATAGCCCACCTCACATATTTTGGCCTCTACCATGGGGTAAATTGGTTATCGTTAAGTTTAACTTAATATGGTTACTTTATTTAAATCCTTTTTTTTAAGTTTATAAGAAAAACACAGGACAATGAGTATCAGTTTAATAAAATCATAAATGTACAGAAGGGTGATTCAAAGATTCAAATGACTGGCAGCAGACAAAGGGAGAGGCGGTGCTTCAGTTTCCCAATTTATACTGGTCCAAATGAAATTGAACTGTATCATCATGATCTGATTCGTTTCTGTTAACTTCCATCTTTTTAAATGGATTTTGTTTGAAGATGTCTTTTGTTATATCTGCCCCTGTATATTATTTTTCGTCGTTTTTGTTTGGAGAAAATAAATTTTTCTAATCGGTTCACTACCTGTCCTGCCTGTTCTTGGCCTTGACCACCACAAATGGCAAATATAGACTATTGATATCTGCTGATATAGGCAGTTATTTTCTTACACGCAGGCAGAGAACGCATGTGCTAGTTGACGGTCGCCAGTAGTCCTTATGGTTTGTTCTTTTTGGCTGAGATGCAGCCGATGTGAGGCGACAACACAGTGAGCTTTCGTCTACGCTAGTTCTTTGACGTTGACTTGGTGTGTCCCGGGCTTTAACCCTCTGAGGTCTAAGGGGTTTTTGGGGTCCTTGAGGTAGCGGTCTGCGCGGGACACAATTTTCAGACCCGCTCCCGCAGTGTTCAGTCCCGCTCCCGCCCGCTCCCGCAAAGATTAGTCATTTTTAGTACCGCTCCCGCCCGCATCTGTGATATAATGTCCCGCTCCCGCCCGCACTCTCTGTCTGACGAAAGGTCTTGGGGAAAAAAATGCGTGCACACAAAATTCCTTACCAATACTTGGTAACATATTTATTGGTCCCATATTACGAACAGCATAATATTCACAACAGTACTTTATCTGAAGCACTAGAGGCGCTCTGTTCCTCGTCCATGCTGTCTATTTTGAACTTGAACTAGCTTTCGAATTCGAACTCGGAGCAGCGGGAAAGGAATTGTCTCTAAACAAGTGTGCGTGAGATTAGGCCCCGCCCTACCCGACAACATTCACAAGTTTAGGCTGCTTAAAACGTTTTTATTGCTGCCAATCAGAATCTCCCTCACAATTTCAAATTATGTACGCTACTTTAATCATTTATATATTTTACTTTATACTCATATTTAATTTGCGGGAGTGCAGCGTATGATCCCTCCCGCCCGCACCCGCAAGTGCACCTCATCATCCCGCCCACTCCCGCAATGACCTTTAAAAATTTGTCCCGCGCCGCACTGTTTTGCGTCGGGACCCGCGGGTCCCGCGGGACTCCCGCGGGAGTGCAGACCTCTACCTTGAGGTGTTCTGACATGCTCTGACATTTGTGCTTTTTTCAGTTATTTATAAACATGTTAATGGCAAAGGTGTAAATTCACTCTATATAGCACAAACGGGGCTACCGTAAAATGTGAGCAACATGTATGTACATGTTTGTATTTTTTAGAGAATAATGTTTATGCGTGGTTATTGAAAAAACTAAAACTTAAAGTGTCTGAAATAAGGCCACAAAACACATACTAAATATGTGTTCACAAGACTTTTGACTAATGGGTGTTGTTGCCTAGAATGTTTGCTTCAAAATGATCTGAAAATCATCCTGCCTAATCATTTACACAAAACAATACATTGATTTAAATTTTATAAGACACCTTTTGTTTGGAAATGCAATATGCGTGGAGGCGTGTTCACACCTGAGAAGACAAAGTCCGGATAATGTGCTACATACCTAGAAAGCAAGGACTAAAGAAATTATCTATATATACATATTTTACAATTAGAAATTGTAACCAATTACAAATAGGTTACAATTACAACAACAATTACAATTTTAACAATATTTCAAGTGTATTTCTTTGTAAAAAGTATACATTTTATCATACGTATTAAAAAAGGTAAGGATTCATTAGTTTGAATATTGGAACAAACACTATAATAACATCTTAGTTGATAATTCAATATACCTACTTTATTTTTGACAAAACGTCATACTATAGTATATTTAACTATGAGCAGAAATTGGTGAACAAAAGCGTACCTATTTAATGTGACATACTCAATACTCTTTTTTTACAGTCAAAACTTTATAATCTATCCAAAACTAATCACAAAATCTTGTCTAAACATTCATATTTAGTCTTTGTTACAATATTTGTAACATATTGTGTATGATATATTAGCATATACATGTGAATTTGCAGTTTGTTGCTTATACAGACATTTTATTTCAACATATTTCAGTCTATTTTTACTCATCTTAGTAGGCTATAGCAATATAGTTTGGATGTGTTCATGTAAACATAACGTTTACTAATGTAGGTGCGGGAGTGAATGAACGGCACAGACACGCGCTGTATAACTGTAGTAAACAAAGCGCACGCCTGTGCCGTTCATTCATCATTTAGCCTACACACAGACACGCAATTCATATTTAAACAGTCTTTTTGCGGTTTACAGTCAGACACTATTCAATATCGCGATTAGAACAAAGCACTTAAGAATAAATGACTTACTACATCAGCTGGATCCGTTGCTCCGCGAAATGAAATTACCAGCACTTCTGGTACATTTTCCAGGGTTATTAGATAGTATTATTCCTCACAGCGTAGGGATACACTGTGTACACTGCTCTAGTAAGATACTTACTGAACACGATGTGTTTTATAATCCAGCTGGTGGGCGTTGGCATGTTTGAATGGCTTGCGTTAGATCATTTGCGTTTCAATACCGCGCGCTCTCCGTGGGCGTGGCACATTAACACGTAATCAGGTATAATGAGCTGGAAAGAAAAAGACTGACATCTCTCTCTTTTCATACAGATTACATAAACTGAGAATATTTGTTTTTTTATATAAATTAATTCATTTAAAAGAAGAGAGTTCAAGCTTCATCATGGAAAAACACTCGTGCCTGTATGACAAGTATTCGCGGAATTACAGTTAATTTTCGGACGCGTTTCAGAATGGACTTAACTGACAGAGAGAAGGCAGAACGCGCATCATGTTTGTTTTTCTTTATTTGGCGACAAGCACAACACTTTATTATTATTGTGAGTATCCACAAAAAAAAACACTTATCAGGATCTAATGATGTACAACACTTAATATGTAAGATCAAAATCAACAGAGTATTTTGAGTTTCCTTTGCACTGATAAGAAAAAAAGTGTGTTTTTCGCCCGCGCGATAGCCAACCTCAGAGGGTTAAGTTCAAGTCAATTCATCACTGTTGAATATAACTGCACTTGAGTTCACTTCAACTCGACTTGCCTTCAGTCTACCATACGTTACAATTAAAGTTATTAAAACTAAAACCTTAAATTATTTTTGTAACTTGAAATAAACGGTAACTGAAATAATATATAAAAAACTTTCAGTTGGCTAGTTGCCAAGGCAACATTTTAAGTTAACTTATATTAAAATAACTCAAACTAAATCATAAATAAAATGAATTAAAAAAGACAAAAACACAAAATCAATTACTAAAACTTAAATGAAATAAACTAAATTTAAAATTAAAGCAGAAAAAATATTCTAACGAACTATCTGGTCTTTTAAAGCCTCATAAGAATTTACTCTGCTGACTTGTCGTGTCAAGGTCTTCCAGTACACTGCTGGAATGATCAATATATCATAGTGGAATTATTATCTTTAATAAATAATATATCTTGTTCCTCTTTCTGTTATTATCTTTAGATCTCCATCTCACTTCCAGTGCCTCTCTGGCTTGGCCACTGTTTCTCTGTGTCTGATCTCATAGAGATGGGTCCCCTGTTGTCCTTGAGCATCCTTAAACAGCACATTTATCATAGAGCCCATTTTGATGAACTCTCCGTACAGCCCCATGAACGAGCAGTCACTCCATCACCACAGATTCTCTCACGCTGCACAAGATCACTTTCAATCAGTATGTTGGATTTTTTGGTAACATAATAAGGTCTCAGTTGTTAGTTACTGTATTATCTACCATGAACTAACAATAAGCATTATATTTTTGCAGCATTTATTCGTCTTAGTTAATGCATATAAAAATAATTATTGTTCATGTTAGTTCACAGAGTCCATTAATTTAATGTTAACAGATTTCATTTTAAAATGTATTAGTAAATGTTGAAATTAACAGTAACTAAGATTAATAATACTGTGGAAGCATTTATCATGGTTAGTCCATGTTACCTGATAAAGACATTAATAATGTTAAAAGTATTTTACAATAGTACCGTTTTTACTTTATTTTCGATCAAATTAGGGGCTTTCGCACCAGGTAATTGTAGGAACTTAGTTTCTAGTAACTAGCCACCAGAGTGGTTCCCCGAGATCTAATGGTTCCCCTAGGAACGTTTTCCTGGTTGCATTCGCACCGCTAGTAGGAACTCTGAAGTGACGTAAGCCTCGCTTGTTGTTGTGACTTTTATTTTGATGGCACGGCGGACCTTTATTTTGATGGCGCTGAGAACGGAGCCTCAGCTCACAGCTCTAACATTCTCTGTTTGTCTCGTTAGTTTACAGTCCTGTCTAATACGTTATTAGATAGAACTGTTATAAATAGAATGGAGAAAATAATGAAAAGTTATTAGCGTATGCCATGTGGTTGATGTCCAGTGTTGCTAGCTGAGCAGAAATACATAATCATGTTTCGCTTGGTCCCCTCAAAGTTGCGTTGGATTTTCTCCTTAGCGTAAAGGTTAAGAGGCCCATCTATCACTGTTTTCCAAGTTCGTAGAGTAAGTTTCTGGGTTAAATATATAGGCATTTTTATAATATAAAAAATGGTGGGTGCTGGTGTTTCACGTGCGTTCGGCCAATCAGTGCACACTAACGTTGCGGATAGTTCCTATAATGCTGTTTTAGCCCCTACTCTGAAGTTGGAGCTAAATTAGTTCCTCGGAGTTCCTAGAACTAAAATCGTTCCTAGATCCTGCGGTGCGAACACGCCAAAATCTGGGTACTTCCGCCAATAGTTCTAGGAACTATGAAAAAGGTTCCTCCGGTGCGAACGCTCCTATAAATGCAGCCTTGGGTAGAGACTTTCAAAAATATAACAAAATCTTACCAACCCCAAAACTTTAAATGGCAGTGCATCTATCATGTCTGATCTGTGTTTGTGTTTTGCTTCAGTTGGACTTTGAGTTAGTTTTGCACTGTTCTCAGTTCAGTTTCCATTGTTTTATTTGCTCATGCTCTTCTGTTTCCACGGTTTATGATTCGCCCTCATGTGTTCAACCTGTGACCTGTTAATTATCTTGTTTAGTCCCATGCTGTGTCCGAATTCGCCTACTTATACTACGCCCTAAAAGTATGTACTGTTTTTGTGAAGAAAAAGTACATACTTTTCAGTGTGTAGCAAAAGAGTACACAAGCTCTGGGACATACAGTCACATCATAAAATTCCATCTTTAACGGTTGCTCTCTGGCGCATCCTGACACTGTGAACTGGCCTGTCAATCATCTGGTCACAGTTAAAATCCTCCACATTTTATTTCCTACCGTATCGGTGAGAAATGCAGTAGCACGTTGATCAGCAGTCGCAGGTCTTTCATGCGGAGCACTCTCCTCATATAAATACATAATGATGCATTTAAAAGTAAATGGCCAAACGGATCTTTATAAAAGTCCACATTGTTATTGCAGATGAAATATAACATGGATAACATTAAATAAATATTTTTATCAGGTTAAACTTTGACTAGTCACTAGTCACCTTTATCTAAGCCTCTCACTTTTCTGGTCGCACATATCCACCATGTTTTGTAGTTTTTTTTTAACACTTTTACTCGTGTCTGTAGTTCTGAACTGATTCCTCCTCCATTACGCAATGGGTTGTGGGCAATGTTAGCCGTTATAGTGAGCACGGATTCACACTTCGAAAATCTATCAGAAATAGTAGACCATCCTGGGACTTTTGACATACTCTTTTCAACATACTATGCTTTAGGACACACTTATTTTAATGTCACATACTCTTTAGGATGGATAGTATGGGCATTGTGACCCAGGGCCAGTGTGTTTTTGGTTCAGTCTTTGTCTGATCTTGTTGCTACGCTGTGGTTGTTCTGGTGTTTTTGTTTCCTGTTACCCCGATAGTGTTATTTTGAGTTTGTTTATTTAAAGAGACTGCTTGCAAAAAGATCCAGCACTTTTATTTTTGTCTTTGTTTCAACCCAGTGTGACAGTATCTTGAATAAAGAATATTTTTCTTACTTTTTTATTGTTCTGTGCATAAACCTTATTCAATTTTGTTCGATTTATGCTTAAAACAACTTTAAAAAATCTTCTTAATATTTTATTTTTGGTAATGTATCACTATAGGGATGTTTAGATATTTTTACGACACCATTTTTAACTAAAAACGGAAATCTTTTTGATGTGTTGTGGCCGTTCATTTACACGACAACAGCGTTTTGGGGGCCTGAAAACGCAAACTTTTAAAAAACGGGATTCAAAGTGCAAATATTTTAAAACGAAACCATTGTTGTCTCCGTGTAAACTACAAAAATGCAAATTTGTGAAAATGGTGACGTCATGCGAATGCGTATAGAGTGCCGAAGTTATGACGTCACTTTGTAGGACAACTCGGAAGTAGGCGGCGCATGGGTTCCCTCGATCGAAAAGCTATGCATTTTCCCCATAGACTTTTGGAAAATCGCTAAATTTAAGATCTGTGTTAAACAAAGAGTTGTGACCCTTACACGTTTTGTCTATCAAGATAATCTTTACAAGTTAATCCAAAATGTATACATTTTGAAGCCTATATAAAGTTTAAAAAACCACAAGCAGACACAATAAAGTTTAAAAAAAACACAAGCAGGTTATAACTGGTGTGTTTTATATCATAGATCAAAACGTGAAAATATTTAGAGGCTTTGTTGACCACAGACCTTATTTCAGGCGATTTAGCAAAAACCCATTAAAAAAACCCATAGACTTTAGGGTGAGGGAAGCAGAAGTGCTAAAATGCTAACTCACTTACGCGTTTTGGCATACAAAGTGACGTCATAACTTCGGCACTCTATTACGTGTTCAGTCTATAGGCGCTTAGTGTTTCTTTACAATGTGAGATTGCCAACTACTGGCCTGGCAGCATAATACAAAGTTTTTAGTTGTTTTCGCGGATTCCTGTGAACGGGGATTATTTTGACACGTTGTTGTCTGTACACTTTTCTGTTTTTAGTGCATCGTTGTTGAGTAAACGTATACACCCTACAAAAATTATATTTTTCACAGCCAAAAGTAACCATTATAACTAAGAGTCAAAGAAGGAGATACAGAGGGGTGGTTTCAGGATAAGTACATAATGCCTATTATTGAGTATTCATGAGCGTTCATCTAGAGGTGGAGAGGAGCTTGTCATGTTCCCTGTGGAGAGCTCTCTCGCTCTCTCGCTCTCTCTCTCTCTCTTTCTCTCTCTTTCTCTCTCTTTCTCTGCTTCTACACAAAGAAAGGATTCAAAAATTTAGAAACGATCTATGATGTGCAGTGGGGCATTGAATTGACGGCTTTGTCATTTTCAAATGTGCTTCTTTGACTGGTTCGTCACTATTGAGTTTTTTTTTTAAGTTAAAAACAAACACAAACCGAGCATCAGTAAGTTTGTTTGAAGTGGATTCTTCAAAGTCATTGTCAGGGATACAAAAGGGAAATGTTAGAAATGGAATAAAGAATAGTTTCAGCATTTATTAAAAACCATAACATGGAAAGAAATATTTGGGACAAAGATTCTATTTTTAGCAAAGAGAAACTCGTGAACTTGTATGATGATATGTTTTATTGTATGAATTGTCATGAAAAAGTCACCTGCACAAAACAATACATAATTTGAGTTTTAAGTTCATGCAAGACATTAAAGGAATGTTATAGATTCAGATTATTCAAAATAATTTAGACTTGTAAAATATACTTACAAATAATTTAGTGTCTTTGTATGAGTATAACCACAAGACTAATTATACTCTATACCATTCAAAAGTTTTTTTTTTAAAGAAATTAATACTTTTATTCAGCAAGGACACATTAAATTGATCAAAAGTAAGAGTAAAGGTATTTATAATGTTACAAAACATTTATATTTCAAATACATGCTGTTCTTCTTAACTTTCTAATCATCAAAGAATCCTGAAAGAATGGTTAAAAAAAACACAGTTTCCACAAAAATATTAAGCAGCACAACTGTTCTCAATGCTGATAATAATCAAGAAATGAATGACACTGATGACTAGAGTAATCCAGTAATGTCATCACAGGAATAAACTACATTTTAAAATATATTAAAACAGAAAACAGTTATTTAAAATTGTTTTACTATATGTTTGGTCAAATTAAGGCATCCTTAATTGGTGAGCTTAGGAGTCTTCTTTCAAAACATAAAAAATCTTACTGACCCCAAACTTTTGAACAGTAGTGTGTTAGAAACTGACTATGTGATTGATAACTAATCTTGTCTGTGCAAAATTATATTCAGTATTATAATTTCTGTTATGACCATGTTGCTCATAATAAAAAAAATGCCCAAGCAGTAAACCCTGTAAGTTTCATATGATATGTGTAAGGACGCCAGAAAGGATCTGTTCACAAAGAGAAAAATATACCCACAAATTACATCAATGCAAAACCAGATATAAGCACTGGAATGTCCCATAAAAATGTTCAAGTACATTCCTGTTCATTTTTACAAACAGAGACATGAGTCAAAGTTCTCTTGCAATCAGTAGCCGGCCATATAGAGAGCTTAACTTGTTTTGAACCCAGAAAATTCCTTGAATCAATTGTCTGGCTATATGAGAGTTCTTTCATCCTCGCCGTTGTGAAGGTGTGTTTGAGGTTTATCAGCTCTCAAAAGTGAGGATAAACAATAAGAGTCACAGAGAACATATGCTTTTTATGTTGCTCTTTAAATAAATGCTTTTTATGTTTAATTGCTCACAAACACCATCCTCGCTACAAAAAAGAACGAGTATTGATTTTGTTATAATCCATTAAAGACAGTTTCCTTACTTAAACCATAAAGAGCAGCCACCGTGTGGCGGATTGAATTGGCATCCTGATAATGGGCCATTGTTTTCCCTTCAAGCTCTCTGCACTTACGCTCCTAATGATGTCATGAATCACCACAGAAGTTGTTTCTTTCACTGGCCTGGATGGAAAGTTGATTGGTGGTGTTTTTATATCCCAGCAGCACCTGGAGCCCTGGAAGCTCTATGCCACCGTGGGGGTCCTGCTGGTTATCGACATCCTGTCCCTTATGATTTGGCAGATTGTGGACCCCTTGCACATCACAGTGGAGGTAAGGCAGCCCTCCGTCCTATCAGGGACTGTGTTTTCTTTGAACACGACACAGTTGGATTTATTGTGTTTTGCCACAAGGTGCTTATGAACAAAATCTTGATTTAACCGTTTCTCTTTCTCTCTGAGCAGAAGTTCACTAAAGAAGCACCTAAAGGGGACGTGGATCAGTTGATTGAGCCTCTTCTCCAGCACTGCAGTTCAGAGAAGATGAACACATGGCTTGGTGAGAATCGTTCTGTGTTTGACTCTGAATCGTTTCACACTGCACCCAATTCTGATTAGATTTTTTTGTAAAATGCAAACATTACATTTTATCAGTTAATATATTCCCTGACTTTACAGTGCAGTATTTAAATGCAAAAAAACCTGCTTTTTATTCACCGACCAGCCGTAATCCAGTTTAAACCAGCACTCTCTGTGCTGACTTAGGACTGCAGCAGTCGTTTTTAAATGAAGTCGTTGTTGTGGAAAGAAGGCAGCAAACAGAAGTGTTCTAGTGATAATACTGGCAGATATTCATCCAATTTTGATTAAATGATGTTATAACTAGCATACAGTATCTCCAGATGTGCAGTGTAGTCAAGCACACTTTATGTGCCAATTGAAGTATCTTGATCACACTGGAGGACTGATGCAGTGTATTTTCAGTAAAGTATGAAGATTCCCTTATAAAAAAGAGAAGTGTTTAATTATACTGAATGTGCACTTGTAATGTACTTTAAATATTTCAAGGTATATTTTTAGGTAAATAAGTATATTTTAAAAACAAACACTTTACTTTCAGATAGTAAGATATGAATGCATGGCTGTTTCTTAACACTTAAGTATTACTTTGTAATAATGTAAAATTTTAGTTTTATTTTAAACTACATATGAAATCAATCGTTTCAAAATCCTTTGTCATGCTTTAAAGTACATTTACTTTTATTCATTTAGCTGACGCTTTTATCCAAAGCGACTTACAATTGCTATATTTCAGAGGTCGCACGTGTCACGGAACAGGTAAGGAAAAAAGTGTGAGGACTCAAGTGCAGGAGAAATTATATTTATTTACAAAAGAAAACATAAACACAAAACAAAACCCACGAGGGGGAAAACATAACTAATACATATAAAACAAAAACAGAACATGAAACTTACAGGAGGATCACAGGGAACAGGAAACATTAGACAACGATCCGACAAAGACTGCAAACAAGAGGAGACTTAAGAAGGGAACAAATCAAGAGGGGACAGGTGGAAGAACTCAAACAATAATCAGGTAACGAGGGGGAGGGATCAGACAAGGACAAGAGCACATGGCCCACAATAACAAAACACCCATGTGCAACACAAGACAGGACAGGCATGTGACATTACCCCCTCCCTACGGAGCGGCTACCAGACGCTCCATAAGACCAGGGCGGGACGGGAGGGACAGACCAGGGCGGGACCGGAGGGACAGACCAGGGCGGGACGGGAGGGACAGAACGCTTAGTCCTGGGAGGCCAGGGCGAAGCAGACAGTCCATCGGGCGGCCAGGGCGAAGCAGACAGTCCATCGGGCGGCCAGGGCGAAGCAGACAGTCCATCGGGTGGCCAGGGCGAAGCAGACAGTCCATCGGGCGGCCAGGGCGAAGCAGACAGTCCATCGGGCGGCCAGGGCGAAGCAGACAGTCCATCGGGCGGCCAGGGCGAAGCAGACAGTCCATCGGGCGGCCAGGGCGAAGCAGACGACCCATCGGGCGGCCAGGGCGAAGCAGACGACCCATCGGGCGGCCAGGGCGAAGCAGACGACCCATCGGGCGGCCAGGGCGAAGCAGACGACCCATCGGGCGGCCAGGGCGAAGCAGACGACCCATCGGGTGGCCAGGGCGAAGCAGACGACCCATCGGGCGGCCAGGGCGAAGCAGACGACCCATCGGGCGGCCAGGGCGAAGCAGACGACCCATCGGGCGGCCAGGGCGGTGAAGACGACCCATCGGGCGGCCAGGGCGGTGAAGACGACCCATCGGGCGGCCAGGGCGGTGAAGACCCCCCATCGGGCGGCGAAGACCCCCCATCGGGCGGCCAGGGCGGCGAAGACCCCCCATCGGGCGGCCAGGGCGGCGAAGACCCCCCATCGGGCGGCCAGGGCGGCGAAGACCCCCCATCGGGCGGCCAGGGCGGTGAAGACCCCCCATCGGGCGGCCAGGGCGGTGGCTCGGGCTCAGGAACAGCAGACACCGGCTCAGGAACAGCAGACACCGGCTCAGGAACAGCAGACACCGGCTCAGGAACAGCAGACACCGGCTCAGGAACAGCAGACACCGGCTCAGGAACAGCAGACACCGGCTCAGGAACAGCAGACACCGGCTCAGGAACAGCAGACACCGGCTCAGGTACAGCAGACACCGGCTCAGGTACAGCAGACACCGGCTCAGGTACAGCAGACACCGGCTCAGGTACAGCAGACACGGCTCAGGTACAGCAGACACCGGCTCAGGTACAGCAGACACCGGCTCAGGTACAGCAGACACCGGCTCAGGTACAGCCACAAGAACTGTAACAGTCACAAGAACAAACACAAACACAGAAACAAACACTGGCTCTGGTGCTGGAACAGGCGCTGGCTCTGGAACAGACATTGGCTCCAGCTCTGGAACAGGCCTTGGCTCTGGAACAGGCACTGGCTCTACCTCCGGCTCTGGAACGGACACTGGCTCTGCCTCCGGCTCTGGAACGGGCACTGGCTCGGCCTCCGGCTCTGGAACGGGCACTGGCTCTGCCTCCGGCTCTGGAACGGGCACTGGCTCTGCCTCCGGCTCTGGAACGGGCACTGGCTCTGCCTCCGGCTCTGGAACGGGCACTGGCTCTGCCTCCGGCTCTGGAACGGGCACTGGCTCTGTCTCCGGCTCCAGAACAGGATTTGGATCTGCCTCTGGCTCTGGAACAGGCACTTGTTCTGCCTCCGGCTCTGGAACAGCAGACACTGGCTCCGGCTCTGAAACAGGAGACACTGGCTCCGGCTCTGGAACAGGAGACACTGGCTCCCGCTCTGGAACAGCAGACACGGGCATGTCCAGGATCCGAGCAAGACGCTCCAGATAGTCCGTAAGTGCCTTGGCGGCCACACAAATGGGCATTTCCGGATCTGTCTCTGACTGGGCAGACTGGACGTGCTCAGTCTCTGACTGGGCAGACTGGACGTGCTCAGTCTCTGACTGGGCAGACTGGACGTGCTCAGTCTCTGACTGGGCAGACTGGACGTGCTCAGTCTCTGACTGGGCAGACTGGACGTGCTCAGTCTCTGACTGGGCAGACTGGACGTGCTCAGTCTCTGACTGGGCAGACTGGACGTGCTCAGTCTCTGACTGGGCAGACTGGACGTGCTCAGTCTCTGACTGGGCAGACTGGACGTGCTCAGTCTCTGACTGGGCAGACTGGACGTGCTCAGTCTCTGACTGGGCAGACTGGACGTGCTCAGTCTCTGACTGGGCAGACTGGACGTGCTCAGTCTCTGACTGGGCAGACTGGACGTGCTCAGTCTCTGACTGGGCAGACTGGACGTGCTCAGTCTCTGGCTGGGCAGACTGGACGTGCTCAGTCTCTGGCTGGGCAGACTGGACGTGCTCAGTCTCTGGCTGGGCAGACAGAGCGCGAACAGTCTCTCGCTGGGCAGACGTGACGTGAACAGTCTCTCGCTGGGCAGACGTGACGTGAACAGTCTCTCGCTGGGCAGACGTGACGTGAACAGTCTCTCGCTGGGCAGACGTGACGTGAACAGTCTCTCGCTGGGCAGACGTGACGTGAACAGTCTCTCGCTGGGCAGACGTGACGTGAACAGTCTCTCGCTGGGCAGACGTGACGTGAACAGTCTCTCGCTGGGCAGACGTGACGTGAACAGTCTCTCGCTGGGCAAACGGAGCGTGAACAGTCCCTGGCATGGCCCCTCTTCTCCGCTGAGTCCTCATTAGGTCGGATCGTTAACAATAATCAGGTAACGAGGGGGAGGGATCAGACAAGGACAAGAGCACATGGCCCACAATAACAAAACACCCATGTGCAACACAAGACAGGACAGGCATGTGACAGCACGCCTCTGGAGCAATTAGGGGTTAGGGTTAGGGTTAGGGTTAGGTACACTTATTGTTGACTAAAGCAAGTACTTGATTACAATTTTAACTGTTGTGTGTTATTCAATATTATATACAAGTTAGTAAAATGTACTAAACTGTAACATCATCATTAAAAATGTTTAATTAAAAATGGAATTCATGATAATCAAGTTTTAATAGAAATGACAAAGTATATTTTAGATTTCCATAACAAGTACATTTTTAAAAAATTATGCCAAAGTGTACTTAATTTTGACATGGTTCCTCCGCTCAGAACCGACCCATAGGATTGGGAATTACAACGTGCAAATTGTGGTCAGCGTTATTTTTAGGCCATGTTTGCATCATTACCTGATTTGCATAATTCCTATAATGAATCGGATATTAAAACGCAGACAGTGCATGCAAATAAAGGACGTTAACAGTGGCCACAATGTCTCTCTTCTCTTGTTCATCATGACACCTCATCATGGTGTTGGGCTCAAAAAAATAGTCGCTGTCTGAAATAAAGCCCATGAGCCTGTGTCTGTGTGAAAGTGATTTAATGAAGGAACCCAGATGGTTTTGACCTTCAGCCTCTCTCCTCAGGTGTTTCCTTCTTGTAAGTGTTTAAGTAATTAATCAAATTAATTGCTACCTTTATGAGACAAATTGGAGCGGCCTTGCTCTTCCAGTTACGGTCATTAAAATGAGCCTTCAGTGTGTTCTTCAGACAGAGTTTTAGAAATGAGCACAGCTGCCTGGAAACAGGCCTGTCATACAAATACTTGTATGAAACAAATCTGCCATTACAGTTTAGTAGGTTGACTTCATGGGACATTTAGTTCAAGGATGCATGGAAGGCAGCTTCCTTTCACAACATCTGGATGAGAAAAATAAAACATCTGGATGAGATTTGCACAGAACCAAACAAAAACAAATATAACAAAGTTCTCATTGAGATCAAAGTTGTAAATAAAACAAAGATTATTCGAGTACTATTTACAAGATAACACAATTTCAAAATTCTTCTTTAAATTTTCATTTTAATTCAATGTTACTTGCTGTTTCTTTGTAATCATTTGTGAAATTTACTAGCAATTTTGGGAGTGAAAATTGTTTAAAAGTAAATCCTACGCCAAATTTTTTTTTCTCATTGTATAGTGTGTTGCGAACATGAGGGATGAATATCCAGATCCAGGCAAAAGTCATGAGAGCAGGCAGCACCTGTAACTGACTGATTACCCTGTCAGTGTGATAATGTCCACCTATCATGTTTGCATCGGCCTGAATACATCAAACTGGTGGAAAAGGATGGACTAATTACTTAGTAAACAGTTCACACACTCTAGATAGCACCATTTTTGCTCACATCCAAATCCAAATGGACTTGAAATGATAATCTGAGAGTCAGACGTTTTTTTTAGCAAGCACTCAATTATTGAATCTGCAAAGCCCCCCCCCCCCCCCCCCTGTCTGCTACCTTCATTACATCGCCAGTGTTTACCGAGGATTTAATGGTCAGAGAAGAAGGTGACTATAAATAATACACAAGCAACAGCCAGTAGTAACAAATAAAATATAACTGATACGGTATATTCTTGGCATTGTTGTAGATATTGTTTTTAAAGCACTTTTCGAAATGTTTAAAAATCCTTCAATTTGATGATACTTTTGGCTTGATTTAATAAATAGTACGATCATTTACAATACTTTTCAAAAGTTTGGTGTCAGTAAGACTTAAAGGTGTTCACTAAGGCTGCATTTATTTGATCAAAAATACATTCAAAATGTAATATTTTGAAATATTATTACAATTTTAAATAAGTATTTTCTATTTTAATGTATTTTAAAATGTAATTTATTCCTGTGATAGCAAAGCTGAATTTTCAGCATCATTGCTCCAGTCTTCAGTGTCACATTGTACTTCAGAAATCATTCTAATATGCTGATTTGCTGCTAAAAAAACATTTATTATCAATGTTACTGTCACTTTTGAACAGTGATGTGTCCTTGCTGAGTAAAAGTGTTCTTTTTTTTTTCTTACTGACTCCAATTTTTTTTTTGTTTACTGCATATGTAATATCATTTTTTATCTTGACATACAATGTATCATTAGAAATGTCCATTTTGACCTCAGTTTATTAGACCTATATTTTTAACGCAATGCTAATCGACATAGCCTATCACAGAATACTATAAAATAATATTTTCTCTCGTTCAATGAAAAGAAGCCACATCAGGTCACAGAAAGAAGTTGTTTCAAACACTCGACAGATCAAAAACAAGGTATTGATCTCATAAATTGACGTTTTTACGCTATGCTAAGTTGACATGCTATAGCGAGTCCTTAATGTGCTACTGTTTTTACACTAACAAACGCAACTGTCAGGCGCATCTGATTGACATAAACTGTTCGCTCTTATTACTGTACAGTGCTGTGGTTATTTCAGCTTACAGTTTGCTTTGTACATTCAGTTTCACAGCATTTATATAAAGAGGGCAAAATCTATCAACTGAATTGTGCACAAACATTTTAGACACTTAAGTTATGCTCTTGCTCCGTCTACGCAATAAATGCACATCTTTGAATGAGCAGGGCTATTCTAGCTTCACAGGTATTGTCAATGTTATGACCCATTACAAGGGCAGCCAAAATTACAATCAGAAGCATAGCTCACTTACATTAAATGAAAATTTAGAAATGTTAGCCATACTGATTCAACACACACTTAAACGGCAGTGAGCGACAAAGCGCGTTTCAACCCTTTTTCGCATGTGCTTGGGCTTTTGAAAAGTGCCGGGTCAAAAGCCAGCCCGCCCCTGTTGCTCCGGCGGCCCTGGATTTGGGATTAAACAATATGGATGTTTGGGAAACCTGTTCGTTATATTTGTCTCTGTTTTGACTTTTAGGTGTCGTGTATGGCTATAAGGGTTTGCTTCTGCTTCTGGGCATTTTTCTGGCTTATGAAACCAAATCTGTGTCCACTGAAAAAATAAATGATCATCGAGCTGTTGGGATGGCCATCTACAATGTCTCGGTGAGTCTGTTCATCTTTTTTAAACTAATCCCTGTAGACATTTTAAGGAGCGCCTTCTGTGACATTTGAAATGTCAGTTGTCACCCAAAAATTGTCCAATTAAAAGGTAGAACTGTTCGACTGACGTGACTGAAATAGCACCACAGAGGGGTTTTTTTTTCCCTTTCTTTGCTCAAGTTTAGTTGGGAGTTGGCGTGTGAATTGGACGCAGCATCCTTCTGGAGCTGTTGTGTGTCACAACACAATCATAAGCAGTAAGAACATGCCTTGAGCATTTCAGTGTGGCTCTGCTAGATTTGATGGAAGTGATGTGAGCCTGCCATCTCGAATGCTGTCCAGGGACGCAGAGCTTTCCAGAGGACAGGGAAAGGGAGGGAACAGAGCTTCCCCTCATCATCAGGAATAAGCTTGCATGTCAGTTTGACGAGACTGGAGCTCTAAAGTATTTAGAAAACTCAAGTAAAGTGGTCCCACAGTAATGTTGAAAGATGTTTGTTTTTGCTCATCTGTTCCACTTTAGCATTTCAGTGCGGCCCCACGCGTCACGAAAGAAGCACGTACAATGCTGATAACACCCTCAGTATTGAGGGTAAATACATGGGAATCTCTTTTCATTTACCATAAAGACTTCTGGTCTGTTTTCTATGGTGAAGGCTGATTGGAAATGAAGCACAAAGCTTTTGTCAATCAGCTATTTCATTCTAGGCTTTTAATTTGAAGCAGTGTGTTTCTCTCCATCTCGGCCTCCAAGGATTACCCATTATACACTGAACCCAATTTAAGCTCAAATTGAGGGAAAGACTGTAGATCAGCAAGGGGCCAAATTTTGCATTTTAATCTCTTCTCTCTCTCTCTTTTTCCAAGTCGCAGGCTGACTCCTGGCCCTTAGCGAATGCCCATTCTGCTAAAAGAAATGATTTCAGATGCCATCTGTCATGTCATTACAAACTCCATCACTTTTTAGAATTTCAGCTGCTTTGAGGACAATAATAAAGACAATAAGAGCTCACCTCTTTCACAGGAAACTGATAAGATTTATTAAACTCACATTTTGACTTGTTTGACTCCCAAATCAAGAAATCGAATGTACAATAGAGTTATATATATATATATATATATTTATATATTTACAGGATAGCTGTTATAGTGCTTTTATGGTATTTATTTTCCCTCTTTTTGGATTTTGACAGTTGTGATCATTATTAACTATCATAATATGGAAAAGATCTGCAGAGATCCTTTTCCACGAAAGAACTTATGGTCAAATGGGTTTGAAACGACATGAGGATGAATATATAATGACACACTGTAAATTGTGTCATCATTTACTCACCCTTATGTTGTTCCAAAGCCATATCACCGTGTCCTAACCATACGCGATGCAATAAGATTCCAGTGACAAGCAATTTGTCTGTCCACACCAGATGCGACAAAACTACATGACATAACAAATCAGTCAAAAATCCCAGCCAATTGGAATAGTGTGTGGGCGGAGTCTCTCTGGAAGCACACTGCACTCGCAATGAAATAGATAAATACATAATCACAGTTTGAATGTTCTTGTTTCCATTAATTTAT
Organism: Siphateles boraxobius; assembly: GCF_051911475.1. Classification (NCBI taxonomy): domain Eukaryota; kingdom Metazoa; phylum Chordata; class Actinopteri; order Cypriniformes; family Leuciscidae; genus Siphateles; species Siphateles boraxobius. The sequence goes on from NW_027508975.1 coordinate 12,751,506, forward strand.
TTTCAAGATCTGAGGTTAGTTATCCATTGTCACTTTCAGTTTGGCTATAAATGTCACGCAAAAGGATTTTCAAACTCAAATTAGATGCTTTTAACATTAAATAAAGCACATAATCAATACCTGAGATTATCATTGTTGTTGTTCCAGCCGCAAGGTTGTAGAAATAGAAACCGTTTCTAAAATAGAATCCCCTGTGGCGTATCACCATCGGCTGGTTTGGTCAAAAAACTCTAAACATGGAAAAGATACCTTTTATCGTGTGTCTCTCTGTCGTATCATGTCTTGTTAGGACATGGTGCGTTGCTTTTATCCTCCTGTGGAACACAAAACAAGATATTTTGAAGAATACCCTGGTTTCTCTTTTCCATTTAATGGCAGTGAATGAGGACTCCCTTACTGCTTGCATTATTTAGCATTTTAAACTAAAACCATACTGATTTTGTCGCATCATTAATGCTCTGCCCGTGGTGTGATTCAAGTGTGAAGGCTGCTGGCTACTGCTGTTACTCCAGCTATAAACTGCTTCGATTTATAGAGACTGCTTTGCACTTTTTGCCCCGTCCAAATAACTAATGACCCTGCAAAAAAAGATCACCTCTGTTGATGCCAGGAAACATTTTCTTTTTGCTAGCCTGGATGAGATTTTACTTGTTGTGTGAGAAACGACTGACTGGTGATCAATATTTATCGATTCATTTCTTTCTCTCTTGGTTTCTATTCTCCTCTAAGTATTTTTTTTTTCATTTTGTTATATGAACGTGACATTAAAAAGGTTCTTGTAAACATATTATAATTCCTTCATCATTTATTGGTGCTACTTTTCAGAAGTCTTTTATGAAAATATTGCTAATGTTGGCCCACACCCACACTTTCCATCATAAATAATGAAAATCAATTATTAAAAGAACAATTATTACGTTATGATAATCGAAACAAAGAGTCATACACCATTTCAATATTTATTGTGTGAAAATGTAAAAAAGGAACATTTCCAATCATTATATTTTGTCAAATTATGCAAAAAGTGTACAAATATTACTTGTGTATATTTAAAATATTTCTAGGAAATTAGTCTTAACAAGACAAAGGACTGTGCCATTTTATTATTAAGAATTTGGGACATTTGTTGGCTCAGAAACATAATTCAGAAAAAATATATAGAAAATATATTGTGATGCATGCATATCCACTGATGGACCAGTGTTATTATTACTATATTACACTGTTTATTCATAATTTAAATGAGCTTTTTTATATTTTCACTTTAATTTTAGTATGCATTTTTGTCATTTTGTAATGTGCTTTGTTATTTGTTATCATTGTTATTAGCTTTTTTAATATTTCTATTTTGCTTTAATTTGTTTTTATTTCAGTTTTAGTTGTAGTGATTTTAGTACTTCAATTTAAACTTATTTTATTTTCTTCAAGTTAGTTGTCAAAACAGCACAGTAGTTTTTTATATTTACCATCTAATATTTTAATTAATTTTCAGCTTTATTGCCATTAACGAATGTTTGAAACTATTTTTAAGAATTGTAGTTTAGTTAACGATAACAACATTGTCTTGGACTTTGACAGTAGACTATGGAAGCCTGTTTCCGCCACAGAATAAAAGAAAAAAAGGTGATTGCGACTTTTTATCTCACAGTTCTGACTTTTTTTCTCACAATTGCGAGTCAGCATTGCGTGACAAAGTCGCAATTATCTTTTAAAATGTTTTATTCTGTGGCGGAAACAGGCTTCCATAGTAGACCAATTAATGTAGTGAGAGGGCAAAAAAATGTGTTTTGTAAGCACCCATTGTTAAAGAAACACCTGTAAATGTAACTGTTTCTCTCTCTTTCAGGTGTTGTGTATGATTACCGCTCCAGTCACCATGATTCTATCGTCTAAGCAAGACGCCTCATTCGCCTTCGCCTCGCTGGCCATCATCTTCTCCGTTTACATCACTCTAGTCGTCCTCTTCGTCCCCAAGGTACAACAGAAGATCATTTTCTCAAAACAAGAAGGAGCGCTAATGTAAATATTGTATTACAGTGATGAATATTAATGGTGGATAACTAGAGCAAAGAGTGGTTACTGTTTGACATATGCATCTCTCTCAGCGGTCTTCTCATGAAATCTTAAAGTGCGCTGAATGATGATGCTATGGAGATATGGTGTAATCAGTGTCATCGGAGGACAGGTGTTATTAGACATCTCAAAAGAACGGTAGAGAGGAAAGTGAAGACACTGCAATTATACAACAGCCAATAAAAGCAGTTACATACACAAAGGAAGCCTTTATTCATGTTATATGGACCTTATGCACCAGAGAAACAAGCATGCAGCCATCTTTAGAATTTTGTAGATTTTTCGTTATCTCTGAATATTTCTATGGAATCGCTGTCGAAGAGTAATTAGCTGGTGAAGTGGTTTTACTTTTTGTACAGTAGCGAAAGTTATAATGAGCATCGTGATATTTGAAGCGGATATCATAACAAATGTCAGTAGACCGGACAGATTTTTAAATGAGCGGTTCATTCATAAATCTGTAAGATCTTACCTTCATGCTGTGCAAATACAAACCTGAAAGAAAGAACACAACGAGTGCTGAAAGTGCTGCATAAGGTCTAAATAAGAAAAGTTTTCAAGTATTTACAGAATGACATTCCTCCAGACCAGTGCTATCATTTTTCAGAGGTGGAAAGTAACGAATTACATTTACTAACGTTACGTAATTGAGTTTTTTTTTGTTTACTTCTACTTTTTTAAGTAGTTTTTAAAATCTTTAATTTTACTTTTACTTAAATACGTTTTGTTTGAAGTATTGTACTTCGCTACATTTGAAATCATATCCGTTACGGAGTAAAAAATAATACAAGGGAGAAAAAAATCACACTCCGGAAACTACTGCATTGATTGAAGGGCGGGAGAACAAACGTGCAAAAAAGGTGACGCAGACCCAGCTGAAGCTGAAAGCGAAGCGTTCTGAATTCTTATGAAGCGAATTATGGCCAGTATGGAAATACTTTGGATGTAGAAAAAAGTGTGGTTGTCTTGAGGAGATATCCAATTTGCAAAAAATGTGGACACAAAGTGGCTGCAAAAGGAGGATACATAGGACACCATCACCCTGCAGATAAAGGTATGTCCCGATTATAACTTAAGGCGAATGATTTACGTGATGCAGAGGGAATCCCGGAATCCAGTCATGAAAATGGAATTTACATAACGCAGATGTCAAGTAGGCTAAAACACGCAAAATTATGGATGGATGAATACATGGAAAGTAGAACTGTGCAATAATTCCAATCGCGACATGGTCTGTGAATATTTAAGCGCAAAAATACTGCTATGTAAATATATAACCTGCTTGTTCTGCGTTTCTGTGTGAATCGGTGTGAGTGAGCTGCTCCGCTTGGTCTAAGGTACTACATAGGCTACTCAAGTACATGCTGTTTTCAGCGTCTCACAAACAATTTGAGGACATGAATACATGAACATTTCCAGAGCTGCTCTGAGAGAACTCCTATTGAGCATTTTCACCATTTTATTTGAGAAAATCCATTGTCAAATACACTTTGAAACAGGTCTTCACTAAAACCCGTCAAAATAAAAGTTTGGTTTAACTAGGAGAAATTATGACAGAAATTTATTACTATTGTAGGCATACAATAGAACATACTCCTCAAAATAATAATAATAATAACAACAACAACAATAATACAATTTATTTAAACATTATTTAAGGAATATACTTTTTGTCCATTGTTTAATTTAGTAAATCTGTTTTTGCAGCTCTTCCCCAAAAAATAAAAGGACACAAGTTTAAATTTTCATTTGATTACCACCGTTTTTGATAATATATTTGGATTAAATCATAAAAAGAAACATTAATTTTCTGAATAAAATACATTCCATAGGACTATATTATTCTTAAACATTTTAATAAATTATTAATGTTAAAATTAAGTTGTTAATCTAATTCATTATCAATTATTGAATTTAATTGATTCGTTGTATTGAAATTTTAATAAACAAAACAAACAAATGGTTTCAAGTTTGTTATAATAAAAGCATTCGTTCAACCCCCCCAAAAATGTTTTCTTTCATTTAATTGTCATTTTAACTGATGATAATAATAACAACCATTATGTAATAATACCGTTTATTTATTTAATAATTGATTAATACTGTAAACCGTGATATTTTCTGAGACGTTATCATACTGTGAAAATCTCATACCATTTCAACCCTACACGGGAGAGCCCCCCACCCCACCCCGCTGTTAAAAAAGTAACTCAGTAACTTTTACTTGAGCAAATTTTAAATGACCTACTTTTTACTTGAGTAGATTTTTAGACCGGTAATTTTACTTGTACTCAAGTAAAATTTCATTGAGTAGTACTTTTACTTGAGTAGAATATTTTATTACTCTTTCCACCTCTGTCATTTTTATACTATTATTTTATTTTTTATATTTTCTTGTCTAATGATCTACACATAATCAAGACCATATGACTCGACGAGTAGTTACATTTTAATCAAACTCATATTTGTTCACTCTTTTTTACATCAATTATTTTTTATTACTATTATTATTTCTAATCCTCATCGGTTTGCACTCTATTTTTAATAAATAGTAGGTAGTAGTAGACCGTAATTGTTGTCCAGCTTGCAGTGCATTAATATTCCGTCGACATGAATCTGGTCTGTTGTTATACCTAGTGTGGTGTGTGTTTGTGGGTGTAGATGCGGAGGCTTATCACTCGTGGTGAGTGGCAGTCGGACCAGCAGGAGACCATGAAGACCGGCTCATCCACAAACAACAATGATGAGGAGAAATCCCGCCAGCTGGAGAGAGAGAACAAAGAGCTGCAGAAGATCATCCAGGAGGTTCTGTCACATTCAATTTTTCCAGCACACTGTTCGGAACGTCTGATACCAGGATTGAACATATTTCAAAACTGAATTGAGAAAGTCTTTTTTAAATTTCTTTAGAATTTTAATTGAATGAGCAAACAGGATCCAGATTTGTACTTTTAATTAAAGGAACAAATTTAAAGAAATTCATGTAACCTGCTGTAAGTGTAGTTTTTAATAATACATTACATGTCATTATTATATTACGGTATGTATCTCTATCTATCTATATAGTATATATATATATATATATATATATATATATATATATATATATATATATATATATATATATACCCTGTATATATATATTTCAGACTGGGATAGTTGAAATTTTATGGACCATGGTGCAAGACCACTTCATTTCCCATGTACATAACTGTTGCTTTGTAATGGTCAGTATAATGTAATCCAATAAGAACCATTTGATTCCCGGCTGCCTTAATTCAAAAAAGTAAAAACATCAAACAAAATTTCCAAAGACGGTCTCAGCCTCAGGATTTGAACACTGAGATCTGAAAAAGGGTAATACATAATAATGATGAGATCAATTTGATTTTGCGGGTGGTGGATTCAATGAGATCATCAAAATGTTAATATACTCAACACTATACTAAGTGCACGCCTTTGAGCAGTAAAAGCTCAATAAGTGATATAAAAAATAATTCCAAATTTGACTCCAGTATTTATTTTATTAAGTGATCTTAAAACAACGTGGAGGATATTTTGTGCTAACTGTGTCAATGCTATTGTTTTTGCAGTAATTAATATAGTGTAATAACATAATTAGTAACCATTAGATGCCATCTAATGTTTTCAGTTTTCATGTAATATAATACAATTTTATTCTAATTAAGCTTTATTTCAATTTACAGAGTATTTAATTTTAGTTTTGGTTAAGAAGAACACCACCAAAATGAAATTCCCCATTTGTGTGATTGTTGAATTTCTTTTAATTGAAATTTACTAAAATCCTCCTATTGTCATTTCAACTCAGCATCCTGTGGGTCATGTGGCCAATCCAATTCAAATTCCGACTTCAAAGGGACACTCATTCTTAATTTCTGAATTTGGCCCTATCCTGTCTGATACAGTAGATGTCATGAGAGTTGTGGCAGATTGTCAAGTTTACTTTCAGCTTCCTTTTCTCAGTGCTTTTCAAAACTGCACAGATATGTTTCATATTTTTAGGCCCAGTTTCTAATTTAGTTTTGTGTTTTCATTCCAACAGAAAGAGGAACGTGTATCAGAGCTGAGAAATCAGCTGTCAGAACGACAGGCCCTGCGTTCCAGAAAACGCCCCACCTCCTCCAATCAGAACCACAGCTCACCTTCCATTCCCACTCCTCTGAACGATCCCAAATCTCTCCTCCCGCCACCAGGATACCCCCTCCCTGCTTCTGACAACCACTCCCTCCCTCCCACCTTTTCCAACTCCTCCACCCTGTACCAGCCCGATGGCAAGATCAACCGCAACAACTGTCACCCTGGACGACTCCAGCTCCTCTACAAGTGAGTCCCGGGACGCTGAAGGAACCGGTACGAATTGCAAGTTGGGGACACAGTGAAGTGAAAAGCAGGAAGAAAGAATAAGCTACCTTGATTCGCGGGCCACAGATTCCTCCGTCTCGCCCTGCAGGCGGCCTTTGTTCGTTTCTTTTGTTTGTGACACTTGCTGTGATTCATGGGATGTTAAACACAGGAGGCTTGAGAATCTGGTTTTGATTGCATCATTTGATGTGTCACCATATTCGAAAACACACATGCTGTGAACCATTACACAGTTCAAATGAGTAACGCTCAGCTGATTTTAACTCGGTAAATTGTCTACGAAGAATGACATGCTAAAAATGTCCTAACAGAAAATCATGGATTATAGAAAATGTTCCTATTATTCTCATCAAATGTGTTTTAGGACTCTACGAAACAATCACATATCGTAATACCGCAATTTTTCAATACTTTCTTACCTTGCATACATTTTGTATTAATTTTGTGCATTCATATTTCCTACAGTTCAAACAGGTCATATAAATAAGTCTCTGAAACCTCATTAGAGAGACTGACCGATTCACTCACATTTAGTGCAGTGTCAATCGCAATTCAATTTTGATATCATGGACCATTGTGATATATTTAATTGCAACATGTATCACGATATGTATTGTATAGCGAGGACGCTGCCAATACCCAGCCTTAGCAATATCCCACAGTTCTCAGTAGTGGTCGAAATGCAATAGCTAGTCAGTGTGGTAACAATAAGGTACATTTATTCATTTAGCAAACGCTTTTATCCAGTGTGTTTTACAGTACATTTAAAGTTTACATTTTACCAGTATGTGTTCCCTGGGAGTTGAACCCTTGACCTTGGTGTTGCTGACACCAAACTTGAACTGCATTTCTTACCTGGAAACTTCATATCCTATTGTTCATCTACAAATTTTCCAATTCTACCATGACCTCATAATCATTCCTTCCCTGACACGCAGCTGACAGTATTACAACATTTCTTGTGACCAACGTCAACAGATTCCTTCCTTCCTGTTTTATTAGCCCACAATCTAATTTGAACTGACCTTTTAAGGGATTTTTATCCTGAATCAAAGAAATGATGCCTCAAATCGTGTAGCTTGTTGAAGAGAGGTATGATATTAATTTTCTAAGTGATTAGACTTATGATTTTCAGCCAGGCAAACGTTAAGTAAAAATCCTATAAATTTACTGTACATTGAAGGAGGGACTTTTTTGTTAGCAACCAACCAGAACACCTTAGCAACTGCTACGCCCTACCAATGGACACAAATCACTCAATTCCTTCATTTAAAAAAAGTCTAGCTTCACAATAAGCTGCAATGATATAGCTAATGAAATGATGTTGGTTTGCTTATAGCCAGAGCATGCTGGGATAATGTATTAGAACTCACAAGCTGTTGAAGGCATTTGAAGGCTTTGTACAGAAGAGACGTAATTTCATCGCAGATTTGGGGGGTTTGTTTTTATTAGATCCCCAGTGTAGCTGAGAGCTGCAGATTGAATCTCCCAGCATTGTAATGCAGTTTGCTTCTAAATGGCACCTGCCATATTGGAGCCGTCACAGGATGCCGCTACTTTGAAATGCAAATAACATTAAAAATGCATTGCGCAGCCATCTTTGTCATGTGCGTTTAATACCAAGCAACGATAAAGGGAAATTAGTTCATTAAACAGAACTCGGATGAGCGTGCAATACGGTACTTTACTTCAACAACACACACATTCACACACTCATCAGCTGCTTTGTGCAGTCATCACTCAAATCACGGTACATTCCTGATTGAAACCCTACTCTACAGTATACATGCTTTCTAAGGTGAGGACAGAGGAACTGTTCCTTGTTCAAATGAATTCTTGGTTACCTCATCATGCATAATGCCAGTTTTCTGTCTGCGGAGCCCCTTGAAATGACAGTCTTCAATGGCAGCTTTTCCCAACAGCTGTGTGTCTGTTTTCCGCAGTGAAGCTCGTAAACTCTTGCTTTTTCTCAGTGTGCGTGGCTTGGATTCATCAGCGGGCCTGTACGGCAAAGTTTCCCCGGTTTCAGCCGGACTGTTAATGCTCATTTAGCTTTTCTGCTGTGGCAAAGACTCTCTCTCTCATTTGGAGAGATGGGATGTACAGAAAAAAATCCCTACAGGGACTATGAGAGTCATTTGTCTATTCATAAGTGCTTGTGACAATAGCACATTGCTCATTATTTCAGAGACCTGTTATTACCTCATACTTGAAATGTTGCTGCTGGTTTCATAAACAAACAGAGGTTATCTTCAGGATAGCATACTACCCTATTGCAGTATTTGGAATGTATAATGTGGACAGTATATGGCAGGGTACCATTTACCACAATACAATGCTCTTGACTTGACCTGCAATAGAGTGCAACAGTCGGGTTCCGGAAGTGAAAATCCTATTCATTTTCTTTATGGGAGAATTGATTTTTAACAATGACTTCCAAACCTTCAAAGAAAGTTCTTTTGTGAGGTACGAGGTTGTTAATCTTTTGCCATCAGCAACTATATTACCCATGATTCTGCTGACCAAACAGAGAATGACGACAAGTAAATCTTCAAAAACACGTAAGCGCTTGCCTACTCCCATGATGCACTGTGAATGATGAAGAATCAGTTTCAAACACAAGATTGTAACTAATGGCTTTAATGAGGGAAAGAACTACAATCCCATGCAGCATTGCAAATGACATGGGGTCAGTCTCCCTGCAATCTCAAACTTAAATATTTGTATATATACGCATATTTTGCAAATAAACGTAAAATATATTGTATATACATGTATAAACATTTCTATATACATAATCGACATTTAAATCAATAGTTTGATATTGCTCCATCATTTTTAGTTCAATTATGTAATTCACAATGCATCTTGGGATTGTAGTTCTTTCCCTCATTGAAACCAATAAGAACACAGGCTTTTTGTCTATTTTATCAAACAATATTTAGCTTCAAATAAAAAATATGTAATGTTGTGAGTGATTAACCTTGTAGCTGGTTGGTTTGGTTTCATGGCTAATAATATCCCTATGGAAAATGAATGGGAAAAATACTTCCAGAACCAAGGCCGCTCAAAAGTTGGCAAGTTGAGCACTCTATGAACTAGATAATATTAAGCTCCTAAGAGTTAATTGATTTTATACAAACTATTAAACTGCATATAACCTTATTTATTTATGGAATGGTAACTACAGGAGAACCATACTACTGTTTGAAATGTTTGGCGAGCAGAATGCATAGAGTTTGAGATACTGTTTTTTTAATAAATAAGGCAGAATACAGTATATACTGACAGTTTGCAGTGCGCTAGTATTCCATTCCAAACAGAGACTGAACTGCATCATGATGTCTTAGATTTGGTGTGTCATAAGCACTTGTGATTGGCTAAATGGTGCTCTGGTGATTTACATAAACGCTGACAACGGATAACTTCAGGAATCCTGTGAACAAACCCCACCATGGTGTTTATTATCAGTCTACTGTAATATTTTATTCATCATTTCTCATCAAATGGTGGTTCAGTAATTATCATAGTGATGTTCATGCAGACAATGATATGCACAAATGTCAATTGTGTAAATGCTAAATGTAAATGATAAGTGTATTCTCTTGCACAAAGTATGAAGTATATACAGTCAAAGGTATTCGTATGTGGTATTGAAAATATATTTGTATTTGTACTATGATAGATTCTGTACAACGCAATTGGACTGGTGTCTGGTGAAATAAAGACGTTGTTTTTGCTACATTTTTTTAAAACTGTTCTTCTGCTTTCTGTTTGATGAGTCACGTTGCACTCAGATATGCTATTTTATTTTATAATTGGAACTGCTTCAGGTACAGTGTAAAGCTTATCGGTTCATTATTTTGGAGCACTTTAACCACCCTCCCCACTGACTGTGTGAATATGAGAACACTAACATAAATAGTATATCTAATGGCATTTCAGTGGAAGTATACGGGACTTTTTGATGCAATTTCCATTTACACATCTGAGAGATATTTGTAATGATTAGTCCTCTGAAGGCAAGTTTTAAGAACTTGTGCTGTGTATTTACAAATGCAGTGTATTTACAAATAATCAAACATAAAACAATGACATGAACTCAAAACATGGCCATACTAGAACACTTACCAACAGTGGAAATGACAAAAGCACATGGCAAACATGAGGGCTTAAATACACACAAGACTAATGATTAGACAAGGGACACCTGTGAACAACCAATGACAACATGACACATTCACATGGGGAACACTTGGCAGGATCACATGACAAGAACAGGGGATCACATGACAGACATGAAACAAAACCAAAACGTGACCATATTAAGAACATTATTTAAGGATTTTACTGGGCCATAACTACCAGATGAGTCTACTGCATTTTAAAATAGGCTACAGGTGGCACTTCCATTTTTGGTAAAAAAAATAAAATAAAAATCGTTCCAAATAATAAGTCTGTTAAATATGATTCGTATGAGACTAAATGAGCAGTATATTTTCCATCATGCTCTTTTTTAATTTGTCAGGAAAATGATGTAACACTTGTTTTTTTAATGTGACATTGGTATCACAAGAATATCTCAAAAGCCCTGTGCCAAGCCCTTTGCTAAGCCACGCCCGAAAACCACCACTGGCCAATCGTGTCTTAGCAACCGTAACTAGGCGCGGGAGGTCTGGCAAGCGAGCGAGGGAAACTTGCCGAAGCGTTGTGCATCGCAATCCATATGATTCAAGGGGGTAATCCATCAGCCGGAAGTTGAAGCCTCGCGGGAGCCGCCATTGTAGCAGAACTTCACCTGCTGATAGCATTCCATTGACAGGCGTAACTTTGACAGCGAATAACTTTACATCTTTGGCGTCCAAAGACTTCATTTGTCCATTATTTATTTCTAAATAAACACGACAATGTATAAAAGGCTCCATTACTTTGTATCTTACGTTATGGCCCCGTAAAAGCTTTTTTTGTTAAAAACAGGCTAACGATTGCGTCATAACCACACGACTTTATGTCGCACATTAGAGACATTACCGTATAGACAGGAGGAGAAGCTCGCAGGCAATCTTTTACTGTCTATGAGGCAATCGGTGGGACATAGAGGCATAAAGTGAAGGGAGAAGCCCATAGATGGAGAGTCCATAAAAACAACGGGACAAAATATTTCAACAACGTTTTTGAGGAATTAGGTGATTCAGATATGTTTTGCCACAGCTACTAGAAGATGTACAGCTGTCAGATTGTCGTCACGCTCAGTTTGAGCCTGCGCCGTCGCTCAGCCATCAGACAGGAAGTCCAATAATCGGGCTTCAGTCTTCTCCGTTGAAATCAATGGGGTCGCTGTGTCCATTTCTTTTACTGTCTATGATACGATTGTGCAAATCTGATACCCGGAATCCTAAAAGTTTGGACGGGGAGTCGAATTTTTTTCTTTCCCGAAAATCTAAAAGCCAAGGGGAGAAATGATGGGCGTGGATCAAGCAGTGTGGGAGACCCCATTCACAACTAATGTCCACAGGATTAACAAAAACACTATTGCTTGGAAGTTGGAAATAATGACGGTTATTTGTTCATAATCCATATATTTTAACGTAAAATAAGACGATTAAAGACAAGACGGAGGCTCACTGACATACTTTAAAATATATTTCAGCATTTTGTTAATCGACGGCCTACTAACAGTTACCCCTGACTGAGTAACTCTAACCCAATCCGATCGCGGCTCTCCCGGTGTTAGTGTTATTCCACAAGATTTATGGATAAACTGTTTGATTTATAATTATTAGATTATTTTCACATTTCACTTACCCTGCTGTGCACGAACATAGCTGTTCCTCAATTTGTGTGTTTCCCATTTGAATGGTCAGCGTATGAGGAGCTGCTGCTTGCGCTGGGACTATAGGCTTTAGCTTCAATTTTTATGAAATTATTCTCTAATCGGTTGCATATTATGTCGTGGATATATCCCTCGAATGCATACTGCAGTCCCTTTTGTCTTGCTCTCTCAGATATTTCACGTTCACCAAAAATTACTAATTATCTCATTGGGAATGTCTGACACTGGTGCATACTGTAATAGATGTGCCATGCGCGAAAGCTTGACAGGCGTAGCAACAGTAACTAGGGAGGGCAGCGCTTGGGCAAAGGGTCAATTAAGACAACAGACACTGCGCTTTTATGGTCTGCTCTCCTACTTTAATTAAACTATATTTCATTATTTCACTGGAATGCACTGAGAATCTCTCTTTTTCCCAAATTCTTACTCACATCCCAGTTTAAACCAAAGATTTTCTCCCCTTTCTTACTTCTATTCCTTATTTAGCATATCAGCAGTGTGTACTGGAATGTTTCTAAAGCATGGAAATACATTAATTGTTGTCTGTCAAAATTACGGAAAGCACTTTGAAATATCCATCAATGTTCCAGGTAATGGCTCTGTTTTTTGCTCTGTGTTAGCCTGGGTAAACCCAGATGAACTTCCGGCAAATTTAGATTTGCTCTGCAAGTTAAGGCTGATTTATACTTCTGCGTCGGACCTACGCCGGAGCCTCTACGCCGTAGCCTACACTTTGGTTTTAATTTATACTTCTGCGTCGTTGTCCGTGTTGACGCACGCAGAGGGAGAATGTGAAACCCGAGGAAGCGGTTTGAGCAGACCAATCACAGCGCTTGCATCCGCGTAGAATTGACGCGTTGTTACATTTTTGGAGAGGTGCACGTCAGGGTACGCCGAAGGGTACGCGCGCTACGCACAGCCTACGGCGTAGCTACGGCGTAAGTTCGACGCAGAAGTATAAATTGGGCTTTAGTCTGGCGAAGAGCCCATTCAAACTCATTTCCAATCTTTCCAAATCGAGGCACCAACCACAAACATTGTGGCGCGCTTTACAAGATTTCGATCGATCTGATTGGTTTTAGGTCTATCCAATTGCGCCCAGAGGCATTTGAGCGACGTCCGTTGGTGACGCCCCTTTGGAAGTGAGCTGTGAATGAACCTTCCCCAGACCCTAACTCAGTTACGACTGAGAAGGGTCTGGTTTTAACCAGGCTAGCTCTGTGTGACTGTGATAGATAATCCAATATATAATACTTTTCAATGAACCTACATATGGCACTTTATCTGTTTAATTACTCACCTGTTGAGTAATAAAAACGGCATCTCCGCATTACTTTTACAACATTTCAAATCCCTCAGTTCATGCCATCTCAAAAAAAAACAAGCCAATGTTGATTCTTGTTTTATTACAAGCTCTGTCTTTTTGCCAGCAGACTCTCCTCTGTTCAACGGGTTTTTTTTAAAGCAGGGGATTCCCCAGAGGTTTGAAATTTAGCTGCTGCAAGTCAACCTTTCTCATTAATTGTGACAAGACAATTAGGCAATCACACACTAGACACACTATAAACACTATAAACACTTATAGGCTTATAGTGAATCATGATAAGACAAAAGCACGTTTTGCAAAAAAGGATTGATGATGTATTGACTCATAATGTACATTTTTTAAATATTGAACAAAAGTTACATTGTGTACCTTTAACATGTCTATAATATTTCCATGAAAAACTTTTAGGGTTGTCTACTTAAATTACACTTTTACAATTCTAAGTTTTCTTTTGATGCTCGATGGTTGAGGGATGAGGAGAATAATGTCTCCTCATTTCAGCCTGTTTTTGAAAATGCTTATAGCATTCCTATTGACAACCTTTAAACTAATAGTCAGTCACTGATTCTTCACAGTTTTACTGTTTATTGAGAATGATTTGAGAATAATTATTATTTTTTAATCTGATCTCTATAAACTCACAAGTAAAAGGTATCTTCCACAATTTTTTCTTCTGTGAAACACAAAATGGCCCATAGAACAAAAAAGGGAAAAAAGAAGAAAATAAAAATACACTCTACAAAATATACAATCATTGACAAATGGTGTAATTAATTAACTGGATTAACATAAAACACATGTCAACTTGCCCTGACCTGAGATTTATGGAAAACACTCTTGTTCTGCGAAGATGGTTCAAAGTTTTAGCTAAAAAGCAGCATAACACTCTTCCAAGGACACTGATTGATTTTTAAAGCACACAAAACGTACCATTAATGTTACTACAGTATAACTTTGAAGAACATGAATTGATATTTCATGGCAGATTATAGCTGTAGACAAATTAGAGAATGACCTCTATCATAATACATTATCCCTCAATGCCTCAAGCAAGAGTTTTTCCACAGTATTGTCTCAAAAAACATCTACTTTATAGTCACACACTGGTGGCCTTGAAGCCCACGGTCTTTCTGTGTAAGTTACATTAACAGCAGCATTTTACCACATGAACATCAGTGCTTTCTATTATTCAAACATCAGATAGAGATAGATAATGACGAATGAACGTCACTATGAAGCATAACCCACTGTTTTTTACTGCTCCTTGCCCATTGTTGGTTAGATTCACAGACAGGCTTGGAGTAACCAAAAATATGCCCACTCTATGTGAGCCTGACGTAATGATGCATGCAAGGGAGTTTCCCCTCACTGAAACCACAGTCTCTGATAAGGAAACAGTGTCAGCGGAAACATGGTTGCAGAGGGGTTTGTAAATGCTTGGTGCATATATTAATACAAATATCTTGCGAACTGGGACAACAAAAAGTTTGTTTGGCCTTTTTTGGCAGAAATATTTAATCACAACCAATGTTTCCTCTACACAACTTTTACACAACCAACGTTTCAACCTTTTGCTCTCAGTAGCCTATAATATCAGAGCCAAAGACAGTTGATTGTCTTCTGTTTTAGAGGAAAACTGCAAATTACACATCAGAATTTCATTAGAATTGATTTTACATGCATTGCTGAGAGTTCATTTGGTTTTAGATTTATTAAATGATTGAATTTCATTACAGTAGCAGTGCAGTAGTTTTTTTTAAATAATAAATAGTTAAATAAATAGATATAAATAATAAATAAATATACAATATATCAACATTACCACAAACAATATATAGGCTAATTTTTTTGGACAGCTTTCATGGACCTGACATAATGCCCCACTTAAAATCAGTTTAAGTTTTCCCCCCATTTAAAATCATATCGGGATGCCTTTGATCCATACGTTTCATGGAGTTATAGTATTGACCCGTTTTAATATAAAACATTTCAGTCTCAGCAATGGTGTCATTGGAGTTCAAGCTGAGCATATTGCTTTCCTCTCCACGGGTTTCCATTCTTTCCTTAGGCCTGCTTTTCAAGTTTTGCTTGACGTCCATGTTCATAGAGCAAACACCCCAAAGAAGGTCTTTCCGTGTTCATTGTCGACGCTGGGCAGGAGTTTTGAAGTGGTTTCGGTGCTCAGTCTGTCTCCGGCTAGTAACTGGAAGGCCGCGCCGAGGTAAATTGTGTTGTACGACAGCTCTTCAGTGTCAGGAGTGTGTATGCAGGCGGAGCGGATAGCGCTGAAAAGCGGCTTGTAACTTCCATAGGAATCGGAAAAGCGCTTCACCGCGTGGCTCATATACACAGCGTTGTGGTCCGCAGTCCTGTCAGTCGAGCAGCTGATGTGGAAAGAGACCTGGGTGTAGACGAAGTAAATGCCGTCATCAGGAATGATGATCTCCCTATTTACTAATTGTAAGCCGCCTGCAGAGAAAGCTTGGTCCTGGTTCACTCTCCAATCTAGGGTTGTGTCTTTAGACTCATATCCACCTATAGAAGAGAATACAAAAAACATGGAATAAGTCAGATACAGATTTTACATTAGACATCAAGTGCATCCCAACAAAGCAGACTGCCATAATCATTTTATGTCTTGTTTAATGCAATTTAGCTATAAATAGTTTCAAGCTGTATAAATTAATATTAGTTATTATAATAGGAACAAATATCATATGAATTAATAATGAACAATGGTATATTTATAAATAACCTAGCCTGGATGAATTAGTGCTGTAAATGTTTTTTAATTCAAGGACACGTTAAATTGATACTTAATGCATTAATTAATGTTAACACATTGAACAATTCATTTCTTAAAATTAAACAAATTAAATTAGTTTGGGGATTTTTAAATGTCTCTTAATTTCAATATGTTCTTGCCAGCCAACACACTAAATGCACAAACTATATTAATCTTTGCTGTAAGTGAAACTGTACAAACTGTAGTCAGGTTCATATTTTCTTTTACTTTGTATAGTTTGTCTGGTTTTCAAGAATGAGAGCGTGCATCATGCAACACAATGGTGTTGTTATGTGTTTATCACAACATACTGGCATATGTAATTGGCATTGGCATCTATAATTGTTTTAATCTCTAAATGATAGATGAATTTGTGTCATATTACAGCAGAGTTTGACTTTGCCCTTTGACTTAAACATATTAAAGATATGAAAAGCATAATAATTATGCATCCCTATATAATTTTTTTGAAACTCAAAAATTGGTTGCAGGTCTGCTCTGATAGGGGAACAGACCTGCAACCAATTTTTGAGTTTCAAAAAAATTATATAGGAGTGAAATACAAACATAACACACATCCTACAATTTTGGATACATAACCAAATGATTCAAGATTATAGCCCAGACACATTTTAGACGTCATATGCCCCCAAAGAGTATTTGGACTTAGAATGTATAATATAATGCAAAATAGTTTTATGATGCATTATATACTTTTAATGCATTCAGTTATAATATTAGCACATATGATGTGCAAGACTTTTTACCATTCATTCACAATTTACCACTTTTAGCACTTTGGAATCAAGCTTACCTGTTAAATGGATGGCGGCCTTGGAAGTGAAATTTGGTTGTGAAAAATGATCTCTCATTGTAAGCTTGAGCCCTGATGGGGAGAGACACAAAATTACTCATATAAGATTATTTAGTTCCACAGAAAATAAAATACGCTGGTATGAATGGAACAAAGGGGATCTGAAAGTTAGTGTCTGAACTCACCAGTTCCACTTTCCTGATTACTCTGAGACTATAGAGAGAACAAGAGACACACGATTACACATCTAATAATGCACTTATGGTAATGTTATGTATACGGACAAGATTCTGACCTTGTTGAGCGTGAAGCAGACTGCAGCGGCAGCACACAGGGTCACAGCCAGAAAAACCCCACACACCCGCCATACGCCTGACTTTGAAGAGCCAGCCTTCCTCCTCGATACCATCGCCCTTGGTAAAGGCAGAGTTCCTTCTTCAAGACCCAACAATACTTGACTGTCATGCTCCATCCTTACTGTGTGTTAGTTCTCCGAAAGATGTACAAATACAGATTCTGCCAAAATGCTTTTTAAAAGATTCTGTAGTCTTCTCAGCGCAGTTTATCACTTCAGTGCTCTGCTTGGTTGGTCTTTCACTGTTGTGTTCAGAATATGGTTCTTCATTCTTTTTAAAGCTCAGAGACGACCAGGGGAAACTCCAGTGATGTCAGAGTATAGTGTGGAGAAAAGTAAGTGGTAATGAGATGGAGGGGAGAAAACATGAGTTACACTCACACCCACTGAAACATAGTAAGGGAATTACAATCTCTAAAAATAAAGGGGCATGTTTATGGTTTTGAGTGTGACATCATTCATGACATACAGTTTGACTGTGTGACATCATATATATAATATAAAATAACACATCTAACATAAAAGTTTTTGTTTATGTGTGTGTATATATATATATATATATTATATGTGTGTGTATATACACATATGCACACATATATACTGTATATATATATAAATACATGTGTGTTTATACAGTATACACACCCAGCCACAGACATATATAATATAAATAAATCAAATAATATATATACACACAAATTGTATTATGTCAAATGTATATTAATCGATTTGACAGCACTAATTTATATGCTTTGTATAGTCCTGTTACTAGAGTAATAACTATAAATTATGCATATGATACTTTATTAACCCTAAACCAAAACCTATATAGTAACATGTAGTTAATTGATATTACTAATGTATACCAAATTTATAATTACTATCTTAAATTAATATATTCTTAATAATATTTATTTTGCATATTCTACACAAATCTGATGACAATTGAGAGAAGTTCTTACTAAGAATGAATCAAAAAGTTTAGAATGGATTTTTCTGTTTGTTGCAAAATTCCACTCTTTGTTCACTGTTTTTTCCATAGTCAGTCCTGAAAAATGCCTCCTCTGGTGCAAATGAGAGGTGAACATTGCAATTTTCTCTTTTTGTATTCAGCATGACATGATTGAAATTGCACAAAAGAATAAGTGCATTTGACATTTGTATGGGCCTCACAGCGTGAACCTGGGATAGAGGAGGAATTATTCTGTCCATTTATCTCAGACGATGACTTTTCATTTAGGCCGCACAACTTCAATGTTTTTATGACTTTTGAGAAGTGAGTGTAGCTTTGCTCACTGCTCTTGTAATCTAACACAGAATAACAACAGAAACTGTGTTATGTCACAGCAGGCTATACAGGAAAAAAAGTCTTCCGGTTTGAAAATATTAGGTGAAAAGTTTATTTTTGCCTGTAAATGGTGTTTTAGGACTGTTGTAATTTCCCAAAAGTTGTTATGGGATAAGTGAATGATAATGTCAAATTAATTGGATAAGAGATATATAAATGCTCCAATTTCTAATATATTTATGATTTTTATAAACGTACACATTTTGTACTAAAATGAAAACTCATTGTGGAGTTAAAAATAATCCAGTGGAGAATTTTGTTATCCAATAATTACTGAATACATGATTTGTAATCTTAAACTCTTACAGAAAAAAAAAACAAAGAACTTACAAGTAATGTGCAAAGCACGAACAAAACAAGACCATTGTCATGAAACGGAAGGACACAAACAGGTAAAGTAGCAGTGGTCTTTATTGAAAGCACTCAGTTGCGGCAGTAGTGGATGATGGTGGAGAGTAGAAACAGTGAACGTGGATGGTTTGGTATTTGAAGTGTCTCTTATCTGATATAGAATGTAGATGACGGGAAGGCCGAAGAGAGCAGACAGGTTGGAGACTGGATGACTGGGATCGCTGAACGGGATAGCAGCAAGCAGGTAGGATTCGTCAGGTAAGTAGCAGGTTCAGGTTGAGAGAGTCAGGAAGTCGATGGAGTGTCGACGAGACCAGACAACTGAGTGAGTGAACTGGTGTGGTTTTTAAGGTGTGAGTGAAGTGAGTGCTGATTGCTGACAGGTGAAGATGACAGGTGCTGGTGATAAGTATTCTGGTGAGGCTGAACGAGTGGGCGGAGTGTGGAGGTCTGGCGCTGATGCTGGTGTATCCGTGACAACCATAAAGGGACATGGTAATGGAATTAAATATGGAAAAAATATATTTCAATGTTTCAAATTTCTTTGGGGAACGTAAACATTTTGCAAGCAAATGCAAAGTTTTTTAGGGGAACACAAAATATTTGCAAGAGAACGCAAAAGCACTGATAATTTTTTTCTCTCATCTCATGTTTTTTTCCCCCTTTACCATGTTCCTTCACTCAGGGGCTCTGTGTCAAACAAAACAAAAGACAGACGCTGCGTCTGTGGGAGGGGATTTATGAATGGCAGTGAAG
Source organism: Siphateles boraxobius (assembly GCF_051911475.1). Classification (NCBI taxonomy): domain Eukaryota; kingdom Metazoa; phylum Chordata; class Actinopteri; order Cypriniformes; family Leuciscidae; genus Siphateles; species Siphateles boraxobius. Next base: position 12,771,531 of record NW_027508975.1, read on the forward strand.
TGACGCAGCTGATGCTGGTAGGTCATGTGACAGTAACAACATGGTGGATGTAATAAATCTGAATTTAATTTATACAACATACAAAACACTTTTTAATGGTTGCTTTTTTAATAAATTCAAATTCATATGTAGTAGCTCAGTACATGATTTTAGACGCAGCGTGACTGTTGAGAGATTCAATTTTATGTCATGTCGGACTTTATAAATTATTTACTCCATCACAAATCGTTTTTACTAAAATTTCATTACTGTGTCTGTGTGAGACAGAAACAGCGAGATTACATCATATTTCATATGCCTGCAGCATACTGTCTGAGCTTAGACATTAGAAATGAGGAAACCATATATGTTTGTTAATAGCTCTTTGGCTGAACTTGATTCAGTCATGGACAGTGGTTCCACGTGACTGAAACAAATATAACCCAATAGAATCAACCATGTACAGCTAACTAGAATCAATGACGTTTATTTAACTTGAACGCTAATCAATGTTTTCAGGATTACTAAGACTATAGGCAGGTGAGGTTTTTTTCAGTGTTGGAGCCAAACTCTGCAGGACAGCGGCACTCTAGGACCGAACTTGCTTACCCCTGCCCTGCCCTAATAGAACATTAAACATTAAAGGGACAGGTCACCCAAAAATGAAAATATAGCCATGATTTACTCACCCTGAAGCCATAGGTGTGTATGACATTCTTCTTTCAGACAAATACAATCGGAGTTAGATTAAAAATGTCCTGGCTCTTCCAAACCTTATAATGGGAGTGAATTTGGTGACGAAGTCGACGCGTACGGCTGACTGCCGGAAGCTATTTTAGTCAATAAAGTTTTAAATATGGATAATTTTCTTACACAAACGCATCTCTTCGCTTCAGAAGGCCTTTACTAACCCCCCAGAGCCGTTTCGAACACTTTTATTACGGATGGATAGGCTCTGATGGACTTCCAAAATCATATAGCCTACCCATTTACTCCCATTATAAGGTTTGGAAGAGCCAGGACATTTTTGGGTGAACTATCCCTTTAACAAGTCTCTTCATTTTCTCATCTTGCTTAATGCAAAAAATAACACTTTATTTCAACATTTACTCTCCCAATTCAGCTCCGTGCAAAGTATGATGGGACGTGAAAGTCCTTTTTGATTGGGTTACTTGATTGAAACATGTTATTTCAAAATGAAAACATCAAGTTAAGTAAAAGAGTAACCGTTTCAAGTCAACTGAACATAAAGCAGTCACAGTTGAATCAGAAACCTGATACAATGAGGTTAAATGAAAATAAATTGTTTAAATAAAGTGAACTGCATCAAAATAATATATTTTTATTCATTTATATTATTTTTTATAAATGCTGCTATTTTGCATTTAGCGCACTAAAATTAGTTTTGGCCCTTGTCATCTTTACTTAAACATTAAAGGTGCATGTGGGTTTAATTATGGGAAACTGGTTTGCCATAATTCCAACCACTTTGTGTCAAGAAAGAAATGTATTTAAATTCCGCATTAATTCTGATGGACCAAATGATGCAAGTTTCATACTACGTGAGAGGGTGTAAAGATGTGAAAGATACGTAGGCTTCTACTGAATATGGAGAACTTAAAAGGACGTTTAGAAATAGTGTACTGAATCTCTGTGGTCACATTTCAGTGTAAGCATGAACTGAAAAAAAAAACGGTTCTTCTTTCGGCCTGGGACTGGGTCACATAACTCTTAATTTGATTTATGACTTTATATAAATATAGATAGGAATATCTTTTATTATTTGATTTTTAATTTGATATCTCTGTCGAGATGTCAGTATTTAAAAGTGCATCTCAGGCAACAGGATATTTACAATAAACTTTTGATTCAGTCACAGCACATATAAAAGATAAAAGATTCCCCTGAAATTAAATTCTCCCCAATTATGACATTAAAAGATATTGTTAGCTTCCTTAAAGGAAGTGAAACTGGGAAATTAAAATACAGATTAAAAAGTTTGATCACGGGATGCCGTGCTCATCCCTGGAATAACGACATTACGGCAGCTTTCATGAAATAAGCCATGTTTGTTGTAACAACACAATGTGACCCCCAGCTTCCTCCATTTGCAGCATCATGGGATAAACTGACATCTCTTCATGCAACTCCCACATATTTGTTGGCAGAGTCTGACAGTGATTGGTTGGGGGTGTTGAAAGAAGAGGGGAATTCAGACATCTGACTAATCTAACACTTATCTGACTAATCTCACAAAATAAAAGTTCCTTAGATTGCATGCTGATCTGACAGGTATTTGCGGAAATCTCTTTATCATTGATCATGTCATTGCATTAAACAAAGCATTGAACCTTAATCAAGTGCCAATTATTGTAAAGAAACTTTGCACTAGTATACTGTGTAGATTGTGAATTTTATTGCACTTTACAATATGTCCCAACTTTTCTGGAACTTTTCTAAGGTTGTATAAAAAGCAAACAAAGGAACTTGGTAAATTAACATGGCACAGGTGAATGACAGAAATAATTAGACAGACCGGGGGAAACTAGGTCATAGGACTAAACCAAAAACACAATGAAACATAGGAGACAGACCATACATGCAACAGTACGCCCCCTCCTAAAAAAGGCGTGTCCTCGCAGTGTAAATAGTCCAACTGAAGAGGAAGGGGGCTCTGGAGGAGGGTGTGGAGTGGACAAAAAACAAAGAGTCCAAGGCAAAAACAAAAATAGTCCATGTAGGAATGGTTGGTGGGAGGAGCCAAGAGGAAGCCAGGAGCCAGATGTTAAGCCAGGGACCAGCCAGGACGAGGCCCCAGGGCGAGACTAGTCATGTTACCAACTTGATGGAAGGCACCTTTGGGACAACCAACTGAAATGACGCCACAGATGGAGACCCTGGTGACTGGCCAATAAGCCCACGCAAGACCGATGGCACTGGAGACCGAGGTGGAGCCGCGGCGACGAGCATACCAGGTGGAGGCGGATAACCAGAGGACAGAGGCAGAGACAGCGGGACAGAAGACGAAGACAGAACCGTGGGGAGGAGGGTGGAGCCAGACGAAGCCAAAGGTGCAAGCAGGACGATGTCTGATCAAGGTGGAACAGGAGGGACAAGGGAGCCCGGTAGAGCCGCATGGCTGATGGTTTCCGGTGGAGCTGAGGGAGGGAGAAGCCAGGGTGGAGCCGATGTGTCAACAGGCCGAGGTGGAGCGATGGACACGGAGGCTAGAGACGGCGACGTGTAATTTTTCCCCCCAAACCAGTTCAACGGAAATCCCGCCCTGCAGCCGATTCTAAAGGTTTCATTGGTCATGTCATTCACTGTACTGATTGCCTACACCAAACACTGATCCCTAAACCTACCCGTCACTGTAACCTTAACCAATAAAATTAGCTGCAGGGCAGGATTTCAGCTGGCTTTGTACGCTCAGTCAAGCTGGCTTAAAAGAAAGCGCACAGCGAGCAATCGGGGAAGTCTGTTAGGCTTGCCAGATAGGGAAATCAGCTGGTGCCGGCCTCGAGACTTTGGTGCTTCTGCTCAAGGCATAACATCAATACAGCAGGTGAGGCCATGCCGTTTTCGGTTGGGTCCATTCTTCTTGTGGCAAATGGAAGATGAGGTCAGGTTGGCGGTATCATCAATATCGTCTATATATTGTGATGTAATTTGGAGAGCATCGAGCCATTTGAGCGAGTGAGCAATGCGTTTCAACAGCGCAGGGGAATGAAAAAGTACTGTAGTAAGTTTAAATATTTTATGCTGAAAGTGTTTGCTTGATTATAAGATTGTGTGTGGTGTTTTAAAGTCTCTGTTTTGATTAATCATTTGCAAAGCACGATTGTTTGAAGTCGTCTGTACTCAAGTTTGTACTCGATGCTGATTGTTTATTGAAACAGCCTTGTTTAACACGATCAGAAATTGAGACTGGGAGTCGTTGGCCTTTGCTGGGAAATTAGATTTTTAATGAATCGATGAAGGTATAGTATTGCATGATGTGAGACTTTTTTATGTTTTGAACAAATCTCTGCACAGCAAGGCTGCATTTATTTGATTAAATTGAACAATTTTGTGATATAGGCTATTGTTACAATCTAAAACAACTGATTTCTATTTGAATATATTCAAATGTAATCGATTCCTGTGATGTGATGTCAAAGCTGAATTTTCAGCACTCAAGTAGTGACACATGATCCTTCAGAAATCATTCGAATACTGATTTGCTGCTCAAGAAACATTTCTTATTATTATCAATGTCAAAAACAGTTGTGCTTAATATTTTGTGTAGACTGTGATACATTTATTTAAGGATTGTTGATGTAAACAGTTCAAAAGAATAGCATTTATTTTCATCATCTTTTTACATCATCTTTTGTAACATTATAAATGCATTTACTGTCACTTTTAAAGAATATAATGCAGCCTTGCTGAATAAAAGTACATTTCTTAGAAATTTTTTTTTACTGACCCCAAACTTTTAAATGGTACTGTACATGCTATATATCTTTGTGTATGATTATATCATGTAATCTTATACAAATGCTAATCAGTGGATACAATGATGTTCACAGTGGTGCAGTTGAGGGGAAACATCCTGTTGTGGGTTCCTTTGCAGGTGAAACTAGGTTTCCTCTTTACCTTTCTGAGTTGGGGGTTACCCTTGCCTCCTGACTCATCTTTGGGTTGGGTTTGTGGGTGGGGGACTATTGTCATATGCATAATCACACTCCTTAAATAATTCAAGGACTGGGATTTTTTTAATGATTTAATGATAATTTGAATAGCTGTGGAAAGCATATACACATGCAACAAACAGATGTCCTTCCTACAACCGTTGACCTGCTTAAAGTCTGATGAACACAGGGCAACTTTTTTGAGCAATGTTGCCAGGCAATGTTGCTTACGCACTTTCCCATTGAAAATGGGCAACAAATTTCTGGATTCTTTAGATCGGACGTGGGCCCTGTGTCTAACCTGGTAGCCCGTTGACAGCAACATTTTCTCAAAAAGTTGCTTTGTGTATCATCACCTTTACACTTGCATTTTTATATTCAGTACATTGCACAATACTATATGTGTGTAAATGTATGGATTTACTTGTTGGAGACATTGATTTTATTATTATTCTTTTTTATAGTCCTATTTGTGGTTATTAAAATTGTCCAGTTGTGTTAAGTTAGGATTAATTTTATTTATTTATTTAAACATATAACTGTAAGCACTGCATTAAAACAGAGACACATAATAAGTTTGAAATAAAAATAAATAAAATAATTAATTCAACTGTAAAATGAGATCACAATGTCTTAGAAATGTGTTATGCTTATTGAGACTATGGAAGACACATTAGAAAACAAATCGTGTTTTGGTACATAATTTACAATAAAACGACATAATTACCAGATAAAATGACAAAATTATGACATAAGTCAAAAGTATGAGATAATTGACTTTGTCACAATTATGATTTAATCAAATACTTTCGACTTTTTTATGTCAAATTTGAATTTCTCCTATTATTATTTAGTAGGTTGTAATTTTGACTTTTAATGTCATATTATTATGTTATATATTAAACTATATTATGATTACTGTAAAGCTATGTCTTAGTTGGTGCTTATCTTGGCGAAAGCTGAGTACAAATCAGCATGAAGTTTTAACATCTACTCTCATGTAATGGAAATCCTTATGTCAACTTTTTATTTGATAAATGCTTTTTCTCATAATTTTTTACTTTATTTAATAATTTATGTCATGACGCCTATAGTAGGCCTATCTCATACGTTCAACTTTTTATGTCATAGGGCTATCTCATAAATGATTGACCGATTTATTTATTTATTTATTGTGGCAGAAATGGCCTTCGGAATGTTTGAGACATTTTAACTAAAAATACTTGTCTTGAATATTTATGTTTTAAATTTATTTATTTTTTTACCTTTATTTAACCAGGAAGACTCACTGAGATTAAAATCTCTTTTACAGGAGTGTCCTGGCCAAGATAGGCAGCTGAGTTAGACAGTAGCCTACATAAACATAAAACATGCAACTGGTTAAAAACATTTAGGGCTACACACCATTAATTTACACTGAAGATTGCTTAATAAAAATTTTAATTGACTACAAGACACCACATTTTTTAGCTTTATCTCAGTCTGGAAAATATTCCAATTCGAGGCTGCGGCATATTTAAAAGAGGTTTTACCCAGCTCGGTTCTGACTTTTTTATTGTTTCAGAAGTAAATAAATTATATATATAGTGTTATATATCTTTCACTTTCACAGACATAATTTTTTTTTTTTTTCACAGACATACCTAACAGTGTATAAAATGAGACAAATACGAACTCTATGACCTTGAGCAAATAGAGTCCGGTGCAAATAAGGTAACCTGCACCGTCAGGCACCGTCACGGTGAACCGGAAGCCGCACCTTCCGATCGCCACTCCCGTATATACGTCACGTCGGTCGGATTGACCAAACCCGGAAGTGAAGATGGCGACCGCCTACGAGAGGTTCAACCTGTAAGTTAAAACTTTTATTCGAGCACATCGACATATATAAACCCATACAGTTCTCAGTTTCACTTTAATGAATGTCAGCTTGTTTAATGGCAGCGTCTGTGTGCGCTGTCAGGGTGTGTGGTTGTCTGTACAGGGCAGTTTTTTGTTGTTGTGGAAGCTGTACAGGCTTAAGCGGTTCAGAGACAGTTCAGATTGGCTGTGTATCAAAACCTAATGAACTGCCTTTCTAGACAAAACGCACCTGTTCTTATACATGATTGAGATTGCAAGTTAGATGCGCACATTTTTGTCTATGCATAAAATGCACTGAAGCACAGTGATCTGTTTCAGTGCTGCATTTGTGTAAAGCTGCTGTTAAACTGTTAATGCTTTTCATTCAAAACATTATTCCTGCTATAAACCTTTTTTGTACAGTATGAAATCTATTATTTCTTTGAAATAGGACATTATATTTGAAAAAGCCATTGAGAACCATTAGATTTGTATATAAATATCAAGTAATTTGACTTATTGGTATGTATCTATACTGTTAAAATTGTGCTTTTTTATGAAAGGGGTGAAACTGCAGGCGCACGATTAAAAGGGAAGTAAAGCTGAATGGAATGTCACTATTACACACCTTACATCAACATGACAGTTGGTTGGTTACAGTGATCTGTCTGTATTCTGAGTTACTGACATCTGAACATGTACAGTTCTGAGAACCAGGATTTTTTTTTTTTTTTTTTTTTTTTTTTTTTTTGCACAATGATATTATTTTCATGACAATTGAAATAAAAATCATCTTATATGGGCATTGGGCACAGATTTGTTTTTTCCTACAATAAAACCAGTATGTCAGAAACATCATTTGGCCCATAAGAGTCTCTATGCACTTTAAAGTCACCATCAAATCAAACTTGGCAATTCTTGTTTTTATGGAAGATTGCTGTATTCATCAAATGATTTATCTATGCACATTATTATTATTATTATTATTTTAATTCATGTGCCCTTGTAATCTTTAATCAAAATAACTTCCCCCTCCAGTCCCCCAATGACATCTCTTCAGTTCCCTGATGATGTGTTTACTGGTGCGAGGGTGGGACGACCTGTCAATCATATAAGACAGCAATAACAAACCAAGTCCCGATGGGCAAAGTTAAGTCCTGGACAAAAGAAATTTCTAGTTCGAGAAGCTGTTTCACGTCACAATAGGAAAGAAAAGAATATCACAACTTCTGTTTCATGCCAATTTAAAAATTATTTTAAGATTGCAAAATCCTACCATGATGTGTATTTCTGTATGTTTCACTTAAATAATATACCTTTTTAAAATTGCTTTTAGAATGAATTAGGGTTTTTGCATCGCAGTAATGATAAAATGTGCTTAATTGTCATAATAATGTTACAATGCAACATTTTTTAAATGTATTGTTCAAAAAAACATTGATAGTATTTATTTATTTGGTTTAATTATTAATTGTTTATTTTAATGTATTTATTTAATTTGCTGTGGTGATGACCCAGACATGTTCTTTACAGTCCTTTAGATTCACCATTATGCACCCTAAACACCAAAATATAAATGATTGTTTGCATCAGCTTTAATTATGAAATTTGCCCTTATTATTGTTCAGCCTACGTTTTTTAGAGGTACAGTAAGCCTTTGAGTCTTATAAATGGCCTCTTGCATAATAAAAAGAGCATTGCCAATGGTATTACAGAAAAAATATAATGACATAAACCCTTGCACCATAAGCACTGTGTGTGTTTAGCCTCATTACCCATTTTGATTCACCTTCAAATTAAATCAAATCACCCTTATTCTCTCACCACCAAAACAAATAAGTGCAGTGGTGGGTGAAAGTCTTTGATACGTACTTCATACAGTGCACTTTACAAGGCTCAACATTTACATGAAATATGCACGACACTATACAAAAATATACACAATACAGGATTTATTGTGTATATTTTGTATTGAATGTTTTCTATGATTTATAATGGCTGTGTTTTGTCATATACAGACACGAGACACAGTTACACTTTATTTTAAGGTGATGTAGTTACATTCTACTCTCTCAAATACGTAGTAGTATAAAGTGCTTAGTAATAAATTAACTACATGTACTTACTATGGAGTTGCGGTTAGGGTTATGGTTTGGTTTAGGGTTAGTTACTTGTAATTAGGCATAATTCACTGTAATTACTATAGTAAGTACATGTAGTAACGTGTAACTACATCACCTTAAAATAAAGTACAACCCTAGACACAGTTCTATAAGTGATGCAACTTTTCTGCAACTCTGGCAAAAAACAAACAAACAAATAAAACCTGCTGGCTAAAGTTGAACATCTGTGTTGCCTTTACTTACGTTACCTGATCAATTGGCTCTGAGAGTTATAAAAATACTATGTTGTTGTGTTACCATGTGTCATCTAAACAAACTGTGAGCCATCAAGTAAATTTTTGAAATTGAGGAAATTTCCTCAGTCACTATTATGTATGTACTAATGATTAATGGGGCAGAGGTTAACCGTGCAAGCGCAGGATGCCTCCCTGGTTGCAGACACATTAAGTGGTGCACAGAAAGTGGTTGCTCAGCATTTTGGAAAGGAAGGAAGACTCCAGTCATAAAAGTGGAACACACAAAAAGGATGTGTTACTGAAACAGATTCTCAAACTCCTCACACTGTTGAAATTCGCATAAAGAGATAATCCAATCCTATCTGTAATTTCATCTAAACTTTATAAAAATATGCACAGTCGAAATGAAAAAGTATTTAATTTCTGATTTATGCTGCTGCTGATAATCTGGTCTCTCCAGATGGTCTGAGATGAGATTAACTTTTAAGCTATGATGTTACTGATGTTTTGTCTTGTTGATATTATCACCAGTCAAAAGCTTCTCAGTGTTTTTTGTCTTCACTCAGTACGGTTTAGCACATTTCCAATAATCTTGCGATTTCCTACCAGAATGCAGCTCCTAGCTAACATCCACATGCTAACCAGCCAAACCCTGACCCCTGACTCAGAATTGACGTGCTGCTCTCATTCAGAAATAGTTGGGTTTAAAAAATAGAACATGATTGCTGATGTTTCTTCTCTTTTCTGCTTTTCATAGGCATGCAACACCTGAGAAGTTCTACATTGAGGCTTGTGATGATGGAGCTAATGACGTGTTGGTTATTGATAGGGTGTCCACAGAGATGACCCTTGCAGGTATGGTTTGATGACTAATAGGATTGGAAGCCATTCTAAATGCATTGTATTCCATTTAATTTTTTATTCAAATGACCCATTCTGTTATAATACGCTTTGGTGTCCTTTTTTTTAACCATAAAGCACAAATGATTTACAGGACAAGAACTGGAAATGTTTGATAAACTTTGTCTAATATGAAATTAGCCTAGCATGAGAAATTATCATATTACATATCAAATCTAAAATTGTCTAAAAGTCTTAAAATGTATGTACGTCTCAGCTATTTTAAATTGTAATAATATTTAGCAATATTACTGTTTTTACTGTATTTTTGTTCAAATAAATGCCGCCTTGCTGAGCATAAGAGACTTCTTTTAAAAACATCTTACCAACCCCAAATTATTATCTATTGCTAAACAATTGGCAAACTACCAAACTAGGGTGTTTAAACTATATTTAAAAATGTCACAAATGTCAATAACAGGGATAAAAGTGAATAGCAAATAAAACAGCTCATATAAAATGTAGTTTGTCTTCCTGAGGCTGGCGATGAAGATTTTCTGAAGGTTAAGTACCTCATTTCTCTGAACATGTAAAAAAAAGTACAGTGAAAGATTTATAGTATGGGCAGATACTTCCCATACTGTTACTATAGTAACAGTAACGCTGTTACTTCCTCATGCCGGAGCAGAGAAGTATATTAAAGGGGACCTATTATGCCCTCTTTCAATGTCTTGATTTTGAGGTCTTTTAGATTAGGTTTTCATGTTTAAATGTTAAAAAAAACATTGTTTTTCACATATTTTACATTGTTGCAGCACCTCTGTAACGCTCTGTTTAGATCCTGTCTCTATAAAGCCCCTCTTTTAAAAAGCGCAATGTGCTCTAATTGTTTGTCTGTATCTGTGTGTTGTGATTGGTCAACCCGCTTCGAATTTCGGAATTGGAAATGTCACGCACCTTACCATAACCACGAGTTTCAACTCATTACTAATGCAACTTAACCAGGCCTGAATTTTTGTGCATGAATGTGTGTGGGAATTATTTAAATCAGGGATATTGTGACATGTATATTCCCAGAAAAAAACTAATTGCAGTCGAGTTGTTTCAGGGAGTTCAGAAGCAGTGATAACTGATATACTGAATAACTCCCTTTGGAGTGGCTTTGTGTTTTGTAACTTTGCAGACCTTCTTCATGCTCAAACAGCAACATTACACAATAAAGAAAGTTGAAAAAGTAAAAAAGTGTAATAGGACCTCTTTAAATCTTCCCAATCTGCAAAATGGGTTACTGTCATTTGTATGGTGCATTAATGTTTTTTGTTCTTGAAGGTATTAAGGACATCCCCCCATCAGGCGTAACCAGACCCATTTGTGGAATCATGGGAACTGTTCGTCTTGTGGCTGGTAGGTCCCATATTATGATGTACCACATAGAATTCGGAACGTTAATTGTATCACGTACATGTTTGCTTGCCATGACGCATGACTTTTTTTGGCTTCTTCAGGGATGTACCTCATAGTCATCACCCGGAAGAGGAAAGTGGGTGACTTGTTTGGCCACACTGTGTGGAAAGCGGTGGAGTTTGATGTGATTTCTTATAAGAAGACCATTTTGCACCTCACAGATATTCAGGTCATCAAAGTCCCTAACCTCAACTTTCAGTTTAATGCTGATGTTTGTGACACCTTGAATAGAAAGTGGGCACTAAATGTCAATTGTTGTTTGATGAGTTTCCCAGTGCGTCTCTAAATCATAACCAAAGGTTTCCTGCTATGATTTTTTTGTGCCTTTTTTCTATTTATAGTTTACTCAGAAGTGCTGTGATAACAAAGCAGCAGATGCAGCCCCAGTTTGTGAAAGCGGGATGTACTCGTACAGTAAATTTTTCATTTGAGCCCATGCTCAGAGCTCAGTGATATCTCATTACAGTGTTGTATACTTGCTGCATTATTTAGCAAGGCTAAGACTTCGGCTGAAATGCTTGCCTTGGATACTGCTGGTGAGTAGACCAGTAATGGTCACAGGAAATGTTTCCTGCTAGAGTTGAAAAAGTGCCTGGAAGGCTTGACTGCAAGTGGACTAACTAGACAGATAAAGTAGTCCAAACACCTCTGAACCTTCAGATAGGAGTAAAGTAATGGCAATGTACGGGTTCAAGTCTGCAGTGAATGCTTCTAGCGACGGTTTAATTGCATTGTTTTGTCTCAAAATGTGCCAGACCACAATTTAATAAGAAAATGCAAGTACATTTTGCATTATCATCGTTGTTTGCTGACTTGTCCAAAGTAGGATTCTTGCCTCACTAATAAGACACTGAGATGAAGGTGCCACACGTTTACTAATCTGTTTCTCACCTTAATATTGATTCCATGCATGAATTGTCTACATAATGATTTATGTTAAATATTGTGAAATTTTGATAATGAATTGCATTTAAATATTAACTCTGTGGGCACAGAGATGAGCAGAATTTAAAAACGCAGGTCGTTCCTATTCCACCCCATTCCCAGAATCAGAGCTTTGGCTTGTGTTCACTGACCGCAGAAGGGATATGCACAGACTTAAAGTCTTGCCATTGGCATAGAGCATAGTTTTGGCACCTGTACATTTAGCAAAGCTTTGAGTGCTGTGTGATGCTTTGGAGCAGATCAACTTGTGAACATGCATGATTTGAATACATGATGTGCATAAGCCTCAACTACAAAACTTTCAACTGACTTTTTTGAACATGACAAACTCCCTTTCTTTGTCAAAGTCATGGCTTAGCAGTTAGATCTGCTCCAGACACATAGATCTGCTTTTTTTAACTGAAAGCAACTTGCACTAATATATCTTAAAATATCACAGTCCTGTCTGTGAAACCGGGCCATTAGGAGTTCATGAGAGATATGCAAATTCAGATTTGTCCCACATTATTTTGTGACCCAAATTTACCTCTATTATAAATTTAGTACAGGTCTATTTTTTTCTCATGAAATTGGGCAAAAAATAAAAGTGTGACAGACAAAAGAGAGAAACAGACAAAATAGTATCATCATTAAATTATATTAATGATACGTTAATGATAGAAACAAATAGTATTAAACAATAGTATTATTGATAATCATTAGTTGTATCATTAATAATTATTTTTTAAATTAATAATTTAAGGTGAGACACTACAGGCAAAAATACAGTTTTTTTTCATGCACCTATCAATTTTTTCATAAAGTGTTATTTAAACAAGGAAAAAATCCCCAAATCCAGTCTTTTAAGTGTATCTTTTATAGCACTTTATCTGTTTGCGTCTGTTTTAGTTTCAGTACATATCTTTAAAGGCCGTTTTCTCTAAATGAATGTTTTCTCCTGTACTGAGGCAGACATTTCCACTTCAGCAGCACTTACACAACACCAAACTTTACAGGTTTATTCCTATCTATATTCTGAAGGTTTTTACAGAGGGGTTTATATAATTTGCCTGTTTTTATACAACTTTTTATTCCTAAAAAATTCTGGTTGTTGACAGTATTTTCTGATTTATACGAGTTATATCCAAAATCCCCCCTGTAAAAGCCTTTGACTCTAATACGTCAAATGTTTTTGAACCTGACCAGATTTTTGTTCTAGAAATGTATGTAAATTGGTGCATATTTAATTAGATAACACCTCATTTGCATATTTAAACATAACATTCTAAAAAAACAATTCTTAATGTTATCAATCAACTGGGGAAGTTTGGTGATATCTATTAATAATTGTTTACCCAATTCACCTGGGGTGTCTTGCCTTAATAATAAAATCAAAATACATACAAATAGAATTAATATATTATCAAGTTATTTAATTATTATTATTAAATAATATATTAATAAAAAATAATACTTTATTTTTATATTCACTTTATCTTTATCCTTTATATGTTTTGCATCTGCAACTGTTCAAATAGAAAATCAAATATAAATTACAATATTAATTTTAAAGTGTGCCTTTAAATAATTGGGGCATTTTCAAAAGGACTTTTTTAGTAGTTCATTTTAAACACATTTTTAATAAAATAAAATGGATATATTTTATCATTATTATATATTGCATTACTATATATTTTTAATTTAAAAATTAAATTAATTTTTAATTTAAAAAAATCTATATATTGCATCATTATTATATATTGCATTGCGATATATTGCATTATTATTATTACATAATATATTAATAAAAAATAATACTTTATTTTTATATTCACTTTATCTTTATACTTTATATTTCTTGCATCTGCAACTGTTCAAATAGAAAATCATTTATAAATCATAATATTAATTTTCAAAACTGTACCTTTTGGACCTTTTCAAAAGGACTTTTTTAGTAGTTCATTTTAAACACATTTTTAATTAAAAGAAATCTATATATTGCATCATTATTGGCCATAATTGTAAGTTTTACTTTTGGTTATATTGCTAGGTTTTATTGTCAAGTTAATTATTGCTCACCCCTACCTGATCACATTTCTCCATCTTCTTCACATTATGTCCTGTAATTTCTTTACTTTTTCCAATAATAAAATTGTCAAAATGCACCAATTAATTAAATAATAAAACAACAACCCTAGTCTTATTTCTGTTCGAATCATGTATTGCCTGTAATCTTCTTCAATGGCTGTTTCATTCTCACAGATGCAAGACAACAAGACATTTCTGACTATGATTAGCAGTGTACTCAATACAGACGGTTTCTACTTCTGCACGGGCTATGACCTGACCCACACCCAACAGCGCCTGTCCAACACCAGCCCGGACTTCCAGGAGATGAGCCTGCTAGAGAGGGTGAGCAGAGGAAAGAATGCAGATGAGAGCGAGTGATGATGGTAGAAGAGAGACAGAGCTGTTTGAGGTTTCAGTGGCAGAGAGAGAAATAGAGCACAGCAGGGTGCAGGTTGGCTGGTCAGCTCATTGTCTCAAACCGCATCCCTAATTTACAATAAAGGGCCGTCACAGGAGATGTTCCGTCACTTTGTAAACTAGACTTGCAAAGGTCTTGTTTTACAAGCACACTTGCTGACATGTGGGCACACACTGTGTTTTTCCTCATGTTTTGTTTTCAAAGCCAGATTTTGTGCTTTTGTGTCTGCCTGTTTTGATAAAGTTCAAGTTTTGTGCGTTCAAACTGAGCATATTTGGTTGCATTGTTCATGATATCTTACATCCTGCAAAATAACAATAACTTTTCAGATGATCTCTGGAAGTTGTTTAGTTTGGTCTTCTCTCTTGTCTCTCCACATAGGCGGACCAGAGGTTCGTGTGGAATGGAAACCTTTTAAGAGAAATCATCTCACAGCCCGAGGTATAAAAATATTCCTAATACATAAAACATTGAACATATGAGAAATTCATGCATGCTTATTCACTGGTTCCCCTTTTCAGCTCCATAAATTTGCATTTCCTGTCATCCATGGATGTATCCTTTCAGGTGCATTTTAACAGAGTTGTTCATGGTTAAGTTGCTCTCTTTATTTTGCCTTGACTGTCTGGATAAAGAAAAAGAATCTCTAACTGGACATGACTAGTTTTAAATCCATCTACAAATATCTAAATTTATCTACAAATACATTTTATTTAGCAAGAGGATTGCCCCTGTCATTTGCACTGTAAGTTGCGTTGGATAAAACTGTCAGTTAAATGACACATTAGTAGTAAAACCATGTGATATTGAGGCTTAACCCATTTCTTCAGTTATTGTGATGAAGCCATGCTGCATCAATGGGAAGGTGTTTCAGTGGATCCTCATCTCTAGACGGAGCTGTTTTAGAGCGGGGGTCCGATATTATGTCAGAGGTCAGATATACACTTAAGCATTTATAGAAATGTACACTGTTGTCTTTACTGCAGATATTATAATTTTCCCCTGCACCCCAGGCATTGACTCTGAAGGACATGCTGCTAACTTCGTTGAGACAGAACAGATAGTCCAGTACAATAATGCTAGGGCATCCTTTGTGCAGGTTGGTTGAAATTACTTTTGGCCTCTATTACAAGGATATTTGTTGTTGACCTCCCAAAATTCACCTCAGTAGTCCTCTTTCACCATCCTCTTACACAGACTCGAGGATCCATGCCCTTTTTCTGGTCTCAAAGACCCAACCTGAGGTACAAGCCCAAGCCTCAGATAAGCACAGAAACCAATCATGTAAGATCCATCTATCCATCTATCCATCTATCCATCTATCCATCTATCCATCTATCCATCTACCCATCTAGCTATCTATCTATCTATCTATCTATCTATCTATCTATCTATCTATCTATCTATCTATCTATCTATCTATCTATCTATTGTTGCAGATGGATGGATTCAGGAGGCATTTTGAGTCACAGGTTCTCATTTATGGCAAACAAGTGATTCTAAATTTGGTAAATAAAC
Organism: Siphateles boraxobius; assembly: GCF_051911475.1. NCBI lineage: Eukaryota > Metazoa > Chordata > Actinopteri > Cypriniformes > Leuciscidae > Siphateles > Siphateles boraxobius. The sequence continues at coordinate 12,787,618 of NW_027508975.1, forward strand.
ACTTTTATTTTTCTTGTTGTAGAATATTTCAGAAAATTGTTGCCATTGGTCACAAAATTTAAGATAATTGCTTTGTCTGTAGGTGAATCAGAAAGGATCTGAGTTACCCCTCGAACAGGCCTTCGCCAAAATGGTCAACGGCATGGAAAATGGACTCATCAAGTACTTAAAGTTTTTTTTAATGCCTACAGATGCATTTTTAGTCGTGTTTGCTAAGGCAATTATTATTGCTGATACTAGGATTTGGGTTTTTGACAAACCCTTAAAACCAAGTATTACACTATGTCAGATGCCTCAAATCATTCATCTTGTTGAGGAGAAGTGTACTTAGGGTTGCCAACTTTCTGAAATGGAAATAAGGAACGGGGGAGTGGGTGGGTGACATGTCCCCACGGAAGAAAATTTTGAAAAATAACCCCTGAAATTATTGCTTCTGGTGAATATTGTATGCTATCATACATTATAGCATATTATAATACAACTTATTAGGCCTATATATTTATAGAATAGCAAAGTAGGCCTAATCAATATACAAGAGTGAACCACATAGATATATAAAGGCTATCATGATCATTTTGCCAACAATGAACCGTGGATTTGTTTAGTTTATAATACGTTTTATTTTTTACTTAAACAAATACAACATATAACATTCAAAACTCATCGACTTAGACTGCATTTGAAGAAAAATAATCACAAGAGTTTTCTGTAGCCTTGTGCGAACTTATTCAATAGAATTAGACTTCTAGAATGTTCTTTCCAGTGCAAAAAATAATATTTTAAATTTAATTAGACAACATTTTAAGGAAGTGTAGTGCAAATATCTTTATATAATTATTCTTCCATTATAGTTAACTTTCTTTTCGCCGGCTGCTCGGAGGTAGTCATTTTTACATTTCCCGCTGTTGTCACTTGTCGTCATCGTTGCTACGATACGTGACTCACAATGACTAACGACCAATTAAAAGGGCATTCTCTGATGATGTTCCAAGATGTTAAAAACGCTAAAAGGCTGATCATAGACAAACAGGGGGAGAAATTAGTATCTACCGCACCGTCTTGTTTTTTTTATTATCATATCATAGCGTATCAGTTCAATACGGAACAACTTCTATGTGTCAAATAAGGGACGATTCCGTGTTATACGGAACGGTTGGCAACCCTAAGTGTGCTCTTTGACCAAAACACTGTAAAAACAGTAGTATTTTGAAATATTATTACGGTTTAAAAAAAGCTATTTTCTATTTTAATATACTTTAATGTATTCTTGTGATGGAAAAACTGAATTTTCAGAATCATTACTCCAGTCTTAAGTGTTACATGATCCTTCAGAAATCATTCTAAAATGTTGATTTACTGCTCAAGAAACATCTCTTATTATCATCAATGTTGAAAACAGGTGTGCTACTTAATATTTTTGTGGAAACCCTGATGCCTTTTTTTTCAGGGTTCTTTGATTAATAGAAAATTAAAAGAACAGCTTTTATTTCAAATAGAAATCGTTTGTAACATATGTAACATAATCTTATGATCATATAAGATCTTTCTATTTGCCTCTTGTATTTCACTGTGTAGTGATAGCTTGTGTTTCATTTGAGGTACATAGCCTTTGACTTTCACAAAGAGTGCAGTAAGATGAGATGGCATCGCCTCCAGATTCTCGTTGATGCAGTTTCTGATATGCAAGACGAGTTTGGGTTTGTATTTATTTCTGTTCTGTCATTTCTATAAATTGTAATAGGAAATATTACATAAGAAGCTTTTGGAGATGACACAAAGACTATATGTCTGTGAAGAGAGGATGGAAAGTCTGATGTGTAAATATGCAAGTCATTTAATCAGGACTGTGGTCTCTGATGTCGTCACTGGCTCACTTTGATCTGGTTCTTGAATGTTGATTCTGCAGGTACTTTATGGTGAGCTCAGATGGGAAGGTGTCGTCCGAGCAGTCTGGAACCTTCCGCAGTAACTGTATGGACTGCCTGGACCGCACCAACGTCATTCAGAGCCTGCTGGCCAGACGCTCCCTTCAGAGCCAGCTACAGGTGAAAGACCGCATCACAAATAGCCTCGTCCTAACTAGGTGTGACGCAATTGAGGACACTTACGCACATGAGAAATCTGACTGATTTTTGTGGCTTTGTGCAGGATTTTTCTGTCAGTGAAAGAAACTTACTAGAAACTCGATGCGTCATGTATTTTTTTTTAGGAAGGGTAAACGCTCTATTATGCAGTCATGATTGCAAACATTTAGAAATCAGTGATATGGATCCATAATGTGGTTGACAATTGGTTTGTCATTATGTGTACCTCCTCACCTTGAGCTGCATGTCATTTCAGAGGATGGGTGTCCTCCATGTTGGCCAGAGGATTGAGGAACAGGCTGATTTTGAGAAGATTTATAAGAATGGTGTGTTTATATTTTTAGAAATTACTTCAGTACACACAATTCTCCTGTTATCGACCCTAAATACAACAAGAAACCACCATTGTTTTCATTTACTCTTTTTCTCAGCGTGGGCAGACAATGCCAATGCCTGTGCTAAACAGTATGCAGGAACAGGAGCCCTGAAAACTGACTTCACCAGGTACTCGTCCCAGACTCCTTTCAGAATATCTGACTGCAGTTGTGTATGTCTACCGTTGTAACCTTCACCTTTGACCTCAGAACTGGGAAGAGGACTCATTGGGGTTTGGTAATGGACGGCTGGAACTCAATGATCCGTTATTACAAGAACAATTTCTCAGACGGGTTCAGACAAGTGCGTATGACATCTTTGTCTTTATGTCTTTCAATCAGACCCAGTTTGCTGTGGTGAATTTTAAGTAATTGACTTTGCCCACAGGACTCCATCGATCTCTTCCTTGGAAACTATACTGTGGATGAAACTGATGGCTTGATGCCTCTGCACGCGCAGAAGGACTGGAAGTTCCTCTTGGTCAGTGCTTTGTGCATACTACTTGTAAGAGAATTCGAATTAAAAGAGGTCATTACCATGATGAATATAAAAGAGAAAAATGTAGTCCAAGCTACTTCAGGCAGTCTTAACATTTATAATTCAACACCACCAGCTGCTGGTCATTTCCTGTATAGTTTATATTGCTATTTCTCTGTTATTCCTTCCGCAGCTTCCTGTTATTATGGTGGTGGCTTTCTCCATGTGCATCATCTGTCTCCTAATGGCTGGTAAGGTCATTATAATGCAATGTGAAATAAAGCAATAGGGTCAATGACATGACCCTAATTTTGTTATGTCCAGATACATTAATTTATTCAAAAATCCATTTAAGATGTATCCAAATTTATACATGCAATGACTTAAATACACCTCCTCAGTGATGAGCATGTTTTTAATTTCTCAATTATCATTAATAATAAAAAGTCTCTTTTAATGGGTCCTATTGTGTAAGTCACTCCAAAGGGAGTTATTCAGTATATTAGTAAGCACTGTTTCTGAACTCCCTGAAAACCCCTCGATTGTAGTCTTGAGTTTCCTTCCGGGAATGTACACGTTGCAATATTCCTCATTTAAATATTTCCCATTTTCCCAAGAAACTTTGAGCTAGAATACAGTAGTACAGTAATTTGTGAATAATAATGGATCTGTACTCTCTATCAGGTGACACTTGGACGGAGACCCTGGCGTACGTGTTATTCTGGGGATTGGCCAGTGCTCTTACGGCCGCCGTCATCGTGGTCAATGGACGAGAGTTTGTTGACGCACCGAAACTGGTCCAAAAAGAGAAGATGGATTGAATATACAGACCTCGTTCTTTCTGCTCTGTTTCCTCTTCATTTTCCTCCAAAAGTTTAATTAACCTGCTCTCCACACTGTCCTTAAACTTCTTCAGCAGAGCAAGTATCCCTGTTTCCTGCTCCTATAAAAACCTGTATTACCAGCCTGTATTACCTCATAATTTCACTACAAATTTCCATTGAATCATAGGACATGGTGTGGTGTCCAAATTTCCTTACTAGTTTAGTTTAATCAGTTCAGCATTGCTCATGGGTTGCACAAGATATCCAGCCTGTAAGTGCATTGTGGACATAGCATCTAAAGCTGTTGTGTTGTTACTTTTTGGAGATCAATCTAAATTGACCCGTTCAAGTTCTTGTTTTGGCTCTAGAGTTTCTTCTTTATGATATTGGACACCAGACTTGTGCCCATTGGCCCAGTCTATGGGTTGACAGATCAATGAAGGTCTATTCTAATTAGATCGCTATGCAAGTGAATGTTACATGATGCATCAAGTGGCTCATTCCTTGGTTATTACTATTTCTGTCCTCTCAAATCTGTCCTGAAATCAGCCTTATGCATTGGTTATATTTTTAGCTCTTCTTTGCAGTACCAGTTTGTGTTTTAATGTGGTTTCCTTTTGTTCTGCCAGCATGTTTATGGTTTTGTGTCCCTCATAAATGATAAAATTAGACAGCTGTGGAGTCACTCTAGGGAGAGAGAGAGGTATTAAGCACTTTCTTTATGAGTTTACAGAAAAAAAATGTGAACAGCACTTTTCTGTATGACTTCTTTATGTCTCTTCGTGGACCAATGCACACTAACAGATATGACACGTATAAAGTCACTCTTTAATGGCTCTTTGATTGCACTCCTCTTCAATGTTACCAGTTCATTAGATGGAAAAAGACTTCAGATTCAAATTGGCTCACACTTTTAATTGAATTCACTTAAACTATACTGACAATTGAAAAGGTATTTGCTTTTGTTTAAATTATTTAGACAGGTGGCTTCATGAACAGAATCAGAATAAAATTGTCAGTTTTCTTAATGTTTACTTGCATGATTGTGCATTTCAAAATGTCTTACCTTTAACCCACCAATTTTCTTTAATTTTGACAAACTTAGACACATTTAGCAAGTTTTTTTTGGGGGGGGGGGGGGGGGGGGGCAAATTAATTACTTTAAGGTGTTCCTTTTGAACTCATTACTACCTTTAGAACTGGATGGTTATCAGTTTGGTTTAATATTGACAAAGAATGTAGATTTTGATGCCTTTATATCTGTGTTTTGTTATCTTCTGCAAATGATAATGTAAGTTGGAGTAACTGTCATATGTGAAACATTTCAACAGGATATTGCAAATGCCAGTTTCATCAAATTCAATCAGGGCATATTTTATCCATTTGCTTTGTGTGCAAAGATGAAGAGAATTTGCAGTACAACTTGGAATTAAAATGACTTGATGGAAACACAACACTAATAAGTAAATCCTGTACTTTTGATGTTTACTTGTGTAAATCTGATGTGTAAACTGTACATTGGGAAGAAATTACGAATATATATAAATATGAGTGTGTCATTGTACTGTACAGTGTAGTTTACAACATCATAGCTTTAGCACTTTCTGGTTGAGTTATTGATCAATCGAAGTGATGTTACTAATCACATTCTTCCATCACAGGGTTGGATGAATATGGATTTCATTACCCTAGATTATGAACTGCATCATTATACTTTCAGGGTGCAATGGTTTGAAGTGTGTTAAATGACATATTATCAATATTAATTGTGTTTTGGTCTTGTTCCTGACAGTGTTTTAAATACTGTCTAATCCACTTTCTCATCTTGTATGATTAAGAGAATATATGCCTCAACCTTACAGTGGGATTTATGATTACTGTGGTCATTATCAAAATATTCCGTACGCACCCATGATTTTAAGGGAATAATTTGTGAGACATTACATCCGTTGTCTTTAATAGTCTATCAGTCTTGTCCTTATCAGTCTTTAACATCTACAGTTCTGGTGAAAAACCACACTGCTTAAGACTATTGCTCATAGTCTTGGTATCGTTTCCTTTTGAGTCACTGAGGTGTAATTTAACCACTGTAACTGATTGATTCATTATGAAAATATGTTTAATAAATTCTACCAGTAAAGTGCTTGTTCTGCTTCTTATTAATGCAAATACTATTAACAGAGCTGAGACACAAACATCTGAGTTTATGAGCTAAGTCTATGGTTTTTAGTCGTCTTCAGCTGTGTTCTTCCATCAATGTTAATAACATTAAATTAATCATTGAAATTAACTGTGATATTAACGCAGTGAGATTCCAATTCTTTCTGGTGGCTTTGACATTTTCCTGTTTTATATTCACTTTAATAATATATGTCTATTTGCAAATATCTCTTTTTTTTCCACCCTTCAAGGTCCACCCTGAATTCATAGCGCCTCCATGTGGTTACCAATTGTATGCAAGTTATTACCACGTAAAACAAAGATTAAAGGCCTTTTGACACTAAGCTCACAGTTAGGAAAAAGCTTGCTGTTTTTTAAGTTAAAAATACAAAGGATACAAGTTGTCGAACCAATTACATATGCATAAAATATAAACGACAATGTTTTTTAAGCTCATGCACGTTGTAAACAAACAGGCGTTTGGCTCTTGAACACAGCCGCCATATTAATCGTTGCGTCGCCAAGATCGTTTATGTTGTCTACGTGGGCTTTTATTTTGAAATCGTCTTTAGGGTTCGAAATTTCCTGTTTAGTTTTCTGACTTCATTCCAGTCTGCGAATTTTAGCTGTTAAAATTTTTAGCTGTGTTTAAAACACACGGAGCAAAATAAAAAATATATAGTAGGTATGACCGAACTTAGACACATAAAAACAACAGATTTTTGTAAACGAGTTCACAGAGAGTGTTTTTAGTTTGATGTTTTCGCTATTCCAGTGATGTGGATGAAGCTGGATTGATCAGCAGACACCATAAATGTGTTTGTGTTCTGTATTATTGATTTATTCTCACTAAATCACTGTCAAGTAAGTTCATGTTATTTATCAGATTAGTTTGTCGCGTAGTGAAGACTGTGTTAGGCAGTCTGTCTGAACAAAAGACGATACACAGTGTGAGCTACTTTACATCAATGTAATAAACATGCAATAACAATGATCAATTGTCCTGCTGCTTTGTTCTAAATATGAATGAATGACGTTATGAGAATGGACATATTGTTTCTGATGCGTATTTTTATGTTAAATTACATATTTACTTGTATAACGTTAGTAACTTAACTTCAGTGTCACAAAAAATAACGGTTAAACTTTATTTTAAGGTGACGTAGTTAATTTACACTGTACTTAAGTTACTCAAATAAGTACTGAGTGATATTAATTAACAACATGTACTTAACGTTACTATAGAGTGACGTCTAATGTTTGGTTTAGGGTTAGTGACTGTTAATAATATAGTAAGAACATGTAGTAACGTGTAACTACGTCACCTTAAAATAAAGTGTTACCAAAATAACATAATTATTCAGAAAGCTTTTTACTGTTTGATGGAAATCCCTTAGTTAATTTATTAGCAGTAACAGGATACCGTGATAATTCATTTATAAGTGTGGATATTTGTTTTGTTTGTATTGATATAAAATACTCCATATCAAGTAAATGTGTCTGTTTTTTTTTTTTTTCCTTTAGCTTCCTGTAGAACAACATGAATGTGGATGTGGTGAGTTTCCGTTTGCCCGGGCATGGAGACAACACCCTGAGTAACATGAACTCCCTGCGGGCACAGCAGCACTTCTGTGACATCACCATCGTGGCGGGAGGCAGGCGCATGTTCAGGGGTCATAAGGTCGTGCTGGCTGCTTGCTCTGCATTTCTCAGGGACCAGTTTCTCCTGAACCCCTCATCAGAGCTACAGGTGAACTGAACAGCTTCTCATACGATACGAATTACTAAGTTAGAGGGTCATTCGAGGCGAACCATTTGATCTTTCTTCTGTATCATCAGTGTTGCTTTGGTCCATTTGACTTTTAATGTAGTGGATCTAATAAATTACCAGTTAGCGTACAATTATTTTGATGCCATTCTTTCCATCCACCTGTCCAAGGACACTTCTCATTTCTAAATATAAAATGTTCTTTACTTATTAAACTTATTTCAATACCTTTTCGTTCTGATTTAGGTGTAATAGCTGCTTTATTGATAGATTGGCTGGGTTAAGCTAAAATGTATTTTTTTGATTTGGCTCAGGTGCTATCAAAACATAACTGCATCAAAACACAGCAAAATTGGCTTAATCAATGGCATGTCTTTGGGCTAGGGTAGTGTCAGGAAACATGTTTGAAATCCATCTATATTTATGCAATTCTGTTTGCCATTGCAAGTAATGCAGATTTTATACACCTTTAAAGTTGGCATGAAATGAAAATACACCCTATCTATTTTATAAATGCACTCGATTTTCCAAGGAAACAACAGACTTCTTACTGGTGATGTATGCCGAAATTTTTCAAACATTTAGTCTAATTAAACCCATCCCTTTCTTGCAATCAACTGCAAGCTCACATTTAGATCTGCCTCCATTCGTACAACTAACAATAAATAGAACCAGGTCCCTGCCTTACATTTTTTTCCATTCCGTTTGGATGTATATAGATCACTATATGGAAGAAAAGATCTGTCGCTACTACCGCTCCTTTACAATTATATCAACTAATGCTCTCTCTGTTCAGCAGGTGTCGATGTTGCACAGCTCAACGGTAGTATGTGAACTCCTCCAGTCCTGTTACACAGGGATGCTGCAGTTCAGTGCCAGAGAAATTGTGAACTACCTGACTGCAGCCAGCTACCTGCAGATGGAGCATGTGGTGGAGAAATGCAGAGGAGCCCTGAGCCAGTACATGCAGCCCCGGAGCCGCAGCCCAATTGTGAGTATTCCAAACTCAAACACTATTACAGACCTTGTTTCTTCTTAATGAAATAGTTCATCCAGAAATAAAAATCCTGTCTTGGAGGAGACAATCTTTTCTGTACATTTACATAGATACTTTTATGCAAAGCAACTTACAATAGAGGAACATAAGCAATTAGTCACAGAGCCAACAATATTTAAAGTATACAATCCCAGGTTTATTAGCAAGCTCGATTAGGAAACAAGATAGAGCAGGGGAGAAATGCAGAGAAGATAATAAAACTAAGATAATTTTTGTGTGTGTAAGGCCCCGTTTAGACCTTGTATTAAGAAGCGTTTTCATCAATCCGATCACAAGTGGATGACTCTAAATACAGGTGTAAATGGGGTCTAAAAAGTTTTGATCTTGTCTACTTTTGACCACTTCCAGTGGTAGTCCAAAATGCATTCGACCGGATTGCTATCGTGGTGTAGATGGTCATTGTGTCGTATGTGCTCCACAAAAGACTTTTGTGCCTACTTTCTGCCTACTGACCTAACATTATGGGAAGCTCGCTAGCCATACGGGATTTAAACTTTGTCGGCTGTAGTTTGGTTTGAAGATGAAAAACGTACTATGCACTTTCAGAGCAGAAACAGAAGCTGCTGCCCTCCGTATTTTTTTCAGTCGTCTTCTTTCGCGTTCATATGTAAATTGCTGCAGCTTATTTTGTCCATTAGATCGAAAGATAAAATACCCATCCCCTCGAACAAATCAGAACAGAAGTGTTCGAAATTGGACAAAACAGGTGTAAATGGAAATCTATCTCCCTCGTCCACTTGTGATCTGATCGACCAAATCACATCATAATATCAGGTGTAAACATGGCCTAAGTGCATTGGTTAAAGTTTGTGAAGTGGTTAAATGCTTGTAGAAGAGGTGTCTTCAGCTGTTTCTTGAAAGTTGTGAGGTTCTCAGTGCCTCGGGTAGAGGTTTGCAGCTCATTCCACCAGAGGATCAGAGAGAGGGAAGGTTTTGGAGAGTGACTTTGTGCCTTGATGTCAGGAAACAAGAAGTCGCCACTCATTCAGTGACAGTATGTGGCGTGTGGGAGCACACACTTGCAAGTGTGAATTGAGGTAGGTTGTTCCAGTGGCAGTCCTGAAAGCCAGCACCAAAACCTTAAATTTGATTCTGGCCACAACTGGGAGCCAGTGCAGTGAGATCAGGAGGGGTATGACGTGGGTCCTCTTTGGCTGATTGAAGACCAGACGTTTTGTCACATTCTGGATCATCAGCTGAGGCGCTCTACGCTCTAACAGACAAAATGCTTCTCAAAATCTTTGAAAAAGACTAGGTAAAAGGGGTTCATACGAATAGGTACAAAATATCCTATGACAACTTACAGTGCTGAATTTCTTTGAGAAAAAAACACAATGCCGCAGACAAAGGCGACAGGTAAATGCTATCTATCGCTGTTTTCTATGTTTGTGTAGTTAGTTCGTGGAGGAAGTATATGTTGTAAACTGCGTGTTTACACAGCTTTTTAAATAATGGCAGGTTGTGGCTATTCGCTAAGGGCTATTGTGCTGGGTAGGAGCTAAAAAATCGTTCCCAGTTCCTGCTCTGCGAACACACCAAAAAAACGAATCCTTACGCCAATATTATAGGAACTATAATACTCATCCGGTGCAAAAGCCTCAACTGCTCAACTGCAAAATCTTCATCTACTGTCTGCAGTAGTTCTTCAGTAGAAAACTGAAACCATACAACTGAATAAACACAATAAACAATAAAACTGAAATGACCACTTTAATACTTTTTGTTTTTGTTGGAGCTTGACGGCCCATGGTGATTGTTTGATTCAATAAAAAAAAAGGCAACTGCTAAAGATGTTTGGAATGACATGAGGGAATGACATGAGGGAATGACATGAGAATAAATGATAACAGAATTGGAATGACACGAGGGTCGACATGAGAGTAAATGATAACAGATTTTTTTTATTTTTGGCTGAACTATCTATATAAAAACTTATTGTAATGCAAAAACATAGTGCAACATTGCAATTATTTCTCACTCCCTCCCTCCATTTCCACTTTGTTCTTGTTCATTCATTGTCTATTACTCTTATGATCTATTTAGACTGTGAAATCAGAAGACCCTCAGTCTATGCCAGTGATTGTCAGTGGAAGTACCCATTCACTGGGATCTATTTCATCTCCTTCTGATACTGCATCGCTGCATCCGCACAGTTCAGGAAAGGAGCTCCAGGCTGCTGATGCTGAACTATCCAACATCCCTCTCAAAGATGACAGTGATTTGACCATACACCATGTAAATATCTGTTGGATTTGATTCAGAAGCTAATTGATTAAATCAAATGCATGTGTTTGCATTTTAGGATTTTAAGATGTAGATTTGATGTCGTCTTAATCTCAAAGGAAAATACAGAGGGACCGTTCACACTGACAGCCCTATTACTAGAATTTGTCAAGTATTGGTATTGGTGGTTGTAGTAGTCGTCCCTGTTGATGGATAGTCGAATATGAAACATGTTTCTATGATTTTGTCCCTGAAAAATGGCAGGCAGTGATGTCCATGAAAATTTTTGAGCAAACTTTTTTTTTGGAATTCTTCAGAATTTTTAATTAATAGCAAAAAAGGAGCAGGATCTGGATGAGTTACGTTGGTGGTGTGTTTAAACTCACGGTTATGGTAAGGGGCGTGACATTTTCATAACACGCTCTAAGCGGTTATCTAATCAAAACACACTAGTCCAGCCAACCAATCAGGGCACATTGTGCTTTTCTTATGGAGGGGCTTCTTAGAGATGGGAACTAAACATAGCATTACTGATAGACTTGGAAGAGAGGTACTGAAATAACGTAAAATATGTGAAAAATAATGTTTTTTGAACATTTAAGCATAAAAACTAGTAGACCCCAAAAAACAAAACCAAGACTTTAAGGGAATATTATGTCCCCTTTAAATAGAGACAATATTAAAACCACATATTGCTAGAGTTTTGAGAAATGAAAGGATCTTTCATTTGTATAATGGCCTTCTGGAAAACTTATTGGCTAAATAAAAACCACATTAGAATTATTGCAATGTTCCTTAATTTTATATCACCAGCAAAATAAATGTTCACAATAAAGCCCAGCCATATGTGGTAGACACACAACTGCTCAGTTGCATATATTTGCATAAAGACTCATAGCAACGCATCAAATTGCTAAAATGAATTACTTTTATTTGCTACATTGCTGCATATTGCTGTCAGTTTGAACCTCCCTAATCAAGATCAGGTCTTATTTTGGCAGCTTGCTCATTTGCGTCTAAAAAGTTCAACTAATTATGTCTTCACCATGACAGATTAGAGGATCAGATGGATCTGTCCACTTCGAGGGAGAGGACGGGCATGAAAGTGACATCTTTCAGGTGCACATCAATGATGAACATCAAGACCCAGAGAAGTCCCCCGGTGCTGGTGAGGAAGACAGAGAAGCTGTTGTTGTATTAGACGACCACTGTCAGCTGGACACAGGCATAGATGAGCCCAATATGGAGGGACGAGCCAAAGGTAACGGCCTCCGAGGGCCGGGCCGCATGTGGAAACGACGCAACGGAGAGCACAGGGGAGGCAGAGGAAGAGGCTTTAAACACAGAAAGCGGTACACCTTCAAGGACCGCAAGCTCTTGGGTAACTACCAGGAAGCTTGGCGCTTTCCAACCCCAGATGAGATTATGGGTAGTTTTGGAGCGGACTTTGGGGCCAATTACCTGTCCAATCAACATCTTGCCGACGGTAGCCTCCGTGTTGACTACAGGGCTGGAGAGGGACAAGGAGAAGAGATCGGCTCTGATGGAGCTCCTGCACACTTTGGTGTAGAAGCTTCCAGCGGGGAAGAAGCAATGGGAGTCGGGGCGCCTTCAAATGAGCGTGGAGCTGCTGACGAGTCCGTGGCAGTGGTGGGATCCACTTCTTGCGTAACAGGACCAGTAGTGTGTGAGCATTGCGGATTAGCGTTTTCCACAACACAGGATTTAGCCATGCATTCCCTGTCGACACACAGGCTATATGTGTGTCCATGCTGTGGGAAGCACTTCAGCCACTCCAGTAACCTCAACCGCCACATGATTGTCCATCGCGGCTCTTCAAAGCTCCACTGCTGCCCCCTGTGCAACAAGACCTTTACTCAGAAGTCAACACTGTGCGACCACATGAACCTGCACAGCGGGGAGCGCCCGCACGTGTGCGCATACTGCCACGTCAGCTTTGCCCACAAGCCTGCTCTACGCCGCCACCTGAAGGAGCAACACGGAAGGACCACAGCCCAAAACTACCTGGAGATGCAGCGAAACAATGAGAGCAGTGTTGGGGGAGGAGTTTAGATCACATTTTATCATCGTAGTGTGGGTTGTTACAATGAAATCAAAATTAACCTTGTTTTTTTTTTTCTTAATACTCGTTTGTAGGCTTATTGTGCATAATTTATCAGTGCACATTAGAAAAAAATGTTTGTCTACGTAATCAATATATAATAACTTTATGGTTGCTTCAAAATGTTTTCGAATTGTCATTGTGCAGTCCAAACACTGCCAAAGCATTAGCTCTTTAGCCTGGAGAAACTGAATGATAGTGCCCTTGTTAAGACCAATTGACACTGCACTGACATACACTGACCAAGGGCAACAGACACTTCTCTGGGTTTTGCCGTTATTGGCATTGGTCGGAACTTGTTTTTGCATGTTCAATTGGCATTTGTCGGGTAGCAGAATGTCTGAGAAGGGACGTACTGTCATCTGGGGATTGCCTGTGTTGGTCGCCGTCTGTCAGTGCAGTGTGAATTGGCCTTTATGTTCACTTATAGGGACAGTTTACCCAAAAATGAAATTCTACAATTTCCTTATTTCAGGCGTCTCCAACCTTATTTCATTTGAGAGCTACTTTTTAAAAATTAAAGTGACTGAGAGCTACTCATGTTACTTAATACTTAAATCTCTGAAAGAATGCATCATATCTCTCAAATTAACAATAATCCATGAAAATAGTTTTTTTTTTTTTTTTTCTTAGCTTGAACGCTGTCTCTACTCATCCCGATATAAACAAGCCATATGAGCGTGATGATGCTGATTGAGACTTCAATGTCCCGATAAGGTTTTATTCTTTTATATTGTAATTACATTTATTCATTTAGCTGACGCTTTTATCCAAAGCGACTTACAATTGCTATATATGTCAGAGGTCGCACGCCTCTGGAGCAACTAGGGGTTAAGTGTCTTGCTAAGGGACACATTGGTGTCTCACAGTGGATTCGAACCCGGGTCTCTCACACCAAAGGCATGTGTCTTATCCATTGCGCCATCACCCACCCCATTATTACATCTGCAAATACTTAGTCAAATTCTTGCATTGGAGGGGGTGGGACACTATTAGCTCAGTCTGATTGGATGAAAAGGACTATGTCTTGGCGAGCTACCTTAAAGGGGTAGTTCACCCAAAAATTAAAATTCTGTCATCATTTACTCATCCTCAAGTTTTAACCAAACCGTTGATGGGCCCCACTGACTTCCATAGTATGGAGGAAAAAAATACTATGAGTCAACGGGGCCCATAAACTGTTTGTTTACCCCATTTTTTTCAAAATATCTTCTTTTGTGTTATGCAGAAGAAACAAATTCATACAGGTTTGGAACAGAATTTGGACAGAATTTTCATTTTTGGGTGAACTATCCCTTTAAATCAGGCCCTGAGTGACATATTGGAGACCCCTGCCTTATGTAGTTCTAAACCTCAATGACTTTTGTCTGTGAACCATAGGAGATATTTTAAAAAGTGTCCTGGTGTTTTTTTTTAATTTGTCAAAACATTTCAAATCAATGAGGTCCAATATTGTTTGAACCTCAACACTCTTGTCTTTTGTAATATTGACAGAATTTCCATTTTTGGGTGAACTATCCGTTTATACCACATAATACTAGTTTTCTGTTTCTCTTTATGGGTTAAAGGTCACTTACTACAAGTGAACAGACAATAATGGACACTAGGGAAGGTCTAGCATATCTATTGCTTGTAAGAGTGAAAAACATGTTCAATACAAACAAAATGTTAATGAATTAGTACTGTGCGTGATAAGGGAAGTAAGAAAATGTGTAGTGCAGTTTTAGTGTCTGTATGTCGCCAATTCCATGAAAGCCTTATTAAAAAGCTTTTGTTCCAACAGTTTTCTCCTTTGCTTTGAATTAATTTTACATTGCCCATCACCTTAAGGCGAAGTGCCTAATTTCATTATTTACTCACCCTCATTACATTACAAACATCTATGACTTTCATCTGCGGAATACAAAAACCAAACAGCTTTGGTCAACATTGTCTCCTATTGAATGGAGAAGAAAAAAAAGAAGATATTTCTCAAAATACCTAATGTGCCACAGAATAAAATTAGTCATACAGGTTTGGAATGACTTGAGGGTCAGTACATGATAACAGAATATTCTTTCTTTTCTTTTTTTTAAGTTTTCCAGTATATCCAGTCACCACCATTGGTTTCCTCTCTTTTCTAGAGGTTGCTGTCCAACATTTGAACGCTACATTCCAGTTCACAACCTGCTCTTCCTATCTGGGTTTTTCCAACAATCTCTTGATACTTCAGCCTTGAAACCACCTGCTTCACAATCTCTTCCGCTTTCAAAGCATGCCCAGGTTCTGATGCAAGCTTGGCCACCCCTTACTGAATGATCTGATGATTTCTGTAGCTCCAGATGTGACTTCTCCTGTTTGTTTCCCAAAGTGATAACAGCTGTTATACATTTCTTCTAGATAGTGCTACGTCTGCAAAGCAACTGCGAAGCCAAGCAACTTTCTGCTATAATCATTAGCCTTGCTATCCATCTTTGTCACTGCAACCGTCTTAACCTCCTCATACATCTTTGGCAACCACATCGGGCGATGGTACAATGTGAATCAATGATCTATCTAATGCAGACATCTTTCAGCTGCTTCAACACCAACCCTGCCATGTGTTTATCCAAATAATCTACTGTTTAGGCTCTCTCTAAGCTTCAATTATCCTGGGATACTGTTCCCCTCCACATTGAATGATATCCGGTCATTCCTCACTCCTTTATGAATAGAAAGGCTATGTTTTTGTCAGTTTGTGTATGCAGCTGTCTAAAAAAATACTTGTAACACCATTCATGTAGCTACATAACACTGGCAATCTCACCATATCTTGTCACAATTGAGATCATCTCAAACATTCCCGTAAACAGGATGGGAGAGATGAAACAACCCATTGCTATTCCCTTTTCCAGTTCCTGCCAACTAGTTGTGAAATGCTAAACAGGGTTTATATAACAGTGCATGCATCTGTATTTGTATTGTTTTCCTTTAGGCAAAACCAGAGCACTGCAATGTCTGAACCAGAGCTCATTTCATCAATAGCATCTAATGTTGTGGGGAAGAGCTTGTTCCACACAGCAGAGGACTGCAGTAAATCGGTTATTATTCATATACACAACTATCCATACAAAGCACAGATATACGCTTGATGTCACCTGAAAAAACTGAAAAGAAGCTTATTTCTGCCTGTTAAACTATTTCACTGAGGTAATGATTTGTTAGTTTGTCCAGATTGTAAAGTGTCGCCCCACACGTAGACTGTTTGATTGATTTATTGAACACAACAACATAAACCATAACTGAGCTAAATGTCCAGAGACACTGAGCAGTAAACACGCTCAAACATCATAATAATTACTTAAGAAAATTACATTAAAGTAAGATTTACTTTATCACTTCTGTGAAAAACTAAATGTCTGCTTGAAGTAGACAATCTGATGCTGGACCTCTTTAGAAATTTAGCATGTGCTAAACAACTGTTTTCAAAGGAAATCTTCGTTGTAGACGACCTGGCTCCGTTTGTCTCTGTACGAGCCCTTGGCACTGTTCTGCACAGCTGTGAAGGATGGAGATAGAAAAAGAGAAATGGGTTAGTCAAGTGTGCAACACTCAGTCTACTTGACAGATTTTTCCTGTGAAATGTCCTTATTTACCAAGAGAGGCCCAGACAGATTTCCCTGTGGCGGCATCAAGCATGGGCTGTTTCCTGGCAATGCTGACTTTGATGTTGACGTCACCCACAGTAGTGCCATTCAGCTGAGAGGCAGAAAAAGTGGAAAAAGGGTTTCAGTGAATAAATAAAGAGGTGTTAAATCCTATAACGCCTTTAAAGGAGTCAAAACACAGAAAACAGGATTTTCCTTGTGCATTTGTAATACAGGAGTGTTTATGTACAATGTAGACAAGCTTGAATTTACACAATATAAAGCTCCACGGTCCACACCAGACTATTTATGGACGCTAAGGCATAAAAAAAAAAGTTTGGTTCCGGTTGGTTGTCAGTTGAGGTCATGGGTCGGTAGGGACTTTTTTTGTCCAGTGGCAGCAAGGGATAGAATGGAAATTATTCATTTAATTTTTTTGTTTTTATTTACAGTAGCGATGGAAAAGCTACTCTATTTTTTCATAACATAGCCTACCTATACATGTACTCTACCACCTTGTGTGTCCCAGCATGTTACACACACACAAACGCTGATTTTAAATGTGTGCGCGGGGGCAAACGGGACGTCAGACGTCTCGTGAGTTCAGTGTTGGAAAGATCAGTTGTTTTAACCATTCATTAAAACGAATCGGTTCAAATGAGTCATTAGTTCGCGAATTGGACGTGTCATTATCGGACGTATGCGCGTTGTGTGATTACCGGGGCTCTCTCTATCTCAGCTCGTTCAGTTCATGCGCCCTGTCACAAGCGCAGCAGTGCATTTACATGACAACAACGATGTGTGAACGCCCGTGGCTGCCTCCTTTGTTCGCATTGCTGGAGGACAACAGGCTATACAAATACGGTGCTGTACAAAAACATAAATTATAGTTCGCCTCAAAGTTTTTTTTTTGTGTATTTATATAATTTGTATTATTTCTTCCCCAAGCTCATAAAAAAAATTGGGTCGCACATAAATCGACAGGGTCGGTCGGAAACCGGAACCAAACAATTTTTTTTCCTTATGCCTAAGCTGCAAAACTTGACAATTAGAGCTTGACTCCATAAAAATAGTAGGCGAGTGCTCACAAGTAGTATCACTTGTGTGGTCGGCTTCGAATGTACCAGAACTATTCAAATTCATTTTCGGTAATTGAAATAAAGCTGAAATAGAAGTTGATATACAAAAATGATTAAAAATGAAATAAAACAAATAAAACCTAAATAGAAATGTAAAATAAATTATTTAAATATAAGGACACAAAATATTTTTCTGCTATGGCCTTGTAAACGTCAAGTATAGAATCAAGTATGGTTTTCCAAAACAAGTATGGATTACGACTAGTCCTTATTGACCACATGCAAAGTGATCGACTACATGTAACTGAGGTTATTTACATATGTAAGTGTTAAAAAAACATTTGCATTGTAAATATAAAAATATGATGCTACAATAGTGTAGAAAGTGGCCCCATAAAGTGAATGGACCACTGACCTCTGCCACCGCCTGGTCTGCTGATTCCATCTTCTCAAAGGTCACAAAGGCACAACTGGGGGGGGGGGATATATATATTATGTTTACCCAGACATGTTTTAGACAAACTACTGTTCAAAAGTTTGGAGTTAGTAAGATTTTTTTGTAAAGAAATTATACTTTTGGCAAGGATTCAATAAATTGATCAAAAGTGTCAGCAAAGACATTTATGAGGGTACAAAAGCTTTCTATTTGTCACAAAAATCCTGAAAAAAATGTATCACTGTTTTCACAAAAATAATTAATAGGCACAGCTGTTTTCAACATTGATAATAATAAAACTGTTTCTTGAGCAGTAAATCAGCATATTTGAATAATTTCTGAAGAATCATTTGACTGAAGACAGTAATGATGCTGAAAATTCAGCTTTGCCATCACAGAAATAAATTAAATTTTACTATATATTCAAAAAGAAAACAGTTCTTTTAAATTGTAATAATATTTTACAATATTGCTGTTTTTACTGTATTTTTAAATGCAGCATTATATTTAAAAAAAACATCTTACTGACCCCAAACTTTTGGATGGTAGTGTTCTTGTATATCCCTGGAAATAAATCTACCATTACAAAAGATAAGACTTATAATTAAAACTTTCCCAGTGATGTCTAAAATTACAAAATATACTAGATCCCGGCTCAATTTATTCCTGTTTCAACCAAATCAACCCTATAAGCTTTTCTATAGACAATCAAGGATCAGGCAATCAAAAAAGGATCAGAAAACAATCGTACTTGCGTGGTGAGTCCATTGAAAGGTCGATGATGTTGCCATGCTGAGCAAAGGCTGAACGCAAACTGTCTTCCACTAAACCTGTGCCGTATACATACACTGTGTTTCCTTTGCGCACCCCTCTGCGCTCTGGATATGAGTCTGACCCTGAACAACATTACAGAAGATAATTAGACTTACAGATTTTCAACAGAACAAAGCTTATTATCATTAAGTATTACAAAACGCATATCCATGAAATATGAATAAAATTGCAATACAACAATATGAATTATTTTAAATCAAGTTATTGTTGCACAGATTCACTTACGTCTGTAGGGTCCGTCCCGCTCACGGTCTCGTTCTCTGTCCCTGTCTCGATCTTTGTCCCTGTCTCTGTCCCTTTCTCTATCCCGGCTCCTGTCTCGTTCACTATCCCGTTCTCTCTCCCGGCCTCTTTCACGGTCCCTCTCTCTGTCCCGGTCTCTGTCTCTGTCTCGATCTTTCTCCCAGTCCACCTCTCTTTCCCGATCCCGCTCAGGATCTCGAATCAACATCCCTCCCTCATCATCACGAGATCGATCTCCAGGAACAAAACTGTGGGACAGAAAAAAAAAACAGTCTAATATTCGACTGCAATACTGTTTTTCTATGACGTTTATATTATTCTTTACACTGGGTCTGACAGTCTCACCTCTCATACAGGGATTTCCTGTGGGCTCGTTTAGCAGACTACAGCGAGAAGAAACAACATTATGTAAAGTCAAGTTTACGGACACAAAAAAAGTCACTGTTTAGATTTAAATAGGCAAATTCTTAAGAGTCTATAATTGGATCATTACTGCAGTGATTATTACGTTTGAAGCATGTTATATGTTTGGCAACAGTTCTTCTAACCCTTACTGATGAAATGTGTAGCTTTTCATTTCTTAAACAACCATGTATGAAGACACATTATGACCATATTCCAGGAAGACAATGTCAAGATTCATAAGGCTCAAATTGTGAAAGAATGGTTAGGAGGGAGCTTGAAGACTCATTTTCACACATGAATTGGCACCTCTGAGTCCAGACCCTAAATTCATTGAAGGTCGTACTGGAGGAGACTTTACAGAGTGCACTGTCAATACAATTCTTGTGGAAATAACATCCCAACATTTATTTCCATCAATTAGAGTTAGAACAACTGTTGCCACCACTTTATAAAAGCTGTAAGCCACATAAGGAAGTGCGATACGGTCATTTTACCACAGATAAAGGGGCTCTGCTTGATGCTGTGGCTAATAAATCACTGAAATGTACAGCTGTGAGTAGATCATTTCTACAGTGTAAAACAACATTACATCAGGAGGCTCTTCATCTGTAGAGACGCTCCTTTGAAATGGCAGGAATGCTGGGACAGGACCTTTCTCTGGATCCTGGGAAACAAATAAACTCCATAAATAGCAATGAACGACAAATAAAAAAATAAAAAAGGTTAAAAAAAAAACAGTCTCTTACTTTAAGTTTACCCTCAAGTGTTCTGGAGCGCTTGAAGCCTGAGTTCTTGTTCTCTGATTTGATGGCACTGATGGCTCCAGACTTGATCAGCATTTTCGCTTGCTCTGTTGCTGTCGCTGTGTCCACCACTGGCTGATCTGACAAAGCTTAACAGAGCCAGCGAGAGAGAGATCATATGTAGAGCACAGATTTCATCTGGAAATTTCAGAGATCCACAGATTTACTTACTGCGCTTCAGTCCTGTCTGACTCGTCTGATTGGTGGAGCTCTGTTTCTTCAGAGCCATTAGGGCCTTTTTCTACATAAAGTGAAATGAAGGCAGACAATACAAGTGTAAAATGGATAGTCCCGCCACATAAGAAAAATAATCCAATATTTTATGATGCGTAAAATCATAGAATTCAAAAGTATGAACTTTCTTTTTCACATGACTGTATATACAGAGTAGTCAACATTTGAATTGGATCAAAAAAGTTAATCAAAGTTGTCCTAAGACAAGACCGGATATTGTTCAAAAAAATCATGTATAACTTTGATGAAAGGTTTTGATCCACTTCAGATGTTGACTACTGTATTGACTACTGCATATACGTACATGTATAATTTAAACAACATTCAATTAACTGACTTGAGCTGAAAATTGACATTATTGTCTTCTGCAGAGCTGCTTTACAGCTGAAATTGTTTCATGACTGATACATTTAGCAACATTAACGAAACACTGTTGTTGTTTTTTTACAGTGAATCTGCTTTGAAACAGTTTGTATTGTCTAAAGCGCTATTAATGGTACACAAACCAAATTTTTGGTTAAAGAAAATTCGTATATTGAGAAGAGTAACCATAGTTTTTCACCTTTTTCTTTAATTTTGCATATTTCTTCTGCAATGCTTCCTCCTCTTCAGTCAGTGAGCTGGGAAATATTGCCATTTCGATGGATCTCAAGAGAGAAAAACAACAGTAATATGTTACAACAGATGTCTTTTCCAGTCAATGAATGCATCACCTTAACACGTTATCGATGTTTGCGTTACATTAGGCTTTTAACAGTTTTCATTACAAAAATGTAAATTGCATAAAAGAGGCTACTTTATATTTAATTACCGTGAAATCGAAGAATGTGTTTATAATAATGAACGTCTGCAGTATTCCTTTTTCGGCGCGCAAATGTGACGTCATCTACTATCTTCCGAGGTTCCAGTAAAAACAAAACAAAAATGTCCATAACTATTTTTAATTTTACCCATTTTTAAATGCGTTAAAAATGCACATTTATTTTAGATCACGCACATAGACCATTATGTTGAAAAGTACTAAATAAAAATAACAATAATAAAAAAACTTCCGTCCCTTTAGTTTTGCGCAGCTTCCTGCAGGACTGAAACTTTACTGAAGAACTGCAGAGTAACATGGACAAAATAGGTATGAAATATATAACAGTACTGTTTATATTTGTAATTCTGAGTGATTTCCTGTCGTAGTATAATAATATCACCAGCAGCCAGCTCAGCTTTGTGTCATTAGTCGCTCATATTACAGCCAGCTCAGCAACTACATTGTAAACTACATCTGACAGTAATGGCCCAATGTTTTGTATACGCTTTGATGTCACGCCATATTGTAGTCTTTGCATTTGCCTGTAATTGCAGCGGTACTGATGAACTGCTGTTCTCATCTGTCTGTAGATTTGCCCCCAGTTGGTCCTAATGATTTGCCCCTGTCTCTGCTGGAGATGGGCTGTTCTGGGAGATTTGAGCTCATCACACACCCACTGCCCAAAAACAAACCCTTGCCTCCACACAGCACAGTTAGTCATTTATTAATACTAAAATAATAACAGTATTCATGTGTGTGTGAGCTAATATATTTATATTTAAGTAACACTTTTTGTATCCATTCTGTTTTACATTCTGTAATCTTTTTCAGCTCCCTCATGGGCTTCCTCCTACTTGTCTGGACTTAAAAACAGAGGTAGAAAAGCGTTTTCTGCGAGATCCTGCTTGGCTCCCAGTACATGATGTTGATGATGCCTTCCACAAGTTCCTTAAGTATGAAATGAGACGTATTCAGAAGATAGCGCTTGTCTTTGTAACATGTATTTCATATCTTTAATTAGTTTTGTCTATTACAAATGTGTCCTTTAGGATAAGTAAGAGGGACAAAGATGTGGACTCTCTCCTGCACTGCTCTCTGTCTCCACTGCACTCTGGTCTGTCTGTGGTCAGAGATCCCACCACCGGTATGCTGCTGGATTTCACTGAGGTAACACGAGAAAACATCTACTACATTGTGTTTATTTTCCTATTCCAGCTTACTATTCAAAGATAGTTTGTTATTGGTAACTAAAACTATATAAGAATTTGGGTTAATTGAAATAAAGCTGAAATTAAATAAGTAAAACTTTATAAAAATTAGTAATGTTGTAGAAAAGTCGAAGTACTAAAATTACTAAAACTGAAATAAATATAAAATGGTAACACTTTACAATTAAGTCTCATTACTTAACATTAGTTGAATAATTATTTATCTTACATTAATGAACATTGAGCAAAACGTTTGTTACAGTATTCATTAATCTTTGTTAATGTTTGTTAATAAAAAAAACAGAACTCAGGTCCATTAAATAATATGAACAGATACCATTTTTTATTTTAAGAATGTATATGAAATAAACATTAACTAAGATTAATAAATGCTTTAGAAGTGTTTTATTTGTTAGTCAATGTTCATTAATGTGGTTAATTAATGTTATCAAATGGAGCTTTATTGTAAAGCTAATTAAAAAATTGTTTCAATAGAAATGCAAAAACTATTACAAAGCACGAAAGCAGATAACAAAATTACTTAAACTTAAAATAAGACGAAATTTATATACTTATAAATAAACAGAATAATAAATGAATAATAAGAAGAAAATAACACTAGGTTGATTTTGCAAAGAATTTCTTATTTCATAAAAATAATACTTTGTTTATTTGAATGTCCCAACATGGCATTTTTCTCAATCAACCAGGGGTGTCAGTTTGAGGCGGGGCTATTTGTTTGCCCAGCCAATGGAAAGCTGTCAATGTAAAGCAATCATTGTTTTTTGTTTTTTTGATTAGATTTTCTAATCTAATGCAACTTTTCATAATGTATATAATTGTTTTTTTTTTTCATTATGTCAGGTGTTATTAGAGGACACAGGGTTGTCTGCAAAAAATTCTCTCTCATTACAAAGACAGCCTGGACCTCCGTCAGAGAGCCTGAGAGGGAGTAACACAAACTATCCTTTTCTGCCAGGTGCGGTGGTTCATATTTAAATAAATGTCTCATAATTCTGTTTAAAAAAGATCCAGTTTTGAAACTCTGCTATCCCTTACACAGGCGGAATGGAGGAACTAACGTTAGAGCAGATTAAGACAAAGTCAGAGCTGGAAGAAGACATTGACTTTGAGAAAGGTTGGTGATCTGTTTAGTTTTTCTCAGTACACAATCATTTGTGAATGTGAGAGAGAGAGAAAAATAAACGGTGACCGTTTGTTTCTTGTCTTAGATTTGTTGACGGTTCCTCCTGGGCTGAAGGCTGGTATGGACTTCAGTGACAAAGGTCTGGTTTTATTATTGTTCTCCCCATGTATAGTACCATGTCATCATCCCACTTTAAGGTTGTGCATTTCAATCCAAAACTGTCCTCTTTTAATGTCTTTAGAAGCCAGAACCATGAAGAGTGAGGTGAACCTGCTGTCACTCCTGTCGACATTTGATGATGTCCTTGATGGTCTGCCAGAGGAGAAAGAGGGAGCGTCACAAAAAGAGGAGACCGTTAAACTTCCCAGAACTAACAGCCTGGAGGACCTGGGAATTAAAGTGTGTATAACTTTGAGAAAGGATTCTTAAGATCCCAACATAGTTGTGTTTGTTTTGTCATTTTCAAGATATGTTCTCCTCAGGATTCGAGCAACACTCCTCCTCAGCCTCCAGCAAACACTGTAAGTCTGACTGAACAAAAGAAGAAACCTCAAGAGGAAGACAAGGGAGACAATAAAAAATGGGCCATTCCTGTGGATATCACCTCACCCTGTGACGACTTCTACAAACGTATCCCTAATCCAGCCTTCAAGGTCAGAACTATATGCACATGATTTTGAAGATTTCACTAAAATAAAGGTTTGTTTATTTGGGTTGTTTTTTCTCAATTCCTGCCCCATCTCAGTATCCCTTTGAGCTGGACGTGTTTCAGAAGCAGGCTATTCTCCGACTCGAAGCTCATGACTCAGTCTTTGTTGCGGCCCACACCTCAGCGGGCAAGACCGTGGTGGCTGAATATGCAATTGCACTTTCCCAGAAACACATGACCAGGTGTGCATGTGAGACCCAATGTCTACTGATTACATAATTTTATTTCTCTATTCTTTAAGTTTTTTTTAAAGAAGTCTCTTATGCTGACCAAGGGTGCATTTATTTTATTAAAAATACAGTAAAAACAGTAATATTGTGAAATATTATTACAATTTAAAATAACTGTTTTCTATTTAAATATATTTTTAAAATGTAATATGTTCATGCAACGGCGAAGCTGAATTTCCAGCAGCTTTTAGAAATTATTCTGATTTGCTGATCATTTCTTATTATTATCTATGTTGAAATCTGTGGTGTAATATTTTTGTGAAAACATCATTCTTTGATGAATGGAAAGTTCAAAAGGCCAGCATTTGTTTAAAATAGAAATCTTTTGCAATATAATAAATGTCTTTTGCAGTCACTTTTGATCAATTAAATGAACCCTTGCTTAATAAAAGTATTAATTTCATTATTAATATTTTTTTATTTTAAAACAAGCTTACTTACAAACTTTTGAAAGGCAGTGTACATTTAAATCAGGCTCTTTTTGAATTACCATTGTGTATGAAATGTGCTATATCGAAACTTATGGCCCACACTAATATGACTGTTCCTCCTGACAGGACCATTTACACATCCCCCATCAAGGCCTTGTCCAATCAGAAGTTCCGGGACTTCAAGAACACGTTCGGTGACGTGGGACTTTTGACTGGAGATGTCCAGCTGAATCCTGAAGCCTCTTGTCTCATCATGACCACTGAGATTTTGAGGTGATTATACAATAGAAAGCCTTCATGTCATTTATTTATAATTCTTAGTTTGTCATGGGATTGAATTTTTTGACTCTCTTTGTCAATCAGTATCTCTTCCTCCTAACAGATCTATGCTCTATTACGGGTCAGAGGTCATTCGAGATCTGGAATGGGTCATTTTTGACGAGGTTCACTATATCAATGATGCAGAGGTGATGAATTCACTAAAAAAAATCTAGTTCAGTTTTGCTTTCCTCTTTACTGCATTCAGATCTCATATGCTGTTGTTGTTTCTCAGAGAGGAGTGGTGTGGGAGGAAGTGCTCATCATGTTGCCAGAACATGTTAGTATCATCCTGCTGAGTGCCACGGTGCCTAACGCAGTGGAGTTCAGTGAATGGATCGGGTGTGTGTATTCTCAAAGCTATGAAACTGAATTTTATCCTGCTTTTAAAATTGTATAGATCATATAGTTTTAGTGTGCCTTATCTTTCCTCAGGCGAATCAAGAAACGGCATATCTATGTGATCAGCACAATTAA
This sequence comes from Siphateles boraxobius, assembly GCF_051911475.1. Classification (NCBI taxonomy): domain Eukaryota; kingdom Metazoa; phylum Chordata; class Actinopteri; order Cypriniformes; family Leuciscidae; genus Siphateles; species Siphateles boraxobius. The sequence continues at coordinate 12,813,669 of NW_027508975.1, forward strand.
GAGACCTGTTCCTCTAGAGCACCATCTCTACACTGGCAACAGCACCAAGACTCAGAAAGAGCTCTTCCTGTTGCTGGACCCCTCTGGAAACTTCCTCACTAAAGGGTACATTCCTGGGCGGTTATTTTAATAGTGTTTATTTCGGTTTTCAGCAGCCACTACTCAGTTTTCAGTGTCACATGATCCTTCTAGAAATCTTTCTAATATGTTGATTCGCTACTCAAGAAACACTTTTTATTATTATTAGTGTTGAAAACAGTTGTGCTGGGAGTGTTGCCTAATATTTTTAGTTGAAACTGTGATACACTTTCAGATTTCTTTAGAAAGTACAAAAATTTGCATCGATTGGAAATAGGAATCGTTTAAACTTTCACTACACGAAGCTTCTTTCCCAGTCTACCCGGATCATTTATTGAAACTTGGCTGCAAAAATGGGTTATTCAAAAATACCAATATTCAGTTATTCAGTAACTTGGCCTGCCCTTGTTAAAAAGACAGTAAGCTGTGCTGATATGCAGAGGTCATAAATTCAAGTTAGAATTGTATAAAATTAAAGATAACTTAAAATAGAGACTGTAAACTTCGATTTCAGATTATTATTAATAATAATCAATCAATTAATATTGTAATGTGTTTGCAATGTTCATCGTATTGCTTGGTTTATTGATTGATTTCTACATTGTAATGGACTATTTTTAGCTTAATCCTAATCTAAAATTAAGATAAAATATCAACTCAAATGTATTTATTTAGTAAAACATGTCAGAAAGAGGGTTGAATATGGTGTATAATACCAAATGATGATTGTTTTTACCTCAAGAAACCTAGATTAATGTTTTTAGACTATCATTTTAGATTTGAATTGAAACAAATGTTTTGTTTTTCAGCTACTATGCCGCAGTGGATGCCAAGAAGGAACGCACAAGTAAACATGCGCAGTCTTTTGGCTCAAAGAACGTATCACAGCACAACACTACAGCCAGTCAGGTCAGTGTCTGTACCTTTCGTCATTTCCTTTTAAATCAATTATCTAACATAACAGGTCTCTATTTCCAGAAACAGTGTTTTTATTATGTTTTCTGCATCCTCCCATTGCTCCGTCAGGATCGATCAGTGTGGCAGACGCTGCTGAACTATCTGTCTCAGAGGCAGCAGACTCCAGTTGTGGCGTTCACGTTCTCTCGGACACGCTGTGATGAAAACGCCCGCTCTTTGACCTCTCTGGACCTCACCAGCTCCATAGAGAAGAGCGAGATACACTCGTTCCTCCAGAAGAGCCTGACGAGGCTGAGAGGAGCCGATCGGCAGTTACCGCAGGTACATGAGATTTGGAATGAGATTTCCACCAAGAGTTTTCTATTGGATAATGCAGATATCTGGAAAACAAGGTGGCTAATGGTCGATGTTAAGCTGATTTAATGATAACAAAAAGAAATGCTGAAATTTAATCAACACTTATTTTACACAAAAAAACATTTAAACATAAATGTTTAATCCAACATCAAAAGAAAGATTTGAATTAAAAGTTACATTTTATTTTAAGAAATTAAGCCTATTTTAGGAAACGTAAGATGTTTTGTACATGACAATTAAACACAATTAAACTTTCAGTAACATATAAATTGCAATGTAAAAAAATCCCATTCCTATTACTGATATATTGTGCTTGTCTAGCATTTAAATGTTTGGTGTTGGTAAGATTTCTTAATGTTTTTTAAAAAGAAGTGAAAGAAGATTTGATCAAAAATCAAGTAAAAACACCAATATTGTGAATTTATTAGTTGTTTTCAATTTAAATGTTTAGACCCACTTTATATTAAGTTTCTTTAGCTACAATGTAATAACATTTAAATGAATAATTTAATAGATACATGTTATACATTGTACTTGTATTTACAGCTGTACCTTAAACCTAACCGTACCACAAAACCTGTCCCTAAACTCACCCAGATCCCACCTCAATAGTCAAGTCACATTTATTTATATAGCGCTTTTTACAATACAGATTGTTTCGAAGCAGCTTTACAGAGATAACAGGAAAATAATGCAAAAAAAGTTTGTTTCCAGAAGAAAATGGTATCACAGTCCAGCTTAAGTAAGTTCAGTGATGTTTCATTTTTGTTTTAAAAAGAGTTATTAATTTAGTTCATTTATATACATATATATATATATATATATATATATATATATACATACATACATACATACATGCATACATACATACATACATACATACCTACATACATATATATATATATATATATATATATATATATATATATATATATATATATATATATATATATATAGCCGCTCTGGAGTAAACCGTGATGCCATCGTCCAGCTCAGTTCAGTTCTTGTATATATTATTGTGTCAATGCAGGCAGATCAATATTATGGTTGAATATTAAATTAAATGTTAAATTTAATGTCTACTCCAACTAAGCAAGCCAAGCCAATGGCAACAGAGGTGGAAAAGGCGACAATGGTAAGAAACTCCATCAGGTGACAGAATGGAGAAAAAAACCTTCGGAGAACCCAGGCTCAGTCAGGGGCCCGGTTCTCCTCTGGCCAATGAACGAACAGTGTATGATTATGATTCAGGCAGCATTATAGGTCAGAAGTCAGATTGGTTTGGAACCATCAGAATATTATCCAGTTCCATCTGGTTGAAGATCGGAGTCACGCCGGTATGGAGACGGGTTTGTTGAGGATCAGTGCTGATGGCTGTCGTGTAGATGAGGCCTTCACAGGGGAGAGTCTAGTTGACACAATCTCTGCTGACACTTCAGGGATGCGTTGTGGTCATGTCTAGGTGCAGGTCTTCCATCTGGTCTGGATCTTTTCATAATGCCCTTTATCATATACCCTCAATAGCAAAAGTGTTTTACATTACAACAATAACACATGAAGAACATTGTGCCTAACAATATTTATTCTCTAATATTAATACCCCTAATTTAAACTCAAACTGAATAAATGTATTTAAAAATTCACAGAAAAATGATTTGAAAACCAAAAATATACATTATCCTTTTGGAAAATTCTTGGTAAATAATAAAAAAAAATAGTGTTGCAGTTATTAATAACAACTAGGTGGATGATACAAAAATTACTAAATTAAAAAAAATTTAATTGGCCTTGTCAACATCCACCATGATACTTATGTGTATATTGAAACCTTCAAAGTAATTTTAATACTGTAGTATGGTGTATATCAGTGTAATTTTGTCATCACAGATCCTGTTGATGCGTGATTTGCTAAAGAGAGGGATTGGTGTTCACCACAGCGGCATCCTGCCAATCCTAAAGGAGGTTATTGAGATGCTCTTCTCCAAAGGTTTAGTAAAGGTTTGTCTTATGGACTTGTTTAATACAAGCTTTATTTGATTAAAGAAATCAGATTAAGGAGAGAGTTAGTGACTTGCAGCTATTCTCTCTTTAGGTGCTGTTTGCTACCGAGACGTTTGCCATGGGTGTGAACATGCCCGCCAGAACCGTTGTGTTCGACAGCATCCGCAAACACGACGGCACAGGTTTCAGAAACCTGCTACCCGGTAAAAACACATCTCCTTTACTGCCTGACATTACAAACAATGATGTGCCTGTCGTAAGATGTTAATGTTCAAATATACCCTCACTGGCATCACCTTAGCATGCCTGTTGCAGTTATTCTAATTTAAAATGATAATTATTTTGAATTATCATAATAATAGACGTTATAAAAAGATGTCAGATACTTGTTGGCAGAGGCGCTACAGGCAGACAGGGGCTACCAATGTCCAGGTGTTTGATGAATTAGCCATCTCTAATGAACGAGCAGATTAATTATGCTGAGGTAGTGCAGATGTGACTGGACTGCAGTGAGACTAGGGAAACACAGCAGGAGGCCTTTGATGTGTGTGTGTGAGAGATGCTTGAGTTTGTTCAAATCTCTTCTAATTATAGTGTATATAAAGGGAAGAGAGAGAGAGAGTCTAGCTGACCTCTTTTAAAGTCAAAGCACACATTTGAGAGTGCACGGTCCTGTTTGTGTCGAAGACACAAAATATTCATGAAATATTTGGGAAAAAGTTACGAAACGTATCAAGAACATGTCTGGGTCATGTTTCACCCCAAAATCAATAGAAATAAATTTGTTTAATTATATTTTAATGGAAGAAAATTAAGCTTATGGTAGGAATATTAAGATGTTTTGCACTGTACTTTTATTCATGACTCCCTCTTAGTAACCTATTGTAATTTTGAGATTTAAGTGAGAATTTATTATTATTATTATTATTTTTAAATAAGGGTTAAATGCTCACTAAGGCTACATATACTTATTTGATCAGTAATATTTTGAAATATTAGTTACATGTGTTTTCTATTTTAATGTATTGTAAAATGTAATTTATTCATGTGATGGCAAAGCTGAATTTTAGTAGTAGCCATTATTCCAGTTTTCAGTGTCACGTGATCTTTCAGAAATCATATATATATATATATATAGCAGCAATAACCCCCCTTAGGGTAAACAGAACAGAACCTACATGAATGTATTGTACAACATGTTGTATTTAAAGTACAACATAATTGGAGAATTTATTCTGATTCAAGGGGAATCAGAATGCCAAATCCTGACTGGGCGAGAGGAGGAGCTGGGGATGGAGGAGGGTAAATAGCTCCTGAGAAACACGATAGATATTAATAATACTGAAGGAGCTTATATATGTATACAGTGATAGGCGTCGTATTCCTATAGGTAGACGTGTATCAGCTGAGGGTCAGCTGATGCTAGCTTGACTAGCGTTACCTGCCAGAACTGACGCTACGCTTAATTTTTGCTGCTTAATATTTTTGTGGAAACTGATAGTTTTTTCCCCAGGATTCTCCGATGAATAAAAAGTTCAGATGAACTTAAAAAAAAAAAAGACTTTACTGTCACTTTTGATCAATTTGATGCGTCCTTGCTGAACAAAAGTATTAATTTATTTTAAAAACAATCTTACTGACCTTCAAAATTTGAATGATAGTATTTGTTGTACTAAATTTCTAATTATTTTAATTGTTGGTTAATTGTCATAGAAATATTGTCACAATGCAAAAACTCTTTCCGGTTCCAGTTGATCTATATAAATGTATGTGTGTAGGTGAGTATATTCAGATGGCAGGTCGTGCTGGCAGAAGAGGTTTAGATGCTACAGGGACCGTCATCATTCTCTGTAAGGCTGGAGTTCATGAAATGGGAGACCTCCACGCCATGATGCTGGTCAGTTGTGCACTCTGAATTAAACACCTTCAGGTCGTGTCCGAGGCCTCACTGCTGATGATTCTTTTTACGTTTGTCTGAAAAAAATGTGAGAAGACTGTGTGAAGTGTCACATTGTTATTTTGGCCACAGCTGGTAAATTCCCCCTTTTTTTTACTTTTAAACTCCCTCAATTCCACTTAGCTTTTCTATGATCTGATTAGATATCCCAGCTCCTCTTTGTAAACCGCAGTCTGATTGTTCAATCTGGAGCCAAATACAAACGTCCTGGGCTTTTTTTTTAGAGTCATGCAGCCTGTGAGTGCACTTCTGTCATCCTCTTGTGGATCGAGTGTGAGTGAATGGGCTCTTCTTCATTAGAGTGTCCAGCTTGCTCTGTGTCCAATCACGGCTGCTCAGTCTATTGACCCCTGAACCTGGTTTATTGACTCAATACACTGTCATTCCAGCACATAACTCCCCCGTGTTCACTAGTGCTGTTGTCATTTTACTCTCCACATGGCACCCACAGACTTCAGAGCTGATTTTTAGTGTTTTTTAATACTTTAAGTTATGAACCAGTGTGATTTTATTATAGTCTTATAGTATAAATATAACATAATCTATGTATATAATATTCTAATATTTATTATTTTGAATTCACTTTTATTTTTATATTTTCAGTTTTCATTACAATTTTATTTTAAGTTTTAGTACTTTTATGTGCTTCTGTCCTTTTTTTTAGGTTTAATTATTGTTTATTTCAATTTTAGTACTTAAACTTTTTTTATTTTAGTTAGCTGCCAAGCTTTTTTTAATATTTTTTATTAATTTAATTAATTATTATTTTTATTTCAGCATTATTTCAAGTACCGAAAATGACTTTTAATAGTTTTAGTATTAGTTATCAGTTAACAGTAACAACACTGTTAAGAACAAGTGTAAATCCTACAGTAAGCTAATTTTTTACCTGGAAGTTGATCAATTGGGCAAATAAACCCCATAGACTTACATTGATGCAAGTGAACCATATCTAGAGATGAAAATCATAAAGACCTGGGCACTTTGGAATTGGATCAGTAAGAAAGCACCTAGCAATAACTTAGTAACAGGATTAAAATACTAAGCCAAAAAGCAATATCCTGGCAATCAACAACATCATCCTAGCATCATAGCAATTAGTTTTTCATATGCAGATCTTCTGAAAGCGTAATGATCTAGTTGGTTTAGCAAGTAATAAATCAGTTAATAAAAGAACAAAACAAAATGAGTTTGACCCCGTCTGTGCAGGATGAGTATCAGTGCAGGTTTTCTCAGATGGGCCAGTAATCTGTGTTATGATCAGGTCCATGTCATGGAGATCATGGCAACAGCAGCTGCTGCTGTAATAACGTGCAGTGTGTTGTCAAGGGCCGCTGGTGATTGGACCTCCTCTGAATGTCAACTCCATTTCCAAAAAGGCACGATGTGTACACATCCTTACATTGGGTCCTATTATTCGTCATATTTTGAAGCCAGTTATTATTTAATTTGTTTGTTTGGCACGCCCTTTAAAATTATCTCAAATATCGGCAATCGATGAATTAATCAAAGTTAATGGGTGATTAGTTAAATATTCAATAGCACAGAGAGATGGCAATAATGTATGCTATTTTCCTGTCAGGGGAAACCGACAGTGCTGCAGTCTCAGTTCAGACTGACCTACACTATGATCCTAAATCTGCTGCGTGTCGAGGCTCTTAGGGTTACCGACATGATGAGGAGGAGCTTTTCTGAGAACCACAGGGATACGCAGGTAAACAGCCTCATTTCCCTCCAGCCCCTGGGTGACAAGTCTGTGGGGTTTGCATGTCCCAGTAATTCAATCTTACAAAAAGGCTGAAATATGAAGTATGTGATGAAATGTTTTGAAATTGTTTCGGTTAGCCAAGTCATTTCTGTCTTTGCGTTTCTCAGACTCATGAGAAGAGAATAACTGAGCTGAGAAACATGCTCTCTTCCCTCCCTCCGCTGGACACAGAGGGGCAGTTATCTGATATACTGTCATATTACCACACCATCACAGAGCTGCGCATCACCACGGAGACCCTGCAGGTACACACACAAACACATACACACGTACTTGTATGAACAGTGTACTTGTATGCCACACTAGCACAGAGAGCTGCACACACTCAGACATTAGATTCACAGCATTTCGGTGAATTTATTATGTTTTTTTTTTTGTTTTTTTTTAAACGACACAGCCATTATGGTCATATTTATCTAGCCTAAACAAATTTGAACAAAAATGAATAACACTGTAGCCACCATAAAAATGTGGTGTATTAGGTTTATAGAATTTATTAAAATTGTATCTTTTTATTTTTTGTATTATTATTATTAATAGTATTTTTTTATATATATATAAAAAATTAAGAGCAGTCAGACAATCAAGTGCTTTCAGAACCACCAGACCAGTTCAATCAAGAAAGATTTACAAACATTATCCAAATTTGTTTTTAATGTTGACAAATTATTATTTCTATACACTATTTAAAATTTATTCATATAATAATTATTTTATTTATGTTCTTCGTGTAGTATATTCATTTAATTCACTTTTAGTTTTATTAATTTGTTGCATTTATAAAATATTTTTTATTAAGTGAATTATCGAATTTGATTTGTATCTATTTTATTTTTTGATGTCAAATATGATTATTTTCCCCTTACCAGTTCTCAGCAGAACTAGTCAGAATTTATCCATCACTGTTTGGCAATAATTTTAGTTTTCACCATTTATTTCTTGTAAATCACTTTTCTGTTTGTAATATACACATTACTGACAGCAAACTCATGTCGTCCTGCGTGTGTGTGTGGCAGCGAGCTGTGATGGAGTCAGTGAATGGACTCAAAGCCCTGTCTGTGGGGAGGGTGGTGATGGTGAACAACAGCCAGCATCACAACGCCCTGGGAGTCATTCTACAGGTGTGTGATTGCATAATGAACACATTTTACTCAGTGTCATAAACACCATAAACACAGCTCTGCAGCAATGGCCATTGACACTTTCACGTATTCAGTTGGGGTGAATGGGGTAAGATGAGCCACTTACTTACACTACCATTCAAAAGTTTGGGATGGGTAAGATTTTTTGGTAACACTTTATATTAAGTTCCACATATTCACTTTAAAGTAGCTGCTTATTAGCATGCATATTACTGGCATATTGGCTGTTTATTAGTATTTATTAGCAGAGATTAAGTATTAAATTATATTTAGGTAGAATGACTATTGTTGTGGTACCACTGCCTTATAAGGCCCATACTGAGCAGAGCATCGTAATTCACGTACAACAACTGTTTTACTTATTATCAATAAGCTGTAATTAGGAGTTTATTGAAGGAAAACTCTCAGTTAGTGGTCTGTTAGTTGTAGAATAGGGTCATACAGATTAAGGCATTAATATGTGCTTTATACGTACAAATAAACAGCCAGTATGCTTGTAATATGCATGCTAAAAAGCAACTTGAATATAAAGTTCAAGTTCACTTTATTTGTATAGCACATTTACAACAGCCACTCGGCTGACCAAAGTGCTTTACAGAACAACCAGATTAAAATATAGTAAGACCTGCGTAACAACACATAAAGCAACCTTTCGACAGTTTCGAAACCTTAAAACCCGGAGTGACAAAACAGTATCAGACTCAAATATAGAATGGAAATACAGAAGTGGGAAAACAGTATCAGACTCAACTATAAAATACCAACCTTAGAGAAGAGATCAATATACTAAAGAAAACGAGTAGGTTTTTAACAGAGACTTGAAAACAGACAGAGTAGGGGCTGTTCTAATCTCTTCTGTTAGAATATGTGTACGTTAATATAAAGTCTTACCAATTATTTTCGATATTTTTGAAATAAGTCTTATGCTCACCAAGGCTGCATTTATTTGATCAAAAATGCAGCAAAAACAGTTGTGCTGCTTAAATTGTGATTTTTTTCCCCCCGCAAGATTCTTTGATGAATTGAATGTTTAAAAGAACAGTATTTACTTAAAATGGAAATATTTTGTAACATTATAAATGCCTTTACTGTCACTATTAACAGTAATTGGATGCATCCTTGCTGAATAAAAGCATTCATTTCTTTAAAGTAAAAAAAAAAAAATCTTACAGTTGTGTATTTTCGAAAGGACAAATTAAGTTGCACATCTCACCCCCACTCTCCCCTATTTTTTCCCCCTCCCCACTCTCCACTTTCCTCGCATCTCCTCCCATAGGTGTCCAGTGATGCAGTAAATCGTACATTCACCGCTCTCATTATCTGTGAGAAGGGAAATGAGGAGTCGGTGGGTGATGATCAGTCTAATAAAGTCTTACTTCCCATCTACAGCACTGCACTGTTTATTCCAGAGGGTAAGCAGACACATACACACACAACATCACATCACACACACAGTAAATCACCACCGGTTAAGTTGGAGGGTGTCGTCATGAACACCACACCTACTTTTTCAACATCTTTTGTTGTAAAAGTTTAATTTACAGTGTATCTGTGTGTAGGACCCTGCAGTCATACGGTGCAGAAACTGAAGTTGCAGGACATCTCTGCCATCACAACCAAAACCCTCAAGGTCATTCCAGAGAGAATCATCGACAACTACAATAAAAGACAGCAGCCACGCTTCAGGTGTGTATCTGGCTCAAATCTGTGTGCGAATTTGCATTTGTTGAACTGTGGCTTTGAATAAATGAAAATTCCCTTCCTAGACTTGATCCACCAGGTCAGGCTATTTCTACAGCAACTCAAGAGCTCTTGCGATTGGCCGAGGCCAATCCCAGGGGCATTGCGACCTTTGACCCTGTGAATGACCTGCACCTGAAGGGTGTGGATGTGGTGGAGGGAGTGATGAGGCAACGAGTGTTACAGGACTGTCTAAAGGACTTCCACTGTATCCACTCGCCCACCTTCACTGAACAGGTCTGTCTGTTTATCATACTCACGTGACACATTCATACACTACTGTCCAAGGTTTGGGGTCAGTAAGATTTTTTTCTTCTTTTGAAAGAAATGAATACTTCGATACAGCAAGGAAACATTAAATTGATCAAACGTGATATTAAAGACTTCTATAATGTTGTTCTTTGAAGTTTCTGTTCAATATCAGGGTTTCCATAAAAATATTTAGCAGCACAACTGTTTTCAGCATTGATCATATTAAGAAATGTTTCTTGAGCCGCAAAGCATCATATTAGAATGATTTATGAAGGATCTTGTGACACTGAAGACTGGAGTAATGATGATATAAACTCATCATAGAAAAATGTTTCAAATGGAAAACGGTTCTTTTAAATTGTAATAATGTTTCACAATGTTTCTGTTTTTACTGTATTTTCGATCAAACAAATGCAGCCTTGGTGAGCATAAGAGACTTATTTCAAAAACATAAGAAAATCTTACAGACCCCAAATCTTTCTTTGGTAGTGTTTTTCCTGCTGTTTTAGGTCAAAATTCACTGTGCAGACACAAGGAAAAATGTCATTTCTAATCCAAATGTGTCCTGTATCTTCTCATCCATATTTAGTAATTTGGCACAGCAACTCTCCCAAGTGCACAGACTCTCATTTATTGAGTGTGACTGGTAGGGCGGAATAAGGATGTGTCTCATTAGCTCTCAGTAATCACTTCCAGAAGACCTTCTGCAGTGTGCTGATGATGGAGTAGTGATAAACTCGAACTCTCTCTCAATGTCATTTTCATATTCTCTCTCTCTGTGAATATCTTGCTCAGTTTGCGCGTGTACAGGAGAGGATGAGTGTACAGGAAGAGCTTGATCAGCTTCTGTTCCTGGTGTCTGATCAGTCCCTGACACTGTTGCCTGAGTACCATCAGAGAATCAAGGTCAGTTCACCTGCAGTCCACCTAGTCGTTCTACTGCATGCCCACGTATAGACATTTACTTTTACATTTACATTTATTCATTTAGCTGACGCTTTTATCCAAAGCGACTTACAATTGCTATATATGTCAGAGGTCGCACGCCTCTGGAGCAACTAGGGGTTAAGTGTCTTGCTCAGGGACACATTGGTGTCTCACAGTGGATTCGAACCCATATATAGATATAGATTATAGATATAGATTATAGATATAGATTACGTATAGATTTCAGTAGCAAAGTTATACAATCTTTTACATACAGTTATGAAATTATTAAGAGTTTCATATATGTAGACATACAGATATATTTCACTGATATGAAAAGCTATGAAAAGTCTATTAATTATCATCTAATAATTATATGTGGGCCTGCCAATAACCTTTTTATAGCTTTTATTTTAGACTTAAAGCTTAAAGGTACTGTATAGTTCACACAAAAATGAAAATGAATTCTGTCTCAGACAGCGTATGAATACTGAATTGTGTTCTCTTTCGCATCTTCTTGCACTTTAAATTGTGCTATTGCTTGTAGTTTTGTATTTTGTTTTTTTCTGACTCTTTACTTGTCTTTAATAATGTTTGACATTTATTAGTTAGGCTATTGGTTTTGCTTTGGTATCGAAATTGGAAATAGGATTTGTAAAACGTTACTGGTATATTATTTATTAGAATACAAGGTTAAATGGTTCAAAAACAATGAAAACAATAACAAATGTTTTAATTATTTATTACTCACTTTGTGGCAGGGCTAGTAAAAATTCGAACCACTCGTCAGTAGAAAAAATCCCTAGCATTAAGCCCTGATGTATATGCTTTGATTGAAGTTTTTATGTGAATAAAAACGTGAATTAAATCTGTTCATCAAATAAAAAGATCATGTCTCTTCAGGAGCCTTATGGATTACTTTTACGTTCTCTTTATTGATATTTTTGAAGCGTCAAAGTTGTGATGGGATTTACTTTCAATGGAGGGACAGAAATCTCTCAGGGTTCATTAAAAATATCTTTAGAATATGAATGAAAGTCTTGCAGCTTTAGAATAACAAGAGAGTGATTAAGTAAATTACTGTATTTTCATTTTTGGGTGAACTATCCCTTGAAGTTTCAAGTTAAATCTGGCATTAAACCCTAATTATATGTATGATAGTAAAAAATAAAGAATAAATAACAGCGAATTGCTTTTAAAACATGGGACAGAAATGTGTAAACTGTTTAATTATAAAAAAAGAAAAGCTAATATCATTTGCATCCAGTATTCTTAGTCAGACTAGAATTGATCATTTAAAACATTTATAATGGCCTATATTGATATTTTGTGCTATTCTGTGTTCACCTGGTTTATTGTGTTAAATATCACCATTAAATGTCTGCAAATATCAGGGATATTTGAAACAGTCAGTGATAACAGTATAGCACTGTATTCCCAGGTGTTGGAAGCTCTGCAGTATGTGGACAGCACTGGGGCGGTTCAGCTGAAGGGACGTGTGGCGTGTCAGATCAGCAGTCATGAGCTGTTACTGACTGAACTCCTGTTTGAGAACACTCTGAGTCCTCTCGCACCTGAGGAGAGCGCCGCCCTGCTGTCCTGTCTCATCTTCACACAAAACACCCAGATAGACCCGCACATCACCAACACGCTACAGGAGGTAATGCAGTTCTCTGCTCACAACCGCATTCCCACGGTCAAGGAAAAACCTGGAAATAGTTCAAATTTTGATCCCAGGACTGGATAATAAATGTACTCAATTTAAATCTAAAATATCATTGTAATACATTGTAATAGCATTATTTAAAAAACACATACATTTTCTTATTCAGTCTCTCTAAACCCCGCCTTTCTGAGAGCCTACTCTGCTCTGATTGGTCAGATGGCCCAGTCTTTTGTGATTGGTCTACCTCTTACAGCATGTGTTGGAAACAAAACGGCCATTATCATATATGAATTTCAGTTCTAGAGGCTTCCTTAGCACTTCTATACAGTGATACGAACAGTAACGATAGCGTCGCCATGCAAACCAAACTTTTGCAGTCCTCAACTACAACTACAGTGTTTAAAGGCGGGTCGAAGTAGACATTGTTCGCGTGCAGCTAATGAAGACTATAGGCTGGCATTATGCTAATTTGTTGAAAACCTACGTAGGTTCCTGCAGGAAGACTGGAATTATTTACGACTTGTTTCAGGCAGTTCAGAATCATTTCTTTCAAGACCTTTTACATTCACAAACAGCTGTATAACATACTACATGAAAAGTAATATCTGAAAAAGCATAATAGGGGCACTTAAAAGCCACTGTAACATTTAATACTTGTTCAAGCCACAGATTAAAAGCTGAGGAAATTGTATGAATCACTCAAGTAACCTAATTCATTATGCTCATCTAAAACACTTCAAGCATTTTATTTGAGCCCACAGCCATTAGAAAATAATGCATCAGCTACGCTTGTCATCATGTTTATGGATGGATGTAAATTTGTACAGCTCTGTGAGCTCAACACCCAAGAGATGTGCATAAGAATGTAATGGATGCGGCCTGGCCTCTTTGCTTTATGCCTTTAGAAAAGGATGCAGTCGCAGATGAACATGTCGGTGTGTGTTGTCGAACGGCCCAGAAACATGGAATTGCTTTAAAGGGACAGTGAATAAGTCATGACAATAGACTGAGAAGCACACAAGAGTTTTATAGTTCACAGTGGCTTGTAAACCAATGTGAAATTGCTCTTGCTGTTGAAACGCTGTGAGGTGAGGGCGTACAGGTAATGTAGCCACAGTTTGACTGCATGACTACATTGCCTGCCTTGCTCTAGTTGTGTAAGCACTTAGACAGCAGATGGAGACAAGAGTGGAGCACAGGACCAAACAGACTGACGCAGTGCAATACTAAGAGATCTCACTCACTATGAATAATATACAAAACTATACACATTTTAAGCCTTTCAATCAATTAATAGGTTTAATTAATGCGTTCTTGCTGAATGAAAGTGTTAATTTCTGTAAAAAAAAAAAAATCGTTCTGACCACAAACTTTTGAATGGTAGTGTATGTAATAAAACATTATATAATATTGTATATATAATATATCATTTTTCTCTTATTCTCTTGCTTTCCTAGGGCATCAATCAAGTACTCTGTGTAGCACAACGTATTGGTGAGCTGCAGAGGGATTGTGGGATAGGTCAAACTGCTGAAGAATTTGTGGCCCAGTTCAAGTTTGGCTTGACTGAGGTTGTGTATTGCTGGGCAAGAGGCATGGTGAGCACTGACCTTAAAACAAATAAAGAAATGATATTTATTTATTTTTTACTCAGTCACTAATATATATATATATATATATATATATATATATTTTTTTTTTTTTATTTTTATTTTTATATATATATTTTTATATACATATATATATATATATAATTTTTTATTTATATATATATATTATAAATAATATATAATATAATTATAAACTGTTATAAACTGTTAATTTCAGTGTAATCTATCTTATAATAACAATGTGTACAAACATGTAGATCTATGTAATGCAATGATATGAAAGTCTTATCGATCAAAGATAAACTATATTTATATTTGGACAGAGAAGATCATATACCTCTTTTTAATGGTGTTTTTTTTTTTATTGGTAGCCATTTGCTGAGATTGCCGCGCTGACAGATGTGCAGGAGGGGACGATCGTGCGCTGTATCCAGAGGCTGGATGAGGTCCTGAAGGAAGTGAGACAGGCTGCTCGCATTGTAGGTGACTCCGTCCTGGGCAGCAAGATGGAAAGAGCCTCACTGGCCATACGGAGAGACATTGTGTTCACTGCTTCACTCTACACACACTGAGAGACAGGAGGAGCCAGAATGTGTTTGTGTGTTCATGAGTGTGATTTAAAAGAGAGTGTACAGAATATGGACCTAAGAATCTGTACTTGAATTATTGAGTGCATGTTTACATTGAGTTGAGTATGCATGTATGAGTGAAGGAGTTCTACACTCCTCACTCCTGACCAAAGTTGTAATCTCAATATGAAATGGATGTTGACACCAGTTATGGACTGTAAGTAATTATACAGCAATAAAATAAGCTGTATCTGGAACACTGGTTTCATCCATATTGTCAGAAAAATATAAATAGAAACTTTTGATTTGTGATCATTTTAAAAATTACTGCTCTGTTTTCTTTTATGTTTGTGTCGTTATCTGTACATTTTTGCTATTCTGAAATTCGGTCTGATTTTTATTTTTTATTTTCTTTATATATTTTTGATGCTCTAAATTTTGCTCCCTCTTACCCCTCTGCGAGTCTGCATCCACCTTTTACCATTGAATATTGTTAAAAAAAAACAAAAAAAAAAACATGATTTGTTTTAAGATGAATCAGGGATGTTACCACCATAGACATTTAAGATTTTTACATTTCTATGGATTTAAAATTTAAACACCAATACTCAGATAAGAGAATAATGTGTTTTTCAATGACTGATTCTTAAACTTTTACATTTGGTCCTCCAAATCCTCAAAACTTGATTGATTACTTTTTAAATTTCAAATTATCTCAAGAATTTTACATCAACTTCTGTATTATTCTGCTTTCAATATATTAACTGTTTATGATAGAGCCATTATGAATATTTCACAAATACATCTCCATTGTGACCGTAGCAATCAATATAACTTAACTTTTCATACCAAATAAAACCGTTTTTTGTTAGTCTAAAGCTAAATGTCAGAAAATGTAAAAGATTCGATTTTTAGATTTATTTTAACTATTTGAAGCTCAATACAATCCAACAAGCCTTATTATTCAATGGTAAAACCATCATAAATTAATATGGGATCTCCGTTAAACAATGTGCGATTGTATTATTTTAATGTCAATGGTAGCTAATGCCAAGATACCACAGATTTATTGTAACAATTAGTATTATGGTAGTTTGGGGAAACTGTTACCATGGTAACAATATTAATCGAAAAGATTTCTTCTTTCTTTATTTTTTACAAATGTTTTAAATGCACTTTATTAGCTTTAGTTTTCTTGAAGTCAACTATATTTGCATGTGATGTGTGCGGCATGGATTGTGTTGTGTGGTTCTGCTGCTGTCTCTTTAAGACTCTCTGGTTAATACAGTGTAACTAGATGCGTTCGTTGAAACCTGTTTTTCTGCTGCTGCTGATGCTCTGGATGTTGCAGTGTGACCGTGGGAAACAGCAACAGACATTCAGAGGCTTTTACACCCAGATAACCCAGCCTTTACACTGCAAACATCAGTATTAGCTATTATCTGAAGATGCATTATAATTAGCCTGGAAAGACATCATCAGCATCGTCTGTTGTGATCTGACATAAAGACAGTAGCCTACTGATTGGATTTGGGTTTTTATTACTGGAGGGACAAACTGAACATCGTCGAAACGGACAAATAAAAACGATGTCTTCGGAAAAACACGGTAAAATGTCTATTTTATGAATTTGGTCACATCGTAGCTTACTACATAAATTAATGCAGCTGGAATACTGATTTTAATCAAAGACTATTTATAAAAATTAGTGCGAGACAATGCCATATTAAAGCGCTTTGAAATGACCATTCATGAATAGTTTTTTTTCTGTTAATTCTTATTTAATTATTATATATAGCATATATAGCCTACATATTCAGACCGTGTGTCAAATCCTAGTGAGCTGCCTATAGCCTAAGCATCAAAAGCGCATAACGTTAATGTAATTTGTTGCGTGCTGCAGTTTTGCCCATTATAATAATGTGCTGAGCGTTATTATAACATTCTGACATCAAATATCGAATCAACCCTTATTTGAACCTAGTGGATGATCCCCATAAATGCTGTCTTAATAGGCAGCTCGCTATTTGAAACAGCTGTTGTGTGTGTCTGTTAGCTATTCGCTGCTCTTTGTCGTGTTGAACACATATACAAATATATGCTGTGTGTGGAGTTTAATCAAATGAGAGAATAGGAACAAAGTGTGTTCAAAGGGTGTTGTATGAGGCTGTAGGGCCCTATTTCAGTCAGCAGGTCCCTTGGGTCCGTGATTCACCGTGCTGTGAGATGGAGGGCCCTTAAAAATTCGCTTAAAACTAACGTGATTTTGTAAAATTACGCAGATGTGGTTTAGATAGGCTATAGGAACCTTTTGGATTATCAGTAATCTTTCTTGCAATAAAAATGACAATTTCAGGGTTTTGAATCACTGTCATAAAAGCTGTAGGCTACATCCGTCTCACCTCTTGCTAACCCATTTAGACAAAGAATTAAATGATTAATTATTCACATTAATTGTTTTATATGCTTAATATGCGGGTATTGGACAGTAAGGAGGACACAGACAACGTTATTTAAATATGCTCAGAAAATTATGCATTAAATATGTATCCTTGTACATTTTTTTCTCTCTCTCTTCCAACTAATTAAATATGAATTGCAATGCCTGAAATCCGCCTATACTATCCTGGACTATAGATATGCTGCTGGCATTGTGGATTACATAATGACTTAGTCGGGCATATAAACACACACACACACACACACACACACACACACACACACACACACACACACACACACACACACTGAGATAAACTCTCTTGGGTGACACAAGCTGGTGTAAATCTCATTAAATCGTTACTGTAAAGGAATAATCCAAGTTGAGGAATGGTTTATTGAAATTTATAAGTATAAATAATTAAAGCAAGTTGACAGTAGAAAGTAAAAATTATATTCATTTTCTCTAAAGGAAAATTGATTTTCAAAGAAAGCTTATAAGAAAGACCTGCTGTAAACTCAGTGGTTGTTAACTGATGGTATACGCAAGTCATTAGTTTGCATTAATCCAACATATTTTTTAAAGAATCATGTTAAATAGTGGAATTCCTGGTGAAAAACTACGTTACCATTATTCTGCATAATCTTTACCAATCAAAGAGTCCTGGCAAACAAATTGGGCCAAAAATGCTCAGTCTCGCTATGCTCTCAAAATATCAAAATATTTGTATATGCATATTTTGCAATAAACTTAAATATATTGTTTTTATAGATATAATCAATTACTTTAAATGAATAATTCTTTATTTCTTCATCAGTTTTTTTATATGTATTCAATTTTCAATTTTAATATGTAATTCACAATGAATTGTAGTTTTTCCCTCATTAAAGCCTTTAAGTGCAGTACCTTTGTCTTTTAGTCCAATTTTCTTTATACTTTTTTGCTTCAAATCAAAGTTTGCAATGTTGAGATTCACCTCGTGGTTGGTCGGTTTGGCTTGGATGATTTCATATACAAATTTTAATTTTACATTAAGTCATTTAGCAGATTATTTATCCAAAGAGACTATATGACTTCAATTTATGTCACACGTAGAATACAATCTTACTCTTATAAATAACTGACTAACACTCTTTATTTGTGTTGTATGACTGTCAATCTGTCATGGCTCAGGATTGGAGGAGGCAGCAGGGAGGCAGGCCATGTCTCAGCCGATGATGCAGATGGCTCCACCTCCCTACCTCCCCAACCAGGACCCCAACATGCCCCCACATCCTCCTCCATCTGGCTGTGGCCAACAGCCGAATTACCCCCCTCCCCCTCCCCCTCCTGGATCAGAGGGGTACCTGCAGGAAACCCAGTTCCACTGCGGCACCCTCGGGCCCCAGGGAGCTCCAAACGGATACCCGGTGCAGACGCACGGACCAGTAGGCACCGTCCCTCATCCTCCCGTGGGCTATTTACATACAGGATTCCCCCTTCAACTGCAGCCCTGCACGGCCTACGTGCCCGTATATCCCATAGGCACAGGGGTGAGTGAGGATTCATCTCATAAGGTATTTTGAGTAGGCATGACATGAAAATTTCAATCTAAATGCAGGCATTGGAAGATTTTTGACCTCATAATCATAATGTTTAATCAAAATATCTTTACTCAAACTTCTGGTGAAAAGACAGACTTCTTTCTGGTGACGTATGCCAATCATACTCATCCAGTCATTAAGTCCAGTTAAACCCCTGCAAGCTCACGCTCGTCACCACTTTTGAGAGCAAAACCCACATCTTAAAATAGAAAACACCTCCTGCATTTTTACTTTTTTGATAATCCGTTACACTCTGGTGTACAAGAAGAAAAAGAATATTACAGTAATGTGGATTTAGATTTCTATGAGCAATTTATTTATTTGTTGTAATTTTTTAGCATTATTTTAATAGCTATAAGCTAGATCTTTATATAAAATATTATGTGAAATGTGATTTGAATCTTTGCAGTAAAAATTCAATTCAAGACCAGCAGAGATAAGATGCAAGATATATCAGGACAATATCGTTTGTCTGCCAATATGAGTGAATTTTAAAAATGTAATATAGTATGATATAGTGTATGTAAAATAATATAGTATTACCATAAAGGGATTTCGCTAGATTACAGAAAATATATAAAATTTTAAGCGTACTCTCTCTTTACTGTACATTGCTGTATGCATTTAGAACAAGTGAACTTTGATTATGTTACTTATTTTAATCTTATTTGTGCTCCAAATAAATTATTTTAGCTTAGGCAATTTGCAATTTGCAAATAATTATATTGTGAATAAACTGTATATTCACAATATATATAAAATATAAAAATATATTGCTATTGTATTTTGAACTGCAAAATGTTAATAATAAAAATGTGATAATGAAAAAATGAAGACAAGATTATATTACTGTTGTAATAATACAATTGTACACTACAATTGTAAAGTTATAATACTAATATTTATGTTTAGTTGATTAATCTTGTGAAATTCTAAAAACGGTCCTCAAAAATATTGGTAATTGTGCAAAAATAAATAAATACATTTCAGCCTTTTGCACACTATTGATAATCACACCATGTGTGATTTTGCAGCCCTATTTCAGCTCATGTCAACACAGTTCTATTGTCATAGAGTAAAAATAATCAAGGTCCAATCATTTTTTTTATTATTTCAATCCACCTGCCACTGGATGAACCCTGCATGACCTACAAAGTGTCTGTGAGATCAGATCTTTTTCTGAATCAGAAAATATAGAAAATATGCACCTCAACTGTGCACCAGTTTCAGTAACCTGAATTGGCCTTTTCTGTCTGTTTCCTCTTCTCAGGCACAGCCTTACATGCCTAACGGTGCACCTCATCCAGGTGTTGCTCCCGGCCAGATGGCCATGCATATGCCAAATGGCATTGCTCTGATGGAGTCTCGTCGTCCTCCTCACGACTATCTGCCCATCGCTGTCCTCACCACTGTCTGCTGCTTCTGGCCCACAGGAATAATCGCCATCATCAAAGCTGTGCAGGTAAATGAGTCCGGACAGAGCTCTGATAATAGTAAGGCAAGATATCATTTCTGTTTTGCATTGGCTGTTCACACAAACAAGATGCAACTAAACAGGAGTGCGTTTCCCATACAATGGCTAAACTCGCTGCTTAACTAATAAAATTCATTGTTGGAGAAATCTAGTCACGATTCTTTCCCAGAAACTGTAGTAACGTGGCCACACCTCCGTCATTTGAACCAAGTTGGTATAATAGGTAACAAGTTATTACACTTTTATTTCAACTACATGTGAACTACCAGTCATTAGAGTATTAGTAGACTGTCTGCTTAAAGGGGTCATGAACTGCATTGTTTTATTGTTTTATAATGTTTCCTGGGGTGCAAATCATAATGTTACTATCGTTTTTACATCAAAAGTTGTCATAATTTAGGAATAAAAGGCATTTTCGTACCATGATTTTAGCCTTTGATTTGAACGCTCTGCTGTGAGCCTTCAGTGTAAACACCCACTGCTGTGATTGGCTAACATCTTTGCGAATGAAATAGCTAGGATTACCTGTGGAACTCTATCGAAAACCTTTAGAACAAAAGTGCTGATTTTAGCATTGTATTTAGATCTATGGCATTTAGATTGTGGCATGAAAGGTTGCAGTGATGAGCACTGTAGCCGATCACAGACATGTTGAGCACATGAATGCAGTGATCTCGTCATGGCAACTCGATTTCTGCACTTTCACAAAAGCTTTCATCATAACTAACAGAGCAAACACAATGTAAATAAGAGATTTGTCGATTATAACCAAATACTATAGATAAAAGGGACTTTGTTATAATGGGAGTTTTGGTGAGAGTCCAGAACTCAGTCACTGTTTGATTGACAGTTCCAGCGATTGTAAAGGGAGCGTTCTTTGATTGCTTTCTATATATCATTTAATAGTTTAAATAACAGATTATTTTCATCCTACTTAGAGAAACATTGTGAAGTTGACCATTTGGTCACTGGTTTGATTTATTGACACATAGACAAAGAAGATCTGACTGTACATGAATCATTACATATCAGAAATCACTGGTCACAGATCAGGCATTAGAATTAACACAGTTACTTATATGTTTTGACAATACTGTCTAGTCCATATTGTAAAAGTCTGTTTGCAAAGCCTGTGCCGAAATTGCGACTGATTTACCAGATAATCCAGTGACATGTACCGAATACAAATAGCCTAAATAATGCTCAACTGAGACAATAACATTGTTGAAAATAAATAACCTCATTCCTAGCATTAGGATCCTTTGTAAGGTAATGCTATTTTAATTGTGTTATGTGTTAGGTTTCAGTTTACTTACAGGATGTTCTTATAGTATGATGATCTCTTATATGTCAAAATCTCTTATATGTTATTTCATGACCCCTTTAACATCTGCTAACACTTTATTTTGATGGTCCTTCAACAGACATTCTGCTGACTATAAGTAACTTGCAAATACATATCAACTTATTCTACTAACCCTAATATCGATACACAAGTACTGAGTGATACTAATTAACTACACTAACTATAGGGCTAGGCTAGGATTAAGGTTTGTTTAAGGGTTAGTTGCTTGTAATTATGCCTAATTTATAGTTATTACTATAGTAAATACATGTAATGTGTAACAAGGACACATTCAAATAAAATGTTACCTTTTTTTAGCATCAAACAGTTGAAATTATTTCAGACTTGGTACGAACAAGTCTTTTATCTATTTCATCTAAATATCTACTAAATAAGTTTTTTTTTTAATTTGTTTAGGTGCGTACCGCTGTTGCTCGGGGCGACATGGTTACGGCAGAGATTGCTTCACGTGAGGCACGTAACTTCTCCTTCATAAGTCTGGCGGTGGGAATCGCCTCCATCGTGCTGTGCACCATACTCACCGTTGTGGTCATCATCGCCTCTCAGCATCATGATGACGACTGGGAGCCCTAGAGACCGCAGCGCATGGACGCGCACCCCCTCAACCTGCCCTACAGACCCCTGGCCAACATTCCAGTCGGTATTCAGATTTTTCTCTCACACAGCACATTTCTGACTTCTCAAGCCACCACATCCTAATCTGCAGTCAAAAATACAACATTACAGCCATTTGCCCATGTATTAGTTACAAGAGAGATCAGTGGTATGGTAAATCAGAGCATGGGAAACACAAAAGGTCTACCATGTTGTAAGCGTGCTCGCACTCGCATTAACCTACCTGAACACTTCCTGCTTCTCCTAAACAAAAGCCTGTGTTAGATCATTAGTTTAAAAATATTGTGTACTGAAGACTTGAGTCAGGACAGATGTGTTATTGTTTGCTCCTAAAATTTGCCAAAAATATTACTTTTTAAAAGAAACACACAAGTATTACAGGAACATAATTTTGGTATTATTAATTGTGTTTTTTGACATTCAAAACATTCCTCTTTTATTTGTGCCATTTATCTGTTTAAAAAGAAAGACAATATATTGCATTGTAGGTTGAACTGACTATTTTAGTCACTGAAAATGTGGATAAATTGTGTTTTCTATAAACTAAGGGCCAGATTTACTAACACCTTGCATCAGTTAAATTAGCACTGAAAATGCATGGGCATGGTTATTTTTGCGGCTGACCTTATTGCATATAAATTTGTAGGAGTTTCCCTTTTAAGAAGCTGAATTTATGGGAGGAGAGTATTTAAATGAATCATGCTAGGTGATTTACTAAGATTTGCGCTAGTCAATTTACTGGTATTTGCGCCATTATTTAACGCCCCCCGAAAAAAGCATGTCTTAAACCAGATGCTAATTTGCGCTCTTCTTCGTCGATTATCCGGCTTGATCTGTCTTCTTTATTTTTTCAGTAGATCACGTTCAGAACTTTCCACTCCCATCTGCACTTTTTTGGAATTGCGATCTCACGCTAATTTGCCCTGTTTAGTAAATCTGGCTCTAAGTTTTGAAATTCAAATCCAAAAAGACTACTTGATTATTGGAAATAAGTTCCAATATAATATAACTAGAATTTCAGATTTCATTTACCCAAAGGAACTTCTATGGAGTAGTTCAGAAGAGTGTATATCAGTATTGTTCACTCAGTGGTTTCTTTTCTCACACCTAAGGCCAGAAAAATACTCTACGCATTACACAAACACATATGCAAAGGTTTGGCTAAGACATGGCAGCATGCAGTTCTGTTGTACATATTTAAAGGTAGTGATGCACCGAAACACCAAAACCGAAATTAAAGTTTTCATTTAGCTGAAAAACGGAATCCAGGTAAAGTTTGGGCAATTAAACTTAGGTAATTGTTAGATTACATATTACATTTTGCTACTCTATTATAATTTCTGGTCATGGTGAAATGTGTCTACACTGTTACCTGTTGTACATTTTCCACATTGTGTGCACAATATAGACGCTGACACAGTCAAAACACTTCATCTGAAAAGCTTTAAATGTTTCAGTCAATTATTTCAGCCCTCCAAAACTATTTTGGCCGTAACCAAAAATTCTATTTATTCCTGTTTAGGCCACATTTTTTTGGTTGTTGCAATTTGCATCGCTATTTAAAGCTGCAAGGTACAATTTTTGCTCTACTAGTGGCACAAAATGGAAATGCAGTCTGTTCATTTTAGAATCCCTAAATAGCAACATTGGCTTAACCAATAGTGTGAGTTTGGGGCATGACTAACCGATTGTTTAGAGTACCTGTTTTATTGCAGCTAGTGGCACAGAATTGACACACTGCAACTTTGACAATAGTTTTACCGCATTTGGTGTTATTGTGGTAGCCCGCCATAAAAAACGAACTAACTTTAACAAACTGGCTCAGCAGGATTTTCTTCAAACTGTTAAATTGACGAAGAAAAAGACGTGTATAGCTCCTCTTGTGGCAACACGGGGAATGCAATATGTATAATTTTGAATTGCTGAGATATTTTGCAGTGCAGCGACATGTGAAAATAGCTACAAGCATTTGCGTTTATGTACTTGCGTAGCGTACACCTCGGGCCTAAGTGTTCCCAAGTGTCTTGTTGCAAACCGTTCTTGAAGAAATCCTGTTCAGAGATGTTGAAAGAATGTATTATAGGGTGAAATTATTGTTTCATTACTTACTTTTGTAAACTGGCTCTTCATTGAGGGAAGACATTTCTCTGTTGTGATCTAGTGTATTATTTATTGTTTAAACACTAAATTATTAATTTGTGTATTAAACTGATTATTCTGTATTTATTGAAATATGTAATCATAGGTCTAACTGTTGTGCTGAAATATTTCGTTATCTTTCCTAGATAACAGTCAATCATCACAGATGATTGCTCAGCTGGCATATTTTAAAGAAGCATGTGGTAATATGCACTTTTATGCTCAGTAAGCAAGTAGCTAGTTTGTCTCACTTCTTTGTAGATGAAAGTGTAACTTGCTTCAATTCTGACCTCATTGAAACTCCTCACATGCTGCTGTCAGTTAGCTGTAGTTTGATAGATTAACGCATTTAGCACAATGGTTTGGTTGAACAAAAATAATCAAACAAACCTATAGTGTTCCCACATATATTATACTGAAACATGGATGCAATGTTTTGGTTTTGTAAGACTCTAATATGTGAATTTATCTCTTACTGCTTTCAAAATGCATCCATTCGTGCCATTCACAGACTGACTGTGTGATCTGTCAAACTCTTTATTTTCAAACAAGAAAAAACCCAAAAATGAAAATCCTGTCATCATTTACAACATACCCTCATGTTGTTCCAAAAACATGTGTGACTTTCTTTCTTCCATGGAGTATAAAAGAAAAATCTAGCTAAATGTTGATTCTGTTCTTTCCGTAATGAAAGAGAATGGGGCTGTTGAGCTCCAAATCTGACTGATAACTCAAATAACCCATATAACTAACATTTTGGGAATTTTTTTTGGAGCTTAAAATCCCCAGTCCACATTTGCTGTAATAGAGTGGTGCAGGGATGACAGGCCAAACCCAGAAACGAGTTGCATTTTAGCACTTCTGCTTCCATCTTCCCGAAGTCAATGGGTTTTTTGTTAAATGCTTGAAATAAGGTCTGTGGTGAACACAAGCTCAAGATATTTTCATGATTTATTCTATGATATAAAATACAACAGTAATACCCTCTTGTGATTTTTAAAGCTTTAACTTGTCTTGTAAAAAGCGGTTGCCAACAAGTGTCTGAATGGGACTACAGAGGTTGTCGGGGACATTAAACGTCATCAGCCGAACAGGTAAACTCATTTACTCACTTTCACGGCCTCGTTGTATTTATAACCAAACTCTTGCAAACTATTATAACTCAAACTTTCAGAGAAATGTTTTCACACAAAGACCGAAAGAGTTGTCGGAATCTTGGTGATGGTGACGTTGAAGTCATGCGACTGTGGTTTAGTTCATTTATTTGGGTTTTGACTTCTGCAGATTGTATTTACACTTCAAACTTCATAAAACTGGTGTTCATTTGTGAAGATTATCATGATGAACAGAACGTGTAAGAAACATAAACGTTTGTTAGTCAAATACCTTATTTTCTGCAATAATCCAAAAGCCAATGCGAAAATCCTATTGGGTTTTTGTCGAAGGAACCAGTGTAATGCTAACTTCCGGGTTGGCCTACAAAAAAAATTTGTCATCCCTGCAGCCTGGGTCTGCTAAATTTCTTCTGTTGTATTCCATGGGCGAAAAAAACTCATAAAGGTTTTGACCAGGGTGAAAGGAAAAGTATTTTGTTTTTTTTGGATTGATTCAGTGTATGATTTTTTCATTTGTGTATAAAGAATTTCTACATTTGCAGGCTTGACAGTTGTGGCGAGAGTAAAAATTGCTTGTCGTCTCAGTGAAATACTAGAAAGAGAACAGACAATTTTGATAAATGAATGTGTCCCATGATTAATTTGGAAAGACGGAAGAAAATCATCTTTTGCATCCATTTTGAGCACTTTCTGCCCTCTTCTACCATGCCACTCAATTTTAAGAATTTTTTTTTTGTTTTTTGCTTGTGTAATTTGAACTGCATCATATCTTTCTTTTCCTGCTCTCTTTAATCGATTTCTAATATCTTTCTGATCTATTTTTGAACAAATGCCTTGCAGCACTGCAAGTGTTTTGCTGAACTGTTCGTTGAATGACTTCAGATGTATCGTTTATACCTGTTAGAGGTGTGATTGCATATGGTCATGTTTATATGGGCTATGTCTAAAAATATGCCCCTCATTTTCTAACTAAGAGAGAGCATAGTTTCAATAGAAATCCTGTCTGTTAATAAGACAAGCTTGTCCAAAACATTTTATTTTGGTGTTTTAAAGTTGTGCAAACACTGTACAGTTGATGTGAAACTAGCTCCTGTTTGTAATTAGACCAGCAATATGCTTTTTCACACTGTTGTGATATAAAGCTAATGCTTTATTGTTATAAACATGGCCACTGAAATCTGATTGCCAATAGTTACAGCACATCGTTTCTCTAAGCTTGTAAATTTGGCAGATGGTTTATTCAAAATAGCCTCAAGCTTAAATAACCGCAACCTTGTATTTGTGTGCTTCTAGAGGTTTATTCTTCTGTGAATCTCACGAATCCTGTCAAAAACATGTCCTGGTCATATTTCTCCTCAAGTCAACAGAATGAAATATGATATTATTATTCTCATAAATAGAATGAAGCTTATTTAGGACTTTTTTTGCATTACTTTGATGCCAGTTTCCTCCCCCCCCCCCCCCCCCATGTAAAAAATAAATTTAAAAAAAACACTGCCGAGATGCAAATCTAATGAGATTCACCATTGAAAATAATGGGAATTCCTCAGTTTTGGCAAACCTTAGTTGTATTGTCATTGAAAATAATGTTGCAATGAAAAAAAAACCTCAATATTCCTTAAATCATGCTTTATTTTCTTTATGCAAAAACAAAAAGTTATTTTATTTTTAGTCAATTGAATATGGGTGTGAATTGTGACCCAGACATGTTTTTTTTATTTGTGTGTGAGATTTGCTCTTTAATGAGACCAATCATTGATTTGCAGTGTATGAATCCAGTGATTTGAATTAAAGAGGAATACCTGGTTGTGCAAGAATCGATTGTGTAGCGTTTTCTCTCCCTCTCTCTCTTTCGTGTTGGCCTTTCTCTTTGTCTCAGAGGTGCTATTTATAGTTGCCCTGTTTTTTCTCTCCATCTCTGAATCTTTTTCCCTTGTGTCACTGGAGCTGCAGTATAACTCCACATCACACAACTGATAAACTGATAGGAGGGCACCAGTGCCTCATAAAATGCTCTAATTTACATATTGTATCCATTTGTGGTGTACAATAATTGCCCAGGGGCTGCAGCTCTTCTCAATCTGTGGGGGGCATCTGTCATTCTGTGGATCAAATTCAATATGATGCTCGGCCATCAAAGTGAGGGATTGAAGTCAGTAAGCATCAGCATGACTGAGTCTGGCTGCACAGGATAGCAAATATTTTAGAATAATGTATTGGAAATTAAAGGGCAAGAGAGGGATCAGAAAAGTGCTAAATGAAAACATATCCAACTCATATTTCACCTTTTTTAAGATTTACTCAGTACTTGTATGCAGCACTGACCGATATGGCAGTCGTCCTGGGCTTATACTGACACCTGGTGGTGTGGATGCACAATGTAAAATCAAAAGTTTTCAGTTACCAATGCCAAATGTACTTTTTGCAGTCAGCCAAATGATTAATTTATTCAGGATTAATTTATTCCATTAGTGAAATAGCAGTAGGAAAAAGGGAGCATAGGAAAAAGAGAGTAGTATTTGGTTGGTCATGTGATCTCAAAATGGCAGCTCCAATGAGGTGACCCGCTCCATGTAAAAAAACACAAAAAAAATAGCTCTTATTAGGCTACTGATATAACTTTTTTATAGTATCATGTTACATTATATGTTTTAGGAAATGTATGGGAAAACATTTTTGTTGAGGAAATAATAGAAGTTCTTCTTTTAGAATTTTTTTTTTTTTTTTTTTTTTTGTCATTTTTGTATCAAAAATGGACTAACCCAACCATTGGTTTAAATTTATAAATAAAATTTAAACCCAACGTTGGGTTTGCCCACATTTGATCCAAACAGATGAAACAACCTATCATTTTTTTGAATTTTGAGTTTTTACCATTATTCTAAAAGGTGATTCTCATTAGATATTCGAATGGATATAGATGCTAATACATTTATCTAATTCATTTTGTCTACAACATTTTTTTAATCATTATTATTAATGGTTCTAAAACAGTGTTGTTATTGTAAACTAAAACAGTTAAAAAAAATCATTAATTGAAATAAAGCTGATAAGATAGATGACAAACTTAAATGAAAATTAGTTTATAAGTTAAAGAAAATATACAAAATTATAAGTTAGAAAATAAGTTAAGTTAAAGTAATAAAATTACTAGAAGTAAAACTGAAATAAAAATTCATTAAACCTAAATAGAAAAGTACATAACAAAATTACTCAAATTTAAACTAAAATTAAAACTGAAAATGTAAAAACAAAAAACTAATTAAAAGTATAAATAAATATTACAATAGCATATAAATAATACAAAATAACACTGCCTAAAAATAGGCTTAAGTCCTTTTGATTTTGGGGTGAAATATGACCTGGATTCATATCTTGACAGGTTTCATGAGATTCATCCAAAATGGAAAGAGGTGGGAGAGAAGAGAGATGAATCAAGTTAGAAGGAAACAGGCCAGACTGTGTCGGTAGGATCACAGATGGTCGTTTAGCCTCCCAAAGAGACTCATCGTTTCAGTAATCGTTTAACACTGCAGGCCTGCCGTCTTCCACCACACAGTTCTGCCTCTTCTTCTCTGACCCTCACGGCGTGTGTTTGTGTCACCCATACTGCGTCCGTGTACTCACCCACAAATCACCTCCACAGCTCCATCAAGGCTGAGTAACAACCTCTGTTGGACAACTACATCTGATGTACACGTCCCTCACGGTGCAGTGCTGCTCTGTGCTCTTTTGGTTAGGATTGCATACCCATGTAGTACTTGTGCCAAGCTTTGAGCTGTGCAGTGTAGATTCACTGACTCGCTGGTTGATTCATGTTGACACCATTACTGTCATTTCCTATCTCTTCCACAGTGGCTCTCCTCTCTGCTCTCACTGAACTGTCCTCCCCTCACCAGAGACTTATGTAAGACCTGCTCTTTACTCAGTGCCCTAACTAGGCATGAGAAGTTTTCAGTGTCTACACTGAAAGAGAAAATGCTGCAAAATCACAAGATATTTCATGTTTAACATATTTATATAAAACAGGTTATGGCAAATCTCAGATAAAAATAAACATCAAAACTGACCCTATTTTCTTTATCACATGTTCATTAGTGGAAAAAATATAATTTTTTCAGAATGTAATAACTTTCCTATGTGACTGACATAATCAATTCCTCTTATTTCTAGCCCAATCCTTCAAATACTTATAGACGCACTTTTCACTATCCAATCAATTGATACAATGGTAACACTTTACAATAACGTTCTTTTAGTTAACATTATAGTTAGTGCATTAACAATGAGTAATACATTTGTTACAGTATTTATTACTATTTTTTAACGTTAGTTAAAAAAATTAAACTGTTCATTCATGTTAGCTCAGGTCCATACAATTTTTATTTTAATATTGGATTAGTGGATGTTGAAATTAACAGATTAAGTATTTTTCCATTGTTGGTTTATGTTAAATAATGTAGTTAACTAATGTTCTGTGGAATACTTAATTCTGATTGGTCAATCGAGCCATCTAGCGGTATTTTATCTCCTGGTAACAACCAGGCTCATCCGGGTAATTGAAGACGGTGCTTTACACTTGCTAGAACTTCCTCGTGGAAGTTTTGCGTTTGGTGAGCTAATAAAATATTAAAACTCCAATTAATATTTTGTGTACAGTTATTTAATTATGACATCCGGTATCATACAAACGCAGCTGTTGCCATTTTGCGACGATTGTTTTGTACACTATTTTTTTACATTGTTTTGACGATTGTTTTGTAATGGATTATAAGATAATAAACATGACAGATTTTAAAAAATTTTCATCTCAAATCAATATATCTTATGTCTTACCCATAATTATTGATGTGGTAAAATACCGTGTAATAAGTGGTATGACTGTACTGAATCCCTTAAATGTTCGTATAGTTTGCGCATAGCTTGCTAGCAACTGCCTTCTTCGGGGAAGCTTTGCGTTAAAAAGAGCTAACGTTAGTCTAATTATTTACTTATGTGGCAAGTAGCTGTGTAATAAGCGGGATAATGTGCATTGTGCATCCAGCCGGTTGTTATCGCACAATAAAACCAGACAGGGTGATCAGGACCACCGCGAGAAAGTTTTTATCGCTTGTTCCTTTGCATCCGGTTGTGACAGTGATAATCAGAATCTTATAAAGAACCACAAGCCAGTAATAAAAAATCAACATAAATACAATACTATGTTGTACAACATTTTGTACCAGTGTGATGGCTTATCAGTTTGGCTGGTTAATACAAAAACTTAACATGGAAGAGAAAGGAAAACATTCTTACTTCATCCTTTCACACCTGATGAGCATATGGAATCACATAGAAACCCACAATAAGTCAGGAAACAAATATATATTTTGATACACAGATGAAATCATAACAGTTTCAAGAGCAGCAAGTACAGTCTATGGCTATATCATAATTGACAGCAAAATAATCATCCCACAGAAGATGACTAATACTTTTTAATGTGAGATTTGATTGTCATGTTCCATCTACTGCAGGACCTTTAACTCCACATACTCACACAAACACAGAGATGATGTGGAATGATTTTTCCTTGCAGCTGAAGCCCGTCGGGAAGGAGCAGGAAGCTTGTTTGAGACTAGCAGTCTGACATAAAGTGCACCGT
Source organism: Siphateles boraxobius (assembly GCF_051911475.1). Lineage (NCBI taxonomy): Eukaryota > Metazoa > Chordata > Actinopteri > Cypriniformes > Leuciscidae > Siphateles > Siphateles boraxobius. Next base: position 12,845,030 of record NW_027508975.1, read on the forward strand.
AGGTCATCAGGAGCTGGTAAGCAATTTCCTGAAGAAAACCATTACACATATTTTTTTACTTAAATTGTTGTAGATTCAAAGTAATACTCAATAGTGATCCATCAGAGTAGGTAAGAGAAGCTTATTCTAAATATACTACTATTCTACTTATGAGATCAGGATGTATTTTTAATCATATCTTAGGTAAGTTTGAATCACTGCAGGAATGAGAGAGGAGTCTCATATTTATTCAAGGATGCATAAATTGACCAAAATGGTTATGCAAATGATAGAATATTTTCTTATATATAACCAGTAATAATCAAATACATTATAAGAGGGAGTCTCTCAAACTGCAGGTGACCTGCATGATTTGTCCCATTAATTTTCCTATACTGACAATTGCTGGGTTGGTGATTAGAAAGATTATTGTGCCTCCTTACATGGACGCATATGATATATAATATATAGATATATGGGTAACACTTTACAATAAGGTTTCATTAGTTAATATCAGTTAACTACTTTATAGTTAACATGAACTAACAATGAATTGCACTTCTACAGCATGTATGTATCTTAGTTAATGTTAATTTCAGCATTTACTAATACATTATTAAAATCAAAAGTTGTATTTGTTAACATTAATTAATGCACTGTGAACTAACATGAACAAACAAAGAACAGCTGGATTTGTATTAACTAATATTATCAAATATTAATAAATACCTTAAATGTTTTGCTTATGGTTATTTAATGTTAGTTAATACATTAACTAATGTTAACAAATGAGACCTTATTGTAAAGTGTTACTGATATATGATTTTCTATATCTATTTTAAAAATGGTAAACATAGTATAATCTTCTACTGTAAAAATGTGAGTTGAGCAGGCTTGATCAATTCCCTCTCAAACTGCCACTGGTAAGAACATAGTGACATTGACTGATTCATACAGTATATTATTCATATTAATTATACTTATTTTCACCTGATTTGAGAGAGTGGCTTCAGGCATCAAGCTGAAGTGTTTTGTGAGTTTAGAGTCCTCCCGTTGACTGATTGTTGAACTTCTCTCTCGTCCCTCCACCAGCAGGGGGCGCTCTTCTCCTGGAACCTCCTCGTCCTGTAATCCATCCTCAGGATCAAGGGTCGTGACCTCAGTCACTAGAACTAGGTGGGACATTCTTTTCTTGAGTTTGTTCTGTAGGGTAAAATGGGACCTCTGTGAGATACGCTTTGTGTCTAGCTAAAATAAAATATGTTTACAAATTGTATATCTCATTTTGGGTAGCATTTATTTTGTGTCTAGTTACAAAAATGTTCCCTTGTTCCTATCAGAGTTAGACTAAACAAACCATAAACTGTTGAAGTACAATAAACTTGGATGTTTAAGTCATTTCAACTGACTTCTTGTATCTTGTAATCTTGTGTAACGTATAAAAAAACAGTTGAAAATTGCTTAACTTATTTTTATGAGTTAAAAACATGTTTTTATTACTTAATGATCATATCATTTTTACAGTGTGAATATGTATCCTGCAGCATTTGAATTTAATCTTGACTCTACAATTGTTTGATCTACCATTATATTTAAATTACAAAACGTTTTTTTTTTTTTTATTACTTTCTGTAGGGCCAAGAAGCATCAACATAATAACAAATCAACGAACAAAAGCAAGCCAACCTGTACTTGATCCCTGACAAATCTCATGTCATCCAGTGCTTCCACAAGACAATTCAGACACGGGGACAAGTCCCAGTATACACAGAAGAGCTGGAGAAAGAAAGAAGGATCAAGCAAAACAGCAGTTAAACAAGTTTGTTCGTTTTTTTAACCTTATCAGTTCAATCATATAGACTAGAAGGAAATAAACAAGATAAAGATGCAACCCAGGAAGGTATTCAGTTATCTGATTAAACATTTTTATTTTATCTGATTAAACAGTACAGCTCAAAGTCTCTTTTACTCTCATACCAATAAACAGTTAACTATTAATAACCAATTTCTGCCAGAGAAAATCTTGCTTTTAAATTCAAACATTGTAATAACAATGTAATATGCATTTACATAATTTTGGTAAAAACCTAATGGAAGTGTTCATTTGAAGTTAAATGAATTTTTCTTTCTTTTTTAGTTCCAAACAAAACTAGTGTAAGAAAATCAAGAGCAAAGGATACTGGTAGTTGTGGAGTTGATTCTTAATGTTGTATTTTAAAGGTTTAGTTATTTCAAAAATGAAAATTCTATCATCATTTATACACCCTCATGTCATTCCAAACCTGTATGAATTTCCTTGTTCTGTGGAACACAAAAGAAGATATTCCAAAAGTGTTTTGGTCACCATTGTCTTCCAGTGTATGGACAAAAAAAAAAAACATTCCGCAAAAGAAAGAAAGACATACAGGAACAACATGCGGTGAGTAAAGGATGAATTTTACTGATCCTTTAATGTCACCACGAAATCAAAACTGACCATTTTAGTTTTTTGTGAAATATTGCAGTATGTATTAATAAATTCATGCACATCATTAATAAATTCATGCACATCTTTATTTTTAAAGTAATGTGCGCTTGTAAACTTTAATCCAAATAACTTCCCCTCCCACTTAGAGCAAAAACTCTTCACAGATGATGTGTTTAATGGCATGAGGGCGGGACAACCTGCCACTCACACAACATCACATCGATAGCAAGCCAAGGATCCAATGATCCAATCAATTACCGATGGACATTTTTTCTTTTTTCGAGTTATTTCACACGGATACTGTGTCACAAGAAGCAAGAACGTCACAACTTCCGCCACAAAATGTGTCCAAAGCAGGCTACATTGCACAATCAACACTGCTCCTGTTCTTAATATAATACGAGTTTACTGTAGAGCCTTCTGTATATAGGCTCATGCTGCCTGCAAGTCTTGTCAGAATTATCATCAGAATTGTCTTTAAACTTTGACTTTTCGAGTTGGGTGACAATTCAAGTTTTATTGTGGAAGGTAAGAGGGACTGATTATCAGTAACCTGCAGTTTTCCTCTGCATTTATGCACCCAGTCAGCCACTCCCAACAGCAGCCCGTTCTTAACCATGTGCTCATTAACCCCCACCAAACGCACATCTGTGTTCATGTTGATCTGCAAGAGATACACAAACACCTGTTAATATGCATTAAAAAAGAATACAGGTTTATTCTCAAAAATGACTGAATTAGACCTAACAAGAAAGAGAGAGTGATCTCATCAGACCCTGGTCGGTCATGTGACAGCACACCTCTTTGTTGCTGTAGTGGAAGATGAGGATGATGGCAGCGGTGAGGATTATGGACAACAGACTGACACACAGACAGAGTACCCAGAAGTTCGCTGTGCTGCCTTCAAGGTACATGTGAAGGGTCGAGTACACAGCACACCACAGCACCAGATACAACAACTGCAACAGATAACATATCCAAGTAACATTTCATCCAAAAGATAAAAATATAAGAAATATAAGTTTGCATAAAGACGTCTAATCTTATTTTCCATTACGATAAAGAATCTGGACATTTTACTTTTTTAGTAAATGGTATTCATTTTATTTTCATTGATGATTCTTTCTAAGATTGATTAGAAAACGTTAATTCTGTATTACAGGAAATACTGTATGCTAATGGACTATTCACACCAAGGACAATAACTATAACTACTGGATTGCGATAAAGTTTCAATATTAATTCAAATCTTTTTAGAATAGTGAAGTCCACATCACATCTGTGAACGATAAAAACAATAGCAGCTTTTCCACCGTCGGGCTGAACGGTTCTCTTTGGTATGTAGGCTAATACAAAAGCGTCAGTTGTTGCATTGGTAACGTTAGAGTTTACAGACGATATGAGCGACCACGTTATGGAGGATGATCAGATATTTCTTTTAATTTTATAATTAATTTGTGGTTTACGTCGCACAAATAGTGCGCTTAAAGGGATAGTTCACCCAAAAAAGAAAATTCTGTAAGTAATTACTCACCCTCGTGTTGTTCCAACCTCGTAAGACCTTCGTTCATCTTCGGAAAACGAATTAAGATATTTTTGATTAAATCTGAGAGCTGTATCACTCCTCCATAGGCTTCTAAGGGATTGAAACTTGCCAGCCCCGAAAAGTTATTAAAGACATCGTTAAAATAGTCCATCGTTAAAATAGTCCTACAGTGGCTCAATCTTAAGTTTATCAAGCGACGAGAATACTTTTTGTTCGCAAAAACAAACAAAAATAACGACTTTATTTCAACTATTCATTTCCTTTTCTGTGGGCCTCGAGTCAGTTAACGTAGTGTGATTGCGTAGAGCTACGTCACACGTAGGCTCACTATTGGCTGACGCTGGTCATGTGTGTGATGCGTGTGACGTACAACAACAGAAGCTTACGCTATTACACTAGTGAACTGACTCGAGGTCCACAGAGAAGGAAATGAATAGTTGACATAAAGTTTATAAAAATAAAGTCGTTATTTTTGTTTGCTTACAGATTTAATCAAAATATCTTAATTGGTGTTCCGAAGATGAACGAAGGACTTACGGGGTTGGAACAACATGAGGGTGAGTAATTACTGATAGAATTAAAATTTTTGGGTGAACAATCCCTTTAACCAGCTACAGAGAAACTGGTAGCCAGGCAACAGACAAGTTGAAGTTACCAATTCTTGGTCGTCAAGACAACCAGGCCGAGAATGGTTTGTAATCGTGTCATGCCTTGCTAGGCTCAAGTGTAAACACAACTGGAACCGTTCCTTGATAATACATGCAACTAACCCTAAATCAAACCCAGTGGTACTTTATTTTAAAGTCCTGTTCCCCATGTATACATACTATAAAGGCTTCTTGTTATAGTAATTGCAATAATTAGGTAATAACTAACCTTGGCTTGAACCTACCCCTAAATCTAACCTTAACCCCTGTAGTTACCTTTTATTACCCAGTAAGTACACTGTAACCTGTACTGTAAAATAAAGTGCAACCTCAAACCCTAACCCTATAAGTACATGTTAATTATTATTACTCAGTACTCAAGTTAAATGCATAATTACACTGTAACACAGACACCTTCAAATAAAGCGTAACCCACTGTTTTTCTTTTGATTTTGGAGTGAAATATGAACCGGGCCTGTGTGTTCATTAACAGGTTCTGTGAGTTTTACCCATATTGTCCTGTTGACTTTGCTCAGTGGTGTAATGAGTGTGAACTACAGTGATTTAGAAAGGGATTTCTTACTGGTGCCAGGATGAAATTAAAAAAATTTGAGTTGAAAAGCAGGTATCTTTTGACGGACGGATGGTCTAGCGCTAAATGAAGTGGACCTTCAAAGTCTTCTGCTGGAATCTGGAATAGATTTAACATCAAAATACAACATGGAAAAAAGTTGATTAATTTAGAAATGCGTAAAAAATGATTATTTAATTATTATTTTTTTGGCATGCTGCAAATTTACTAGCCTGAAAGCCATTGGTTTCCAAAAGCGTCCTGCAGTGTGAAAAGTCGAACGTGGGAGTCAACCAAGAGGAAGTGGACACAGATGCCACACACTGACCTGACAGAAAGACATCCAGTGAGGTCAATTAAACAGTTTCAATCTGAAATCCAGTCTTTAATACTCCAGTGTCTCTTTCTGTCAGGGAGAATTTGCGCTGGATTTAAATGGAAAATAAAAGTATTGTAGCCTATTTAATTGATGAAAACATATTTCTAATTCCTGTGGTCTTACAGAAGAATCTACAGTATGACATGTTAAGAGTCATTAGAGTATTACAAGCATTAGTTTCACTTTATTTTGATTGTCCCTTAAACACATTCTGTTGACTATAAGTAATGGTTGCACCTACATGTCTACTAACTCTCATTAGAGCGTTGGTAGAGTATTAGTAGACTGGTAGGGTTAGAATAAGTTGACAAGTAGTTGCAAAGTTATTTATAGTCAGTAGAATGATGATCAAAATGGACCATCAAAATAAAGTGTTACCCAAGCATCTCATCATCGTGTCCTTCAGGGCAATAAAACCATGTGGTAAAAATCACAATGCAGTCACACTGTTTGATGATTTCAGTTAGCTGTTTTTGATTAATACTTGAAAGAGGACACGCAGAGAGAGAAACGGGGCAATATGTACCATTCCTCCATGTGGATGTTCTGTTTCGCTCTCCTGCCATGACTGACTGTCCCGTGGGGGATTCAACATCACTTCTTTCCTCTCCATTACACTGCCGCTCCCTCTCCTCCATGGTGACGGTCACTGTCAGAACCTGCTGGAAAACACGTGCACCAAAATATTAACACTTTCTCACAGAAACCGAATCTAAGTTGCAAACACTTAAAAATAAAGGTTCCAAAAGGGGGTTTTCAGCGACGCTACAGAAGAACCACGTTTGGTTCCTCTAAGAACCTTTCAGTGAACAGTTCTTAAAATAGCTTAGTGTGAATAACATTTTAATAATATGAAGAATTTTGTCAAGATAATGTAACGTGAAATGTAACATAAGAAAAGCTACATTATGTTTACTGTTATGTAAATGTATTCAGTAGTTTCGTAATTCTAAATAGTTGATGTCATTCAAATGAGATCTTGCACTCAGAAAGGAGACTCAAAAGGAGTGTTCAAACTTCATAAAAAGCCAAAAAATGACAAAGAGCATGATGACAAACCTTTAGTCAGGGCAGCTTGTTTCAGTCGATGCTTTTAGCACAATGCACTGCCGGTTTAAGAACAGGAAACTCCAATCTTGCTGTCAACTTCTGTTTTTAGAGTTTCGTATACAAGAAAGTAAGGAAGATGTTAGCGTTTCTCAACGTTACAGAAAACAGATCTTAACCATTTTCACAAAATTCTGCGTGTCCTTTTAAGTTTTTGTAAGTGATTGCAAGAAGTGTATTAATGCATATACACAATATGCATCAATGTGCATTAACCTTTGCATACATTTCAGAGATACTGCTTCAGAGAGCTGTTAATGTTTTACCATTGTGACTTAAGGAACACAAATCAAGAGGGTTTTACAGCCATTTCAACAAACCTGTAAACACACAACAGCGTTCACAGCTGACTCCACTGTAGCTGAATCCTACAAGCTGAAGAAAATGCAAAGACTAATAGATATTATTCAGCATGAGATTACCCTGAAAATGATCCCTCCATCTCATTCTCACTCACCCTTGCTCCTTATCTAATACAGTAAACACCTTTTACTGCTGAAGAACAGTGTGCATGTGACAGCAAGTCCATCTCTTCATTGTGTCAGCCTCTATTTCTTCTCAGTCATGCCTGCTGTTGCCATAACCTTTGTTATTTTTTCTTATTAGGCTCCTCCCACTGTTTTTAACTCATTTATTTAGCTCTTAAAATTAATTTGTTCTTCTTAATATTTCATTCAGGCTCCTCTTGTAGTCTTTTAACCGCTCTTTCTCTTTCACTCTCTGTGAGTGTGTCTTCCTCTTTATGTGAATGCAAAACCTTTTAAACCCTCCCCCTTGTGCTCTTCCTCCAGCTCTCTATTTTCTGTCATTTCTTTTTCTCACAGCTTGTGACTCAGCTCAGTCTGAACACATGACTGCAGGAATGTACACACAATTTCACAGACCGATGCTGAAATGTGTGCGCTTGTGCTTGAATAAGAGTGAGCCCAGGAAATAAAGACACATGCCATAATGATGTTGTGGTTTTCACATGTATTTACTGTTGCCAAAACTGGTGCTCCATTGTCATTGAGTTTGTAGAAGAAGAAGAAAACTGGTTTTGAGTCATAGTTCCATTGGCAATGTTCTCATGGTTTTATATGGTTTCATACACCTGGTTCAGAATTGTGCTAAATTAACACATTATCATATTTTGTAATAACTGTTGTTGAAGTGAACACTATTATGACCACTTACCCCCAAGTTGTGTAAAAATACCACACTATACCATTAGGGGGCTATCACAATGAAGTTATTTATTCATTTATGCCAGTACTTTAAGGCCAGAAAATAAACTTCCCTGGGAAATTAATGGAGTAAAATATGTGACAACTTTCCCCAGATCACTATTACAGTTTATAACTTAATACATTTGGAATAAAATCCCTAAAATTAGTCAAAAATCCAAAGAAATTGCAATTAATACAAAATTGATCTAAAACACATTAGGAAACATGTAAATCTAAGTAATGGTTGTACATGAAAATAAAATTTGGCAGCACACTAACGCCATCAACAGGCTTAGTTAAAAATGCATCTAAATTTTATGGAATGCCAACCCTGACTTAATATAAATACATACATAAATGAATATACGAAGAAAGGTAAAAAAGCAAAATACATAAATAAATATATGAAGAAAAAAACAAATTAAATGAGTATTTATACTTTTATTTCCTTATTTATGTATAATTGTACTTTTTCCACATTTATTTATTCATTTATTTATTTATGCATTTTTTATTTCCACTTTTATTTATTTTCAAATTTATGTATACATGTATTTATTTATACATTTATTTAGGCTATTTATGCATTTATTTATATATACATTTATTCCTCTGTATGGTAATGAGGGGGGGGGGGCGTGTTTTACCTCAGACATTGTAATCGAGCTCAGAGTGGCAGTGCTGAAGCTTTGAGGCCACAGTGACACCTTGTGGTGTGATCAAACAAAACGCAAGAGGTTTTGGGAAATGCCTGTACAGGTCTATGGGAATGAATGATTTAGAGATGGCCAATATGGCCAAAATCTTATATCACGGTTTATGTCCTTTAATATCACCCTAACTGTATGTAACTATATGTAGCGGTTTATACTAGGCTAACCACACCCCCTTGATTCACAACTTTACTCCCTTGATGTCACCCGCTACATATAGGTTTACCATACATAGCTCTGTAGGCCTATTCAGGACATGGCCGTAAAACAGCCGGTCGGGATTTCTCAAATGGCTTGGCACACATGAACAGAAGCAGCTGATAACAGACACTTTGACACGGAAGCACGTGCAATTATTCCCTTTTAACCACATTTCATGTAGGCCTAAATGTGCTGGATGAGGCTAAAAAGAGCTTAAGTGTTTATTGAGACTCGCACACCATCTAAGAACGAGGAGAGTGTCACGATCCACACAAGGGAAACAGAGAGATCCAATTGCAAGTAAGAATTTATTGGGGAAAAATCCGTAATCATACATCCAGTCCAGCCAGGGGTCAAAACCAAAGTAGCAATCCAAAATAAACAAGAACAATACAAACGGGCAATAAGGCAGTACTCAGAAGTGGGGTGATAAAAAACAGCTGAGTGCAATGAACTGATGAGTGACAGACAGAATGCTGGGAATTGAAGTCAAACGTGAAAGACACCATGAGAACGAGGACCTCTAGTGACAACCCAGGGAACACAAACCAGACACTGTGACAGAGAGAAACCAGGGAAACCAGCGCACATTTCACTGGAATCTGCGCAAGCATATTGATCAATGCGTTTGAAACGCGACTGAGAATTCAGTTCACACGTAAGTTTCTTATTTTGCGTACGCAATAAGTGACAATTCAAATGCTTAACAACGCATTATCCAAAGATGCTGCTCTTAGATACTGATTAATCACACAATTTAGGCTAAATCATCAATTGGAATTATTCGGGATTAAATCAAACAAAAGGTGCAACATGTAGCCTACAAGCAGCAAGTGAGACACACATCTCACGCCAAAACAATGTTGACAGCAACAATAGAAACAAACTTTTCCATAAAATGTGATATTTCCACTATAAATTGATTTCCAGGGGCTTCTTTTTTTTAAATCATTATTAAATATATGCATCATCATGTATGTCAAGTTCTTAATTTTAATCGATCACTTTAGTTAGAATAATAAAGCACTACTTTAGGGCTGTTACCAGTCAAATAAAAATAAGTATCAACAAAATCCATCTTCGCACTGCACGTGCAGAAGCGGACTCTGAATGGCATTAGATATTATGTAGCCTACACAGACTAAATACAGAGGAGCCATGTATGCACTTACATTACAATTACAATTGCATAAACAATGTTATGAAATTAATGTTTTAAATATAACATTTTAAATATAGAAATATGAAATGATGGAAACAATACGTTTAAATATTAGCCTACACTGAAACAACCGGTTGGTGGCGGCAATTGACTGTCTTAACGAGTGAGTTTAATCAATCGTTCATTCAGCCGATTTGTGATTCGGTTCACGAGGCCTACAGGCATATCCTAAAACCTCTTCCGTTTTGTTTTATCACACCACACAAGGTGTCACTGTTACCTCAAAGTTTCAGCAATGCCACTCTGAGCTCGATTGCAATGTCTGAGGTAAAAGAGCCCCCCCCCCCCCCCCCCCCCCTCATTAGCATACAGAGGAATAAATGTATAAATAAATAAATGTGAAAATACATATCAAAAATAAATGTATACATAAATAAATGTGAAAATACATAAAGTGGAAATAAATAAATGCATAAATGAATAAATAAATAAATGTGAAAAATACAATTATTCATAAAAAACGAAATAAAAGTACAAATACAAATACTTTTTTTTTTTTTACATTTCTTCATATATGTATTTATGTATGTATTTTTGCTTTTTTACATTTCTTTGTATATTTATTTATGTATTGATTTATTATTAAGTCAGGGTTGGCATTCCATACTAATGTAGGCTACATGTGTTTACATCTATGTGTGTAATATTAATGGTTATGAAATAATTATTCTATAATATATTAAAGTGATAAAAAATTGTAGCACAACAAACAATGTACAAGGTGATACATAGAAAATAAAAATAAATAGGCTACGATATAATATTCCTATTAGAAATCCTTTATAATTAAATACAATTTTTGCTTAAAGTAGCACTGTGTAGTTTTTCAACTTTCATAATATATATTTCCAAGACCCTTGTGATGGTACATCGACTTACAATAGGTTGAATGACACGTCTGCCATAGCCTGACAGTGTCTGTGTCGCTTTTACTGGCACTACGTAACTTCGGGTTTCGGGTAGGAACCCGAGCACACAAAAAAACTACACAATTCGACTGCTTTACGGCATACGTCACTTCCCCCACATCCTCAGATTCTGACGTGAGAGCCCAACTACCGTTTGAAACCCGTCTGTATGTTGTTGTCATGACCGAAGCAACAACTTGTCAGAGGAGACTAAAAGTAGAAAAAGGGAGAGTGAAAATTAAAAGACCGGACGAGGATCACTATAGGGAGAGCAAGACAGTTTGAAGACGGTGAGAGTGTGCGCCCGCGCAACAGGTGTTGTGCCGAATTTCGACCCCCTGCCAAATTATTACCAAATTATTATTATTTGGCGGGGGTCAAAATTCGGCACACCACCGGCTCTCTCTGCTCGTTCTTTCAGTAACATGCACCCTGTCACAAGCGCAGCAGTCAGTCATCTGTAAAGTGTTTATAAATTTATAAATAAATCAGGGAGCTGACTATCGCGCGAAATGTAAAAGGCTGAATAACATGGCCTGGCCATGTTACGGAATCTATCTGGTCCTCCGTTTATCTTCATGAATCAAGTAATGCTAGTAGAGTAGCGAATTATCAATCTGGTAGCTACACTAACATGCTAGTTTACGATGGTTATAATAAATAATCTTTCAGGATAACTATCCTAATGTCTGCAGGCTGATGCATGTTTGTTTATTTATTTTTCTGGTGAAAGTGTCTTGCCTCTGGCTATAATGCAAATCGATTTTCAAATTTGCAGATACATCTATGGTAGCTTGATATTATAATATTGACGATATATGGCTATTACCACACAAACATTGAATTGAAGCATATCCGTTATGTAAAACAGTAGACAATAGGCTACTATAATGACGCTGTCTTGTAAACGTGAGCGACGCGATCTTTTGACGTTTGAAAAAAATAAAACCCATGAAATTATATTCATATGACATGCTGAAATATATGGCAATGTACCTGGGATGAAGACATTTCACACGCAACGCTGGCAGTCTGCCCGCGAGAACTCAAGACAGTATCGGCTTGTCAACAAATGCACACGTGTATGGAAGTAAAATAATGTCAAATGTTTTTGAAATAAAAAGCCTGTTGAATTGCACTACTTGAAAAAAATAGGCATTGCATTAACCATGCTTGCATTTTAATGCATTGCATTTTTAGGGCTTGCATTTTTAATGGGCTGAAATTCAACATGGTTGAATATTTAAGCTGTGAATATTTCAATTAAAAACATTTCAAACACATTTTCATTATTAAAAAAATCAAAAATCCATATTCACCCTTCATATTTCATTTCCAAAATATTCAAACAGTTTAAAAATACAACCCATAATATTCAACAGGCAATTTTCGGTCCATTTTATTTCGCTTTGCAAATTCGCTTCCACAAATTCAGTGGTTCAAATTCGACAGTAAATTCAACATTGACATCCAGGAACTGCAGGAAAAGCAGTAGTTCTCTTACGAGAGTATCTCTCGTACTGCGTAATATCTTACGCTATGGGGAAAACCTCTTTTCCACGAGATATTGAAGCCAAAAATTATCCTTTAATTTTGATTAATGTAAAACGCTGTGCGGCAGCGTGCAGACATAGGCAAGACGACTCGCGCGCCTATTGGCTGCCCTGCGGCCACAGCAGCAAGCCTATCGAGAGAGGCCCTGCGTGACGTGACATCCAATGGGGGTGCTTCGCGCCCATTTCGTCGCGTCCCGCCAGAATAGGCGTGGCCTTGGCCTATAAATACGCTCGACAGGCTGATACAAACTGATTTTCAACTCTTCAGCGAAGCACTACTGCATCGCTGGATCCGGAGTGAGAAGCCGCGCCGTCTGATTGTAAGCCTTCTGCGGGACGAGCCTTCGAGCCTGAAGTCGCTGGCCTGCACCTCGCCGCCTTCAGCCGCCGTACCTGCTACGCTTTCCGGCGTTCATATCCTTTTCACTGCTGAGTGTGTGTTCGCCGCTGCGACTCACACTCTACTCTGTTTTCTATCTGTTCTAAAAGAGCAAGCGTCTTTTTAAAGATGCTAAGATCCTGCGGCTCGTGCCGAGCCACACTCAGCGACGGGGACCGTCATGTCATCTGCGCTTCCTGCCTGGGTGAGGATCATGCGGCTCTCGCTCTCGTCGAAGGCGGATGCCCTCATTGCGAGCTAATGCCTATGGTGACTCTGAGGACTCGCCTGGCATCCTTCTCAGAGCCTGCACTTCAACCCGCTGCGACGCCGCGCCGTAAAAAGCGCCGCGCTCAGCGTGTTCCCGAGCCCTCTCCTGCCCACCTAAGCTCGCCGGTTCGCCCGCTAGCTTCGCCGGCATCGCTCGAGTCACTCACCGATGGACAGCGGCCGCCGTCTGCCACCGCTTCCGCCATTGAGATCGACGAAACAGCCGAGGCTTGTTCTATCCTGGCGTCGGACAGCGAAGATTGGGCGAGCTCTGTGGACCTCCCCTCCGCTGTTCGCGAGCCTTCCGGGAAAAGAGCGGGCATTGAGTCTGAGTTGATGCGTCTGCTCTCTCAAGCCGTCGACAACCTCGGCCTCGACTGGGAGGCGCCCGCGCAACCCCCGCGCAACCGACTGGATGGATGTTTCCTCAAGAAGGACCACGCCCCATCACAGTCCAGACCCGTGCCTTTTCTTCCTGAGCTTCACGAAGAAGTCGCGAGGTCTTGGAACGCCCCCTTCTCGGCCAGAATGCGTACATCTGTCTCTGCTGCATTCTCCACTGTGGACGGTGCGAAAGACAGAGGGTACCTTTCTCTTCCTCCTGTGGAAGCAGCGGTAGCATCACATCTCTGCCCGCCCTCTGCTGGACGGCGAGCACAGACGGTGTTGCCATCTAAAGCCTGCCGAGTGACGTCAGCCATGCACGGTCGCGCTTACACCGCCGCCGGGCAAGCTGTGTCGGCGCTACACACAATGACCATCCTGCAGATCTTCCAGGCCGACCTTCTCCGAAAAATGGACGAGGAAGGCGTGGGATCGATCAGCGTTGCGGATTTAAGGAGCGCTACAGACCTGGCTCTTCGCGCCGCTAAATCTGCTGCACAGGCCGTTGGGCGGAACATGGCCTCTCTCACCGTGGCTGAGAGACACCTATGGCTAACGCTGTCTGAAATGACGGATTCGGAGCGCTCTGTGTTTCTCGACGCGCCCATTTCGCCAGTGGGCCTCTTCGGATCTGCCGTCAAAGATTTCGCGGACAGATTCCAGGAGGTTCAGAAGACATCGCAGGCTATGAAGCACTTCCTCCCGAAGCGCTCTAGCTCCACAGCAGGTCGCTCGAAACAGCCGTCTGCCCGTAGCTCACAGCCACAGCCTGCACCACCCGCCGCCGCTTCTCAGCGCCGCCAGGCCCGAGAACAGAGACCGCGCTCTCGCTCTGCTGGACGCCGCCCCCCTCAGCGCGGGCCCCGGCCGAGGATTGAGATCAAGCCCGAGGTCTCAAAGCCTTCCTAGCCATCCTAGGAAAGCGACGGTGTTCAAATCTCGCTGCAGCCGGATTTTCACCGAAACATTTCGCTCGTCCAGTTCCATGCGATGTGACTGTTCCAGTGTATTTAGCAGTCAACAAGTCGGTTCATTTGCCCGCTTGCCTGCACACAACAGCCGTTTTTACGGCTACCCAGATAAATCCAATAAAGAGTGTATTTTCTGGTGTCCCATCCATAGCCGATGGTGTTATGAGTGTTGTAAGAATGCCCACGTCACAGTGCCCATTCCCACACACAGACACAGCCCGCCACAGTTCAGGGCTAGCACAAATAAAATCGACTCATGTCGATTGTGCAAACGTAGTGAATGTGCCCACGACACAGTGCCCACAAACACTACACAGTGCGTGTCCCACGGTTTCTGTAAAAACAAAACCAACACATATTCAGTCAGCGCAAGCCGACGGTGTTTTCAGTGCAGTAAATGTGCCCGCTGTCCCGCGCCCACATTCACTCACAGACACGCTGAACCCTACGGGGCTTGTCCCGCTCGTTCTCTCTCCACAATGTGTCATAGAGAAAGCGAGTGCGAACAGCCTGCCCGCCGTGATCGGCGCGCCCCCCGCCTCGCGCACTCTAAACACAGTGTTCATGTCTCAGCACACCGAAGCTCTGCAGCCGCCGCTGTGCCGCGGCCAGAGCCCGGATATCATTCTGCCTCTAGCTATCCACGCGAATGCATGGGCAATGCTTCCCGGGGTATCAGAATGGGTGTTGAACACTATAAAGAGAGGCTATTCGCTACAGTTCGCTCGACGTCCCGAAACCACGGTGGACAACGAAGTATCTCATCTACTTCGAACCGAAATAGCGAAACTACTGAGCAAAGGGGCCATAGAACCTTTATCTCAGGCTCAGAGCGAAGGGGGTGTATACAGCAGATATTTTCTGGTACCGAAAAAAGACGGGGGTCTCAGACCCATTCTAGATCTGCGACAATTGAACAAAGCGCTTCTGAAACGCAAGTTCAAAATGCTGACAACCAGCAAAATCCTCGCGCACGTGCGCCAGGGAGACTGGTTCATGTCAATAGATCTGAAAGACGCCTATTTCCAAATACAGATTGCGTCACGTCACAGGCGATTCTTGAGATTCGCCTTCGAGGGCCAGGCATATCAATACACAGTCCTACCGTTCGGCCTGTCTCCAGCACCCCGTATATTCACGAAGTGCATGGACGCGGCTCTCGCACCCCTGAGACTTCAGGGCATGCGAATGTTGAACTACTTGGACGACTGGTTGATTCTAGCTCGATCACGATCAGAGCTCATAGAACACAAGACCGCATTACTCGAGCATCTCGAGAATTTGGGTCTCACAGTCAATTGGGCGAAGAGTTCGCTGTCTCCCAGCCAGGAAATCTCCTTCCTGGGAACAGTGATGGACTCCCTGTCTATGACAGCACGTCTGCCGCCGGAGCGAGGACTGAACATTCAGCGCGCCGTGAAATCCTTCCGCCGCGGCTCTATAGTCCAGCTCAAACGGTTTCAGAAAATGCTGGGCCTTATGGCCTCAGCATCTTCAGTACTTCAGCTGGGCCTGCTTCACATGCGCCCACTGCAGTTATGGCTGAAAGCACGAGTTCCGCCCGGGGCTTGGGCCGCTGGTCTGTTTCGCCTCAGGGTCGACAGGAAATGCGTCTCGGCTCTGAAACCTTGGAAAAAAGCCGACTGGTACCAGTCAGGCGTGAGTCTGGGGACTCCCTCGAGTGTGATGGTGGTGTCCACGGACGCCTCCACCTCGGGGTGGGGAGCGCTGCTCGAGGGCAGACCGTTCTTTGGCCAGTGGTCAGAACGGGAGAAGCTCCTACACATAAACTGTCTAGAAATGCTGGCAGTAGACAACGCGCTAAGGCGTTTTTGTCCCCAGATAAAAGGCCGCCACGTCTTAGTCCGGTCGGACAACATGTCAGTGGTGGCGTACATAAATCACCAGGGCGGCACCAGGTCCCGAAGCCTTTACAGGCTGACGAAACGCCTCCTGGGCTGGGCTCAGCACAACCTGCTTTCACTGAAAGCAGCGCATGTGCCTGGTCACCTGAATCTGGGACCAGACAGACTGTCCAGAAACAATGTCCCAGCAGGGGAATGGTCGCTGCACCCGCAGACGATCCAACTGCTGTGGGAGACATTCGGCAGAGCGCAGGTGGACCTGTTCGCGTCCCAGGAAAACGCTCACTGTCCGAACTTTTTCTCCAAGAGCAGGGACGCGCTGGCCCACGTATGGCCCCGACGCCCCCTCTATGCTTTTCCCCCCGTCTCGCTCCTGCCCCAAGTGCTGGAACGAATCAGGGAAAATGGATGCCCAGTGCTGCTCGTGGCTCCGCTATGGACGAACCAAACCTGGTTCCCAGTCCTGATGCAGCTGGCCAGCACTGCCCCGTGGCCGATATCGGTGAGGAGAGACCTCCTCTCTCAGGCAAAGGGCTCGATTTGGCATCCTCGCCCGGAGTTATGGTCCCTACATGTGTGGGCCATCAACGGGTACCCGCTAACCTCCCGGAGGGAGTGTTAAACACGATCACGCAGGCTAGGGCCCCGTCTACTAGACGGCTCTACTCCTCGAAATGGTCAGTGTTCTCTACCTGGTGTCAAGCTCAGGGCTTTTCACCCGTAGACTGCGGGGTTACGGAAGGGCTCTCCTTCCTTCAGGAGCTGCTGGATAAGGGTAGAACCCCGTCCACGCTCAAAGTATACGTGGCGGCCATAGCGGCGTTTGCAAAACCGACGTCTGGCCAGTCACTGGGGAAGAACGACCTTGTCGTGCGATTCCTCAGGGGAGCGTGGAGGCTGAATCCTTCCAGACCTCCCTCAGTCCCTATGTGGGACCTTTCTACGGTTCTGGAAGCCCTGAAAGGTGCCCCATTCGAGCCAATCCATTTGTCAGACATGAAGCACCTGTCTTTCAAAACGGTATTTCTTGTGGCTCTTGCTTCAATGAAGCGCGTGGGGGACTTGCAAGCGCTTTCAGTAAGCGCGTCCTGTATTGAGTTTGGGCCTAATGACTCAAAAGTCATACTCAAACCAAGGCACGGGTACGTGCCAAAATCCCTCAACACACCGTTCAGGGCCCAGGTTATTTCCCTGTGCGCCCTCCCGGTGAACAATGAGGAAGCGGATGCTAATCTCCTTTGCCCCGTCAGGGTGCTGAGAGCTTATGTGTCCCGCTCGTCTGTCTTCAGGCAGACCGAGCAGCTCTTTGTTTTGTTTGGCGGACGCTCCAAGGGACTGGCCGCATCAAAACAGAGCCTATCCAGATGGATAGTCGATGCCATAGCGCTGGCTTACACTTCTAAGGGCCTGCAGTGTCCTTTGGGTGTCAAAGCGCACTCCACGAGAAGCGTGTCCTCTTCGTGGGCGTGGTCTAGTGGGATTTCCTTGCATGATATCTGTATGGCGGCAGGCTGGGCCTCGCCGTCTACATTTATAAGGTTCTATAACCTAGAAGTTCCCGCCTTACAGGCCAAGCTGCTGTCGGTCTAGAATTCAGTTCTATCTGTCCCGCTGCGCCGGCGCAGAATGCTGAGTTTTGATTGAGTATCGCTCACTGATCGATGGAACAGCTCCATGGGTGTTGAATAGCCCGTATTTTTGCCCAGTTCAGGCTGAACGCGTTCACCCTGTCTGCGGGATATACTGTTGACATAACTAGCTCCTATGGGATGCTATTACGTGGGGAATGATGCTGGTAGCCTCTCTTCTCCGACTCTCTGTGAGTCTACGGTGATTATGCACTATATGAGCCCCGGGCTACTGCCCTTGGGACTTTGGTGTCGGATCCCAGTACGCACGGCGTCTTACATTGTGTTCCCCATAGCGTAAGATATTACGCAGTACGAGAGATACTCTCGTAAGAGAACGTACTCGGTTACTAACGTAACCTCGGTTCTCTCTAGAGAGGGAACGAGTACTGCGTATCTTGCCGTGCATACAACAGCGCTGGTTCGCTTCAGCGTTGAAAACCAGTTTGTATCAGCCTGTCGAGCGTATTTATAGGCCAAGGCCACGCCTATTCTGGCGGGACGCGACGAAATGGGCGCGAAGCACCCCCATTGGATGTCACGTCACGCAGGGCCTCTCTCGATAGGCTTGCTGCTGTGGCCGCAGGGCAGCCAATAGGCGCGCGAGTCGTCTTGCCTATGTCTGCACGCTGCCGCACAGCGTTTTACATTAATCAAAATTAAAGGATAATTTTTGGCTTCAATATCTCGTGGAAAAGAGGTTTTCCCCATAGCGTAAGATATTACGCAGTACTCGTTCCCTCTCTAGAGAGAACCGAGGTTACGTTAGTAACCGAGTACGATTGGCGAGCATACTCTCTATCTGCTGTTAGTCGACCTCACCAGCAGATGGTGCAAAAGCGCTTGTTGTTGACGAAGACATTCATTCATAAAATGGAAATGATTATCTGTGACAGTATATGCGGAAAAGATGATAAACACACAAAAGCTGTGTTTATGTTTCATTCAATAACTTCATTGTTACTTTCCCTGTGTATTCTCCATGTCATCAGCTTTCTCTACCATGAACAGGATCGGTTTCCCTCAATACCTCATACTCAAGGATTCCCTTTCCGTTGGGACAAAACGGTTAACACATACAGTGATATGAAAGACCAATCTTGCACCTTATTGGGGATGTAGGCTGTAGGCTATATAGGCTACAGGCAAGAAGATGGACTCAGATTGTAAACTTTACGCGCAAAGTTTCATGCTGAGCGTTTCGTGATATACTGGCATAAAATCAACACTTGATCAATTAATACTAACACTTTCTATTCTATTCCCCCTCTCTCTCTCTCTCTCTCTCTCTCTCTATATATATATATATATATATATATATATATATATATATATATATATATATTGTTAGTTTAACTGTAAATCGCTTTGGATAAAAGCGTCTGCTAAATGACTAAATGTAAAATTTGCTTGACATTGGACATTCGCACATTTAAGGACCGTCTCTAAAGTTGCATACAACATTGGCATGTACGTTTCTAACTTCAACAGCAAACTTAAATTTATTTGAATAAATATCAAAAATCCAAAGGGTGCACATTATGCCTGACACTACATGAACACTTTACAGTTGGTTTTATGACTGTAAGTCGTTCTATTCAAATGCTATTGAAGTTAGAAACGTGTATACCAAAGTCGTATAAACTTTAGAGACGGTCCCTAAATGTGCGAATGTCCAACATCAAGCCATCTTTATGCCAGTCTATCACTGGGAAACGCTCAGCTGTGCGCGTTATTCTGAGTCCTTCTGCTTGCCTGTGAGTTTGGACTTTTACATCACTAGTCCATTAAGCTACGTTAAGCGTTGTACAGGTCCAGCAGGGGAATCCGGAAGTATTGAGGGAAACCCTAATAGCCTGCATGCAGCACATCGCCACAATATAAAGTTAAGGCAACTAAACAACCAAGAGAAATATATGTCAACCTCAAAAATGTAACATTGGATCTGTATATCCGCATCGGGGAATAACATTAAGATCTCGTTCACGGTAGAGAAATATGCATGTAGGCTACACAGGAATAGTAACCGTGAAGGCACCGAATTTAACAAAAACAGCCGTCACAATAATCACAAATAAACTTACATTGCTGTAAATGAGTTTTATGAATGAATGACTTGCTCTAATTTTGCTGGTCTTCGTCAACAACAAGTGCTTGCACCCCCTGCTGTTGAGGTCGACTAACAGCAGATGGAGAGTATGCTCGGCAATCTTCTGCTTTTCCTGCAGTTCCTGGACGTCAATGTTGAATTTACTGTCGAATTTGAACCACTGAATTTGTAGAAGCGAATTTGCAAAGCGAAATAAAATGGACCGAAAATTGCCTGTTGAATATTATAGGTTGTATTTTTAAACAGTTAGAATATTTTGGAAGTGAAACATGAAGGGTGAATATGGATTATTGAATTTTTAATAATGAAAATGTGTTTGAAATGTTTTTAATTGAAATATTCACAGCTTAAATATTCAACCATGTTGAATTTCAGCCCATAAAAATGCAAACCCTAAAAATACAATGCATTAAAATGCAAGCATGGTTAATGCAATGCCTATTTTTTTTCCAAGTAGTGCAATTCAACAGGGTTTTTATTTCAAAAACATTTGACATTATTTTACTTCCATACACGTGTATCGCCTGGTGTAACCATGACAGATTTTACGACAGTAGTAGAAGACAATACTGTTTCCCAACTGTAGGGGGACCCCGAGAGCAAAACCCGCAAAAACGACATAGTGTTGCTTTAATAATATGTAGAAGTAATATTCTTGGAGACATTATAAAATGTATTTATTTATTAAAATTATTTTAAAGCAATGTGTTCTTTAAACAGTCCCAAGGACCTCTGATATCTTACACATACATTTGTAGAATATCAACTGGTTTTGTCATGCTGTTTAGTAAAACACAGGTCAAGATGTCGGCTACTTTTTATTCAACATCTTGTACAGACAGCCATTCAACATCCTACCCCAAGTTTCATCCTGTAATAGTCAACGGAAGTGGTCTCTCTGCTGCAGTATGCTACAAATAAATCATAGGTTTTCAGCTCCAAATGAACCACCAAACACATGTATAGTACTGAATGATCAAAATGAATCAAATAAAATGCTCATGGTCCTGTTTTTCCTTATGTAAATAGGTCTGGCATGTGATTCTGACGTGGGAAGGGATGTTGCCAAGTCCGCGTGTTTCACGCTTAATTCGGCTACATTTGTACTGTTGCCGCGAGTTGAAGCCATTTTGATTAGCAATTGGGCTGGTTGTGTTATCCAGACCTGGCAACCCTAAATTTAGTCACATGACTGTATGGTTGAGGATGTGAGTACTGAGCTTTTTTTTTACAGTCTATGGTATTGAGTAGTCTGTTGTTGTCATGTGTCGATACCTCAGGATTCACAATCGTTATTAAAATAAATACATAGCTTAATCGAGAAATTGTCTCTTCTCTTCATGTGCTATCTGCTCTTGTCGCTGCCTTAATCGTTTCAATGGATTTTATTCGACAATTTGGGATTGTACTTTGGATAGCAGTGCTTTCCTGTGCGCTTGCAGACAAGTCTCAGGTAAATACAGTAAATGACTGTCACATGATAGTGTCCTGTTCTGTACACACTGTTCCTTTGTTCGACTATAACATTAATATGCAGACTGAAGTATTATTTAATATTTTTGTTGCAGTGGTGCATGGCTGTAAGCACCGTGAATGTCACTAAGAGGAAATTATCGTTTTCAATTTTGCACTGTCCTGTCGTGCTAGTTAAGAGAACTCATGAAACATAATTATATTTACATTTTCATACAGATCTAGTAAATCTTTCCTTTATTTTTGCATCTTAATCCCAGTCAAAATCTGTGTAAAAATTATTTTACATCCAAAAACAGTCAGCCACATATATACATCTACTAATTTTACCAAATTAACCAAGTTTATTTGTTGCATACACATTTTACAGATATGCTGTGAACGAACTAGCAAAGTAGTTCATTTTTAGGGGCTTTATTTATTTTATTTGTTAATCTTATAGAAATAATAGCTACTGGAAAAGGCCTTGATAAAACATGTTGACACCAAACTTAGTGGTTTGTCATGTGATTGTCATATGTTTAAAGTTTAAAGATTAGTTTTCAACTGATTTCTTCATCCCTTTGTTTTATTTTTGTAATTCTACATGCTTCCCACAGATTGACCCACTGATCTATGAAGAGCAGTTGCTATGGGTCGGCGGTGGAGCCGGTCAGGTCAACACTTACAGGATCCCTCTGCTAACCTTCACGTTAAGTGGTAGTCTGCTGGCGTTCACTGAGGCCAGGAAAATGTCTTCCAGTGACGTCGGGGCGAAATTCATCGCACTGAGACGCTCCACAGACAGAGGTGGATCATCCACTTTCACTGGCTCACACCTGAAATGTTTCATAAATTGAGTCATGAAATGGCTATGGCTTTAGTTGGAATTGAATTCCAATCTCTTTCTTGTATTTCTCAGGTGCCACCTGGTCTCCCACCTCATTCATTGTGGACGATGGTTCTCTAGCAGATGGGCTGAGTCTTGGTTCTGTGGTTGTGGATGAGGAGACTGGTGCTGTGATACTCATCTATTCTCTGTGTTTTCACCGTTACCATTGCAACCCCTCCAGCACCATGATGGTGCAGAGCCTGGATGACGGGTTCACCTGGAGCGCCCCACGAAACCTGTCCATTGAGCTGGGAGTGAAGAGCTTTGCTCCAGGGCCTGGCTTTGGAATACAGGTGTGGTTAGCGCTGTCTGCTTTCTGTTCCTCCTTCAAACGAAAACATGAATTTAAGACTTCCTGTTGTTTATGATGCTGTTATGACTTCTCAGGTTATAAAAAACTACATTTTATTGTGTATGTGGTTAAACATTGGTTTGTAAAGGAGAACGAATAAGCTCATGTGACCTTTTTTCATGTTTTTTCTGCCCAAGAGCAGTTTATATGCTTTTAGTTCATCACATGCCTGTGTTCACAGAAACGTTATCCACCCAGTGTGGGCCGTTTGGTGGTGTGTGGCCACGGTTCCATTGCTGGTGATGGGGTCTTCTGTATCCTGAGTGATGATCATGGTAAATCCTGGAGATATGGAGCTGCTCTGAAGAGCATCCCTTACAATCAGCCTAAACAACAACTGGACTTCAACCCAGATGAGTGTCAGGTAATGTTACACTACTTTATCTCAATACACTGTATAAATATATATGACTGAAGTGTTACTATGTGATAATTACAGTATTTAATTGAATCTGACCATTTGAATGTTGTTGAGTCATTTCTTCGCTAGCATGTTAAGAAATGGAGAATGTCAGACTTTCTGCTTCTAAATGACTCTTTTTGGGCCATTGAAGCCCCAAAAGTCAGTGGTTCTTAAGCTTTTTGACTCCAAGGCCTCCCATTGTCCACAAAAATAGAGCTTTTGAGCTCTATTTAGAGCTTGGCATAACTAGAAAAATTTATATTCATTATGCCCATGGATTTTTATAATTTTATTCCAGATTTTTTAAGACGGTTGTTAAGGGAGGTAAATTAAAGAAATATCTTGATTTTAGTTGATTTACCCTATTATAATGCTAATTTTGTTTTGTTTTAAATATTTTTAAGTCATCTTAAGGCCCCTTGGAAGTTTTCTAAGGCTCACTGGTTCAGAACCGCTGCTATAAAAAGTGAGACTGACTACTAATATTGGGCCAGTCCAAATACCTACACTTGCGGTCTTGGCCACTTAAGAGCACATGCACGAAACAGGAAGTAAGTGCCCAAGACTGTCTCAGGCCTTAAATGCCAAAGATCAGTGCCCTTAACGCACAATAATCCACACTTTCTTGGATATCGCTTCAGACCAGTATTTGAGGCTAAGTGTATCCCATCATGCATCATGTTCAGGAACTCACGTGCCTCGAAATCGAGGGGTGACGAGGAACACATAAAATAATTAACTGAAAAAAAAATACAGAAAATACAAAAAAACACCCTAATGTATATTACTGATAACAAAAATAAAAAATATAATCATGTGTGATGTGTCAAGCAGGGACTTACTGTTACCAAAAAAAGCGTCCACATAGCTACCATAAACGATATAACCTGTAAGTTGATGAAAACGTAATGCGATGCACTCATTGTTTTAGATGAGACGTTATAATGATGAACAGAATGCATATATCCAACATTCGCTGGTCAAAAAAACCTTGTAACTCCACTTGAGCTTGATTTTGGTCAAATGTTAATAATATAATTACACGTGCAAGTGTCGGACCATATATAAAGCCACAATATCAACCTTGACAACACCGTGTTTAATTGTTTTTAAAAATACAGGTTTTTTTTTTCATTTCCAGAAAAATATTGGATTTGGGCTTACAAAGTTACTGCCCGACAGCGACAATATAATGCATTGTTAAACCATTTACAGTTTTTCGCTGTATATGGTATTGTAGCTTACAGTTAACCAATTAACAGGTTTTTACTGTACTGTACTGTTTTTTTTTTTTGCTGTAAAACTTACACACCTTTTTTACAGTGTAGGCTTGATATTAAACAGCTGCACTACTTGACTTTTCGTTTGACTTGACACATTCCCCTCCCTTACGTCTGCCTTAACAGCCAGTGGAACTAGAGGACGGAAGCATAGTCATCAATGTACGCAACCAGAACAACTACCACTGCCGCTGTCGAATAATAGTGCGGAGTTTGGACGGAGGCGAGTCTCTGCCTGTGGAGGAGCTGGTATTTGACAAAACGCTGATTGACCCTGTCGTTGCAGCCGGTGCCCTGCAGAAACAAGGAGTGATGTACTTCACCAACCCTTCCAACTCTCAGCACAGTGAGAAAGAGCAGTTCACAAAGTCTTACTTAGAAATATCAAAGTTAAATCTTTATGGAACCGTAATTTCTGTTGTTGTTTTTTTTGTACAGGGGTCAATCTAACTCTTCGCTGGTCTTTCACTGATGGGAAGTCATGGGAAAAGGAGGCAGTCCAGATCTGGGCGGGGCCAAGCGGTTATTCGACTATGACGTCATTCAAGGGGGATTCTCCAGAGGACAACAAATACATCTTCGTCGTTTATGAAAAGGGCCATAAAGATTACTGGGAGACCATCTCTTTTGCCAAAATTCATCTATATGGAGGGAAATAGCATACAGGTGAAGAAAGAAAAGGGATATTTAGGACTTTTAAAATTGACTTTTTTGAGAAAATCAAGATAGCAGCCTGATGAAAAATGATTTATGGGATCACATTTGGGATTACGGCTGGTCTGGACTATTCACTTCTTTGATGTGAATTCCACTCCAGAAAGAATCAAGGCATCCTGCTTCATTCTAAGATTGATATATAGCCTACAGTAATGTAATAGTATAAAAACAACTATTACCTGCTGGTAATTTTACTCCAGTACTTAATTAGTCGCACTCCAATGCAAAAATCTTTCTATAATATAAGCGTCTTGATGAAAGTTTTCTTCATTTCTTTGTGCAGTTGGTGAGCTGCACATGGGTTGCACATGTTTATTGAGATGATTTGAAGGTTTTTAAACCACTCAGGTGATGTTTATCGTGCCAATCCTTTCAGTCCTTCTTTTAAAGATTTGTTTTAAATGGGATTTACCGTAATGTGACTGGAGTGAATCTTCATGAAGCTACAACAATCTTAAAATAGTTGTTTTCTACTGTTCAACAGTGATTGATTTGCTAATCTTGAAATAATGTTTTAAAGGTACACTGTGTAACATTTTGTTCAAAATTCATATGAGCAAATACATCGTGAATCCAAATTCCAAACTGCGTTTTTGTCTTATCCTGAATCCCTGCAGTACTCCTACAATAAGGGTTTAAATTCTGAGCTTTTTAGACCAGGCGACACGACAACCGACAAGTAGCCCAGTACCTGCGTGACTCATCATATACATAAACGGAGAGAAGTAGCTCCGGCTACAATATTGTTCAACAAGATGCATGCAGTTTTGTTTATTAATCTGCTAGAGCGCCAAAAGTTACATAGTGTACCTTTAAATACAGAAATGTGATTTGATTTTAATTACCTTTAGGTGTTTCTCCAGTCCCTGGTTTTGCTTAAATGGATAAGGGTTTGAGACAGATATAGAAACCTCTAAGCAAACACTGTTTTTTCTCCACATTATACAGCTGTGAAGTCAGAAAACCCATTTTATATCTAACTGTGTAATTGATTGTCTTCCGGTTTTATGGTTTTGATTACCTAGTCTGGCCCTTTTGTGGCCCCAGATGTTGTATTTTTAAATGACAGCTATTTGTTTTGGTAACATCCTAATGTAAGCAAAATATTACATGTTGAAAGTCACCCAAAAGGATTTTGCTGTTTTACATTTTATATTAAAACATTTGACTTTTCATTTAATTTACTGGATTGCACAGGGACATCTTTCATTGTTCAATAAATTTTTCTATTTTGATACAGCAACTCATTGTTTAATTTTAATTCTCATCATATAATATACATAAGAATGCAGCTTTGCCTGCCATTATGTTTCAAGATGCAACATTTCCACCTTGAAATTATAAAGATTATCGCTAGAATGTTCTCAATCTCAACACAAATTTAATTATGTTACCTTGCTCTCTCCACCTGTCCTCAGACTATAACTCTAAGACTATTACTGTGTGTGTGTGTGTGTGTGTGTGTGTGTGTGTGTGTGTGTGTGTGTGTGTGTGTGTGTGTGTGTGTGTGTGTGTGTGTGTGTGTGTTACACAAGAAAAAGAAAAAAAATACATAGGTAGCTACTCTACCATTCAAAAGTTTCAAATCTGTACAATTTTTCTTATGCTCACCAACGCCACATTTATTAAAAATAGCCTACAGTAAAATTTATTTTGACTTAAAAAGCATATTATGCTCGTATTTTCTGTCACAGCCATGATGTTATTTTTTTAAAAAAAAGTCCCTAATTTTAAACGGGTCCTATTAGCTAAGACCAGAAAAGAAAAGATCCAATGTTTAGGCTACTTGTAGGCCTACATCTGCAAAATAATGTGAGGGCTGCATCTGTCATTGATTTTAAATGTCTCTCAGCAAAGTAAACCGGTCTGTTAAACTGGTTCTCATGCTACGCGCGCTTGTAATTTATAAATAGCAGGCTACCTGAAGGTAAAATATTACAGAATTACAATAGTGCACGTGACTTGACAACAGTTGCCGTCATGCATCGGGCTCTTTTGCGGATTTTGCTTCTGACGGTACTTGCGCGAAATGAAAAGGTAAGGTTTAAGATTTTGTTTATCATTAACTATGACGAATGTTAATTAGCCGTGAAAAAACATCACTCGTCGCGAACAAACATTTCAATAATTAAACCAAAAGACAACACATAGCTATTAATTTGGCAATTGTAACGTTAACAGTGTTGTAACAAAGGGAAGTTTGTGAGATATTATCAAAAACTAAATCTTTGTGTCAAAAGTCCACGTATTCCGAGTTGCGAAAAAATCAGAATTGCGAGTTATAAACTCGGGATTGCGAAAAAAAATGTGGGATAAAAAGTAAGTAGTCTATGTATGTAGGCTATGTATTTATTTATCCCAGGTGGAAACAAGCCTGCATAAATATTAGTTTTCTCTAGCAGTGATTTTGTGTATTGTGTAGACCACGTCTTAAATGAGGGAAATGTTTTTGAATTCTGATGTTCAATAATCTGAATATTTTCCTGAGCAAAAATGGTAGAAATTATAGTCAAAAGTCATTGCCTTCACAGAACCTGTCTTTCAACAGTCACTGAGAAATGTTCACTGGAGCAAAAAGCGCCACGACTAGCCTCACCTTTTTCCTTTTGTGTTTTTTCTTTTCACATGAACAGATCAATCCTGCTGTCGCTGATGAGCAGCTGCTCTGGGTCGGTGGTCAAACTGGAGAAGTTCACACCTACAGGATTCCCCTGCTCACCTTCACTTCTCAGGGGAGTCTGCTGGCTTTTGCAGAGGCCCGGAAGATGTCCTCCAAAGACATCGGAGCCAAGTTTATATCTTTAAGACGGTCCACAGACAGAGGTGTGTCACATTGAGTTTAGTATGGATCCAGTTTAGTAGCTCACTTGATGACCTGAACCAAAAGGCATGTAAGATTCCGTTTTTCATTCTCCTTTTCTTCTCAAACTATCACGTTCTCAGGTGCCACCTGGTCTCCTACCTCATTCATAGTGGACGATGGTTCTCTAGCAGATGGGCTGAACTTAGGTTCGGTAGTTGTGGATGAGGAAACAGGTGCTGTAATACTAATCTATTCGTTGTGCTTCCACCGTCACCATTGCAAACACTCCAGCACCATGATGGTGCAGAGCCTGGATGACGGGTTCACCTGGAGCGCCCCACGAAACCTCAACCCTCAACTGGGGCTCAAGAGTTTTGCTCCTGGACCGGGCTTCGGTATACAGGTGTTCACTTAGATGTACACTCATCTCTGGGTTCTTCCCTTACACCTCCCCTAGTCTCATATTTTGAATACCGCCATCATATTTTGGCTGACTGCTGGCCTTATAAGATGTGGTCACATTTATCATTGTTTGAGGAATTTACACGCTTTGTAATTTCATGTGAGTGCGAAAAATTTCCCCTCGCAGATTTCGCATCAGGTTTAAGATGGTCATTCAAATTCATCATGTTGACCAACAGAAAGCTGCTTTGTTTGAAAGTGACCTCTGTGTGAGCTGTGTTTTATGCATCTCGACACTATTGACAATAGACAATGGACCATTTTTGTCTGCAGAATTTTGCTGAAACTTCGCTAATGTGACCAATTCACACTTCACCGACAGACACTGACTAATGCGGACAATCACCAGATTACAGTATGTCACTTTTCAGACATTCCATGACCCAACAAACATTGATTGAACATGTTCAGTCGATGAAAACAAGCCTTGACCAACGTCAGCAGCTGACCTGACAAAACCTGATGAAGTGTCTGTTGCCATTGTTCGGCGTCTGTTAGTGCAGTGTGAATTGGCCTTTACTCAGATAAGTTCTCACTCCTAAATCGAATACTTCCCTAGTAGTATGCGAAAAACAGTACGCCAACAAGAGTAATTTGTCTGAATACATAGAATTAAAAAAACTGTAGGCGAAAAGTACCCACATGACCGACTACTTCCATCGAGATTCTAAAGTGTGCATTCAATGGACACTTTAATATCCCATGATGCAACGGGAGAAGATTTGTGAATGGCAGTGAAGCAACATAACTGACGCCCTTAAGTCACATGACTGTGACAACAGGGCGGGTTTTCAAATTCCTTACATTCCTTACATTCCTTACATTAACTGCTAGGTATACAATTAGTTCATTGATTCCAGCACTTTTCCACTTTGGCATTGAACAAGAAGTGTGGTTTAAAACTCATGAATTTAGTTATTTCTCTTAAAAGTTTTACTTGACTTTTTTTTTATATACTTTACATTTATTCTAAATTCATAATATGTACACCATGTAAAAATAGTAAATTAATTTTAACGGAAACTTGTTTGAAAATCTTAAAATCAGACTAATATGTTTTTTGAGTGTTGGTATCTACACCACGTGTCAGTGTTATTTTAGTACTATTCATATAATATTATAGAATTTATTATTTTTAAATAGCATTTTAATTTTGGTTTACATTTTAGTAATTTTATTATGTGCTTTTTGTCATTTTTATTTATATAAAATTTATATTTAGCTGTAAATTATTTTATTTCAGGTTAAGTGCTGCTGTTCAATGCAGCCTGGGAGTAGAGGCAATGTGACGTAGTGCATGAAAATTAATATTTAAGTTTAAAAAAGCATCAATGCATGATTTGACGATTAAAATGTAATGCATTGATTGTACAATTCAATACCTGATTATCATTATTAATGATGTCCAATATGTTAAAGAGGACATCTCTGATTACATGAACAGATGCTCAGTTGCATATATTTAACATATATATAATTTATATAATCAATAGTTTGTTGATATTTTTTTGTTAATCCCTGCTTGATTAAAGCTGGCGCTTATCTGCCAACAAATGTCATCATGCATATATCAATATCAATTAGTAGTATTATTATCTATGTCTCCATTACATGTTTTGCAAATCTATCATACAAAATCAGTGGTCTGTTTGTATCAAACTATCGATTTAGCATCAATACCAAGATATTGAACCACACCTAGTCTACATGACAAAAAGCATCCTATTTTTGTTTTGTTTATTTCGTTTTTTCTTTCTGGTGATGTGATTTTATTAAAAATAACTGATACCACATGAATAGATCATGGAAAATACTAATTCAAATCTGGGGTTGACATTTCTTCCAGTCTTAAAGGATTATTCAAGATCTCTTACCCTGTTTTGTTGATGGTGCCAACAGAAACATCATCCACCTGCTATTGGGCGTCTGGTGGTGTGTGGCCATGGCAGCATCGCTGGAGACGGAGTGTTTTGTATCCTGAGTGATGATCATGGAAACACATGGAGATATGGAGCTGAACTGAAGAGTATTCCATACAACCAGCCAAAGAACAACCTTGACTTTGACCCAGATGAGTGTCAGGTATGAAGAACTTGTAATGGTACTTACCAACTACATACAAACCTAAAAACGTCCGTGAATCAGAATCATTTAGAAAATCTTCCAACTTCTGTCTTGTGTTTCATCAAAGCCAGTGGAGCTAGATGACGGCAGCATCGTGATCAATGTGCGTAACAATAAAAACTATCACTGCCGTTGTCGTATGGTTGCACGCAGTCGCGATGGAGGGGAGTCCCTGCCGGTGGAGGAGCTGGTGTTTGATCACACACTGGAAGATCCTGCTGTTGCAGCTGGAGCTTTAGAGAAGGAAGGAGTGCTCTACTTCACCAACCCAGCCAACTCTACAAGCAGTGAGCATGATGATATCAGAGATGAAAGGAATAGTTCATCCAAAAAATTTAAATGTCCTGATTATTTTCCCACTCCAGAGCAATCCAAGATGTATACTGTATGTCTTTCTTTCCTCAGCCATAGAGAAATTAAAGTTTTGGAGGAAAACATTCTAGGATTTTTCTCCATCTATAGCAAGTGAATATTGTTTACACATGTAGACCAAAATTGGACCATCCATGACAAGACTTGGTAGACTTTGAAATGAGCAGAAATGGATAATCTTTTTGTTCATGTGTCAATCAGGCACAGCTTTTGGCCGATAGTGATGATCTCATAATTGCCGAATATCAGCCAATTAGCCTGCCTGTCCCCAATATATATCACTACATATTTACACATACTATAATATACTAGACTATAATATTTTTCTCTCTATCAGTTTGCCTTCTGACTCTGTTTTGATGTCTGTGGTTTTGTGTGTGCCATAAGAGAGAAGCATATATAATAGTGTATGCATGCTTGTTGTAAATATGCCTATAAGCAACTGTGATTGTTGTTTTCTCTAGGAGTGAACCTCACTCTTCGCTGGTCTCTGAATCACGGTAAATCATGGGTGAGAGATACTCTGAAGATCTGGGCTGGGCCAAGTGGATACTCTTGTATGACATCACTTAAAGGCAAGGAAACTGAGGATCAGAAATACATCTATGTCGTCTTTGAGAAAGGCCAGAAAGACTATTTTGAGTCCATCTCCTTTGTGAAAATTGACTTGTACAGTGTCAGTGACCAATGAAGAAAGGCCTTGATGGGCTAATTTTGGGCTTTTTTCTTATCTAAAAAAAAAAAGCTGACTTGTCTCTATTTTTTCTTTAAATAATATGTTTTAATAAAACTAAAATCAATGTCATTTGTCTTCACTTGCCTCTACACACCTGTCGTATCCTGACTGTTTTTTAAATCTGTCTTATAGCTTATTTATATGCCAGAAATAGAGCCACACAAGCTTTTCTAAGGTTGTGGAACCTGATTTTTGTTTTTACTGATTTATTATCTTTTTTGTGCCTATTATGTTGCTGTGATGAAAAACATAAAGCGAAGAAACACATGAGATGTATAGCCTATATTTTAAGTTTAATTGGCCTTTATTTCTTACCTTAAAGGGAAGATCCCACAACTTTCAATAACATTTGTAAAGTGTTATGTAAATGTTAGAACAAAATATTCTTTAAAATAATGTTTTTGTAGCGTTCTTATAACATTATATACATTCTCGTATAATGCTGAGAGAAAACTGTCTTGATGTTGGATTTTTTACTTGAACATTCTCATAATACTGAACATTCTCATAATCTGATAGAAAACGTTCTTAGAATAACATTCTTGGAACGTCTTTATGATGTTAATATTAATAATATTTGCTGAATGTCTTTGGAATGCATAAAACATTGTGAGAACAATTTACTGTGTTTTAAAGATTATATTTTGTATAGTGCTTTTCACAGTACACATTGTTTCAAAGCAGCTAAAATCATGATGTTATTATGTCAAAGATGCAACTTCTGCCACCTGGTGCCGCTATCATTAAGCATTGGCATAACATGAATGGGCAGAGCCAAATGATGTCAAGCTCCCCCTCTCTGGACATCTTGGGTGGAGCTTGACCTAGTCCAGCTCCACCTCTGTGGATCTAATGGGAAGGGATATAGTTATGGGTAGGGTTTGGGTGTGGTTGGACCCTCGGTCTAGCTTCACCCGTTACGGCCAAATTACATCTGGGGGCAGCTGGACTTTACACTCCACTATCAGTGGATAAGCCATGGGTAAATCAGATAGTGATAAGCCTCGCATTTGACAGGTTGTCCATGTTACAACGATTTTGCACATCTCAATAAGAAAAAATAATAGCATTTGTTGTCATGTGTGAGATATGGAGTTATTTCATGTTGTATTTCAATAGACCAAATCAAAGTATCAAAAACAGCATCAATATTCCAGAAGAAATAAAAAGTTGTCACACATCACACATGAAGACAAATGCCATACTAATACGTTATACCACACCTACAATAAATCTCAAAATTAAATAAACATATGCCTCGAAACATATAGCTTACCTACCAGAACCAGCAGCTTATCACACATGACAATGAATCCCATTTTAATGGGATTTAAAGGTAGGCCTACAATAACAATAAAAAAAATAGAGGGATTTACTGTAGGCTATTAGAAGAATGTCTAACATTACATATGATTGTTAAATAATTAAGATTAACTAAAGATACTGATCTGTCACCTTGTAAGCATTTTAGGCTAATTTACATGATTATCTGATGGGTGAGGTTGGTATCACATGCTAATTGTTTGCAAGCAAAGAGTTTTTTTCTGATGCTTTGCCTCTAGAGAATTTTTTTTTACTGTTAAACAGTTTACAGTAAATGTACACTGAATTCTGCAAAAAAAAATGTATTGCGTGCTTTGGTGTGCATACATTTATGAATTATTTGGACTCCTTATATAGATTGGTTATTTGGTGTTCTTTTGGAGTCTCCAAGTATCCTTTTTTTGGAAAGACACCTAAATTTACCTTGAAAAAAACTTGCAGAAAATACAGTTTTGTGAGAATCACCCTTTAATCTGATAGTTTACTTTTCTGGATATAGCAAATGATGAAAAAATAAACAAGATTAAATTAAACAAGATAAATGATGTATGTTTAATTACATGATAATGCGATTAATCTTGCAAAAGGGCGTGATTAATCGCGATTAAAAAATTGAATCTATTGACAGCCCTAATTCAAGTAGAAAATAGTAATTTCAATTGTAATAGCATTTCACAATATTACTGTTTTAACTGTTTTTTCATCAAATAAATGTAGCTGTGGTGGGCATAATAGACTTCTTTCAAAACATTTAAAAAATGTTTTTAATTATTCCAAACTTGACCGGTAGTGTTCAGTATATAGCCTATATATTCCCTTGATGGTTTTCAGTTTAGTGGAATTTGTCTTACTACTTAGCAATAGCGCTTAATTATACTGTCATTTAAAAGTAATGTTGAAAGAAGTGACTGCAAACTAAGTGAGGAGTGAGATGCAAAATTTCATTGCAGAGTTTCTTTTGTACAATGTACAAATTGTACAATGCAAACATTGTACAATGCAACAGAGTCCACATCTGGAAAATATGACAGCCACAAATCAAATTAAACTGCAGATGCTCAGAGATACAGGGCAGTTATAATCTTACCATTGATCTTATGTCATGACATTATCTTGTGACTATGGACTTATAAATTAGTTAAATAAACTATAAATGTTATGAGCTAGCTAAGGTATGGACCATAGTGTCAGAATGTGATCTGTAAACAATTTTTTTCTGGTTGGTAAGATGTCTTGTGGTGCTGAAAGCACTGCTGCTTCTTGACCCGCCTGCATGTTTGATGTCTTTGGTGGATTAGTGTTAGTTCTTCTAAAAAATCAATGAAGCATGCACTGGATCTCAATGTCAAACCAAAGGCGTATTTGTTGTGACTATAGCACTGGCTTAAATGGCTTTTTGTTCAAATATTTAAATGAATTAACAAATGCATAGCAATGTTTTAATGTTTCATACCATTTGTTTGATTCACACAACAAACAAGTAAACAATTTGCTTTTATTAGTGTGTTTAGACATCATTTACATTATGCATCATCACCTGTATTTATTACAATGCAAGCACTGTTATACTCAACATTATGCATTTAAGATCATTTGCATTTTTACAATATCATTCAAAGGTTTGGGCCCAGTAAGACTTTTTGGAAAGAAATTAATAGTTGTATTTAGCAATACTGCATTAAACTGATTGCAAGTGACAGTAAAGACATTTACAATGCAATAATTCTATTTTCAATAAATGGTGTTTTTTCTTTTAATATATTTTTAAAAGTACCTTGGTGGTAGGCTACTATAGTTTAATATTTACCACGTTACTGAACAGTAACCAAAGTCATAAACAATAGCAATGGTAATCAACATTACCCGAATACCAAGGTACTTCCACGGTACTCTTTCAAAAACATTATATATTTTAACTGTTGACACCTGTATAGAACATAAAGGTTTTGCTTCCAGCGTAGAGCGAAGAGAATCATATAATAAAAATAATTGTATTGACTAAGAAGATATCAAGTTACACCTGTTAGTGCAAGCTTTATCCTCACAGCCATTCATAGCGCACCTCTATCATTGAGAGAGAGGCGCTACATAAATGTTAATGTAGTTTAACATATATGATCTGATTGGCCAATAGGCCTGTTCGGAACGTATTATGTTAATTTAACCCCGCCCACTATGCGCGCATCCGCCCCTCTCTGCGAAACCATCCTCAGAAGCCGTTGACGGCTCTAATAGTGACGGATCGACCCCCCGCAATATTATTTTATTTTTCCTTTTTCATTTGTTTTGTGGAAAAAAGAAAAAGGAGTACAAGTAAGCTTCACTGCACACATCCGTCCTCAGCAATCCCCATCCGATCTCTTCAACTCATAATCCTGTTTTGAGCTTTTGTAAGAGCTTGTGCTAACGTTAGCTAGTACACGATTATTGCTAATAACTCCACGATACAACCTCGAGACAAGTCGGAACAAGACCAGGTTAGTAGCTGTGTATAATGACCAATCGAGTGCAATAAATAGGTTTTATTATAGTGGTGTTTGTGGTCGTAGTGTTGTGGTCCAGCTTTTCATCGGTCGGTGTCGGCTAACGTTAGCATACTATCAGCATAGCTTGTGTGTGTCACACATCCTGTTGAAGATGTACCATATATCGTTTTTAAAGTTATGTGGCTGTGAAGTTTTCTTTTAGACCGTTTTAGTAAGTGTTATTTTAACGTTGAGTTGGAGTAGTAACGTTACGCCTAGGGTAGCGGAATGTATAAGACGTGCATTGACTGAAACGGTATGTCAGAAAAGTGCATTGTTTTGGTTTAGAAACAAGGATCCGGTTGACTCGTTTGGTTAGACATATATTAAGTCTCACTTTAAAACCCAATAACTCGGATTCCAGAAGAAGCCTATGTTGTTAAATCGTCACAAATCCCGATGCTAATGTGCTTGTAGCTCTGGCCTCACTTCGCCGCCGCCATTTTGTTTTGTTCTCGCCATCAAATCCTTTAGTCAAACCCGCAACATCAATTATATGGATAGTTTATTTCCCTATTTTGTGTTTGTCGCTTTTTCCGATTGATCTAATCCATGCTTAGATTAATTCACATGTCCGATGTGATACGTAATCGTGAAGTTATGTATATTATGAAATGTATATGTCTGCCCCCTCCTCCCAGCACGAAACATGGAGGCCGCGGTTTCAAGCAGCGATTTAACAAGTCAAAACAGACCATTCACCGGGTTTATAATATACCGCTTTTTATATCAGATGCCGGACTTTTCGTATAGTCAGAGGAACAACATTTGTGTTTTTGTGGAGAGCTGTTCTGTGCCCTCACGACCAGTTGGCAATGCGTGTAAAATAATCTACGCAGCTCCTGTTCACCAGCGTTGCTTCATGTTGCGTCTAGATTATTTTACAGGCTTTGCCAAATGGCCATCACTGCTATCCCTAATCTGCATCTGATGTGAAGTACACTGCGCTGGCTTTAATGTGTTAAATAGAGAAGCAGTACTGTGCTTTTTACTAAATCATTGGTTTGTGCTCTTTAAAATTCATGGTTGGGATTTATTTTTGGACAGCTGTTTTGGCTGTCCTTTGCAAATATTACTATTCATGTTCTTACTATTGTAAAATCATACAAAATACATATGGGCTTACACAAACATTATAAGGATCCTTTATGGTGTTGATATAGAGAATGGTGGCTAATACCAAATATTCCAGTAACTTTTATTTTGGCCAAACAGTGGTTATGGCATTTTTTTTAAGCAATGTTAATGTACGATATATGATTGTACTGTTGGCATTTAATCATTATATTATGTTGAATGTCACTCTGTAGAATAAAACCTGTAAATGGGCCAGAACTTTAAATCCAAACTAGTACACTTCGGTATTATTTGTACATTAGACCAGGGGTTTTCAATCTTCTAAATGCTATGGATCCCCGAATATATTCATCTTCATGCGAGGGACACCTTTCCTAAAATTTTAAAAGGCAGCTATATATTTATACGTAAAAAGACCTAATTTATAATGTGGAAAAATTAATATTATAACCGTGTCAGTAAAGTTATGTTGCATTTTTTAAATTCTCTGTACTGTAATTGTATGTATTATTTAAATCAAAAGGTATTTATTTTAATTTATATTTTATTTATGCATTTCAATCAAATCAATTTGTTTTATTAGTTTAATCTTTTTAGAGATTAGTTAATCTTTATATAAACTATATAATGCCACTGTGCGGCATCACGCCCACTGGAATTTAAAACTGTGAAGAAATAAAGCTAATGAATCTCTGGAAGGATATAAAGTGATACACTAGGAGCTGTGTGCACAATTTCTCTTCTCTTGACTCTTTGTGACCTGCACTTTTCAAAGCAACTTTCATAGCTTTAAACACATCCTTCTGCACCTGGGATGCGCATAATTGATGTGTGCTGCTCTGTGGTGGAGCCTTTCATATTATGATAGTTTTGCACACCGAAAGATTATTAATAACCTTTTTATTGTCTTGTTCTGTCATCTCTATAATATCTTGATGCCCCATTAAAAAGCTGTGCAATACATTTAAAATACATTTCTTTTAATTGTATAGAATTTTTCTACAAATAGTTTTTCAGAAATGTATTTGATAAGAATACAAAATAACATTTGTTTTTCATATGGTAACTTTTTTCCACCACTAAATGTTTTTTTTCTTCCAGATTTTTTTCATTTGTTGTTTTTCTCTATTGAATTTAGTAGGGATGTCATTGTCACTAGAGATTAATAGATAGGAGGCTAAGCCTCTTTTAGGAGGGTCTGATCATTCCCTCGGATTTAAAAAATAAACACATTTACATACTACGATATCGCAAAATCTCTAATTATAGACATTTTATACCGTGGAAATAATATTTATCATCATACCGCCCAGCCCTATGGAGGAAATTTCTGTTTAATATTATACTGTGTTTTTGACATAAACATTAAGTGTTCAACACATTAAGACTCTTGTTATGAATATAATAACATAGAGAAGTATTTAGTTTTATCTGCTTTAGCTGCAGTTCACGACTTGTTTATTTTAAAATCATTCTAAGATTTTATGAATGTATTTGAGTGGATGTCACTCTTGATGTTGCTATGGATGAAACGAAACCTGTAGCAAGACAGAAACGGTATACAGCATTTATAATGCATCACCATAGCAACCAGTCGCAACTGCCTTTCCCCAGCATTTAAAATGTTTTATTGATAAATCGTACTAGGCAAGCACTTGTCTTAAGTCTTTCTGTAGTAAAAGAAATAGTTTAAATGAGAAAGTTTGTTTTGTTTTCTGTTAGAATTAAATGCTGTTAGAACGTCTACATTTTGCTTTTCTGATTGATGTGTGCAAATGTCCAGCTTGTCTAGTGTAAACATGGGTCATATTTTCTGTTGATAGGCTATTTGATCATTTGGGACACCCCAATATCTTGGTTCATTATTGTTGAGCATTAGACCTAGGGTGACTTCTGTAAACATTATGTAGGCTTGTCTTGTAGGATGTATAGTGATCTACAAAATGCAGCAAATTACCAGTAAATCTTCGAATTAGCGCCTATTCGGGGTCGCAATTGCTTGAATGGTGGGTTCATTATTATTAATAATGAGAAACACAATCAGAAATACACCGCTGCGGTAACACCGACTACCGCAGCAAGCCTAATTGACTGCAAACATGTAATATTAGTAACTGCACTTATTAAAGCAAAACAATAGTAATTTTATGATTAAATTAACTTTATGATTAAAAATCCCGTTACAGAGATGTCTGTTATGCCTGCACATGGCTGTTCAGTTCAGTGTTCAAATTTTGATCCTGAAAACACAGTAACGTTTCAAAGGAAACACCCTTCACCTCAGCATTATGTTCTCCCTTTTCACTCTCTCTTTCACTCTTTCTCTTTCAGTCTCAGGACTCACCATACTCAATGAGCGTACAGCGCAATGTCAGAGCGCTCTGGGCAAACGGCAAAGGGGAAGGATGGCAAAACCAAGTATGCGTCTCTCAACCTGTTTGATACCTACAAAGGAAAAAGCCTTGAAGCACAGAAGCCTGTTGGTGAGTTTAGTCTGAGTAAAAGCTTTTAGGATTTGTTGTCTCAAACTTTTTGTCTAAACTAATTTATCTCTATCTGTTTGTATATTGAGTAGGGAGGCAAACGATTGATCAACAATAATTTAAATGATAAAACGTATCAATCGTCGATTTAGCACGGTCATGCGCAACGCTAAACATGTAAAGCAGACACGAGGAAAAATAAAGCGAGCGTGCCAGAGTTGTTTTGGACCATTTTATGTTAGAAAATAGTTAGGCTACACCTTCATGACTACACGTTTAGGCTACTTGTGCATTCGCAGCCTTGTTGTTATGTGCAAATGTATTATGTTTATTTTGTGTAGACCTATATCTGATTGATCTCTTGCATTCGGTTAAAGGGTTAGTTCACCCAAAAATTAAAATTCTGTCATTAATTACTCACCCTCATGTCATTCCAAACCCGTAAGACCTTCATTCATCTTCAGAACACAAATTAAGATATTTTTGATGAAATCTGAGAGTTTTCTGTCCCTCCATTGACAGCAACGTCATTGCAACTTTCAAGGCAGAGAAAGGTGGTAAAAACATTTTTAAAATAGTCCACATCGATGCGCGCGTGCAGCAATATTTACTTCCAGTGTGCTAACCTCGAAAATCCAGCTGTATTCTAACAATAACTATTGACTCTCCTTATTAGCTAGGCTCCTTGCATGCTGGCTAATTACTTTTTTTAAAGCTGGGTCTCCGACATTGACAGCGCTGTGTTGGACAGATTTGTACAGCGGTGTTCCATGAGAGAGAGTGAGCGCGAGAGAGAGAGAGAGAGACAGAGGGACGAGCGAGAGGTAGTGCTGCGCGAATGCGCTACGGCGCTCTGCAATCAAATACAATTTTAAATAGGCTTAGTAAAAAAAAAACAATCGAAAATCAATGTGTGGCCGTCAGCGTTGATATTGTGGCGGGCCATGTATATATATCATCCCCCAACCACTGCACCAGCGCCGGTGGTTGGTCCATTACCACCGAGGTGGTGAAAAACTGCCACCGTCACACCCCTAATGATATGACGATTAATTTTTTATTTTTTTTAAGAATTGGTGAAGCGATTGTGAAATGACTCCTAGAGCAGCTCTGGAGATGAAGTTCATGTGGAGTGTCCTCGTTTTGAAAACACCATGAACTTTACATGTTTTTGAGTATGTGTGGTAGGGGTGGGTGATATAGCCTCAAAATTATATCACAATATTTCAAGAATATTTGCAATAATGATATTTATGATGATATAGAAAATATAATTAGACCATTTTTATTACATTTATCTCACCTAAATGTTTGCTCACTCATTGCGTTTTTACAATAGGTAATTTTGTTAAGAGTTTACACTACACAAGGAAGCTTGATTTTAATCTTTGAATTACATTGAAAAAAGTGGCAAAAATGTATTCAAAATAATAAAGAGAAAAGTTTTTGGGTTGGTCTAACCCTAGTATTCAGAAATACTACAGAAATTAAATAAATACTATCAGTGTTATTTTACATTTGATTACCTTTAGTCCTGACTAAATTAAAAACATAGGCTATTAATTCTGATTTCTTACAATTAAAGCTATCTTTTATTTTTTTGACGACAACATTAAAGACAGACTTATATGGCTGCTGTCTCTCTTAGAGCTGATGCACGGATCCATTACTGTTTTCAATATACTGTCTGTCGCACTGTCACATGCGTTTTATGCTTATTTAAGACATAACCGACTTTGTTTACGAGTATGCTAACCAAGAGCGGAATTTTGACACAATTTTGCATGTTTTTTTTCCTTTAATCCGCGAAAAATAACTTGTTACTCGCGAGTAACGTCTGTATAGAGTAAACGTCTCTCTGAGAGCGCACGAGTACTGGATAGTTTAAAATCGCTTGAATATTTAAACTGATGAGACTTAAAAAGAAGTGAAAATTATCAACTTTAGTTACGATGCAGTGCTGGCCCGATTGTGCAAGTGGCAATTCGTCATGTCCCAACTCCTAAACGTGAGAGTGTATCGACGCTTGCCTTGAGCAACCCATTTTGAGAGACTAGAGAGAGAGAAGACGCAGCACCACTGAACACTCACGTGGTTTGTGAAATTGCGTCTCGGAGAAAGTTTTAAAATGATTTATTGATTTTATAATCTGTGTGGATTAATTTAGGCTACTCATACAATCTACATGCTACATGCCGGTGGTATCGTGGACGGTATATGGCACACCCCTAATGTGTGGTAGATGAAACTGTGTCGTTTATACACACATTTTAATGACTGGATTCTGTAGGACAATTCTTGTGTAAGCCGGAGGTAGCTGACTGATGGAGGTCATCCGTATTTGCCACAGCAGTGCAATACAGCTGTTGCATATTTAGAAAATATAGTCCTTTACATTGTGCAATTTAAGATCATAATCTGCCTGGCCTTTCTGAAACAAAGCGGCCTCGTGTTCATTGATTTCTAAGTTTCTTAAATCCCGCTCTGGATCACCCTAGTATTATTTAAAAAAAAAAATCAGTTGTATCAGCATTGTCCAGGGTAGCTTGCTGAACTGTTGAGGTTTGACCTAAGACAGAGTTCTTCTTGTAATCTTCGTTTTCCCTGCTTATGTTTTATTCAGTAGACGAACTACTAACTCTAAGCAGCTGTCCCTGTTTTTACAAATAAAGTTCTCCCTGCTGTTCAGGCTGCTGCTTTGCTCCAGGAAACAAATAGGGGATTGAGAGTTGGGACGGATATGTTTTTCATCATCTGAAACCACCAATGACTGCTCTGTGCATTGTTCAACCTATTTTGCATGGGCCAAGTCTGTCTTGAGAGTTTTAAGGTGGAATTTAGTTTTTTTGACCAAGTCAACCACTTGAAACAAATCCTTGTAAGATAGTTTTGCTCCTTTCACTGGCCAGCCAAGCATTCCTAAGCCATAACGGATGGAGTTTGATGTTCTCGCACATGCAGCAGTCTCTCCCGCTCGCTCGGGCTGTGTCCCTTAAGATGGTGTTGGGTTTCTGTGCTTGTTTATTTACCTCCTCCTGTTCCACTTCTACTTTCAGTTGCCCCTCGTCATGGCTTACAGTCTCTTGGTAAAGTTGCCTCTGCACGGCGCATGCCCCCCCCTGCCAGCTTGCCTAGTTTGAAGGCAGAGAACAAAGGTAACGACCCCAACGTCTCGCTCGTTCCCAAAGACGGCACAGGATGGGCAAGCAAGCAGGAACAAGCAGACCCAAAGAGGTGAGGGATGTTCACCTTCCTGAAGGAGCTACATTGCTTCATGATGTTGTTTTTGTAATTCAGTGCAGAATAACAATAAAACCGCTACCAGCTACATCGCCATCAATGTAACTTTGAAAAAGTGCTCAACAATGCCTCAATTAACTGACAATGTGCTTAAATGGTACTTTGTTTTCACTATGGACCACCCAGATTGTTAAATCAGTTTTTTGTAGAGAGTAATCACATCACGTCAGTTTTCGATTGGACTGTTTAAAACATAATTATCTTCAGTGACCTTTCATCTTCTGCTGTTTGGGTACATGTCCTTGCCTGCCATCTAATGCCTGTTGTTTTGATTCTGATCTTTTCTGTAGTACCGATGTATTGTCAGCAGCGCAGCCGGAGTCGCAGCCGCCTGTGGCCTCACAGACGTCTGTGCCGAGCGTGCCGAGAACACCTCCAGCTCAAGAGGTGCCATCGCACAAACATGAATAATCTTCAATATTATGCATGCTATTCAACATCTAAACTTTTAGTTAATTAGGTCTGTACCTTACAGCTGTAGATGTTGTTGTTTGATAAGTCAATCCACATTTTTAAATCAATACACTTTTTGGCATAAATGTTTTTGTGTTTGTTACTCTGGGACATTGTTTGGTTCTTGACACTTTTGTATGTCTCTTAGGCCCCGACTCAAGCTCTAGCCGTAGGACCAAGGTCCTGGGCACCGGCCAGTGTTACACATGGAGTACAAGGAGATGGTGAGATAAAGTCCCAGGAACATGCTTGTAGATAACAACATGGAGTACATAAGAGTACAGTATTTGAACTTCTACTAAAAATTATGAGCTTAACGATTGCCTATATTGCAAATTTTAAAATATTACTTTATCTTGTTTGAAATATTTGTTTTTTTTAAATAAGCAGTGCGTTACAAAAACAATGAGGTTAACAATGAGGAAATTTTAATTAGGGTGATATCAAAATTTAAATCAAACATAGGTTGAATTGAACTAATTACATCTAATAACTAAAAAACATGATATTGACACTAGATTTGTTTCCATCCAAAGTTGCAAATTTAACTTGTGGGCAAAATTGGAATATATATATACACTAGGGCTGAAACGATTCCTCGAGTTACTCGATTACAAAAATTCCTCGAGGCAAAAACTCTGCCTCGAAGCCTCGTTAGATTCCTATGACTCGCACTATACGCGCGGCGCAGGAATTTGATTGTTTCACACGGACCATTTATTCACACGGACCTGTTCAGGAAGCATAAATTTTGAATTTAGTTAGCGCGATGGCGGAGAATAAATATGTAAATAAACGGCAGAAATTGTCTAAAGTGTGGGATCATTACACACTTAATTCACTTAATACACTTAACTCGCTGAAACAAGGTAACGTAGTCTAAGCCTATTGATGTTCACTGATTTTATTCCCATACTGTATTTGTAGTGATGTCGTGATGCGGTTTGACTAGATATGATTTTTAGCTTTGATTACATTTTTAAGTAGTAAACGTAACTATCACGTTCAATTGCAAGAGTAAAGCCTAAAAAAAGAACCCCTTCACACACACACATACACACACGCCAGTCAGACCAATTGCAGCAATGCATCGTATGCTTAAACTTTTATGTAGCCAGGCAACAATAATTTCAGCATGCATTCACTGTACACACCGTGATGGAGGAACAAATATTGTATTGCAGTCTTTGCGAGACCTTGTTTGTAAT
Organism: Siphateles boraxobius; assembly: GCF_051911475.1. Lineage (NCBI taxonomy): Eukaryota > Metazoa > Chordata > Actinopteri > Cypriniformes > Leuciscidae > Siphateles > Siphateles boraxobius. Next base: position 12,889,103 of record NW_027508975.1, read on the forward strand.
TCACGTCTGCCAAATACAGACAACAACAAAAAATTTAAGTCCCCAGCCTGTTGGTTTTTAATAAAGATTCTGAGTACTCATTTTTCAGTTAAAACGCACGGAACAAAAAGTGCGTCAGCTTTTACTGCATGTTCAACAAGTCACATTACAGCTCTTCTTCAGCGTTAAACTACCAGAATACACAAATATGCTTTGATGCTTAGAGTGGTTATATTATAACATCTTAAAGGAAAATTCACATATGAGATAGCTTTATAACTTGCATACTATATAACTTATAGTATGTAACTTATAACAGCTTTAACTGAAATAGACACAAGTTTAATATAACTATTCTGTTAATAAAACGCACACAAAAAAAAAATCCGATTAATCGATCGATTAAGTGCTAGATTAATCGATTACAAAAAGAATCGATAGCTGCAGCCCTAATATACACCGATTCAACATTTGCAAATAAAGCACCGTTTCCATCCAATGAGCCGAAGAGAACAAAATCGTCTCTTCCTGATAAAATGGTGCTAAATATCACTTAGGAGAAGATGCTGTATATTAGCATTAGGAGAAGCAACTGTATAAATTACTTGTGCCTCAGAGCACACAGACAAAGTTATCTTGCTTTCGGAGGTGGATGTGTGCTGTTTAGGGAACACAGACATGCAAGAAAGTTCTGGGAGGTAATTATACTGAATCACTTTCATGACAGACTTTGCTTTGGCATTTCAGAACAACTAATCTGCTGGTTTGTCCAGATATGTTGTCCCATCTCAAAGTCACATGTAGGCATGCGACTGTATAAAATTTTTATGTTGCGATAATTGCAAGATACACGTTATTATCACCATATTGAAATAAGTTGCAAAAAAAGTGTTGTCATAGTATTATATAACATAGTTTCTTATAACAAAAATAACTCTATAATTTGTGTATTGCGTTATTGTAGTTAAATGTTCAAAGTAAACAAATGTTTCAAACAGATTAAAGTGCAAAAGAATTATAAAGAAAAAAAGGTAACACTTTACAATAAGGTCTCGTTATTTAACGTTAGTTAGATTAAGAATGAGCAATAGCTACATTTGTTACAGAAGGTATTTTTCTTTGTTAATGTTATTAAATTGTTTGAAAAATATATATATAGCCTATTGGGTCTTTTAAGTATTTATTATTTGGTGCTGTGATGAACACCATTACAAATACAATGGCTGCATTTTTGCTGTACCATCAGCGCCATCTGTTGTCAGAGAGTGAATGCGCATTTTCATTCAGCGCGTCTCCTTTACATGTTCCGCCATGCGCTTTCTCATCCACATTGGGCTTGTTTACATAAGAGTGCACACATGGCTCTTTGACGCAACATACAGCGGTGTTGTGCATTTTAATCGGTTGATGGGGAAAAATTTCTAAATGCATTCTAAAAATTTTAATAATTCGTAATAAATAATTATTCTCGGTATTTCAAAGTGCCCTCAATAACAATATTGTGCATATTCATTATCGTGTTATATTGTATTATCGTATATCAGCACGTCTAGTCATATGTCTTTTGATGCACTTCGAGGAATTTTTTCGGTAAATGTGTTTCCATTGTTGTTTTTCAGATAAAGTTTTTATGCTCATTTTTAGAATTATGCGCATTTTGCTGTTTCCAGGTTCCATCCAGTGTTTTTTTTTTATGCGATACCCCGAAATGCTTATACAAATAGGTGGATGGAAACATAGCTGCTGTCATTTACTCAGTCTTACATTTTCAATGAGACATCCTTTCTTCTTTGGAACAGAAACAAGATGTATTTTTGTAAATGTATAGTTTTGTACTTTATTTTCTCCAAGCAATTAAAAAATGGGGACTAATGTCGTCAAGTCTCAAAGGGATGCAGAATTAATATAAAATGTATGTACTACTTTTACAATACTTCAGTGACTCTTTTGCATCCTACCCTTGAAGCTATACATAGATTGTGTGTGGAAACGATTTAAAAAATTTAGTATGTAAATGACAGCAGGATTGACTTATTGGATAAACAATTTCTTTAAAGAAAATAATTTACATAATATAAATGTATAAGTAATAGTAAGAAATATAAAGTTATAATTGTTGAAGTCCCGTAATGTCAGTTTGTTATTTTTGAAACTTTGCTCTCTTCACAGGTGGAAAGGGATCAAACCAACAGTCGCCATTCTCTCGCGAGGAATTTCCCACCCTGCAGGCGGCTGGAGACCAGGACAAAGCTGGCAAAGAACAGGCCACTGCAGATCAGTGGTATGGGCCAGGACCAAGCCTCCGCCCCCAGAGTAAGCATAAATGCCCTGTTCTGTAACTGTTGTGGTGATTTGTCTTGGAGCATGTGGAATTCATATCATATCTGTTAAATTCTAAATAATACTTCTGATTCGTGTTGGTTCACACATTCAGCAGACTCCCAATAAGCAATTTTTTGCTTTCTGTTCTAGACGTAACAAGTTGGCGGGATGGTGGGGGCCGGGCATTGGCACCCACCCTGGCTGGGGAGGCAGTTGCGGAGGGCGGTGCTGGGGGAAATATGGTGATGGAGGGTGCTGCTGGGGCCCCTCCCATCCCACAGCAGAATGCATCCTCTCATGGGCTGCCTAGAACTCCCTCAACCAGCAACCCCGCACTTCCCCTCCCCCAGCCACCCATTGGCCCGCAATTCCAGGCTTACAGAGGGATCATGCCTCCCTTCGTAAGTTTGAACATTTTCATCTTGGCTCATCTCTAGAGAATGGCAAAATGTCTAAAATTTTGATTGATTTATTTGTTCAGTGCATTTATAGCCTTTCTGTTCTGTCTGCATTTTATCTCTAGATGTATCCACCATACTTGCCCTTTCCACCCCCCTATGGTCCACAGGGACCTTACAGGTACCCACCCCCAAACGAGGCCCCTAGGTAAGATTATTTGCGAGTAGATTATTTCCAACTGAGTAGAAATGCTACTAATATTAATTTCCACTAGTTGACGTCCTTAACCCTCTTCTGACCTCTTGGCAGGTTTTCTCGTTCCCAGGGTGGAGTAGGGCCAGATGGGCGGCCACCTGGAGGCCCCCGGGGTGAAGTAGTAAAGCGCCCATCCATCCTCAAACAGGATGATCTGAAGGAGCTGGATGAGCTGGACCATGATGGAGATGAGGGCTGGGCTGGTAAGAGCAAAGCTTTCAGTTCATCTGACATATTAAGAGTGTAGAAAATTCTTTTGATTTGTGTTATATATATATATATATATATATATATATATATATATATATTAGTGCTGTCAAACGATTAAAATATTTAATCGCGATTAATCGCATTAATGTCATAGTTAACTCGCGATTAATCGCACATTTTTATCTATTCTAAATTTCTCTTGATTTCTCTTTGTTCATTATTTTTTCTCATTTTAATGCTCTTATCAACATGAAAAAAGTGGATTGCTTTCTTTGTGCACATTTTTTTTTTATTGAAAACAACATAGGCAATACTGTGTTCAATTTCACACAAACATTCTCACTTGGAGCAAATAATTTCTTTGTAACACAATGTAACACTGTCCATCAATAAAAGGGTGAAAGAAATACTGACGAGGTACTGATATTGACGAGGGGGCGGAGAATTCGCATTAGGTGTGTGTGTGTGTGCTTGGCCATCATCAAGTGGTATTTCAGACTGGACGTGCTGCGATGATGATAGCTCAGTTCATAACGACAAAACACACATATCACTTTGGTCTAGTCAATGGAACCATTTGGCAACTTTTTAAAAGTAAACTTTCCATTCAGAATCTTATTGGCATCCATTTCGGCGTCTCGCGCTCGTCATCTCGTCACGTAACTTTAACCTATTTGGCCGGCTCGCAAGCCCAAACAAGTGTGTGTGCGCGTGCCTGTTGTTTTGTTTCCGGTCTAGATACACTTGCGCTTTGGTCGACGAAGCAACAAAACGTCCTCGCACGGCGCAAGCCCTTGAAATGAATGGGTTTCATAGCGCAGCGCCGCGCATGCCGCGTCCTGTTGCAAAAGCATGTGAAAAAAAACTACAAAGTTTGCTAGACCAAAAAGACCGTTAATCTCGTGATAAAAAAATTAATCGCGTTAAAATGGTTTTGCGTTAACGCCGTTAATAACGCGTTTAACTGACAGCCCTAATATATATATATATATATATATATATATATATTGCATAATTGGGTAACTTTATGAAACTGGTATGCATACAAGGAGACAGTGTTTCTTGTGATCGTTTAATAAATGACAGTTACAGAATGTTTGGTTATTTAGTTTATTTGTCTTTTCAGTATTGATTTGAAGGTACAACATATATCTACAGTGTCATATCCTTTTCTTAATGATTTGCTTTGTTCTCAGGAGCCCAGGAGGAAATTGACTATTCTGCAAAGTTGAAGTTCAGTGATGATGAAGGAGAGGATGATGGGGAAGAAGAACGGACTGAACACAAAAATGGAACTCGGTAAACATTTTTGAAATGTTTTCTTATTGGTTGATTACCTTAATTGTTCTTTTCGCTCACTGAAGTCCTTTTTGGATACTTTATATTCTGCTGCAACAGGGAGTCAAGGGAGCAGCAGAGATCCCAAGATGGACCTGCACCAGTTTCACGTTCCCGAGCATCGGACAGTGGAGGGGATTCGCGCCGCACCCCTCCTTCCAGTGCTGAAGATGGCTCTGCATCCCCCTCCAGCAAGCCAGGCTGGGCTGAGGAGAGTGGAAGCAGCTGGAACAGCCAAGCAAATGCAGGTTCTTTTCAGGTATGAAACTCATCTCCCCATCCAGGTGCAAGCCTTCAGTAGTACCACTGGCATTTGCCAAATAATGTGCAGTCACTGTGAGGACAGGAACATGCTTGTGGTGTTTCCTGGATGACTCACTGATTGATACATATACCCCTACGCAGAGGCGTAGGCCTGGACTAGGTGGTCCAAGGGAGCAGCCCTCCCTCCCACAAGGTCCAATTCTTGGACAAGGGCCCTACTCCTACTACCGCCAGGTACATGGGGAAGGAGTCCAAGAAATAGGACGGACGCGACATCAAGCTCTAACAAAAGCATGTTGGTGTTAATGACGATGGTGGTTACATTGGTGAACCTTAATTACTAACCCACTTTCTGTCAACAGCACCGGCCTTCTAACCAGTCGCCAATCTCTGGCCCCATCCTGGCCCCCCAGAAGCCCAACGGTGCCCAGGCACAGCAGCAGGTGGGGGAGATGCCTGGTGGGCCGACTCCTCCTCCCTCCAACGCCCTGCAACCCCAGCAACAGGGTGAGGATGAGGATGAGACATGGCGGCAACGAAGGAAGCAGTCATCAACGGAGATCTCTGCTGCAGTAGAGCGTGCCCGTCGTCGGCGTGAAGAGGAAGAACGGAGAATGCAGGAGGAGCGCCGTGCTGCCTGTGCTGAGAAGCTCAAAAGACTTGATGAAAAACAGCAGCAGCAACAGTCAATGAAACCCAGCAGCCCCATTGACGCTCCAGCCAACAGCCCTAGTCCTTCCTTGTCTGCGCCTGCCTCGTCTCCTAATGCCAGTCAGCCATCGTCACCCTGTGTGGACACTGAAGAAACTCCTCTGTCATCTGTTCAGGGAAGCGGTACAACGTTGGGACTGAATATTAATAACAGACAGAGGGCTGGCAGCAATAGCAGCCATGACTCCAACACTGGTTAGTTTTCATTAAATAGTACATTTCCTCATCTTTTTGACACATGGTGGTCTTTTCTTGATGAATGTTTGTTGTAGAAAATGAGCAAACCATTTCAGTAAGTTTCCTCTTCATTCAGAGTCCCAGCAGGCTCTGCAGCCTCAAACCAACCAGCATCCACAATCCCTGGATGGCCCTGTGCCTGGAGATGCCAAGGAGGAACCTGTGGTGGGCGGGCCACACATCCGTGGCCCTAGAGGTGGAGATGACTCTGTGAAGTTGGTTGAAAGTGTTGGTGGAACAGGACGGCAGGGAAGTGGTCCACCTGGGCAGGGCTTTTCCAAGTATCAAAAATCTCTTCCTCCTCGTTTTCAGAGGCAACAACAGGTTTGTTTTGTCTCTAAATATGGAAATAGTCCTATCCATTATATACAATGTTTATTATGGCAATGACTCTCACAGTTTCAGTGAATATATTATACTAGGGATGTCAATTTACACAAATTTCCATGATCGATCGTCTTGTAAATTAACGATTGATTAATTGTTAGCCTTAATACTGCAATATGCGTCAACTGCAGTACCATATAGCCAACAGCAGGACAGAGTCTGCGAATGCTGCTCAAAACACCATGTTCCTCACCAAACGCATGCATAGGGTTTTTAGTCTAAATAAAGGGCTGGTAGGATTGTGTGATGTGATTTGATCATTTAATTAAATCAATTATTTAATAATCAAATATAATGACTAATATAACTATCACCAATGCCGCCTCAGATGCGTGCTGGTCAGAATGTGTAACTCCTGTTGTGGACATGCTCCATGGCAAATTATTAAAATAGTGTTATTATAATGTTATGTAACATGTCAGTCCCAATCATAGTTATTATTAGTCGTGCATTGATGTTTGAGCTGAGCGCGCTGAATGAAACGGAAGAGCTATGCTAGCGGTTATTTAACTCAACGAAAATGCATCCTAAATGAGATTAATCAGATATATACAAGTGAATTTGATCTAAGTTACATGCTTTTCAAAATTTGTCAATCGTGTTGTGGACGTGCGTGCTCTTTAAGGCAATAAGAAAGCAAGGCAACTAAACTCAAATAATTCACAACGTTTTACAATATTTTTATTTTTTTATAATGTTATGTAATATGACCGTCCCAATCATAGTCATTATTAGTCGTGCATTGCTGTTTAAGCTGCAAGCACTGAAGCTAAAGCGACCACCGGTGCATTTTACTACCGCGTTAATTCTTAACCAAATGCATCCAATTTGAGATCAATCAGATATAGGCCTACACAAAATAAACATATTACAACTTACATTTGCACAAAACAACAAGGGTGCGAATGCACAAGCAAACATGTAGTCATGAGTGTGTAACTCTAGCCTTTTTAAGTAAAATGGTCTAAAACATAACTCTGTCGCACTCGCTCAATTTTTCCTTGTGTCTGCTTTGTTTATTGCGGTTGGCCAGCACGCATGAGCATTACATTGCTTAATCGCTGATCGATAAGTTTCATCGATTTAAATTATCAACAATTAATCAAATTGCCGATTAATCGTTAGCATCCTTATATTACACACATTATACAAAAACTTGACCCGTTTTAGTCCCCATCAGACTGGGTCCGCATTTCCATAGTTCATGGTACATGAGGATAAAATTTCAGCTTTTAGTGTATTAAAGATAAAATATCTTTAACCCAATAAAAGCTGAGTTTCTTTATACTCAGGGACTGAGGTTAAAGTCTGACAAACATTAAAAATGTTCAATAAAAACATGGCTTGTATCATTTGTGGGCAGGAGCAACTGCTCAAACAGCAGCAGCAGTGGCAGCAGCAGCAGCAACATAACCAGGTTGCCCAAAATCAGCTTCAGTCCCAATCTCAGAATCAGCAGGGCCCCTCTCCAGGTACCACACCACAGTCTGGGCCTAAACAGCCAACCCTTTACCCCCCTGGCTCAATGGGGCGCCCTCCACCTCTGCCTTTGAACTTTGATCCCCGCTGGATGATGATGCCATACATGGACCCCCGAATGATGCAGGGACGTCCCCCACCCATGGACTACTATCCTCCCAGCATGCATCCTTCTGGTTCGTTAAAACAAACAAGCAGATAAACTGTGAATATTAGACAGATGTCTTGTTGTCCAGGGATGATGAGGGCTTTTGTGTTTCAGGGTTGATAAGTCGAGAACGTTCTGATTCAGGTGGCTCTGGGTCAGATCCGTTTGATAGGCAGCAGCATAGCGGACACCCTCATCCTCACCGTGGCACACCACCCATGGATCCCAAACTGGCTTGGGGACCGGAAGTTTTTTCTGGGGGTACTGAGGGTCGAGGTCTAACTTCCCCTTTACGGCAGAAAGCTGTCGAGGAAGAGGAGGCTGGCAAAGGTCAAAGGTAACAAGACGCCATTTCAAACATTTTATATTAAAAGTAATTGCATTAAACTAATCAGCTTGTGTTAAAATTCTTTATTCCTGAATTTTAATGCTGAATATATTTGTAAACTTTTCCTTTATAGTATATTGTTAGACATGACTTTTTTATAAGCATCACATGTTTTTCTTTTCTTAATGTTTCTAGAAGTGACACTCCTCCAGTGCGTATGCGAGAGGGAGGAACGGCTTCCATTCAGCCGCCTGGTGTGGCTCCAAGCTCTCCATCGGGCTCATCGAACCAAACCCCACCACCTCTGGGGATTCAAGTTGGGGGCCAGGGTGCTAGCCACCATACCCATCATCAGCCCTTTATGGGTGGGCGAGGAGGTTACAGTAGCTACCCTGACAGTGGATCCAGAATGGGCCCCCACCTGCAGCAAAGGGCCAACAGTGGAGGGACATTGCATGGTTTTGGCCATCAGGAGAGTAGTCAACAGAGCCAAATCTGGGGGACTCCTCATCCCCATTATGACCGTAATGGCCGTTCTGATCACTCTGCCTTGGAGGCCAATTCACATCTCCAACACCATGGTCCTCCCACTCATCCTCCTCATTTCACTCTTCATCTCCATAAGCAAGAGAATGGCAGGGAGCGAGAAAAGTTGGGGGAGCCAAAAAAGAGTGACCCTTCACCTCTACTCCATCAGCCGTCCCTCTCCTCTTCCTGTTCATCGTCATCATCATCATCTTCCTCAGCTAGAGAAGATGGCAGTGGAAAACAGTCCCTACATAATCAAGTCACACCACAGCATGAGCATGATACTGGTTCTGCTCATGCTTCAGGAAGGAAACAAGAGAAGATGGGAAATGCACATAATCAGCCCCAACAGCATTCTGTGCAGCACCATCACCCTAAATCCAACCCTCGCATTCGGGAGCACAAAACTGAGACACACTGGGGCCCGAGGCCTGGTAGCAGTAGTGTGAGTGGGGGCTCAACCCATAACAGGAAGGCAAGCTCTGGAATGAGTGGAAATACTGAAGAACCTGCAAATCAGGGGACTGAGAACAAATGCTTTACTCAATCAGATGGCATCACAGTCAAGCGGGCAGGTCCTATTAAGAGACCAGTGCTTAAAGAGATGAAAAGAGAGGGTGGTGAAGGAGGAGGAGAAAAGACCACTGGAGGTTGTGGTAAAGATAAAGAACAAGATGCTAGCCAGACCACAACCAAACAAGAACCAGCATCTGGGGCTCAAGCCTCCTCAGCACCCAGTGGGAAAGATGATGCAGTCTCATCAAATAAACCCAGAACTGGCGGAAAGGAGCGAGGAAACACTGGGGGTACTGGTAAAGGATCCAAAAACGGAGAAAGCTCTATTCAGAATTCTTTCTATTCAGCTCCTCAATCCAGGAGGGAACGAGAGTTTTCTTCTGAAAGAGGAAGCACAACTTACCATGCATCCTCATCTAGAGGTAGCCGATCCAACCGTGGCAGAGGAGAGTTCTTTGGCCGAGGTCGAGGTTACAGAGGCACTTACACTGGCAGTGCAGGTGGAGGCAGCCGTGGGAAAGCAGGTGGCAGAAGCAGCAAGGACTATAGGTCAGCAACCAACAGTGGCTACCCCCATGCACCTTCTAATCAAGAATACAAGCGGGAGGCATTATCTGGCAGTGGTAGACACGGACATGGGGGCTCTCAGCCAAATCCGGGACGTGCTAGAAACCGAAGTGAGACTCGAAGTGAAGGCTCTGAATATGAAGAGGTGCCAAAGAGGAGGAGACAAAGGGGATCTGAAACAGGCAGCGAGAGTGCTGGTAGTGAACTTGCTCACTCTGACAAGGAAGACCGCAAGCTGAACACCAAGACTGGCACACGAGGAGAGAACTCTACAACAGGCCCTTCATCTTCTTCAGCTCCAATCAGAAACTCCCAGACTAGAGTTTTCACTCCAAGGGGAGTGCCATCAAGACGTGGTAGAGGTGGAGGTGGTAATGGAGGGGGTCTCCATAGAAGTGGAGGAACTGCTGGAGTGTCTGGTGGACATAGATCTGGACCTGGCTCTGCTTCTCATGGCTGGTCTACAAAATCTGCAACTGTGCGAAAGCAGCATACATCCTCACAGCCATCCCCTCCTAAAGATTCAGGCCGTGGAATGAATGGTGACAAGAAGAAACCTGCAGACCTGAATCAATCTCAGAGTCAAAGTGCAAATCCCTCTGCAACTAATCCCTCTGTGCCTACATCTATTCAACAAGGGTCCACTGAGAATGGAAGTGTTGGAGCCCCTCTGCCCTCAAGTAATGTTCCTTCAAATTCCACTGGTCCTCCTAACCAGACTCTTCCTCAGTCTACCCCAGATGGACGAAGTTTCCCTAACAGGGGATTTGAGCGCCCCCCTCGTCGTAGGCGTCACGGACGATCCCAGCATCAGCAGGACAAGCCTCCCAGATTCCGCAGACTTAAGCAAGAGCGAGAGAATGCAGCCCGTATAAATGGAAGCAGTGGAATTGAAGTCATAGCTGGACAACAGCAGCACGCTGCTTCACCATTGCAGAATTCCCTGCAAGAAACCAACAGCACTCCCAATGCCTGTGCCCCAGCTGTTGCAAATGCAAACCACAGTGTGTCTGCAACTTCTAACAATAATAATAATAATAGCAGCAACCTTGGGGGTGGAAATCAAAATTTCAATAGTCACCACAACCATCACTACCAGGGCAACTCCCAGTCACACCCTCAGCACCATCACAACCATAACCCAGCTGGGGGTGCCAAATCTCCCGACGTCTCTAACCAGAACTCTGACCAGGCCAATGAGGAATGGGAAACCGCCTCAGAAAGCAGTGATTTCACAGAGTTTCGAGAAAGAGATGGTGGAGGAGGAGGTAAATCTTTTTCTTCGCATCATCATCATCACCACCACCATCACCATCCATCAGGAAGAGGTGGTGGAGGCAACAGCGGTGGTGGCGAGAGAGAGATGACGGCTAAAGAATTGGCCACCAGCAAGAGAAGCTTCTCAAGTCAGCGCCCTGGAATGGAGAGGCAGAACAGAAGGGTGAATACCGGTGGTGGTGGTGGAGGAAGAGGCCCCAGGGGTCCACCCGGCGCTGGTGGGGCATTGGGTGGAGCTGGTGCTGGCGGGGGCAATCGTGGTGAGAGGCGTGGAAATTGGCCCTCTCCTAAGAACAGGAAGTGATGTTTTGTTTTTTGGGAAATGTTTAAAATGCATCCCTCTATCTTTGGCCACTCTTTTCTGTAAAACCTCTACCCCCTTAACATAACACTTTATTATTGTAAAAGATTAGTTACCCAGACAATGTACACATTATAGATCTTTTGGTTTATAGCTTTTTGTCCCTTAATTGGAAATTCACACTCTTGTGTCCTTTCACACTCCCACAGATCCTAAACTACTCTTGAGATTTTACATACTACACCCTATTTTAATGGAAGTATTTCCTGACTGAAAGTGCATTCAACCACATGACCCATTTAGGTTTGCATATACAAGCACAATATTACATCAACCAGACAAAAATGTGCTTAGTTTATGTATGCTGGGCACGTTTCATATATTTATGTAAGAACTGTGGCTTGAAGTAAGTATGAAAGCTAAGGTTGATATTATGTACTTGTGTATTCACATCACATGTTGGATTTTGGAAGTTGCTCTTTTAATGAGAACAAATGTATCAGATTTGTTTTTCCCCTCATTGTGTTTTGAATTTCTCCTTATGTTGATTTTCCATTTCAACCTCTCTTTAAATGTGAGGATATATCTTTTTTTCTTCTGCAAAGCAGGTCATTAAAATGTATTTTTAAGTAGAATCCCCTTCATTTTTGGTTCAATCCTGCATACTACTGTGCTTGCCCCACTAAGTTACACCACAGTTTAGTTTTTTTGTTTTTTTTTGGAATATCACTGTCATGGCCACTTTTTCAAAACAACATTGGGTTTTTTTTTTTCTTATGTTAAATTCACAGGCCTTCTCTGCTCATTGCTTTGGGTTTTCAAATAGTTTCATTAGTGGTTTTGGCCTCGGCATGGAATTGTAGACTGTTAGTGCACATTATACATGTTTATATCGTTGGACAGTGATCTTAAATGAAGGTCCTTCAAAAGTTCCTCTTCATGGATCACATTGTTTTAAGGCCGTTTCTGTTGTGAGCAAACCAAATGACTCTTAGCCTAAGTGTCAGATCCTCATTAAATTAGAATTTTGTTTTTTTGTTCAGAACATGCGTTATAGTTTTTTTTTTTTGTCTTGCACTTATATTAAGCCAGTAAACTCCTAAAATCTACTTTAGATTAAAGATTGTTTATTGTTTTTTTTCTTTCTTTCTCCAAATGATTAGCTGTATATTGGGCATCTGATTTGACTAGGTGTCATACTGCAGTTCCAGGTTATTGAACATGAAAAGTATTGTGCTATTGTTATATTCACTTACCAGTTCTTGGGCGTGTAGAGAATCGCTCTTTGACTACCCTCTGCATTGTAAATTCCCTCATTTTTTTTATTTTTTTAAACAAAAGAAACTTACACAAGCTCTTCCTCCTGTGTGTATTTCCAAAGTCCCTCAATGTATCAGAACATGAGCAAATGTCTTGCTCACATCCTCGAACTGATCTTCTATATACCATTCATTTCATTGAGACACAAGTCAATGCCAAGGAGTCTGTGGCCCTTTTTTGAGTAGTGTTACAAAAAAATTAAATAAGACATTGGTTCAATGTGCAATATGCCTGACGTCAAACAAAACCTACCCATCCAGGGAGCTTGAGCCCTGGTTAACAAGAAACCACAAATGCTTGATGTCTAAAAGAAACGGATCAAAGCATTGTTCCCTCATTTTGACCAGCATCTGTATCCTAATGGTGTAAGTTGGGGTTTGTTTGTTTTCTGGGAATGCCTTGGTCTAATGAATAGCTTTGAAATATGTAGGGCTTTTGAATGAAATGTTTGTGTGAGTAGGGCATTTAAAAAGTATGTGTGAATTTATATCTGATCTCTACATGTAATGTGCTTTTTTGAGGATAGAACATTTTGTGAGAGGCGAATATGAGTCCCAATTGCCCACTTTTTCTGACACTATTAGGATGTTTATTTTATCTAGGATATTTTCATTATATACATTGTGTGTATATGTTAATCCAAATGAAGTGCAGTGGAAAAAAAGTTAAATCAATATATATATATATTTTTTTCCAATCTACTAAGGAAAATAACTAAAATGGGTTTATTTGACTTTACTTGCAGACATTTTACCAAGCATGGTTTCGTTCTCCGATACAGCTTGGTCAGTCTATTCGTTGGAAGCCATTCTCTCATAGGCTTTCAGTGCTGTTTATCATCCCTCTTAAACTTAATACATTGATTTGGTCACATATGTACCAATATTTGAATAGAAATGTGTATTGCTTGAAATACTCAGAGATTGTATTATACTTCTAACTATACCAAGGTACCTGAAGTTGTTACTGCTGTTCTAGCATCTATGGCTTATCATTGGACCTTGATATACACACGTGTATGTATATTGGTATGCATCTGAGTTTGTCTGCCCCAACTTACATTCCCACACACAGTTGTTGCCATTTTTAAGTTCAAGGGAGCAATGTACAAGCAGAGAAGTGTCTTATTATAATAAAAAGTATACAGAGAAAAAGTTAAATAAAAATCTTTTGTTTAAATGGAAGATCTGTGGTTTGACTTCATTTCACCAACATAGTGTCATTAAGAGTTTTTTAAAAGGGGATTAAAGTAATTTTTCTTTCGTTATGCTTACCATATCCATTGTCATTTCATTGATTTACTAAATATATATATATATAAATTAAAATGAACACATTTCTATTGAAAACAACTATTACTATAAAGTAAATACATTGAATACATGTTTTGCTGCATTCCAGGCAGGAAAAGATAGCCATGCATTGTAGAATTAAGAATATCTTTCCATATCTCAACATACATTTTAAATGCCTGTTTTGTAATATTATTCGATGACTTCAATATTTGATTATAGTAATAAATAACATGAATACTTGGTTATTCTAATCCAGATAATGGCAAAATGGCTGAATGTGGAAAAACTCAGATTATAAAACTACAATTCCTATTAGATCAGGATTGAGAGAGCGGAAGTGACCCGCCTCATGATCACGTGCCGTAGAGCAGAAGCCTCCAATCAGCGTGCAGTTGTATCGCTGCGGCTAGCATCGACCCCGGGAGATCCTTGAGGTAACACGAATAAACGCTTTAATCAATGTAATGGACAGAAATATGTAGTAGTTGCGATATTTGTGTGGTTTTCAGTTATTCCTGTGAATTCGTTGCTAGTTTTACGTGTTAGGACAATATACGTTTGACAAATTTTTAGTGGCTGTCGGTAAATTTGCTGCGGCCTAGTCTTAAGTGTTAGCTAGCAGCGGCAAGCTAAACTCATCTTGCCTTAGTTGAGTACACAAACTACAAAATGGACATTTGACAAATACAAACGCGTCATTTTAACGCACCAATGTTTTTAGACTGCGGATTAAAACAAATGGTCTATATCTATTTTATTGACTCGAAGATAACACTAAAAACCTAAGCAGCAGGATATTTTAGCGTGCGTCAGGCCAGTCCAGTCAATTGTTTACGTGAAAACAGTAAATTTGATATGAACATGTACTTGCATTAAACATGATATTAACGCAGCACTATAACTAATTTTTATTGTTTATCATCATTGAAAAAAATGACCCTTTTTAGGCAGTAATAGTCTTTGTATCTGTTATTTTATTCGCTTTATGTTGCTCTCGTCTCGTCTACAGTTTCCCAACATGAGTAGCTCAGAGGAAGTGTCGTGGATTTCTTGGTTTTGTGGTCTACGGGGAAACGAGTTCTTCTGTGAGGTTTGTATTTGTTTCTGATCGTCTCTCATTTTGTGTAATAGCTATTAAAAGGCATACCAGGGAGCGTTAATATTGATTAGAAATAAGCTACAGGGTTGAAATCTTAGCAGACACGATCACCGCCTCTTGAGGGGACAATAGAAGTTGTAATAATGTGTGTAGAAATATAATAATTTAAAGGACTAAGTACAAGCTTTCCCAGACCCCAACTTCAAATTAAAAAGGCATCTTTATAAATGGCCGATTTATAGACTTGACAGAAACCAATTTCAGATTTATAGCTACTATTTATTTTTCAGTTACATTATTATATTTGATTCCTACTCACTATAGTAATGTATTTGCTTATTTAATTTTAATCTAATGTATTTATATTAATCTGTTTTTATTTAATCTATTTAAGGTTAATAACTAATATTAATTTAATGAATTTATCTAGTGTACTTATTTGAATCTTTTATTTATTATAGTTTTTCTCTAGACTTTCCACAGACCCCCTGTCACTAGGGGTTTTCGCACTGGAGTTGCGGTTTCGTTGTTCCTTTAACTATTAGTGGAAGTACTTGTTTTTTGGTGTGTTTGCACTGCAGGAACTGGAATTTTAGTTCTAGGACACCTTTTGGGGGGACTAAATTATCTTCTACCGTCAGAGTAGGTTCCAACCCCAAACAATAGGAACTATTGTAAGTGTATGTTGATTGGCCGAACGCATGTCACATGAAACACCGGATCAGCCAATTTTTAAAAAGCCATGTAAACGCAGTTTACTTAGTCTAACAGGGTTCTACGCTAAGGTTTTTCTTAAGGAGCACATGTGCTCCTAAATGAAAAAATCTAGGGGCACACAAAAGACATTTTGGAGCGCAGTGAAAAATGTTCAAGTAACAGAGTTTAACAGACTGTTTATTATATATATATATATAACAAAACGTGTGTGCTCCTTCTCTTTCTGTTCAACTATGGTGTGAAACCGTCGTTTTGATGCAGAAGTATAAATCACACTTTACAATCACTTTAGTAAAACACAAAAGGGGAACGTGTTGCTCTCAGGAGGAGGAGCACATCGGCACACCTGTGAATCTGCATCTTTCACTGCAGAGGCTTTTTCCACAACACGGAGGAGAAACTAGTTTAAATGAGAGTATTAGTATTTACTAGTATTAGTCAACTAAAACTAGACTAAAAATAAAACAATTCAGATGACTAAAATATAATGGGTTTAGTTCAATTGTAATGCATTCATTTAGTATTTCTCTAAAATGTCCAAACCCTTATACTCCCGGAGAAAACATCTATTAACCTGTTAATATGAATGATTTTAAAGTTTGAACATGCAATACATATACAGACTTAACTACTGTGACTTAAAAAAATATCTTAAAATTAAATAAAACCACTTTTCCTAAAGTAGAATAGTATTCTTTCAATGAATGATATATGCATTCTTTATAACTACTTGCATATATCATTCTTTATTATTTCAAGCAGCAGACATATTTATTTGTATGAATTAAATATAATGAATCCTTATTAAAGTTATTAACGAGCAGTGAATGCTTTTCTCTTTTTCTTTTGTTGCTTGATGAATATGAAGGACACAGACTGCATTAGGTTTATTACTCACTGTCACTTTAAGACATCGTATCATGTCCAATGACATGCGGATCCAATTGCACTGATGCACATCCGATACACTCAAAACTGTTTAAGACTTAACCGACACAGTTTACGTGAATACTCTCCAAAACGGACATTTCGAGATAATGTTGTGTATTTGTCCATTCAGACACGAAAGAAAGCTAAATTCAGTCCTCGCGCGCTGTGTGTGTGTGTGTGGCTGCACGCTTCGAGTCGGGTGTGTGCGCACAGAAAACTATGCGTCGTCGTCACTCTTATTCAGATCTATATGACTGCTCTACTTATACTCCCAGACGTTTACATTTTTTAATATTTCATGAGACATGCAGCGCATGTGAACCTGTGTGCCGCTGGTAGATCAGCACGTCCCTACTACAGGACAAATATGCGCATCTACAAACGCAGGACATCAGTTCTGAGTGGATCGCTTCACAAATCGTCACTATCTAACATTTTTGTCTAGTTTTTATTCGTTGACGAAAATGTCAATAGTTTTTCGTCATAGTTTTTGTCATTCAAAACTAGTTTTTATTTAGTTATCGTCTCGTTTTCGATTATGGTAGTTACTCGCACTTTGTGCTCGTAAATCATTTTTCCGGTTCGCACGGATCGATTTTTAGGGGCATATGCTAGCAAAATGGTCGCACTGTAGAGCCCTGTCTACAAACTAACTTCATGATTCACAAACATAGAAAACAGCGATAGATGGACCGACGCTGAAGTCCAGGCACTTCTCAACCTTTATGCTAAGGAGGAATTCCAATTCGACTTTGAAAAGGACCAAGCTAAACATGATTGTGTATTTCTGTTCAGCTAGCGACGTTGGGCATCAACCACACAGCAAATTCTATAATCCTTTTTTGTGTACGCTTACATCATTATGGTGCGACGGGTTCGGGATAAACAAGAAGAGCGGCGCTCTCTGAACACAATGGAGTCCATCGCTCTGTTTTCTTTGTGGATAATTTTGTGTCGTTTGGTCCACGGTGGTCCACAGCCCTCTCACAGCCTGTTGTTAAACAGATGTGTCGCCTTAGTGGCGCGAAAATGTTCACCTAATCGTGCTGCTCGTATGAGGAGGTTTGCAAGGTACCAGCTGAAGTGCAGCAAGGACTTTGCAGCTTTGATTACGGACTACAGTTCCCGTACATCACGCGTCCTGTTCCGTGCTCCAGCACGGTTAGCGCTCACACTGCATGCGAACCGCGCCCGAGTCCAACTGAACCGTGCTCTGGCCCACCTCTTCCAAGCGGCCCAGGGCCGGCTAATCGAGCCGCGCCCGGGCACGGTTCGGAGCACTCACACTAGTCAAACGAACCGCGCTTTGGTGGTCAAACGCACTCGGGCACGGTTCAAACTGGCTAGTGTGAGTACACCCTTAGATAGGACTGTTAAACAGATGGTAAACTAATGAAGATGGAGAATGGGAGCACTGTGTGCTCAGGCTCTGGCGTTCTTAGCTCTGTGAAAATAAAAGCCCTGCAGCAGGACGTAAGTGAAGTTCCTACTGCTCGTGCGAACGCAACCAGGGAAATGGCCCTAGGCGAAAATTTAGTTCTCGGGGGACCGTCCTAGTGGCTAGTTCCTAGAACTACCCCGTGCGAAAGCCACTACTCCTTTGCGGCTTTAGAGGTCCCTAAACCCCTGACATAGAAAACCCTCTTTAACTGTCTCTGACATCTACCTTAATTTTAGAAGTGATTCAATCAACCTGTGTTGATTTAATCTGTCATTTTCGAGAACAATAGATGAAACTGCTATTATCTTCATATTTGTTGGAATAATGTATATCTCTCTTCACTCCATACAGGTAGATGAAGACTACATTCAGGACAAGTTTAATCTTACGGGACTCAATGAGCAAGTCCCCCATTACAGACAAGCGCTTGACATGATCCTGGATCTGGAACCCGGTCAGTGATTTAGTTTTTGACACACATCCACTTTGGGCTAGTAATTTATAAATTCGATATTCCAGTGAGATGTCAGCCTTCCCTCTGGTGACGTATGCTGAACTCCTCCATTTAGTCCCAAATTTTCTTTTTTACAATTAACTGCATTTACACATTCAAATCTTCATCCATCTAATAAACTGCCCTACATTTGTTACTTTTTCTGTGATTGTACGTCACAATACGGAAGAATGGATCGGTCGCTGCTGATCTTTTAATCCAAATCCATGTGTCTTGGACAATTACTTGTTTAATGTGCACATATAGTAATAGTCATAATTGCCTGCCTAAAGCAAAAGTGTTTTTAAAAAAATTCCTAACTTAGTTTGTTCTGCTTGATTTGAATATGATCCAGATAAATCATGAATACTTTTGAAAGGCTTTTGTACCCTCTAAATCATACTAAAGATGACCTGCATTTCCCCATCTATTTTATGAACCATGAAATCAAAATGGGCCATTTTTTTATAGTATGTTTTAGTATTCATTCTAGATGATTTATCTGTGTGTTATCCTTATTTAAAATGCACAAATAATGTGTTCTCATGATCTTTAATCAAGCACATTAACAACAATAATTCCTCCAGCAATCTGTCTTTCATCATTGCAGCAGTTTAGTTTGATGAGCTGTTTCACTTGGAAATGGATCACAAGAAGAAAATATTATCATGATTTGTCATGCCAACTTGAAAGATTGTGATTTCCTAGCCGTGTTATGGAGATGTTATTGTGTGTGTCAGATGAGGAACTGGAGGATAACCCCAACCAGAGTGACCTGATTGAGCAGGCTGCTGAGATGCTCTATGGACTGATCCATGCGCGCTATATCCTCACTAACCGTGGCATTGCCCAGATGGTACGTAGTGTTATCATTTCATTAGAGGAAGACACAATTTATTTTTTCGATTTCATATATATATATATATATATATATATATATATGATGTGCTTGTTTTCTCTTGCAGCTGGAGAAGTATCAGCAGGGAGACTTTGGCTATTGTCCTCGTGTTTACTGTGAGAATCAGCCGATGCTGCCTATTGGTGGGTGTCTGACCCTATTTACTTGGGATTATTGTGATTGTGACTTTTTTTGTTTTGTTTGTTTTTGTCGTTGCTCTGATCAGTATTAGCTGATTTCACTTGAAAGGTACACCAGCCCAGCTTTCGTGCTTTAGAAGAATGTACACGGGACCGTTTGACTCCCAGATACAGAAAATTTCGTTATTTCAAATGTAGGCGCTTTGCGCGTGGTAAGCACGCTCATAATCCGCCGGAGCCACCAGAACACTGCCCAACATCAAATGACAAACGTAATGCAAGCGGAACGAAACTGCTCGTTATTGTGTGGTTGACGGACCGTTTATCAGTTTGGACCAAAGCAGCGCGAGCTGATCTTGATCAAGCGACACTGTTACTACACAGCGCTAATAAGAGATCCAGTAAAGGAAGCATTTGAATTTGCCACAAAAGTAATAACATCGCTGCGACTCCTGCGAGATCTAGTGAGAAACATTCACATTTCTCCGTTATTAACGGATCAAACAGCACTGACGTGGAAACCAGGAAGAAACATTGTGCCATGAATTAACTATCCAGTGTCCACAGATCAGCAACATTCACCATGGATTTACTGTAGTAACACTAACTGCAACCATGGAAGATTGACAGGAATAGTAGGCTATAATGCCATCAAGTAACATTTACGTCGGTTTTATTTTGACATTATGAATACAATTGCTGCCCTCAAACTAATCTGAACTGAAATAAACCTTTGTTTATAACTACTACAATATTACATTTAATTTTTTCCAAGGAGCTGTTTTGTTTTATATGCTCCTAAGAAGAGTCAATTATAGCTCCAGAATCAGAAGCGTCATGCAAGCCAAAATTCTGGGTGGGCACAATCTGAGACGTTGCAATTGTTTTCTGACGGGTGATATGGATCATCTTAGGAGGGGTCAGGGGCTTTCTCCCCCTGATTTTTTTTTAATTCTGGCTGCCAAACATACCATTTCAATGCAGTTTGGGAGGGACAGAAATACCTTAACGGAGCTAGCAGCAACCCTCCTCCATCTGAGGACTAAGTTAAAGTATCTAATTTGTAAGTTTATGTAAAAGACAGGTTGATGAAAGAACTATAAGCTCAAATTCAAAAGCTTTTGAAGTCTACTTCATTAAAGCATGTTTACACACACACTTACTGTACACTTAGGCCTACTACACATGATTTTAAAAACAGTACCATTGCAGTTTTTATGTTATGATTGTAAATTGGTATGTGACCTAAGAACAATCTTACATTAAAGGTACATAAAGGTGCTGAGGTCTGACTTTGTGGTGCTCTAAAATTAAGTTATTTTAATATTAATATGTGATGAAGGACTTTGAAAGAAGTTTGACAGATTTCAGTGCTGAATAAGGTTAACACTACCCCGTTTATTTGAAAATGGTTAATATTTGACAGAAATGTAATCAAATCAAATGTAATATGTAACATTACTTTAGTAATCCCACTACCTTTTAATATCATCCAATAACTAATTCAATGCCGATTTGTTCCTTTGCCCACTTACCACTTCAAGACCATCTGTAAAACATTGCCAGCTCAACGTGCGAGACGAGTGAGTTGCTTGAACATACACAGCAAAGATTCTAGAGCGCTACGCAGACACCATATTAGGAAAAAGGGGCGGGCTGATGCTGACCGATTTATTACACATCCAGAAGAATACATTTCAGTCGTTATAGGCTCTGGTAATTATGGAGCATAATAGGAATAAAGTTGTGACAAAAATTATCAGGGATGAAAAATCTGAGGGGGCACCCTCTCACTTTGAATGGGCATGACGCCACTGTCCAGAATTGCTCAAAGTAAAAAAAAAAACTACTTTGTAAAAGACTTTATGATGTTAGTTTTAATTTAAAAAAAGATTTAAAAAAAATTAAATCAAGGAAATGACCAAAAATTTTAAACCTGGTAAACAGTAATTTCTAACAACATGGCTATTTAGATAAACAATCTGGCGAGCATGTTGTTTTAGGCTAATACACCAACAGCAAATTTCTGTTTAATAAAGCGCTCAGAAATGTTGCATATTAAAATACCCCCCAAACCCATTCAACATAAGAAACTTGTAATTACTATCGGCTGACAAGCATCTTTATTGGCTCTTCCTTATTAAAAAGTAATGTAATTCTTTCCTTCTGAAATGTGACCTATCCTCAATCGGAATTCCTTATAGACAAAATCTATTTTTGCCCTACATGTTTTTTTTTCTTCCATTGAATATCCTTTCTTCATTCCATGTCATCTTGACATTTTTTTTTAAGTTTGCTGAATAGATAAGTTCGCTATATGGTTGTGTTAGAGCAGGTCTGAGTAAACATCCCAGCGATCACATGATGTACACCACAGAGAGTGAATCTAGTGTCTGTCCGTGTCTTCTCTATCCAGGGCTCTCTGATATACCTGGTGAGGCCATGGTGAAGCTCTACTGCCCCAAGTGTATGGATGTGTACACCCCAAAGTCGTCCAGGCACCATCACACCGACGGAGCCTATTTTGGCACTGGCTTCCCCCACATGCTGTTCATGGTGCATCCCGAGTACCGGCCAAAGAGGCCTGCCAACCAGTTTGTGCCCAGGTTTGTCCTACCTTTATATGGCAGTCAGTTGCTGCTTTGCCTAAATTGATTTTCAGATATTGCAAAAAATGGTTAATTTTCATCATGGTTTCTCAGTACTGTCATTCTCCTCTTGCAGGCTCTATGGTTTCAAGATTCACCCAATGGCTTACCAGCTACAGCTGCAGGCAGCCTCCAGCTTCAAGAGTCCCGTCAAAGCGATCCGCTAAGAACCTGAGCAGGGTGGGATGGGATGGGATGGGATGGGGGTGTGTTGTGTGTCCGTCAACATGGCTTCACTCTTCTCCTACAATTTTAGATTCGACTAAGACTAACACTCAAATATGGAGAGAGTGAGACTATGAAACACTCTGGGGAGAAATGAAAACCTTGCCTCTGAAATACTGTACAGAAAATGGGGGTTTCCTTGTAAAACTATTTCAGTTCTTAACTTCCACATAGAAAATAAAGTTCTAATTAAAGATAGATTCCTGTAGGATGGCTCTGCTCACTCTCTGGTTTGTTTTAGTTCACTAAAGTAATGTTCACTTACAAGTCCATCATGAATTGATATCTCATTAGTTCATGGTGTAATGTATGGTAGACTGAATATAAAATATTACGGTTGATCGATCATCAAAACCGCAGTTATATCATCGGTCAATCCCCTCAGTTAGACTAGATATTTGGCTTACTTGAAAATGGCTGTTGCATGAAAAAGGCAGTATATTTTGGGATTTGTTTGAGTAATATTGCTGGGATTGTTTATGACTGTTCTTTGTTGACAGGCTGCAAGCTTTCAGTGCATGTATTAGAAAAGACCTGAAATGGGAAGGACACAAATGCAAACAGGAAACTGTCTCTGTCTTAATTAGACAAGTGTTTTGGTTTTGGTTTTTACAATCAGTCCTGCACTTTTCTTCAGAACGACGCCAACCTGCTAAGTTCCTCCAGTGTCAAGATGACTTCAGAGAGTTTTTACTAGATTTACCACAGAACCACAATTAGGATTTTTTTTTAATTTGGTATGGGCCCAGGTTTTTCTTCTTGTTTAAAGTATTTCTTCTGGTAGAAAGGCAAAGAGTAGAATATATAAATCAGTTTTGAATGCATTGGATGTATTTTTATTTTTGAGTGGTATACATTTTTTTTGGATCCTGTTGAATGTTTTTTCTTTCTTTACAGCTGTTGAGGAACCAGGGTACAGAATTCAAAATAAATGTCTTTTCCTATAAGCTGTGTGAGAGTCCCACATATGTGAAAATATGTCATGTACGTTTCTAAAATTGTATGGCTTCCATGGAGACCAAAAAGGTATACAAGATTCTGTTTTTTTTTTTTTTCCTTATGATATCCTGTGGTGCATATTCCCAAGTCATGGACTAATTTTATGTTTTAATTTGGAACTTGATAGCCTCGGTTCTTATTCACTTTCATTATATTGACAATAGTGTCCTGTTAGCATTATTGTATCCGATTATAAGCCCCATTACTCACAGCTGAATGGACCAGTTTTGGGTGGCAATCTCTAATCCAGAATAAAACCTATTCTGGAGCCAGGTTAGCAGTGTTTTGTGAATTACCATGACGATGAACCCTGCTAAAAATGAAACCAGTTTAAGTCTCAGATTAACACATTTTGGTTTCAAACATGAAAGAAACAGCTGACCAAAGTCATTTTCCTTTTAATAAACCTGGATTTCTTTAGTTTCCGCTTTGCTGTTCATCAAGGAGTACCAAGCTTGCTGAACAGAAAGCTTCATTTAGATGTCAAACATTCTAACCTTAAGGCATACATATAGTAGAAAAAAATACTAAAGTGACAGGACTACATTTACTTTGTGAATACACACCCAAACTACATAAATAGTCAACAAATAATTATTAAACAACCAATGTTTCAACTGAATTTAGAATAGTAATTTGTCATTTGAACGAAATGAGACCGTGTCCTAGCAGAGATTTTGTCCTAGAAAAGAAACCCTGCATGCGTTAAAAGATGCCATTCCATATGATCGGTTCAGTTTGAAATTCCAAATGACATAAACATAATAATGCTCCGTATGCTGATACTCCACAAACTGAAGTTTAAACCAATTACCATTCCATCTATTGCATGAAATCGGATTAGTTTGAAACCGTGAATATAGGCCTTTTTGTAAATGTACGTTAAAACAAAGGCAGTAATTAATGCGGTTGGACCAGTAGATGCACAGATGGAACTGAGCATCATAACAACAAACAACAAAGCAGTGAAGCTCATGCAACGAAGACCATAACAACAAAAACAGGGCTCTAGTATAATAAGCAGTCAGCTCTTTTTCTATCACACATACACATTATAAATTAGAGAGAATTTTATTTATTTGAATGTTGCCAATTAATTTGATTTGATATGCATGGCTGATCCATAGCAGAATTCTACGTAATTCCCCACCTTTTATGAACAAAAATTCACAACAAAAATTAATTTTCCCTTTAATGTTTACAGCTCTTCCTTGACTCCGTTTAGGACAAGAGGTTTGGACGCCTCGCGCTTCAGGAAGCTGATGAAATCCTTCACTTCACGGGCTCCCTGAAAGGTGACAACCAAAATACAAAGAATTAATGTTCATAATGACAAATATATGAACATGATAGCCATATTGTTGTATATAAGATGGTTGAAATAAACACTACCTCGTATCGTTTTGGCTCATCCTTCCGTCCAGCAGCGGCAAAATATATTGCAGGAAATCTGTACAAAAAACAACACAAAATTAACAATGGATAATGCAATGAATATAAAAGATTTGAGGATGAGTGATAAGATGTGAATACATGCCCTTGCACGTCATAGCCCTGTGGGACATCATTGGCAGTTGCATCCATCTTGGCGATTACAATATTGGGATCACTGTACAGCTAAGAGTCATACAAGACCATAGAAACCAGAAAAACAGGATCAGAATAAATTCAGAAAGAGATATAAGTCATACACTGATGTCTGTAAAGCTCACCTGTTCTCCAAGCTCTGTAAATTTGGGCTCCAGTTTTTTACAATGGCCACACCATGGAGCATAAAACTCAATAAGCACGTCTTTCTCTCGGTCATTCACAATCTCTTCAAACGTATCCGCCACAACCACCTGGCCACAAACATCAACTCCAGTTAATGCCTGAAGTGATACAGTAAATGAAGACTTAATTACACACATCTCACTAACCTTGACCGGACTGTTGTTTTTGGCAGGCACAGGTTCTGATTTGACATAGCGCTTTAGTCGCCCAGCAAAATAGTCTTCCAGAAAACTCTCTAAAGACTTGCCATCTCGTCTGAGGAGGGTCCATATTTACAGTTAAAACCAGACATAATTAAATCACATTGACCTTGAAGGTCTATAACAAACCAAAATACTGTAGGAGTGTTTGCACAATGTTAGCTGTGGTAGAGCTAAATAAAGAATTGTATTATATTTAAACAATATTATGATAACAGTCTTATTAATATGTTAATATATTAATAAGTATGATAATGGTATATGCTCATAAAGGCTGCATTTATTTGACCAAAGATACAGTAAAATCAGTAATATTACAATGGACGTTTTCTATTTGATTATATTTTAAAATGTTATTTATTCCTGTGATTGCAAAGCTGAATTTTTTGCATCATTACTCCAGTCTACAGTCACATGATCCTTTCAGAAATCATTCTAGTATGCTGATTTACTGCTCAAGAAACATTTCTTATTATTATCATCAATGTAGAAAACATCTAATATTTTTAGGGAAAAATAGGATTCTTTGATAAGAAGTAAAAAGTTTAAAATAACAGGATGTATTCAAAATAGGATTTAAAAAGAAATGATTATGTACAGCCGCTTTTAATCAATTTTATGCATCCTAACTCAATGAAAGCATTAAACTCACTTTTGAACAATAGTGTAATAACTGTTTAAAACTGATTTGTATATCTTATGTGAACACATTAACTCTTTCCCCACCACTGATTGAATTTTCCATTGAAACATAATTTGCCGTCAATCCATGTTTTCACTGTTATCCAGTAGGAGGCGCTATACACACCTTCTGATAGAATCACTGGATCAAAACACAGGCGAAGAAAAAGCAGAAACAAGCGATAGAAGCATTGCTTATACGTGTTGCTGTCTTTGACAAAACACGATTTTCTCAGCTTAAAAAAAATACGAAAAAGAAGAGCATTTGAGAAAAAACGGATTAATTGGTTTTTATTATTTTATTTTAATTTACTTAAGATCAGATTCCTCCACTCCGGTTTCTCGGTTGAAAATGAAATATTGTGTTTTGGGTGTTGATCCTTGTAATGGCATCACCTATTTAGACTCAACGAATGCAAATTCCTTTGAAGAACAAAAAAAAGGTTCTAAAACATTAAAACAGTATCATAATGAAGTGTTTGTACTCACGTAAACTCCTCCCGCATGGTGTATTTGTTTCCTGTTCGTGTCCTGATGGTGACAAACGGCAGTTCGGCTCCATCTGACGGACCCAGACCAAACTCATCTTCAAGCTCCTCCTTAAAGTCATTACGGTTCGCCACAGAATACAAAAGGCCCTGAGAACTGAACTTAGACGCCACCTTTAGCACTCTAAATGTAGTTGGGACAGAGAAGGACAGATAAGTACAACCTCAAATTCAGAAAAGTTGGGACATTTGGTCAAATTCTCAAAAGTACAAAGAAAATGTTTTTAATGACCAACTAAAAGATACTGTACCTAATGGGTTTTTCGTCTATTTGGGCAAAATGGTTTAAACCCCAACTAATATATTTTAAAAGCAATCATCTGTGAAAAAAACAGGCTTTATGATGCCATCTACTGTTTATTGTAGAGGATTGTAATAGATGAGAAGCTCGTTCCAGGGACGGAAAGTCTTGGCCAATAACATGCTCAGGAAAAAGGGCACATATTGCGCATATTGAACTCAGGGACAAAAATTATAAAATGAGCGAGTACATCATGAATCCATTTTCCAAGACGCGTTTTTGTCCTATCCTGAACCACCTCTAATAAGTGTTTATATTCTGACTATCTAAGACTGGTTTGGGTCGTACCCCTGCGGAGTAACCCAGTACCTGCGTGACTCGTCATAGACATAAACAGAGAGGAGTAGCTCCGGCTACAATGTTCTTCCGCAAGACACATGCAGTTCTGTTAATTAACCGCTAGAGCAACAAAAGTTCAGGACTGCAGCTGTAAGTGCATTTTGTAAATATAAACACATTTTGATTTTGATGGCTGCAACACACTCGGTTCTCATAACTCATGAACAGCCAATGGTCATCGTTGTCTAATTATTCTTTTCATGATGGGTCATTCATTTTCAATAAGAGACAGATCTGGACTGCAGCCAGGCAAGTACAGCACATCCAATCTACGGTGAAGAGTGTCTACAAAAACACTCAGTTGTAGCACGTGCAGAATGAGGCCTGGCATTGTCTTGCTTCCTATTTAAGATGTCATCTTGAAGCCACTATATATATCTCTGTACAATCCCAATATACACCCCCAGATCAATGGTACCTTCACACACATGCGTGTCACCCATGCCGTTTGCACTTATGCACCCCCATACCATGACAGATGTTTGCTTTTGCACCTGTCACTGATGAAAGTCTGGATGGTCCCTTTCGTATTTGGTCAGTTTTACCCCAAAACAAATCTGACCACAGCGCACATTTCCACTGTCTTTTAGACCATCTGAGACGAGCTGGGACCCAGAGAACTCAGCGCCGTCTCTGCATAGAACTGATGTATAGATTTCTCATTGTGTAACAGAGATTCAAGTTGCATTTCTTGATGCAGCGTCAGACTGTGTTCAGTGAAAACGGTTTTCCAAAGTACTCCCGAGCCCATGTGGCTGTATTTAACAGAGTAGCATGATGGTTTCTCATGCAATACCATCCGAGGGCTCAAAGGTCACGCACAATCAACAGAGGACTCCTGCCTTGCCCTACACAGACTGAGATTTCTCTGGATTCCTTGAATCTTTTCACAATGTGAAAGACATATTTGCAATCTTGCATTGAGAAATGTGATTTTTAAATAGTTTGACAACTCTCTCACATTTGGCACACAGTGGTGAGCCATGAGTCTTTGGTGGATGTTCTTTTATACCCAAACAAGATACTCTCACCTACTGTACTGCCCAGTTGACCTGCTAACTGTGGACTGTTTCAAATATCCTATAGTCTTTTCACATTTATTGTGCCACTGTCCCAACTTTTTTGGAGTGTGTTGCAGCCATCAAAATCTAAATTTGTTTAAATTTACAAAATGCATTTAATGGATTAGTTCACTTTAAAAAAAAACTTTTGCTGATAATTTACTCACCCCCATGTCATCCAAGATGTCCATGTCTCTCTTTCTTCAGTCGAAAAGAAATTAAGGTTTTTAACGAAAACATTCCGGGATGCGCGTTCGTGACGTCACGTAATATGCAATTACGTTGAAACGAACGCGCATCACAGAACAGAGCAAGGCGAGCGTTTGTGCTTATAAAACTTAAACTTTTTTCTTTTTTTTTTAAATGACCGATCGTTTCGCTAGATAAGATAAGATAAGAAAGAAAGACATGGACATCTTGGATGACATCGGGGTGAGTAAATTATCAGCAAAAGTTTTTTTTAAAGTGAACTAATCCTTTAATTTGACTAGTGAATACATTGGACGTTTTTTTTGCACTTTTGTCAGTTAAATAAAGGTTAAAGAGAATTAACAAATCACAGATTTTTAATATTATAACTTTTTACAAAAAGTCCCAACTTTTCAGGATTTGGGGGTTGTACTTTATGACTTTGTAATAAACATGTTCGCTCACTGATTCTGAATGACCCACCTGTTTCTCCAATAGTTGGAGCCTTTGGCATTGCGAAGATAATCCAAGTCATAGTAGGCAGTCAACAAATCCCTCTTTTTAAACGAATCCTTATTCTCTTTGGTCAGGTGAGGACAAAGGCCAAAACTACAGAGTAAAAGCAATCAACATCTCAGCACCTGCTCTCTGTGTGTTTCTTATGTGCTCGTGTGTGGCGTATCAGCGTCTGCTCACATGTTGTCTCTGATGAAGCGCCGCAGGCCTGTGATGGACATTGATCCTCTGTGGTGCACCACACTCTCCTCAAACTTACTGCTCAGTCTGGGGGGTCGGAACAGAAGCACGGACCTGCAGGCACACAGATTTTGAATAGTGCACAATAAATTTAATATTAATCATTTTTATTTATTTATCCTGAACAACAAGCTTAACTGTCAGCTTTGGGTCAAAACCATTGTTGGTTTATTGAACCAAAGTGAACAAAAATGTCTTTAACATCAAATAGTAATATTCAAATCAAAAGATCCAGTAATATGGAAAATTAAGATGACAGATGAAAATTAAGATTTAAGATGACTAAATATTTTTTAAATATCTTCCCAATTTACACTGCCATTTACAGAGCCCTTAAATGGAAATGGTGATGGAAAAAGAAATATGCAAAAATTATGTCAATGATTTTGCGTATTCCCGCAAATGTTTTGCGTTTGAGAAACTTTGCATTCCGTCTAAAAACTTTTGTTTCCCTGGGGAAAGCAACAGTTTTGAAATATATTTTGTCCTCCCAACTCATATTTAAGATGTCCCTTTAGGGGCTCAATAAACATTTGTAACGCTCCATAAAAGTTGGGGTCGATAAGATTTTTTAATTCTTTTTTTTTTTTTTATGTTTTTATGCTTACCGAGGCTGCATTTATTTGAACAAAATTATTACAATGCCAAACAAATGCTTTCTACTTTAATGTACTTTAAAATGTAATTTACTCTTGTAATGGCAAAGCTGAATTTTTACATGATCTTTTAAAAATCATTCCAATATGCTGATTTTTGGTGCTCTAGAACATTTCTTATTATCATCAATGTTGAAAACAGGATATTTCTGTGGAAACCATGATTCTTTCAGGATTCTGATACATAGAAAGTTCAAAAGAACAGCATTTATTTGAAATGTATTTTGTTTATTTTTATTTCATCAATTTATTACATCTGAATAAAAGTTGATCTTTAATGCAAACAAACCTAATGTACTAAGTTGTATTGTTGGCATTTATCTAATTTAGTGAGTATCTCCCAAATTACATTATGTATATATATATTACATATATATTTTTCTCTATATTTCTACCACTGTATTATATTGCATTATTTAAAAGTCTGTTTCTTATATTATCGTTTTAATTTCATTTCTACTGTGTCATTCCTATGTATGTCTGCACTATATGTATGTCTGTACTTTCTTCTGCACTGGAAGCTCCTGTTACCAAGACAAATTCCTTGAGTGTGTAAACATACTTGGCAATAAAGCTCATTCTGATTCTGATTCTAATTATGAAATTTGACATCAACAGCAAAAGTGATGGGAACATAAATAAGCCTATTTATTTTGCTATTATTCACAATAATATTGTTAGCTGATTTGCATTTTTCTCATTGTTTTCCGACTGCTGTTTCCCCCTTTTAGAACAGACCTGTGACTTCGTTTTTGGGACACGACCCACCAGTTGAAGTTCCTCCCATTGCTTACTCGTATGTGACGCCATGTTTGTTTCCAAGCTGGAGGTCTGTGGTGTGGGCTAAGCGGAAACTCTCCCTCATTAAACTGGCTCCTTTAAGAAACTCTGCGAGTTGAGAGCTGTCAGTCCCTGAGAAGAACCCTGAGAGACGGACAGAGAAAAGAAACGAGGCAAGACATTAATCCTGGGCAAAAAAAAAAGGGGGCCAAGCCAAAAATGGTTATAATATTTACTGGTCTTATAATGGTCTAAACCATTTTAATCACAAATCACTGGTCGGGAAATTAACAAAAATTGCACAAAAGCTTTAGATAAAGTAGCTTAGCATGTAATAGCCTTCCCCAGCTTGCAGGAATGCTTTTTACAGGAAGAAGAGTCTATGATGTTCCACTCATTGTCAATGGCTTCAAATACTTTATAAGTAGTTGAAAAATGTCTCCCAGTTCGTTTGAGTTTAATATGAGACCAAATATTCACTATAGGGTTCAAATCTAGACTCTGACCAAGCCAAAAAATTATTCTGATGTACTTGTTCTCAAGCCACTTCTTGGTTGTCTTTGCAACTTGGGAAAGAGCATTATCTTGTTGAAAAATAACATCTGATCATTCTTCTTTAGATAACAACTTTTCATTTGTGGGAAACAAGCCATTCTGCGATGTACTTCAAAGCATTAAACGACTTTTCAATGTCCCCACACAATGACAACTCTATCCATCTATTTATCCATCCATCTACTGAATTTATGTATTTAAATGTACATAATATAACATTTCGCTATTACATTTAGTGTGTATTAAATATTTTTAATCTACACAAGATATATATATATATTTTTTTAGAGTAAGTTCAAACAAAGCCAATAAACGCACTTACCAACTACACTGGCATCAAAGTTGTTTATAAAGTTCTCCAGGTCATGCTCACTTTGCAGAGGCACAGAATCCGGCCCGGCCTGTTTCTTCATATAGTTCACAATTCCATCTGTTTGGAAATTATACATCCACTATGACATCCCCAGCCAATTTGCATTTGCATTCATTGTGCACATCAGTTGAAATGATACAGGAAAACTTAAAACAAATACCAGCTGAGCGTGGACCATCATACGATGACGATTCCCGTCCGTTCCGAAATATTTTGAGTGTTGGGTATCCAGTAACCCCATAGTGCTTACAGGTCTCTGTATTAGAAGTACAGTCCACCTGGACAAAGAATGGCACACATCCTTAAACCATCTGAAGAACATGCAATCTCTACTTATGAACATTACTATCTAACATTAAGGCTCTATAATATAGGATCATAAGATCAGTTTCCAATAAAGAAATGTTGCTAGTTCAAATCAAGTTGAGCTCTATCAACACAATGCATGTGCTTGTGATCACCACAAAACAAAAATTTCAAACTCATTTTGTAAAAGCTAAAATTGTATTTATAGTAAAGCACTAACTATGGAAGTGGATGGGGGAAATGTTACAGCGGTTTTAAAGATAGAAATGTGAAGCTTGCATTTTTGTTAAAATACTTCTATTTATTCTTCAACACTAAATGTGTTAATTGAGCTGTCTAAACGGGGAGGAGGATTTTATGTGTGGCTGGCTTTTGCTCTTTCTGGTATCCTTGCACACATTGTGTGAAAGTCAGCGCTTTACACGGTCATGACCCATGACAGATGTTGAAAGATTACATAACTTTACACAAATAAGGTTAGGACACGAATCAGATTTAATGCTTTTTTTGACTATACTTTCAAAATTGTGTGTATTTTACCATTTATCCCAGGACAATGTCTTCCCCCACTGACTTCCATTGTAAGAGCACAGTAAACAGAAAACAGTTTTTGTTTCCACAAATTTTAAGTAACTCCCTGTGTTAATTGGCAGCATGTCACATTTTAAAAGAGCCTCATTTGTATTGAACTAAGAACATTCCTGTAATGTGATCCAAGCCAAGAGATCAAGATATTGTAATTTCCTTCTCCTACTGTATTCACCTTGGCTAAAGTTACTGTTCCCTTCAGTCGAGTAGCTGCACTTTCAAACTCTGGGGCGAGTTTCTTACAGTGTCCACACCTGAAAACAAAACAGAGCAGCTAAACTATCAAAAACTGATGGAATTTATGGAATAAATGACAACAATGCTGCTGAATAATGAACTTGTAATAGAACAATAGATAAATGAATGGTGCTACTTATCCCAAGACTGAGGGTTTTCCTAAAACCTTAAAATGTTTTATGAAAAAGAACAAATGTTTTTTTTTGAGAACCGAGTTTGCATCGCAACTGTCAGCTGTACGTAGGCACCATGGACAGCTCACGCCATCACATTCAGCAGCACCGTACGGCGAGTGGCAAATGCAGGCATGCACTCTTCTTATAATCATTTTACAATAAAATGTTCTTAATTGCATATTTATATTCGTAAATGAAACATTATTCTCTCACCATGGTGCATAAAACTTCACCAGCAGGGTCTCCTGCTCGGGCGCGAGGTAATTGAAGTCCGCGTCTCTGAGCTCGAGCACATCACTGCGTCCACGCGCTGACGAGCTCAACATACATACGACTAACAAACATAAAATCCCGCGCAATAGAAAATTATCCATCAAGGAAGAAATAGAGATTAATTCTCCAAATTCAGAAACCAAAACTGAACTAAAAAAAAACGCTCTTGCCGGGCGGTTTCCACCGATATGCCTGTGCCCGTGTGAGGGGCGGGATGAAAACACTGTCACTGAAGTAGGAGATGATTGGCTAGTAATTCTCCAGCTGATGAGATGTAAAACAGTCATTGGTGAATTTCTCTGTCAATCAAAGCTCCTCCTGGGAGACTCGTATTGCTCTGTTACAGTCAGAACAAATAATAATAATAGTCGATTTATTCACGAGAATAAATTAAATAATTTATTTAGTGATACTCCTTCACATAAAATTGTACAAGAACAATTCATATAATTGTTATAAGAATTAACAGGAAACAATATGAATAATAATTAAGACAATTCTCTGTTTGTCATTTTTAAGAATCATATAAATAATAATTCCACAATATTTGTAATGTCTGCCTTGAGAAAATAGAACCATAAATATATCTTGTCCCAAGGATAACACATTTCCTAATACTATATGGTGTTTCTTATGTTCAAGTAACACACAATAAAGTGTTACATTGTTTCTGAATCAATTCAGGCAGCAGGTCCTGCCTGCACTCATTGTTCAAATTGTTCAACAAAATTTTAATCTCAGTCTGGTTCATCTTCTATTGTACCGGACTGGAGCTCTGTGTCCGATTGGTTTGTGTGATGTAACTTCCTGGATTTGCGGAACAACTTAATGAGGTCTTGAAAGCGCTCAAAAACCTAAAGAGAAAAAAGAAAAATGGTTTGATTACCTAAGATGTGACTTATAATGGTTGACCTGACTGCAGAATACACTGGAATAGATGGATTACCGCACACTGCCAATGAAAATAAAAAACATATTTTGCCCCAAAATAAAATAAGAAAAAGTGAAATATGACTCAGACATGATCTTTGTGAGAAAAAGCATCTAAACATGAAAGAAAGAGCTCGAACCTCGTTGGCTGTTTTGTTGCCAAGTTGGGCCGCGATGGCATTAAACGTGGCTGGCTTGGCTCCTCTCCGCTGACAGGTGGTCAGTATTACATGGTCTGCCTCCCTTATCATTACACAAACAAAACACAGATACAAATATTTTATAACATTAATATACATCTAAATCTGTAATGTAAAAACTTCACTTCTGTAGGGGTACACAGCAAAGTCAGCTACCCATATAAATAAACAGCGTTGCACAAGAATCAGAAATTAAGCATTAGCTTCCGTTCAAATAATTATTGTAAATTTGAACAGAATAGGCCACAATCCATAGGATGCTGAATTTAAAAGACAGAAAGAGGAATTACTGATCTGTAATTCAAGGAAACACTTTCACAAATTATGATTGTCCACCGCAAGTGATAAAAATAGAAAAGAAAAGACGATCAAAGAAGAAAAGAAATACGATAAAAAAATAGAAAAGAAAGTATCGTGTAATATCAGACATGAATGTTGCACAACAATTCTAACCTTGTCCAGAGGACTACTTTTTTCCCATTTGGTGTGCGGGAGATATTTTTGGCACAGACTGAGCTTCCTGTGGCATTAGATAAAGAATGTTGACTGTCCACATAAGGAGCTTCAGCTGCCTTCTTTTCCAACTCGGCACTGTTTTTCTTGGCCTTGTTCTTTTTTATTTCTGCCTTCTGAGAGAGATGAGGATTATATATTGTGTTAGATAAAAACAAAAAAACAGACATTACAGAGAACACAATTCAGGTGGCTTGAGATCTCCATAGACATTGAATATATAGGAAAAGTGACCTATAATAGGAGATGGTCTCCTCATGTGGTACCTGAGCATGTTTGTCTCTTTTTCTTCTATGTTTAATGGCTCTTTTGACTGGCTCCACTTTTTTATCTGGTACGACAATTCTGATTGGCTGATAGGACAGGCTTTCTGCCAAGCCCTGATTCGTTTCCACATTGGACACATTGTCTGCTTGATCCTCATCTTGCACTTGGGGGTATAGCTGTTTAAAAAATTCCCAGAATTCCTCTAGCAAGTCAGTGTGATCACGGAAAAGCAATGTTATCTGAGTTTTTATCTGAAAATAAAAAGAAAGTGAAGACAGGCTAAAATGCCACAAGAAGGTAGGACTGTTTGTCTGCTTGTGCCCTTTTTGGTACCTTTTTGACATCTTTGAAGTCAGCAAGATCCTGTGATGGACCCCTTTGTAAAATATGCACCACCTTTCTGTAGAGAGCTGACTGCTCTCCAAAAGTACACTCGAGCTGGCGTAGAAACCGTCTGCTGCGCTCAAATGCCTGCTGTTCTACCAGCTAAATTGACACATTAAGAACAGCATCACATTTGTACCAGGAAACTTTATGATTGTGCGCTATATTTAGCCATGCATATGAAAGTATTGTTAATTCTCTTCTACCATGCCACACTCTCTGGCTTGATCTGGATGCAGGAAAGCAGCAAAATCTTGAAGCAGTTCAGGCCAGTCGCTCAGCACAGGCTTGAGTCTCGCCAACAGCTCGAGTGATGTGCGACTTTCTGGATCTTTCTCAAACTCAGACAGAACACACAGGAACTCGTCCACCTTCCCTGGCACCATCTGCAGCACCTCATACACCTGGAGACAGACATACAGTTCTGAGACATTTCAGACTGAATATGTAAAATCTGACAGGCAGAAATACTGTGCAATTATTATTCGTGCACATATAAATATTATATTATTTCTTGCCTTCTCCAGGTAAGCTTGGGCAAAGGCAACATCTTTAGCGTCTCTGTAGGGATCGTCATCAGGTGCACCATTGTGAAGGGCAAAAGGGCTCTCCTCAGCCATCTCCTCAGTGTGGGTACGATGGGCACCTGAGAGTGCCACATTTATTCAATTTAGATTAACAGGGATATTTGCCCTAATTGCATTAATTAGCATTTATGTAAATGTGCCCACTTTTACAGCAATTTTTTCCAGCAACAGAATGTGCTGAATTCAATAACATCTTGTTTTTGGTGTACTCCTATTTAACGACTGCACTGACCTGAAGGTTGATGGTTTAATTTAACATCATCTGGTATTCCTTTATTTTCAGATCTTGTCTTTGTGGCCATGTGCGAGAATTTCTCCACGGTTTCCTGGTGTTTACAATGGATAAGGTTAACTAGTTAAATGAAAAAGTCTCATAAATACAAAACGCATAAATGGGAACTCCAGCTTTTACTGGTTGAATCTCATGAGAACACATCATGTTCATATTTTACCCCAAAAGAAAAAAATAAGACATTCTATTTTACATAAAGAAAATTATGCCTATTTTGTAGAGTTTTTGTCCGAAAATTTGGAAATTTTCATATGCGTTTTTTCGTATTCAACATTCAGTGGATCTGAACTGTCAAAACACCTCTCAAAATGCTTGCTACGGATGTGGAAAACGAGCCCGAATCAAATTTTTTTATGACGGACAAAGTTTCCGAGGCAGTGTGTAAATGTGATTGACACAACGTGACGTCGTATTTATTTTTTAACCTGCTAAAATGACATACGAGAATTTCGGACTCAGTGTGCAAGGACCTTAACATGTATATTTATGACAATTTAAAACATTATTATATTACTATTTTATTTATGTATACCGACATTTTACTATTTTTTTGTGATTACCATCAGATAAGATGCTTAAATATTTAAATATAAAATAAATATACATAATATAATTTATATTTAAAGTAAATAATGAAACATAGTAACAGAAAATAATAGAAAAAAAAATCACAACACATTTTTTTTGGGGAGTGTAATATGACCAGGACACATTATTGACAGGTTCTTAGAGAGAGAGAGAGCACTTTGTGAAGTTTACAAAATTAGAATAATTTTTAAAACATAAAAAATGATCTCACCCGAAGTTCTGAAACAATTGGAATGTCTGAAACATTGTCGGCTCCACCTGTTTCCTCCTCCCCAGTCTGCCTACTGGTACCTTGCCTTTCTTTTGCTTTCTGCTCCTCTAGTTTCTCCCCCCTGACCAAAACCATCTCCATGTCAGCATCTTCCACGTCGATGCTGGGCGTCGGGCTCCCAGAGGATTCGGAAAGTGTGAGAAACAGCTCTCTGGAGTCCTTCTCACCATACTCTTCAACCTCATTCTCAACATCATCATCAAGATTCAGCTCTTCTTCGGCTAATGCAGTTTCTTGTAAGCACTCTTGAATGGAGGACATTTGTGATGGTCCTCCTTGTGGCCCATCAGCGCTGTGGAAATTATCTGGAGTTCTCTTTTGCGCACTGTGTTTTACCTCTGTGCTATTCAGAGCTGATGAGTGTTTTAAGGTTTGATGGCCTAAGCTAGTACCTGCAAACACATAGCCTGGAGGGAGGAGAAGAAACCGATTAAGAGGTTTTTGACATACTTGAGCTAGACCACCAGAGTCCCTCGGTATAAGTTTAAGCAGTGTGCCACAGCGCTGACTAACATGATCTATAGACAATGGGGCGTTCGTCTTTATGATTGGGGTGGGACATATTAAGGTGTTGGGAACTGGAGGCGGTTGAAGAGTGATGATGAGGTTTGACCCTCTAGGAGTGGCTGGTTCAATGTTAGAGGTGATTATTTGCGGAGTTTGGTTCACAATTACATGCCCTGAAGGACAGGAATTCAGCTCTGGTGTCATAGCAGCAGGTAAAGTGATGATTACGCCCCCCTGGGTTGCACCAACTTGAGCTCTCTTTGGAGAACCAGAGACACCCATTGGAGTTTCTACAGCATTTTTCACAGGAACAGCACTCAGTTCAGGTGCGACTGGAGCAGTCAGTAAAGTGACAACTGCACCACCTTGGTTTCGTTCCACAGGAGACACGTTTGACAGGCTAGATAGTATGATCGCTCTCTCTGCAGGTCCCTTTGTAGTTTTATTTCCAGACAAGCATAGATTCGTTTTTGGCCTCAGAACCGGAGCAAGATGAGGAGGGTGGGAAAGCGACGGACTTGAAACCGTAACAGATTTTGGTAAAAGTGTTGGAAACTGGTTGAGAACCACCTCTAGCTCCTCAGCTAACAGGGGAGGTTTTAAAGGCTTGATGGATTTAGCAGTCTTGTTTTTCTTCTTTTTGCATGGACCCTGTAGTGAAGGAACAAGTGTCTTAGCAAGGTCTTCAGGAAGGCTGGGAGGGTAACGCATGCCTGAAGTAAAACTACAGTCTGGTCCTGGACCTGGAGATTCGGTAGTCTGGGAGTTTCCAGATGGTTGGTTAAATGTTCTTACATGCTCATAAATGCACTTAAGGTTTTTCTACAGGAGAGAAAGGTTACAGATTCAATATAAATCAGATGTTTCACCACTTGGTAGAAACAGAAAATGAAGAACAGAAGGATTTACAAAAACAGAGCAAGATTATAGGCAGTTATACCGAGAGCCAATCAGGCATGAGGCTCTTTTCTCTCTCCACTGGGGGGCGCTGCTCACAAGGACTCACCCTCATACAGGCCAAGGGCATGGAGGGGCATTTCCCCGTCAAAAAGTATGTCTGAAAACAATGTGGCAAAATATGTAGTTTGGAAATAAATATGCATATTGCAAATCTGCTGTGTATTTTTTTCTTAAGTCAAATTTCACAAGTTGTATACATGCACAGTATGTGTGTAGACACAGTCTGGCCAATAAATTCAAGTACTGAAAAAAAGTGAGGCTACATATTTCTTCCCTCTTATCTATAAGGTTCACTTTATCATAACTTTTAATAATATTAACCCACATTATTACATATTACATTATCATATAGACTCTGCTGTCACACGCTGTAAGCACGTTGTCACAATGTCATGATAATTTTTCCTATATATGTGTTCATTCACTCACCTTGATGACATTGGGAAAGGGCTTATGACATGCATCACGGATGTGTGATTTCAAACTGACAACGCTTCTAGCAGCAAGCAGATAGCGACAAGTCATCTGCAGTGGGTGTAGGGTAGTTCTTAAGTGCTTATGACCTAGAACAACAAGACTGATGACAGAGAAAAGCAGTGTTGTTGGAGTACTTTTAAAGAATGTATAATGATTCAGGTTGATGTGTGTGTAGTACCAATCTTCTGCTGAAGTAAACTGTCCTTTGAATCTTGAAGGGCGTAGCTGGATTGAAGGAAGCAGCTCTGGGTAGAGAAACACAGGCCGAGTCGCCATCGACCAGGCCAAAGGAGTAGGAAACGGACATCCTACACAATTAAACAAGAAAACAAAGAGCAAAAAGATTAACGCTAAAGTTTCCAGATAATTTGGCAAAAAAAGTGTGCAACAGTGTGTTTTTGTTTCTCAATTACACTACGATCAGATGGTGAGTGAAAGTAAGACTTCTTTAACTTTAGTATAACTTACACTGACTAAAACTATTTGGCTTTCAGGCGATGAAGGGAATACGTGAGAGTATACAAAGGCAGCCACATTTAGATAAATTACCAGGGAAACATGGCCTCGCGACAGTAGGGTCACCCTTGGGTGATTGATCTAGTTCCTCCAGCAGAGAAATAGCACCCAGAAGGTTGCAGGATTTGAAGATGCTGGTGAAGCCGTGCTCTGCTGGACCGCAAGTCTGCTCTCCACGCTGGGCAAACATCTGCAGCTCCAACTGAGAGAGTACAATAAAAAAGAGAGAAAACGATAAATGATATTAAAACGTATCTGTGTACATCCTGGGGTGTTACTGAAATATGTGTGTATGTCCCACCAGGAACTGTCTACTTGTTGAAGCTTCTGTCTCCAGACCCTTGACTGAGCTGCTCAACATGTTCAACTGCGTGAGGAGCTGCACATGCTGCAGGACAAAAAAAAAAAAAAGCCAGTGAAAAACCATTGAATAAAAACTCCTAAACTTCTCCTTAAAGACATAAAGAATCTGGTTATTAAAAGTCAAAGGAGAAACTCTTAATAGTTTGTTAGTTGCACTTCTTTAAATTGAGCAAATCTTTGTAGACCTGCTGGATCTGCTGCTGTAGCTGTAGTTTCTGAGCTGTGTTCAGGGTCATGGATGTTATGGGGATGGAAGGTTGTTGAGGGCAGACTGGAGGTCCAGATACTCCTTTACTCTTCAGCAGAGCCTTCCGTTTCCTCACAGCCGCCAGCTGCTCCCGTACTGTACGATAGCGTTGCTTCAAGACATCTGCTAACGGGTCCTCATACCTACACACAGCAAACATTTCACCAAAGAGCAATTGTATATCAGTTGTGTCATCTAAATATATATGATGTGGTGGTTGTGTAACTGAGGATGGACATACTGAATATTCTCCAGAATGCCAGGCGGCTCTTGCAGGGGACCATCCTCTTCGTCTTTTTCCTCTTCTTCTTCACGTCCATCTTCTTCCTGACCCCCGACGTCATCTTGAAACTACAGTTAATGGCGAAGGAGTTAAGCAGAGAAAAAGAAAAGCAGAAGCATGTTATAAGTAGGGATTGGTCTTGACAGTTCCACAACTGAATACGCGCCCCCCCCCCCCCCCCCATTTTTTAGTATTTACCAATTTTTGTGTTTTTCATTTACATTTTCTGAAATCCATTTTAATAGTCTTACATTTTAATAATCGTAAAGTACATCTAATGATTTGAATTTATAAATCGTTAACAATTTATTAAAATTCTAACAATAATAGGGCCTTGAATTGTTGTTTTTTCCCCCAGAAATTCTGTGTTGTCTGTTTTAATTCTTATGGATTCTGTGTTTATGATTTAATACAAATTTATTTTCAGAAATGGTAGCAATCAAACAAATAGCATAAATCTTACTAAATGCAACTAAATGCATAACAATTTAATTATTTACAGTTTAATACTTACACACAGAGACACACCGAACATGCAGACTTTATTTTTAAAAAGCATGCTTTTTACTAGTGCAATTTTTACATATAGCAATTTGATCAAGTGTTTAGCCCTACTTTTGATTTATTAATCCAAATTTTGACGCATTCCGTGACAATCCATGTTATATACAGGTAAAATCCATTTTTAAGACTGGATTCTGCGATTACGTCCACGTTTTCCGTATGGTGGAAATCATTGGGGCCTTTCGATCAGGCAACTGATGACTAGCCCATTTTGAAAACACGTATTCTTGCACATCCTTAGTTATAAGATTATAAGATATGAATTAAAATCCTTACTGTCTCAAATAGTTCCTCCATCAAGTCAGTCACTTCCTTTTCTGAGTAACAAGGAAAGAAGGTGATTAATATAAAACTAGAACAAATGATCTGCAAATCATTTCTCTCAAATGAACTTACTGGTGATGCGCACTGCTTTGTCATTCCTATAGTCCTCCACATCAGGCTCATCGATTTCAGCCAGAAAATTGTACTCAGGGTCATCTTCATCATCACCCTCCTCTGGCAAGAGAATAAGAGCGTTTTTGAGAAACACATCTAAAGAAACATATGCATGTTCACAATTTCGCCCCATCCGTACCTTCATTCTCCATATCTGACGTCATGAGACCCTGCAACCAATGGGTCCATTCTCTGTCCTCAGGGGCGGAGCCAAACTCATACATGTCCGGTGTGATGTCAGGAGCACGTAGCTCCGCCTCCAGCCGGCCCATAGGGACGTCTCTCAGTGGTCGTTTGGATCGCGTTCGAAATGAAATCAGGCTCTCCTCTCCATTAGTGCTAGTGAGACTCTAATGCCAAATAGAGATTCCATTTTAAGAAATATTTAAAATAAAATTTGTTCTTTTGAACTTTCTATTCATCAAAGCTTCATGGAAAAAAGTATTATGGATGCATCACAGTTTCCACAAAAATATTAAGCAGCACTACTGTTTTCGACATTGATAATGAAAATAAATGTTTTTTTTTAACAGCAAATCAGAATATTACAATGATTTCTGAAGGGTCATGTGACACTAAAGACTGGATAAATGACTGCTGAAAATTCAGCTTTGCCATCACAGGAATATTTAAAATAATATTTTTATTATTTTAATTTATTATTTTGATTTATTTGATTTATTATTTTCACAGGAATACATTACATTTTAAAATATATTTAAGTATAAAACAGTTATTTTAAAGGGGTCATGAATATTTGCTTTTAAATGTGACCTTCACACTGGTGTAGGCAAATGTCAACCGTTAAGTGACTGAACAGTAGTGGGCCTATGCTGCCATAATGTTTAACTATACTCCGAGGTCTTGCTCTGGAGGCAGGCATATGATATGCAAATGTATTTGCCTGTGTGACGTCACAGATCCTGCAACATCAAACTGGGCCATTTTTGGAGCTTGATTAAATAAATGCTTTGTTTATAATGAGGAGATCGTTTTAAGCTATGAAACTTGCAGGATGTTTTAGTGGCACAAAGACCTCAAAAGATATAGGCAAATTTGAGGTCTCATGTCATGACTCCTTTAATTTGTAATAATGTTCCACAATATTACTGTTTTTACAGTATTTTTGATCAAATAAATGCCGCCTTGGTGACAAGAGATTTCTTTTAAAAACATTAAAAAATCATACCAACCCCAAACTTCTGATTGGTAGTGTATATCTTTTGTTTTATAAACTCAAACCAAAACAAACATTTTCAGTTGATTGTTTTGCTTCAGGCACAGTATGCATGAGATAAATGATATAATACAAATAAATAGTTTTATAATTTGTTTGCAATTACATTCAATGTGACTTACATGTCCATATACCTCTTGGTTCTACTGTAAATAGAAATACGAATAGAAACTACACAAACAATAGTAGTGAAGTGAGGTGCACCTGAAAAGACTCAATGCAGTCAGGGCCGATGGCCAGCTCCTCATCTACAGCATGGAGTTTCTCTAAGAAGCTGCAATCTGGTGGGGCCCTGGAAGGGGCCGGTGGGGGTGGGGGAGGTCCCATTGGGGTGACAGCTACTGTCAGGTGCCTGGACCTGCGAAGGCTCTGTAGAAATGGGTAATAAATATGTTTTTGTGTATAGTAATTTGTTTTGTTTTTATGAGAGTTTTAAAAGAAAGTTTGAAACTCTGATTTAAACTGTTGTATTCTGCTTCTTGCATTAAACATTTTGGCTTCTTAGTAATAATGGCTTTTTGGTTGAAAATATGGCTTCTTTAATTGGGGGGGGGGGGGGGGGCTATTGCAGGGCAAGAAGTTCTTAAAGTATGTAGAGAAATTTATAATTTTATTCAGCAAGGACACATAAAATTGATTTCCAAAGTGAGAGTAAAGACATTTATAATGTTATAAATTATTTCTAGTTGAAATAAATGCTCTTCCATTCATCAAAGGATTATGGTTTCTATCAAAATGTTTCAACATTGATCATTTTAAGATATGTTTCTTGAGCAGCAAACCAGCATATTAGAATTAATGGCTGACTAAAAATTTACATCACAGGAATATATTACATTTCACAATATACTAAAATTGAAAAGTTATTTTAAATTGTAATAATATTTCACAATATCACTGTTTTTACAGTTTTTATTTATTTATTTTAAGTATTCATGAGCCTTCTTTCAAAAACATTAAAAAAAATCTTTACTGACCCCAAACTTTTGAATAGTTTGTTTTCAACAAAATGTTGAAAAATACA
Organism: Siphateles boraxobius; assembly: GCF_051911475.1. Classification (NCBI taxonomy): domain Eukaryota; kingdom Metazoa; phylum Chordata; class Actinopteri; order Cypriniformes; family Leuciscidae; genus Siphateles; species Siphateles boraxobius. The sequence continues at coordinate 12,932,995 of NW_027508975.1, forward strand.
TATTAGATTACTTTTAGCTACAGCATATAGTCTTACCAGTCTGGAGCTGCTGGCTCCGTCCTCCTCATGTTCAGACTGTGATCTGTTTAGATTCACTCGACTGCCCCGTGGAGAAGACGAATTCTCAAAGTCACTTTCCAGAAGGGTCTACCATGCACGCACACACACACAAACACAGTCTCTACAAAACCATTGCGACAAGAAAGTATCAAATGACTGACAAAAATCTTTCTCTCCAACCTCCTCAGCTGTCTCATCCTCATCCTCTTCATCAGGCCGATACTCTTCATCAGAGGAGTCTTCATCTTCTAAAGGAATATCCACAAACTGGGGTCCCTTCTGAAAGTGCAAACACCATTTAATAATATATTCTGCATATAACGGCCTGGTCCTTTTCTTGTACATGATTTCTTGTTGGTTACCTTTACCTCTGATGACTTCTTAATTGGCGAAATGTTCCAAGCAGGAATGACCTACAAAAACAACAATAACACCTCATTTAATTTATTAATGTTGTATGTCTCAGGTCTCTGAACATTTTTTACGGACGACATTTCATGCTAACAAGCTAAAATCTTAGGTAGCTATTAAAATATGTAACCGTAAAATAAATACTGCAAAATTAATATGGATAACTGGAAATATGCAGCAGTGTAATACATGCTCCTATACAATCTAAGCAACTTACAACTCCTTTCTCCACAACCTCCTTCAGTTTAGAACGAGTCATCTTGGGCTCCTGTGAGACAGAGAGAGAAATGTGTGAGCTTAAAGGGGTCATATGAATGTTTTTAATGTTCTACTTTTCCTGTAGTGTGTAATGTATCCGTTTGTGCATTTATACGATCTGCAAAGTTACAAAGCTCGTGGTCTTCCCACAAAGGGATTTATTCTATCTAACAGAGAACACTGATTCCACACCTGCCTAAAACGGCTCGATCGAAGTCCAGATATTACTTCCTCAAACGTACACATCAAAATGTAAAATATCAGCATAATGCCCACCCAAAGGCATACGCAAAGAAAGAAGGCGAGGTTTTAGTGAATTGAAGTGTTGTTGTCATGTCGCGGAGACACTGTGAGTTTGGATGCGAAAGATGCAAACCCCTTCTTCGCTTTCAGAGGTTAATCAGGGGTTAAGATTTATTTATAAAGCTGTTCCTGAGCAGTAAAACCAAAAGGTTTGTTTGTGCACAGCGCATTTTACAGAGAACAGCTTCCTGAACCTGGGAGAGATACAGACTACCACTGTGAAACGTTCTGCTGAAGTCATGCTTGCAAAATTGGTTGCGATCGGCTTAATCATCCGCATTCTCTCGGGCTCGAACTGATATGGTAAAACCGATGACATTATTAATAACTGTGTGTTTATAAATGAAGTCTTAGAAGTTAAAGCTTGATATTATAGTAAGGAGCGTTAGTAAGGAGTTGTTTGGCCAATCACAACGAACAGGGTCAGCTGGCCGATCAGAGCACTCCGAGCTTATAGGAAGGATAGGCTTTGTAGAAATCAACAGACTGGGAAAAGAGGAGCTACAATAATGTAAAGTATGTGAAAAATAATGTGTAATAATTTATTCTATTAAACCCAATAATCAAAAAAATATTTTTTTTAAATAGTATCTAATGCCCCTTTTAAAAACTGCCAACCACTTTCTAGCAGAGCAGTTGATTAAAAAACATCTATACTCACAAAAACAGGAATGGGTTCAGTTTCACTGATAGCTGCTTTCATCATGGCCACAACATGCTCATTGGTAATCACTTCCTGCAAATGGACAGTAAATATGTTGAGCTATATGCTGAAAACAAAGTCAGAGATGATTATGCAAGGCTTCATATGCTAGAGGAAATTTAGCAAACTAGCGTCTTGAAGAAACACTCCACACTCACATGAATGATGCTACGAACGTTCGCAGAGGTCAAGTTATGTTGTCGAGATTTGTTTTCCAGTTCTCTGTCCAGCTCTTGGTCAATCTCGACCTCCGGCTGGATTTCATCCTCGCATTCCTTCTGCTGAGTTTCTACTTCACTGACTGCGTCTCTTTTCCTTCTCAAACCTTTCTTTCGGCCCAGCGCACGGGTTCCACACTGTTCCTTATCTGAAAAAGAGCAACACAGTTGATTTTTCATCAACACGTTTTAGACTGTTTCGCATGGTCGATTGATAATGTTTTATCTATTGCGGGGTTTCCTAAACGGGAAATCGTGAATCTGGGGGTTCGTGAGTTCATGAAAGGCTAATAATTAATTAAATCAAATTAAAATAAACAAATGGGGCTGCACAATTAAATGAAATGAACTAAAAATCCTGATCCAGCTCAGTATGATTATCGAAATTTATCTTTGAATTTGCTGAATTTTACACGCTTTTAGAAACGCAACCTGTGACAGTTACGCATTATTTATTTTCAATTATGCATAATTTCCATTTTTGTGGACAGAAGTTTACAGCATTTCACCAATATTCTGCCAAAAAAAAAGCTTGAAGCTTTGGAATATTAAAAGCCCAAGGGTTAGAACATTTGAAAGTGTAGAATTTAAAACATAAATATTAATATTTTAACTTTGATTATTATAATTATCATCAAATATCCATTTTTTATTTTCCAGTACAATTGTAATTTACACAAATGTTCATTTTTTATAATTAGAGTAAACATTTATTATAACATAATAAAATTAACAAAAACAATAATGATGATTATCATTATTATGTTAATTTTTTTAGGGTTCATAAAACAACACTGTAACCATTAACCAACATCAGAAAATAGTAAACATGCAAATGTGCTGTTAAAGTATTGAAACTCAGTACTTGTCCATTCAGTGGCAGGGTGATTCCACCAAAATCATTGTTAGGTTCTTTAATATGCAATAACTAATAACTGAGCCTGATTTATATTTATTTATTTATTCTTATATTTTTTACCCATGTTCTTAGTATTATTAAAATAGGGGTTGTATGCCTTAGGTAATTTTGTTTGTGTATTTGTTTTTAAAATTATCATTATAGTGTATAGCATGTTTTAGTTAATGTATTATAGGGTATAGAATGCTTTCGTGAAAGTTTTTTTTTTATGAATATAGTTAGGTAGATCGATTGATGTTGTCTGGATTGAATGTGGTTGTTGCTATTGTAACAAATCTAATTTCTTGAGAAGGATTAATAAAGTAGCTATCTATCTATCCATCTATCTATCTATCTATCAAATCTCAGTGGGAACATTATAGTAGTTACAAATACTAATAGTAATATATTTACATAGTAATATAAAGAACACAAAGTAATTATTTTACATCTAATGGGTTAGAAAAAAAAGTTTGGAAACCCCTATAGGTTTTACCATTTTAATTTTGACTCACAAATCAAAAGTTTTAAACTTAAAAAAAAAAAAAACTGACCAAAATGATCAACAAAGTCCAAAATCTCTATCGGTTGACACATTTCTACCATTTTATTGTGTCTACAGGTATATCGCCCACCCCTACGATCAACTTAGGCTCACGATGCTTTTGGGAAATGCACCCCTGGTCAATATCTATGATAACTAATGAGGACAGTCTTTTGTGAACTCACCAAACGTCATGATCAAGGTCTTCACAGCATCATCTTCAGGCTTCTGGGTACATGCAGCATGTTGTTCTTGACCTGACATTATTCACATAAACGTTTCAGATTATCCAGACAGGCACACTTTCTGATACCACTATAATCATTAACAGCATGGTATTTAGTCAAGGTACTGGAATAGCACAGTATTACTATAGTAAAACTTTCACTGTCCGTAGTACTTTTCAGTTAGTGGTAGTAAATTTAAATATGAATATATGAAAACATAAGAATGTGCAAGAAAGAAATCTATTGGGTATTTGGTAGCAATGTATTTTTATTGTATTTATCTTTATTTTTTTTAGATAATTATTCTTTTCACCATAACTGAAACGCACATCTAGGCTGTATTTGATATCCTAGTCAGCATTTGGCGCTATAGGAGCCCATATAATAGACAAAACTGCTGTCCAGGTAGGTTTCTCACAATGTTTGTGACTAACTTACTGGCACTGTTAGATTGTGGGTTGGATGATCTGATGGTATTGAAATGTCTGCATGATCCTGTAGTATCTGTAACATCTCTGCTCCCAGGAACTTCCCCCGGCTCTTCCACTCTCGCCACTTTACAATGAGAAAGCCCAGTTTTCCTGTTATTTAATCTCCGTTTTCTAGTTTGATCCATCTCACTCACAATGCCCAATTCAGACCTGTCGGGACAAAATATCACGCATACAGAATATCATATAAGGATACAGAAGAACCTGTGTACACTTATGATAACGCCCATTGTCCGATGGAAACATTTATATTTATTTTCATGTGTTTAAACTAACGTTATACATATTGGTTTTGGCATCCAATTCCTTCTAACTCTTGCTTTATTTTATGTTTAAGCGACAGCAGCTTTCTAAACTAGTGTTGTCTGGAACAGGAAAGTTACCTCCATTATAACTGTCATATCAGAAGAACATTCCGCATGTCATATTTAATCTCGCTGCAAGGTTGATGAACATTTCCAATACTTTATACACACCCGCCAACATTCGCTACATTAGCGATGTGATGACGAGATGGACAACAACAGGGCGTCACTTCCGGTTCGATGAACGGAATTGTTGAATATGTAAACAAAAGTCCCCTAGCCTAGCCTAGCGGGTAAACTACAGCATTTGAGCTTGTAGGTCATACATTACCCCGGTTTCACAGACAAGGCTTAAGCCTAGTCCCAGACTATAATGTATGTTTGAGCTGTTTTGACTGAAAGCAACATGCAATGACATATCTTCTAAGGCACATTTATGAAAGCTACTTAAATGACTTATTGAGTCTAATCCTGGCTTAGTCTAAGCCCTGTCTGTGAACCCAGTCCTTAATTTTTTATTAATGTATTGTTTTATTAATGTTTTATTAATTAATTTATCAATTCAATTTAATGGACTATTTTTGTTTTTTAACGGAATATTGCAATATTTGTTATAAATCATTTTTCCATGCACATCATCTTTATTCTTTAAAATCATTATTTTTTTAAATGTGCCCTCATAATCATCCCTTCCTCTTTCAGTGATATGTCTTATCTGATGATGAGTTTACTGGCGCGAGGGTGGGACAACCATTGACATGAAATCACACGAATAGACCTTATTCACAGCAGCTCCATCTTTGATTTTTAATGGGAATAAAAGCGGGCTGCGAGGGATAGACATACATCTCTTCAGTGGGTCGCAGTGTTTATGGTTTTTTAAAGATTGTTCTGCTGATGAAACACTGCAAAAATATCTTTCCAAGAAATGTCAGTAGACAAAAAACTGACAACATGACATGAGCTGAGTAAAGTTATTGATCTAGGAGCTATATACAGCTTTTTATTTAGTGTTGTCTGTACCTCTCTTTGAGAAAGCTCCGCTCCTGCCTTGTTAGAAGAGAGCGGCCAGCCACACAATCCCCGCGGATTGGGTCTAGTGTCCCAGCTCGGCGGCGGCTTCATTTGAGGGGTTCGCATTGCTCAAACTCGGGATGCGGAAGCCCGCTCTGAGGCTTCTTCCACCACGAGTGATAGTTTAATGTTGGGATTGTCTAGCTCTGAGGAGTTAGATGACCTCATTGATGCTGATGATATTGGTGATTCACCAGGTATATCCCCGCAATATGAGGAGCTTATGGAGGTTGTGTCTCGTGCTGTGTCTAAATTTAATATTGATTGGCCAGCCAAGAAGTGGGAAGTGCAGAGGAAAAGCAAGCCATGTCATATGACTTCCTCGCTGGCGGGCAAGGCGTATATGGCAGCAGGTCAGGCTGGCACTTGCTTACACTCTATTTCTATTTTGCAAACGTACCAGGTTGACCTGCTCAGGGACCTGGATGAGGGCGAAGGCCCAGTGTTATTAAAGAGCTGCATCGAGCCACTGATCTTTCTCTCAGTGCCACTAAGGAGACGACCTGCACCATCGGCCACTCCATGGCAACTATTGCGGCTACAGAGACACCTTTGGTTGAACCTCTCGGACATCAAGGAGAAGGACAAGTCTTTCCTCCTTGATGCCCCGCTGTCGCCTCCTGGCCTCTTTGGCGATGCTGTGAGCACCGTCGTCGAGAGGTTTCAGGATGCAAAGAAACAGGCAGCAGCATTTCAGAGTATCATCCCTCGTTGTCATCGGTCCCGGGGGATTGCTGCCAAGGGGCAGACCCGGCCATCTGCGCCTGGCTCCTTGTACAGGTAACAAAAAAAAGAGAGTGTTGCAGCTCGAGCTCCCCCTCATGCCTTCACAGGAGAAAACGGATCTGAGGACTGTTCTTCTTGCTAAGATGGCTTTGGGGAAAAGATCCCCGAATTCGGGTCTCTGAGGGTGCCCACGGCACTTCGGGGCACATTGGTTTCCAACGAACCTGAACCTCATTGTCTTCCTGAAAACGCTGCGATCATGGGGGGCCATGCTTTTGTTAGATATGCCCTGCTTTAGATAAAAATTCTCTTGAGTACAGTGCCTGTGCTCTAGAATCTAGAGAATCACGGTCTTCGGGAACCTCTATCCAGTGGTCTTGAAGTCATTCCTCCTTCCGATCAGCAGGTTTAAACCCCTCCAGCTCCAGTCCACCACAATCCAGTCAGTCCACCATCCCGTCACAGAGTGGTCGTTAGAACTGAGGGTGAGTTTACTGCCATACCCTCAAACATTACACACTCCGCTGTCCATGCTTGACATTTCATGTCAACTATTATTATTAATCTTTTAACAGAAGACATTCTGATTCGGTATGAAATTGGTAGAATGCTTGGTAAGCGGGGATTCGGCTCCATCTATGAAGGGAAACTCTGGGAGGATGGTCTTGAAGTATCATCATTTCCTTACAATAATTAGCTAGCAAATGGCCTTGTCTCATAATATCATCTAAGTCATCTTAATGTATATTATGTTCACTATAGTGCATCTGTCAAGTTGCATATGTAATTGTAGTTTTTATTTTGTTGATAAGGTGGCAGTGAAAATTGCCAGAAAACCAGAGAACATGGAATACATCAACATTGTAAGTATGCGACACTCGCTGTGTTTTTTAACTGTTTTCAATTTAAAAAACAAAAGGAAATCCCGCACACTTTTAATCTTATTCATTTCCTTTTGTTTTTTTTAGATGCCTGTTTTTGGTCTTTTTTGGCCCATGCACCTACTGTTATTGGTATGTAATTGTAACTGTTAATTGACTGTTTTCAGTTTATAATATGTAAACATACTAACAACAATTTTGTTTTTCCAGAGATTATTGAGCTGCTGGACTGGCAGGACCAGCCTGACCAATATATCATGGTCTTGGAGCGTCCCTCACCCTGCAAAGATCTTTGGGATTTTACAGTGTTTCACAGAGTCTGTGACCTTATAAACTTGTGCTGGTGAGGGGAGTACAATTTCAACAGGTGTAATTGTTAATGTTGCAAAAATCATACTCCCCAGTAAACACTTCCTATTTGAGAGGAATTTCAGCTGTGAACAATCAAATGTGATACTGTTCACCTGCTACTCATCAGCACTTTTATACAAGACCTCTTACAAGTGAAGTAAACCCTCAGTATCTGTGGAGCATCTGAGAAGATAGATTTTTCATCTCTTAAGTTTGAGAAATGTTTGCTTGTGGAGTGGATTCAGCTAGTCTACAGAACATCATGACACCCAAAGGATTCTCCAGGCAAAATCTACCACTAACCCCTAGAAGAATCCCAAAATTTACTATTCCTCCAAAGCTTTCACTGTCTCTTCAGAAATCAAAAGATGAAGACACACGTAAGCTGCTATCTCCAGAAAGTCCAGAAGAACAGTCTCCTAGACATCGGCCTTCCACTCTTTCACCATACATTTCTGCCAAACTTCGATTCACCCCCAAGATGAAGCTGAAACGTCTGCAGAAATCTGCCTCAGAGGATCTCTCAGACCCTTTGACGTGTGCAGCCATGTCTCTGGAACATGTTGGAAAGGTCACCACACCTTATGGCTTTCGGACCTTGGCTGCCAGTCCCAGCGTCAGCCGAAGGGAGTCTTTATTCCATAAGCAGGGACGATCTGCAGAAAGGAAAAGGCCGGTGGATTCTTTTTCTTCACCCCCGTCTTCAAATTCAGTGTTCGATCTCACAAACAAGAGAAACGCCTCGGCAAGAAAGTTGCAAGACAGCCCAAATGACTGCTGTACCCCTCGGAGATCCAAGAGAGAAGGCCTGGAGCTGTTTCTGAACAAACCATTGACTGTCTTGAGGAGTCTTACTCCAAAAAGGAAGAACCCTAACCAAAAACTTCAGCTATGAGGTCACCTATAAAAAAAGTTGTAACTGATATCAGCATTAGTACGGCTAACCACTTTTTTGTTTTTTGTTTTAATTGCTGTTGACAAACAAATTTTAAGTGTCAAATAAAATACTTTTGATTCCAATCTGTGCAAATCTTTCACTTTTTGTAGTAAAACCGTATTCCCTTGCATGCAGACAACCCACAGCCTGGTTTTTTAGAATCTCAAATTAAATTTTTTTTTATTTTGCATTTTCCATCAAGTCAGCTCTCCACATCAGTTCAATATCTTGCATTAAATTATTCAGATTATAGACATTTTCTTAGAAATAAAGTATTTTGCCATTTTAATCCAACCTTGTGTAAATATTTAATTCTTAGTTGATGGATTAAATAGTGAGCAACAGTAAGAGATGTTAAAAATATTGGCTGATATCACTTCTGCTTCATCCAATTACATTGGAAATGGAAGACCTAATCAGCTGCACAATGCATTGTGGGATAGTGTGTGCACTTTTGTAAATGATTAACTTTAAAAAATCTGATTATCCAAGTTTTGTATGTATACAGACAATTTGCATGTGAAGCATAATGTACATCCAGTGTGCAAAAAAAAAAATTGGTAGAGTATGTTATCGAAGACGTTTGTTTTCATCCCAACAAGAATACAAGACTTCAAACGTGACCTTTTAAGAAAACCAAACTTTTTCCGCCCTTTTTTTTATTAATATCATAGTCATTTAACATAGTTACAATCTGTTTTTATGAAAATAAGTCAGTAGAAAGAATTCTTTAAAAAGTCCAAGTCAAGTCCTCCATTTGTACAGTCCTGCTTTCTGCAACTCTGTGCATTTCAAACATGAGATAAAAACTCACAGACCCTCTGTAAAGTCTCCGGCTCCACTCTGCAGAGCCACAGTGTCCAAACAGGACAGAGTGTCAATCTTTATTAATGATGGGCATGGGAAAGGTCTGTTCAATATGAAAAGATAAAAGGCTTGAGCCTGAAGGCCCCTATCTGCTTTCCACCATTCCAAAATGAACCTCCAAATGCAGTAAAATCTTTAATCAGTTTAAGATCCCTGTACTTCATGTTACAGTCCGGGTTCACTATCGTTAGTGGGTAATCGTTCTTTGAAGTACATTACCATTTATTTTTATGGATGGGCCATTGAGGAACATTAAATAACCCTCTTTGTTAAGGCAGTCTGTTTTGTTTGTACATCTGTCAGTCTATGCCAGTCTGGGTTTAGATATTCCAGGCTTAGCCGCCCCCACTGCGCCCATCCTTGCACTTAACCAAACTCTCAGGCTTAAAATAGCCGAGCACTGCAGTGGTTAGAGATAGTAGAGGCTTGTCTCCCAGGCTCCTCTGCATTTGAGTCCAGAGAAAGAGTTCTGCCCCTACAGTAGGAGAGTGTTTGGACAGGCTGTCCCCGATTGGCTGGAGTCGATGATTGACAGGTAGACTCCAGTGACGACACGATCACAGAGGGGGCGTGGTTATGCTGGGTGTGGTTGGCATGAGGATGAGGATTTGTCCTCTCAGTCGCTGTCAGAACCTACTGCAGATGAGCCTTTCCGTTTCCTCTTGGGAGCTTTGGGCTTGGAGTCCTCTTCCTCCTGGAGAGAGGTCAACAAAAGCCATTGAAAACAGATGACGAGTAGAACATAATAATATGGGTGCTAGTCTGAAGGCTTTCGTGATGATGTCAATTTGTGAGTGTAGATTTACCGAAGCGCTGGTGGATGCGCTCTCCTCTTCATTGCAGGGTTGTGGAGCCGCACCCTTGCGGGACCGTGGCGAGGACGCCGGGGCTTTGCGTCGAGATTTAGGCTGTTTTGAGGAATCCTCATATTCCTCAGCCAATGAGAAAAGATCACTGAACCTGACACAAGAAAGAAGCGATGGACATTTAGTCAAATAAGAACTGGAAAATACAATACAATACAATAATAAATAAATGTTGATAATTGTGCCTTATCAAGCAAAACGTCACCTCATTTTGTGGGCCTCATCGCAGCTGGCCTGAACATGCTGCAGGGCCTGTAATATGGGCGTCTGGGAAAAAACTGATACACCAACAAGAAGAATTCCGATATCAATGTTTAAGTCAATATGAACAGTAAAATAGACAATCAGGCTGCTAAGAATTTAGTGGTGTTAAAGGAGAACTCTGGCGCATAATGAACCTGGGGTGTAATAACACATTGGTAGAGACAACTGTTCTCTGGGATTTGTTTTCATGATATTCGAGTGTAAAGAGTTTTATCTCTAAAAACTGTTTAGCTTATAATGCTAGTATATGGGGCCTATATAAAAAGTAAAAAGAGATCGCTAGTTAATACCACAAACAAGGCTCAAAATAGCCCCACACTAACACGGTAGCTTAATGAGGGTCTCTACATACAAACCGAAGCACTGAGAACTTTGTAAGTGTACAGACAGTTTAATAATAATATACTTTATAAAGACAGTACCATCGCGTATACAGGCAGGAGCCATCTTTGGAAAACAGTCTCGACCAGTCGAACCACGAACGCCGTGCTACGAGCTGAACTGTGACTTGGAATCTCACAGTTCAGCTCACTTAGCACGGCGTTAGTGGTTCGACTGGTCGAGGCTGTTTCCCAAAGATGGCTGCGCGATGGTACTGTCTTTATAAAGTATATTATTATTAAACTGTCTGTACACTTACAAAGTTCTCAGTGCTTCGGTTTGTATGTAGAGACCCTCATTAAGCTACCGTGTTAGTGTGGAGCTATTTTGAGCCTTGTTAGTGGTATTAACTAGCGATCTCTTTTTACTTATTATATGCCCCATATACTAGCGTTATAAGCTAAACAGTTTTTAGAGATAAAACTCTTGACACTCGATTATCATGAAAACAAATCCCAGAGAACAGTCGACTCGGTACCAATGTGTTATTACACCCCAGGTTCATTTTGCGCCGGAGTTCTCCTTTAAGAGTATTGGCTGTGGGGGGGAACTCACAGTTGTTCTTGGTGTTGCTGAGATTGAGTCTCAAACTGTCCAAATGTTCCAGCATCTGTTCCAGGGTCAGCTGAGCCAGTTTACTGCTGGAGCTCCTCAAGCTACACAAAAACACAGCACAACTCAAATATGTATTACACTACCTTTCAACAGTTTGGTAAGATTTTCTTCTATGCTTTTAAATGATTCTCTTTATGCCCAACAGACCTGCATTTATTTGGTCAAAAATACAGTAAAAACTGCAATATTGTGAAACATTATTACAATTTTAAATTACTATTTGAATAATTACTATTTGAATACATTTTAAAATGTAATTTATTACTGTGATGGCAAAGCTGAATTTCCCAGTCTTCAGTATCACATGATCCTTCAGAAATCATTCTAATGTGCAGATTTGCTTTTACATTTATGCATTTGGCAGACGCTTTTATCCAAAATTTTTATTTCAAGTGCACATTTACATTCTTATCACTTCTTGCTTTCCCTGGGAATCGAAACCATGACCTTGGCGTTGCAAGAGCCAATGCTCTACTGTTTGAGCTACGTTTTGTGGGTCACATAATTTTTACAAACATTTTTTTCTCCAGGATTTTATTAAGAACAAAGTTTGAAATAGAAATCTATTGTACCAATACATACTTTGCTGTTACTGAGTCTTTGCTGAATACATGTATCAATTTATAAACATTACTGACCTTAAACCATTGAACAGTTGTGTATACAGGTCCTTCTCAAAAAATTAGCATATTGTGATAAAGTTCATTATTTTCCATAATGTAATGATAAAAATTAAACTTTCATATATTTTAGATTCATTGCACACCAACTGAAATATTTAAGGTCTTTTATTGTTTTACTACTGATGATTTTGGCATACAGCTCATGAAAACCCAAAATTCCTATCTCAAAAAATTAGCATATTTCATCCGACCAATAAAAGAAGTGTTTTTAATACAAAAAAAAAGTCAACCTTCAAATAATTATGTTCAGTTATTCACTCAATACTTGGTCGGGAATCCTTTTGCAGAAATGACTGCTTCAATGCGGCGTGGCATGGAGGCAATCAGCCTGTGGCACTGCTGAGGTGTTATGGAGGCCCAGGATGCTTCAATAGCGGCCTTAAACTCATCCAGAGTGTTGGGTCTTGCGTCTCTCAACTTTCTCTTCACAATATCCCACAGATTCTCTATGGGGTTCAGGTCAGGAGAGTTGGCAGGCCAATTAAGCACAGTAATACCATGGTCAGTAAACCATTTACCAGTGGTTTTGGCACTGTGAGCAGGTGCCAGGTCGTGCTGAAAAATGAAATCAGATGGAAGCATGAAGTGCTCCAAAATCTCCTGATAGCTAACTGCATTGACCCTGCCCTTGATAAAACACAGTGGACCAACACCAGCAGCTGACATGGCACCCCAGACCATCACTGACTGTGGGTACTTGACACTGGACTTCAGGCATTTTGGCATTTCCTTTTGATTTCCGAATGACATGCAAAATTTGCTTTCATCCGAAAAAAGTACTTTGGACCACTGAGCAACAGTCCAGTGCTGCTTCTCTGTAGCCCAGGTCAGGCGCTTCTGCCGCTGTTTCTGGTTCAAAAGTGGCTTGACCTGGGGAATGCGGCACCTGTAGCCCATTTCCTGCACACGCCTGTGCACGGTGGCTCTGGATGTTTCTACTCCAGACTCAGTCCACTGCTTCCGCAGGTCCCCCAAGGTCTGGAATCGGTCCTTCTCCACAATCTTCCCCAGGGTCCGGTCACCTCTTCTCGTTGTGCAGCGTTTTTTGCCACACTTTTTCCTTCCCACAGATTTCCCACTGAGGTGCCCTTGATACAGCACTCTGGGAACAGCCTATTTGTTCAGAAATTTCTTTCTGTGTCTTACCCTCTTGCTTGAGGGTGTCAATGATGGCCTTCTGGACAGCAGTCAGGTCGGCAGTCTTACCGATGATTGCGGTTATGAGTAATGACACAGGCTGGGAGTTTTTAAGAGCCTCAGGAATCTTTTGCAGGTGTTTAGAGTTAATTAATTGATTCAGATGATTAGGTTAATAGCTTGTTTAGAGACCCTTTACATGATATGCTATTTTTTGAGATAGGAATTTGGGGTTTTCATGAGCTGTATGCCAAAATCATCAGTATTAAAACAATAAAAGACCTGAAATATTTCAGTTGGTGTGCAATGAATCTAAAATATATGAAAGTTTAATTTTTATCATTACATTATGAAAAATAATGAACTTTATCACAATATGTTAATTTTTTGAGAAGGACCTGTATATAAACTTTAAATATATATATAATTTGAAATTAATTTGAACAGGTGCTTTTATTCCCCAATTAGAAAACCATAATTTCAACACAAACTCCAAACTGTTAAGTATATAAATGTTAGGGCAAGATTTACTTAAAATAAAGTGTTTTCCACACAATCATTCCTTGCATGAACACATGGAAGCATATTTAACATTTTTGCTACTGAGTTTTAAATCAGAGAGGCTACTAAAATATTAATTTTTTAGTGCCATCATACTTGCAAGTCTTGACACAATGAGTGGGCAGAAAACTTGCCCACCGGCAAGATCTGTGTGATTTCCTCAACACTAGTTCATTTTATACTGTAAATATTCAATGTACTTCATGTTTCTCCAGGGACACTGACCCTGTGGTCAATCCACTTGAGCCTGAACCTGCAACCTTTGTGTCCTCAGTTCAGGGCCTTAACCACACAGCATCTATCTTTCGGTTCAATGTCACAGAAGGGCTTTGAACTAGCCAAAGAACATGTCATTACCTCTGTCGTTTACGGGGCATGTTGTTGTTCTTGATGAGCAGGGCTTTGATGTGTTCTCCCAGCAGGTCGTCGTGTTTAGCCGCCCAGTGCCGCAGGATGCTGGTGGTGAACTGATCCTCTTGGTGATAGGGTCGGCTCAGCACCATCTTCACCATCTCCTCACTCGGCCTTCAGCACAGCACAGAAAGAAAAAAAAAAGAATAAAAAAAAATTACTGTGTCCCACAGCAGAAAAGATAAGCAACCACTTTTGTGAAAAGACTTACTTTTCCCTCCGTAACTGCAGTAGCAGGCAGGATAGAGCCTCAGGATGCTCTGCGAGTAGAGGGAGAAGAGAATTATGGTAAATGTAAGTGTAAAGTGAAAGTGTGTGTCTATGTAGAGTGATGCTTACCCTTGTATTTGAGGTGCTGTAAAATGGGGGTGATGGTATCCAGAGGGATACTGTGCGCCAGGAAAAGCTGCCATGTGCTGTACTGCTCAAATGTCTCCCAGTCCAGAGACTGAACTGTAACACACAGATGCAGAGGGGAAAATTACATTCACAAAGCCATGGAACAATGTCTGGCACATTCACACAGATAAACACAGATTTCACACTAAAGCTTTTAGCACAGAGTCAGTTTGATGTCCATGTTCTGGCTACACTGACAAAACAAGCAAAGAATACAGTAGTTGCCAAAAGTTATGTCCAGAGGGGATATTTGTTTTTGATGACCCTACAAGTTCGATTATGTGATCAAAATATGAGGAAAATATTTTAAAAAATTTTAATATGAAGGAAAAACAAAATAATGAACTTGGTTAAGGCATTTATGTGACAAAATTATTTGTCAAAAAAGGCAAACTACAGCTACAGGTTTTATTTTACTATGTTTTTGCATGTGTTCATAATTGCTTTGTATGACAGCCCGGCTAAAAATTATGTCCACACAATTTGGCATGTTTCATTGCATTATCAGAAATAAAACAATTGGCTCCAAGTACAACTACACAATAGGTTTACAAAATCTTTAATGAATTTTTAATTATATTTAAATAAATGTTGTATAATATTTAAATAAAGATGCAATTTATCCTAGGCCAGACATCACTTTTGGCCATTACTAGTTTATTACTTTTAATTGCACTTTTAATTACAAAATAAAGATTACATTGGTTATTTTACTAGCATGAAAAACAAAATGGCTATTCAATACTTTTTTTTTAATTATACATGTAATAATACAATAGATACAAATGTTTCACATATAATGCTCTAAATTATTCTATAGCATCAGAATAAAATATACACAGAAAGCGAAAAAAGAAAGTTCCGCATCACTGAAGCGGTCTATGACTTCTGTTTAGCACGAGTTGTGCACTCTAGCAAAAAATACTGCTATAATCACTTAAGCTGTGTACAATGCAATATTAATCTTGTAATTATTACGTCTGCACTTTGAACGTGCATTGAATTTGAGCGTGCACACTGCAAAAAAACTCTGACTAATCTAAATGTCTCTGATTATCCATTGGCATTCATAAGCTCAACAGAAACATGTCATTTGTTATAATGCTAGACACTGCAAAAAAACATGTAAAAGAAATCTGATACATTGCGAGAAGATCTAAACGTAATGGCACAATTTTTCACTTTCATTGTGACAGCTATAATAGATTCAGTTTAATTAAGCAGGTACTGTTTTTTTGTCCCTGTATCTTGAATTTGGAGTGCATTTTTGTTCATTTTGTTGGAATTTTTGCCCCAAGCCCACAATCATTTCAGACCCTGGCGTTCGGTTTGTTTGGTGTAATAATACAATTTAAACAGAAACTTGTGGAGTCAGATGGAGAACCATCAGAGTTTGAAAACTGTCTTAAACTTACTGAGGATGTTGAGGACTGAGTCTTTACGGAACATGACCAGATTTCCCATCATCACGTGACACATCAGCTCCTGAAGCTGTGAAAACAAGAGGAAGAGGTTAATAGAGATTTGGAAAACAAATTAATTTGAATGTTATCAGTATCAAAGGGATCGTTCACCCAAAAAATCTTTTTCATTTTCATCAAAATTTTGCTATATGCATGTTTGTTTATAATTGTTTATAAGTGAATAAAAGACTAAATTAAATTTGTTTATTATATAAAGCGATTGTCTCTCATCAGAAGACTTGGATTAAATTGCTGTATTCAAATGGCTTACTTTTATGATCTTTATATGAACTTTTTGAAAGCATCAGAATTTTGGTGTAATGGACTTTCAATTGAGGAACATAAATTTCTCAGGTTTCATTAAACATATATCTTTATTCATGTTTCAAAAATATTTGTAGGCCTTCTGAGTTTGGAATGACATGAGAGTGAGTAAATGACCATAGAATTTTCATTTTTGGGTGAACTATCCCTATAAAGGTGTAAATTTGTAACCTGTGCTGAATCAATGACAGCTACGATCATGTTGAGGAGCTCTCCACTACGCAGGGTTTCATCTGGGAACTGTACAACACAAAAAAAGGTAAGAAAAGGGTGTGAAACTCTCAGTTGCAGGCACATGGTGTTGGAGTATGACGTCTATGCGTGCACGTGCATTACCTCTGAATAGATGGAGGGGGTTAGATAGCACAGTAGCCTCACATCATCCTCCTGACAGGCCTTCATGTCCATCATCAAGCAGGTGTGCAGGTCACCCAGAGCTGTGGCCTGAGCAAACGATTCGTACAGACTCATCTTCCCCGCTGCTGCTTTGCTGCAAAGCGGGACATAATGACAGTCTACTATAAGAACACTAAGATTTCAAAAGTAGGGATGCACAATTAATCGAAATAAAACCTAAATCATGATATGGTGTTTCAGTCAAAATTTTTGAAAGTTCGAAAGTTTGAAGGTTTAACGTTTGAAAATGAGACAATAAATAAATAAATAAATAATACATAAATATGAGTATTGTAATTTGACCAACTAATTTGATATTATTATTATATTATTTTTCATAAAGATGCAGCAATTTTCCTTACAGTGAAATATAATATTTCTTAGTTTTGTTTAATAATAATTCATAAGAATCACAATAATAATAATTATAATAGATATGGTTATTATTATTTTATAGCCATATTGATATACTTTTTTACGGAGATTTTTCCCCCATATTGTACAGCTTTATTTCAGAGCAGAACAAAAAGAAGAAAAAACATTCCTAAATAGAATAATTTAAAAATCAGGCACAACAAATCTCCAGCGTTAAGTAATTTATCTGTCCATGTTTAATATAGAGCTATGTGAACTGGGATTCATCAAAGAATTAGTGAAAACTGTGGTGTCGCCTCACTTATCTTGTGTCTTGGTCAAAAAGTTGCACTTGAACATGTCGCAAAGACTACAGCCAATGGCCAACTAGCATTTATGTTCTGCATCTGCATGAGAGAAAATAACTCTCCATACCAGCAGGTATCAGAAGTCTGTCATTCAAAAAGTGAAACTGAAAGAGCTAGGACTGGAGATGAAAAGAGCCTTCTGTGTTTACCATCATGACTTCGTCATTTGCATGCTTTTGATATTTTTTGGACTAAAGAACATTTCATTGTACCTGGCTTTGAGGTAGTAGAGCAGATGATAACCAATTTTCGGCTGTTTCTGGTAGAGCTCAGCGAGCAGGTCCAGCAGAACAGAGAAGCCACTGTTGTCTTCCTGCATCTGACACAAGTTCCTGAAGATCAGACACACCGGCTTACACACGGAATCCTCCAGCGACCTATTAGCACACACAGCAACATATTAGCCTCTTCATTGAGAAAAACAAACAAAAGTAACAGGACATAATGGGAAGAAAACAGGGGGAACGGGATAAGGTTACAACTCAGGCTGGAGGACACATGTCCCAAATGAGCATCACGGCTCAAAATGTTAACCACTAGATACTGTGCTAATCGACTTGGCAGGAAGTCAGAGAGAAAGAGAAAAACATACTCTTCTGTGATCTCCTCAGGTAACACATCTCCTCTAAAGTGACTCTTAAACAGTTCAGCCAGACAGGAAGCTAGAGTGGACATCTGCTCTGAGTCAAAATCCTCCTGAAAGAGGACAAATGAAGAAAAAAAAGAGTGTAAAAAGTCAGCTGTATTTGAAGCTCAGCTCAAAATATTCACCCTGAGCAAAGCTCACCTCTAAAATAAGATCCACAATTTCCTGCATGACCTCGCAGTGTGTTTCTGTGTCACTGAGAGAGAAAGAGCCGCACAAATGAGACGTATGCAATTGAGATCTTAATATATCCATAATACAGGTTATTAATCAAGTGTCTCACCTCCCTTTCTGCAGCTGCAGAACCCTCTCTTTAAGCGCCTCGTCCAATTGGTCCACGAAAGGTGTGATGTCAGCAGGTTCTTCAATGTAGGTTTCCTTGAGCTGTTGGAACTTGAACTCTCGTTTTTTACCTTGGGATAAACAAGGGTGAATATCACGATACCACTGACTGATATGAACTGAAAATACAAAATTGGGTCATGGACATCATTTTGAGCTAGACCACTGATTAGATTTAGATAGCACATAAGCTCCACTCCAACTAAAACTTTATGAAGCAGAGCATCTTATTCTTAATAGGTTGATCTATGGGCCTGAGCTAAAGTGGATCTGCCGCTACTAAAAGCATCTTACCCTTGTTGTTCAGCTCTTCCTCATCATCACTGAAGGTAGCATCTGTGGTGTCATAGCAACCATCCTCCTTATCAAGCACATGATTGTCCATCTCCAAGGGAACAGATTCCTCCATTTTTACTACATAACCGATTAAACAAATGTTCAACATTAAAACATATGTCTCCTCAAGCAGAATTTCATTCCAGTGACTTTTGAGATTGTAGACTAATGGTTCTCAACTAGGGGTCCAGTGGGCACTACAGACTACATATTTCTAATAAAGCATTTACTTCACTGATGAGACCGAAAAGTAGATAACTAAGTAGTAAGACATACAATTGGATCTCCATACAAGAGACCCCCCTGGTATAGAGCAGTATACATATTTGCATGTAGGCTTAATTCATTTTTTTAAATGAATTTGTTAGGTTAAATCATTTAATAAATGTGACCACAACCTCAGCCTAACATTCATTGATATTTTTCTTCAACTACACAAAATGGTAACAAATCCCTCCTCCTCGTATAAGATGTTAATAGGCCAATATTAATCCTAATCTCATACTAATGCTATTACTCTGTAAGGATGACTTTTATGCAAGATTAGTGCTTTTCAAATCACAATACGCTAAAAAAAAAAAAAGTAAGCCAAAATGCCTTTTTGTATAACATTTCCAGTGGATTGAATTGGGTTTAAAGTTTTTATTTATTGACATGACTTGCAATGAAACAGTGGTGTGTAGCTCTGACCTTCTGTGGGCGGTGACGGGGAACTGCAGAACTCTGGGAATCGTTCTCTTAGCATAGACCGCAGCTCACGGTCCAGTTTAGGGTTGTCAAACAGAGGTGCTAGATGACTGTGAAAGGGAGAGAGATAGTCAAAATCATTATACAACAAAGCATCTTGAAACCAGCAGGGTCACATGGATTGGCATTCTTGATGAAGTGTATGTATGAGCACCTGGTATTGATTGTGTGTGTGTGTGTGTGTGTGTGATAAACTAACGCCAGAACTCTCTTCTCCATGATGAAGTTGAGAGAGTTGAAGACACCCTGCCGCACTTGAACCTCAAGAGGAGGAAAAAAGTTTGGGATGATCTGAAGAAGAAGACGACATCAGGTAAACCAAAGAATTAAAACACAACAATAACTGGCATTCACAACACATTTACCTTGTAATATGTTACTTTTTTTTTTACAGTCAAACAGAATATTCAGTGGAAAATAATGCAGGACAGGACTTTTTTGACTGGACTGTGACTGAATTCCTTTGATATTATCAGCAAAAAAGGTATTTTGGTTCTCATTTGTTAACATTAGTTAACTACAATAATTAAAATGGACTAACAATGAGTAATATTTCTAAAGCATTCTAAAGCAAGTTAATGTTAATTTCAACATTTACGAATACATTTTTTAAATCAAAAGTTGTATCTGTTAATATTATTTAATGGACCTGAGCTTACATGAACTAACAAAGAATAGTTGTATTTTTATTAAATTATGTTAAGAAAGATTAATAAACACTGTAACAAATGTATTTGTCAGTGTTAGTTAATGCATTTACCAATGTTAACTAATAGGGCCTTCTTGTAAAGTGTTACAGTTATTTCAGAGGGAAAGTTATTTACTCTGAAAAACCATAATACACTTATTAAAAAAAAATTCCATTTTAATTTGATGTTTTAAAAAGACACTTCTGTTAAATTCTGGTGATTCTATTTTTAAAGCCATTACTCACACTTAATGTGCAAGAAATTAACAAGCTCTTAGATACAGTAAGAGCTGAGAAACAGTTTCTCACCCGACACATGAAGTCCAGAAGTGTGGCTGTAATAGCAGGATGTGGCTTCATGGAGTGATGCATCACCAAAATGGCTGGCTCTGAGAGAGAGAGAGAGAGAGAGAGAGAGAGAGAGAGAGAGAGAGAGAGAGAGAGAGAGAGAGAGAGAGAGAGAGAGAGAGAGAGAGAGAGAGAGAGACAGAGAGAGAGAGGGGAAAAAAACAGAGCATCAGTAGCTGCGTTTACATGGACCCTTATAACCGGATTGACGGCTCAATCGGACTAAAAAACCTTCATGTAAAAACCTTAATCGATCTGATTGAGCTCGATCCGATTTGAATTTCGATTGATTGGAATTTCGATTGAACTTCGATCCGATTGATTTTTCGGATTGAAAGGGGTGGTTTATTCCTTTTGTAATCCGATCGAGAGAACATGTAAACACTTGATCGGATTGAAAACCGAAACTGAAAGGTTTGCGCATGTGCAATGACGTTGAAATAGCATAATGATTTTCTCCAAATCATGACCAGAGACGGATAAATATGAAGTCTGCTGTTTAAAACAAATAAAGAACCAATAGAGGAGAATAGTTATGTGCGAACAGCAGGAGTATTTGTGCAGCAACCCAATTACTTTATGTATCGTTCATGTAAACACCGTGTTCGGATTTATCAATCGGATTGATTTCATTCCGATTGAACCAAAAGGTGTCCATGTAAACGTAGCTACTGACTGGGTTAAGGCAAAGCATGTAGTTATTATTACATGTCTCTTTATGAAGTGAAAGCTGAAAGACACAGTAATGACCTCCTGCCTCTCTTACCAATGTTCATGATGCTGTCTTTCTCAGGGTTGAAGAAGAGCCAGTCATAGAACAAGGCCAGTTTGGCATTAGATGCAGCAACATTAGACTGCGGGGAGAGATGGAGATAAAACTTCAGCATTAATATGGACTCTCTTTTTGAGACTGTAAAAACCACAATTTAAACTTAAAAGTTCAAATAATACAGGTTTTGACAAAAACAAAAAGTTTTTTAAAAATTATAAACCTCACATTTCAGCCATTTTTAAGGAAAGGTAAGAGTCAAATGTATATTATGATTAAATCTATACTAATTTATACTGTGCAAAAAATATGAGAACGGTTTCATTGGTCAAACAAGGCAGACACGCTGAATAAAAATGCACTTTCACTCTCTGACAGAAGATGCCACTTACGGAATAGCAGAAATATAGCAGTTTCCCCGGTTACCTCTAAAAAAGCAGCACTGTGCTTATAAACACTATTTTATTAGGCATTTTACCGAGTTAAAAAAGAAAATGCCTTTGAAACTTTCCTTTACAAAGGTGACAAGTTTGCAGGTATGCTATAAACACCATAAGGTAAACATTGTCATAATTAATCAACAGTACATCAATGTAATAAACATGGGCTATTCAATGATGGGCGAACTGCCCTGAAAGCATGAGTCTGTAGAATGTGCAACAGTGCTGCGGTTTTACTTTGAAACAATGCAAAGCTTACAAAATCTTTAAACATTATATTAAGCCATTGCACAATTATTGCTTTTCCATCCCCAAATTTAAGGCAAATACCTCTTGAAATGATAATTAAGACTTCTTATATCATTTAAGGTATTTAAGACTTTTAATGACCTTAAATTTGATAAAACTTAATTTAAGATTTTTTAACACAGGGAACTTTAGGATATGTTTTTAGTATTTGCTTACCGTGCAGGTAGTCAAGAGCCAGCCAATAATCGCCCAGCGTGGCAAAATGTCAGAGCTCAGCACTTCATTGGATGGATGAACCACACCACATATATAACGAATGAGGTCACAGCGCAGTGATTGGCTCTCAGCTGTGGACAGATACTGTCGCTGAAACCAGTCCTGATAGCGCTTCTGCTGGCCAAATCGAACCTGCAGCCAGGGAGAGCAAGAGCGTTTGACTTTCAAGTCACAAACAAATTGTGGTTTCCGTGTCAGGTATCAGTGTTTGTGCGTTTACCCTTGAGGTCATGAACAGCAGCTTGGTCTCCATGTCAGGGGTGAGTCGGCAGGCCAGAAACTTGCGAGAGGTTCTAGAGGTGAGGAGCTGCAATATACCTGCAGCGGGACAAGGTAACAAGAGCACTTCAGTAACACATACACAATCTTTACTGTGTTACTGTAGAAATTCCCTCACGCACACCTGTGAACTGTGGGCTAAGGGTCTGAGGATTGTGCAGCAGGTCTCGCCACAGCAAATCCATCTCAGGAATACGAGCCACATTCTGTAAGAGTCTGATGAGATCCCTCCCCATGATAAAACACTCCATGAACTGTCAAAACACAATCACATAGCAATTAAACACATGAATGACCATTGAATGGCAACACATAAAACAGCAAAAAAACATTTAAACATCTGTATTGAGTAACATTCGAGGGAAATTAAAAATGTAGGGCAGACTTTATACATTAGGATTTGAGTGGATGAAAACTGCAAATACCAGTTAATATTAACTTACCCAGAAATGATGTATAGTATCAGAGGTTGATAAAGTTGAATTACAGTTAAAGACATGTATTATGTTAATATAAGTGCTGTTCTTTTGAACTTTTATTCATCAAAGAATACTGAAAATAAAGTATCAGTTTTCACAGAAATGATAAGCAGCGCAACCATTTTTTATAAAAAATGTTTATTGAGCAGCAAATCCACATTTTAGAATGATTTCTGAAGGATCATGCAGCATGTGAGAAAATGGCTACTGAGAATTCAGCTTTGGCTGAAAAAATGGTTTGACTATATATTGAATGTATTTTTTAATATATTTAAAAATATATATATTCATTTAGAAAAGTTGTTTTAAATCGTAATAATATTTCACAATCTTTACTATATTATTGATCAAATAAATCCAGCCTTGTTGCGAAATAAGAAACTTACTTCAAACACATAAAAATGAAATCTTATATTATATCTGTATATTATAGACATAAATATTTTATTTGTTTACCTCCATGTCATGTGACCATTAAAAGAACAGAGAATAGTACACATACAAATGGGTTGTTAAATTACTGAAATATTAACAATCTCAGGGATCTTTTTTAAGTAAATATATCGAGTCAAACGGGTTTGGCTGACAAAAAAATCCTGATGTATAGGATAGCCTACATTTATACACAAATGCTATTTGAGCCTCCAAAATTTGGATTATCAAAATAACTTAGTTGAAGCCTGATTAGACAGTAAAACCAGGAACATTTACATAAGGTACGTACAGTCAATTTTGATTTCATGCTGTTTTTAAATCTGTTGAATAATTGCTGGCAGCCTACTTTAATCACAGCTGGTTCAGGCCCAAGTCACAAGTTAAATCCCAAGTGTTCTTGACCCAGATACAGACATCACAATCCTGCTTTAGTGCCCTTGAACGAGCCCCTTCACCTCAGCTGGCTTCAGGGGGAGTGTCCTTGAAATTAGTCTACAGCAAGACGCACTGAATAAAAACGATTTACCTTTCAATGCGTTTCTGGTCTTTTATACAGAAAATGCAGTTAAAAATGTTGAAATCCAGATTTAAAGTTTTGCATCATGGCTCAATGTGTCAGAGTATGTGGGCTCAAAAATCTAATTCATGAGGTGCATCCTAGAAAACAAATGTTGGCCAGTTTTTCTTCATTATCCAGTTGAACTCATTAACACAGACACACACAAAAAAACATCCCCAAAATTTTTTTCGCCTTGTGCTCAATGTAAACTACTCATGAAAAGTTTCATGTTCAGGTTTCAAAATGATAACGATAAAAGGATAAAAAAAAAAATATATCAGCATGATTTCTGAAGGATTGTGTGACACTGAAGACTGGAGTAATGGCTGCTGAAAATTCAGCTTTTCCATCACAGGAATTAATAACATTTAACTTACATCCTTCTCTTGGGTCATTTTAACCCAGATATAAAAAAAAATATATAAAACAAATTGAGTGTTCAATTGTTTGACCCCCTCGGAGGGGTCAAAGACCCAATGTCTTTTGTCGCACTTGTTTTGTTGTTGAAATTTTAAAAAGTAAAAAAATCCTTTCCACGCAGGTCAAATTGACCCCCATAAAAAATGAATGGAATTTCGAGGAATGCTTCAGTACACATAGAAAACCCCAAAAATGCTCAAAATTCTAACAAAAAATGCTAAAACTTGTCTATGACAACTTGACAAGGCTAATGTCTACCATGTGTATCTGAATCCATACTGTGTAGAAAAATGACTTTAGGACCCAGGGGAAACAGCTCATTTGCTCCAAATAGAGCTATAAGGCCACCTAGTGAAATATCATGTTATATATATTTTTTTCCACAAGAGGTCAGCAAAGACACACAATGTAAGATATTTTGAGCTGAATTAAAAGGTTTGTGTTATTTGTAATTTAAGTAATTTAAGTTGAAAGAATGTGAGGAATGTAATTACTAAATTACTATTTATTTATTGATTAAATCTAGAATCAGAAACTTCTTTGCATGAGCTTGCATTTCCAGTCTCCAAGTCAATGGAACAAAAAGTCTTTTAAAATATATTCAAATAAAAAATTATTATATATTTTTATAAATTGTAATAATATTTCACAATACTACTGTTTTTACTGTATTTTGGATTAAATAAATCATGCCTTGGTGAGCGTAAGAAAAGTCTTTCGAAAACTTGCCCAGTAGTGTAACTCTTAAAAAACAAAAAATGTTTGTCGAGATTTGAAGCCTTTCCTGTACTCACCCTCTCTCTAAGCAGTCCGATGCAGAAGTCCACCTCTCTCTGTCTGAGGGACAGCAGGTTTGGCGTCCCATGGTCCACTATGAGCCTCAGGTATGTGTACACAGACATGGCCACTAACATCCCACTTTTCAGCACCCACTCTCTGTCCATCACACAAACACATTCATGAAACTGACAATAAACTCTGGTTCATTTGCATGGATGTAGTTACCGCCCACAGAGCAACAGTCACATCACATGCTGTTTGACTCAGAAACTCTCACCTCTGGTCCACTAAGATCTCCAACACGTTCTCTGCTAACCACAGGTTTTTGTTGGAGATGTCTCCCCCTGCAGATTGACGTAGGTTAGACAAACCGTATAGGGGGTACGTATTAAATATGTGGAATGACTTGCATGTGTGCACACACCAGCGATCTGTTTCATGAGCGTCATGAGAACCCCATCTGCTCCAATGACTCCGCTCTTCACCAGCTCTTTGACCAACCACACCAGCTGCAAAAGAAGAGACGTCAAAAGTGATGTTAACACAATAAAAATATATAACTCATTTTATAAATAATAATAAAAAAAAAACTTAAACTTAAAATAGAAATAATAAAAAAACTGAAATGTTTAAGTACTAAAATTATTTAAAAAAATTTAAGCCAAATAGCAATATTTAAAAAAATTATACAAATGACAGCACATAAAAAAATTACTAAAACTTGTAAATGAAAACTAAAAATATAAAATGTGATTCTAAATATGAATAGTATATAAATAATACTAAAATAACACTCATTAACAGCACAAACACAGCAGCTCCTGTCATCCGAAGTTCTCAATCAGTGTATATGGTATCAGACAGGGGCCCACCTGCGTGCGGCACACGTCCTGCAGCTTAAGAAACTTTTCCATGAGGATCTGGTTGATTTTCATGAGTACCACGTTCATGCCATCCCGATTCACTAACGTCAGGTCCCTGTAGCACTGCAGGACACAATGCTACGTTAAAGTTCTGGGAGAACAGTTAGAGAAGAAAAGCATTCGGTGGTGTGTATGTGAATCAGATCTCATGAAGCATCGACATACCCTCTGTGCCTGTGGGGGCTCTGTGAGCAGAAGCGCGAAGAGACCCAGACACACCTCCTCATGCTGCTGTGGACCCTTACACACCTGCACACACACATCATCCCCATCAAATGCTTTCATGAATACACCATCATCAACAATGGTTTTAAATACAGCCAAGTTCTTTTAAGTATTCTATAGTTCTTTTAGACACTTTTATTGATCTCAGACCTCAAGTCAGTCACAAATTGAAAAGAAATGTTGAAGAGAAGAAAGGCGATCAGGAAATTGCAAGTTCCAAACAAGATTTAAACTCATGTACTTCACGAGCAACACGTCAACATGCAATAACCAGTGCGCTAAACGTCATGCTGTTCTTCTCTTTTATAAACCTGTGGGTAAAAGTAATGCAGCATCCCACTGATGGAAACATTTATGATTACATAATACTGACGGTTTCGATTACTATTTTTAAACAACTGTATACAGTATTCAGTGTGTAGTATGGTAAGTTAGCCTAGTATTCCATTCCACACACATTCATCATAACAACAGCTATGACATGCACTACTGCGGCAGATTGTGTTTTGAGAGAAATTAACAGCAAGGATCCAATTATTATTTTTCAAAAGTGACAATAAAGACATTTATAATGTTACAAAATATTTAGATTTCAAATAAAAGCTGTCTTTTATTCTTCTATTCATCAAAGAATCTGGAAATAAAATGCACCACGGTTTCCACAAAATATTACATTAACTATTTTCAACCTTGATAATAGTAATAATAATAAAGGTTTCTTGAATACCAAATCAGCATAATGATTTCTAAAGGATCATGTTACAGTGACGACTGGAGTAATGATCCTGAGAATTAAGCTTAAATGACATTTTAAAATTAGTTTACCAATTACATTTTAAAATTAGTAATTAAATATTACATTTTTTACATTTGATTTAATGGTAATAAGTTTTAATAAAAAAAAACTTTATATTTTCCTTTATAGATATTTTTTGTATTAACTGTTTTATAAAATCAATAAGACATGTTGTACTGTGAATATGGTGATTGCTAAAATGGTTGCAGGGCCTCCACTGAACATGCTGTAATAAAACTCTTTTGTCATGATTATATTTTAAATATAGCACAATACCTTATTGCTTAAATAAATGGGCATTTCTTGAAATATAACAGGCATTTGCTGGAAATCCACATTATGAATAACAAAGAAATAAGTTAAGGGCTCATTTCTGACTCACATGATCTACATGTGTAGGATAACACAGGCGCTCAGTCCGAAATCAAATACTTCCCTACTATATAGTAAGTGAAAAACAGTACACCAACAGAGTAGTATGTCCGAATACACAGTATATATATATATATATATATATATATATATATATAAAAATCATTAGTCAATTTAAATCAGATGTCTATTTCTGTCACATCTTATTATATTTAAATTACCATCCTTGGGGCTGTTAACACAGAACACGTTTTTGCTGTTAAAAACTTGAGACGCAGGTCAGTAGAACGCAAAAAGTGCAAGGTGAAGAGGTGCGTTTTATGCGTGCCACATTTTCAGAATGCCGTGTCATGCGCGAGACGCTGCAAAAGACGTGAGAAGCGAGCGCAGAGGTAAAAAACATCCGTCTAGCGTGTGTTTACATTGAAAAATAATTGAAAACCCCGTTTTGTGTAAACGGCCCCCCAGTATACAAATGACTTCAATAAGTGTCAACAGATATATTAAGGTTATGTGGACATATGGTTCCCAACATTAGCATTCAAAAAGAACAAATGGTATGCTCGAAAATATGTCTAAATTTTACATTAGTCTAATTTTTGTATTCTACTCATTTCTATTAGGTCCTGAAATCTCATAACTTTAAAATTCCATTATATGTCCAGGTTTTTATGATGGGAGAATCCTGATGTGTGTTATGTTAGGTGGATGTGTGACTAATAAATACTCACATGAGCAGTGATGGCATCATTGGCTTCCCGCTCTGACAGCCCATTGGTTATAGAGGTGGTGATGCTCACACACCTCTCCAGGCGCTGAAACAAATACACAAACACACACACACAAATATGGATGCATGCATGAACGTCAAAAACAAAATAATACTGTAGTTAATAAAGCATACATTTAATCGTATGGGGGAACAAGCAATATTATTTGAAGACATTTTTTAATATATTAATGTTAAAAAAAATCAATGTAATTACAAAAGCAACAACAATAATAGTAATTTTACAATTACACTAATATAATTAATAATGATACATATAATTAGAATTGAGAACTATTTTACATTTATATTTTTGTAATTGACAATTATGATTAGGCTACTATATTAAAATACAACAAATTCCATAATATATCACTGCTTGCTAAGAAGCAAATTTTTGACACTTATATTTTTCATTAATATGTAATTGGTGTTTTGTATATTTCTGTTTCATAATTGTTTTACCATTAAATATTGCTGAAATGCTACTAAATAGCAATGTAGCCTATAATAGATCTATCTATCTATCTATCTATCTATCTATCTATCTATCCCCAAATGTTCTAATAATCTGAATTAAAGGACAAGACTGCATCACTGTTTAAAACCTTTCCCAGCAGATGGAGAGCCACTGACACCATCAGCTGTCATTTAGTACATGAAATAGTAACATCATTGTGTTCATCACAGATCATGTTTACACTGCTGCAGCAACTCCTTCCTTTACATTTTAATCTTCAAATAAGATAAAAGAGTACAAAAGCCATCCCCGCAACTATCAACCCTGTTCTGAGCGATCCTTCAATTCTGATAGTGTTAACTTCTCAATTCTGCTTGTCCTTTTGTTATTGTACTTAGTTTTCACCATGTTTTTCTTCACAAATGTGTGTTGTGCAGGACGAAGTTAACGGCCAAAGGGAATGAGTCGATCCCTACCTCCTCCAGCTCATCTTTGGCGTCCAGGCTGGTGGACACCAGAAGGCGACCCTGTGCTTTACCCTTAGCCGGCGAGGGCTCCATCTCCTCCCGCCTCGCTGCGCCCACACACACGGGACCTGACGGGGGTTTAGGGCGCTGCTTAAAACCCTTCTTTCACTGTTTACGTGGGACTATGGGGCTTATGAACTAGTTAACCCTCTCTCCGCCCAGTCCTAGGTGCCTACAGTGTGTTTACGACTCTTAATTCGCCACCTTCGCGCGACCACTCCAGTGTTTTCACAGTGTCCAACTGTAACAATTCAACTTCCGCAGGGCATGGTGGCCTAGCGGAAGTGTTCCGAACGCGGAGTGAAGGTGGAGCGAAGAGACCGATTTATACCAATCGCGTGCTGGGCATTTTGATTGACGTGGCAGTTGACCAATCACGGGGATGGCACTGTCAGCGAGACCCGTTAGACAAAAAGAAGCCCGTGGAACTTGACAAGAACGCCGCTTCTGTGTAAACATGTGGGTAAAAACTCAGGCAGACAGTAAACAATAAGGATGGGATGCAAATAATAAAATAGCAATTTTCAAACAATAAGGATGGGATGCAAATATCACACGGATACATACGTGTTGACTTATAAATGGGTTGACAGCAGGCATTTAATATATACAGTATATATATATATATATATATATATATATATATATATATATATATATATATATATATATATATATATATATATATATATGATAATAATACAAAAATAATAATAAAAAAAAGTCACACTTGTAGGCTACTGATCGTGGTCAAAGATGACCGCATTGGAAACGAATGGAAAAATTTGAAACACAACTTGTTTAGATTTATGGCTTTGATTTTCTCACAGTTTTAGAGTAAAACATGTTTTGGAAAATATATAGGCCTATTTCATATAATATTTCAGTTTTTACATACTATTTATGCATAACATTTATGCAAACATTTCATAATAAGTTTAACTTCTATATCAAAGATACATAGGATGCATTGGTACACATTTTCAGTGATGTTCCTGAGGTCATTGGGCGTTTCAGGTCTTTGAACATCAGACGGCATCACCCAGGGTGGATCAGACCTCTATGCCACAGCCTTTCTGCAGCCTCCATTGTGGACTTGATGGCGTTCCTCTTTGCAGCCCCAGTAATGCCAAGCAGCGTGTAGTAGAGTAGATCTTATACTGTGACTGACCAGTAAAGCCTCTACACCCAACTTAGATGGACTCACAGCGTGCTTTCGAGCTCGGCCTGCGGCACTCCTCACTCCTGATACTTGGACTGCTTCCGTTTATTCGCCTCTAGTTCCCAGGGAACTGTGAGCTCTATCAAGAGCACGCACCTACCTTTAAGTGACTGATGTTAGCACCACGTCTGGCCTCAATCCAGTTGCCACAATGTGAACTTGAGCTACCTCCCCAGATCGACTTTTAGCTCCCAATCCGAAGCCAAGGTGAACACCCAGCTGCCGGCTTGGACTGTGAATGTGGCTGCTCCCCGGGCCTAGAGAAAGGTGATATTCCCCGGTATGGCAGCCGTGCTTATTCTATAACTTTTTTTAGTGACATTTTTAAAACTCTTTTCACTTCAGCAATAATCTGCCAAGTATTTTCCATCCTTAAGTCCGCCGAGACAGCTACATAAAGTGTCTGATAGTGTCTGGCCAGATCCTTCCACGCGTAGAATCCACATGTACCAGATGTGGCCTGGATCTGGGCCGATACTATGTTGCTTGCTGTCTGGGTGTGCTTCAAAGTATTCAAGATTCAGACAGTTTGTTGGAAATTTAATTTTCAGGTCTACGCTCAACAGGTATGCTTTATTACCTGATTAACATAATTTAGTACCATAAAATCCCTTAAAAATACAAAATATTACATAAAAAAAACATTATCGAACTAAAATATAGTACATTAATTTAATTGAAATAAAAAAAGGTAAGTTTTGACTGCCATGCGAGGCATCAGTTTCTGTAAAGACACAAAGCCTTGTTTATATTATATACAACCCCAAATCAGAAAAAGTTGGGACATTTTGTCAAATGTAATAAAATCAAAAATCTGTGATTTGTTCATTCTATTTAATCTTTTATTAACTGACAAAAGTACAAAGAAACGTTTTCCAATGTTTTCACTGACCAACATAATTGTATTTTGTAAATATGAACAAATTTTGATTTTATGGCTGCAACACACCCCAAAGTTGGGACAGAGATCAAATTCTAAGTGAAAAGATTATCCAAATTAGATAATCCAACTATTTTGAAACAGTCCACAATGAGCAGGTGAATTGGTAATAGTTTAGGGTCTCATGTCTGGGTGTAAAAGTGCTTCCTAGTCTTTTTAAGCAAAGATGGGTCATGGCTCATCACTTTGTGCCAAATATCTTAAGAGAATTGTCAAACAATTAAAAAATCCCATTTCTCAATGCAAGATTGCAAAGAATTTATAGCTTTTATCATCTTCCATACATAATATTGTCACACGATTCAGGGAATCCAGAGAAATCTCAGTCTGTGTGGGGCAAGGCAGTAGACCTCTGTTGAATGTGCGTGACCTTTGAGCCCTCAGATGGCATTGCACAAGATACCATCATGCTAATCCGTTAAATACAGGCACATGTGCTCAGGAGTAATTTGGAAAACGTTTTCACTGAACACAGTCTGACTCTGCATTAAGAAATGCCACTTGAATCTCTGTTACGCAAGGAGAAAGCTTTACATCAGTTCTATGTGGAGATGCCGGCGAGTTCTCTGGGCCTGAGCTCATCTCAGATGGTCTAGAAGAAAGTGGAAATGTGTGCTGTGGTCAGATGAGTCCATGTTTCAGCTTGTTTTTGGAAAAAATTGGACACAGTTCTCAGTCCCAAAGACGAAAGGGACCAGCCAGACTTTCACCAGCGACAGGTGCAAAAGCAAACATCTGTGCTGGTATTGAGGTGCAACATTGCAAACAGTATGGGTAACTTGCATTATTGTGGAGGTACCATTGACATGGAGGCATGTATTTGGATTGTACAGAGACATAAACTGCCATCAAGATGACATCTTTCCTGGGAAGCAAGACAATGGCAGGCCTCATTCTGCACGTGCTACAACTGAGTGGTTTCTAGACACTGTGCACCATAGAAGGGATGTGCCTGCCTGTTTACTGCAGTCCAGATATGTCTCTTATGGAAAATGTATGACCCATCATGAAAAGGTTTGTGTGTGTCTATGACCACAGACTGTTGAGCGGCTGTCTTGTATCAGACAAGATTGGGCAAATATTCCACTTGCAAAACTCCAATAATTAGTATCCTCAACTCCCAAATGGTTAAAAAGTATAATTAAAAGTAAAGGTGATGTGACACAGTGGTAAACATGTCTCTGCCCCAACTTTTTTGGGGTGTGTTGCAGCCATCAAAATCAAAATTTGTTCATATTTACAAAATACAATTATGTTGGTCAGTGAAAACATTGGAAAACGTTTCTTTGTACTTTTGTCAGTTCATAAATGGTTAAATAGAATGAACAAATCACAGATTCTTGATTTTATTGCATTTTACAAAATGTCCCAACTTTTTCTGATTTGGGGTTGTATATATATATATATATATATATATATATATACACACATTAATAAATATTATAAATTCCATCGTTTTCGACTAGAAAAAATACAGCTCATTCAACACATTTTAACGGGGCATATTGTTTGAGTATTTAGGATAAGTTGTCAGTGGAAACCTGCTATTTATTGACACTGACTCGAGAAGTATACCGTACCTTTGTTTGATATATGAAATTAAGTTAAAAAGGCTATCTTAACATGAATGTTTTTTCAAAAATATTTAATCATTAAGACAACTAAGATGCATTTTATACTGTAAAAATGGAAAAGGTAAAGATTTTTGCTAACAGAAAATAACACGCATAACAATTTTCCCAAGTATAAAGGGTCTCTATATGCCAATGTACAACTTGAATAGTGCTAATATAGCAGCACTTACCTCTTAGATGCATTATACTTTGAAAGCATGAGTTTGTGACAAATATCACATTACAGTATACCATTAAATGCACAATAATTTGTAACGGCTCAGTGTTTTTAATGTGTTTATTTTACACAATCCGCCTCCCCCGAACATAACCAAAAAACACAATTTGAACTTCACTTGAAGACTTTGTAGTAATATATATACCAATATGACACCCACAGACCCAGCTATCCAAACCACACATAGAAGAGAGATAAAACATTACAATCATTATTCATGCCGTCCAAACAGGAAAGCAAGAAGAGCTGCATCTTAAACACTGTTCATCTGACATTATCAATCAGGATCTCATGACCCAGGACGTCCTTCATCGTGTCCACATGGTGCATTGCTACAGTTTGACTGAGAGTTGTCACAGCAGAAGATAAGTGATGTGGGAAAACACCGCATTTATTTACATCTAGCACAGACATTCATGTGTATTTATTACCAAAGCTTTTAATGCCATTAGAGAATTGTTGGAGTGTTTCCTCTCAGGATGTAATGTATGCAGTCATCGGCACAGGGGATGGATCAAAGATTTTGGATTGTACCGAAACGTAACAGATGACTCTGACCCGCAGTGAGATATGATGGCTCAGCAGGTGTCGTCGCAACAGGAAAAGTTTCTGTCCAAATCCTCATTATCTCAGCTTATAGACACAGGGAGGTGAACAGCGCTGCACAATTTACACCTTATAAAACACCAGAATCTGTGAAAGTTTTCAGAATGGGGAAGAAATGTGTGATTCAACTTGATTTTAAACTTGACTTCATTGGATAGAATTTGGCATAGCTGAGATTTTTTTGTCGTGCACAGCAGGAAGTTGTTGGCTGGAAAAGTTCATACTTTTGAAACGAAATACTGTGTGCATATTAATGAAGATGCAGATTTGAAAGACCTGCCCAGATCTTCAAAACAATTTGAGCTGATAAATATTAAAAGGTGTATGATGTGTACATGGTTCAAGCTCTGAACCTAACAAAGATATTATCCTTGTTGAAAACACAAGTCAAAATGAGCTTATTTACTATATATCATATAGTATATCACTCCTGCTCTAATCCACATTCATCACATTCTGAAGAGATGTTTTCATAATCCATTAAAATGTAACAATATTAGTTGAATCACCATAATCCAGCAACTGAAAACTGTTCACATCTTTGTTGTTCGCATAATTGCAAGTTATTTTTGGGTAAAACAATTAAAATGGCAGCAGTTTGTCTTAAAGGAAGTGCACATTTCAAATGTCTACACATTCAGCTGTCTGAATCATTATTGGTCTTATTTTATTAAAGCTGTGTGTCACATACTTTCTTTGTTCTTAAATATTTTGCAAGAGATTACAGAGGTGACATAATTACATATTTTGCCATAAACTATACTGTTA
The DNA here is from genome assembly GCF_051911475.1 of Siphateles boraxobius. NCBI lineage: Eukaryota > Metazoa > Chordata > Actinopteri > Cypriniformes > Leuciscidae > Siphateles > Siphateles boraxobius. The sequence goes on from NW_027508975.1 coordinate 12,967,723, forward strand.
AAAGGTTTGTGACTAGTAAGATTTAGTCCCTTATGCTCAACAAGGCAGCATTTATATGATCAAACATACAGTAAATATATTAATATTGTGAAATATTTTTTACAAGAATGTAATAATAAAAATGTAATTTATTCATGTGAAGCTGAATTTTCATCAGTAATTACTCCAGTCTCCAGTGTCACATGATCCTTCAGAAATTCTAATATGCTGATTTGCTGCTCAAGAAATATTTCTTATTTTTATCAATCTTGATTACTTTTATTTTTGTTGAAACCGTGATTCATTTTTTAAAAGATCTTCTGATAAATAATCCTTTGAAATATATATATTTTGTAACATTAAAAAAGATAAAATGTCTTCACTGTTATTTTGAGTAATTTATCCTTGCTGAATAAAAGTATCAATTTCTTTAAAAAATAAATCTTACTGACCCCAATTTATTTTTAATCCAAGCACATGAATGAATCAGAGTGGAATCTCTGATTTCAGAAATGCAGCAAAAATAATATTAACCAATAATAATCTTGATGGATAAAATCAAGTTGCATTTGGAAATGTCACTTTACGGAAGTTAAATGTGGGCATTTCCTGACTTTGAGGGGAAAGTAAATCCTGCAATTAAATGAACACAAGAACATCCCTAGGCTAGTTTTAGCTGGAACACTATTGCAACATCAAGGGTCTGTTTTCAACTAAAAACGAAAAACTTTTTTACATGTATTGACATATTTTGGCTGTTCATTTACACGTTATTGTCTCGGAGTAAACTACAGAAATGCAAATTTCTGGGAACGGTGACGTCATGTACATGCGTTTTATGTGTTCAGTCTACAGGTGCGTAGTGTTTTTTTACAAAGTGAGATCGCCAACTGCCAAATAATACAGCGTTTTTTGTCATTTTCACAGATCCGTGTGTACGTGAATCATTTTGATAACGTTGTTGTCTGCACGCAAAAAACACGCAAAGTAAAAACATTTCTGTTTTTAGAGCATCGTTGTCGTGTAAACCTACCCCAATATTTGTGGATATTTCTGCAGGGAAATGGTCTTGAGCTCTGAGAACAAAATCCATCATTGAACATTTCTATGCTTTCTTAATTATATTTGACATTTATCATTATTTCTCTTTTGTGCGTAACTTTAATCTGTGGTTCAAACCCCTCTGGATCAGTTCTGCACAGATGGAAGAGTTTTGAACTGAACTCTGAATCACTGCATCCCAGAGGAGAAATCGAGAACATTTTGCATGGCTAAAAAAAGTAATAATAATACAGGGACTACAGCCTGTGTCTTTGTAAGACCAAAAACATGAATGACAACAAACAGACCCAAACAACTCCTGATGACTGCTTTAAAAAATCAGGACAAAGTCCTATCACGATAAAACAATATTCAAAACTCCTACAAGACCCGGACGGGTATATCACACCAGCAGAAGGTCCTGCGCTTAAATATTCAGCTCAACATTTACCAATCTGATGGTGTGTTATGTCTTAATCCATTTTTCTAAACCATTCTGCTCAAGTATTGTTTTTTCTTTTCGAGTTTACTTGGCAAAAACAGTCATATGGAGATTCCCATGAAGCAATGACATGAAAGTTTGGGAGATGAAAGATGAATAAGACCCAGTTTTGAAACATTACTCGCTGAGTCTAGTCTTTCATCATTTCGTCCCAGTGAAGGGCTGCAGTGTTCCACACTGTCCCATTATGTGTTTAGATGTGTTTGTTTTGTAGCTCTTTTTCTCAGTCAGTCAGTTTTTAGGCATTGTTGGAGTCGACCTCCCCTAGCAGCCAGTACGTCCTCATCCGTCCCTTTCCCTTCATCTCAACATCCCCTCTGAGCTCCAGCTGGAAGCAGTTGAACTCCTCCAGTATGGCCCGTGTGGCTTCTGACACATGGATCTTCAGGGCTGATGGTAGAGGTATCAGTACACAGTAGATTATTCCCAAAAAATTTGCATCAAATGTACTGTAACTAAGGTTCATTATATTGTTTAGTTGCTAGCAAGAGAAATGCAGTTTCATTCAATCTTTATTAAGGACACCGAATCTCGGTCCATAGTATTAAAAAAACAAAAACACAAAAAAACACAAAACAAAACAGAAACAATTAATTATAATATATATAAATTAAAAAGCAAAAATGAGTCTGACATCAGAACTATTAGTACACGTGCATACGATAAATCAGTAAAAACAATGCATTTTTTAATTTCAATTTTGATCAATTTAATGATCCTTGCTGAATAATGACCAAAACCAAATGACCAGTATGACCAAACATATGTAAATATTACCAGCTATTTAAAGATTCATCATCCACTTGATGAATGAGTTTTCAAATTGTAATTGCTCTACCCAGGAATCTCTGTATGGCATGTTATTTTTTGTACTGAAATAAATGTTTAGTTACTGTAAATGCTGTTACTTATCACTATATTTTTGTGTATTTATATGGACATTATGGCTTTCCACTGCACAGTTTTACTCTGTAAAGTGATTAACAAATTCCTGATCAGTTTGAATAATTGAATAAACAAATAGAACCGGTTTTCACATTCAAAAAGGTTAACCAATCATAACAGAGATAATCTAGATATAGAATTTTTAAAGATGCAGTAGTAAAAAATGGGTTCCATTCCATCTGTCAGAAAGAGGGTGCAAAATGATCATTTTTAACCAAACTACTGTTCAAAAGTTTAGGGTCAGTAACATTTTATTTATTTATTTATTTTTTAGAAGAAATTACTACTTTTATTCATCAAGGATGCATTAAATTGATCAAAAGTGACAGTAAATACATTTATAATGTTACAAAAAATCTTTATTCTAAATAAATGCGGTTCTTTTGAACCTCATCAAAGACTGCTAAAAATGTATTGCTGTTTCCAAAAAAATATTAAGTAGCTCAACTGTTTACAACATTGACAATAATAAGAAATGTTCTTGAGCAGAAAATCAGCATTTTAGAATGATTTCAAAAAACAAAAACAAATAAACTTACCGACCCCCAACTTTTAACAGTAGTGTAAATTACAAATACCGCAGTTAAAAAAAACCCTTCACTAACATAATAAATGGACTTCAAGGAAAAATAAGTGCAACAAAAGTGTTGAATCTGACCCCTTTAAAAGTATGGAGGCACCTCACCTTCTCCATTGGATTCCATACGTGAAGATGTGTTGACTGTATCGCCAAACAAACAATACCGAGGCATCTTCAAACCAACCACCCCTGCACACACAGGACCTGGACACATGAAAACACACACCCACACACATATATAACCGTCAGTCAAACCTCTCTATTACAGTCAGTCATGAACAAAAAGATTCGTCCCAGAGAGGGACGACTGCTCTGTGCTCTACTTGTACTCAATTAGACACTTTCATGACCCATGATCCTCACCGCTGTGGATGCCGATGCGTAGGCGGAGCTGCTGGCTGGGTCGGTGGCGGATTCGAAAGGAGTGAACGGCCTCCAGCAGAGCCAGAGACATGCGGGCAATCTCGCGTGCATGCAGTTTCCCGTTCCTCACGGGAAGTCCCGACACCACCATGTACGCATCACCAATGGTCTCCACCTGGGGGCGCCACACAAAAACACATCATTACCCTTGTAAATAAGAAGTGCATTTGATCCTACTGAACGTGCACTTGTAGTGTATTTCAAGTCTTAAAAGTATATTTAAAAAATCTGCATTAGCAGATATTATAATATTAATTAAATTAAAGACCATGTATCTGCACATAAATAGAGTACACTTTCATTAATTATTTTTTAACATAAGTGGGATTTTTGGTTACGCTTTATTTAATTAGGGTTTATAGGGTTAGAAGCATGTAATAATGCATATTTTATAGTAATTACTATGGAGACTACATGTAACCCTAACCCTAACCCATGTAACAAGGACACTGAAATAAAATGTTACTCACTATTTTATGGTGTCAGTGTTAGTTTAAATTTGCATTTAAGTACTAAGTAATAATAATTAACTACATGTACTTACTATAATAATAATAATAATAATAATAATAATAATAATTCATTACATTTATATACCAACACCGATGTACAGCATCCACCTGGTTGATGAGACGGCAGCCATTTTGTGCCAGAACGCCCACCACACACCAACTTACTGGTGGAGAGGAGACAGAGTGATGAAGCCAATTAGTATATATATATATATATATATATATATATATATATATATATGGGGATGATTAGTAGGCCATGATGGACAGAGGCCACTGGGCAAATTTGGCCAGGATGCCGGGATTACACCCATAATCTTTCAAAAGATATCCTGGGATTTTTAATGACCACAGAGAGTCAGGACCTCGGTTTAACGTCTCATCCGAAGGACGGTGCTGTTTTACAGTATAATGTCCCCGTCACTATACTGGGGCGTTAGGACCCACACAGACCACAGGGTGAGTGCCCCCTACTGGCCTCACTAACACCTCTTCCAGCAGCAACCTGGTTTTCTCAGGAGGTCTCCCATCCAGGTACTAACCAGACTCAACCCTGCTTAGCTTCAGTGGGCAACCAGTCTTGGGCTACATGGTAATATGGCTGCTGGCCTAAACTAAACTATAGGGTTAGTTTTAGGCTTAGTTGCATGTTATTATACACCATTTGAGGCAGTGCTCGAAGTGGGGCGGTACTCACCGGTACGCAGTACCGGCACTTCTACATTTTACTCTTAAGCGTACCTGCACTTTTTCTTGCATACCGCTACTTCTCGCATGTAGCCGGTACTCGACCACTGACAGAAAAAGCGCCAGTGTCACGCCCGTTGATATACTTCGTTTGCAGTGTGTATGCAGTGCGTATTTTTTCACACCCATGTTAACAGGTTCGAGCTTTCACACTGCACGCGCATGCGGTCCGTCAATGCGCTCCTGGTGCTGTGCGTATACAGCAGTGCAGAGATCGTTCCGAGTGTATTTTTGCTGTGCTGCACGCGGTGAACTAAAGTGACAGCTCATGGTTCGTGGTCAAAACACAGATTGTCATGAAAATATAATAATCTCACCATAAATGCATTTAATTAAATAAAATGTAATAATCTAAATGTATTTTTGGACTTGCAGGCTTGGAGGAGTTCCTTTTTCGCACGCACGTGCACACACGCACGACTTGTTTTAATACATTTATGTTGTTAATAAATAACAATAAGTTTTGTTATAAGTTTTGTTTTTCACTGTAGAAATCTCAAATGTCATGATTTGCCAATGCAAGAGAGTACCGGCACCTTTCTTTTCCCACTTCAAGCACTGATTTGTAGTAATTACTATAGTAACTACATGTAATGTGTAACAAGCACTCTTTAAAATGAAGTGTTACCAGATTTTACATTTCGTTACACTTCATTTTAAGGTGCCATTTTTACACTGTAATTATACAAATAAAAACTGAGTAATATTAATAAACAACATGTACTTATAACATGGACTATACAATTAGGGATAGGGTTTCCCTTTAAAGAAGTACACTTATTTCGATGTGTTGACTAACATACTAAAGTGCTTATAAAGTAAGTGTGTAATTCAATGTTGATACATGATTCCATTTAAAGTTGATATATTTTATAAATATATATTATAAATATATGTAATTACTGATATGTAATTACTTATTTATTTACATACAAATTTCAATAAATGAAATTAAAATATGATTACAGTATATTTAACAAAAATGTTTGTCAGTACATTCAACAGTAAACTTTAACGATATTTCAAAGATAATAGAAGTAATTATGAAATTACAAATAAAATGTACTTAAGTGGGTCAAAAACATTTTTATTTAATTGCAACTAACATTTAATAAAGTGCCTGAAAACATTATTCAGATTGGACTTAAAAATGAAACATTTGATTCAAATCCTATTTAATTTGTTAGTGCACATTACTAGTCTTGTGGTGGACAATTGACCCGTGCAAGTTACCCGTGCAACACACACACACACACACGCACACGCACACACACACACATACATACACACACACACACACACACACACACACACACACACACACACACACACACACACACACACACACACACACACACACACACACACACACACACACACACACACACACACACACACACACACACACACAGTCTTTGTGATCTTTAATCAATATGGCCTTCCTTCTCTGATGACGTCAGTATGAAGTCTTTGGTAGAACATCACCTTCAAATGTCAGTCTGCTTTGACATCGAGGTGAATGGAACCTACTTTTCTAGACCGAATTAATTCCCAGTGAAAAAAACAAGCCACACCCTCTATTTTCACTCAGAAAATACATCAAAATACTGAATTAAAGTCGGTCGCAACCAGAGTTGGGTATAACGCATTACAAAGTACTGGACTTGGCTAGATGTGAACTTTGAATTGGAACAGTACTTGGGCAGCGACTGATGACGTTTCACAAGTCCACAAGAACATATTGAGAAACAGCCCTCTCTTCTGTCTCGCATGCGCGCTCTTTCTCGCTCGCTCTAGATTCCGGGAGATTTGAACTAATTTGCTGGCATCAGGGAGCCACTATCAACATGCGGGAGACTCACGGAACTTCTAGGAGACTTGGGATGTCTGTATTCTGCAATATTAAATTACGGAAAGAACTGAGTTTCACTTTGTAGTGTATTCTTGTAGTTTTAATGGGTTTTCAAAGTAACTTGAAAGTAAAGTAATTAGTAATCTGATTACTTTTTACATGCAGTAATCAGTAATGTAATCAAATTACAATTTTAAAGTAGTAATTAGTAATTTGTAGTGGATTACTTTTTTTGAGTAACTTACCCAACACTGGTCGCAACTTTAAGTATATTCCTTTAAAGTATATTATTTCCGTAATAAAACTATTGTTATTTTTTTACAAGGGTCGGCTCACAGATTGTGAGATGCATCTCAGCCACTTAAACTAATCAAGCGATCATGTTGTTGAACAAATGCTGAATGTAATGACTGTCTGGAATTACCTTGTACACATCAAAATTGTCTATGATTGCATCAAAGCAAGTGTAGAGATCATTCAGCAGCGTCACCACCTGTGGGATGTACAAATCGACAAATAGATACTCTGCTTTAACTCAATACTGCACTCATGATTGTCGCAGTAAACTACAAAATTAGCAAATCATTATTTCCGTGCGTCTCCTTGAGGTTGGTTTACTGAATTATACCCACTGCTGGAGGTTTTCTTACCTGCATTGGTGTGCTCTCAGCTGATAATGCGGTGAAGCCCACAATGTCACTGAAGTAGATGGTGACCGAGTCAAAGGCTTCTGCCTGCACCATCTCACCTCGCTTCAGCTGCTCAGCCACTGAGCTGAAACAAAAAATGCACACACAATGAGACACGGCCTCATGCCAGAGAGAAAATGATTTCGATTGACAAAAAAGATGCCTTGTGGATTCAGACTTTTAGACCCCACTATAGTTGCACGTGCTCTTTTTTATGTTTAATAAAATATGTGCACATCACTTTAAATTAATCATTTAAAAGAACCAGTTCAAAATATTATTTTTTTGTGAATAAATGTTGCATTAGAATTATACATCTCACATTAACGTTTTTTACAAAAACAACCGATCATAAGTATTGGGTCGGTAAAATATTAAAATGTTTTAGAAAGAAGTCTCCTATGCTCACCTAGGCTGCATTTGTATGATAAAAAAATACAGTAAAATATTATATATTGCAAAATATTAATATAATTTATAACAACTGCTTTCTATTTTAATATATTTTAAAATGCATTTTAGTGAATTTTCAGTATCATTCCTCCACGTGTCACATGATCAATCAGGAATCATTCTAATATGCTGATTTGTTGCAACATTTCTTATTATTATCAATGCTGAAAACAGTTGTGCTGTTTTTGTAGAAATCATGCTACATATTTTCAGGATTCTTTGTTGAATAAAATTTTTCAAAAGAACAGTATTTATTTGAAACAAAAATCTTTTGTAACATTATAAATGCATGTAATGCAACTTTTAATTCATTAAATGCATCCTTGATGCATAAAAGCATAAATCATACTGATCTTAAACTTTTAGTTGTGTGATTTACAACTTCTTTGCAAATTGGTTTGAACAAATCATTATAAAGAATCAGTTGAGGTGTTGGTAGTGCTACCAAAAGAAAAAGCAGAAATAAACAAGAATACAAATAATTGATAAATATGAAAGATATGTGTGGGACTTACTGTGGCAGGATCTGATAGAGCAGAGTTTCAGCTTTACGTTTCTCCTCATGGTACGCCTGCGTCCTCTCCTCCACCAGCTCCTCCAGGTTATTGGCATACTGCTCCATACGGGACAGGAGGTTATCCAGGATGTTGGAACCATATCCACTGAGGCCAAAACAGAGAAGGTGAGGCTGAGACAAGAGATGTGAATGTGTGTCTGATCACTGCAGCATAGGCAGTGTATGCAGACTTCTACAAAAATAAATAAATAAATAGATAAATACATACAAATGAACACCCATAATACACAAAGTTCATTTCATATATAATGATTAATAAAATATATTAATCAATAAACATATAACATATTTTAACATGATTGACTACCGATAAGAGTTTATGTAGAAGAACTGAATAATAACTGTCTTAATAATAATAATATTATTGTCTGAAAATTAACTGTCTGAATAATAACTTACTGTCTTCTTAACATAAAATCCTGGTTCACTTCAAACTTCCTCAAATTAAATAGCAATAAAACAGAATTGCTTCTTATCAATAACAAGATCAACATTAAACAAACTCCATCATTTTTCGATTCCCATTGATAGCTCATTCATCCCCCCTACCCTCAGGTTAAGAGTCTGGGTGTCATCTTCGATAGCACCCTATCTTTTACGTCTCATGTTAATAATGTTACCCGTGTCTGCTTACTACCAACTTCGAAACATCAACCGTCTGCGTCCTTTCCTCACGCCTCACTCCACTGCCTTTAGATTACTGCAATTCCCTTTGTTTTGACCCCCTCTATTCATCACATCACTCCTATCTTACAAACAGTTCCATTGGCTCCCCATCATTTACCGTGTCTATAAAATACTTCTCCTCACTTTTAAAGTAATTCATAATCTTACCCCTTCATATTTTTTTGACCTCCTCCATATACCCACACCCACTCGCACTCGTAGACCCTCTTCTTCCATCCATTTTACTGTTCCCGTGTCTGCCTTGTTACTATACTAAAGCTCTGTAACTCGCTTCCACCGGATCTCCGTAATATTGATTCACTCTCACATTTTAAATCCAAACTCAAAACCCATCTGTTTAGAATAGCTTACTCGCTCTGATCACAACTGCATTGTCTTTTTTAATTGTATTTTATTTCATTGTTATTACTTAAATATTGTTATTGTCTTGTTGATGATATGATGACCTTGAGTGTCAAGAAAGGCGCCTATAAATAAAATGCATAATAATGATAATAATTATAAAGCATTATAAGTTTTTTATTGCCTCATATTAATTAAGAGACTATTTATTATATAAGAGTGCTTTTAAAAATTCATTTCTAAATAAATGTTTAGATAAACTGCACTACGGCTTCAGGGTGACTTAAAATTATGAAAAGTTTAACAATAAACAGTGACCAGTTACATTGTCTGAAATAATACACATAACATTATCCATACAAATTTCAACCCAAAGTCTCCTATTTGGTCAATTTGCCAAGCCACTTGTTCATGAGATGTTTTGTGTTTCAGGTACCGGTTATTCTTGCGGAGCAGTACTTTAATCTGGCTGAAGTCTGGCCTCTCGTTGACATCTTCAGACCAGCAGCGCTGCATCAGCTGTCCCATCTCATCGCTGTGACTCTGAGGACACAGCTGCGGACGCAGGTACGGCCACCGACCCTCCACCACACGCTCTATGATCTCTGAAACAGAAATTACAGACAGCAAAGGAGGAACATGTAAATTAACATTCTCTGGACAATGGGTTACACAACTCTCTTTCACAGGAAATAGCATGCATAGATTAGAAAATAGAGTTAGCATGTCAAATTTCACAGAAAACCAGTGGAAGGATCAGACTCCCTGCTGGTGTGAGAAAAAGAGAGACAGAGACAGACAGAGAGCAAATACGTGAGAAAAAGAAAGAGTAAAAGAGATGAAAGTGTCATTCACAGGTTTTGAGAAGACCCTGGACTTAAATGTCTTCACAGCAATCAATCCGAGTGATGATGACAGGACCTAACCTTCCCTTAATCTCTGTATAGATAAAACGTTGTCGGGATAATTTCGGTTCATGTGACTAAATTCTAACTAATGATCGTTGCGACGGAAGTGAATCAATCAAAACTAACTTTAGCAAGACAATAACTTTATTCTAGAGCTGCTGTAAAGCCAAAACAATCTTACTTTAATTTCCTATTACCACTGTAAATCTGCTTTGAAACAATCTATATTGTTAAAAGCACTATATAAATGAAGGTGATTTACTTGACAATATGTCAAATAAAAGCTCCTTTATCTTTATTCGTGGACCTTTAAGTGCATAGCTGGCTCTAAAATACGACTGGATGAACCGCTTGCAAAGCGACTGTAGCTTATTTATACACAAGTGAGGTTCTACTAGTTTCCAAACAAGTTTCCACCACCCTGTTTGCCATTGTTGATCAAGCACATAGTCTCGTCTCAAACTCACTCACACTTTTGGTTGAGCCAATTTTGGCACTCAAACAAACAGATAGTAGTATAGAAATGTAAACATTGTGGCTTTAATACATTTAATTATTTATTGATGTCTTAAATTGTATTACTATTGCCAATGTACACTATAGAATCTATCTATCTATCTATCTATCTATCTATCTATCTATCTATCTATCTATCTATCTATCTATCTATCTATCTATCTATCTATCTATCTATCTATCTATCCATCCATCCATCCATCCATCCATCCATCCATCCATCCATCCATCCATCTATCCATCTATCTATCTATCTATCTATCTATCTATCTATCTATCTATCTATCTATCTATCACTCTGTGCAAACTGTCAATACCAGTGTCTGTGTCATTCTCTCATTGATGTCTTTGAATCCCTTTGTTCTCATGGTGAACTGGCACTGCTCCAGATATGCCGCTAGTGTTTTGTTGTCTTTCTTTAATGCAGCCGCTGGTATGTGTGTGGTGATCTGTTTATGAGTATGGGTGACATCACCGAGTTTATGTGAATGTGTGTTTGTGTCCATTCCTCTGTACATAAGCAATACTGACACTAATAGAATGTAAATAAGACACAGAACATAACATAACATAGGCTTCCCATCCCAAAACACACAAAATAAAGCAAGCAACGGAGACAGTTACTGTCACAGCTGAAAGTGACCAGGACACTTCTAAACCTTTAAATGCAGCATAACTTATAAACAATATCTCTATTGCATGTATTTATTTGAGTGTGTGTATATATTGGCATACTGAACACTTAAACATTTCTGAATGTCATTGCAGTAAAAAAAAATAAAAAATAAGGATTTCAAAACAAGTGTAATTTGTACAAATGCTGCTCAAACCTTTCTCAGAACCAACTTAACTTTCCTGACCCATTTTTACAATGACTTTTAATCAACTGGTGTTACTTGTACCTTTAAAATAAATGGCACTTGATTTGATATTTTGATATCTAATACAATGACATTTTAAGTGAGGGTTTTAGGCCTCTATTACTAATGCTTTGGCAAATTGGACTTTGATGGTGAGGTGAGGTGAGGTGAGGTAAATGTAGACACAGATGACATGGAATGGAAAAATGACATGGTGTTATCAGTGTAATTAGCTGCATAATCTGTGTCTTATTAACACATTTTATTTAATGCTGTTTTGATTCACATCAAAGCGCTAAATGAGAAAGCACTCTCACCTGCATAATGGCTTAACCATTCTTGTGAGTGTAATGATGTAATATTCATATTCACAAATAAAAACTTCTCTTGAAAGCATGAAATAAAAATGATGTCTCTTTCATGCTTCTCTAGGGATTAAACAGGGATTGGAAATTTACAGAGTCTGTTGCTAAAAGGGAAAATTCAAATATGAAAATTCAGCAAAAGCCAGCATTGGGTGATAAATAAGGGTGTCTATGATAAAGAAAAGGAAAAATCTTTTAAAATATAGTGTAAAGTGCCACGTTCTAAGAAATGTACTCTTTGTATTCATGTTGGTTTTCAATGTTACTAACATGTTAACTAAAATGAAAACTAAAACTATTAAAAATAATTTCAGTCATTAAAATATTGATAAAATAAAATAAAATCAAACAAACAATGAATATCACATGAAACTTAAAAATTAGAATGTTGCATTGGCATCTAACTGGAATAAATAAGTTTATGTGTAAAAAAGTTTATGTATAAAAATGAAACTGAAACGAAAAAGAATTACATGAACTGTTATATTGAAATGTAGAAATGTAAAAAAGATAAACAAGCTAAAATTAAAACTATCAATAAAAGTTAATTAAAAAATAAATAAACACTATAATAGTATATAATTGATACTAAAATAACATTGGTTGGTGTCATATGGGTTTGAATATGTCAGTTAGATTTTTTTGTCTAATCATTTATGTATTTATTCACAAATAGCATTTTATTAATATATATATATATATATAAATACAGTATATATATATATATATATATATATATATATATATATATATTCATTAAATATCATTCATTTGGGGAGTCGCAGCACATGAGATTTCTAAAATATGATATCAGGACAGTTATATCACCCTGATATTTCTGACTTTAAGCCCATCAAAAAAATCTAAATAAAATTTAATTCAGAAATTAAGAACATCCCTGAAGAGGTGTATTCACATCATTATATTTATGGATTACATTTTAATGTTTTTTTGAATAAATTAATAGATCTGGAAACAATAATAACATGTTGATTATACCTGTACAGTATTATGTGTGAGCTCTGACCTTTGGGGCTGAGACAGGGACTTTCCAGGTAGAAGACGCCCTTCAGCAGGGCGAGTTCCTGCAGGATGATGCCAAAGCTGTAAACGTCACTCTTTTGTGTTCCACATGGAGGGCGGACGTCGGCACGCAGAAGCTCGGGGGATGTCCACAGCTGGCCTACATATGCAAACATTGATATTACGGGCTTCTCCACACGCACGCATTCTATATCGACGTACGTACGTGTTGCCACGTTACTCACGTGCATAGAAAGCGTGCAGGTCCTCCAAGTTGTTCTCCTTGCGGAAACTTTCCAGACCATAATCTGTGATCTTCAGCACGAAGCGGCTGTCCACCACGCAGTTGGAAGACTTCAGGTTGCCATGAGAGACAATGACGCTGTTGTGGAGGAACGCCATTCCCTGAGTGGTGAAAAGATGACAGTCTTACAAAGACATCTGACAGCATCCATCGTATTTACCAACACCGCACCACGAAAATATTAATTAAAGACTCCTTTGCAACTGCAATAATGCTTTCTGGAGTCATAATTTGCCAGTCAGGGAATTGACATCCCCATAAACCCTTTCAAATTACACACGTCTCACGACTGCATAATGTCAAACCAGAAACAGTATTTTAAAATTTGTACAGCAGTTTGCTGTAGATTCATACAGTTACATTTTAGTGTTCTTTAACAAGAAACATTAAAACAGCAAGACATCTTTCCCTTTCCTTCTCCTTCTGAGATTAAAGGGGTAGTTCACCCAAAAAAGAAAATTCTGCGACTAATTACTTGCCCTTATGTCGTTCTAAACTTGTAAGACTTTCGTTCATCTTCGGAACACATTTTTAAGATATTTTTAATGGAATCCGAGAGATTTCTGTCCCTCGATTGACAGCTACACAACTACCAATTTGACACTTCATAAAGTTCATAAAGACAATTTGGACTAAACTGCTCGATTCATATGGATTAGTTTTACAATCTCTTTATGTACTTTTTGAAGCATCAAAGTGGTAGTTGTGTAGCTGTCAGTGGAGGAACAGAAATTCAGATCTCATTAAAAATAACTTAATCCGTGTTCCAAAGATGAACGAAAAACTAATGGGATGGAACAACATGAGGGTGAGTAACTGATGACAGAATTTAAATTTTTGGGTGAACAAACCGTTTAAGCGAAGAAGGTGAAATGCTCACCTTAACGATGTCATTGATCAGAGAATAGCGGAACATCCAGTCCAGCGTGATTCCTTCACTCTCCATGAGGTCCTACAGGTCACAAACACACATATGAACACACTATAAACTATTAACTACGACTTTTGCCTCAATAAACTCCTAATTACTGCCGATTAATAGTTCGCAAGGTAGTTGTTAAGTTTCGGTATTGGGTAGAATTAAATGCCCCAATACACACAAGGCGAAGTTTTTTGCTCTTTGCTTAGGGGTAAAATGGAGTTCGAAATACGTGACCAGCGATATACTGTCAGCGAACATTCGATGTCGCTCACACTGCTGAGAAAGACGGTTAGATGAATATGTAAAAATGTGCTGCACGCTTGCCTCTCAATAAAATAAACACAACAAAATTGAGAAAACAGCAAGCATTTTTTCTAATAAAGCACAAGAAAAGCATCTGATCATAGCAATGTGGATATGTTTGCCCAAGCTCTGCACTTCGGCAAGAATCATGACACGATTATTTATATAGCACTTTATACAATAGATTTCATGTTTTTATCGCAGACATCTGACCTCGACTGAGTGAACAGTGGAAATGAAGCGGAAAAGATTTTAACGTGAATGAAGGTGGAGGCTCCATACAACTATTACGTAATCGCCACGGACCAATGGTAGTAGAAAATGTGTTTACCAGCCAGAGCCAAACTTTTCTGGAAAGTTTGATTTGGCCAACTGTTTAGCCCTGCCAAAACGAACTCCAAACGAAGTTAATTTTGGCTTGATTTTGTTCGAAATGACGTCACATCAGTTTGTTGTTTGATTTCGCTTGAAGTATATCGGGCCTTAAGGGATGTAGAATATGGTCAATAAGGCATTAATATGTGCTTTTTAAGTACTAATAAACGGCCAATATCCAAGTACTATGCCCGCTAATAAGCAACTAGTTAATAGTGAGAATATTTGTTACAGTTTTAGTGAGAAGAGCTTATACTGTATGTGATGGTAGAAAACAAGTGGTGATGATTATTTTTGCAATTGTCAGCGTTTTTTTCTTACACTTGAAATGTATTTATTGGTTATTTATTTATGCATGCATCCATGAATCCTTATTGTTGAGCCCTGGTTGGTGTATAAAAAAGTATGGTATTAATATGAGCCATCTATTAATACATAATGTGTATTAATGTGTTGAGTTTGTGAGTGTTTACCTGTAAGCTGCCTCGAGGACAGTACTCAGTAAGGATGCAAATGTTGGGTGTGTCGATACAAGCGCCAATAAAGCGTGTCAGGTGCTCATTCTGAACATCTCGCATCTATAACAGTAGTGGACAAAGAGAGAGAGAGAGAGAGAGAGAGAGAGAGAGAGAGAGAGAGAGAGAGAGAGAGAGAGAGAGAGAGAGAGAGAGAGAGCTGTTTAGCCTCTCTTTTCCATCAGTCTCCAGCTATTAATATCTCCAAGAGCATCATATAAACTTAATTATGATGAAGGCACCTGGCAAAAAGCACAAAACGGCATGGACGCACACTTACATGTTTGAGTTCAAACAGCACTTTCCTGGTGAGCTCAATGCGTTTCTTGTTGACATACTTAATGGCTGTTATGTTTCCCTGGAAAAGAGGCAGCGATGCACATTAGTTTCACCCTGATTGCTGTTCTGGGCTTAGCAAAGAGTCTGAGGACTTTGGAGACAGAAGAAATGCCTCATCATTTACGAGAAAAAAGAGCAACATAATGCGTTAATTAAGCATCATTCTAATTAATGGAGAAAATGACGTGGACATGAATAGCACTCATCCTCAGGGGTTCTGCTTAATTGGAGAGGAGCTAGATCAACACATGAAGAACTGGCCATTAGACTGGGCAAGTCGGTGGTATTATGGAGGAACTAAAGATGAACCCTTCCATTATTTGACATGTCAGTTGCTAGGCAGGATATTTTTAAGTGTAAAAAAAAAAGCACACAGATAAAACAGTAATTAGTAAAACAGGGAATGAATGAATGTATTGGAATGAATGGGACTATATAATAAACCTCTTATTTTGACTCTTCATTGTGTATTTTCAGCCAATGTGAAAAAAAGTACACATAGCATACTCTTAAAAATAGTGCTTTTTACAGAAACAGCCTACTTTAAAAGAGTATACTTAAATGCAAAGTATATAATGCAAATGGTTTTCAGACAGCCGGCAGAATTCAATTACCTAAAAGCCTATGAAGGAGTGAGACAGCTCTCAGATTTCATCAAAAATATCTTAATTTGTTTTCCGAAGTCTTACGGGGTTGGAACAACATCAGGGTGAGTATTTACTGTCAGAATTTTAATTTTCAATTACTGACAGAATTTTCATTTTCATTTCCAGACAAAGGCAGCTAAATTTAAACAGGATCATGATTTTGAAAATCATCCAATCAAATGAACAATACAACACATTTTATTTAAAAATTTTTACATTAAAAGACAAAAAGATAATGAGATTCGAATGTGACCTAATGGGCCCAGTGGCCCATCCACCCCTAACCACCAAATCTTTAATACCTTGTAGTAGCCAGTCTTGGCATAGATCTGGAAGTTTCCATCCATAGTAAGCAGTGAGCCGTAGTTAGAGCCTCTCTGTGTGTGGAAAGAGGAGTAAGATATGAGTATGTTTACTTAAACTATTGGAAACTCTTAGAAATGACAGTGTGTTCCCCCTCACCATTGAGATGGTGAGTCTGCTGCAGGTTCTGCGCAGCACCTTCTCCATGTTACTCATCTGGATGTCCTCCCAGTGCACACGCCACAGCTGAGCGGTCAACTCGTTCTCCAGCTTCAGCTTCCTGATGCCCGCCGAGTAACAGACAGAGAAAGAGACAGAGAGAAAGAAAGAAGAGTATAAATATGCAGAGGAGAGGGACAATGAGAGAATGGATGCAATGGGGGGAAACATCAGATAAAAAATACAAAGGAGAATAACAGACCCACGTTAAAGATAGTGAGACATATATGTCAAATAAGACAAGCCAATATGTGTGTCACCGTCAGCAATGGAATATATTCAAATGGCACATGTAATAATAGATCAAATATCCTTCAGAGGCAAAGAACTTTGATATTTTATTATAAGTATCAGCATTTTTGCAGGATTATTATTATATAATGACTAAAGCATGCAGACATTTATAGAATTAATACAGAGCACAATAAACACAATCTTATTTTCTGTATATAGTTGGGCTATTCTACAATTACTTATAAGACTTAGAATAATAAGATAATTTATTAAAACATATATTGTTTCCTATAGAGGAAGTATGTACACTGCAGTTAGAATTTTTGTTATTTGAAAGTGAGCAACAGCATTCGCCAGAGCAATTGTAGAGTGACCCATTGGAAACGAAACGTGGCTGTAAAAAGAGGTAGATGGAATTACAGAAACAGAAGATCACCAATGCACAGATATCTGACAGTCTAAAGCAGGGGTCTCCAACCTTAATGTGAGAGAGCCTTTGAAGGGATTAAATAATCTACTTGAGCCTAATTGATATACATTAAGAATAAACCATCCCAAACAGTGACTATGAATGCAGCCATCATGGACATTTGTACTACCGATGGATGCCTTTTAATTCTTGGCTTAACATTTTTTTTTTTTTCATTTATATTTTATGCGAAAATGTTTGAATAAAACGTAAAAAGATTAAAGCCAGATATTATTGTAGGTTAACTTAAGGAGTAATCGAATGACCAGAACATAATTAGATTAATTGTAAAAATAATCGATAGATTAATCGATCATCAAAATAATTGTTGGTTACTGTCACGTTTGGTTTTGGGTTTTGTTTCATGTTCATGTTTCATGTCTTTTATTCTTAAGTTTAGTCATAGTCATGGTTCTTGGTTTGTCGTGTCACGTGATTCTCTGCTCTATTTGTTATTGGTTCATGGGTTGGAGCGGGCTCTGGTGCAAACTCATGGGCTGGGGGCGCTGGCGTGGCCGCCATGATGGCTGATAACACTGGTGTGGTGATCATGATGGTTGGAGAATCAGGCGTGGCGGGTACTGGAGAGTTGCAGTATCCCACATCTGCAACTCCCACAGTAAACGGGGATCCAGTGGGCTCCAGCCCATGAGGCAATAGCACACAGAGCAGAGAATCACATGACAAGACAAACCAAGAACCACGACTATGATTAAACTTCTAAATGAAAGACAAAACGTGACAGCTCTAATCATATGTCCTATGAATTAAAATGAAATGTCTTGATATCCTGACTTGATAAATATCGTTGATAAGTAGGGGTGTGACGAGACACTTAGCTCACGAGACGAGACATGAGATTGGGTTGACGAGACAAGACAAGATTTTTGCACAGTACTTTTAAGAAATCCTCAATGACAAAATTCATGACTGGAAAAATTGTTTGCAGGAGCATTTTAAAATGTTTTAACTAATCATCTTGTAATGAATGCCATTTCAGTTCTACTTTCTAAGTATGAATTATCATATGCATTGAAAGACAACAACTCAACTGACTGGCTTTTCTCCTGTATGATTTCACATGAGTCTCTTCAGACCGTATTGTACATGAATTATGAGCTTCAGAACCTCTGAGAGAGGCTGTGTTACATCCTAATTGAACTCCTTTCCACAAATCGAACATAATATTAAAAACAGAATGAATAACAAAAATAAATAACAGCTTTTCCTTAGTCTTATTAAGTGCAAACAATAAGTGGAACCATAATCAAAGTACTCTCTCAATATTCAAAGTCCAAACAGAGACCAAAACAGAGACTAGAGCTAAGAGGTGGTTAAACCTACATAGCCCAGCCTGAGATAGGTTTGATATTGGGAGACAGGCTATTGTAAGTAGCCTAAATTGCGTGCATTCAGGGAACTCGAGTTTTACTTTCGTCTTTGTGATCGCAAATACTTTGTGTACAGGGAGCGGCGGTGCTGAGCATGCATTCTACAAGATTTATCAGACGCATAGGCTCTTTTGCGCAACGCCGCCGCCATGGTCTTGTCAGTCACACTATGGCAAGTCATCTCTCCCCTTAATCTCGTCAGGTGATCAGTGAACTGTGCTTTCTGCTGCACATTGTGCGACTGCAGCTCGTGCTGGATGAGCAAAGCAGACGTTTACAATAGTTTACAATTGAAGCGACCGTTATCCAACTGAATTAAATGGTTTTTACTTCAATAAAAAAGCAAAACGACAGTGGAGGCGGTGCAGCAGTGGGCCTGTAATGTAATGTAAACATAGCAGTGTCATATTCTATGCTAATTTCACCCTCACGCTCCGTCATGGCAATATCGCGAGACAGCTTTTTCTCAATTTTTCAGCTTTTTCTCGACGAGAAATGTCATCACATTTTAATATCGTGAGATCTTGTGGCACTAGATCTCGTCACACCCCTATTGATAAGCATTTCTGTATTTCTTATAATTTTCTGTTAAAGGGTTAATTCACACAGAAATGAAATTTGAATCATTAATTAATTACCCTCATGTCGTTCCAAACCCGAAAGACCTTCGTTCATCTTTAGAACACAATTTCTTCTCTTCCGTGTCAGTCACCGACGCTGTTCACGTTGTAAACAGAATGCAGCGCTTCCGGGTTCTACATCAGAACGCCAGCTCAGTATTGGCCGGATCCTGCATCAGCAACACACGCATGTGTCGTGGTGCTCACGTGAACATTGTCGGAAACTGACACGGAAGAGAAGAAATAGTTCAATAAAGTTTTTATTGTGTTTGTTTGTTTTGTGCACAAAAAGCATTTTCGTCGGTAGAACCACTGTAGTCACATGGCCTATTTCAAAAATTTCTTTACAACCTTTCTGGGCCTTGAAAGTGGTAATAACGTTGCTGTCTATAGAGGGTCAGAGAGCTCTCGGATTTCATCAAAAATATCTTAATTTGTGTTCTGAAGATGAACAAAGGTCTTATGGGTTTGGAACGACATGAGGGTGAGTAATTAATGACAGAAATTAAATTTTTGCGTGAACTAATCCTTTAACCCATTAGATAAAATGGATACAATTGGGTAAAAAAGACAAACAAAAATTACTTTACATTTTTTTGGAAAGCACAGCTGTTTCAGCAGCTGAATGAAAGCTGAGTGTCTATCTATCATAATACATCATAATGTTTAAGTAATTTCTATACATTTATATGACTGGGGCATATGCAGGTCATCAACTCCTTTCTGTCTTACACACACAGAACCTTGTTACTCTATATGCAAGAACTGAAAGCAAAACTTTGACAGAAAACTCTGAACCTACCCCAACTCTAAATAGAAATATAATGTAACACTGTGTAACATTTATTTAATGTTTTTAAATGTATATAAGTTTATAAGTCTTGTGAAAAAATAAGTGCAATTAAATAAAAATAAAATTATGGTAATATAATGTTAACAGTTGAACATCACTGATCTACAGCATATTTGGACAACAGTTTAAACTTTGCCTTTTAATAAAGCACAACCATCATTGGCTGCAATCCTCAGCATGAATTTAACAGAAATCATATGCATTTCATTGTCATTGGATACATGGCCACATATCAAATAAAGTGATGAAGTCATGGAGATGTAGAATGAGCTGCTATATCTGTCTCTGTCGTGGTCTGGCAGTAAGTTCCCTAATTAAACATCAGGAACAGATAGAGGAGAAAGACAGAAAGAAAGACAGACAGAGAGATATAATATATCAGACCCATATCGCCCAAAGATCAGTATTTGCACACCTGACATGTAGTGTTACACTATGTCTACAATGCAGGCCAATGACGCAACAAAAACAAGAACGCTCATGTTATAATCAATAAAGCTTCATTAAAGCACTCTAAATTTGTTATGTCGCTCGCTGTCAGTATAGACACTGTGTTTATCTGCACAGGTTTTAACTGACCTGTATATGAAGACTGTGACCGTTACGATGATGATAAAAATGAAGCACACCACTATGGAGATCATCTGGTGCATGGTGACCGTCTCTGAGGAACAAAACCAAGAACACCATGTCCACACATCTGAATTTCATTATATTTCACGGAAACAGCAGTAAAGTAATCTAACCTGCTGCAATCATTTCATAAAATTTATTCTGTCATCAAGCTGTTGCTAAGTAGGTCACTTTTTCTTGACAAAGGACTAAATCTTAATCAGATGGGTCATTTTCACAATGCCGTACATTTCATGTTTTCATCATATGTCTTAATATGCTGAAACTTTAAACTTAAATTCACATTGATGATCACATCAGTATTTTTACCTGTTCAAAAGTTTGGGGCCAATTTTTTAAAAGAGATTTATACTTATATTAATCAAAAATGCATTCAATTGATCAGAAGTGACAGTAAACTATTTTCAAATCTATTTCAATTTCAAAACTTTCTATTCATCAAAGAATCTTAAAAATATATCATGGTTTCCACAAAAATGTTTACAACATTGACGATATTAAGAAATGTTTATTGAACAGCAAGTCATCATATTAGAACGATTTCTGAAGGATCATTCGATACATAAGACTGGACAAATGGCTGATGTAAAATCACAGGAATATTTTTTTTAAAAAATACTCAAATAGAAAACAGTTATTCTAAATTATGAAAATATTTCACAATATTACTATTTTACTGTATTTTTGATCAAACAAATGCAGACCCAGTGAGCATAAGAGACTTTTTAAAAAAGCATAAAGAATACTACCGATCCCAAATTTTTTGAATGGTAGTGTAAATAATTCCCCTATTTTGATATGAGCCATATTGGTCTTGGTCCTTAATGACATCATCCTCCAGGAAGTGACAATTTTGGAGGGAAAACAACAACACAAACATTAGTAGGTATTAGATGGATCTGATGAATCCTGTTATGTTTTGTGCTATTAGTTGGTTTCCATCTTATCCTATAATTTGTATGGTCATCCTATAATTGGTATGGTTGACGTGCCTGTTCTTTACCAGAGCATATTACACTTAGTCTGGTGTACCTTTTCACAGAAATACACCCGTAAACACAACCATTTTAATTTAAAAGATTGATGAGACCACAGAGAAAGTGAGGCCCTCACAATAATGATGAACTGCTATGTGGTATTTTTGGATCTGTTATTAACCTAAACTTAATTACGTAAGATTATAGAGCTGTATTAAAACAACATGGAACATTCCTTGATTTAATTATCACGTTAATCATTAACTCTAAGTGTTTCAACCCACTTAAAAAATTCCATTAACTGGACACTACAGTCTTCATTTCAAAGCTGATTGGACAGATTTTACTTTAAAACATTGCACTAAATTATAATGATAAACATTACTTAGCAACATGTTACACCTCTATATATAATGTGTGCAAATGTATACATGTATGTAATGTATATATTCATGAATAGGCATGTGTGTACATATAAATATAAATGTAAGCACATGGAATATTGATTTGAGTCTAATTTATCTGGGAAGATATATTTTGGAACATGATTTTGGCTGAGAATAGTGGAGTCTGGTGTCTTTTCATACAGATCTATTATTGTATGAGTTATATGGGTCTGCACTTACTTGCCAGGCAGGAAGGGTTGTCATTTTTGAACCCACACAGAGGGATATCTGGAGGCGGACTTCCCTTCAGCCAGTGCACCTTCATCCCTGGCTCTGGAACCATCTGTTTCTGACTGCCATTATACACGGACACAATCTAAGACACACAGCAATCATTTGAGCAGTGGTGCGGTGGGTTTAGCCAGTTTTGTATTTTAAATGTGAAAAGGTGCATGTGATCAGATGAAGGCCTCTGTACCTGATAAACTCCTGTATTCGTGTCGTTCATGTCCCATAGAGCAAAGTCAATCTCCCGATCACCATTCTCATCTAGCTGAACGAGTCCGGTAACCCCTATGAAGATTAGAAAATAAATAGATCAGATGTTCAAAAAGCTGGAGTGTCAGGCTGCGCAATGCATTTTGAGTCTTATTTCATTGTAAGTCTCCCAAATTAACCCAAAATTAATTTAGTCATATGGACAATAAAACATTTACTTGTGAAAAATTAGTATACTTTAGCATACTTTTAAAAAGAGTACCCAGAGAAATATTATACTTATTATTATTATACTAAATATTATGTATATATAACGCGCATTACGTCAGGCTGCAGATTTGTCTCTCCGTGCCATTAAGGAGACAGCCAAGTCAAAAAAAAAAAGCAGGCGGCGGCGCTCCAGAAATTCCTGCCTCTCCGTGTTCATGTCTCAGGGGCTGCTGGGCGGGAGCAGCCATGGCCGTTGACTAGATTCTCTCACCGGGCGCAGCAAAAACAGTGTCGCGTCTCGCGCTCACTCCCTCCGAGGAGGGGCCTAGAGCAGTCAGACCAGTTGTATACTGCCGGTGCGCCATTACAGGGCACTGTGTCTGCTGCTCAAAATACTAAAGAAGCCAGTCTCGAGAGACTGGTAACCTTAGTAGATTTTCTTGCAGAGCGGAAAAGTCTTCGAAATATATCGCAGTGGGTCCAGCAGACGA
This sequence comes from Siphateles boraxobius, assembly GCF_051911475.1. NCBI lineage: Eukaryota > Metazoa > Chordata > Actinopteri > Cypriniformes > Leuciscidae > Siphateles > Siphateles boraxobius. The sequence continues at coordinate 12,991,413 of NW_027508975.1, forward strand.
TCGAAAACGGTTACGCTATTCAGTTCAGGTCTCGTCCACCACGATTTAGAGGGGTCCTGCTCACACTGGTGGGCCCCGAGCAGGTTCTGGTAATGGAACAAGAGGTAAAAGCTCTTCTGCAAAAGGAGGCTATAGAACGGGTTCCTTCTCACAGCAAGGAGTCAGGTTATTACAGCCGGTATTTCGTTGTCCGAAAAAAGGATGGGGGTTTGCGTCCAATTTTAGATCTGCGCCTGTTAAATCGTTCAGTAGGGAAGCTCAAGTTCAAGATGCTCACTCTTAAGCAGATCGTGTCACAAATCAGATCCGAGGACTGGTTTGTCACGATACATCTAAAAGATGCGTACTTCCATGTATCCATCCTTCCACAACACAGGTTGTCCTGAGGTTCGCTTTCGGGGGGCGAAGGGTACCAATATTGTGTTCTTCCGTTCGGCCTAGCTTTATCACCCCGCACATTAACGAAATGTATGGATGCAGCTGAGGCTCCGCTGCGACTCCAGGGCATCCTCATTCTGAATTATATCAACGATTGGTTGATTCTAGCTTAATCGGAGCATAAGGTGGTTCGGCATCGAGATGTCGTTCTCGCTCACATCAAGAAGTTGGGGTTGAATACCAAGAAAAGTGTGCTATCTCAACTACAGAGGACCACTCTTCTGGGTGTGGTTTGGGATTCGATGACGATACAGGCACGCCTTTCTCCTGCTCTTAATTCATTTGATTCGCTCAGCCTTGAAACAAGTGAAGCAAGGCCAGTCTTTCACTGTAAAGCAGCTTCAGAGACTGTTAGGTCTGACATCAGCAGCGTCCAAAGTTATTCATTGCGGCCCAATTGTACATTGAAGTGGTGGCTCCGGCCCAAGGGGTTCTCCCCGAGGGGAAACCCGTTCTGCACGATCAAGGTCACGCGGCGCTGCCTACGTGCCTTAGTCATGTGGAAAGAACCTTGGTTCCTGTCCCAAGGGCCCGTGCTGGGAGCTCCTTGTCGTCACGTCATGCTAAAGACGGATGCTTCCCTCACAGGTTGGGGGGGCGATCATGAGTGGTCGCCCAGCCCAAGGTCTGTGGCAGGACCATCATCTCTCGTGGCACATAAACTGTCTAGAAATGTTGGTGGTATTCCAGGCTCTGAAACACTTCTTCCCAGACCTCAGGGGCCATCATGTGCTTGTTTGGTCAGACAACACATTGGTGGTCTCATGCATAAACCATCAGGGGGGTCTGCGATCGCACCCCTTATACAAGCTTGCTCAACAGATCCTCCTGTGGGCCAAGGGAAAGCTACTTTCATTGAGGGCGATTTATATCCCAGGGTATCTAAATCAGGAGGCAGACATCCTGTCGAAGCAGGGGCCGAGGCCTGGGGAATGGAGACTCCATCCGAGGTGGTGGAGCTCCTGTGGAAGAATTTTGGTCGTGCCGAGGTAGACCTGTTCGCTTCCAGGGAGACATCACAATGTCTAGTGTGGTTCTCTCTCAGCCATCCAGCCGCTCTGGGGTTGGATGCTATGGTGCAGGCATGGCCGAGGTCACGTCTGTACGCATTTCCCCCGATTGCTCTGCTCCCAGTAGTTCTGGAAAGGGTTCGTTGGGACGGGGTCAGTCTACTGTTGGTAGCCCCGTTCCGGCCGGCCAGAGTATGGTTTGCGGACCTAGTGTCTCTCCTCGACGGCTCTACTCTGGAGATTCCGATCAGGTGGGACCTACTCTCTCAAGCGAGTGGGACGATCCTTCACCCCTGCCCAGAACTGTGGAAACTGTGGGCTTGGCCTCTTAGGGGGCCTAGCTCATAAGTTCAGGTTTCTCAACCGAGGTTGTTGAGACCATCCTCCACTCCAGAGCTCCATCCACAAGGAAGTTATATGCCTTGAAGTGGAGTTCATTCACTTCATGGTGTGGAGATCAACAGTTGGACCTGGTTAACTGCCCGGTGGGTGCAGTGCTGAAGTTTCTGCAGGAGCGCTTCTTCACAGGGTTATCCCCCTCCACACTGAAGGGGTACGTGGCGGCACTGGCTTCTTACCACGTCCCTTTGAATGGAGTTTCTCTCGGGAGATACAAGGGTGCCAACATGGGACTTGGCCGTTGTTTTAGATGGCCTCTCCCTAGCTCCGTTCAAGCCCATTGAAGAAGTTTCTGAGAAATTCATTATTCTAAAAACTATCTTTCTTCTTGCTATCTCGTCTCTTAAAAGAATTGGAGACATTCAAGCACTCTCGGTTTCTCCCTCATGCCTGGAATTCTCACCTGGTATGGTAAAGGCCTTCCTCGATCCTAGGACAGGCTATGTTCCTAAGGTCCCTACTAATATTGTTAGACCGATAGTACTGCTGGCTGTCTGTCATCTTACTTTTCACCAAGAGAAAGTAAATCTGCTCTGCCCGGTGAGGGCCCTAGATGCTTATGTCCACAGAGCTGTCCTGTGGAGGAAATCTGAACAGTTGTTCGTTTGTTTTGGGTCACCCAGGAAGGGGTGTCCAGCATCTAAGCAGAGGATGAGCAAGTGGGTGGTTGAGGCTATCTCACTTGCTTACGAGTCGGCTGGGCAGCCTTCACCTATGGCTGTACGAGCTCACTTGACTAGGAGTATGGCTGCTTCTAAAGCTTTATTGTCAGGAGTTTTCCTACATGGTGTTTGTGATGCGGCATGCTGGTCCTCCCCGCACACATTCGTTAGGTTCTATGATCTTGACTTTAGCTTCACTCCTGGGGCACAGGTGCTTTCGTCTGAATGTGCTCTTTGACTTCACACGGACAGACATTTGCTCTTATGGCGACGTGGGTATTAGCGTTCCCGCAACGTTTTCGAAGCAGCTAGAGTTCCCTTGAAAGGGAACGTCTCGGTTACGTATGTAACCCTAGTTCCCTGAAGAGGGAACGAGACGCTGCATCGCCCTGCCATACTCCCGGCATGCCCGTTATTGACTTTTGTGATTAAGGGGTGCTTTATAGTTTCACCTATGATGTTCCATTTCGCTATTGGACTGATTCCATACGTGCTTTATCACGCAATCCCGCAGGGGCATTCCTCCAGCGTTTCGACGCAGCGTCTCGTTCCCTCTTCAGGGAACCAGGGTTACATACGTAACCGAGACGATTTAAAATGTACTTTAATTTTAAACTTTTTAATTGAATTATAATGTAAGCGCACACTTTTTAATTGACATTATACTGTAAGTGCACTTTTTAAGTGTACTGAAACATATTTCATTAACGTGTAATCTCTTTAAGTACACTTAAGGGGCCTTTTATTTCCTTAATATTATATTATCTGCAAGTACAATTTATTTATTTATTTTTTACAAGGTTTTACTTTTAAGTGTACATTCAATACAACTAAGCACGCTTCTTTTTTTTCTTTTACAAGGGTTGTATTCAGCATTTGGTCTAATTTGCATTGGGAAATCATTAATCATTCATCATGTAGCAGTTTAAATATCATTGATGGATAAACAAAAGGTTAACACAGTCAGCAACAGATGCACCTGTAGAAAAAAAAAAAAAAACGTTGGCTAAACCACACAGGGGGAAGGAGGCTAAAAGATAAATCACACCTCATTTATCCAGTAGATTTCCCCATCATTGATGCGGTAAGCACTGAGCAAGCACACTATGCCTCTTGCCAGCAATGTGACTCTTTTCCGGCTCTCAGTATTAATGCTCACAAACCTGACTGTGCTTTTCTGATGGCATTGTGTCCAGCACACCTGAGTTCAGCTAACCCATGCAGAGGCATTCAATAAACTGTGATTTAACAAGCCTAGTTTCTCTTGACTTAGTAAAAAAAAAAAAAAAAAAAAAAAAAAAATATACAACTATCAAATGGCTTATTTACATTTGACTTATTCGACATATTTAAACAAATATTTAAAATGACCTAGCCTTGTTTCAGAACATCAGATAGCTCTCTTAAACAAGACACCTATGCAGGTTTGGTGTCATTAAGTTATGAGACACTCAAGAACCCACTCGAGAACCCTAGAGAATGGCATTTGATGTTACTGATGCCCACCTAGAACCATAAGCACTAAAGTTGATTGGAAATAAAAAAATGTGTGGAAAAATAACAGCATTTTTGGAACAACATAACCATGAGTAAACAATGACAAAATATTGAATGTAATTTTTGGATGAACTATGGCATAAATAATTATAGAGGCATGCTAAGAATAACTGAATTTGTGGAGGAACTTGGCTGATCCACAACAGTCTGATTCTAGTTATAAAAGTCTTTAGAGAGTTTCTATTCCTTAAGTCTTTTACTCCACATAGATTTACCCAATAGACTTTCTATTTTTCTTGTCAAAATGGTGTGAAAGGGTTTGAATGCATAATTACTACATGTATTTTGTCAAGCTGCAGACTGTTTCAACCCATGAAGTTAATATGTGCGTCATGAGTCTGGTGTATATCGCATTCAGTGTCAGCGGGTTAAAGAATGACTTTACTGCCTTGGCTTGTTGATACTGATCAATAGTGCTCACCATGGGAAGCAAGACAGAGAAAGACTGCAATGGAGATGAGCATGAGATGACGTGCTAATATATTGGGAGTAGAAACAGTAATGAAGCGACTCAGAAAATACAATAAAGACTGAATCGGGCAAGAGCATGATGAGAAATCAATGCTGAATAAAGAGACTTAAAGACTGTTGTGTCTAAAGAGACTCTAGAGAAAATAGATGTTGTGAATGCACATCTATCTCGGCAGTATTTTTTATTTTGGCTCCCATGGTCCCAGCGGAGAGCCAGGTTCAGTCCGCAGCATAGAGTTACATCCCTGACACGGCAACACTCTGTTTCCATTTGAGCCACACTAATCGGGCGGCAATATACTGTGTGTGTGTGCAAGCGTGTATGTGTGTTAAGTGAGGTTACGTGCATGTGTGCATGCTCAGGGTGTGTTTGTCTATCCTATCAAGGACATAGCCCTCCCCCCCCCCCCCCCCCCCTCCTCAATATCTGAGCCGGAGCGTACCTGTTTTTGCAGCATCAAATTGAATGAATTAGAAAAGTGATTACTGGAGCCTGACGTGTAGTCTTTGAAAAAGCCCTTTTAGTCAGACTGATCTCAGAGGAAAATATCTTTTTATGAAGTTCTATGTAATATAAATATCTATGTAATTAGACTGTGCTAGCGTTAGTTTGAAAGCCTCCCTCATGTGCAAAGCAGCAGCAGAAAAAAGCAGCGCTACCGTGATTGGCATGGCTTTCTTCCTGTAATTTCAGCTCTAATTAGCTTGGTATTTACAAATAACAGTAGTGAAGCCAGAGGGAAATTACATGTGGGGTTTGTTGTTCCAAAAAAAACCAAGTTGCTTACTTTAAGTTAAAAAAAAAGCATAGGCTAAATAAACGAATGCTAATATAAATAAATGTATAATTTACGGTCCTCTTAGTTCTTTAATAGCATCCCTGTAGCTTGACAGGTAGAACGTGGAACTAGCAGGTCATGGGTTTGATTCTCTAGTAAAACATATACTGATAAACATACATTAAATAAAACATTTGACGAATGTGATTGTGGTAAAAATGTCAATGCCAAATTAAATTACACATGTCTAATCATTAAAAATGTATGTGTAAAAAGGTTCATTACAATTTACCAAGAATTAGAAAATTTAACATTTTAAGTGAACATGTAAAGATGTTACACACATTTTTTAGAATCTTAAAATAAAGACCATTGAACAAAAAAGTAGAACATGTTACTTATTTTAGATATTTCAGCTGCCAAAAGCAACATTTTTCATTGTCATTTATTTTAACTAGATGTACTAAAATAACTAAAACTTAAACTGAAATAAAAAAACAATGACAATTATATAGATATATTTAAAAAACAAAACAAATAAAAATGTTAAAACTCAACAAAATTACTAAAACGGAAAATACAAAAATAAAAACTAATTCAAAATATAAAAATAATAATAATAGTATCTCAATGTATCGCTAACTCTTCAGAAATATATAAAAATGCTGACAACCTTTAATATTCAACTCATTATAAAACCCAACAATAAAAGGAGTTGTACTTATTTAAATTATCAATGTTGACATCAAAATACAAAAAGGTAGCCTATGTTAAAAGTATTACCTAGAGGTAATAAGGTACAAGGCTGATCTGACTATCTGATGTAAGGTCATGCATTTAAATGCACTCACTCATAAAGTGTGTGTGCCGAGAGCATGACTTTAAATCTTTTTCTATATTCATACTGCAAAATATTTACAACTACAAACACCAAGTGCTTCCTTTTATGAAATGTTTTTTTTTAATATGTTCCCTTGGTAATCAAAAACACACAGCACATGTGCATGAGTTTGAACATGTGGGACCATTTGGTAAAAATGTGCATGAAACTCTTACTAAAAGAGGAAACAAGAACCTCATATTGCCACCAGAGGGATTGCGGACAATTGTTGAATCATGGGAAGAGGCTTATAGAACATTCAGATGGTTTGCCTGGGTGTGGGAATGGACCAAGTGGGGTCTTCTCATCTCACAAAAAAAGCAAGAGGATTTATAAATCTATATTCTTTCCACGCTGACCAAAATATGTCCCGTTAGTCCTGTTCACATAATCCACATGAATGAATTGCACCTCCAAACAAAAGTGACGTGTTGCTTTGACCTCTGCATGAATGTTACAAACATTACTTGCAATTAATATATGTCCAGTAATACAGGCTGTGCTTTCAATTGGGATAAGGTTGAAATTGTTTAAACTTTAGCGTATAGCATTACAATACTTGACCTGCAAGCAATGCAGGTCGATTCTTTGCTCCATGTCGTTTATAGGGCCCTATGAAATCCTGTTTTATTTTTTCCTTTAAATTCCAATTTATTTCCCCCAAAATTCTGCTTTCCAGTTAATTGTTTTTCAGAATTCCTTTTTTTTGTTGTTTAAATAAATTAAAATAATCAAAAGTACGTCTAACCAATTGAATTCATAAAACTTCATAGAGCCCCAAGTTTAACACTTTCAGGCAATAAAATGTCTACAAATGGATCAAGTTCAAGCTGCAGGGAAAGTTACATTCCATATATGTTTCTTATTTTGTAACCAAAGCAACTTAAAAGAATTGGCACTTTCTACATTACAAATCTTCTTCTCCACCGGAAATGTTCTAGGCCCTTAAGGTCTTCAAACAAGTTGATGCTGACTGTGCCACGATCTAGATTGAAATTAAAGGGTGATCGTGCCTTCTCTGTTGCTGCTCCACATCTGTGGAATGATTTGCCGGAACACTTAAGGCTGTCTTCCAAAGTTAATAGCTTTAAATCCTCACTAAAGACTTATTTTGTTTCTCTCTGGCTTTTGGTTCAATGTAATTTTATGAATTTGTATGTGTTTTTTCTGTTTGATTATGCATTTATGTATTTTATTGTCTGAAGTGATTGTACAGCACTTTGGTCAACAGTCGCTATTTCAAACGTGCTCTATAAATAAAAGTGTCTTGCCTTGCCTTGCCTTCAAGGGGTATCCAATACAAAGCATGACCTAAGGTCAGATTTTAAGGTTGGCGGTTGGCAGAGTGACCGTAAGAATGAGCAGACAGTAAGAATTAATCCTTTGGTTCTCAGTTGTTTAAGAGCAACTGATTTTGAGTCCTCAGTCAATATCAAGTGGATATGATTGCACGTTATAAGAACTTCACAGCATGACAGCTCTTCACACTGTCGATAGCATTTGCCGGCTTGTGAACAAACTGTCGATGACGTTTCCTGCTGGAGTCAAATATAGTTGCTTTATAGAAAGTGGCTCTGATCTTAGCGGCTTCTACTCAGATTGAATTATAGATAAAAATGGTGCCCTTTTCGTGTGTAACTGTTATCAATGATGCTTTTGAGAAAGGTCTGACTGCATATGCCATGAAAGGTTTATATGCAAGATACTTGTCTCAGTAAGCCAATATCAATCTTTATATTATCCTGTACTTTTTGCTAAGCTTATTCATATATGATTAAATAATTAAAAGATAAGAAGCATCTTTAACTGAATTTCAGAAGAACATGCTCAGGTCACCCAGAAATCTGTGAGTACAATATTTTTTTTGTGTGATTCACTCAAATGACTAAACTGCATGTGTAATAGTATTTGTCATTCATCATTTCGTTTCATTCTCTTATCTTTATCAATATATTAAATCCTATAATAATAATAATTCATAACTTTATTACGCTGAACAGTCGTTCAGTAAAGCTCTGCTCCAAAACTACTGATCTGCCTCCATACTGTCAGGATAGAGACCAGGAGATCGGAGATAAGTGATTCAAATACAGCTTTATTTAAAGGTGACAATAGAGTAAGGTGAGTATACGGTGATTTCAGGTGCAGATATAGTGAAGATCACTTGATGCACGGAGAACAACAGGTAATCCAGATAACTTCAAGAGTAGGATAATCACCCAGCCTCAGTTCGTTAATCTCTTCTCTCTTCTCTTTTAGGAATGATAGGAGTAACTTGATCAACTCGCGAACATGGGATCTCAGGAATCGGATGGGAGATCTGGAGATGGCAGAACAATATCACAAAAGGTTAGTTTGAGTCAGGTAAGGAGACAGACTTCTCAGGCAGTTCAGAGATAACAGGGTTTTCAGGATACGGGAAGAATGGTCAGTTCCTGTTGGAGGCTTGACAAAGACTGAAATCACAGTGAGTGTTTTTATGAGCTGGTTGATGACGCAATTGATGATGAACAGGTGTGTGTGATTAATATTCTGGCGAAAGTGATCTTTGAGTGGTGGACTGAAACAAGTTTGATTGATCCCTGACATTAACCCCCCCTCCAGAGTCCGTGCCAGTGGACCCAGGACCCCGACGTCGTGGGGGTCTATCTTGAGGTCGCGGAGCAGGTCTTTCAGTATGTTGTTCATGAAATTCAGTGAGTAGCATGGGGTCGAGGATGTCTTTACGAGGTACCCAACACCTCTCCTCTGGTCCATAACCCTCCCAGTCTACCAGATATTCGAATTGACCACCTCGACGTCGGGAGTCCAAGATCCCCCTTACAGTATAGATGGGTTTGGCTTCAATGGGGGGTACTGGGGGATTGTCATCATGAACTAGGTCTGTAGAGGGAACAGAAACAGGTGGATGATGGGATTTCATAAGGGAGACGTGAAATGAGGGGTGGATGCGATACTGGGCTGGCAGACGGAGCTGGTAGGTAACTGGGTTAATTTGTCTTACGGTAAGATGGTAAATGGACCAATATATCTTGGACTTGCGACAAGGTAGTCCTAAACGAATGTCTCTGGTCGAAAGCCAAACCAGTTGTCCAGGCTCATATTCGGGGGCGTTACGACGATGGACGTCTGCAAAGTGTTGTTAACGGTTCAGAGCTTGTTGGAGATGACGATGAGCTTGGTTCCATACCCTCTGACTGTCTTGGAACCAGGTGTTGACTGCAGGGACATCTGGTGGTTCACCGGACCGTGGGAACAATGGTGGTTGGTAACCCAGTACACATTGGAACGGCGTTAGATTAGTGGAGGTTTGTCGAAGGGAGTTTTGAGCATACTCTGCCCACACGAGATATCGGCTCCAGAGATGTTGATTAGAATGGCAGAAGGTACGAAGGAAACGACTGACATCTTGGATCTTCCGTTCCGCCTGACCATTCACTTCTGGGTGATATCCTGAAGTTAGACTCACTGTTACATTCATTAATACAAAGAATGCTCGCCACACCTTGGAGATAAACTGCGGTCCCCTGTCCGACACAATATCCTCCGTAATGCCGAAATTCCGGAAGACGTGTTCCATCAGTAATTTTGATGTTACAAATGCTGTGGGTAAGTTTTTCATGGGAATTAATTTGCAAGCTTTAGAAAAGCGATCAATTGCTACCAGGATACATGTATTCTCGTCTGAGGGAGGAGGGTCAGTTACAAAGTCGACTCCAATGTGTGACCAGGGTCGTTGCAGAACAGGTAAAGGAATGAGTTTCCCAGTGGGTAAGTGATGGGGGTTCTTGTTCATGGCACAAAGAATGCATCCCTGGACAAAGGTCTTGATATCTTGTACCATGCTGGACCACCAGTAACGAGTCTGGAGATCGGAACAGGTCTTGTTTATTCCAGGATGACCAGTGCCAACAGATGAATGTGCTGAGGAGATTAGAGAAGTACGAAACTCTTCGGATACGTAAATCTATCCGGCTGGACACTCTGGAGGACTGGGTTGGTGTTGGGACAATTCAAACAGTTGTTCATTTAAATCCCACTGAATAGGATTGACAAACATCTTTTCAGGTAGGATATTCTCAGGTTCTTAATGGTAAATTTCGGGGGCATGAAGACGAGACAAGGCATCCGCTCGGACGTTCTTCGTACCAGGGCGATAGGATATCTGAAAATGGAAGCGAATAAAAAAGAGCGCTCATCTGGCCTGGCGTGGATTAAGTCTCTGTGCTTCTTCAAGTACTGGAGATTTTTGTGGTCTGTGAGAACCAGAAATGGATGTTTGGCTCCTTCTAACCAGTGTCTCCACTCTTCAAGAGCAAGCTTAACCGCCAGGAGTTCTCGATTGCCAATATCAAGTTTACGTCTGCAGGAGATAACTTGTGAGGAACAGAATGCGCATGGCATAGGTTTGGATGAAGAAGCCGAATACTGTGACAACACAGCTCCTACTCCTGTAGTAGAAGCATCAACTTCAACAATGAACATTTCTTCAGGATTTGGATGTTGGAGTAATGGAGCTGTGGTGAACGCTGTCTCGAGAGACTGAAAAGCATGTTCAGCCTCAGTGGTCCAGAGTAGTGTCTTTGGTTTTCCTTTGAGGAGAGAGGTCAGAGGAGTAGTTAGCAGGCTGTATTGGTGAATAAATCTCCAATAGAAATTCGCGAATCCCAGAAATCGTTGCAATTCCTTAACAGACTGTGGAGCGGTCCAGGAGTTAATGACTTTGGTTTTACGATCATCAATCTCTACTCCTTTTTCACTGAGATGGTAACCGAGGAACTCTACTGAGGTTTGATGAAAGGAGCAATTCTCTGCTTTCAGGAACAGGGAGAATTCACGTAGCCGTTGGAGTACCTGAGAGACATGTCGCTGATGTTCCACTGAGTTTCTGGAGTAGATTAAGATATCGTTGATGTAGATTATTACAAACTGATTCAGATAGTCGCGGAAAACTTCAACCATGAAACTTTGGAAGACTGAAGGGGCGTTTACCAGACCATATGGCATGACGAGATATTCGTAATGTCCTGCTGGAGTGATGAATGTGGTCTTCCACTTGTCGCCCTCTCGGATTCGAATGAGATTATATGCACTTCTCAAATCCAGTTTGGTGAATATCTTGGCTTCTCGAAGTTGCTCAAGAGAAGAGGGAACCAATGGGAGCGGGTAACTGAACTTCGCGGTTATCTTGTTTAAGGCTCTATAGTCTATACATGGACGTAGACCCCCCTCTTTCTTAGGGACAAAGAAAAAACTGGCAGCAGCAGGTGAAGTGGAGGACCGAATATAACCCTGTTTCAGCGCCTCTCCAATGTACTGTTGCATGGCTTCTTGTTCAGGGATAGAAAGAGAGTAGATTCGCCCCTTGGCGATGGATTCTCCGGGAATCAGATTGATGGCACAATCCCAGGATCGATGAGGTGGTAACTTGGCAGCCTCGCAAGGATTGAATACATCGGAATATTGAGAGTAGCATGAAGGGATGGACACTGACAGGTTTTCTATGGGGCTTTCAATGGAAGTTGAGTTCACTGGGATGGCGTCCGGTAAGTTAGCGATGGACGAGACTGTGAGTTCAAAATTCGTGGAAGAGCACATGCAACCCCATTTCAATACCTTACCAGATTTCCAGTTGATGTTAGGTTGATGTCGTATAAGCTATGGACGGCCAAGGATAATATCAGTCTGGCTATTCTCAAGTACGAAAGGTTCAAACAGTTCATGGTGTGTGTCTTCAATACAGAGTAGAATAGGTTTAATCTGAGATGTGACGTACCCCTGATTGATATTTTCACCAGTCACTGCATGGATGGAGTATGGTTTGGTGGTGGTGGATTTCTGGAGTTGGAGCTTCTGACAGAGCTGTCCGGAGATGAAATCTCCTGCCGACCCGGAGTCCACAATGGCTGTAGCAGAGACATAGAAATTCGTGGATTTTAGAATCACTGATATCTTTAATGGAGCTGATACAGAGACGGACGTTAAGACAGAACCCACAAGCATTCTAGGAGGTCGTGTAGGGCATGAACGAAGAAAATGTCCTCCCATTCCACAATACATGCATAATTTTAACTCTCGACGCCGAGAAAGTTCAGCTTGAGACAGTCGATAGGTATCCTGCATCTTCTCTACAGTCACTTCGGAGGAACATTCAGCGGGATACTGAGGTGGTAAAAAAGTGGGTAGCTGAGCTTCGCGATAGCAGCCATGAGATCTTTGATGCACATGGAGAGCTTGCTGTATGAATTTCTCAACTCCCAGGCTATCATCATAAATCGCGAGTTGAAGGCGGAGATGAGCGCCTTTTCGTTCCACCCACTTACAGAGGCTAGAGTGCGGAATTCCAGTGAATAATCAGAAACTGACTTCTTGCCTTGATGTAATTGTAACAGTTTATCACTGATGGAAGAATCATCTACTGGACGCCCCAAAACTTCCTTGAAATGGTTTACAAACTCCTGTACAGAAGAAGTAACGGTAGTTTCCTGCAACCACAACGTTTTACAAGTGAACACAGTAATAGGAACCCGTTGCAATCCTCCGCCCGGCCGGAGAATGGCGCTGGACGGGAAGTGGGATTTGCGAAGCAAACCAGAGAGGGAGCGGGGTTTGCGGAAGTACTGGGCGCTGGCGGACTGGGATTCACAGCGGCGGCTGTAGGTTGTGCAGGATTATCAACATTACTGGCAGATTCCATCGCGCTGTTTCTTCGTTTTCTCGGTCAAGCCTTCTGTCAGGATAGAGACCAGGAGATCGGAGGTAATTGATTCAAATACAGCTTTATTTAAAGGTGACAATAGAGTAAGGTGAGTATACGGTGATTTCAGGAGCAGATATAGTGAAGATCACTTGATGCACGGAGAACAACAGGTAATCCAGATAACTTTAAGAGTAGGATAATCACCCAGCCTCAGTTCGTTAATCCCTTCTCTCTTCTCTTTTAGGAATGATAGGAGTAACTTGATCAACTCGCGAACATGGGATCTCAGAAATCGGATGGGAGATCTGGAGATGGCAGAACAATATCACAAAAGGTTAGTTTGAGTCAGGTAAGGAGACAGACTTCTCAGGCAGTTCAGAGATAACAGGGTTTTCAGGATACGGGAAGAATGGTCAGTTCCTGTTGGAAGCTTGACAAAGACTGAAATCACAGTGAGTGTTTTTATGAGCTGGTTGATGAGGCAATTGATGATGAACAGGTGTGTGTGATTAATATTCTGGCGAGAGTGATCTTTGAGTGGTGGACTGAAACGAGTTTGAGTGATCCCTGACACATACACACCATTTAAAGTCATCGAAAGTGTGCTCCCGATGCCAGAGCTGTTGGTATAGAAACATTATTTTGTCTTGTAAGACAGAATTTTTCAGTATAGTTTTGCTTATGAGGGAAATTTCCTAAAATAGGTAAAGAATTCTATTTCATTTTTATTGTGTAAGAAAAAAAGTGTGCTATTATAAAACTGCTTTTGGGTTTATTAAACTGAATACACCAAAGCCACTGCAAATTATTAAAACATTATCTGGAATATCATATATTATATAATTCAGTAAATCATCATGTTAAATATATTTTAGTTATTTACATTTTAATTAACCACTGAAGAAAAAGGATATCAATGATCAAATGAGTAAAAAGAAATAGGGGGTTTTGGGGGCTCTGCTTTGTATTCCCTGGTCACTCTCTCTCTCTCTCTCTCTCTCTCTCTCCCCCTCACTCTCATCTTTTGAAAGAGGAATAGATTTCCTTTTTTAAGCTGTCTGACAGCAGAATGGGTCTTTTGAGTGGCCCAGAGGTGCTCAGGTCGATAAGGATAGCATAGCCACTGAATGGGCTGTATTTACTGCTGAATGCAGATGATTAGCAAGAGACTTGAACGTAACCAGGAGCAAAACCAAACGATAGTGAATACAAGGAGGAGAATTAAAGCGTGTTGGTGAGGATGAACAGCTGGTACAGTACATTGCCATATTATGTAATAGAACCCGGTTTGATCGAAATAGATCTATTTGGATAAAGTGACGATAGTATTAGCATATGTAGTATATGCTTTAATTTTTTTTTAGTTCACATTTTAAACATCTAAAATGCATGCCATCTTTAGATATCTACATGCATGGGTCATATATTCAGTAATAATCAATTGCTACAGTAGATTCTTTGAGACCTGTAAAAGACCTGTAAAAGATTTCATATTTACATACAGATGACATCTATTCAGTCACAGTGATGTAATCAAAGTAGGACAGGTACTATTCATATAAAATAACAAAGGAACTAATGATTAGAATCAAATATGGGAAACTCATTCTCAACTGTTCCTGGCAGTGCAAAGTCTACATTGCCCCTGACAGCAAACCCATAGCTTGTGAGTAAAATGAAGCAAAACACTGTAACCCTTATCACATCTGAAGAAGATATTTGAATAGAAGTTTTAGTTAATTTCTCAAAGGATACCCACATATAGAGGGTCTCTCCCTTGTCCATGTTCATGTTAGTTCAACTAATGTTAACAGATACATCTTTTGATCTTAAAAATATATTAGTAAATGTTGTTATTAATTAACATTAATAAAGATTATTAAATGCTGTAGAAGTATTTATAATAGTTTAGCTCTTGTTAACTATAATATAGCTAACCAATGTTAACAACTGAAACTTTACTGTAAAGTCTTACCAGCAAATCTTTTCAGGCAAATCTTTTTTTTTTATATGGTGCATTATGCAATTGACCTATGGCTAAGCCACGCCCCCTCCACTCACTCAGACAAACAGTCAACATTCGGTGACAGGCGCTACGGCAGCTGTCACAGTAGGAGACATTTCACAGGAGGCAATTGATGATTTTTGGAGACAGAAAGATTATATAGATATATATTTTGTTAGAAAGTTGTCTAAAATATTGTGCTTTAATATGTAATTAATGGTTCATGATCAAATTAAATATGTACAGGTCTAAGTTGCATAAGTTTTGTAAGAAACCTAGCTATATGAAATATTAATAATCAATAACACCTTGTTATGATTAATTATGAATATTTGGGTCAGTTAATTGGATTAACTTGACATGGCTAAATCAATATTACAATCAATTAATCAGTTCGTCCAACGAACCCTTTTGATTATTAATTTATTCTAAGAAAAGGGTATCTTCCCTGGCCACAGAAGAATAATTATTTCTTAGCATGTACAGCGTTTTGAGCATGTAGCAAGAACAAACCGTAAAGGGACCTTGTATTGCAAGCGTATCAGAACCAAACACAAAAAGTGCATACGTTTTATTAACTAAATCATAAACATAAATAAACTAAACACACATATTGTTACGTTGTTTATTCATTTTGTCATGTTTCTGGTTTGTGGTTTCTCTGTCTTTGGTCTTTTATTCAGTTTGTGCCTTGTTAATTGTAGTCTGTTATCCTAGTCATGTCATTATTAGGTCCCTTGTTTCAGGTGTGTTGTCTTGTTAGGTTGTATGGTTCCGCTCGGTGTTCTGATTTGCCCCAGCTGTGTCTTGTTCCCTGATCCCGTCTGTGTATTTAAATCCTGTCTGCTCTTTTGTTCGTGGTCAGTTATTGAATGTATGTTTTAATGTGCGTACCACGAGTATCTTGTCTGTTCTGAGTCTGTAATTAAAGTCTACTGCTGCATTTAGATCCGCCTACTGCCTTTGCTTCCACGCAAATTCGTAACAGAATAACTGACCCCCTAGGATCTAGCAGCCATGCCTACCTGGAGTCCTGATGTCCAGATCCTCCGTCTTCGCCAGGAGAATCGCGCCATCGAGGATTATGTCGCAGAATTCCTCGAGCTGGCATATCTCGCGCAAATGAACACCCACGGCTTGAAGATCTTCTTCCGCGGAGGATTATCGGAACCACTCCGGTCTCTGATGCCCGAACCTGGTCCTCATGGATCTTTAGAATGGTACGTTGACCTGGCCCTGTTGTGGAGCGGTTCCCCGTTTACTGTGGGCGTGGAGGAGAAGCTGCGAGAGCCTGTGCATAACGTCAGCCCGGTCGCACCCGCGCTTCACTTCAGCTGCTCAGCCGAGACCACGCTCCACGAGCCTGCGCTTCACGTGAACCGAGTCGAGCCCGCTTTCCACGACATGCCTGAGCTTCTTCCTGCCGAGACCGACATGCCTGAGCTTCTTCCTGCCGAGATCGACATGCCTGAGGCTGAGCTTCTGTCTTCCGAACCCGCACGTCGCTTCAGCCTCGACGAACCCGAGTCAAGTGAGTCAAGTGCCGCCGAGTCAAGTGAGACCGCGCTTCCCGAGTCAAGCGAGTCAATTGCTTCCGAGTCAAGTTCCGAGTCAAGTGAATCAAGTTCTGAGTCAAGTTCCGAGTCAAGTGAGTCAAGTTCCGAGTCAAGTTCCGAGTCAAGTTTCGAGTCAAGTGAGTCAAGTTCCGAGTCAAGTGAGTCAAGTTCCGAGTCAAGTGAGTCAAGTTCCGAGTCAAGTGAGTCAAGTTCCGAGTCAAGTGAGTCAAGTGCCAAGTCAAGTGAATCAAGTGCCAACTCAAGTGAATCAAGTGCCAAGTCAAGTGAATCAAGTGCCAAGTCAAGTGAATCAAGTGCCAAGTCAGGTGAATCAAGTGCCAAGTCAGGTGAATCAAGTGCCAAGTCAGGTGAATCAAGTGCCAAGTCAGGTGAATCAAGTGCCAAGTCAAGTGAATCAAGTGCCAAGTCAAGTGAATCAAGTGCCGAGTCAAGTGAATCAAGTGCCGAGTCAAGTGAATCAAGTGCCGAGTCGGGTGAGTCAAGCGAGTCTGCCGAGTCAAGCGAGTCTACCGAGTCAAGCGAGTCTGCCGAGTCAAGCGAGTCTGCCGAGTCAAGCGAGTCTGCCGAGTCAAGCGAGTCTGCCGAGTCTGCCGAGTCAAGTACGTCCAGTAGTGAATCAAGCCCTGTGAAGCGTCGTCGCAGAAGGAGGAGGAGGACTCGTTTGCTTCGCCAGGCTACGGAGGGCGTTCCCAGACGCCTCGCCCTGCCGGCCCCGCCTCTGCGCCTCGCCCTGCCGGCCCCGCCTCTGCGCCTCGTCCTGCCTGCGCCCTTCAAGCTCCGGGTGGCCTGCCCGGAACCCATCTACCACCTGGAGGTTCCTCCCGAGGATTTCCCCAAGTATTTTTTTGGGGGGGGCAGAAGGTACTCCGTGAGGGCCATGGAGACGACGTCGACATGGTCCTCATCCTCGTCTGAGTCTGCTCCGAACTGGCCACCATCTCATCGTGCTCCGCCCTGGCCTTTGCCACGCCATGCTCCACCCTGGCCTTTGCCACGCCATGCTCCGCCCTGGCCTTCGCCTCGTCCTGCTCCGCCCTGGCCTTCGCCTCATCCTGCTCCGCCCTGGCCGCCGTCACGTCCTGCTCCGCCCTGGAGGCTTCCTGTTCCGGGCAAGCCACGCCCTCGTCAGCCTCCAGGGCGCCCACCCTCCCGCCCCTATTTGATGTTCATTCGGCGCGGGGTCGCGCCTTATGGAAGGGGGGGATAATGTTACGGTGTTTATTCATTTTGTCATGTTTCTGGTTTGTGGTTTCTCTGTCTTTGGTCTTTTATTCAGTTTGTGCCTTGTTAATTGTAGTCTGTTATCCTAGTCATGTCATTATTAGGTCCCTTGTTTCAGGTGTGTTGTCTTGTTAGGTTGTATGGTTCCGCTCGGTGTTCTGATTTGCCCCAGCTGTGTCTTGTTCCCTGATCCCGTCTGTGTATTTAAATCCTGTCTGCTCATTGTTCGTGGTCAGTTATTGAATGTATTTTTTAATGTGCGTACCACGAGTATCTTGTCTGTTCTGAGTCTGTAATTAAAGTCTACTGCTGCATTTAGATCCGCCTACTGCCTTTGCTTCCACGCAAATTCGTAACACATATATACAGAAATACAGAAATAGGTTAGGGATAGGATTAAATTGGAAACCAGAAAAAGGGACTATGAGAAGAACCATCAGAATTTCATTTTCACATTTCATTGAATTGAATAATTGCATTTGTAGTGGGAGCAATTCTTGAAGTTGTTGAAAACTTAAGTCGTTGATGGTTCCGGCAGTGTCAAGTGGAAGTTGGTTGAGAGTTCTCTTTCTCCAGGAACGCATGGCTGGTTTGTTCAAGGCCTGAGGCCCTGTTGAGGCCACGCCGAGCACCCAGGAGAAGTGAGAAGTCGGAAGAGTGGGTGATTGGAGTCGAGTGGGTGATTGGAGTCATTGTTGGTTGGAGTCTTTGTTCCAAAACTCCTGAGATTGTCCTTGGTTCTTTGTGAGAGAATCTTCTCTCTCCTGGCTAAGCCCATATCTGGTTGTATTGAGGCCTGCTGGGCCCTGGGGCCCCCGTGGAGGGGTGGGCAGTATCACCAGAACAGTTTTGCGGCTGGATGAAAGAACTAAGAGAGGCAGGTTACATGTGGACTGTCTCTAATAAAGCCTGGAAAAGGTCCTTCCCTAAGGGTTGAACTCGACCAATCAGAAAGGTGACATGTTTGAGAGGGAAAGTGGCTCTTAGTTTGTTTTACGGGTCTTTGTCCCTAGCGTGGTTATACCTTCATTAATGCTCAAATAGCTATAACACATCCACACTGCATTCTAGAAGAAGGTGATGTACATCAAAGTGTGAGTCATTAAATGAGGATTAATTAGGTAGGAGGCATGATACAGGTGAGGTTACATTGATCGTTAGTTGGTTGTATACCAGGATACATACCATAATATATACCTAATAGTACACGAGACAGTAAACCATTTACACTGTTTCTTTCACAGTTTTATGCATGTTCATTTATAGTTCAGTTAGTCTATGATTAATGAAGCAAAGTCTGTTTTAAAGAGGGTTTCTGTCTTCCATAGTTTCTCTCTTGTGCATGTGGCCACATTCCTCGGAGGTCGTAGAATCTCCTTATCATGCCCTGTAACATGACACTGTTTCTGCCCTTGTGTTCGTTCATTTGGGCTGTTAGTTTTGGAGTTTCATAAACCTTTGTATATAATGAATAATTAGTGTGTGTCTGATTGGTCCATACCCTACAGTTTCCAGGACAAGCCTTTTTACCATCTTTACCAAGAGTACCTCTCCGTTAGTTTGGTGCTACAGCATTTACATGAATCATTCAGCACAACATTACTAACATTTCTTATCTTGGTTATTTACAGATACGTTAATGAAGCTAAGTGACATGATGTACAACGCAGCTAGAAGCTAACGTTAACGTTTTCTAATGTTAGGCCAACATTACGTTAGAGATGTTAAAGATAACGTTAAAATACGTTGTTGACTTATCTTAGAACAGATGTAGACATCCTTGTTTAATGTATCCACGTTTAGTTGGTGTTGTGGTCTACCGCATAACTTAATCCAGACACTTATCTCGGTTGAGATGTGGCTTGGGAAAGGGTAAAAAATACACACCGTCGCCCAGTCTCTCGGGATACCTAGTGTTGGAGTTGCGTGTACTCCAAGCACACCGTTTGACCATTTTAAACTTAAAATGGCAAGAAAAAACATATAAAAACGAATGAAAACTGACTAACTGCAATGCATTTCAATGGACGAGGAAGCAGAGAATGTCCGAGTGTATGGGATACCTATGCGCACTGTGATTGGCTCATCGCGTTTTGGGGCGTGGCTTAGCCATAGGTCAATTGTAATTTGCTTTGACAGGTTGGAAAATGGGGAAGATAATTAAAGTCCTTTTTTTTTTTACAAATATTAAGGGAAAAATTAAATTAAAAAAATTGTATGATAAATACAATTCAATAAAAAAAATACAGAATGATTAAGCATTACTAGCTATATGGATAATTTATATTTTTTATACTCTTTATACTTTATATTCATAAATGCATTTTTGCACACAAAAATAAATAGTCCGTGGAAAAAATACAGCTGTCCCTACAGTATGAGAGAGGTCTGATCCTGTGTGAAAAATCCCTGCTCACGGGATGCAAGGGTCCATCTGGGGAAGAGACATCGCATCAGTGTCAGCTGCATGTGATGGCTAATGTGATCACCATGGAGACATGAGGAGAGTGATTGACAGGTTCATCCCCTGATCAAATTGCCTCTCTTGAATAAGGTAGGGGTTTTACCAGATGAGACAAGGAACTTGGGACTGGAAAAATGATCCCCAAAGAGGAGATGTCAATAGACAGTCTGTTGTAGAGGGACTCTGAGGGGGGTGAGAAGGAGGGATGTGGGTTTCAACATGCACACCAAATGGCGTTAATTTATGAAGAAATCTGAGAGAGGCCAGGGAGTAGGGCTACAGGGATTGCGCCACTGGGAAGATGATCTCTTTGACTTCAGGAAACCCATGAACCAGGAAAGGAAAAATGAGAAGTCACTCCAAAGGGATGCTGAGAATAGAAGATATTACAATGCAAAGTGGACATATTCAAGTCCTCGGACTGAAGGAAAAAAGTTTGCTTCCAAATGAACTATAGAGTGCTGTGGGAAACGGGATTACAGATTAGCTGCGCTGTTGTTTCCTGTTCAAAATATGGAGGATTCACTCTTCAAAAACAGTGTACAAATTGACAAATAAATACACACCCACACACACCACATGGCTTAAGATAATGAACTATTGCTGTGTGTAGCTTACATCTATTGGCTTAATTTAAATTGTGTATCTGCATTTGTAAAATCCAGATTTAGTTAACTAGAGGCTTAGCAATGTGTATCTGGGTGTTAACTAGCTATGTGTGCCTGAGCCAATATGGCTCAAGATTACATAATTAGAAACACGCACTGTGTCGTTAACAAATAGATTTCATGTTGAAGGCTGATAGAAATAAGGAAAGTAAAACCCATTTGAAATTAGATGAAATCTGCCTGAACGCACTCAGCGAAGCTAATGAAAAAATTTCCCTGGGAAAATAGGGGTCATTTAACTTTAACTTGTTCTCATATCTGCAATGCTTAGTCGCTGTATCCTCAAAGCAATTACATAGACTGCTTGCTGCAGCTGCTGTATAAACACTATAACGTAATTGCTGCAGCTTACAAACTTAGACATTCACTCCTGCATCGGTCACTTATTTTAGATGTTGAATTACAGAGGAATTCTAAAAAGTGCGCTGCAAACTGCTACAGCAAACCCTGACCAAGTATATGAAAGTTGAGCTGTAAGCTTATTGGTTGCTGATGCAACAGGATCCAATCAGCTGAGCCCTGTAGAGAACGATGTTCCCTTTCAAGGGAACTCGAGCTGCGTTGAGACGCGGTGGGAACGCTCTGCGTGATTGCGCCGTGAAGCTCGTGTATAATCAGTCCAATGGAAGAGCGAGACGTCATAGGCGGTGACGTCATAGACCAGGAAGCTATAAAGCACACCAGAAAACAGACCGCGACAGCTTCTGTTGCCTTCAGCAAGCGATCTGTGTATTCTGTCATTGTCATATTTATTGTTGTCTGTCAAGTTGCAATATATATATATATATTATGGCAAAAGAGAGCAAGCAGCTTTTGTGTTGTTCCCTGCCCACGTTATATCACGGGTGGCGTTCTTCGAGGAGGACGGTTCGGTTCGCGCACCCCGCGCGGGTCCCGCTGTTGCCGATGCACCTGCCAGATCCAGTGCTGGCGATTTCCAGTTCCGAGGAATTGGTATCGTTAGTGTTTTGTTTAGAAAAAGAGAACAAAACAAATAAAGATATTAAGAAAAGGCAGATGTTTGAGTTTTCAATAAATGAATAAATAAGTCAGCTCATAATTCTGTTGAATAAAGAGGAGCTTTAAAAGGAGGTTTATCTAGTGCTGTTGCTAGTTAAATATTTTCTGGCCAGCTGAACATTACGAGAGTGAAAATAAAAAGAGTTTATTAGATGAAATAAATCTAAAAACAGAAAAACTCTGTATCTCAGCCTCCTCGTCGGGGACTGCCGTTTTTTCCCTATCTCCACACCACACTGAGGTGTCGAGATCGTGGAATAAGTCGGTTTCTATTTTATGTGTTTAATGCCCAACGTCTAACTATAGTAATGCTATGGGTATTAAGTATCATGGTATGACAGTGCCTCGGGTTAAAGAGACGCTTGCTAGCTTTCTCTCTCCCGAGTCGGCGTCATCATTTTTAACCCCGACGTTACCCACCAGCCATCTAAATAAAATTTTTTATTAGGCAACGCTGGTGGGTAAATTATAAAGACATGGATGAATGTGAGGTTGTCAGCACTGACGCTATTCGAGAATTGCGTCGTGCAAAAACAGATAAACTATTCTGGGGAGGGACGGTTTCGAGAAATCGTTTCTCCTCTGCGTCCTCTGGGTGGCGACTCTCTGAGGAGGGTCGCAGCACGGCCAGTTCGGTTGTTTTTCCTGCTGGTGGCCACGGAGTGATATATTTATATATATATATATATATATATATATATATATATATATATATATATATATATACGTTTTTCTGATTTAAAAATAAAGAAAAATAAGATAAAATTATGTCTGTTCTTCTGGACGCTCCGCTTTCAAAAACAAAACAAAACAAAACTAAGAATAAACCGTTCAGCGGCGTTCCAGAGGTTTCTTCCTCACCAATCTAATGTTCCCGAGACTGCTGGGTGGAGCAGTCTCAGTCTACTAAGCTCCTCGCAGCACAGAGTGCAAGAACGAGCATCGCCATTTGGGCTCCTCCACAATCGAAGGGGACTTGGGTGGCAGTAGCAGTCTAGCCAGTTAGAGATATGCAAGATCTGAGGACTATTTTATCTCTAAAAAAGCTTGGACAATAGGAAGCCCTGACGCCGAGGCTATCAGGCTTCTAAAGGGTGGTCCCCTCCGGGGTAGGGATGGTTTTGAGAAAATCGTTTCTCCTCGGCGCCCTCTGGGCTGCGACTCTCTGAGGAGGGTCGCAGCGCTGCCAGTTCGGTTTTCCTGCCGGTTCGCCGTTCAGGACACCAAGGTGTCAGTGTCCCCAAACGATCCTCCGAGGGGGGTCGTAGAGCAGTCAGTTCGGTTTCCCTGCCGGTTCGCCGTTTCAGGGTGCCGAGGTGCCTGCTTTTTCCAATGATCCTCCGAGGAGGGTCGTTGGAACTAAGTTATTTAAAGGGAGGCAAGATCTGAGGACTGTCGTCATCTCTAATAAAGCTTCTGAGGGCTCCTCCGGGGCAGGGACGGTTTTGAGAAATCGTTTCTCCTCGGCGCCCTCTGGGGTGCGACTCTCTGAGGAGGGTCGCAGCGCTGCCAGTTCGGTTGTTCCCTGCCGGTTCGCCGTTCAGGGTACCGAGGTGTCAGCGTCCCCATACGATCCTCCGAGGAGGGTCGTAGAACGGTCAGTTCGGTTGTTCCCTGCCGGTTCGCCGCTTCAGGGCACCGTACTGACTGTTCAACCAAATCCAGAGGCCAGTCTTGAGAGACTGGTTCCCCAAGTAGAATTTCTGGCAGCGTGGAAACTACTGCCACATATTTCTCGGTGGGTCCTGCACACTATAGAAAAGGGTTCAGAATTCGGTTCTTGTCCGCCCAGATTTCTAGGGGTCCTCCCCACTGTGGTGGACCCTGAGCAGGCTTTGGTTATGGAGCAGGAAGTACTGACACTTCTGCAAAAGGAGCTGTAGAAGGGGTTCCTCCTCCCGGCAGACAGTCAGGGTTTTACTGCCATTACTTCATTGTTCCGAAAGAGGATGAGGGGTTGCATCCTACTCTAGACCTGCGTCAATTAAACAGCAGGTTTCAGAATCTTAAGTTCAAAGTATGCTTACGCTAAATATGATTGTGTCACAGATTCAGTCCGAGGACTGGTTTGTCACAATAGACTTAAAGGACGCTTACTTATCTATCCATCCTCATCACAGGAGGTTCCTGAGGTTTGCTTTCAGGGGTGAAGCATACCAGTATCGGGTTCTTCCATTCGGCCTAGGTTATCACCCCACACCTTTTACAATATGCGTGGATGCAGCTCTGGCTCCTCTGAGATTCCAGGGAATTCGCGTATTAAATTATATTGACGATTGGTTGATTTTAGCTCAGTCCGAGCTTTTGGCAGTTCAACATCGAGATGTCGTTCTGTCCCACATAAGGAGGTTGGGGTTGCGGCTCAACACCAAAAAGAGTGTACTCCTCCCAGCTCAGAGGACCACTTTCTAGGTGTATTATGGGATTCGACAACAATGCAAGCACGTCTGTCTCCTGCACGTATGTCTGCGATTCTCACAGCCGTAAAGAATGTAAAACTAGGTCAGTCACTCACTGCAAACAGTCTCTGAGACTGTTGGGGCTCATGGTAGTTGCGTCTAACGTAGTTACTTTTGGCCTTCTGTACATGAGACCCCTGCAGTGGTGGCTCGGGACCAAGGGGTTTTCTCCGAGGGGAAATCCGTTTTCGCATGATCAAGGTCACGCGGCTATGCCTTCGTGCCTCGGTCATGTGGAAGAAACCTTGGTTCCTCGCCCAGGGCCCAGTGCTGGGTGCTTCCTGTCGACGCGTCACGCTATCGACGGATGCTTCCCTCACAAGTCGGGGGCAATCATGAGTGGTTGGTCGGCGAAGGGCCTGGACAACACACTGATGGTCTCGTATATCAGAGCAGATATCCTGTTGAGGCAGGGGCTGTGGCCCGGGGAATGGAGACTTCACCCCGAGGTGGTGGAGCTTCTTAGGGAGAACTTCGGTCAAACTACAAGTCGACCTTTCGCATCGCTTGTACAATGCATTGCCCTTGTGGTTCTCCCTCACGCATCCAGCTCCGCTTGGACTGGATGTAATGTAATAGGTGTGGTTGCCACTACACCTATACGCTTTTCCCGATATCTTTGCTCCTGGGAGCTCTGGAGTTGTGGATAATGTGGGCTCGGCCTCTGAGGGGGCCCAGCTAACTTGGATGCTTAGGTCCACAGAGCTGCTCAGTGGCGTTTATCAGAACAATTATTTGTCTGCTTCGGGTAACCTAAGATAGGTTGCCCTGCATCTAAACAGATAATGAGCAAGTGGGTAGTTGAGGCTATCTCACTTGCTTATGAAGCGGCCGGACAGCGTTCACCTGTGGCTGTTCAGGCCCATTCTACAAGGAGTATGGCTGCCTCTAGGCTTTAATTTCGGGTGTTTCCCTTCAGGATATTTGTAATGCGGCAGGCTGGTCCTCACCTCATACATTTGTCAGATTTTATGCCTACACCTCTCCACTCCCGGGGCTAGGTTGCTTGCTTCTAGTGTGCGCAAGGACTTCACACAGAACGGGCATTTGTCTTATGGCGTAGTGGGTATGGGGTTCCCACCGCGTCTCAACGCAGCTCGAGTTCCCTTGAAAGGGAACGTCTCAGGTTATGTATGTAACCCTGGTTCCCTGACAGGGAACGAGACGCTGCGTTCTCCTGCCATACTTCCTGCATGCCCTGATCGACTTGCTTCAGGCTTTTTCAGAAGCTGTCGCGGTCTGTTTTCTGGTGTGCTTTATAGCTTCCTGGTCTATGACTTCACCGCCTATGACGTCTCGCTCTTCCATTGGACTGATTATACACGTGCTTCACGACGCAATCACGCAGAGCGTTCCCACCGCGTCTCAACGCAGCGTCTCGTTCCCTCTCAGGGAACCAGGGTTACATACGTAACCTGAGACGTTATTGCTATAGCAGATTGAGTTAAGGACCTATCAGCCTGTCATCTAGAGTTTCATGATAAAACTTTGTATTTATTTCTTTGAAACTTAAAACTTACAACTTTAAATGCTGTCAATTTCAACCAATGACTATAACTTTGACCAATTTATTACAAACTAGATATTATGTGCTTATTTTCAGACAGCTCTCCAGTCCAATTAAGAGCAAATCACAATGCAATAATGAAAAATTCTTCCTCCCCAATCAAAAAAAAAAAAAAAAAAAAAAAAAATTCTGAATAAAAAAAAAAGACAAAATTTAGTATGCTAGAGAATCATGCACTAGGTAAAACTGTGATCCTCATTCATAAATATTTCAGGCTGAAGCTGTTGTAAAGCTAAACACTAGCACATGCTGGATCAGTCTCCAAACTAAGGCCTGTGCCAGCACTCTGCTCTCAGTGTAACATAAACCCATGTGAGTTAGCACAATATATAGATCATATTACCACATTGCAGCGGTTATGCTTGAGTGAGCATGCTTATCAACCAACTTTTATTGCAATTACATCTTGATTAGCACATCATCAACATATCCAAGCGAGCTATTTTCAAGAGTATGACTGTTAATCGGTTTACACAAGACACAAAAGCTCTGCTCCAAAACTACTGATCTGCCTCCATACACAACATTTAAAGTCATCATAAGTGTGCTCCCGATGCCAGAGCGGTTGGTAGATAGCAACATTATTTTGTCTTGTAAGACAGAGTTTTTCAGTATCGTTGTGCTTATGAGGGACCCCTTTCCTAACATAAAAAGGCCTCTATTTATTTTCATTTCTATTGTGTGAGAAAAAAGTGTGCTATTATAAAACTGCTTTTAGGTTTAATAAAATGAATTTTTATTAAACAACCCCCCCTAAAAAAACACTACAATTCAAAACCTGAATTTTCAGCAGCCATTTATCCAGTCTTCAGTGTTATATGATCCTTCAGAAATCGTTCTAATAGTGATGTGCTGCTCAAGAAACATTTCTTATTATTATCAATGTTGAAAACTGTTGTTTTAGGATTCTTTGATGAATAGAAAGTTCAAATGAACAGCATTTATTTGAAAAAGAAATGTTTTGTAACATTATAAATGTCTTTACTGTCATTTTTGATTAATTTAATGTATCCTTGCTGAACACAAATATGAATTCACCCCTTTTAAACAATAGTGTACCTAATTATGGAGCTTAGAGAAAAAAAATTGAATCAAGATAGTGGACAAAATAAATATTGGCTATAATTTACATCTTGGGCCCTATTTTAACGATCTAAAACGCAAGTGTCAAGCGCAATGCGCAAGTAACTTTTTGGGCGGATCTCGGCGCTGTTGCTATTTAACCGGCGGGATAAATGACTCTTGTGCTCGACGCAAATCTAAAAGGGGTTGGTCTGAAGTAGCTTCATTATTCATAGGTGTGGTTTGGGCATAACGGGAAGCAAACCAATAAGAGCTTTATATCACATTCCCTTTAAGAGCATGATGAACGAGTTGCACTTGTTCCATGGCGCAATACTATTATAACGGCGCATTTACCAGGCGCGCTTCAGAATCGGTTCACAGCCGAGGACATCGATGTTCTCGTCAGGGCCGTGAAAGAAAGAGAAGTGACATTGGGGATGGGTCAAACCCACCCAAATTAGCTTCGGTTAAACATGCATATAATAATTTGGGTAAATGTGTAAGCTTTATGCCTATTTTCCCATCGTCATGGACACAACAGTGATTTCCCTCGTGTTTTAATATTTTTCCTTGTAATAATGTATCATTTGCAAAAAGGAAAATGCATCTGTGTAGATGGGAGAATCATCTACAGTGTATGCGCGTCGTTCACACTTTGTATTAAGGCCAAGCATGCTCGCTTAAAATAGCATCTGAATGTACGCGCAACGGGCCACTGACTTAAGACTAGTTTTTTTCTGGTTAGTGGTGCAATTGTTTTCTGGAACTGCAAAATAGCACCAGGGATTGTTTGCGCCGGAACACGCCTCCTTTTTTGCGCTGAACCGCCGAGGAAGCGCTAGTTCATTCCCTAGTTTGCCAGCGTGCGTCTGTGGAGGAAAAAGTCCGCTTTGCGCGGATGCAAAATACGAATGATACATGCGTTGGTGTACAAAGTCAATTGGCTTTATGCCCAGCTGCACTACTTCCTGAACTTCAGCCAGCTCCTTTGTTTCCTGTCTGCAATTATTGGACAAGCTGATTAATCCAGGTGTGCCTGGCCTCAGTAACAATAATCAGGCACATCTGGATTAATCAGTTTGTCCAATAATGGCAGACAGGAAACAAAGGAGCTGGCTGAAGTTCAGGAAGTAGTGAAGCTGGGCATAAAGCCTATTGCGCTGTGTGCAAGATAGGGCCCCTTAACTTATTAACTTTTACTTCTATTTCATAAGTATATAAAATATATATTAGGAGAACAGCTGCTTATATAGGCTGTAGCATTTGAAACATTCTAGGCCTGTACAAAAAAATAAGTCATTGCTAAAAAAAAAAAGGGTATGGTTATTATTGAACATCTTAACCTTTTCTTAATCATCTCAGCTTTCCCTCTGTTCTGTTTCTTATTTCTTGATCCCAATTCCATCATCCATCAGCCTCTCTCTGCTGGACAGTCCCCTTCATCACGGCTTTGAGAAAACTTAGTCCATGTATTCTTGCATGGATACGAATGCTGATCTGAAGACCGCAGATCCTCAAAATAATCTAATCAGAGACCTTGTGCCCTCTGACCTGAGCTCAGGTCATAAGTAGCAAAGAGGAATTATGACCTGAATCTCTTAGGTAATAATGTAAAGGTCATGGGGTCAGTGAAAAAGCAAGGCGGAAAGCACTTAAAGTAATGGAAGTGAATGCCGCATCAGTGTTATGATTCCTCCCTATGGGAGCTCGGCCGCACAGCCATTAAAGCCACTATTAGTTAAGTGTGCTGTGTGCTCTGATGCATTTATTAAATGCTCAGCACTGCTTCATATTAACTATAGTGTGTAATAATTTTGCGAACTGAAGGAAATCAAAATGCCACAGACATTAAAAACAGGGCATCGGACTGGGTGTACTTGTGGGTTAAACATCAACAGAAGACAGAATAATTAATGTTATGGGTTTAGCAGATCTTATCTAAGCAACAGTATATTTTTACTACATGGTGCATTTCACTGAAGTCACCAAGGGTTAAGTGTCTCGCTAATATGCCAACCAACAGCCTTTAGAATTCCAGCCAAGATCATCAACTACCAAACACACCACCCCATTACAGTAAAATACGAGTTTTCTTTCGAATGGGAACTCGCAATGCGTCTGAACAAGACACTATGGGTAGCCTCCAGAGTGACCAGTTTCTATAGCACGTGTCTAAACGCGACAACTGCATTTGCCGGCGACAGTAAAAGGACACCTGAGGAACATGTCATCCTCTCCATCGTCTTCAGGGCCATTTGTTTGTGACTTGTCATAAGTAATTACAACGGCTAGCGTATGCAAATGTTTCAGGAAGTGTGATCCGTGTCCATGTTATTTGACAATACCAGATGATACACAACTTGTGCTTCATTTCTTTGGGCGAAGAGCAAGCGAGCTATGTCCTTGACATGGTAGAATGCGCACACTGCGATCATTTTTCAATATAAAAACTCTGCTCTTGTTTTTGTCCCTCTTCTTGAGGGAACTGGGGCAAACACCTGTACCCCACAGTTCAGGACCTACAATCAATGAGGCGAGGAGGAAACTAAGACCTCAGATAGAGCTTGCTGAGGAGTTTGAGAGAGGCATGGCCCTTTTGTGCGCCTCAGTGGCTGATGAGGGCGAACTGCTGTAAGAGAATGTTTTGTCTCTCACATCCTCTGATCCAGCAGGCAGTGCTCTGCAGGCTTCGAGGCAAGATGAGCAGGAAATGGCTGAGGAGGGTGAAGAGTTTAAGAAAACGGAGCTGTGGCAAGGGGGGCGTGGTTTTGCGGAGTCTGTAGCGGAGAGCTGGGGCGGAGCCGAGCGGTGAGTAAGTAGGTCAAGTGCAAAATGGCTAACACCTGTTTCTGATTGCAGTGATTGGCGTGGGGAGACTGCATAAAAGCCAGCTCGTGTGAGAGAACGGGGAGAGAGAAGGACTGGGACCTCGTGCACGTGAACTGAGAAATTGATGGACTAAGTTTATTCAGAGTGGAAAGAGTGTTTTGAACGTTGCTATAGAATGCTCTATGGTGAAGGCGCACCTCGCGCACATTGTTTGTTCAACGCAGTCTGCTAATAAAATCGTGTACGAGTCCCAGTATCGCCGACCCTTGTCTTCTTCCATCACACCCACACTGAACCAACGCTACAGGAGCCTTCTCAGCATTCGCCAACTGCCCTGTGTATGAGGAGTTTATGGACTGCACCTTGGGAAGTTTAGATCTGCCTTGGAGGTGCAAGATGGTAGACTAGATGAACGATTTTTATCCGGACATAACCCATGAGCTTTCCCTTTCTTCCTGATCTCCACACAGAGATCGAGAAAGCTTGGTTGTACGATTTAGTTCGCCCAAGTTCAGCGCTGTTCGTTAAACTTCGGTGTTGAGCGAATATGCCCTGTCATGTGCGCAGACATCGCACTCCTACTAGCGAAGAATGCGATAGAACCGGTTCCTCCACCCGATGTGAAAACCAGCTTCTATAGCTTGTACTTCGTTGTACCCAAGAAAAGGTGGTGGGTTATGGCCAAATTCTGACCTGCGACTCGGGCTTGATTAGGGCCCTGTACAAGCCTCCATGCAAGTTGCTAATGCAGAGATGCATTTTCTTATGCCCCGTCCCCGAGATTGGTTTGCAGCGTTTGACCTGAAGATTGAAGCCTGGATGTGTGCCCAAGGTTCCTACCTCTCCCTTGAAAAGGGGACCAGGTGGTGAGCCTGCAAGCGCTGCCCCGGAGGAGGCAGACCCAGTCCTGTCTTTTCTCTGCCCTTTCTTTGCGGTTATAACTGGACAGAATGCAAAGCCTCAGGACCTCATACCAGCTCTTGTCTGTTACGGAGACCAGCAGAAAGGGAAGGCTGTTTCCAAGCAGAGGTTGGCCCACAGCATAGTGGTTGCCATCATCTTGGTGCGTTATCCAAAGTTGCACGTGCCCCCCTGGGTAGTGAGCTCCTCCAAAGAGAGTGTTGACACCGAGTGCCTCGCTGACAGATGCTTTAGAGCTGCAGGCTGAGCGACATCTATCACGTTCGCTAGAAAAATAGCCTACGTGTCGAACCACTGCTTCCCGTGGGCTTCCTTCTCATGAAGGTAGTTTTCACTGTAAGCCCGGTTCGAAGTGTCGGCTTGCTGCGCCATTCCCCTCCTATGGACTGGATACGTGCGGAATTCTTGCTCCTGTCAGTTCCTCTTTAGCCGAACCCTGTCGAGTTCCTCCATACCCTTCGGCT
Source organism: Siphateles boraxobius (assembly GCF_051911475.1). Lineage (NCBI taxonomy): Eukaryota > Metazoa > Chordata > Actinopteri > Cypriniformes > Leuciscidae > Siphateles > Siphateles boraxobius. The sequence continues at coordinate 13,022,569 of NW_027508975.1, forward strand.
ACAGTCGTGGCGGATCATCCGAAGCCAGGCCTTTCACTCGTATGCACTGGTGAAACCTGTGTTAGGCTGGGTCCATATGTTGTGATCCCTACGGCGTGTATGTGTGTATTCTTCCATGGTACGCCTACCTGCGGCGAGCCTGTGTCTTCCCTTGGCAGAGCCCGCTCTGCCGTGACTGACTGGTTGAGTCTCCCCTTGTTATAGGCTGGAGCCACCCCGGTGACATTCCATATGTTGTACTGCCCAGTATCTGCCCAGTCCATATGTGTGTCCTCATCATGTTACCTACATTCGGGCAGGATGTGGCTTCCGCAGCGTAATTCTTTCCAACGAAAGAGAACGCTTTCCCAGTGGTCTTGTGGAACAGCAGTGACTTCCCTGGCCTAAGCCCTGCCCCATCTCCGCCTCAAATAATGCGGGGGGTATCAGAAGGCTTTTGTCTAGGCACTGGAAGGGGACAGCACTAGTGGCGTTTTAATTGGGATCCCAATCAGTCGACTACGTCGAAACGTGAGTGGCTGAAAGGGAACGGGAAGGGAATTCCCTGAAGGAGGGAACGGAGACATAGTCCCGTCGCCACTATTGCTGGACCACCGCTGACTCTGGGCTCCGCTCGGCTCCACACAGCAAAAACAACTTGTGCATGCATCCACTTCCGTATTTATACCCGCGCCTCCGGGGCAGAGTGCGAGATGCAGATCTCGCACGCCAATATGCATTGGCTCGTTTTAACAGCACTCGAAGATGACAGGCTATCTAAGCGTGATCCCAATCAGTTGACATGTTGAATACGTCTCCGTTCCCTTCTTCAGGGAGCGAGGGTTACATACGTAACCGAGACGTTACACTTCTAACCTGAGATGTTTTATAAATGTACATTTTTTATATATTAGCACATAAGAGACTATTTAAAAAATGAAGCGTCTGAAGTCAGCTATTCAATCTTGATTGAATGTGACGGCGATGCGGAAGCTATAAAGGGACGCCGGATCATAACAGTGTCAGCTTCTGATTGGTCGAAGCAAGTCGTTCTCAGGAGCGCGAAAAGTTTGGCCGAGGGACGCAGCGTCTCGTTCCCTTCTCAGGGAACGAGGGTTACAGTCGTAATCCAAGACGTTCCCTTTCGATGGAACTCGCGCTGCGTCGAGAATGGACACATTGGGGAACGAAATGCCCACTGCGCCATACTGAGAGAATACGCCCTGGTGTGAAGCATCTGGCACACTTTAGGACGATAGGAATGAGAAGGTAGATCCAACCTAGATTGTCATAAGATTTGGTGTAAGAAGGGGAGGTCTGGAGCCAGTGGCTCAACGGACCCCATGGATGAGAACCCCAGACAGTAAAGGAATATTAGATGAGAGGTGAAGGCCAAGGCGCACCTCATACATCAGTTATGAGAGGTTTCCGCAGATAACCAACTGTCTAATTGACCAAAAAGGGGGATAGCTCCTAGCCCTTGATACATATCTAGATAGATTTGACTCCTCCCAGCCCGAGGCCTAACATCCCCCATTCCCGGCCTCCAAGGCTATGACCTTGCCATCCGACACATGCGATGGAGAATGGATACCTGAAGAATCATGATATTGCCTACAGGCACCTCAGTGCCAAGGCATAAATTACGTAGAGTGGTTCCCACATCATCACGTAAGAGGGTTTAGCACCATCACTCTTCCAGGGAGCAGGACGAGCAGGAAGCAGACTCAAATAGATTCTAATATGATGAATACCCGAAGAATCATGATATTGCCTATAGGCATCTCGGTGCCGAGGCAGACATAAGGTAGAGTGGCTCCCACGCCCTTAAGTAAGAGGGGGCAACACTCAAAAGATTCTTATATATTCTCATATAACGCATCCACAGTACATGATGGGTGCCAGGGGTAACCCGTCAGCCTGATGCCATAAGGCTGGATGACAGGAATCATCCTCCAATCTACAGGAACATGGAGTTTTAGTGGGAATGTTCGTACATGCTCACCCTTAGAGGCTTGCGGAGGGCACTGGGGCCGCCACAGAGGACCTAAACGTGAACGGGCGAACTCGTTAGAGAACAGGATTCCTAATAGAGTGGGGTGGTTAGGTCATCCTAGAATGGATGACGTAACCACCTCTGTGGAAAGGGCACCTATTTACGGGTTGGACCCCCTCAGGGGCCAGACCCATAGTCTGCATAACTCCGGCCGTGAATGAAATATTGTACCACCGGCCTGGGAAAGGAGATCTCTCCTAATAGGGACATGTCAGGGAGGACTCTCCAAGAGACTAATAAGGTCCGAGAACCAAATTCGGGCCGGCCAGTACGGGCCTACCAAGAGTAAGCTCACACCGTACCTCCTTTATAGAACCCCAGGGAGCAGAGCGATCGGGGGAAAAGCATACAAATGTGACCTCGGCCACATCGGTACCATGGCATCCAGGCCCAAAGGAGCTGGAAGTGAGAGAGAGTACCATGAGTGTTCTCATGAGAGGCGAACAGGTCAACCTCCGCCTGGCCAAACTCTCTCTATATGAGCTCAACTACTTCAGGGTGGAGGCGCCCTTTCCCGGGCCTCAGCCCCTGCCTCGACAGGATATCTGCTCCCACATTATCAACCCCAGGAATATAAATGGATATAGCAGAGAGAAATGTATCCTGGGACCACAGAAGGATCTGATGTGCCAGCCTAGAAAGAGGGCGCGATTTCAGACCTCCTTGGCGGTTGAAATAAGAGACCACCGACATAATGTCTGTCCTAACAAGAACATGATGACCTCTGAGCAAGGAAGTGCCTCAGGGCAAAGAATACGGCCAACATCTCCAAGCGATTAATATCCATGAGAGATGATGGTCCTTCCAAGCACCTCGGGTGTAACGGCCCTCCATAACCGCACCCCAGCCCGTGAGGGATGCATCCGTGGTCAATGTCTTTCTCCGACACGGTGCTCCCAGAACCGGGCCTTGAGACAGGAACCATGGTTTCTTCCACATGACAAGAGCACGAAGGCATCTGCACGTAACTCTGATCATGCGAAAGGGGTTCCCCAGCGGAGAAACCCCTTAGTCCTGAGCCACCACTGTAAGGCCCTCATGCGGAGCAGACCAAAAGGAATTACGATGGAAGCTGCAGCCATGAGGCCCAAAAAGTCTTTGAAAGTGTTTAACAGTGACGGCCTGGCCTAACCTAATACTCTTTATTGTGGTTAAGATAGTATTTATACGAGCAGGAGACAATTGTGCCCGCATCGTGACTGAGTCCCACTCTAACCCCAGGAACGTAGTCCTCTGAAAAGGAGTTAAGGAACTTTTCTTCACATTGAGTTTCAACCCCAAGCACCTCAGATGACGCAAAACAACATTTCGATGTTGAATCGCCAGTTCTTCTGACTGAGCCAGAATGAGCCAGTCATCTATAAAATTTAGGATACGGATCCCATGAAGTCTCAATGGAGCAAGGGCAGCATCCGTAAATTTAGTAAAGGTGTGAGGAGATAAGGCTTGGCCGAAAGGAAGAACCCTGTATTGATAAGCTTTACCCCCAAAAGTGAATCTAAGGAGCCTCCTATGATGTGGGATCACTGGCGTAGCCACGGGTGTGTCAGGGTGTACCGGTGCCACCCACAGTGGCAGCTGGCACACCTAAAATAGATGTAGAATTATTTTTTAAAGTTTTAATAAAAACGTTTATTAAACTTGGCCTATTGTTGTTAACTTCAAATATTTTTACATTTAAAATGTATTTTAATTTTTAAATTATTATTTAAACAAAATAATGTTAACAAAATATCTGCCGACATTCGGACTGCCAACCAATCCGCAAACAGCCGCTGACTGGTAATACGGTTGTGCTGTTGAGGCTCGCGCAGCCTCATGAGGACAAATGGAAACAAATGAGCGCAGATCACACAAATAAACTTTATGAACATAGAGCGGTTAAAAAATTAATGTGGAGTTTTTATATTTATAACATATGATATGATACATACAGTTAAGCAACATCACGTGACCGCGAGTGCTGAATACCATCACGACTGAAAATATGACACTGATTTCATATGACAGTTCAATAAACAGGTAATTAATATCAAGTCACTTACATTTTAGACACAATATTGACTGTTTTTGTTCTATTTGAGCAGCGAAAATAGTTCCAAACAAACATCCCAAGAACCACAACGCAGCTCACCTGAACACGTAACTGCATTAATAAATGATTCATTCAGCGCTTTGAATGCATCGATTGAGTCAAAGATTCAATGACCCATTAAACAACTGCCTTATTCCTTAACGATTCAGCCGTTTGAACGAATCATTTGAATAAATGACTCAATAACTCACTCATTAAGACGGACACCTGCCGCTCCCTACTGGTGGTTTAGTTTCATGTTTAAAAGTAGGCTATAATTCTTTTCAATATGTCATATTTGTATATTCTATGGATAAGAGGGATATATATTCTATGGCTATCCTTGGCTAAGAGGGACTGGACTTCTTGTTCCATCACCTGATCCTGGTCAGGAGATACCAGTGTATGAGTAACACCACTAAATCTAGGTTGTCTATACTGGAACTGGATTCTATATCTCAACTGTATTCAGGACCCACTGAGATACATTTTGAAAACCCTTCCAGATGTCTAAATAATCTACAAGGGGGATCAGTCTCTCAGGACTGATCTCAGGTGTCGTAATATTTTCGGTGACCTGAAGCAATTTTCTGGCAGGAACTTACCGAATAATTTTCTCTACAGAACTCGTGAGAGGTAGCGAATGTGTCAGGGCCATAGATGTTAGAGGGACACTGTGTACAATACATTCGCTGGAAGTCGATGCGTCCCGAGGCGCACTTGGCGGCAGGAAGCAACATCGATTTCCTGAGGGCTCTGCTGGGCGAAGTTTTATAATGCCCACGCAGAGGGGGAGCGCCCTCAGAGGCCTGAGCATCGCGTCAAGGCCTCATAGCCGAGGCCTTCCTAGCCTAAATAACAGTCCTCAGATCTGTTTTCGGCTTAGACGGCTTCGGCTGAGAGTTTTGCCTCTGGCTCCAGGCCTATATTGGGGGGCACGAGAGGCAACCTACTCAAAATATAATGAGCTGGGGGTGTTCCCATGAGGCTGCCCCCTGGCAGCACCCCCATGAGACCTGGACTGACAACTGGGGATAGCTGATTGTCGCTCTGCCTCCTGAAGCCTCTCGACAACAGTTCTTCTTACCGCGTCGCCAAAGAGGCGAGAAGGCGAATAGGGGGGCATCGAGAAGGAAGGCCATGTCCTTCTCCCCGATCCCCAAGCGATTTAGCCATAAATATCTCTCTGAGACGACTAGTGCTGCAACAGAACGGCCAATGGCACATGCCGTCTCTTTAATAATAATACGGAGAGATAAGTAAGCCACTCTACGATATTCAGTAACACCGTCGAGTCAGACCTCCCAGTTATCATCCACCTCCTTGAGGAGGTCAGCCTGGTATGCCAATAATAGTGTAGGCATGCACCGGCTTGACCCACCGCCATATATGCTTTCCCTAACAAATTCGATGAACGAGATTTGGAGGGAAGTGTCTGAGCTATCATGGGTGACGCAATGTCGGGGAGAAATATTTAGCAAAATATTCCAGTGAACCAGTGAAAAAGGGAAGGCTCTGACACGAATACTGTGACTGGGTCTGCAGGAAGCGCTCATTCATTTTATTTTTTTTAGTCGCTTCCTGCTTATTAAATGGCCATTCAACATTTAATTTAGCCACTGCCCTGGTGACAACTTCCAGCAACTCCTCTTTTCTTTTCCTTTTTTTTTTTTTTTTTTAAATAACGGGAATATGGCGAACCTGTGTTGAGAATATCGAACTCCTCGGAGCCAAATAAATCAAACACCGGGTCTTTAACACGGTTTGAAGAAGCCGCAGCGCGGGCTTCCGAACCGTGCGCGAGACCAGTGGAGCTGGTAAATAAACACTGAGAAAGGGTCGCAACCGTCTCAGTATTATATGCCAGCCCCACGTGCGAATCCCATGCATACAAGCGGCTCGCTGCCTCGACAGCCGTGAGACCTGATGCACTGGAAACGCGAGCCTGATCTATTTGATTGAACAGGCTCAAACGCGAGCGGAGCTCTTTCATATAAAAAACAGTTTGCACGGACAGCGCCCTCAAGCGCTGCTTGTGCATGCTCCGCTCCCAGACAAACTACACAGAGTGAGTGTGTGTCACCCTCGCTTAAATAACACGGGCAAAGGGGACGCACACTGACTGAATAGTTTCTCCTTATTGTTCGCCATAATATATATATATATATATATATATATGTATATATATATATATATATATTTCAGAGTGACAGACAACACCAAATAAGACAAACAGGTTGACACAGAAAGCTTGCTGAAGACCAGAAGCTGACACTGTTATGATCCGGCGTCCCTTTATAGCTTCCGCATCGCCATCACATGCGACGTCACAAGTGACGTGATTTGGCTACGCCAATCAAGATTGAATAGTTGACTTCAGACGCTTCATGCCGAAGGCATTCCCCAATGTGTCGATTCTCGAAGCAGCGCGAGTTCCCTTGAAAGGAAACTATCTTGGCTCAGCATAGGTACAAAAAAAAGATGTTTTAGAGCTACTTGTTAAAAAAAAGAATCAGATTTAGTTTTGGGGTGTATTTATAAAAAAAAGCTTGAAAATTGCTAAACATTTTGCAATCCACTTTTCCATTCACAAACTGAGAGAGACAGAGGAGGAGAAAAAAGTACAAAAACTATTTAAGCTTTGCATAATCTAATGGCCAAAACAATGTGTTACATACATCGCATTAGTATGGAGGGAGCCTTTATGAGACTGACAATTTCACTTATATTACATGATGCATGGTAATGATGTAGAGACTGCCTAACTGTGCAGGGAAAAGCGGTTGATGATAAATCTGCTCTACCTTTTTATTATAATGTTGTCCTTTTATTTGTAACACTCAAAAAAGAGCTACTCCATGTATAACAGAAGTGCATTGCCTATGAACCTGAAAAAAAGTAACAAAATTGCTACAAGGCAACCACTTTAAAGGCTTTCAGTAACTGCAATTTGTTTGCTTTCAGCGTGGAAATGGATACAAGTGTCTCCCAAATTCACATGTATAAATATCTCAATCTGTCCATGCCAGACTTCAGCTACTAAACTCAAAGGTTTCTGCCAGGCAGGTAGTCAAACTGATGTTGTATGAAGACCAAAAAGAGAATGAAGGGACACTCTGAGATCGTGAGACACCCATGTGAATTAAATGTCTAGAACCAAATGAAGAAAGCTAGAGAAAAATGCAGGAGACTGAACGTAGCACGTCCATGTGGAAGACACAGGATGAAATTATGGAACATGGAGTGAGAATATAGACCTGTCAACCTCCTCTGCCACTTTTGTGAAAGAGGAAGAGGGAGCACAAAGGTCAAGGAAAGCAGTGTAAGAGGAAAGTGTGAACAAGAGGGGGAGGAAATGAATAGGGAAAGAAAAACAGACAAGGCAGGCCGAGCAAGGCAGGATGGGTAAAGGAGATGGGTCTGCGGATGACAACCTCTGAGAGGAGGACGCAGATGTTACAGGACCAAACCCCCCCCCCCCCCCCCCAGATGACCTTGTTTGGTTTTATGGACAGATTTCTTGTTCTGCCCACACACCCCTGCATTAATACACCTCAAATGATGAAGGACAGAAACAAGGAAATGCAGAAAAGAGGATAGCATGGATTAGATGAGAGCGAGTGGGTGATGAAAAAAAAATACTAAATGTATGCAATTATAACAGCTTTGTCTCATATTTTTCTCCAAAGATTCTTTAGTCGATATACAAATTGAATAATGCTGTCAGTTGATAGAAATGTTTAATCATGGCTAATCATGATTGCAGGGCTTTTCAATTTTTTTGATGCCAAGGACTTTCACATATAATGATGGTCTCAAAAAACACCCTTGCTAAGATTTAAAGCTAATTATATATTTTCATGCAGAAAGTCCCATTTATAATGTGTGTGATATTAAATATTAAACATAAGAAAGGTTTATGTTTCAGAAATTAAATAATGGGCATTTATTTTGCCACTGTACTTAGGCCAAAGCAAATTATATAAATATTACCTTAAAAATATTAACATTGTATTAACCCTCTGGCGTCTAAGGTGTTTTTGGGGTCCTTGAGATGTTTTGACATGCCCTGACATTTTTGTTTTTTTAGTTGCTTATAAGCATATTAATGGCAAAGTTATCATTACACTCTATTTAGCACAAATTAAAGATCCCCGTAGGGTCAGACATATGGGACCAAGCCTAGACCCGGTTCTCAAGGATTCAACGGATAAAGGCCTGGCCCCGAACGCTCCGCCATGTCCAGGCTGAGGGTGTTGGAGGACTCAACAGGTTTTTCACTCTGGAGTAATAAGGGTGCACAGTAGGGTGCAGCAAGCCGACAGAGCTGGACCTCTCGGTGCTTCTACCCGTTTAGGGTGAGAACATGGGAGGAGACCGGCTCTACACGTAGACTATAATATCTAGCGAACGTGTTAGGTGTCGCCCAGCCCAGCTCTCCAGATATCTGTTAGCGAGGAGCCATGTGCCAGTGCCCAGGAGGGGGGTCGAGGAGGATTTAATCATCTCGTACCCCTTAGGAACCTGACAACCAGGTCGTGCTTTCCTACTGTTGCCATGTATGTGGTCGTGATATACTGAAATAACGGCAGCATGACCTTTGAGGGTGGAGGGAGACAGCCTTCGCTCCAACCCTTGCTGCAAGAAGGAAAGCACAGACCCTATCGAACATCTTCGAGCGTCTTCTCGGCGAGAAGAACACCATGCGACGAACAGGTTCCACTTCAAAGCGTACACACGTCTCGTGCAGAATCGATGTCTTTAAGTACCTCTGGGGGTAAGTCACCTAGAACCTCCGGGTCCCATCCAGGGACCAGACATGGAGTTTCCAGAGGTCTGGACGTGGGTGCCATGGGGTGCCCCGTCTCTGAGTCGGAAGATCCTTCCTCAGAGGAATGGGCCAGGGAGGGACTGTCACAAGGAGCTTGAGTTCTGGGAACCAAGTCCGGGTGGGGCAATAGGGAGCCACCAGAAGGACCTGCTCCTCGTCCTCCCTGACTTTGCATAGGGTCTGTGCAAGTAGGCTCACTGGGAAACACATATTGCAGAGGCATCTGTGAATACCACAGCATGCCTGGACACCTGTTCCAAGAAGACTCCAGGAATGAGGGGTCTGACCATGGGCTGAAGGTCTGGCAGCACTCTGCTGTGATTGCCACCTGGTGAGTGCCGTGATGCCACACGCATCTCAGGACTCGGCCGTGAAGTCAGTGCTGAAGCGGTCTCATATGGAGCAGTTCGAGCAGGGTTACAGCTGCTGCTGCTGCCGCCGCTGCCATATGCCCCAGGAGCCTCTGAAAGAATTTCAGTGGGACCGCCGTCCTGCCTTTAAAAGTGTTCAAGCAGTTCAGCACCGACTGAGCGCATTCCTCTGTGAGGCTGAATCCAACTTCATACCGAGAAAAGATGTCTTCTGCATGGGGGAGAGTTTGCTCTTTTCCCAGTTGTACCTGAAGACCCAACTGGCTGAGGTGCCTGAGCACGAGGTCCCTGTGTCCGCATAACTGGTCTCGAGAGTGTGCAAGTATGAGCTAGTCGTCAAGATAGTTGAGGATGCGAACATCCTGTTCTCTCATGGGAACAAGGGCCCCCTTGACTTTCGTGAAGACACAGGGAGACATGGACAGCCCGAAGGGCGCAAAGTGCAGAAATCGCCTGTGTCGAGGAAGAATCGAGACGCGTCTTTCAGGTCGATCGCTGCAAACCAATCTCGGGGACGCATGCATTCGTAAATGCTTTTCTGCGTGAGCATTTTGAACCGTAGTTTGCGGAGACTCGATTCAAAACTCGCAGGTCCAAGATCGGTCATAACCCACCGCCTTTCTTGGGTAGTTGTAACACACCGCCTTTCTTGGGTAGAATGAAGTAGGGACTGTAGTACACTGAGGGGCCGGCTCTATCGCGTCCATCTCCAGTAGGACTGCGATCTCCGTGCGCAAGACATTGGCATCGGCTGCTCTCACTGTAGTGGAGTGGATGGCCTGAAAGCGTGATGGTCCGTATGAGCCAGCGAGACAGACTGGGGAGCGCTAACCAAGCTCGCGAGACCGTACAAGTGGGACAAAAGGGAACGTAGGCGTACCCGGAGTGAGGGCCTGCGCTGTGACTTTTGCCGTTCCATATTTTGGCACCAATATAGCTCCATACTGCTAAGTTTTCAATGCAGATCTGAGAAAGACCCGGGAAAGCATGGCTATCAGCTTTGAATCTGATTCAGCATAAGCACACAAACTATTGCAGTGGGAACTCAGCATCATCCTCATTTCCAGAACGAAACAGCTCCTCTCTCTGATGCAGCAATCGACATCTGCCCTCAGCTGGAGCCCTGAATGAAACGCTAGGTCGATCTCCACGGTCTCCCAGAGTGTCGAGCAGACCTGCAGCTGTGCTTTTACACACAAGCAGCGGGCTGGACAACTACAGAGAGGACTCAAGCTTTCCAGAGAAAGAAGAGTCAACCGGCATGCCGACATGGTCATGTTCCTGTGCGAAAACATAAACCACCCATGAACAAAGTCTCACATGTTTCCCAGGCATGCGAGACAGTGATTGTGGCCATCAGTGAGGACAGGAAGCTCTTTCTGGGGAATGCTCTCCTTGGTACTGAAGCATGCAGGGGAACGGTTGCAGCGGACACAGACAAGAAATGTGCAACCTGTCGAGCGCTGTCTCTCTTCACATCGGTCTTACTAGCCGGCTATTCAGCACCCTTGGCGCACCGTTACCAGCTGTGAAAACAGCCTTTTTGTTTTGCTCAGTAACAAAAACAAAGGCAAAAGAGAGAGAAAGAAAGTCGACCCCGCTGCCGTGCTGTATCGCCCGCACCAGACACGAGAGATCCTCCTGAAGAGCTTGCTCGTTGTTTTATTATTCAGTAGATTAAGCAGCATCGAAACGCTTGGCTCCGAAGCAAAAAGCTGAAGTTTAAATCGCACCTGCTGCTCATTATATACCCGTGCTGCGAGGCTGAACAGCTGATGCAAATGATTGCACGCCAATGTGCATTGGCTCGTTTAGTTTCACTCAAAGTAGATTGGGCTCTTTAGCGAGATTCCTATTAGTCGGTCATGACATACGTCAAGAGTGACCGACTGCACGGGAACAGGAAAAGTACTCATTATGCTTATTATTAAGGGAAAAGTGCTTATTTTTTCATTTTTTGGATCTATTTCATTCTTCCGGTTTAAAAAGCAAAGTTGAACCAACATCACAAAAAGTGAGGTACATGAATTAACTTGGAGTGGTGACTGGCTGCCGTGGCCGGTTCGTACGGGTCTGGTCTACGTCATCAGTTTCTAAGCTTGTCTCCGCATTATTCATGAGAATAAACTCTTTTAATCCAATCACTGCCCTTTATTATGCACAAGATCGCATTACAGTGGAGAATTTTAATGTCGTAAAAACATTTCAGCGCTGTTCGTTCACCTCTGCCAGTTCAGCTCTGCATTCGGACACGTGTGGTAAGTGCATCAGTACAGTAACACAAAAGTGTTGTTTGAATTTTACTCATGATGCGGTCAGAGCTGGAGTTTGACTACCAACACATCGAAAATATGACTGTGGCAATATTTAATACATAACATGCTGAGTGTGCATGTGAGCAGTTTCTGCATGGAATGCAGCGATGAGTTTAACTACACTCGCAACGTGGATTACAGTTCATATCAGGGTGGGATCATAGTTCATATCAGGGTGGGATCATGTGTGTTTCAAGTCACGGAGATATTTCATATTCACTACTGCTCCAAACATGATGCAGCACTGTGTATGTGCACATATTTCAACATGTCTTCTTTAAATTATATATATGTGCTAATAAGGACACTGGGCGCAACGTCTGATAATGCATTGCGATGACAATGAATTATTCTGATAAACAGAACACAATGATGAAGACCAAAATTTCAAAAAAGAATGGACAAAAATGCCTTTCATTCTGTGTTAAACTGATGTGTGGCAGTGTTCAGAGATTGTAGTGCTTGTAAACTTTTTTTGAAAATTGTATTATACCTATTAGACCAGTAGGTCAGCAAAAATTATAATGTTGATATCTTGAATAATAATTGATCAAAACATATTTGATTAGACCATGATAGTTGATAGTAGTCTCTAAGTTTTTTGTGTATTTGTTGTTATAGGGTTATATTTTAAAAATACACCAAGTTACTCACAACTGTTTTTTTCCTTCGGCTCACATTTTAATATTAATTTGTCTGCATCCACCTTATTTTTTAGGTAATTGCGGGCGCGGCCATTTGTAATTTTAATGTGGCTGGCTTCCGGTGACATTCGCCTCCAGCTATTTTTAGCCGTACAAAACAGCTAGTTATGTTGCTTGATATTGCAAACTGGTATTTCTTACCATATTATTTTAATATTGTCTTAATTATAAACTCGGTGGTTTGTGGCACAGACAGTTTTACAGTTTACTGCAGTTTGATATATTCTTCTCATTATTTCCCCACAGCGCCTAATAAATTAGAGTCTCGCACATTCACAAAAAACACCTTACTTCCACGTTGAAAAATAAGGTGGACAATGAGGTCTGTTTTATTGGTTGCCGTCTCCCCTATTCCCACCTTATACACAACGATTTGTGAATGAGCATTGCTAAAACAGGGGGGTTTCATGACACTTTAGCAACCCCTCCACAATGTTCGGATGTTAAGGTTTGCTAAAGGAAGTTCTACTTGATATCTTATTGGCCTTGAGTAACTCAACAATTTGATGTACAGATTTTATTTTCACATCCACAAAGTGTCACAAAGTTCTCTCAGGAGTTCCAACATTATATACAAGCATCAAAAGAGAGATAGCACGTTCATTTGGTGTTTAGCTGTGCCCTGAAGGAGTTATTGGTGTTTTGGGTGCTGGTGTGTTCTGCTTCACGAAATGATATGTAGTAGGGAGAAAGGCCTGGGTGATTGAATTTGTCTGTGGTAAATATTGTGAGATTGGATTTATGCATAGCGGGTCATCAGAGGGAAAGAGAGATAGACAAGAGAGAGAGAAGATGATGGGTATTTCAGGCAGATAAATGGAAGGGTGGAGAAAGAGATGGAGCCGAAAGGTGAAAAGGCGTGAGGAGTGTTGGAACAGGGGAACAGAACAGGCAATTTGAGAAGCTTGACGGCATTTACGTTTAAATTGGGGACATATTGAGACCAAACAAACAACAGTGGGAGGATTATTCAGTCACAAACAATTTAAATAGAATTCTGAACCAAAGCATGAATTATGAGGTTATTCGGCTGTGAACTACTGTATTTCTCTCAATCGTATATCAGTGACATAATATGCAATGATGCTTTTGTTTTCTAATGACAGCAGAGGAGTCCACTGTGTTTCATTGTGAGAGCTGGTATAGTCATTACATCCACAGATTTATTCTTCTGCAAGGACTATAAGTTGTTTTGATTAATAAAGACTAAAGATTCATGAAGAATTGCTGTCTGAATGTAAAAAAGAAATCGTAAACACAAGAATAAGAATCCCCGTGTGTGTATAGTTTATCACGGATACAAAATACTCCTTCCATACAAATATCTGTCAATCATTTGTTTCCCCTCACTTTCTTTTGTTGGTTTGTCAGTTCTTTCTTTTGTAGTTGCTTCTTTTTCTTGTTTGTTTGTTTATTTGTTTATTCTTTCATTTATTAATATTTCTCAAATTCTTTCAAATTTATTTATTTTTTCCTTTTGTTTATTTGTGCATTAGTTACATTTTTCTGTCTTTTGTTTGCTTGTGCACTACTTTCCTTTCATTTGTTTGTTCTTTGTAATATTTATTTATATGTTCGTTCTTTCTTTTGTTTGCTCGTGTACTAGTTCTTATTTTTCTTTTCATTTGTTAGTTCTTTCTACACACATTTTTTAAGCCTTTTTTAAGATTTAAGATGTAATTTAATTAATAGTAAAATTCCGTCAAAGTGAATTGAATAATCGTTTGTATTTCCATTGATCAGTCCTTAATCAATTATTCAATTTAAATACATAAGGATTATTCAATTAAATTTGATGGAATTTTACTATTAATTAAATTGCGTAAATCTTAAAAAAAGGCTTTCCCCCCATTTCATTTGTTTGTTCTTTCCAATAATTTATATTTGTGAACTTGTGCACTAGCATGTTCAGATAATGAACAGTTAAGTTAATGTTGTATGGGAAAGATGCCAAAAAGGACAGATAACGAATACGTGACATGTTGAAATAGGCTACATCTGTGAATTATTAAATGTAGTTTCAAATGTTTTATTTATAAATAATATTGACAAAGTAAATAAATCCATGTGTAGACTATAAATATAAATCCAAAACTAGACTATCACTCATTCTCAATATATAGTACTATACAGTAAAAAGTAAGCACACATTATTTCATTATTTTACCTTCATTTACAAGTAAAAATGTCACAATTCCAGCCTTTCTGAACAATGTTGCAAACCGTCCCCTTGCGCCATCTGGTACCGTGGTGGTAATAGGCATTTTGGTTGACTACCTAATGTATTTTAAAACAGATCAAAATTAAGTTTTAAATCTACATAACATATAACAAAGAGGCAAGATTCTGTGTAAAGGACCCCCAAGGATGGCAAAAGCTTTCACTACAGAGCATGCCATCAAAGAGAAACTGAAATGGTAATGTGGATGCTGTAGTCAAAATTAACGATTATTAATAACTTCAATGAATAAAAGTTTGATATACCTCAACAACTTTGTTTGATCTTTTGTTTTTTTATTCATTATCTCTTTCATTTCTTTTAATTGTCAGTTTGCTTATAACATTCAGCTCTGGTCCTGGAGAGCTGCTGTCCTACAGAGTATTCCAACACACCTTCATCCGTTTTAATATTTTCGCTTTTCAGTTCTATTTCAACAAGCTTATGTCAAAAAAACTTACAGAGACAAATATGAACTCACGATGACACATCAGCTGCATGCTGCAAACAATTACGCACAGCAGCTCTTATGTTTGTGTGGGCTCAGGATCGATGTGTTCTGTATCCTGTTATCACGCACATGCAAATGAACATGTGCAAGCTAACAAGTTATATAAGATCTAAACCCATAAAACTACCGCCTATAAGGGTCTAAACTGAGCCACAGTTTACCTCTAAAGCCTATTTCACTTTCTAAATTCCTTCTTCTGATCATTGAGGCATACGGCTCTGTGATTGGAGTGTGACTTGAGTGTGGATGTTGGACCTTGTTGTAAAGATGGGTAGGATTGCCAATTGGCAATGTGTGCTGTACTTAGACTGCTGCTGGATGGACCCTTGAGTGGATATTGAACACAAGCTGCAGAGCAAACTAAACATCTTATTAATGTGCACATGCTCATCAAAAGGGAGAAAGAGAGGGTGAAAACGATTGGTATTTCTTTGCTTTTTTTAAACAATCTCACTCTTGCCAAGAAATAAAATTTTGGAGCTGCAGCTCTGGAGGGAATGAGACACCTGCGATGTACAGATAATGACACCTGCAGGACCAGAACATGTCCACGCTGTCAGGAATCAATCAGACCCATTCACATCCACAACACAAAGATCACACTCACCCGAATAATGATCAGCTGCACCTGTTATCAATCCCAGCAATCACTGAGCACTACAAAGGAACACACTTCACCTTCAGTCCCTGTCGAACCTTGAACTAGGAAAGACCCACTAACCTGCTCTCTGTGCAATTTCAGACGATCGATCCCGAAATGTTCCAGTTTGTTTCCACAGAATAACCGTTTGTTACTGACCTGTTTCCAGCGACCTGAGACCCATCATTCTCCTTGGTATTCCTGTACTGCCTTCCTTGGATGGTTTTCCTGACACTCTGAAGTCTGCCCTTATCTTACTAAAAGACAGACACTTGTCAGGGTTATTCTCTCAGTACCTGTTTGAACCTCTGAACTTCCCTGCTGTGCTCCCAAACATTCATTAAAAGTTGTTTTGAACACTACTAACCTTGTTCTCCGAGAGTGTATCCTGACAGAAGGTTCGACCAAAAACCGACATGAATCCAGGGAGCATCCAAGCAGAAAATTCCCCGGTCGAGTTTGCTGAGCGCGGAGCTGCAGGGATCCCCACATCCGCATCTATCGCTTCTTCCCCGCTGTATATTTCCAGCCCTATGGTGAGACCAGCGCCCTTCTCTGGCCGGGAAGAAGATTACAATGGATTTCTTCTTCAATGTTCTCTCGCTCTTGAGGGACTACCTTACCAGTTCCCTACTGACCATTCTAAAATATCCTTCATCATTTCACTTCTATCTGGACGAGCACTTCAATGGGCAGAAAGCATGTGGAATCAGACAGGACCGGTTACCGATTCCCTTCAAAATTTCGTCACACACTTCAAAGAAGTTTTCGGTTGCCCCATAGGTGACTCATCAAAGGGTGAACGGCTATATCATCTCCAACAAGGCCAAATGTCTATCACAGACTATGCGTTGAAGTTTCGAACCCTTGCTGCTGCGAGTGGTTGGGACGAGAGAGCACTCATCACTACTTACCGTCAAGGATTGAATCCAGCCCTCAGATTACAACTCGCAATCTATGATGATGTCATTGGTCTTGAAAAATGCATTCAACAATCTATCCGAGTTTCTCGTCGAGCTCAAAATTGTCATCTGGATCACCACCAATCATCCTATGTTTTTTCATCCAGACCAACTACAAACCCAGATCCTCGTGAGATTGAGCCAATGCAAGTTGATCAAACCCGTCTTTCTCCATTCGAAAGAACCAGACGCCTGACCAACAATCTCTGTCTGTATTGTGGAGACAACACCCATTACATCGGTGTATGTCCTGTTCGTCCACCCTGTCTCTTGCCCTCATCAATTCAGGGTCTGCGGGGAACTTCATCTCGGGCGACCTCTGCCGGCAACTTCACCTCCCGAAAATTCTCACTCCAACCCCGTACAAAGCCAAATCAGTGACCGGAAAAGCTTTGAATCCTGGAGCCTGATCTTGACCATCCACCTCCCATACCTACCATCGACGAAGACCCCATCTATTCTGTCCATGAAATCCTGGACTCCCGACGTCGGGGTGGTCGTTTAGAATATCTTGTCGATTGGGAAAGCTATGGGCCAGAAGAAAGATATCGGGTTCCCCGAGACGATATCCTAGACCCGACTCTTCTCACCGAATTCCACCAACAGCATCCACATCGACCGGCTCCACGATCTCGAGGCAGACCACCACGACGTCAGGGTCCTCAGTCCGCTGGCGCGGACCATGGAGGGGGGGTAATGTCGGGAATCAATCAGTCCCATTCACATCCACAACACAAAGATCACACTCACCCGAATACTAATCACCTGCACCTGTTATCAATCCCAGCAATCACTGAGCACTACAAAGGAACACACATCACCTCCAGTCCCTGTCAAACCTTGAACTAGGAAAGACCCACTAACCTGCTCTCTGTGCAATTTCAGACGATCAATCCCGAACTGTTCCAGTTTGTTTCCACAGAATACCCGTTTGTTACTGACCTGTTTCCAGCGACCTGAGACCCATCATTCTCCTTGGTATTCCTGTACTGCCTTCCTTGGATGGTTTTCGTGACACTCTGAAGTCTGCCCTTATCTGCGAGATTAAAAGACGGACACTCTTCAGGTTTTTTCTCTCAGTACCTGTTTGAACCTCTGAACTTTCCTGCTGTGCTCCCAAACATTTATTAAAAGTTATTTTGAACAATACTAACCTTGTTCTCCGAGAGTGTATCCTGACACACGCGGCTCAATCTGAGGTCCTAATAATCTCCACATAGATCAAAGTGACTGCATTGAGTATTGAAGCACCGGTGTGGGGTGGGGGGGGGGGGGGGGGGGGGGGATTTTGAAACATTTTAGAAGGTAGATTCAGTTAATATTAAGACAGTTAATGTGCTCTTACTGGTTTACAAGTTTGAGCAAGTCAGTTGAGTAGAATTCAAACCGAATGTCCAAACACAACATGCTCAGCTACGTATGCTATGTATTCTGCAGAGTGCCTCCTTGAAACATGAGTAACGAATTTCCTATTCAGCAGTTTGTGCTGTGAATCATGGGCTGTTCCCTTTTAGTCGCTCACGTTTGACGTAGTCGACGTATCGCCTGATTGGGATCGCGCTTAGGGAGCCTGTCATCTTCGAGTACTGTTAAAATGAGCCAATGCACATTGGCGTGTATGAAATGCATCATACACTCCGCCCCCCCGGGCACGGGTATAAATATGTAAGTGTATCCACGCACTAGTTGTCTTTTGCTTCGGAGCCGATCGGTCTTCATGTCGATGTCTCTGAAAAGTGTTGTTATATTAAAACGAGTGAGTGTGTTGGTGTTCTTCTGGAAGACTCTCCCAGTGCTTGTGGTTCTACAGCACGAGTGCAGCGGTGATCGTGAGCTTCTGAGCTCTCAACTGCTGTTTTAACAGCCTAATTTTTGTGTGTTTGTTGACGGTTTATTAGAGGGCAAAGAAGGGAGTGCTTCACCGTTTCAGTTCACTGTTCAGTGTTGCCGCGGTCATTCTCCTGTGTGCTCCGGCAATGGTGACGGGTCCCATTTCCTAAAAGAGCAACACGGGTGCGTTTGCGTCTTTTTCAAGATGTCATTCCATCTGTTCGTTTCTGGATGCGTTCGTTCCCTGTCCCCCTCTGACAGTCACAATGGTTGCATCACGTGTTTAAAAAAATAGAATGTATTTATATATGTATATAAAAATATATATATTTATATATTCAGCATGCTGAAGCAGCTTTTGTGGATAGTTCATGTTCTCATTGCGAGAACGTTCTCATCGCGGTGTTGAGATCGAGACTCGCCTTCATGCGTGAAGGTGGAGTCCCCATCACCACGCCCCGCTACGGCTCCGTGAGGGATGGGTGATCAGAAGATCTTAGTGAAGTTTACCCGCCCGGTAACCAATCCCTGTGGGCCCCTCACTCCTCTATCACACCGCAGCCGTTGGAGCCCCCCGTTGAGCGCGCTTGTCCTTCTGTAATAGATTGCCAACCGTTTCATTCGGAGCCCCTCCAGAGGACAGGATGCCGATTGCAGCATCAGAAAGGTTCAGCTCAGAGTGGGGTGAGCTGACCTCTGGAAATGATGACTCAGCTAAGTTCTCTCCCCCTGGGAGTGTAACGTTGCCTGAGCCAGATCCAGAAATGTTAGCTATGCTAAAACGGGCCGCCGAGGCTGTCGGGCTCGAGTGGAATCCTCCACCGTGTCTCGAACAGTCTCGGTTGGATGATTGGAATCTGGGTGCGGGCCGTGCTGGTTCTCAGCTTGCCGCCCCAGTGCCTTTCTTTCCCAAAGTGCACGGAGAAATTAACAGGTCGTGGACGGCACCTTTCTATGCCAGAAACAGCCTGAGTAGCTCTGAGTAGCGGTGGTGGGTTACGAGGCTACCCCTCCAGTGGAGCGGTCTGTTTGCACCTGTGTCCGGCGGCCGCTGCCTTTTGGACGGAGGATCCTCGTCTCCCCCCAAAGGCCTGTGAGTTTTCTTCCGTTCCGATGGGCAGAGCTTACAAAGCCTGTGGGTTAGCCGCCTCCTCTTTGCATGCCATGGCGTTGCACCAGGTCTATCAGGCCAGGGCACTCAAGACATGCACGAGGGTAGCCCAGACCGTGCGCTCATAAGTGAGCTCCGCACGCAGCCGACCTCGCCCTCTGGAGCCTAACGTTGTGGCATGCATGATCGATCTGGCAATGTCAACTTTAGTGGTCCAGGAGTGCCATCGTCGACTCAGCCTGGAGAACTGTGCCCAACAGTTCTCTGCTGCCCAAGTGCAGACGGAGGCCATCCGTCACATCCTGCAGCGGCGGCCCGCTGCTGCCTCCACCCCGCCGCCGGTGGCAGTCCCCCACCTGCTCGTCAACGAGGGTGTCTCCCTGCCACCGCTCCTGCTGGGCCTCCGCAGCAGCCTTCATCCAGGCCTTAGCGTGGAGCCAGCAGCAGGCAGCCCGCCCAGCCTGTATCAGACGCTGCCAATCCAGGTGGCAAGTTGTAGCATCAGACTCGTCTTGCGATTCATTTTCGCTCGGCTTCCGCCCGAGCTAAGTGATATTCATCATACCTAGGTGTTGAGCAGATATGCTCCTAAAATTAGTGATATTTATCACACCTAGGTGTTGAGCAGTGCTCCTGTCTTGGGTGCGCACGTCGCAGTCCTACTAGCGAAGGACGCAATGTAGCCGCCCCCTCCAGCTGATATGAAGACCGGCTTCTATTAGCCCATACTTCATTGTACCCTAGAGAGGTGGATCACGACCATCTTGGTCCTGTGTTAATTGAGACAGGCCCTTTTTCGAAAGCCTCCGTTCAATTTATTACACAGAGATGCATTTCCTAATGCTCCGTCCCCAAGATTGGTCTGCAGTATTCGATCTGAGAGACATAAACTTCAGATATCTATCCTTCCGCACCACAGGCCATCCTGTGTTAATGCGTTCGAAAGGTGAAGTATCAGTAAGGTCCTACCCTTCAAGTGCTCTTATTCAGTTGGGCCCTCAGGTCAACTGGGAAAGAGTAAACTCGTCCATGGGATGAGGATCTCTTTTCTAGTTTGGAGATGGCTAGATGGCACGTAACAGACCTTTTGTTTCACCGGGCCAACGGTCTTTATAACGAGAGTCCATCAATACCGGCTAAGGAGCCACGTACAAAGTTCTTTTCTTGATCTTGATTGGGCTGGTCCAATCACATCTTTAAACTCCTCCCCCTTTGGGCTCTGAGCTAGCGTGCAGTGTCAGTGTGTATCTGTTAAAATAGTCAGAGATGGAGATGAAATCCAAGGAATGTGCAGAGAAATAGCGTTAAAAAAAAAACGGGCCCTTCAAGTGTCTAAGGAGGATATTGAGGAGGATCAGGAGAGAATGAGTGAGTATAGAGAACTGTGGTAAGCAGAACTAAGCTACTTTCAGAACACTTAGGCTATGAATGTAGGAATCCATTACCCAGTTACGCATTATTTACACATCTGCATAGTTGACGATTACGCATTTTACTAGAATTGTAATGAGATGCGTTTGTAAACCATGTTTTCCGCCAAAATAAAAGATCATGTGTTTATCTCTTTCAAGTATAGAAATTAGTACAAAACTAATTATGAAAGTTGCTTTTATTTTTCAGTGCATTTGTTTTACAATATATGGCTATTACTGTCATGGGATTAATATTATAACTATTATTATGTAGTAGTGTAATGTAGGGGTTGAACGACTTCAGATTTTTTGAAGTCGACTGTTATGACATCAAAGTCGAGTCGACGTTGACTAGTCGATGACGTCATTCAAAAAAACACAAGAGATGGGACTGCTTTGCAACATGCCACAATTTGCCATGAGTTTACAGAAAATTATACAGATGCTGACAGACAGCTCATAATAGGGCCGTTTAAACCTGGTCACTTCATGCGTTTTTACTGATCTGAATTAACAATTCAAAACGATTCCATTTACACCTGGTCACATAAATATGTTTTCGTAAAACGGATATAAATCCGATCTTAAAACAACGCGCTATATGCAGATTTAACAGAGTTCACGTCACCGAAAGCAACAGTAATGAGCTGCATTTTATTGATTATGAGCTAATTTCAAAATCAAAGACCGCAATAAGAGAGACAGCACTGGTAAGATCATTTTGTTTCTTTACTTTTAACGATGATGATTGTGTGTTAAGCGTCTGCGACCTACTTTCACTTTGATTTGCGATAGTTTGTACGTTGGCTAGATGAATAGATACTCAGCTGCTCATCTGCGGTGATGCGTGTTGCCATAGCTTCGTCATATAATTAATATAACATGACATATAGGCTAAGACACTCTCACACGTTTATTTTTAGCATTGTTGGGAGAAGTCCAATTTACATATGTGGTCTCAACAACCAGATGCATTTACACTTGTCCGGTCTCGTCTGGAATGCGGGCGGCCCAGAAGTGGTTCCTGAGGTGGTTTGAGCGATCGGATTTAAATCCGTCTCGAATGCGTTTCGGTATGGCATTTACACCTGGTCTTTTCACGATCGGATAGCTCTCAGATCACAGAAACACATGAAGTGGCCAGGTGTAAATAGCCCGCTGTTTACATCATCATTCAGGATGAAAAGAAAAAAGAAAAGAAAAAAAAAACCTATAAATTCACATCTGCGCATTAGTGATGCGCAGATCCAAGTAATACAAAATAATATTCCAATTAATTGTGGGTGAATTAGAGGTACATCATTAATATGTTTAAATAAATATAAGAAAAAAATTATGTTTCATGATTTTAATAAAGAGACTGAACTCTCATTTCCTGGTAAAACAATGAGCGTGCGTCATGCTTTTACTTTCGTTTTCAACAATATAGTGTTACGTTAGTAAAGTATTTATACACACTTGATGTACCAATGCTGCTTTCTTGGTGCAATGACCCTCTGGGCTCTTCATGTGTTGTCATCTGCAACATGTTAGTATCAAAATTGTAGAGTCAACATGCGGAGATTTCGCTTAAAATGTATGTTCAGAATCAGCACAAGCTTTATCCTTTCGCAAATCCCCTCATAAACAAAGTCTTGACGCGATATAAATGAGAGATTCACTGTGCAGTGTGGAAAACTTCAGTGTTTATGACGAGAGTTATAGGGAGAGTGCAGAACGCGGTAAGTGATGGCTTAAAGGGAGCGCTATCGACAATATAAATAATAGTTTTGTTTTTCGTGCTTCTAGAGGACCAGTGGTTACGTTCAAACTGTAAATTATAAAGAGTGATAAATGCATTTAAATGTGGGAGTGAATCCGCTAAATTTCAGTCCTGTGAGTCTTGAAATTGCGATGATTGACATAGTAACCATAGCAACATGAGAATGTGAGAACCATAGCAACATTTTGGTGTCTAATAATTTAATGATTTTTGTTACATTTACACTTTAGTCATAAGTTTACATACACCTTTCAAAATCTCCAAAATTGATTTTTTTTTATTTAGTAATAAGAAGGATCATAAAAACATTGTTTCTATTTAGTACTGCACTGAAAAAGCTTTTTCACATAACAGATGTTTAAGAAAAAATACAAACACAAAATACAGGACAAATTACTTGATTGTAAATATCATTACCTGACACACAATATTACAATCAAGTAATTTATCTTGTATTTTGTGTTTGTATCCACAACTGTTTATTTTGTTTTCTTGTTTTTTTTTGTTTTTTTGTAATGGTTGTTTATGAGGAAAAATCCTCCAGCTCCTGCACATTCTTTGCTTTTCCAGCATCTTCTGCATATTTGACTCCTTACTAGCAGTGACTATCATTGTGAGATCCATCTTTTCGCACTGGTGACAACTGAGGGACTCAAACAAAACTATCACAAACCCTGCAAACACTTAGTGATGCTCAAGAAGTCCATTGAGGATGAAACTGGATGTAAATTGTTCTTATTTTGTTGAAAAATTATATAAATTTAGTCCTGCCCTTCAGAGGCTAAAAAATATATTAGCATGTAAAACAAAATAAGAAAACTTTAAAAATCACCATTTGCTCAAAAGTTTACCCCTGGGCTCTTAATGCATCGTATTGCGTTCTTGAGCATTACCTTGGAGATTCTGAAAGATGTACAATAGGTAAACGTATGACTTTGACTATACATTGCAATCATGTTGTAAGGTTTAAAATTATTAATATAACAGCTCAGTGTTGAGACCTTTCGCCGGAATTTGATTGACAGGCGATCTGACCAATCATAATGCAGATACCGCCATTTTTGTCCGACAAACAAACCAAATCAGTTAGTAGATTAAAGTCAGTGGACTTGAACTTGAAAAATGGTGTGTATTGATATCTTTTTGCAGTTCTGATTTTCATTCACGTTTAATTCGTGCTATAACTAGAAGAGATTATCAGTTCATGTGCTGCTTGAACTGAGGCCTACACATTAAAGCACCACAAAACAGGATTTATTGTTTGAATTTCATAATAATTATAAAAATGTAAAAGATGAGACTTTATTTCATCCCAAAAGTAGGCTGCTCTGTCTTGTATGTTGGCGCATATTCAGTGTCCTCTTTGCTCCGCAATATGTTTCACTGTGTGAGAACATGTGGAGTGAGAGCGGCACGGCTTGTCGGACGTAGCAACAGTAACTAAGAGGGGCGGGTCTTTGTGGAACGTCAATTTCAAATCATTGAAATCTTTGTGGACTCGGCTGGACTCGACTCGGACTCGGATGTTAAGGACTCGGACTCAAGTCCGACTCGGCCCTCTTTGGACTCGGACTTGGACTCAGACTCGATTGTTAAGGACTTGGACTTGACTCGGACTCGACAAAGGTGGACTCGGACCCAACACTACGAGTTACTGTCAGTACTATTATTAGTTACTACAGCCTACAGTTTGATAGTTAGCTATGTCTTCGTCACGGAAATGCGTACTACCTGGATGGGATCATGTACAAAACAGATCGGTGTCCTTATTTAAATTTCCTAAAAACAATCACATCAAGAAGAGGTGG
Organism: Siphateles boraxobius; assembly: GCF_051911475.1. NCBI lineage: Eukaryota > Metazoa > Chordata > Actinopteri > Cypriniformes > Leuciscidae > Siphateles > Siphateles boraxobius. The sequence continues at coordinate 13,047,153 of NW_027508975.1, forward strand.
ATTAATTTTGTTCAGAGCCACCTTGATGGAGAGCTGAGGATCACCACCAAAACCCGCCTCTGTAGTGATCATTTTACACGGGATAGTTTTATAAACTTTCGTCGGAGACAACTGGGATTCACTGATAATCTGCTGTTACTGGTGAACAGTTAGAGTTTTTCTTTATTCAAGTTGCACACTGAATATGGGTTGGATCTCTTAACTTTTAACTCTAATGTTGAATTTAACATTAAAAAGCACACATTTTTCTTACGGGGGGCTCCCCCGAACCCCCCTAAAGGGACAGAGGTCCACCCACCACAGATTTACCAAAAATTCTGTGTCAAACACTGTATTGCTATGCCAATGCAGCTTATAGCTTGTTTTAGGATTCATCGTTGTGGAGTAGTTCGATTGTATTTTACAATTAGTAGTTATTTCATCTATTAACTCTTACTCATTTCTACTCACTCATTACATGGCATTAGTGGTTTTAATAGGAGTTATTATATATATTCAGGGGCGTGCAAAGATCAGTTGTGATTATGATTATATGTAGTGGGCCAGTCTGGGCCAAAATGCCAGGGACGATTTTTAGTCCCAGTCCAGCCCTGTTCCCGTGGGCTCTCTTCACATGAAGCCAGTTTCACTGTAAGCCTGGTTTGAAGTGTCAGCTTGCTACGCCATTCCCCTCCTATGGACTGGATGCGTGCGCAATTCTCCAGTAGAGTTCCCCTTATCAACCGAACCCTGTCGAGTTCCTCCATACCCTTCGGCAACGGATGTGGCGGAACGTCTGAAGCCAGGCCTATCACTCGTATGCACTGGTGGAACCTGTGTTAGGTTGGGTCCATGTGTTGTGATCCCTACGGCGATCCCATATGTGTATTCTTCCACGGTACGTCTTCCTAATAATGCGGGGGGGATCAGAAGGCTTTTGTCTAGGCACTGGAAGGTGGCACTATTGGCGTTTTAATTGGGATCCCAATCAGTCGACACATTGACTACGTTGAACGTGAGCGACTGAAAGGGAACGTCTCGGTTACGTATGTAACCCTCGTTCCCTGAAGCGTGTCGACTGATTGGGATCCCAATAGAGTCCTGTCACCACTATTGCTGGACCACAGCTGATTCCGAGTTACGCTCGGCTCCTCAGCAAAAAACAAATTGTGCGTGTATCCACTTCCGTATTTATACCCGTGACACGGGGGCGGAGTGTGTGATGCATTTCATGTGCATTCGCTCGTTTTAACAGTGCTTGCAGATGACAGGCTCCCTAAGCGTAACCCCAATCAGTCAACTACGTCTCTATTCCCTCCTTCAGGGAACGAGGGTTACATACGTCACAGAGACGTTACAACTGCAGTCTTAACGACAGAATGATACACACAAGCTGTAATATTACTAATCACAGCTTTAACCTTTCGCAATTCTGACTTTATTTCTCACAATTGTGAGTTTATTTCTCCCAATTCTGACTTTATAACACGCAATTGCAAGATTATATTTCGCAATTCTAAGAAAAAAGTCAGAATTGCAAGATGTAAACACACAATTATGAGAAAAAAAAGTTGCAATTATCTTTTTGTTTTATTCTGCGGCGAAAACAAGCTTCCATATAAACTAGATATTAAACAGAACAAAACAAAAAGTAAACAAAACAAAACAAAAAACAAAAAGCAATGCAAACCAAAAAATGAGTTTGAGAGTGAACGAAACTGAAAAAGTGGTTGGTCACTTTACATAAAGTATTGGTAAATGGTCTCTTCTTGTTCAGAATAAGATGCAGTGTATAGCAGACTCTTTTGCCCATACTATAATTTACTATAGGTAAATTTGAGCAGAACTGACCATGGTATGTGCGATTCCACATCCTCTTATTGACCACGTCCCTTGGGGGCATTACACCCGACAGATCCAGAGACTCGTTTAGGGCATGAGAATACAGCATGACTCCATCGTGAAATGATCCCGAAATCAGATTCATCTGGAAGAGAGGAAGTGCACAAATGACATACTAGCATTAAAACTCTAAATAATTGGAGTTTAAATTTGATTACTTTTATTAGATTACCAGTTCTCTAGATACCATACTAATAGAATTTTTGCTGTCTGTCATTCTCCTGTTACTCTGGTTCACCGTTTAATATCACACATTCCTCCTGTGCTTTTTTTAATATGTTGAAATACAATCTGTTTCTCCTGATCCAACATGTGCATTTCAACACTAATACATTTTTTTGATAATGGAAATAAATTATAAAATGGCGATAAGGAGTTAGTCAGTGAGAATTATTTCATACTTGTAAATATGGTGCTCGTATATAAGTAACATCTAAATGACAATGAATTAAGACACAGATTGGTGTATTGTTAGTCACACATGCACAAGTTAGAGATAAACAAAGAGTCCTTTAATCAACAATGGGAACACGCAGGAGACACAGAATGACAACTACACTTCATACAAACGATCCCAGACAGAGAACCAACTCAAACTGAGGGCTTAAGCAAACAATAGAGCTAATGAGTTAATAAGACAACAGGTGAACGAGATGATCAATCAAACACACTGGGAAACTAGGTCGAACAAGCAAACAGAACCAGAACACAAAGAAAACTAAATCAAAAAATAACACGTTACAATTTGAACCCACACCCCAAAAAGTGCCGAATATACTGAAAATGCTGAAACCATCTGAATTTAGAAATGAATGAAAATATGTTTTTGTTCTTGTCACTGTGTGTTTAGCTTGCATGAAGACTAAAATATGTATTTTTTTAACAGGGTAGTAGTTCTTTCCATAATTTTTTTACTTCATATATTTCTATATTATATATAGCTAATGTTTATCAGTGGCGGGTTGTGCATTTCACACCAAGGCCTTCAGTGGTGTCCTACCTGAATGAATAACTTTTAATAGTTTAGTAGCAGCGCACAGACTCTCTATAATTGTTGTGACATTGCTGTTTTATTTTGCACCGGCAGTTATAGGGTTAATGCGGTGAGTTTGGAAAAGGGCGGATAGAGAGAAACGAGAGAGTGAGTTCGGCTTGTGCGTTAGAGTACAGTGGTTCTTGCGTTCCGATTATAAGTTCAGAAACAGAGCCTCCCTTGTCTTGTCGTTCAAGGGTTACAATAGTCCCCTGTCAGATGTTACAATAGTATGTACTAATATACTAATTTCTACTAATTTCTTTCCTCAAAAAGACTTCAATTACTTGGTTGTACAGGTTATCTGTGAGTTTTTAGTCCCAACAACCTTTTCTATCGCCATCAAGGCTAATACTGCAAGTCGAGTATGTTCCGTCGTATTTCTGGCATAAGTTTTAATTCTTGTTAGTGCTGATAATTTCCGCTCAACAGAAGAAGTGGACACAGGGACAATCAACACAATACATGACGATGCTGCCCCAAGCTCTCACACAGATTTTTGAAAGAAATCAATCAATGAGATCACTGGGACTTTTGCATTCAAAATCAGTAATGGGCATACATTACAGTCAGTTAATTCTGTTTTTACTCGGACAGATCGAATAAAGTTCCGTGACTCTGCGCTAAGCTGGATAAGGGTAAATAAGTAAAACAATTTTCGGTAGGTTTGAAACTGCTGGGGGTCGAGGAGGGAAAGAAACATTAATTTGTGGGTTTAAAAACTATTAAATCTAAAGGAATTTCCTACAAGAATATGTTTTAGTGTATGTAGTTCGCTACAGATGAGGTTAGCTAGCTCTGTTTACTAGTAATAGTACACGCTCTGACTATCGAATAAAAGCTGAGGCTGCTCCTTTGACCTAACCACAATCTCTCACAACCCGACCATACGCGCCAACCCGTTTGACTAAGGCTGTCGAGCCCCACTGCGGATGTTAAAGCGGTCAGTGGCAACGGTTCCGTATGGCATACTACCGCAAAACACAATATCTGTCCAAACACCAATCCCCATTCACGCAAAATACACAGGAACGTAATAACTGTAATTACTATGCAAACTATACAAGTAAACCAACAGACTTATCCAATTTTCAAGAATCTTTCGAAACCGTAGCATGGCGGCCTGTACACAGCCAGCCAGACTCTTTCCGTCTCAACCACAGCCATTTGCTGCTCCTCTTTGCTGCTTTAGATAAGTTCTTTACTGTGCGACCCAACTCTTGGCCACTGAATCCGACGTTTCTGAGCCGTTGAAAATAATAAAAATAAGCCATTGATCAAGATCAGCCAGCATTTTCCAGTCCCTAGCAGCTTCCAGTTGTCCTGAGCGAGAATTGGTTTTAACACCTTTTCTTGGTGGTTGCTCGCCTGGGCAGAGGAATATTGTCTTCTGTGTGTAATGTTTTGCTAGAACAGGGGGCAACTTATTGGTCATGTTACGCTTGTCTTCCAATGCTAAAGCCAAACATCGGAGTACTTGGTCATGGCGCCCAGTAAACCGACCCTGGCTAAGAGCCACCTTACATCCTGTCAAAATGTGCCTTTATGTGAATTCTGGAGTTGAGAAACTAAATAGCAAATCTCCAAAATAGGCTTTCACTAAATTTGTTATCGACATCGGTACCCTGAAAAAAATCAAATGCTGCCCAAAGAAGCTCATGTGGCACTGAACCATATGCATTAGCCAAATCCAGGAATGTCACATGGAGCTCCTTCCTCTCCTTTTTAGCTGATTGAATTCGTTTCCAGATAACATTGATGTGTTCTATGCATCCTGAGAACCCTGGAATGCCCGCTTTTTGAACTGAAGTGTCAATGAAGCCATTCTTTAATAGGTAGGTTGACAATCTCTGAGCAATAATGCTGAAGAAAATCTTACCTTCGACGTTTAATAGTGAAATAGGACGAAACTGACTGATGCTTGTAGCATCTTTTTCTTTAGGTATAGAGACTCCACCTGCTCGGCGCCATGCTCTAGGTACAACCTGCTTTTCCCATGCCACTTTTATATTGATTTAATTACTTATATATATATATATATATATATATATATATGGGAGATAATGCTAAACCATAATGAGCGTTTTCGTTATATATTGCCTATTCCGCATTTCAACGCACGCATAAAGCTTGCCACAAAAAACGGCAAAAGTAATGATTTTGCATTAAAAATTTGATTTGTTTATTAATAAACTAGTGTTTTCTGTCAGTGTCGCAGTGTTGGTATGAATTAGCCTAAGCAGAGAGCAGCCCATTTTTCGTTTTGAATTGATTTGTTTAAAAGTAGACATTTCAAGCTTTCTATAGATATACTTTCTCAGGTCTATGAGGCAAGTATCTTATACTCTGAGTTTCAGTTCATTTATGAGACGCGCTCCAGTTCACGCACCGGCACCTTCGAGTCCTGATTATATTGTGTTTGCTTCTTATTTATTAATCCAGGCAATTTGTTGATGAAACATTGATTAAAATGAAGATACAATTTATACAAAACGAAATTCACTTTAAAGAAAGGCTTTCTACAAAACAAATCATAATAAGTGGTCAAAATAATGTCTGACCCATTCCAAATGTTTTCTGATATATTGGGCATCTTATGATCCTATCTTACTCATCTCATGCAGTTCCCTTTTCATATAATCAACATAGATGAAATAATAAAAAATAAAAAAATTATATTATTAAACATAAATATGAAACATATGTTTTAGTTTTTATTTAAGCGTCACACCGGTCCGCTTTGCCCACATGCTCTGGTGTGTAGCCTATACATGCATGTGTGTGTCTCTTAAATCAGAAAACCAGACACGTTTAACAAAGTTGCATTCAACAAAAAATCATTCAACAAGTGTATTTTGTCAGGTAATTATGACATTTAACCAATATTTGAGTTATAGTGTGAAACACTATTTGACTGAAATGGCTATCAGAAATAATCTCAGAAATAATTTGTTATTTAAAAAGACTAAAATGTTTTGACTAAAACTTGACTAAGATATCTGTATAAGATATCTGTCTGTACTATATGTTGGGGACCCAAAAGTGAGCTAAATCTAACAACCTTTTTTTTAAAGAATGACCGGTATTAAGAAAGTAGTGTTTTTTAATTAAGTTTTCTGCTAGAGTTACCAACTTCCCATAACTCCGAGAACACAAACACACACACCAGAGAGCAACACAACCAAAGACACTAAATTACACAATGGCATGCTTTATTACCCCTACGTGCCACTCAGTAATGATTACAACCACCCCACATGTGTGAGAATCTTGTCAGAGAATTGAACGGTTTTAGTACTGCTGTTTCCCAGCAGTCTTTAGGGACAGGTATTTAACTGGGTAAACATGTACATATATCAGCTGCTGTAATTTTGGTATGTGAACATGTGCATGAGAGACTGTTCAGAAAGCTCACACTGACATGTGATAATTCAAAATGTAGGTCTGCTCCGCCATTTATCACCACTGTATTTACATTTATGCATTTAGTATTTGTTTGAATAAGAATCTGATCCAATAACTGCCTGCTCGAATCTGAACTATTTGCCCATGTAGCGCAATGAAAAGAGGATCTTGACACATGGGACAGCAGATACATTATGAGACCCCCAAAAAAGCAATGAGATTATATTTAGAACAAATTGAGACTTTGAAGCCTCCCGCTTCTCATTTTACTCCAGTATTCTCACGTCTTCTCGAGAGCTTGAGAATAGATCTAAACAGCAGCGTTATTTTGTATTATTCATTTACTATCATGGTACTTATTATTATAATTATATTTTTAACATTTTCATTTTAGTAATTTTGTAATTTGCTTTTATCATTTATTATTATTATTATTATTGTTGTTTAAATATTTCTATAGCTTTTTATTTCAGTTTTAGTCATTTTAGTACTTCAATTTAAACAATTATTTCAATTATTGCTAAGGCAGCTTTTAATTTTTTTTAAGTTAAAGGTTTGATTTAAAAATGTATTATTTTACTTTGTTTTAGCTTTATTACCATTACTGAAAATTACTTTTAGTAGGGTTCGTTTTAGTTAACAATAACACCACTCAACAGTCCACAAATTGTGCCCAGATTTACCATTATATGTCTGCTACTCGAATATTCGTCAAAAAATTCTTCCAAGATCTAACAAATTTGTGTATATTTTTATTTCACCTGAAAAACGAATTTGATACTTGAAGCACCAGTGCGCACCACAACCATTGAGCAAAGTAAGTTTCCTCTGTGATAATTCAAATATCCAGGACAATAAAAAAAATATCATAAATAACAAACTGGCTAAATTTAGGCAAGTGACACTTGGTACTGTCTTTATAAAGTATATAATTATTAAACTGTCTGTACACTTACAAAGTTCTCAGTGCTTCGGTTTGTATGTAGAGACCCTCATTAAGCTACCGTGTTAGTGTGGGGCTATTTTGAGCCTGGTTAGTGGTATTAACTAGTGATCTCTTTTTACTTATTATATGCCCCATATACTAGCGTTATAAGCTAAACAGTTTTTAGAGATAAAACTCTTTACACTCGATTATCATGAAAACAAATCCCAGAGAACAGTCGACTCGGTACCAATGTGTTATTACACCCCAGGTTCATTTTGCGCCGGAGTTGTCCTTTAAGTAACTATCGCCTTACTAATAAGACTGTCAGTAATTAAGAGAGAACCAGGTAGAAGTCAGTGGCGCAGAGCCAGATGGTTGCTGGCAAACTCTTGAGCTCTGCCATGCCAAAATGAAATGGAGGGGAAAATATTTCAAAAAGCGGAAGTAGGCATAGAGATGTACAAAAGTGTGGTTGTCATAGCAACTATAGACAGACCACGGACTCATCAATACAGAACATCTGTGGGTGATGGCGGATCGGGAAATTATGAAAGGAGAAAAAGAGATTGCTAGTGTCCTAGAGAAAGGAAACAGTGCAATGAAATGCAAATTCTGGGTAAAAGGTTGAACGGACTGAGTGCGTGGGAGATGGGGGAGGACTAGTCGAAAAAATTAGATCCAGACCGAAAAAAACCCATAAAGTCTACAGGTTGAGAGATACTGACAAAAAAAGTGTCAAAATAAAGGATTGAAAACAATTACAGATTCAGACTGTGAGAGTTACAAAAAGAGAGATCAATATACAGCATATTTAAGTATGCATTTTCTGTAAATGTTAGTGGTGCTAGTTGCTAAGATTTTCTTGGTGGTGGCCTGTATCTTGCTATGCAGTTGCTACTGTGTTCTTGATGGTTACATTGGTGTTGCTGCTTGGCAGTTGCCAGGGTGTTCTGGATGGTTGCCAGGATGTCACTATGTGGTTGCCAGGGTGTTCTGGTTGGTTTCCAAAGTGTTGTTTGTTAAGGTGTTCTGGGTGGTTGCCTAGGTGTTGCTATGGAGTTTATGTGGTATGCAGGGTGATTACATAGGTAATGCTATGTAATTGTTAGGGTGTTCTATGTGGTTGCCTAGTTCTTGCTACACAGTTTCTAGGGTGTTCTGGGTGGTTGCCTGGGTGGTTGCCTGGGTGTTGCCTTATTGCAGCTTCCAGGATGTTTTGATTGGTTTCCAGGGTGTTACAATGCGGTTGCTAGGGTGTTCTAGGTGATTGTTTACTGGCTCAAGTGAAAAGCTTCCACCCCAAATTATTTTTTTATATTCTGGTCTCTATATGGCCCATGTGACTATGGTTTTTTGTCTGTTTTACCAACATGCAAAAATCTAAGTCTAAATTATTTGAAAAGTAATACGTCAGGTTAGGGGTTCTGAAAAAATGTACGAAAAAATAGTAATAGCCTTAACAAGACCTACTCAATACACAATTTAATATTCACAGCAATGGACATGTAATCCTTCCTTCATTACACATAATTCCCAGTTCATTTCAATAGTTTCTGTTGCTATGATGGAAGTTTGCATTCTTTGTTCCCAACGTTAGAAGTTTCTATGCACAGTCACACACGTCACACAGTGAAATGGGCCATCCAATTAGAAACTGTTCAACAATGCTTTGGAGAAGGTATTTATGGAGAATTTAGGCCTTCCATGATGAAATGGGCAGTGAAACATGAGAAGAAGTACACCAAATGAAGTACAAGGACAGAGAAAGAGAGAGCCAACGAGTAAGAGAAAGAGAGAAAGAATGTGTTTGGCTATAGTAATATGGCAACAGAGAAAGGAACTACTAATTGGAGATATAGACGTGTGCTGCGGGCAGAGGGAACCTTCCAAATGAGCTCACTGCCCTGGAGAAATGAATGGATGCATCAGGCTAACAGACTAGAACGACAGACCAGTGAGAAGAGTTGCAGACACCTTATTAGACTTCAGAAAATAATTTGACTGTGCACAGAGCGTATAGCATATCTCATCAAATAGTTATCAATAAAAAAACACAGCTGCAACACTTTCCAGGCTTTCTATTAAGTCTTGGCTATGTTTTTAATACACACACAGGCAATAGTGGCGGCTCACTAATTGTAGCGGTCTGGGGATCCTCTCCTGAGGATTTTTTTATATTTAAGTCCCCCTGGGGTGAAAATCAAGTTTTTAATGTTGTTTATATGTGGTGTTTTTAAAGTGCTTTAAGACAAACCGTGTACAAATTCATAAGTCAACACCATTGTGGAGTATTTTCTCCTCAAAACTGCAGTGAACCAAAGAAAGTCTCAAAAACGCGGTTTTATGATGTTTCTGACGTCAAAAACTACTTTGTAACCAATCATGTCAACGTGCCGGCGGGCTTTAGCATATCATTAACAGTGAACTAGCAGAAGTCTCGAGAGATGCCAGCTTATCCCGGTATATTTTTTGGTTGATATGAAAAATCAGGATTAAACAGGCATTGCATGAGAAGAGCATGGATAAAACGTATAGTAAATTTCACAGAAATTCTAAATAATATGCAGTTAGGACAGGTAAGAGGTAAGTATTCACAGGTAAATATAAGTACAGTCTTTCAGCGATGAACAGAACTAAGTATTCACAGGTAGGTTTTCTCAGACTTTCTGGTGATAAACAGAACTCAACACAAGATAAGCATTCACAGGTTAATGTCATTGATGATCCAACAAAAACACTTCACAAAACAGGCCCATATTAAAGTTTTTCTCAATCGCTTTGGCAAATTTTTCGAAACAGTCTTTACATTCTCTAAACTGTAAGTGCAATTGTCACAACTGTTTGCTGGAACATCAGAACTATGGCATGTCTGCAAAATGTATTAACTCACCCAAAACATTTAATTCATGCTTCAAAACCTAGTTTTTGTGTCTGTAAATTGGCCAAAGCCACCAAAATAAAAAGTATTTTTGTCATCGTGTGAGCCGTACTGGTCAAAATGTTCAGATGTTTTTTCACCATGGAAATATTTGTTAAATACAAATTTCATGTCTGTTTCTTACACTATACTAGAATGTCAGTTTTGTCTAGCTGGATGCTCTTGTGCATCACACTAAGCTTTTTAGATTTAGATTTCAGCAGTAAGTAAAAATTTACTAGGAAAAGTCAATACTGTAGTACTCAAAAAGAATATGGACATTTGGTCACACTTTATTTTGGTGTCCTTAACTATTATGTACTTACATAAAAAAATAAGTACTGTGAACTTATTGTGTTCATATTGTATTGCAAAACACTTTTGCTGCTATTGAGGTGGCACATGGGTAAGGTTAGGGACAGGCTTTGTTGTGTGGGGTGGTTTAAAGGGTAAGTAATTACCGTAAATGTACCATAATTCTAGATTTATTATTTGTAATTAGGGCTGAACGATTTAAAATGCGATTACTTTAAGTTCTTTACCTTCTGTATAAGTCGACAAAGATAAGCAATAAATCATTGTACAGTAGGGATGGGAATCTTTAGGCAGCTCATGATCCGATCTAATTTTTTTCTTATTAAATAATCTTAATAACACTTAAAATATGTATTTAATTAGATGTGTAAATATACATACTTATAATATATATATATATATATATATATATATATATAAACACATTTAATTAAACCAATTACATGTTAAGAATTTTAAATAGGCTATAAACTAGTAGGAGCTTCAAAATATAAAAGCTAGTAAATAAAGAGGAACAAAAAAAACATTACAAGCAATAAACAAAGAGTGCTTTCAGTATTTAAAAGTAGGCTGTCTGAACGTTTTCCATTCAAGAGCTGGAGTGATTTTCCCCCTATACGATAAGCTGCATTCACACTAATGCATATCTCTTTTGAAATTGTAAATGTGGTTTGTCCTGTTGGTTTAAGATACAACTGACCATGTTTACATTAATTTCGCGTCAAAAGCATTTTGAGATGCAAGTACATTTAACCAATGAGTCGCTCACAGCTGCATGCACGTGTAAAGTATTTTAAAATGAAAGCAGCTTTCTCAGTGATTTTCATATTTTTTATATATAAGCAAACTGCATTGCAAAAGACATAAATAATGCATTTGTGGAGCATTTGTAAGGAAAATTCCGGCGGTCAAGACCACGAACTGCAAGAGTAACATCAAAGCGGCAAAAGCTGTGTCCGACTGTCCTTGTAATTCGCTTAAACCCCGAACTTTATGAAAGCTTATTTTTCGGAAGGTTTCGAGCAGGGTCGTGTGTGTGTGTGTGTGTGTGTGTGAGAGAGAGAGAGAGAGAGAGAGAAATTAGAAGCAAGCAGAATACGGTTGTTTCTAAAGCACGCGCAGCGTCATCACGCATCTGTTTAAAAACTAAGCTAAGACTCGATTCTGAAATTCTCTGAATCGATCCAGAATTGTTGGAGAGAGAATAAATAACACAATATCACATACATAAAAAATAAACTGTTCTTTCCTGTATGCCAGACCTATGCGTAGCGTGTCAAGTTGATGCTTGATCTGCAGACTGCTTTTCTCTCGCGTGTCACGTGACCAGTGTAATCGCAGCTTTTGCGGTTACAAAATCGCATTTCATCATATCGCGATATTATCGCAAATGCAATTAATCGTACAGCCCTATTTGTAATTACATGCAGGTTTTTTTTGTAAAAACAATGTAAAAACAATCTACACAATAAGTGCATTGTATCAAATTATTCATTAACTGTAAATGTTGGTCATTGTAGTTAAAGCAACCTAATATAAAGTGGGACTGAACATTTTTATTTATACTGCACACATTTGTAGAAATGTGGTACATGTAAACTGAAAATTCACAGTTGCTCTTCATTTTTACATATTCTATTACCGTATGTCTTCCCCTAACACCACACATTCTTACACCAGGGTTTCCGTTGTCTGGTAATTACCGGACATTGGCCGGGAAAAAAATTAAATGTCCGACAAAATTAAATCTCTCCGGTCAAATTGTCCGATTAAAATTGCCTAATAATCCCGCCCCTAACACAATCTGAATTTGAGAAAAAGCCTAAAATGTATAAAGCAAAAATACACCGACCTTTGGCTATGTTATAAATATAAAGGAACAGGTTCTACCGTTTGAAAGTTATGAAACAACATCGCATGCTGCATTTCAAATAAAGTGCATGCCTAAAACGGCTGTAGGCTAATATATACCTAAACAACGAACGATTGAGTGAGACTTTTCAAATATGGCCAGACCCAGGCAGATTAGCCTTAAAGTCCCTTTAAAGGCAATTTAAAAAAAAATTCTAAAACATTAGAAATGTTAGAAATGTATTGCTAAAACATATTACAAAGACTGTGAACTTTGAAGTACTGAATTGTGGAGTTAGACCGTTAAACAGTTTTTCACCATTGCTATTTTCCGGATTTTTTGGGCGGGTCTAAAACAGGGCTCGATGACGCACTGGAGCCCCTGAGCTCCTGGACACGCCCCTACTTGATGACGCACTAGAGCCACTGAGCCTGGTCGCTCCACTAACAATATAAATAGAGCACATTCGTATCAGTTTGCCGCTCAATCGCGAGTTACTGTCAGTACTATTATAGTTACTACAGCGTACAGTTTGCTAGTTATGTCTTCATCACGGAAATGCGTACTACCTGAATGCGATCATGTACAAAACAGATCGGTGTCCTTATTTAAATTTCCTAAAAACGATTACATCAAGAAGAGGTGGATTAATTTTGTGACGAGCCACCTTGATGGAGAGCTGAGGATCACCGCCAAAACCCGCCTCTGTAGTGATTATTTTGCACGGGATAGTTTTATAAACTTTCGTCGGAGACAACTGGGATTCACTGATAATCCACTGTTACTGGTGAATGGGGCCGAACCGACTATCTCCTGCCTAGGCCTTCATCCTCCCGTCGCGCCGACAACTGGTGCCATCATTGGCAGTGCGTGCCCACCAATGAGTGTAAGTTTGTGTGCTTATGTTATAACGTTTATTAACCTAATAAGCTGCTAGGAGCATCCATTCCAGCTCTAGCGGGTGACAGTTGAGTGTGGCAACGGCAGCTTTACCACGAGTGGGCATGGTTTCAGCGCAGCCAGTGGACACGCCCCCAGTGTTTGAGAGCAGAGACTACTGCTCATTTTTTCAAGATTTTGATAGCTTATTTTATGTACTTGCCGGCTTTCTTCATCATTCAAAGTTGGCTGGGTGGCTAATAACAAATTTTTCTGTGATATGACAAACTCAGAACACATACTTAATTTTGACTTTACAGGGACTTTAAAAGCTTTTTCCAGAGGCCAGACGATGGTGAATCAGGAACATCTCATTATAGTAGCCTATAGATCATTGGTTCTAATCCACGCACTCGTACATTTTTTTTTTCTCTTATCAGAACTGAATAGCCTATGTTAATCAGTGGTTACAGTCTATATCAAGCAGGGACAAGTTTGTGTGCATTTTATTTTGTGATTTCATTGGAATGAATATAGAGTCTCCGCAATGGCGAAAGATTGAAACGCGCGTCCGAGTGAAGATTGCGCAACTCACGCAGCGCGTCGTCCATGCAACTGATAGCAGCGGACACGAGCGCTCAGCTTGATTTCAAAAACAACAGATAGCGCTAGATCTCTTATTTAATAGCGAACTAAATGAATGATCTGCTAGTTAACTGGATATGTTTTATTTATTTGTATTAGGTACATCCGTGCCTCAATGTTTCAAAAAGTGAATGTTTGTGAAACAATTTGTGAAAACAATTGGTGCTGATTGACGCCAATTGGACGTTCATGTTTTTTTCCATCTATTTGAAAGTTAAGCTAATAAAAACATGTTGCATTCTATACGGCCTGATTATGTAATTTTTTAAGTTACATAGACTCCCTCCAGTTTTCCTCAACTTGACTAATTAAGAGGTGATATTTGACCGGCATATCATCAAAATGTCTGTAAAACGAAACCTCTGCCGGTCACTTTGACCGGCACCATTTTGTTCTAGCGGAAACTCTGTCTTACACATCATCCTATTGCTCTTCCACGACAAGCAACTGTGTATTTTCAGTTTATATGTAACACATTTTTACAAAAATAAACTACTGTTGCTGTTTAAGTATTTAAGATGTTCCAGCATGTTCAAAAATGCCAGTGAATGTGCTGGTCAAACTCCATATATCCTATGTATGCTTCCAAACTTGTTTGGTTGATTGGTTAGATTGTGATTCCTATTTCACAATAATGGCAGACAATTACAAATATTCCATGTATAGGTATTTATGGAATATACATGCATGTCTGACAGATTTTGATAACTGAATGGATCATTTTGCATGTGGAGGCTCACACGATGAAAAAATGTTTAGAAGTTGTGAAGAGTTTGATAGTTTCACTGAGAATCAACTCATCATTTGATCAACAAGCCATGATCAACAAGATGTTGTGCAAATTGTAGACAATTGTACTTACTCTTTTGCACACATGTGCCAAAACACATCAAAATTGCCTAAATCAATAAGAAATCCAAATCTGATGTAAACAAGAAACTAATTGTTCAGAGACCTGAACTTGTGAATTGAGCCAAAGCAATTGAGAAAAACTAACAAAAAAAGTTCAAAAGCATCATTACTTAGTCATCCAGGAAAAGAAACAGAAATAGAACAGCCTTTTTGGGTGCACGAGGTAAGTGTCTTCCAGAATCCAAAATCCAGAATCGGTCTGTCTTCGCCGGCCAAAGATGGTCAGCGCAGACCACAACGATCTGCCCAGGTCTGTCGGTCCTGGGCGAGCCCCATGCAATTGTGTCCCAGATCTTGTCGTAGCGAGTCGCGCCATCGTGTTGAAGGGCGTCCGCGTGGCCGCTTGATGTCGATCGGCAACCAGACGGTGACTTTCTGCGTCTGCCGCATCAGGTGCCCGGCCCAGCGCTTCTTGGCCTTGTTGGCCAAGTCCACCGCGTCGGCCACCCTGGTCACGTCGGCCACCTGGGGGTGGTGATGGCGCAGTGGATAAGACACATGCATCTGGTGTGAGAGACCCGGGTTCGAATCCACTGTGAGACACCACTGTGTCCCTGAGCAAGACACTTAACCCCTAGTTGCTCCAGAGGCGTGTGACCTCTGAAATATAGCAATTGTAAGTCGCTTTGGATAAAAGCGTCAGCTAAATGAATAAATGTAAATGTAAATGTCATGGCCCGCAGCTGCTCGTTGCGGACATGGTTGATCTGTTTAACCCCGATCATGCGGCGCTCGATTGCGCGTTCAGTCGCGGCCAGCTTTTGCCGGTCGGCCACCGTTGTTGTCCAGGTCTCGGACCCGTAAAGCATGGCTGGCAGGACGGTGCTGTTGAAGAGGGCGGCCCTGATGTCCGGGTCAATGGCTCTGTTGGTGGCCATCTCGGCAATTGAGCCAAAGCTGACCCAGGCGGCTCGGCGTCGTCGTGCCAGTTCTCGACCAATCCTGTGGTCGGTGGTTAGCTCCTGGCCCAAGTAGATATAGCTATCGACTTGCTGGAGCTGGTGCTGGCCGACATGAAGGGTGGTGTCTGCCACCTGGTCGTTGCGCATCCACTTGGTTTTGGCCAGATTGATTTTGAGGGCGATCCGAGCGCTAGCCTGGTTGAGCTGGTCGAGCCGCTGCTGTACATCGACCACCGAACAGCCTATTAGCACGATGTCATCGGCAAAGCGCAGATGGTACGTGTCTTAACGTGTCAAAATTCATAACAAACAAAACTTGCCTTAGACTCAGAGAAAACAACATCGTGGAAACAGAACAGAGCACAAGGTCCTTAATGAAGCACAAGAAGAGCCACCATTATTAAAACATTCATTTATGCATTTAAGCCAATGCAATGCAAAGACTGGTTCTCGCTGCAGAGTTTATAAATAGCACCAAATGCATCAGGTGCAGCTTTGTGGAGGAAAAATTCTCTGGCTATGGATTTATCTCCCCTGTCCTTCTCTATCCCCTCAGACTCCAAATCCACCTCAAACTTTTGGGTAGGCTGTGCCTCCCTCTCCTCCTCTGATGAGCCGTTTCCTGCTAAAGGCTGGAATACACTACATGACTTTTGCCCAGATTTTTTGCTGCACTCAGAACGCAATGAAGTAAGAAGTGATTTAGGCCAATCAGAAGTTGTTGAAAGAGCAACCGCTCTGGGTCATTCATAATTGAGCACTGTTTACATATTGGAGTGATATCGAAACTAAAACGCTTCTCCTCGTCCGGGGCGGATAAAGAGATTTGTCAACAACTTTAGAGGAAACTCATCACAGTTTCCCAGTATTTTCTGTCACTGATGTGTGAGTGGTCTGTTACCGGTAAAAAGACAGAATGCTGTTGCTTGTGTCAACGGCACATTTTTGAATTTACCGGTAAAATCGTTCTGGCAATTTTTCAGTAACTTACCGGGATTGCTGTGTGAAAGGGGCTAATGCTAGTTTTTGTAAGTCAGAGCCAGTTCGCAGATTTGGACGATCAGATTTGACAGATTTTTCAGAAAACCGTTTAGTGTATGATATGCACAGACTCACAGATGTTTTAGCTTTAGACTATGATTTCATCCAGTGTGAGGATATCAAACATGTTTGATATTTTGAGCCGATTTTAATAATACATATAGTTTTTATTTGCCATGTGTTTCCTAAAAAAGGAAGGGTGTGTTTCTGTGTGAGTTTGTTGAGCATATGATGCCCAGTTTTTCTGTAACCATTTACAAAGTCGGCAAGTGTATGATGCCTAATGTTTTAAAATCTGTTCAAGTCACATGAATCGTGGTCGATAATAAATGCATGATGCTTCCAACTAAAGCTTCTTTATTGCTACAGATAATATACAAAAGGAAAAATCCACACATTAACACTAAACTCACAGACGAGAACTGACAATGAATTGAAAGGAACAGGGAGTATAAAAGGGAAATATAATGATAAACAGCTGAACGTAATATGTAACCAAGGAGACTTACTAAGAAACAATCAAGGTTAAGTAGAACTGGGGTGTATTCCAGAAAGCAAGGTTAACTTACCATCAGATAAACCTTGAACTCTTGGTTGGTTAACCCCAAACTTGCTTACTCTGGGTATGTCGGTTCCAAAACACCT
Source organism: Siphateles boraxobius (assembly GCF_051911475.1). Taxonomy (NCBI): domain Eukaryota; kingdom Metazoa; phylum Chordata; class Actinopteri; order Cypriniformes; family Leuciscidae; genus Siphateles; species Siphateles boraxobius. The sequence goes on from NW_027508975.1 coordinate 13,064,508, forward strand.
TTGTTGAGTTAGTTTAATCAACCTCCTATTGGTAACCCAGAGTTAATGCGCGCGCGCGGCGAGTACAAAAGACATTTTCAATGGATCGCCGATTTCAGGAGTCACCATGGAAACCAAGGGAGAACAAAAGCGAGCTACATACGATACTTCGGTGAAACTGAGTTGGAGGTTTTAATGCTTGCTTATGAAGACTATAAGCCCATTATAACAAAAAAAACAAAAAAAGCAATACTGCTGCATCAGCAAAAGAAAGTTGGCTTGGCAAATAATAATGGACAGAGTAAATGCGTGAGTTTAGAAAATTATAAATGGGGTATTTTCCCCTTGTGAGTCACAAAAATATGGGAAAATACCCCATTTATAATTTGTGACGCAAAAAATTCTTTGGAGGCATGTAGTAAAAATAGACATGTATTTAAATGTAATTTAGTTTTCTATGTAGCCAATAGAAAGAAGGCTGAGGCCAGTAAAACATGTGGGGGTCCACCTCCCCCTCCCCTCACCCCAGCTGAGGAGCTGGCACTGTCCCTTAATAAAGGGCGAGCTGTGGTCGATGGGATTCCAGGGGGCAGTTCGTCAGACTCAGCTACCAAGACAAGTACCTTAGTAAAATGTAGGTGTACCATATTAATACTTATGTTTATTGATAATACTTATGTTTACCTACTGTTTTTGTCAGTGTTTTAATAAAGAAAATCATCAACACTGTCACCATTTTAAAAAAGCATTTTGAATTAATTTTACAGTCATTGATTCACTTGTGCAGTATGCATGTTGCTTTGACTTCATATGCTGTATACTGTAATCTTATTACTAGTACTTAGATGTTCCTAATGTCCTTCTTCATTAGTTGTATTTGTTTAAGAATATACATTGAGTAATGAATATGCATGATTATCTTATTGGTTTAATTATCTTGCAGTTGCTGATGGCCACATTGTATTGTTGGATCCTCCTGCAACACCACACTCTGTCACAGTTGTAAGTGATTATTGTCTTTAGGTTTCTGTTTGCTAGACCAAGCATCCTTCCTTATTTTCACTCTAGGATGATGATGAAGAGACCACTTCTGCTGTGACAGAAACAGAAAATGTGGGGAGGCCCATAGAGGTATGATGCATAGAATGCACTCCCCCTTTTTTACATAAGAGAATAAATAAATTGTCATTTTACAGAATATGGCTGGAGATTTTAATACAGTTGAGGGTCCATCTACCTCCACACAGAATCGTAGCAGTGTAAGAAATGTTCTGCAGTTCTCCTTCCTCATTTATATATTTGGTCTGTGTTTGTGTTAAAGACTTTTTTAGTCTTTCTAGTTGCCTGCCATAAAACTGTATAAGGTCCACCTTCAAAAGCAAATCAGAAAAAGTGACATGGAGATGAACCTTATACAGCTTCAAATGGAGGAGAAAAGGATTAACCTAAAAAAGGCCAGACTTGAAATTGATTTGCTGGAGCACCAGCTTAAGGTGGGAAACATATGTGAACATTAATCTGTCATTTGTTGTTGAATGAAATCTAAAGCAATAAATACAAATGTCTTTTGTTACAGGAAATAGAGAAACAATGAACAACACTTGACTGTTAACTGGTTTTAATTAAAAGGATTTTGGCAAATCATGTCTCATACCACCCTGCCATCTCTTTGGTCTGTTGGGTTCACTGGGTTCCTCTTAGCCACATATTACCTAGTTAGTGGTAATTTAATGGTTTAAACACCCAAACATTTAGCACCCAAAAAATCTATTGTCAACTGCACATTGATGCTATGGATTGACTTCCTATTAACATAGTCTCCTTCATTGACTGAAGGAGCTTTAATGGGAATGTGGGTTCCATCAATGCACCCAATCACATTTGGGAACCATGAAATTGAAAGTTATATAATTAGAAACATTTAAAATTATTGTGACTGTATAAAGTAGGGTTAGATTAAGTAGTGCTATGTAACTAAAATGGTCAGGGCACGCCATGTTCTGTCACCTCTCTGAAACAAACTAACTCTGGAACATAACCCGCTCCGGAGCAGGTTAAGTTCAGAGAGTGAGTTGCTATGACTACTAACATACCCTGAAAGTTACCTCCGTTTTTGGAACCGAAAGTTGAGGTTATCCGCTTACTTACTCTTAAACATACCCGGGTATGTCACATAACCTGCTTTCTGGAATAGACCCCTGAAGCACATGAAACAAACACACAGGAACGAAAATACAAATAATGTATTATATTTATTATTTCCTAAAAAAGTGTGTGGCTAAAACTTAAAAATAACACAAGTAAACAATAATAATTTCAGCGGAACAGTAATAAACAATACAAATGTACAGATATATATAATTTTATCACTACAGCAGATTCATATACATATACATATAATACCTTCACTGCACACCCTAACCCGACAGCTTTTGGTTGGTTTGGAAAACAAGAGTGTGGTCTTTCTGCTAAACTTCTCCCTTAAGTCGCATGGTTTTTAAATCTCCAAAGAACCATATAAGAAACTCGAAAGCCCTAAACACCTAAAGAAAATAGCTCTTTTCCAAATCTAAGGTGCAAGAAATAACCTTTCAAGAACCCTTATTTCAAAGAGTTCAAGGGAAGCAGAAAACCTCACAGCTGACAGAGAATAAATGGATCTGGCAGGTACCACTATTATTATCAAAGCTTAAACTGAGAAGATCAAATCAGAATCCATTCTTCTAGTGATCATTAGTAGGCGTGTTGTATAAAACACTCAAAAGCTTGTAGTTGAGATTCATAGGACGGGTAGGCAGGAGGCTTAGGCAGGGCACATATCCTTAATAGCCTTGAGCTGATCTCGAGCTAACAGACTCCTCTGTGGTGACAGACTCACACAAGGAGACCTGCAGCTAAGGGTAATTACCACACTTCCCCACTGTCAGTGAAAGGTTACTCATCCCACACACATGGATCTGTTTTTTTTTTTTTTCTGGGCGAATACTGGGTGACATTTAATGTCGGAGAACAAACAAGCAGACATGCAGCTTCAATCGTCTATGACTAAGAACAACTGTCTCAGTCTATTTCTGGGGGACAATTTCCTTTCTACCCCAAAACCCCTGAACCTAAATATAAATCTCCCTTCCCATTAAGCATTTGTTATGGTTAGATGTTTAAGATCTTCTGTGATCTGAGTGTATTTTGCCACAAAATAAAATACAAAAGGGTGGTAAATTCATTGCTCAATTCATATTCAGATGCCAACGAATAACCCTGTCTCATTCCTATATTGCCGTTGCATATCACCCAGGTCTGCTAAATGCGACTATAAGGCAAGAGGATATTACGATACTATAAAAATTAACAGAATGATTTTCTTTAAAGCTGCTATGAAACAATGTCTATTGTGAAAAGCGCTATACAAATAAATTTGACCTGACAATACAGGTTGCGACAAGCATTTTTTAAATCAAGTCTGGGCAAAAATACTTCTTTTCTGTGCAAATAAGCCTTAATATAAAATGCACCAGATTCTTAAGCATCCCTTGCACAATTAACATTGCGCTATTTCAGTATATTAGTAGACAGATTTTTGCTTACATTTAACCACCTCTCATTCATTCCAATAGTACCAGTGGTCTTGGACACTATACTGACACCTATTGGCCTGGATGTAGAAAGGTTGTTTAGTAACAACTGTCACTTCGCAACAAAGCTGTTTGTTTTGTTCTTGTTCCACTTTTTTCCCGGATCATTGCAGTTTGTTTCATCAATCAAGCAGAGATTTCAAATATTTTTCTACTCATTCTCATTAAGTTTGGACCGGTGAATCGCACACGTGCTGATGCATGCTATCACACTCACTACTTTTGTCATTTAAAGTGCCCCTATTATGGTTTTTTGAATATTCCCTTTTATGCAGTGTGTAATATAGCTGTTTGTGAATGTAAACGTTCTGCAAAGTTTTAAAGTCGAAAGTGGTCAATAAATAAAGTTATTGTCTCCCAAAAGAAAGAATCGACTCAGAACCACCTTTACGAGTCGTTTGTGTTTTGAATCCTACTGCTTTAGGATTCAACGTCACTAGAAGATGCATTTGCATAATGCCCGCCTATTTACATTTTACATTTATCTGACGCTTTTATCCAAAGCAACTTACAATTGCTATATTTCAGAGGTTTGCACGCCTCTGGAGCAACTAGGGGTTAAGTGTCTTGCTCAGGGACACATTGGTGTCACGCAGTGGATTCGAACTCGGGTCTCTCACACCAAAGGCATGTGTCTTATCCACTGCGCAATCACCACCCCAGTGTGTTGAACTGTGTTGAACATTCTTCCCCGCGAAATACTTGGCCAGCCCACAACACGTCATTTTACTTACGACTGCTTCTCAAATCTCGGAGTTCAACGGAGGATTAGCAAAACGCTTGCTCTTGAAAGATGGATAAGTACCCAGTTTATTTGGACCAGCTTGCTCCTCAGAATCACAACCTGTAAGTATGCATAATTATTGTTCAAAATACTAGTTTTGTGTTTTATATTGTATAAGTTTCTGGCTAACCGGCTAACTCACGTTATTATTGTCTTACTGAAATACTTCTGCTAAGCAGCTGTGGGCTACTATTACCTAAAACTGTTTATATTAATGCAGATAGTCTTTCGGCTACTTTGAGTAAAGATAAAGGATGGAGGAAGATAGGTTTTTACAAACGTTTGTTACATCGGTTATTCATGTCAGTGCTTAGCGAACATATGCACCGTACTGATAAAGTTGCCGCATGTGCACTGCAATAAATTCGGTTTGTTGATGGACATACACGTGTTAATGCTGATGGTGAGGAAGGACAGCTGCAACATCTCATAATGTACCTCAAACTACGTAACATATCACTGAGAAATGTCCTGCTCGAGTCATCCTTGTGATAAAGGTAAAGGTTGAATAACTAGTTCTTCTAATGTTTTATCATTGGACTTGCACCCGGATTGATATGGTAAAAACGACGCCATCGTTACAGTTTTTACAATGTGTACAATTGCTGAGGACTGAGGGAGCCTCCGGACAGAGTTGACGTTCAGTTATGGTAATAGCGTATAGCTTCCAACAAGCACTGTAAGCTGTAGACCAATCACAACAGACTGGGTCATCTGGCCAATAAGAGCAGAGCAGGCTCTCGGAAAGCAGCGATTTAGAGAGACTGATTCATCCATCGAGTCGTTTAAGAATCATTGAAAAATGTGATGTGCAATGTATATTATGAGAAAATGAAACTGTTTTTTGACTTTTGATGTATGTTGTAAACCTGTTGAAGGAGACTCCAAAACAAAATTAGGGGGCTTTATAATAGCATAATAGGGGCACTTTAAAGAAATAACTCGGGTGTCTTGATTGCAGTAGTGGAGAGCTACAGTATAGTACATTGTAGAGGTTTGCCGCATCATTCACAAACCTTGCACTCAAAACTGGCTTGAATGCTAAGGAACTGCCGTGTGCAAATTGCCATCAACACTGATTTTGTAAGTTTGCGTGTTTATCTAATTTACATAATTGCTTTAGTGATTTGGATGCTAAAACAACTTGGAAAATGTAAGCAAGTAAAAAATGCAATCAGTAGGTGCAATTCATTCTTATTGTCTAAATCTCGTGGTAATTCTCCATGAGAAACATGAGAGGTGAACTGAGAGTTAGTGTGCAGCTGTAATCCATTAAGTCAAGGTGACAATGTACTACGTGTTGGAGAAACCGTTCTCATTCTTGAATAAGCTTCAAAGTCTGGGGTGTTATGTGTGCACTAGATTGGCATTCCTTTTACATGGGAACCATGTGTTCTCCAAAAATCATCAGGATCGAATTTCAGAACAGAAATTGCATTCCAGTGGCTTATTTTCAAGGGAAGACTCCCAAAAATCTGTTTACAATCAATACAAGACTTTACTGCATTCATCTGGTTATCTGGTTTCTTAAATACTTTTGCTTGCAAAAATATGTTTTGTTTAACATTTCTCTACATAACAATTTTAGTGCTTTGAATTTTGTTTTTAATATCTCAAAATGTTAATCACAATAATGCTAATATTTGTTTGTAACATGAGCATGTTGTGATATATGTATTCATGCTAATAAAACGGTTAGTTCCAATCCTTGATTCTGATTGGTCAATAGCTGTGTTTTATTCACAAAAAAACACGGATATAACCGCTTCACCCAACGGTTCTATGTATCACTACACAACCCCACTAGTAACCACTCTTAGCAACGTAAATGTTTGTTCTAATTGATATTGTTCATTGAAGCAAGAGTAGAGTATTGAGAGATAGAGTAAGCAATAGGCTAGTTGCACGTGGCCGCCATGTTGGATTTACGATCAGCGAGTGTGCGGTTGGACACTTCCGGTCTCGCTTTACGCCGGTGCAGGGAGCCGGAGAAAGCCCAAAATGAATCAATTATATCACTTAAAATACCTTATATTACTATCACACGAGCAAATGGCAACTAAATGCAGGATGCATAGTCCGATTAATGAATGAAATACAACTGTTCACGAACAGAAGATTGTCTTGGACTCATGCTGCACGCAATGAGAATTATGCCTACTGTCAATATAGAGTTACAACTACGATTAGAGTTGTTTGCATAAAATACCGCGTGAACATTCACACGTTTGCCCTGTGATAGACTACAATTTCTCTCCATAAAAACTATTTTCTCAATTCTGCTCATAAATTTTCACTTACATCAATTGCTCGCTCAATATTATCATCACATATTTTACATACATGCTTTCTTTGCATCAATTATCTTTATAGATAAAAAACGGTAAACGTAAAAAACACATCTTAATAATTGTGATTCATTTACATTTTTAACTGTAGTTAACACAATTTAATATAACAATTTTACACGTAGCAAAATACTATATTATAAACACCAGACAGATAATGATTAATGAAACAGATGCTCTTTATCTCACTTGCACAAAATAAATGCAGTAATAGCATAGTTTATATGCTATTACTGTGAAATACACTGTAAATGATATGCATTTAAATTACATACTAAAACACAAACCGTTAGCAATAATAATGTTACCAAATAAAGCAATGCAGACTACAGACCCGGGTGTTTTGGGTCGGGTTGATTAAGTCATCCCTCCAGATTTTCTGCCCATACCGCAGCGGCAACGGGGAATGCATGTGTCACAGTCCTCGTCTGCACCTGTCTGTCCTTGTCTGCACTACACTTCCCAGAATCCTCCTTGTCTCCACACCTGAACTCACTCCCTCACTTACCAGCCTGTTCCTCGTTATCATCATCTGTGTCACCTGTCTTCACATCATTATGGTTCATTTGTCTCTGTATTTAGTTTCTTCTGTTCAGTCTGTCTTGGTCGGTTCTCGTCTATGTTAACTGGTGTTTGCATCCGCTCTGTCTGCCTGTACCTGTTTGTTGTTTTGATTTATAGTAAAGTTTATTGTTTATTTGAATTCCTCGTCTCCTCGTGCTTGCTGCCATACACCACCCGTGACAGAAGAACCGACCAAGACAAAAGATGGACGAAGCTGGATCAATTTTGTGTTCTATTACCCAGAATGGCCGTGGGATAGAATCTTACGTAGAGGAGTTCATTAAGTACAGCCATCAAACCTCGCTCTCTGATCAGCAGTTGGGGGATCTATTTTGGAGTGGACTCGATTCACACTTCTACTCGTGGATCCCGCCCAGAAATCCCGGTGAGACCATTGAGTGGTACCTGGATCTTGTGCTGTGGTTGAGTGGCTCAACCCTCACCGTAGGCGAGGTTGATGACATCGCCACTCAACCACCGTCTCCAGCCATCTCCATCACGCCCACCATCAAACCAGCCACCGGATCAGTATATGGACGTCCTGGACTGGTTTCCTGCATAGCCGATCCCCCACTGATATCAGCACGTGCTGCCAGGAAGGCCATAGTCCCAGAGACCGTCCAGCCAGAGACCGTCCAGCCAGAGACCGTCCAGCCAGAGACCGTCCAGCCAGAGACCGTCCAGCCAGAGACCGTCCAGCCAGAGACCGTCCAGCCAGAGACCGTCCAGCCAGAGACCGTCCAGCCAGAGACCGTCCAGCCAGAGACCGTCCAGCCAGAGACCGTCCAGCCAGAGACCGTCCAGCCAGAGACCGTCCAGCCAGAGACCGTCCAGCCAGAGACCGTCCAGCCAGAGACCGTCCAGCCAGAGACCGTCCAGCCAGAGACCGTCCAGCCAGAGACCGTCCAGCCAGAGACCGTCCAGCCAGAGACCGTCCAGCCAGAGACCGTCCAGCCAGAGACCGTCCAGCCAGAGACCGTCCAGCCAGAGACCGTCCAGCCAGAGACCGTCCAGCCAGAGACCGTCCAGCCAGAGACCGTCCAGCCAGAGACCGTCCAGCCAGAGACCGTCCAGCCAGAGACCGTCCAGCCAGAGACCGTCCAGCCAGAGACCGTCCAGCCAGAGACCGTCCAGCCAGAGACCGTCCAGCCAGCTCTGGATGACGCAGTGCTACTTGTGGGATCCATGGCTGTTGTGTGTGTGTGGGCAGCACACACATTCATTTCAGCCCATGAACCCAGCCCTGCGCTTTCTTCGCCGCTGGTCCCGTCCAGCCCTGAGCTTCCTTCGCCGCTGGTCCCGTCCAGCCCTGAGCTTCCTTCGCCGCTGGTCCCGTCCAGCCCTGAGCTTCCTTCGCCGCTGGTCCCGTCCAGCCCTGAGCTTCCTTCGCCGCTGGTCCCGTCCAGCCCTGAGCTTCCTTCGCCGCTGGTCCCGTCCAGCCCTGAGCTTCCTTCGCCGCTGGTCCAGTCCAGCCCTGAGCTTCCTTCGCCGCTGGTCCAGTCAAGCCCTGAGCTTCCTTTGCAGCTGGTCCCGTCCAGCCCAGAGACCCCTTTGCCGCTGGTCCCGTCCAGCCCAGAGACCCCTTTGCCACTGGTCCCGTCCAGCCCAGAGACCCCTTCGCCGCTGGTCCCGTCCAGCCCAGAGACCCCTTCACCGCTGGTTCCGTCCAGCCCAGAGACTGGTAATGACTCTGTCACTCTCCCCATTAATTTTTTTTGGGGGGGCCATAGGCCCTCGCCGTGGCCGCCCGAAGGGTCCTCACCGCCATGGCCGCCCGAAGGGTCCTCACCGCCATGGCCGCCCGAAGGGTCCTCACCGCCATGGCCGCCCGAAGGGTCCTCACCGCCATGGCCGCCCGAGGGGTCCGCACCGCCATGGCCGCCCGAGGGGTCCGCACCGCCATGGCCGCCCGAGGGGTCCGCACCGCCATGGCCGCCCGAGGGGTCCGCACCGCCATGGCCGCCCGAGGGGTCCGCACCGCCATGGCCGCCCGAGGGGTCCGCACCGCCATGGCCGCCCGAGGGGTCCGCACCGCCATGGCCGCCCGAGGGGTCCGCACCGCCATGGCCGCCCGAGGGGTCCGCACCGCCATGGCCGCCCGAGGGGTCCGCACCGCCATGGCCGCCCGAGGGGTCCGCACCGCCATGGCCGCCCGAGGGGTCCGCACCGCCATGGCCGCCCGAAGGGTCCTCACCGCCATGGCCGCCCGAAGGGTCCTCACCGCCATGGCCGCCCGAAGGGTCCCCACGGTCCTGGCCACGCCCATGTCCTGCTCCGCCCTGGCCACGTCCTGCTCCGCCCTGGCCGCCTGCACTTCCTGATCCGCCCTGGAGGCTTCCCGTCTCAGTTTGGCCACGCCCTGGCCAGCCTTCAGGGCGCCCGCCCCCCCCACCCCATTGATGTTCTACGGCGCGAGGTCGCGCCTTGTTGAAGGGGGGCGTTCTGTCACAGTCCTCGTCTGCACCTGTCTGTCCTTGTCTGCACTACACTTCCCAGAATCCTCCTTGTCTCCACACCTGAACTCACTCCCTCACTTACCAGCCTGTTCCTCGTTATCATCATCTGTGTCACCTGTCTTCACATCATTATGGTTCATTTGTCTCTGTATTTAGTTTCTTCTGTTCAGTCTGTCTTGGTCGGTTCTCGTCTATGTTAACTGGTGTTTGCATCCGCTCTGTCTGCCTGTACCTGTTTGTTGTTTTGATTTATAGTAAAGTTTATTGTTTATTTGAATTCCTCGTCTCCTCGTGCTTGCTGCCATACACCACCCGTGACAGCATGAAAGCTGACTTTGTTGTAACGTGACAAAACGTAACGACACACAACAATGAAGTGCTGAGGCTGTCACCCTCAGAAAGGCAAGTCGCCTCTCTTGAATCCTAAAAATTGCGTGCAGCATGAGTCCAAGACAATCTTCTGCTCGTGAACAGTTGTATTTCATTCATTAATCTGACTATGCATCCGTGCATTTAATTGCCATTTGCTCGTGTAATAGTAATATATATCTTAGTAGTATTTTAAGTGATATAATTGAATCATTTTGGGCTTTCTCCGGCTCCCTGCACCGGCGTAAAGCGAGACCGGAAGTGTCCAACCGTACACTACACCGTACACCGTAAATCCAACATGGCGGCCACGCGCAACTAGCCTATTGTACCTGCATTTACAGTGTATAGCATTTTTCTTCAGGTCAGTTCTATATTCATAATAAAAAAATCTGTTTGAATGTCCACTGCGCTATCTTTTAACAGTCAATTGGTTTTCCCGTGCCCTAGTCATTTGTCAGTTGTGTCTTCCTTTTCCGTGTTCACAAGTTTGAGTCCTTTCAATACATAGACTGTAAAAAAGATTTCAATATAAAAGTCTACTCTACTTACTCACTCACTCATAAAGACAGTCTTTGCCATCATCTGATGGCGAAATAATGTATGTAACTTCTGTTGCTGTTTACGGCCAGGGACTATGTTTCCAGCGGAAGGAAGGCTTTTAGGGATTTTACTTCATGAAAGTTGCATAGATACATATTTTTCGGCTTTAATATTTATATTGTGTGGTAACCGTTTTATAAAAGCATAAGGTACTCGAGGCTAGTGCTGTATCATGAATAAGTCACGGCTGAAGGGGTTGCAGGCATTGCTTACAAATAGCAGATATCCATTTAGTAATATTCAGTCAGATGTTAAATAACTGCCATTATTTGAAATGCATCAATATAAACCGTAACAATAAAGAGACCGTCCAGCCAGAGACCGTCCAGCCAGAGACCGTCCAGCCAGAGACCGTCCAGCCAGAGACCGTCCAGCCAGAGACCGTCCAGCCAGAGACCGTCCAGCCAGAGACCGTCCAGCCAGAGACCGTCCAGCCAGAGACCGTCCAGCCAGAGACCGTCCAGCCAGAGACCGTCCAGCCAGAGACCGTCCAGCCAGAGACCGTCCAGCCAGAGACCGTCCAGCCAGAGACCGTCCAGCCAGAGACCGTCCAGCCAGAGACCGTCCAGCCAGAGACCGTCCAGCCAGAGACCGTCCAGCCAGAGACCGTCCAGCCAGAGACCGTCCAGCCAGAGACCGTCCAGCCAGCTCTGGATGACGCAGTGCTACTTGTGGGATCCATGGCTGTTGTGTGTGTGTGGGCAGCACACACATTCATTTCAGCCCATGAACCCAGCCCTGCGCTTTCTTCGCCGCTGGTCCCGTCCAGCCCTGAGCTTCCTTCGCCGCTGGTCCCGTCCAGCCCTGAGCTTCCTTCGCCGCTGGTCCCGTCCAGCCCTGAGCTTCCTTCGCCGCTGGTCCCGTCCAGCCCTGAGCTTCCTTCGCCGCTGGTCCCGTCCAGCCCTGAGCTTCCTTCGCCGCTGGTCCCGTCCAGCCCTGAGCTTCCTTCGCCGCTGGTCCAGTCCAGCCCTGAGCTTCCTTCGCCGCTGGTCCAGTCAAGCCCTGAGCTTCCTTTGCAGCTGGTCCCGTCCAGCCCAGAGACCCCTTTGCCGCTGGTCCCGTCCAGCCCAGAGACCCCTTTGCCACTGGTCCCGTCCAGCCCAGAGACCCCTTCGCCGCTGGTCCCGTCCAGCCCAGAGACCCCTTCACCGCTGGTTCCGTCCAGCCCAGAGACTGGTAATGACTCTGTCACTCTCCCCATTAATTTTTTTTGGGGGGGCCATAGGCCCTCGCCGTGGCCGCCCGAAGGGTCCTCACCGCCATGGCCGCCCGAAGGGTCCTCACCGCCATGGCCGCCCGAAGGGTCCTCACCGCCATGGCCGCCCGAAGGGTCCTCACCGCCATGGCCGCCCGAGGGGTCCGCACCGCCATGGCCGCCCGAGGGGTCCGCACCGCCATGGCCGCCCGAGGGGTCCGCACCGCCATGGCCGCCCGAGGGGTCCGCACCGCCATGGCCGCCCGAGGGGTCCGCACCGCCATGGCCGCCCGAGGGGTCCGCACCGCCATGGCCGCCCGAGGGGTCCCCACGGTCCTGGCCACGCCCATGTCCTGCTCCGCCCTGGCCACGTCCTGCTCCGCCCTGGCCGCCTGCACTTCCTGATCCGCCCTGGAGGCTTCCCGTCTCAGTTTGGCCACGCCCTGGCCAGCCTTCAGGGCGCCCGCCCCCCCCACCCCATTGATGTTCTACGGCGCGAGGTCGCGCCTTGTTGAAGGGGGGCGTTCTGTCACAGTCCTCGTCTGCACCTGTCTGTCCTTGTCTGCACTACACTTCCCAGAATCCTCCTTGTCTCCACACCTGAACTCACTCCCTCACTTACCAGCCTGTTCCTCGTTATCATCATCTGTGTCACCTGTCTTCACATCATTATGGTTCATTTGTCTCTGTATTTAGTTTCTTCTGTTCAGTCTGTCTTGGTCGGTTCTCGTCTATGTTAACTGGTGTTTGCATCCGCTCTGTCTGCCTGTACCTGTTTGTTGTTTTGATTTATAGTAAAGTTTATTGTTTATTTGAATTCCTCGTCTCCTCGTGCTTGCTGCCATACACCACCCGTGACAGCATGAAAGCTGACTTTGTTGTAACGTGACAAAACGTAACGACACACAACAATGAAGTGCTGAGGCTGTCACCCTCAGAAAGGCAAGTCGCCTCTCTTGAATCCTAAAAATTGCGTGCAGCATGAGTCCAAGACAATCTTCTGCTCGTGAACAGTTGTATTTCATTCATTAATCTGACTATGCATCCGTGCATTTAATTGCCATTTGCTCGTGTAATAGTAATATATATCTTAGTAGTATTTTAAGTGATATAATTGAATCATTTTGGGCTTTCTCCGGCTCCCTGCACCGGCGTAAAGCGAGACCGGAAGTGTCCAACCGTACACTACACCGTACACCGTAAATCCAACATGGCGGCCACGCGCAACTAGCCTATTGTACCTGCATTTACAGTGTATAGCATTTTTCTTCAGGTCAGTTCTATATTCATAATAAAAAAATCTGTTTGAATGTCCACTGCGCTATCTTTTAACAGTCAATTGGTTTTCCCGTGCCCTAGTCATTTGTCAGTTGTGTCTTCCTTTTCCGTGTTCACAAGTTTGAGTCCTTTCAATACATAGACTGTAAAAAAGATTTCAATATAAAAGTCTACTCTACTTACTCACTCACTCATAAAGACAGTCTTTGCCATCATCTGATGGCGAAATAATGTATGTAACTTCTGTTGCTGTTTACGGCCAGGGACTATGTTTCCAGCGGAAGGAAGGCTTTTAGGGATTTTACTTCATGAAAGTTGCATAGATACATATTTTTCGGCTTTAATATTTATATTGTGTGGTAACCGTTTTATAAAAGCATAAGGTACTCGAGGCTAGTGCTGTATCATGAATAAGTCACGGCTGAAGGGGTTGCAGGCATTGCTTACAAATAGCAGATATCCATTTAGTAATATTCAGTCAGATGTTAAATAACTGCCATTATTTGAAATGCATCAATATAAACATAAACAATATAAACAATATATTGTTTGAAAAGTTATTTTCAATGTCTTTACACATTTTTTCCTTCCTGTACACCTTTTGAAAATTGCACTTGTACATAATATAATATTAATAGAAAAAGTCACCAATGTACTTAAAGAGAGGACACTTTCATGCCTTAAGTACAGTTTTCAAAAATACTTTATAATGTATTTTATACTTAACATTTTAAATAATTTTGTTTTAATCATTTTTGTTGTGCTTTAAAATGAATACACTTATATTGATGTGTCAACTAACATACTAAAGCACAGGTATAGTACTTGATTTTAATAAAGAAAACAAAATTATGAAACTACATATAAAGATGTACTTAAGTCCTACACTCAAGTAGGTCAAAAACACTCTAAATGTAAATCTAAATGCATTTAATATTAATTGTCTGAAAATATTACATTAAGTATATTGTTTTTCTGTAAAAAGTATACTCTTTTTAAAAGTATGCTAAAGTGTACTTTTTCACAAGCGTAACCATTTATTTTGCTTTTTGGAATTTAAAATATTTTAAACAATTATTGTTGTTCATTAATATCACTGTTTAGCAGTAGTTTGAGAAGAAGCTTTTAGCTACAATAGTGCGGACACAAAATAAAAATATAGATCGGAACACTGACTCATTACTCTTGAAAAGCACAGTTGCCACTGACAAAATCTTACCAGAGAATCTTCCACGCTGAAGTTAAACATGTCCATGGCATCTGTCTTCAGTCTGGAAACAAAGTCTTTGTACTTGGGGTTTTGGGGCTCTCTGTAAGTCAGGATTTTCACACTCTGTGGGTATTTAACACAAAGACAAATTTTAAAGATCACACACATAGCCAAACAGAACATTTGAATATTTTAAACAAATCCAATCAACTTAATCAATCAGCATAAGGACAGGCACATAAAGCGGTTGAGTTTGCAAAGTCCTTATTGATTTTATTTAAATAATTTCATGTTCTTTTGTGTTGTTTAACCATGTAAGCCTCAAATAATAGACAGAAAAATATATTTTTTAAATGGAACCTTTAGACAAATTATTTTAAAAAATGTGAAAAAAGTTTGCATACGTGTATGATAAATCACTAGGCTATTTTATGGTTCATGTACTTTGATATGGTGAGAATATGGAGCTCAAGCACGAGGAAGAAAAAACACCTGCGTTTTATTCGGACTCCCAAACAGAGCAAAAACATGAAATTTGACACATTTGTTGATATTTATATCTTATTAAAGTAAGATGAAATTCTAATAGCTTGTAATACAAATCAGTGAGATCTTTATATAATGTAAGACTGCTTACATTAAATGCATATAAATATCAGTTTTCAAGATCAAGGTGATATTTAAATGCTTTATTTTATGATCAAAGCTCTGCATGTAGTTTCTATTGTGGGTGTCAATATAATAAAATGCAATGTAATGATGATTAAGAGATACACATATAAATGTTTCAGTCCAATAAGTATGCATCTTAAAAAATATTACTAACAATTTTTTTAATATTTCACAGCAAAAATAAATGTATACCACAACCTGAAGGTGGACGTTTTTGCAATTATACTAAAAGGTAATTTACTTACTAAAAAAGTATAAACTCTAAATCAGATGACAGAAGGTATATAGTAGATTGTGTTCGACAGTTTTTCCAGTGCAGTTTCGATCATGTATATATCAGATTTGAATATCAAATACTATGATACTGTAGGCTTTATAGGGTTAAAGATAATAGCAAAGCACTATTTCATTATTCAAAAGTGTTATATTAATGTATATTAAAAAGCACTTATCCTGAATAGCGCTTTTTATTTTGGTTTGTTTGGAAGTCTGCTTTTTAAATTAAAAAGGTGCTGCAAACGAACAACAGCTCCCTCCACAAAGCCCGTAGTGTTTCGTTTTTGCTCTTTCATTGTCACCTCCTCTAAAAAAATGTTTTTTATGTGATCTGTTGATGTCCATTTTCAGAATAATTCTAACTGTGTTGTGCCAAAATTAATGTCATGAACAATTTTCTTTTGCATCTGTGCCACAAACAGCCAAATTATGATAATGTCAGTGGAAAGGCTGTTGTCTAAAAATCGAAAAGCATTCTCAAATCTTCAAACTCAGAAAAAGCCACCCCAGCCTTCCACTTTGTGTCTGTCCTCTGAAGATTCTCAGATTTTGTGTATGACAGATTATGATTCATGTGAAGTGGACGGGGATAATGGGAAATGATGTTGATGATAACAGAGTGCGTCTGAAAGACAGTGTTTCTACTGGCTTTTCAAAAGCAGAGAAGGACAAAACAGACACCCAAATCAATACTAGAAAACATTCCAGTCATTTTTAAAAGCTTCAAAAGAAATTCCTGCCTTATTAGTGGTGCTTCTAATTGCTTATTAATGGTTTTGAGATTTGAACAAGGCTGAGTGTTAATCTTTAGCATGTAATTTGTGCTTTTTCAAAATGGCCTCACAAGAAAGGAAATTGCTGTAAAGAATATTGTACATGAAAGAACAATTTACTGGAACATCATGAACTTCAAAGAGAGAGGTTCAACTGCAGTGAAGAAGGCTTCAGGACATCCCAGAGTGTCAGGTGCGGGGGTGGTGGAAGGAGCGAGGACTCAGGTGCTGAGATGATGGGCTTTTTTAATAATAAAAATAAAACAAAAACTACCGAGAGGAAAAACAAGACTGACTTGACAGAAGGGAAACACAGTGTACATACGACCACGAACCAGCACAGGACTGAAAACACAAGAAGAATAAATATTGAAGCAAACAAAAGAGGGTAACGAGGGAGGACAGGTGGGGCAAATGGATCAATAATCAGGTAAAAAGATGGGCGGGGTTAGACAATGACAAGCCATGTGCTTACACCAAACATGACTAAAACACAAGCACATGGCCAGTAAAACAAATCACAAGCCATGTGCTAACACAAAAACAAGACATGAACACGCAGCCAATGAGAACACTCATAAGCCACGTGTTCACACAAAACATGACACATTACAGCACACAGCTAGTGTCAAACACAAGTTGTGTGCTACACAGTACAAGACAAAACAGGAGTGTCAGGGCTCTGTCACAAAACCAAGAAATAGACTTGACAGAAGTGACAGAACCCTGACACAGAATGTCCAGCATGCACCAGGACTGTCTCCTTATGAGGAGTCGTCTACAGAATTGTGTGCCAAGAGTGCAGAGCTTGCTCAGGATTGGCAGAATGGTTGTGAGTGCATCTACGTGCACAATGAGGCCAAGACTTTTGCTCAACAGCCTGGTGTCCAGAAGGATAGCAAAGAAGCCACTTCTTTCCAAGAAAAACATCAAGGACAGACTGAGTTTCTGCAGCAAGTACAAGGATTGGACAGCGGACGTCTGGTGCAGTTATTTTCACTGATGAAACTCCCTTCCGAGTGTTTGGGACATCTGGAAAATCGATTGTCCGGAGAAAAAAAGGTAAATGCTACCATGAGTCCAGTGTCGTGGCAACAGTGAAGCATCCTCAGACCATCCATGTGTGGGGTTGCTTTTCACCCAATGGAGTGGGCTCTCTCACAATTTTGCCCCAAAAAAACAGCCATGAATAAAGAATGATATCAAAACGATTTGCAACAGTAATTTCTCTTGACAATCCAGGAGCAATTTTGTGGATGATGTGTGCATTTTTCCAATATGATAGAGCATCATTTCACAAAGTAAGTGTTATAATGAAGTGGCTCAGAGATCATTACATTGAAATTTTGGATCCATGGCCAGGCAACTTCCTGGGTCTTAAGCCCATAGAGAACCTGTGGTCAATCCTCAAAAGGTGAGTGGACAAGCAGATGTCCAAAAATTGTGATAAACTCTGAGCAGTAGTAAGGCAAGAATGGATCGCCATCAGCCAGGATATGGCCCAGAAGCTGATATCAGCATGCCAGAGCAAATTGCAGAGGTTTTGAAGAAGATGGGTCAACAACACTATATAAATATTGACTCTTTGCATGTTTGGGGGTTTGGTTTCCCCAATAAAAGCCTTTAAAACTGTTCTTCACTATTCTATAGAAACATATGAAAAAATAATCTACAAGTACTGAAGCATCAAACTTTGCGAAACACAAAATTTATGTCACTGTAAATATTTGTCTATATGTCACTGTAAATACACTGTAGCCCTGGCTATACTGTATGTGTATCCATGTAGATAACCATGTTCCAGGGGACTTTGAAAAGATTTTAGTTTTGCTTTATTAAATCTATAAAACAGAAATTCTTCCTTAAAATTATAGTCCAACAAAAAATTTGAATTCCTGCATCATTGTTTTTCCTCACCTGTATGACTTTCTTATTTCAGTGGAACACATACAATGATGTTTTGAAGAACGTTGGTAACCAAACAATATTAGAGCCCTTTTGATTTCCATTTTATGGAAAGAACACAGTCATTTCTCAAAATATCTTCATGTTCCACAGACTAAATAAAGTCACACAGTTTTTGGATCAACATGAGTGTTAGTAAATATCATAATTTTCAATTTTTGAGTGAACTATTCCTTTGACTATTTAAGAGCTGGTAATAGAACAAAATAAATATTCAAGAGTATTGCCATATTTTTTTCCAGTTTGTTTAAAAAATATTTAGTTTTTATATTCATTTTTTCAATATTTCTTGAATTGCATCAAAACATCTGGAAAAATCCAACACTGGACTCTGCAATAAATTATATAACAAATTTCACCATGTGGACTTAATCTTACATATGTAATAGGTGTTTTGCAACTGACATGTAGCAGAAGTCATCAAATGGTCTTCTCATAAACAACTGTAAAAATTATGTGTTTCACTCATTGGTGATATGTCATACTTAATGATATACGTATTTATCATTAAAAAATACACAAATATTATTAGAATCTGGGCTCAGTGAGTAAATATATATAAAAGGGCACACATTTCTGGTTTGTTTGTCGGTGAAGGGGTACTTTTAAAGGGTTCATGACATGGATTAATTTATTATTTTAATATGTTCCTTGAGGTAACACATATTCCTCCGACGCGAATCCATCCATGAAACCATTAAATAAAGCATCTACTTGTTTCTGACGTTCGTATCATTCTGGGGTCAGTAACATAAACATAGACAATTGTTAAGACAGTGTCTTTAGAAGAATGACCCACTAGCAGTTATCAAATTTTCGTTATCAAATTAGACCAATCTATGTTTTTATGTAACTGAATCAAAAAACTAGTCTTAGTGGTTTATGCAGAGGTCTCTCTGCATTTCGATTTTGATTTCACTTTAACTAGATTTCACTTTTGAATTTAAAGCTATAGTGTCAGTCTCAACAGACTATAGTGTCAGTCTGTAGAGATGACAAATTAGGATTGAACACTTTGTCATGGCTTTGACCAACTGCTTGATGAGCATGTCTTTGCACTGCAGTATTTAGCTTTTATTAAATGAATGTCCAAACACGACAATCACCTCCGATGTAAACAGTTGATGAAATCATTGTCATACCAACTGTTATCTGTATCATGAGCATAATGAGATGATTCCTTTCTGTGGATAAGTAAATGTCAGCTCGCCACAGCTGTTAGTTAATGCCAACAAATGTAAATAGACCCTCGCTGAGTCTGTGTAAGAACTCATTATAATGAAGTTCCTTAAAGTGAAAAAAACAACATTGAGTTCTGCCAAACACAACACATTCCTACTGAGTTTAAAGCCAGTTTTGGAGCAGATACATTTTTCAGGATTTTTCGCACATATTATCACCCACCAGATAAAACTCTTTAGTTTGATTGCACATAAAAGTAAAAACGCACCTCTCTTTATTAAGCTGCATGAATTGAAGCATCATTCATGTCGGTCACATTTTAGAATTAGATTAGGGTCCAATTCTCACTATTAAAAAACATATTAACTACAATCTTTGCCTAAATATAATTAATTAATACTCCTAATTAATGCGTATTAATAGTTAGCAAGGTAGTTGTTAAGTTTAGGTACTGGGAATGATTAAGGGATGTAGAAAATGGTCATGCAGATGTAACAGAGTTTAAATATTGCTGTTAAATTAATGCATAAATCAGGAAATCTCACCATTGGCTGTTGTCACCATTGGCACAACTCACATTTGCGCACATTTGTTAGAGCGCCCACCTCCCACGCTGGAGACCACAGATCAAATCCGGCTCGGAGTGGGTCGAGTAGAAAATGTATAGTATATGTATATTTATGGATGACGTAGCTCCGCCCCGCAATTTAATGTAAGCCACATTGGTGCAACAGCCAATGGCGAGTTTTCACAATTTTTGCATGAGTTTTGCAGCAATATTGGGTCGAGAAGAACCGGTTACACAGAACAAGGCATTAATATGTGCTTAATGAGTACTAATAAACAGCCAAAATCCTAGAAATATGCATGCTAATAAGAAACTAGTTATTAGTGAGAATTGGACCCTAAACTAAAGTATTACCTTCATGTTTGTAGCACAAATCACGTGGAACGAGTTACATGCTGAAGTTTAATACTTATGTTTAATATTTCATATACTTCCACTGATACTGTCCAATCCTTGAATGAAAAATTGGCTCTAAATCAAGCTAAGCCCCAGTGAAATCCTATTAAACCTTAATTTTCATAGATATCAAATTTTATGTAATCATCTCTGCATTTTTAAATTAGCTTTTTATAGAACCATGCACACATTTCCACTCGATCCCATCAGTGACATTAACTCAAAGAGCCCGACCGATATATCGGTCCGCCGATATTATCTGCCGATATGAGACTGTCGCAGATATATCGTATCAGCGTATATGCCGCCGGTGAACTTTTTTACAGAACATATAACGCGGATAAAATGCTTGTAAATTGTGTAACTACGTAGTTTGTCCAGCAAGCTCCATTGTTTGCTACTGGCGACCCAGGTCACTGTGGTGACACCAGCCAACCCTTCAGTAATGAGGTCTCTTCAGACACGGTGTAAGATGCGTGCACACATTAGCTTCCACTCCACTGACAAGGTATGAAACATGGCTAGCTAGCTAATGTAGCAAACGAGTATGATAAGCTCGCTGTGAGAGTAAAAGGACATTGTTTATTTACTTTATATTGTCTCATCTGGTGACAACGTAGCGTTAAATCACCATTCAACAGACTCCACCGCACTGCTAACTAGTTAGCAACTTACCTTTAAGACTGCTTGTCTGCTGCTGCCTGAACAAGACAACGGACGCGAGAGGTGCGATGTGACAAAAGACAGTTGAACCCATTATAATCAGTGATGTTGTTTACACTGGGTGCGGCGCGACATGAGCGACAAATCTCCGACAGTAAACTGATGCCTCATTCTGCTTTGTAACGGGCGCTTTGCCACATCAAGGGTAAACAGCTGTTGCGACGCGAGCAACAACGTCCACGTCCGGTGTAGAGACAGTGTTAAAGCCCATTCTGCCTTTAACGCTACATTACAACATCACGAAATATTGTGATGTTGGAAATCAAAATATTCCAATAATTTATGTAATTATAACACTTTATATAGGGCCTTATTAATATATATATATATATATATATATATATATATATTGCATAATGAGTAGTTTCAAGTTTAGTACATTTTGCTGACTACTTATTTAAAATATTATTTAAGGAAAAGTACTGTACTTATGGCTTTTTTTACTTCATAATATCGGTATCGGCCCCCAAAAATCCATATCGGTCGGGCTCTACTACTCCAAAATGTTTTTTAAAAAAGGATTCTGAAAAATATGCAACATTTCATTTCAGCCTAAATAAACATTTAGAAAGTTCATTTTCAGGCACAGTGGGGGGTGTCATGTTGGCAGTAAGCCACATGAAGACATGAAGCCATGCGACAGCCTTCACTAGCACCTCCAGAGCTGTCATATTCATGCATTTCCCTTTTGAAATCTGTGGGGAGTGTCGCATTTTCATGGTTTGACATTTCCTATTTCAATTAGATGAAAATGAATGTAAAATATATATCTTGAAAAACAATAATAAAGTAAAATATAATATAAAAATTATGTTTTTATCACTTTTATTTGTCATGGGGCCTGTCACAGGTTAACCACATCTGACATTTATCCGGGCCCCCTCTGTGTATTATTACTATTCACATCAGCACATTTACATCAAACTCACTTTAAATGCCTCCCTGGCTGCATTGTCATCAGCATCTCCACGTGCCCATGGTTTAGCAGGGTGGCTCTGCAGACTGTGTCCAAACAGATCGATGAAGAAGAAAGCATACTCCTCCTGAGCATGACTCCGTCTACGGAACTCCACCATCAGCTTGCGAAATATCTCCCACTTGCAGCAGACATAAACCACTGCAAACACAAGATAGAAGAACACAGTTGAATGGAATGCGCTTGTGTGGCAAATGAGCTTTGGTTTGTACTGCAAATGCAAAAGCACCTGAGAGTCTGACACTTTAATTTGCAATAAGAAACTCACTCCAAGGGCTGAATGGAAGTAAAGCACAAGAGGATCTAGTGTTTCACAAGCTGTACAATGTGGGATTTCCTCCCCTGGTTGGCGGCATGTTAGTTTTTGAATCACTGCCGAAGGTATTTTATTATTAGTTATAAGAATGCTGAATGTATAATTGAGGTTGCATGAATCTTGTAGATGAAGAACCGGAAAATTTATGCAATTGCTGCATGAGAATGATTCAATATGAAGATAAAACATAAATTACACACCTAGGGTATTATTCATGAAACATTTGTATATACAGTATATATGATGAGTAAATTCATAGTAATGTGCATGTAAAGTGGACCTTCCCAAAAGTTAAGATATGATTAAAAATGTGTTTTCAATCATTTTTTTATTCATCAATAACATTTATTTTCACATTTAAATAAATGACAACTAATTTATTATGTTTTATAAATTTTGTAATTATATATTATGGTCAATCGTGTATTAATAATCAAGATGCAGTGTCATCAGTTTGCCTAAAAGGACACAAAACACAAAATTTATGCATGGTTAGGAGTGTCATTTTTTTGTACCAAGTGAGATTTTGAAAATAAATGTCCATGAATTTCTGGATTTAGACTTTACATAAAGATTAATTTTGCTTAACAAAAGTTGTATTTTATGAACAAGGCCCCTACATAATTTACTCTTCATTATGTTGCACAAGCACTAACAAAGCTTTTTCTTTGTCAGTAAGTGAAAAACAAGAGAAATACATGAAATTGCCCAACATGTTCATTTTTTTTCCTCAACCAAAATCACTACATCACTTCATAATTGCAACTTCTCAACTGCCAAGTAGGAGCATCCCAGGAGAATTTGCAGGCTGCATTAATCTTGGGGGATTTAACAACATTCATATCAGCCTATCATTTCCCTCTGCTTCAGAGATAAGGTTAGGGCTATGGTTTTATTAAAATAGTTTCAGGACCAACAAAAGATGTTGATTCAAGAACATGTACTAGGGTAAATCAAGTTGTGCAATGAACATCTGTCACAATAATGTTACCAAGAACTATATGTTGCAAGGTTTAATGCGTCAAGGTTTGATAGTTTTTTGACAGGTAATCTGCATTTGCATTTTAAAAAGTATCTGTAAGTATATAAGAGACCCAACTATTGTCCTAACAGATAATACCACCCCAAACTCACATCATTAATTGAACCAGATTTTTTTTGGGATGCTCAGACAAATCAAAGTGTTTTGAGAGTTCCAAATAGCTGTACAGTTCTCTCTGCCTCTTATTCTGAGACATGAGAAAGTATTTCAACATCTAAGTTAACTAAATTTTCCCTGCTTTTATTCACCTTTCCACAGGTATACCCTGTAACACAGTGCGAGAGGTACGGGATAGCAGGTAACATTTGAGTCTGTCTCAGTTGTTAAAGTGCAGAATATGTGCATATGAATCACTGGGGACAGGTAGTCATGTTCTTCACACTCCTAAATGCCAAAGAGGGGTCACGGCAATTACCCACAGACTCACTCCTAATCGTGGGCTTAATGAGAAAGTGAGGTGAGGTGTTAATTACAATAGTACCTTTGAAAACAAATACGTGAGACAAAGACTGACATGTTCGGAATGGAATATTACTGCACTGGAAAATGTGCATCTGTGCAAATGTGTGTCTGTCTGTCTATCTATCTACTGAAGACAAACAGGCAGAAAGACAGGCTATATATCTATCTGGCTATCTATCTATCTATCTAGACAGACAGACAGACACACTTTTGGCAGTTTGACTAAATAATGAGTGAAAAATACTTGCATTTGGAAACATAATGTAACAATGTTAAAGGTTCGGGGGTGGAGGCGGGAACCGGCATATGATCAATGAAACTTTAATCGTAAAGTAAACAATCACAAACAGCATACTTTGTTGCAGTATACTACACTTTTTGGCAAATATAATACATGATCAGCACAGTACACAGAGGCTACTACAAACTGCAGAGATAGTAAAATAATCTCTTTCTTCTGCTCTCACTGTGACTTTCTATCAACGGTTGAAGCCTTTGAAAGCCTCTGTTGTACAGTAATTTCATAAATAATTGATCATGGAGGAACTCCTGGTGACAGAAGATTAAGTGCTGAATCTGTTGCTATGGCCGCTTGGAAAATAACTTTGATACTCGAGTGAACCAGAACGATTTATGTCCAAACTCAAAGATGTCATAAAACCTAATCGCATACCACAACAATAAAAAAACCCACTTGTGTCTCAGGTGTGCCGCAACAGCGCTGCAGTGAAGGATTCACAACAGGTGGGGCTTATATAACAGTGACAGATGTGAGGGCTCGTTATTTAGGATGAAAAGATTACCAAACAGGACCACACACAGCTCTTCATTTATGATGCACTGGGAAGCACCAGTAAGTCATTATCCTCTATAACTGGCCCAATAACAGTCATGTCTTCTCTATGCAAATGGAATTGAAAAATAGAAAAACATACGCAATAGCTCTATAGCTCCACTCATGCACTTCATCATGTGTATAGTTGAAGAGTGGACTCTTTTCTAGCAATCTTTGAGCCAGTTTGCATTGAGGATGAACAGTGACCATCTTGTTCTAACTCTCAGAAACAGCAGCTCTTTTCCAAGATGTAATACACTCATCTCTTAGAAAAGAATTCAGTTATGCATTTTGCCTCATAGCTTCTGCCTCCTTCACTTCACCTTTTTGTTTAACTTTCTTTCTTTTATTTTATAGTGAATAGTTATAGTTTCTCTCCTAACAACATGACTTGCTTGTAGTAAAATTGATTGATCAGACTATTTTCCATAGAGAGCAATGGATTAAAATATTAACCTTCCAAATTGCATCACACTGAGCACAAATTGTGGGCATTTTTTAAGACATAACTACACATTGAATTAATACAGGATCCTTCATAGCATTTATTTAATACATAGATACCATGATAATATACACCTTTAGCCCTATTCACACGGGATAAGTATTACCTGGTGACCTCTAGTCATTTGTAATAATTGTGCAGGTTCCCATGCGAATATGCATCTCTGTGATATGGTAGGGTCGTTTATAATTTTTCAAGGTTTTTGTTTTCTGTGTGCTTTTTTTATCCATCTTTCGTGAAGAATGGAGGCTGCGTTGGAGTGTTTTGATAGTATTTTGGGTGCTGGGTCATATTGCTATACACCATACAACTATACAATTTGCAGAAAGCTGAAAACCATCAGAAGAGCACAAACAAAAAGAATGATTAGATGGAAATAAATGACATGTATAGGAGCATGCTATATTATATTCAGTCTTCAACATGTTGTGTCATCCTGGGATCATTGATCATAATCACTGGGTGACAAATTAATTAGGAGAAATCTCCACACCTCATTCCACTAATCAACAGGCAATCAGAATCAAAGCCCAGTCAAATGCATTCAGGGCTGGATGCTATTCTGCTGTAATTTCCCTAATGGCGACGTCCTGGTGAAAATCCAGTTTAATTGTTGACTCAATCAGTATTGAAATTGAAACAGATCATTGTATACTGCACACCACACTGTATTTTCTAAACAAAAAACAGTGTAGAACAGTATTCAATAATACAAGTTTTAAAAAGGCACATATTGCATTATCATTGCTTTTTAATTCGATTGTGCTGTATTTATTTCTTAGCAGTCCAATCTGAGTTAAGAAAGAGTTAAAAATACTGGTTGATAATACTTGTGGTTTATTTGTTACATGTTGCATTGTGGGATAGTACAGTATTTAGTCCTCTGTACAGGCATACTGTAAATATATTTGCAAAAGTAATTTGGCAAATGTAGTAGGTCTTCCATGTATTCAATGCATACATTAACATTCAAAGTTTGGTATAATAAATTGGCCTAAAATGCTTTTTCGGATATTACCTTTCATGTGGTGTGTAATATAGCTGTTTGTGAATGTAAAAGGTCTGCAAAATTTCAAAGAATAAAGTGCACAATAAATGGAATTATCTCCCAAAAGAAAGAACCGATTCTGAAATGCTCGAAACGAGTCATCAGTATTTCCAGTCTTACTTCCTGCAGGTTTATAAAAATTAGCATAATGCCAGCCTATGGTCTTCACTGGCTGCCCTCGAATGACATCTTCTTTGACCCACCCTTAAACACTGCAGTTGTAGCTGAAGCCTGCAAGAGTTTAGTTTGTGTTGTCAACATGTCAAGAAGATGCTGCGAAAGCAAATCCACTTTCAGCTCCAAAGCTGAAATTCGAATAAGGTAATGTGTGTTTCTTTTCTGAAACGTGGTGCACAGTAAATGGTAGTAAGTGGTATGTTTTTGGAAAGGAGGCGTTTAGAGACCAGATTCTTGATCAAACTGTTTCAGACACTGTGAAAAAAGAGATGATGCTGTAATGTATGTTATGAGAAAACTTAAGTGTTTTTTGACCTTGGATGCATGTAAAGTACCTATTGTATGAGACATCCAAAACTAAGGAATCTTTAAAATAGCATAATAGGGGCACTTTGATACTTTTATCCAGCAATGATGCCTTTTAACTTTCTATTCATCAAGAAACCACAATCTTGGTTTCCTGGAGAACCCACGGGGTCAGATTTGGCCGCTGTTAATTGCTGCTACCCAAAATAAAAAAATATAAAAAAAGTCAAATTTAATTTCAAAAGCCCACAGTGCCACTTCTGGCGCCTGCATAGAGACACCTAGTGGATGACTATTGATAGCAAGCTAATCTATTAAGTATTAGCTTGCAGAATGCCTAGAAGTACATTTTATATTCTGTTTGGATAAATTAGCAACTCTGAGCTAGTTCAAAAAACTATGGGCCAAAAATGACCCTCTGGGTGTATGGGTTAAACAAATGTCGGGTCAAAAATGACCCTTTGGTTCTTTGAGTGACTTTGATGGAGAATGGTGACAGTCCTGTATTTGGCTAAACCCTTGAAATAATTACATTTGTATAATATTTTTTACTAAGTTACCTCAGTAGTACAGGGCCAGAGACTAATAAAGTAGTTTACATTTTCAGGGAGTATGGCCGCTCCCTTTTCAGGACAGGGAAAGCAACAGAGAAAGATTACTGTCCTACAAGTATTGGAGCAACTTGAAGCTGATGATAGTGACTTTGGTCCTGAATTGGACAGCGATAGCGATTCTGATTAATTGTTCCAACCGGATAAGCAAAGACCCATGGTGTTAGTTTTTTTCAGGTAGTGATTTTGGCCTTGTGTTCTTGTTTCCATTGGCCAAAGTGTTTACATTTGAAATCCAGTTCTAACATGCAACAAATAAAGTAAAAAAATAAAATAAAATAAAAACATTGTTAAATGTAGCTGTGTGGTTGGCTGATTATTTTCCTAAATTTAAAATAGTTTGCACTGACAGTGTTTGTTATTGTGATTCCTTGAAATGATACGCCTAAAGCCCAATGGGTCAAATTTGGCCCTAATCCTAAATTAGGGAATAAAGGGTTAAAATTGAAAAAGTGGATATTTTGGTGTTCAGTGCATTTATAGCAGTAATTTAATGCATAGTTCATAATTTTCCAAAGAAGAAATGGTTTCTTGGGTTCTCCAGGGTTAAGCAGCACAACTGTTTTCAGCATAGATAATAATAATAAATGTTTTTTTGAACACCAAATTAGCATATTTTGTATTTGTCATCTAATTTGTATTTTCTTTTTATTATAAGAATGGGGTAGGAGTTTATAAGATTTTTTTTCTTTATAAGATTACTCCTGTTCTTCTTGTCATGGAATGTACTTTTGTTGTGTTCGTTGGATTTGTTAAATTGCTGTAGTGGCATGTGGTGTTGCATTACCATGAAAAGAGAATACATAAATAAATGAAATATGAGTGACATTGAAGACTGAAAAAGCCTGCTCTAAAATCCACCATTGCTGGTCATCAGCATAAGGTGTGTTTTGCATGCTGGTTTCTGGTTTGCTGGTTAGGGTTGCACCAGCTGTTCGTAAGTTCTTATTTAAACTGGGACGTAAAGTCCACACTAGAGGCTTAGTAACTACTAGCTAGTTTGTAACTAACTCTGTACTTTATTCCTTTGCACCATTTGTTCATAAGGCAGAAAGTAGCTAGTAGGTCGTAAACTCTCCACAAAGTAATGCGTTGACGCATAGAATGGCGTCTATTTTTCTTAAGCCAATCACAAACCTTCTAATAGGTAAACAGGAAATAGTCTGAACAGCGCGTAATTTCTAACTCATTCTTGACTAACCGAAAGTTTAAAAAAGACGTTAAAACAAACGTTATCAAACTCAAAACATTAAACTTTTAATTGAAAATATCTTAATAGCCCACTCATGGAGGAGAAAAGAATGAGGAAGAAAATTTTCAGTCATGAAGAAATTGTTATTTTAATTGGTGGATGCAAAGAAAACAAAACAGAGAGAGCGCCGTTTCGGTCTGTTTCATGTTGAATATCAGGCGCCATCATGTCCGCTATCCGCATTATTCGCTCTCTTTTAAAGAGCAAACGACCATATATGTCGACATCATCATAAATATCCAAAGGATGAAGTCGGTCTCATAAACTCGTCTACGAATTTGCGGTTCTTCATTATCAATTACCAGCTCATCTATGTAATCTAATCTGGCTGCCATCTCATTCCGACCGTTATTCATGGGCAGAGGCTGCCGTAAATATTTAGTTGGTGGAACGTAGAGTTACGTTTAAACTAAGTTTCACGGTGCAAAACTAAAATATTTCAAAACTAGGCTAAGTTGTAATTTATGCACAGCTGGTGCAACCGGCCCCTGGTCACCAGCATTTCATAAAATGATCTAATACGTTCTCTTTGTACCCTTAAATTATGTTGGCACAGCAGACCTCCCATATCTGCTGGGAACTATTTGATTTAGGTCTGTTTTTCCTTCTTAGTCATATCTAATGCAAGAAGACAAGGGTGGGAATAGTTTACGACTTGACTGACAAAAAAATTACCTCTCATTGTTTTGTTCCGCATTTCTTCTTTTTGTCATTTCACGCTGTCGCTGTTTTCTCGTCAGATTGAGTCACTTCATGTGAATAGCTTTTTTCATATTTATTCTCCTGTAGTCAGATAAAATCAGATTGAGTAGACCAAAGGTAAAATAATCGAATCGATTTCTGTAAATCAAACAGACCTGCCATGTATATGGCCCCTGTCAGATATTGCATCAAAAACTCAAAGACAAAGATATAAATACCAAACGCAATATTTTTACATTAAGCAGTGTCCTCCCCCACAGTAATTATGTTCCCAGGCTATAAACAAGCCTTTATATGCCAACTCTGCTAACGAAATCTTGTATTTATACAAGTCAGTGTTGAAAGATTAATGTTTGGGGAGTATTGTCAGGGTCGTTTTTGATAGCTCCTTATTGGGGCTTTACCAGTCTGAGTGCCAACGTACAACCACAACCCACCCATGAGAAAACACCATACAGGCATTCAGGCATACAAGTTCTGTTCCAATGAGGGTTATTATAATTAATTAACTAAATCTAAAACTATATATATAAAAAAATGTTGCTACTTGAAATAAAATAAATGTTAACTTTATTGCAGCTAGTTGTAAGGCAACATTTATTATTTAGTTTAACTTCATGTCCTAAAAAAAATAAACTAAAACTGAAATAAAAATGAATAAAAACATAAAAATGACAAAATTATTAAAATATTAACTTAAATTAAACTGAAACATATAAAAATACAAATTAGATCAATATATATATATATATATATATATATATATATATAAAAACTAGTATCTCGATTATATAAAATAACACTGGTACCATGCTGTCTACTGCCTACACAAGCAGCTGCCTTCTTAAGGCAACATCTTAATGGTCATAGTAAGTGATGGATTGTAAATGTACTTCATTGGTATTTAATAAAAATTAAATAATGATGTGCACAGGTCATGTAGGCTAATAAATACTGCAATGTTCCATCAAAAATAAGAATTGACCATTTTGATTCGATGGTGACTTTGATAAACAGCAAAATAATACAATAAATAACATTTCAGGTTGTTTTTCACCAAACCCTACCATATGACTTCAGAAAACTTGCATGTGATCACTGCTTTATGATACTTTTGCATAATTTTCAAAGCTTTGAGGTTCACCATTCATTTCCATTATAGAAACAAGTTCAAACATTACTTTTTTATTCTTCTTTTCTGTTCAGAAAAAGAAAGGTCATATGGCTTTAGAAAAACACTTAGGTGAGTAAATAATGACTACGTTTGAATTTTGGGGTGAACCAAAATATAACTTTTCACATGCTATATGTATGCTATATTACACAGCATTTTGGTTGGACCAAGTCATGCACAGTCTTACTGCCTCAAAAGTAATTTTACACATTAATGCCTTACCCATCATAATTCAGAGTAAATAAAAATGCAAACATGGCCCAAACTGATGCTTCTCATCCCTCACCAGCTGAGATGTCAGTTTTCATATTCTTAATAAAGTCCTGTCACAGATCCTGATTAAAGAGAATGCTGTGTGACAAGCGTGCCCAGGCATGTAGGAGATATATTTAACCGGCTGTTATGAACGTGAGTGTGTAGCCGAAGAGTGTTGGTATTACTGTAAGAGAGTATATTCATTCTGCCTTTGTCACTGTCCTCTGCTGTCTCGCTCTTCCAAGCTGGTTGATGCTCTAATGCCCTGAGAATGTCTTTCATTGCACCCTGTGATGAATAGCTGTCCAGTGTCAGACCTTCAGAATTAATGATCCACAAAGACATTTACCGGAAAAGCTTCAAGCTTTCAAGGAAAACAGAAACTTTGAGTTAATTAAACCTGCTAGGTGGGCGGCTGAGCAATGTTTGACTCCCAGGCTACATACATCATAACTTGGCCTCAAAATGGAAACCTATCTCACAATCATTATTGTTTTTATTGGACATTTAAGGAATTTCTATTAAAATTTTCCATAAAAGATGCTATGCTAAAAGACATGGTCTTGCAGAAAATGTTAACTCAATTTTAACTTTAGTCTAAAAAAATGTGATTGTAAAGTAATTTCTTTAGGGATGCATGATATATCAGTACTACATTAGTTCTCGGATTAGAGATTTTGTACATTTATCAGTATTGGCCGAAATTGAATATTAATTCGTATTTCTTCCCTGTATTTTTACATCTAATGCTCACTTAAAGTTAATATTTAAAAACACTAATTTAATGACACTGTTAAATGTAACCTTTAGCAAATATCAAAAAGAATATCCCTTTCTCATACTGTACATTATAATGTTGTGATGCCTAAATTAATTTTAAAATGACTGATTGTAGTCTTTAGTATTTTATAATTTATTCAGACAAAAATAATATAGAATTAATTATTTATCAAACATAATATGAAAATAATTATTGGCCAACAAATATTAGTCCATCCCTAATCTTTAAAGAGCAAAAAATGGGCAAAAGGTGCACAGTGACATAATGGCATTTATAATGAAGAAAATCTGTTGTTCCGGAAGCTTTTCGGTAATCAGAACATTCCAGACATAAAGTCGGCAATTTGCCATTGACCCAGGGCTGTTCCTCAGGTGGCATGAGGGGCGAGTCGCTCTGATGAATTGCACCTCCAATCAGATCTGACTGGAACTCTAGATTGTCTGTTTGCACAGAAGGCACCTCTACTTTCTGTGAGCCTCCCATGGGTCTTTGGGGGTTTTACATCGACCGGAAATCCCAATGGCTGCTTTTATGTGCCAGTCAGCTTTTGTTTACAAACCCGTTCTATGAAACACGGTGACAATCTCTACTTGTCTCAACAACCGGGCACAATTATAATCAGCTCTTTCTGAATCCGTGGAGGCAACAGATGGCCTCTTTTATGGGAAATGACTGAAACTGCAGGCTTTGCCTGATTACTCCTCAAACACGAGTCAGGAACATCGTTATCAGACTTCATGAATGACAAAGATTATAGGCTAAATGTTTGCTTGGACAGACCTTCTCATTCTTTGGTAGTGCTGTCAAAAGTACCCATACTTCACTACCAAGCTGATACTTAAATTTAAAAAATGTAACAATGCCAATCTTTCTGCAGTATACCAGTAGCACTGAGTACTGAGTCTGTTTGGTACCCACTGATAGACTGCTCTTAAACACTCCTGCACGCTCTATGAAGAGCGTCAAAGGTTTCTATTTAAAATGACTTTTTGAAGCTTTAAACCGTGTCTTAACCAGACAAAACGCCACGACACGTGATAAAAGGTATCTTTTCCATGTTAATCAGAGTTTTTGTCCTAACCAGCCGCGACAGCGACATGCGATGATTCTATTTTAGAAACGGTTTCTATCTCTGCGACGTCGCAGTTGGAACAAAAACAGAAAGTATGATAATCTCAGGTACTGTTTATGTGCTTTATTTAATGTTAAAAGCATCTAATGTGAGTTTGAATATCATTTTGTGTCTTTAGCCGTACTGAAAGCAATAATAGACAATTCACCTCAGATCTTCCAAATAAATAAAAGTAAACAACAAAGTTCAAACTGTCAACTCATTGTTAACAGATAAGTGTATTCTACGACAAAGATTCTATCAGTAACTCAGTATGTATTTTAAATAATGTTAAAATGGAGTAATATTCATGAATTTGATTATGTACTTATCCATTTCGTTGCGAGTGCCGGGAGTTTCCCGAGAGATCCCGCCCATGCGCTCTTTTAATTGGTTGTGATTTTTGATAGACTCCATCGCGTCTTATCGTAGCGTCTGGTGTGGACAGACAAATTATTTGTCGCTGGAATCTTATCGCATAGCGTTTGGTTAGGACCCAGTGTTAGGAACTTTCTGTTGAGAGTGTCAATGCAACAGCTAATCAAAGATCTTAAAGTTACTCAGAAAGTTACTCTTAGATCACTAGAGTTTTTATTCAGCTCAAGCTCACTGAGTTCTGCATGCTTGCAAATCCTTTCTTAAAAACCAAAAAAGTGTAAATACAATATCAATAAGAGATTGTGCAGGTATTGTGCAGTGTAGACAGCTTCATTGATTATATCAGGAGTTTTTGTGAGAGTGTAGACGTCACTAGGGCTGTCACTTTTTATTCGATATTCGAATATGCATTCGAACATGACGTGAAATATCCGTATTCGAACTATAAATAAACTATCCGGTTTTTAAAGTGCCATGTTTAGCGCATTTTTTACAGTCTATGATTAGACCGTTTTTTGTTTTTTATTATTGTTTGCCATCTCATCCAGGAGCGGGCGCTCTAAACGTATTGTAGCGTAAGCCCATGACCAAATCAAGCGAATAATAGCCTCCCTGTTTTGAAAATGGAAGATAACGCACAGAACGACAGCCCGAGCGGAGAATTACGACCTCAACTCATCTAAAAAGTCGAGTCTGGAAATATTTTGGGTTCTACAGCTACACCGTATACCACTTCTCTCAACATTGACGGGCAAATCTGTGTGTGCCAGGCACGTGTGCGCGCACTGAGCGCGTGTTCTCCACCGCGGGGAACATCGCCAATAAAAAGAGAGCCGCACTTGACCCAGATCAAGTTGATAAATTGGTGTTTCTAGCAAACTATATTAAGAAATGAATTGAAATAAGAAATGAGGCTAGGCTATAGGCCTTACTCCTGCTGGTTAAGCCGTCACGTTATTGTTTGTGCCGTGCTGTTCCGATGCAGTTTTTTTCCATGTAGCTTAGTGGCACTTTATATAGATTAAATTGATAACCTGCTGTTTAAAACATTAAGTCAAAAATGACATGACATAGTAATAACAAAAGATCTACACATAAAATAACCAATAACCGATAGTGTTACTGTTAACAAAAGCAAATGTCAGACAAAAACGCATTTACTTTACCAACCACACCATTGTAGCTTCCTTTTATGAGGCTTTGAGCTCTTTTATTATGACTCGTGTTTTTGAATGGACTCAAGCGCTCCGTATTGCAAGTGCAATGCTGTACCATACCGAATAAGTTTACTGTCAGAAAAGTCATACATATGGAGCTTTTTATGATGCAAATCATGAACTAATGTAAAGCATTTGGAGTCAAAACATAGTATTGTGTTTTTCCAATGAGCCACTGTTGGAAATTCTGATGTCGTGTCAACACTATTCTTTAGTATTATTTTCCACATATTAGTATAATATTAAACTCACCAAAACTCTGAAATATTACAAATGGGAGTCTGGGTATGACCAAAAAGTCTTAATTAATTCAAAACTATCTTCTGTTTTACCTTTTCAAATTCATCATCCAGCTCTTCACATTCTGTTTATTCTCATAACCTACTGGAGGTGCATCCTGGGAAAAAGTATTGAAGATGATAACATGTATGCTGGATAAATATTGCAGCTTTTTCCTAATTTATCTAGTCTTGTTTTGTAAATAAATCCATGTAGACAAAATTTTAATTTTAAGTTTGTCTACAAAACTAGAAGGCTTTGGTGTGTCTAAACTGGCATAGAGGCCGAACAGAACAGACTCTTAAAACAGATACTCAAAAAGAAACCTTAGCATTTGCATAAACCAAAAAAGAAAAACTACACAAAACTCCACAGGTTCTCTTGTGTATTGCAAATGTGCCAAGGTGCAATATGCAGAAGAATGAACCAAAATTAAGAGCTAGACTCAAAGCCAAGAGTTTCAATGAATAATGTTTAAAGGATTTACAAATGCGGTCCCCATCCATATTCATTGTATGGAAAAGAGCAGGTTGGACATTGTGTTTACTGTTTTGAGCAACATTAGGCTGAGCAGATGTTGCCAGTTCCCTCTATACAAGACATGTATCATCAGATACAAGAGCAGAATGTGTGAAGCAAGACCATGTGTCTGAAGAACGGTATCAACACCTCAACGTATGATAAGCGGATCATCCTGCTGAATGTCACCAACCAACCCAACCCATCATTAGCAGCTGTGTCTAAATGACTGACAAGAGCTAAGTGTTCCAGCTGGCACAGGCCCCAATAAAAGACACACATTCTTCATGAATTACAGTCCAGAGGCTGAGATCTGGAAATGTCAGTTCACACATATCATGCTGCAGCTGGTTTGAGCTGGCCGTTTTTCTCCCTTTACATTGGAGACAAGAGTCGGGCCGTCGGCGAGCGTCTGTCGGGCTAGTTTTTGCGGTGTATTCCACACGTCAGCTCTCGTCGGGCTCACATCAGCGGCGGTTTGCCAGATCCAGCACGGTAAATCAGCGTTGGGGCCGCCGGTAAGAGTGGAAACTAGGATGTTCAGTTTAGCGAACGAGTCAGTGCACGAGAAATTAAAGCGAACGTAATGAAAGAGAGCAAGTAGGCTAAGTTAAGACGACACAGACAGAAGGCTGATATAATGTTATGTTATCCTACCCGAGTATTACAAAATGCGAATATTTTTATAACAACATGAGCCACTTAAAATGAAGAAAGTTATTAACATAATTGATTTTCAAAATGGTAAACAAATGATCCCTGTTCACATGCATCCGAGATAACTCCACGTCACTTTGTAAAGAAACACTACGCGCCTATAGACCGAACACGTAATACGCATGACATCACCGTTTTCACAACTTAGCGTTTTTTGTAGTTTACATGGAGAAAATAAAGTTATCGTTTTTCAAAAACGTGCACATTGAAACCCGTTTTCAAATGTTTGCGTTTTCAGACCCCCAAAACGCAGTTGTCGTAGAAATTGCCAAAATGCATACAAAGTTTTCTGTTTTTAGTTGAAAATGGTGTTGTGAAAAACCACATGTGATAGACAAGAAGTGTGGGCATAGAGGTAGGTAAAAGTATTTCTGTTAGGAGTAGATGGGTGGGTATGTTAGTTTGGTCCACGTGTGGGCGTCTGGTTTACTGGCTTATTTTTCTGACAGTCTTTTCCACGTTAAACAAAAACATACGATTCAGTCGACAGGTGACAGGTCTTGTCACGCCCACTTGTCTTTGTGCATTTGGACAGATGCTCCCTGTCTCTATGGAAACAACCTGGTTCCTGTTCAGTGGAGTTCAATAATGGCGGCCAAGGAGATTGTGAAAGTGTTAGTCCAGCTGAAGTGCCGTGTGGAGCGCAGACCTTCTCTAAGGTAATTCCTAAATAGACACTCCAGACACAGACGTGCACCAACAAGTCTGAAAGCAGATTTCCATAGTAAAGACACAGGAAGCATAATTTCTACTATTACTAGTGTTTGCTAAAACAAGCTCAAAATTTCTAGTTTCTTAAGAACTTTTTTAAAAATATATATATTTTAGTATGTTATTTATTTATTTACAGTCTGTTTTTATGTTCTTACCTATTAACTACTTTGCATTTTATGTATAAAATGTACTATCTAATAATAATAGTAATAATTGTAATTAATTTCCTACAATAAGTTATTAATAATAATAATAACATAGGAAATTATTTTAAAAAACAGCAAAAACAACAACAATAATAAGAAAGTATCATTATTATTGGTTTCTTATAATAATAATTATAATTATTAGTCTTTATTTTCACTTGACAATAAAAAAGATTTGCACACCACCACCAAATACACAATAATGTTGTTATTATTATTATTATTATTATTATTATTAATTATAATGATTATTATTAAAACTTTCAACAATAACATAACTATTCATTACACATTTATTTATTGTTTTGCTCTATTTTGGTATGTTATTTAATTATTTACTGTCTAAAATGTTTTTATAATCTTACCTCTAAATAGGGTTAGGGTTAGTTATCATTGTTATCATTATTGGTTTCTTATATATACACACAATAACAATTATAGTTATTATAAGATACTAATTTAAAATTATAGCAATAATACAAATAATTATAGCAATCAAATAATAACATAGTAATTATTATTATTATTATCGGTTTCTTATAATAGGTAAAGTTCATTGTTTTCTACATTTTCACCTGACAATGAAACTGAAAAAAAAGAAGATCTGCACAACCACAACATCATAAAGAAATTGAAGGTGGTTCTCATGACGTGGGCCAGAAAACACCTACAAACAAAATAGAAATTCCTAGCAATCACCAATACACTAACAGCCACTTTGTACACCTTAACTTACATCTTCTTTCAGCAACTGTTCACTATCTCTGTTTCACCAAACCTGCCATGTGGAAATAAGCATTTATTTCAAGCTCCCGATACCAGCATGTGAGGAAAAATACATTTGCGACCAGCATTAGTTCGTAATTACAATGACGGAATTTCCAACATTATAGGTTATAAGACAACAACTTCCCTCAGGATACTATATACTGCTATGTTTCTCTTTTTCATTCTCTCTTTTCCCATACAAATCGCAGCTTTGATTTAGTAAACAGCGCTCTGGGGGTAAACACTGACACGAAAGGCACAAATTCAGGATGTAATCCAGCTCTTGGACAAAACCATGCTGTTTGAATTAGCTCTACGCCTACTTCTCAGCCAGAGCACTGACGTTCACAATGAGGCTTACCAGCACTGCTGGCTCTTATAAACCACTAGGACCGCTCCAAACCACCAAGCCCCTATACTCATAACATGTTACTCTGTGAAGACCACAGAAATCGGCAAAAAAGACAATTCATCCCTGGGAAAAATTAATAATATTGTCATGAAAATTGTGCTGTGACATTGGCATGCATAACAGGTGTTGTAATGCATTGCATGATGCATGCTGAGAAACTGGGCTGATTATATTTTGCAACATATTTTACAATATATTCAGTAACACTTTACAATAAGGTTAACATTAGTTAAATACTTAAATTGAATTAAGAATGAACAATTACTTACAGTTTTACAGCCTTTATTCATTTTAGTTCACGTTCCTTTCGACATTTACTAATACATTATTAAAATCGAAAGTTGTATTTGTTACCAGTTAATGCACTGTGAACTTGACTGCATTTTTTTTAACTAACATTAACAATGACTAATAAATAATGTAATAAATTTACTGATCATTGTTTGTTCATGTTAGTTAATACATTAACGTTAACAAATGAAACAGTAACATAGCTTTTGACAATCTGTATTGTTAAAGCGCTATATAAATAAAGGTGACTTGACATGACTTAAAGTGTTTCCATTTAATATTATTTTGATGATACAATCATCATTGAATATCATGATGATTTTTATTTGACCATTACATCTCCTAAAGACATTCCAGTCAGCTAGTTTTACATCACACTTAAGAGAGCATAATGTATTTTTTTTTTTACTTTATGCATCATCACTCTAAAAATGTTTTAAAATATATATGGTTGATGTAAAATATTGCTATTTGGGTCAATATTGCTTATTACGGTTTGTTGTGTAATAGGGAATACTATAATAATGATAATAATATTCCCAGTAAAGACACAGGAACCATCACTTCTACTTTATAGTGTCTTATATTAATATTGTCTGCTAAATTATATTATTCTAATCCACTATTTCTAGTTACTTTTTTAATTCATCTTATATTTTCTTATATTCTTAGTATGTTATTAGTATGTTCAAATGTTTTTATATTCTTCTAACCTAGGCACTTTGAGCTGTGTTTTATGTAAGAAATAATATTAATAATAAGGACAATAATATTATAACTGTAATTGTTATTTCTATATTTATTATTAATTTATTAATTAGTATTATTAAGTATAATTAAGTATAATAATTATTATTATTATTATTATTATTATGATTGTGTGACGATCGGCAGCTGTAGTGCCCTCGAGAGCCACTGGAGGGCACTCTCTCATTGTGTTATGTTTTTCCCCATGGACTCATTATGTTATTATGTTCAGCTGTGTTTCATTATTGGTTATTGAGTTCCTGATTTAAACCGGTGTTTCTCCTCTGTCCTTTGCGAAGTCTTGTTTCACTGTTGTGTACATCTCCGAGCGTTTCCTAGTTTTCCTAGTCTAGTCTGTTCCTGTCTGTGTATTTGACCCATTGCCTGTTTGACTACCCTGTGAATAAACTCACGCTGCGTTTGGATCTAACCTTGTCTGGTTGTTCATGACAGAAGACTTCGCCACACCAGATCCAGCAGCATGTCAACCTTGTATGCCTCCCAGTCAGCCGCCGTACACCAGGATGAACTGGATCAACTCACCGCGTCGTTGGAGAGGTTGGCCAAGATGGTTCGCGGTCTTCGTGTTTCCCCACCGGGACCATCGCAGAATCAACCCGTCTCCACAGTTGTTGGCCCAGGACCGATCCCGATGTCATGCCAAGCTCTCCCGGTAAAATCCAACAGCGAGGTATTTCGACGAGCTCACACAGCGATTCCGAGCACAGATACGGGTGCTGAGATAATGCAACTTCATCAGGAGGATCGTTCTCTCGAATGGTATGTGGCGGAGTTTTATGAACTTTCTCATCATACGTGTATGAACAACGTTTTTCTAACGAACCTGTTCCGCGGAGGGTTGTCTGAACCGCTTCGCTCATTGATGCCCAACCCAGAGCCTCACAGCACTTTAAGGCGGTATATTAACACGGCTCTTCTACTGAGTGGTTCGGCTCTCACTGTGGGTGAGCTTGCCCCGCTGGTCCCGTCCAGTCCAGCCGAACCAGCACGTCACGTCAGCCCCGCCGAACCCGCGGCCGCGCTTCTCGACTTCTCTTCCGAGCCCGCACTCCACGTCAGCCCTAACGAACCTGAGCTTCACGTGAGCCGTCCCGAGTCAAGTGAACCGAGTCCCGAGTCAAGTGAACCGAGTCCCGAGTCAAGTGAACCGAGTCCCGAGTCAGGAGAACCGAGTCCCGAGTCAGGAGAACCGAGTCCCGAGTCTAGTGAACCGAGTCCCGAGTCCAGTGAACCGAGTCCCGAGTCTAGTGAACCGAGTCCCGAGTCTAGTGAACCGAGTCCCGAGTCAAGTGAACCGGATCCCGAGTCAAGTGAGTCTACCGAGTCTACTGTGTCAAGTGAGTCTACCGAGTCTACTGTGTCAGGCGAGTCAAGCGGCGAGTCAAGCGGCGAGTCAAGCGGCGAGTCAAGCGGCGAGTCAAGCGGCGAGTCAAGCGGCGAGTCAAGCGGCGAGTCAAGAGCCGAGTCAAGCGGCGAGTCAAGCGGCGAGTCAAGAGCCGAGTCAAGCGGCGAGTCAAGCGGCGAGTCAAGCGGCGAGTCAAGCGGCGAGTCAAGCGGCGAGTCAATCGGCGAGTCAAGCGCCGAGTCAAGCGGCGAGTCAAGCGGCGAGTCAAGCGGCGAGTCAAGAGCCGAGTCAAGCGGCGAGTCAAGCGCCGAGTCAAGCGGCGAGTCAAGCGGCGAGTCAAGCGGCGAGTCAAGAGCCGAGTCAAGCGGCGAGTCAAGAGCCGAGTCAAGCGGCGAGTCAAGAGCCGAGTCAAGCGGCGAGTCAAGAGCCGAGTCAAGCGGCGAGTCAAGAGCCGAGTCAAGCGGCGAGTCAGGGGCCGAGTCAAGCGGCGAGTCAAGAGCCGAGTCAAGCGGCGAGTCAAGAGCCGAGTCAAGCGGCGAGTCAAATGCGTCCAGTGCTGAATCAAACCAAGCGAGTGAATCTAGCCAAGTGAATGTATCTAGCCCAGTGACTCGCCGTCGCAGGAAGAGGACTCGTTCAGCTCGCCAGGCTCCGGTGAGCGTAACCAGACTCCTCGCCCTGCTGGCCCCGCCTCTGCGCCTCGCCCTGCCTGCGCCCTTTAAGCTCCGGGAGACCTTTCCTAAACCCGCGGATTTCCCCAAGTATTTTTTTGGGGGGGGCCAGGGGTCCGGTGAGGAGACCATGAGGGCTGTGCCGCCATGGTCGTCTGCAGGGGCTTCACCGCCCTGGCCTCCGCCTCGTCTTGCTCCGCCCTGGCTGCCTGTTCAGTCAGGTCCACCCACGCTCCACGGCCCAGGCCCGCCTTGTCTATGTCCAGGGTCCGTTCCCCTGCATGGGCCTGGCCCTCCATCCCAGCCCCCGTTGACCTCCCCCCGGAGCTCTTAGGAGCGTCTGGAAGCCGCTCATTAGAGGGGGGGTTATGTGACGATCGGCAGCTGTAGTGCCCTCGAGAGCCACTGGAGGGCACTCTCTCATTGTGTTATGTTTTTCCCCATGGACTCATTATGTTATTATGTTCAGCTGTGTTTCATTATTGGTTATTGAGTTCCTGATTTAAACCGGTGTTTCTCCTCTGTCCTTTGCGAAGTCTTGTTTCACTGTTGTGTACATCTCCGAGCGTTTCCTAGTTTTCCTAGTCTAGTCTGTTCCTGTCTGTGTATTTGACCCATTGCCTGTTTGACTACCCTGTGAATAAACTCACGCTGCGTTTGGATCTAACCTTGTCTGGTTGTTCATGACAGATTGGTTTATTTTTCTTACGGTAATTTGGTCATTATATTACCATTTTAACTTTCACCAAACAACAACAACAACAACAACAAAAACACAATAATAATAATAATTATTATTATTATATTAATCACTTATCTTTTGGCATATTCACTCTGAAATGTTTTATAGTATATATAATGTGTACAAAAATATTGCTATTTAGATAAATAGTGCCACTCATTACTGTATTATAATAATAAATACTATATGTAATTACATGGGTGTGTATGCGCACACACACACACATACACACACACACACACACACACACACACACACACACACACACACACACACACACACACACACACACACACACACACACACACACACACACACACACACACACACACACACACACACACACACACAATACACAGCATGACTTCATGATCAGTGCAAAGTATCACAAATATCCTTCTCAAATGTACCCCCACCCCTGTGTGTGCCAGCTAAGCCTGCAAATTGATTGATTGCATGCTCACAAGAAGAAGTGGCAAGGTGACAAGGTCAATAAAAGTAACAAGAGTCATACTGGCCAAAATAAAACCATAAACCACAGCCAAGAAGAACAAAATTCACAAGGGATTTTGTTCATGTGCAAATACGAATGGACTGTTTCACATTGTCTTCAAGCTTAGTCAAATTATTTGAAAGATATTATAGCTTAATGTGTAATGCAAACATTTATATTTCAAATAAATTTGCTTAGAATTTATTTTCATATTATACTGTATGTCCCCATTCATCACCATTATGTTTAATAGGTTATAAAGATTTTAAAACAAAAAAACAAATACAATGTTATTAGGACACTTGTCTGGATATACTGTAAGCACAGGCCAACAGCCAAAGATCCTAGACAGATTTACATTTAAGATTTCATATAGGTTTTATGAGCAGGAGTTATCCTGAGATATATGCTATTATTTTCATGTTACTATATTCAACAGATGAACAATAAATTATTTCCTTATAACTCTCTGGCTGAATGCAGAAAATACACAATCAGAATTTATTGCATCCCAAATCACAGTACATTATAAATAGTAGCCATCTTGCTTTCTGTGGCTGATCAACTTTAGAAAGTAACATAAACTGTCCATTTCCAAATAAAAATAAAATAAAAAAGGTCATTATAACATGCGATGCGACTTTACATCTCCAAATTCTGAGGAGCAATGTCAGAATTGGGAGATGTAAATAATTCTTGCAATTTTAAGATATAAAGTCACACTGCATGATCATTGTGTTATAAATTTGGAATTGTGTTATAAACTCATAATTCAGAGAAAAAAACAATTGCGACAAACCCATAGCTGTAAGGAAAAATGTCTGAATTGAGGAATGTTAACTCAACATTTTTCAAGATTAATATGCTCGGATTTGCAAGAAATAAAGATAGAATTGTGATATATAAAGTCGCGATTACCTTTTTATTCTATGGCAGAAACGGGCTCCCATTTAGTTTCGCATTGTGATTGAAAATACATATTTCCTTTAAATATACAGTTCATGACATGCAATGCTAGCTAGTTGATTTTTTTAAGATATTGTAAAATACATCTCCATTCAGCCTTTTTGTCCTTGGCTGTGACACATCTAAAGGCTCAAGTGCATGCTTGTTTGTGCTGTATAAAAGGACCTTTTGCATAATATAAATACATATGTGCAGCAGATGCTACAGATTCATTGTACATGTCGTCTTTGAGTGTTAACTTATCCGTAATGCTTTGTGCTTTTTAAAACATATTAACAATAACAAATCAAATCAGGTTAAAATTTCTTGCGGATCAATCCAGAATCATTTGCGACCATCACAACAATGTGAGGAGGACAAAAGAGAAGCAAGTATCTATTCACTCAGTTCTTTAACAGTGTACCTCTATCAACCTCCACCTGTCTGTCAGTTGTTTTTAGTCTGTCCCTGAAGAGGAGGCGACCTTGACTCTCACGTCTCTTTCACCTGGTGCGTGCCGCCAACAGTAAGGCAGCAATTTTCTCAAAATGATCCGTTTGTACTCTACATTTACATGACGCTTTTATCCAAAGCGACTTACAATTGCTATATTTCAGAGGTCGCACGCCTCTGGAGAAACTAGGGGTTAAGTGTCTTGCTCAGGGACACATTGGTGTCTCACAGTGGATTCGAACCCGGGTCCCTCACACCAGAGGCATTTGTCTTATCCATCATTTCTATA
Organism: Siphateles boraxobius; assembly: GCF_051911475.1. Lineage (NCBI taxonomy): Eukaryota > Metazoa > Chordata > Actinopteri > Cypriniformes > Leuciscidae > Siphateles > Siphateles boraxobius. Next base: position 13,108,241 of record NW_027508975.1, read on the forward strand.
CATCTTTCTCTCCATTTGTGTCTTTCTCCAATTTTCATATTCCCAGCCAGGATTTTATTACCTGTACAAACTTTTATGAAATGCTCAAGTCTTTCTATCAACCTCTGCACGGGCATGGGGACAAGGTAGAGTGCTATTGTATCTCTTGTGTGTTAATAGTTTCCAGAGCTGTGCTTCAGTGAACTCATTTCATGGCCTCAGGCACAGATGAGCTCAGGGGGCTTCTGCTTCCTGTTTTTGCTCACCTGTGTCAGCTCGCAGACAGACTTGAGTAATAAATCTGCACTTAATAAAAGTCTATAGGCTCTAGTTATAAACCTGTCAGTCACATTTATGTCAATATTTGCATTAGCAGTCAAATTTAATGATGTTCTTCTTTTGCTATCTTAGAACATAGGATTGTGTAGTTTTGTAAATGGAATTTGTAATATTTAGCCAGTGAAATATCAAATTAATGCTATTTCTTAAAATTTGGGATTTATAATTATTTCATTATTTTTAGATTTGTATAAATTACTATTTATTTAAACAGTTTGAGGACACACAACTCTCTAAATGGACCTTCAATACAGAAGTTGACATAGTGAGAAGAGTACATTTTTTTTTAAACAGATAAACGCGTTGGCTGCTTTCAGTCAGTCAGGTATAATTACTGTGCATGCACTATTCATTTTCATATTCAACTTAATATTCACACTTCTCACTTAATAATCAACGATATTATTGATCTGCCTGCATTGACACCATTATAAGAGAACTGAACTGAGCTGGACGATGACATCACTGTTTTGTCCAGAGTGGCTATATATATATATATATATATATATATATATATATATATATATATATATAAATTAACTAAATTAATAACTTTTTTACATCAAAAATTATCAATCACTGAACTTACTTAAGTTGGCCTATGAAACTATTTTCTTCTAGAACTGGTTATCACTGAAGTGCTGCTTTGAAACAATCTGTATTGTAAAAAGCGCTATATAAATAAAAAATAAAAGGTGACTAATTTTCATCAAGCCGAATGAATCCAATCCAATTTCAGATTCTGTATGTTCAGTTTATATTTATGAACCCTAAACTTGCAATCTGATTTAAATTTTCATTTACATGTACATTACATGTATTCTGAACAAAACTTCAGCACATCACTGCCTCAGTTGCCGCATTCAGAAGCAGAGAAAGTCACTGAGATAATGTCACCTGGGCCACCGTGCCTTGGTGACATCTAAAAATAAAGCTGACATATATGTCAGAAGAGCTTTTTAGCAAATATTTTGTAAATATTCAGTCTCCTCCACTGATGCGTTTGTAACACGCAAGACATAGGCCTACATAACAGAGGTGTCAAGTCCAGGTTCAGAAAGTAAAATTCATCCTCAGTATTTTGTTCCAATCACCTGGATTTGCTAATTAGCACAGTTTTTCAGCCAGGAGATAGAACTAATTAGTGAAATCAGCTGGCTGAGTTAATGGGTGGAATAAACATATGGCAGGACTTTTACTTTCTGACCCCTGGAATTGACACCTCTGATGTTCGTGAGACTTTATTTTACTTGTTGATCAGATCAGACTCTTTCAATCCTATTGAATTTCATTCAGATCGAACTCAGTCAGGGGTATGTTTCCAAAAAGCATTGTTAGCCAAATATGGTCGTAAGATCCATCGTTATCAGCATAGTTCAACGACATGTGCGACAAAGTTACTATGTTTTTGGTAAAGGTAAATGATGGTTAAAGGGTTAGTTCACTCAAAAATTACAATTTTGTCATCATTTACTCACCCTTATGTTATTACAAACCTGTATAAGGTTTCTTCCTTCTGTTGAACTCAAACGAAGACATTTTGAAGAATGTTGGTAGCCAGACTATTGACGGTAGCCATTGACTCTGGTCAACTGTCAACTGTCTGGTTACCTTCTTTTTCTGTTAAACAGAACAAAGAAACTCATACAGGTTTGGAACAACATAAGGGTAAGGGAATGATGACAGAATTGTAATTTTAGGGTGAACTATCACTTTAAGTAGCGAGTTCCATCATTGTACGGGAAATGTACCCCAGATCGATGGATGTGTTTACATGCAGACTTTTCAGATTTTCAGTCCAATTGAGCCATCAGTCTGATTACTAATGGATTATTTGGTTGCATGCAAACATAGCTAATGTTCAGAATTGACAACCATATTTAAATTTTTTACCAAGTGTGACTCTCAAATTGTCCTACGCATTTAAAGGGAGACAAGAATAGATCAAATAACATCTATATTGTCAGACTCTTCTCTAATTCAAGAATAATGCAGGCAACCACAGAGAACGAAAACTCAAAATTGTATTGTCTCTTTATGGATTTTATTCTTATTCTAAATTGTTCGGCATTTCAAAATGCTGATTCCAACCCCTTTCAAACTCAACCACACAATATTTTTCACAAACTGAGAGAGGTTAATAGCACTAACATTAATATTAGACAACCCATACTTAAACTACCCATACTTATGTATTGCATGCAATGATGTGACGCTGCAGTTCAGCACATATAAGCTAAACTTTAGTCGTGACTTGTATATTTCAAGTTGTGAGTGCGTTTACATAACTGAACTGATTATAAACACAACCATACACTTGTGAAAAAGAAGTACACTTTAGCACACTTTTAAAAAAATTATGGAAAATAATAAAAATAATTACTATGGAAAGATTTACTTTAAAGAATATACTTAAGTGTGAACTGAATGTAATGTTTTTGTAATCATTTGTAGCTGTGCGCTATGTAGATACCGATGAAATCGCTACCAAATTGAGTTAAGATTTGAAGTACTCTTACAAGTGCACATTCGATATTGATTGAGCACACATCTTTTTCAAAAGAGTATTTAGTACTCTAAATGGGACTGACAACTGTATTACGCTGCTGTGTGAACGTAGCTTTTGAATGTGCTTCAATAAATAATGACGACAAAAATGAGCTGAGCTTCCTCAAATCAGTGACATTCAGATCATTTGAGCAAGAGCTTTTTCTTTTGACAAATGTGACATTAACATTAGCCTACCATTCCTACTTGACATCCCTTGCCCACTCATGTCACACTTACCACGAGCTTTATGGCTGATGTCCCGGAGAATCTCATCATAACGGATTGGTTCATCATCCTGATTAAACACCATGTCTTCTACTGTGATGTTGTCTTTAAGCATCTCTGTGTACGGCCCCTCCACGGCAAAGTAGCACGGCCGGTCATCTTTCTTATTATCGTTAAACAGGAGCATGGCGTGTTTGTGCCAGCCGAAATGATGGTGCATCCTGAGCACAAACTCACCCAGCTTCTGGTGGGTAGGGCCGACGTTGGTGATGGACGAGTACAAATTGAAACCCAGCGCCCTCGCCCCACCCGTGATCATCGGAACCTCCCAATGCGTGGTGAAGCGGGCCACGGGTGAGGACGAGTAGTCACAACCTGGCCCGATGAAAGCCCAAGGGTTATGTGAAAACTTTAGGTCCACGGCCACAAGAGGAGCCACTGAATCCGAACACACTCCTTCTTTGTTTTCGCTGCTATTGAAGACCAATTGTAGAGTGTAGCCAGGCAGCAGGTTGGGGTCAGAATTCACCTTGTCCAGGGCCCAAAACAAGGCAGGGCCCACCCGGGGCCATGCCCAGGGGTACTCTGTGTTGTGTAGAGGTAGGATGACTGCCAAGGTGATGTTCTTTTGAGGTAGATGGGGACTGAGAGACTGAGGCTGGTTTTGAGGGAGGGGTTCCAGTTCAACCACTCCACATGACACACCACTCAGAAGAACTAGAAGAGTTAGCCTCAATGGGCCCATCCAGAACGCTTTCATTCTCAAAATGAATAGTAAGGGCTAAGACTCTGAAAACATGAAGACAGAGACACATTTGAAATGCACTTTCTGCAGCACTGAGAATGTCTGTCATTCACAAAGTTACTTGTTTATTCATAGAAATGAAATGAGAAAAGAAAACATTATACTACTAAAAATGTCTACTACTTCAACAATCAGTAGAATGTGATACTATGAAAAATAACTGTTCTATAATGGCATCACGCATCCATGAATAACTTTAAAAATCCATAGAATCGACAAAAAAAATTCTCTTTATAGTGCAAAAAGTTTCTTCAGATCATTAAAAAATTCTTTGCACTAAGAAAAGGTAGGTTCTTTCACAATAACACCGTTTGAAACCTTTATTTTTTAGAGGGTACCATTAATTAAACATATTATATAAATACTTTATTCATAATTGAGAGAAGACTATCCTATAGCTAATAATAGCCATTTAATTATTAATATATTTCAAAGGGCCGTTCTCAACCAGATTCGCACATGACGCGTTTTTGGTGTACAAAAACCGAATCAAACTGAACCATGGGGTTTGGAGACGCGATCTTGCACATTTAACACACTTTTCACTTTACACGCCTTACAACGTCAAGCTGACAAAACTAAATAAACCGATGCGTTTTTGAACTTCTAAGAGTGACGCAAGTGTACACAGACCAGAATTTACCAACGCAGTCGACAGGACGCAAGAACGCGTCTTCACCTTACCGTTAATATATTAAAACACACTTTTAAATAAAGCTTTGCTGAACAGAATAAACATCGTGCAATTAATTGAATTAGTAGGCTATATTACCACAGATCAGGTCGTCATTTGGAATCATCCCACTTGCAAGTCTGCCGTTCTTTCCAACCGTTAAAATCCGTTTTTTGTGAATGTTGTGGCGAAAATGTTCCCTCGGAGAAAACACGTCGATTATTGCAGCTCAAACCGACTCACCCAACTTACAGGAGTGAAACTTTGCTCTCTTGACCCTTTCCATAGAAACCACCATGAACTCTCGAGCCCCCCTCTTTCTCCGAATGCGCTGAGGAAACGGCTTCGCAAAGAGGAATTTTTTTCTCGTTACGCCAGTGAATTTCTTGGAAACTTTGTTAATGAGTATTGATGCTTCTGTAGCTAAAATTGTTCACCGTGTCCTCTTCTCCTTGATGTTTTCCCGAATGGAGAAGATAGGTAAATCTCAGCGGGTTTGGATTTGATCCAGAATGTCACACACAAAAAAAGTGTCAAAGTTAAAGTAAAAAGCGCGTTCACATCTGCATCCATAAAACTTGAATGATGAACTCAAAGAATATTTAGTACAACACAACGAAAGGTGCAGGTTTATTGTGAGGCACACTCTATGTTTGAAGTCTATTCTCCCACATCCTCCTCCTGTGAGTGACGGGGCAGTCAATGCGATGTACAGCTCAAGGTGGGAGGAGGAGAGAAGTGAGAGAGGGAATGACACAGTGTGCTAGTCTAAAGTGCAGGCGGGAGAGGAGGAGGAAGAGAGAGAGAGAGAGAGAGAGAGAGAGAGAGAGAGAGAGAGAGATGTAGATTTTTTTTTACAGCGCTGTTGCACAGCCATATGGCACCAGATAGATGATAAATAGATAGATAGATATTAGATAGATCAGGTTTTTTATTTAAATATTGATTGAGGACATTTGTGGCTCAGCAAATGTGTATTAATAATTTGTTCAGTCATTATATAGCCACTTGTTATAGCTACAAGATCACTGTGCCCCACACAGGATGAACATCCACTTTATCATTGAACAACAATGACCTGACCTTTTGCATGGGAATACACAGGAAAAACAGCTCGCTGGAGAGATGAGAGGGCAGGACTTGCTTGACTTGCCAATGTGTGAGCGTTTGGTGTGAGGTGAGGTGGGGTGGAGTCCATCTCGACCTCCGGCATTTTAATCACATGCCTTTCTTCCTTCTCATTGTTCCATTTTTTTCGCCCACTTCCTCCCAATTAAAACGTTCTATTTTTGTGCAGTCCATTACACTTTTATTGGCTTTTGCTCCTCCCTCTCCTCCGCTTTGTTCTGTTCTCCGTTTGGCCTTCTGCTGGAGCGTCTCATCTTGCGTCGTCCTCAGCAGCCCTCACCCTGACAAACAACTTCCAGATCAATAAAGCACAGGGAGGACCTCGGCTGCTGGCTTCCCGTACACAGAGCGCGCCGGGAAAGCCATGCTGCGCGCCAGGCTACAACCTCCCTGTTATGGTTGGTCGTAAATAAGAAGAGCCGGGGGGCCGCGGGGGGCTGATAAACTGTGTTCCATTTTCTCTTTCCCCGCCTCCAGATGGGCAAATGTGCTACTTTCTAATATCTGCCAAATTTGACCCAGCTGACCGACTACCCTTCCATTCATTCCCTAATTCCCCATGCTGCTTATCTGAACCCCCCTTGCACCTTTGACCTCATCCAGTCAACCACACACACACACCAGTGGCTGCGTTTCCAAAACAGGATATGTTGCACCCTTACTCACTCTGTCACTCGCTTTTTTTCTAATAATGCTGAATACAGCATACTACCATGTCATGTCATGTAATGTCATGTACTGTGTGCAATATAATAATTTTCCTTATGCATGAAATACCCAGACTCATTGCATTAAAATGTCCACAGTTTTAGAGCACACTGGGCAGAATACAGTATCCCACAATCCAATGCCCTCAATCTGGACTTTCTTTTCCTCATGACAAAGGAACGGAAGTTACATCAGCAGAGAAATTAATGTATTTCGTTATTCGTTATTTGATCAGAACACAATGAGTTAAGACATTTCTTAATAGATTTAAATTTATAAATGTACGTACTTGAGGATTTCTGGTGAAAGAATAAGGTCATTATTTATACAATTTTATAATTAATTTTATAAAAAAAAATTATTTAATTGGTTCACTGGTTCTTATTTGGTCTTTAATTAAATAAATATGCAAATTACAACTATGACAATTATATACTATATTATTATATACTATTTTTTTTTGGGGGGGGGGGGGGGGCAAATCACATACTGCGATGTATAACATACAATAATAATATTTATAATAACATTACTTAACTAATACTTTTATTATAACAAATATTCTGATTTCACATGTAAAGCACTGACACAGGGAGTTTTATTGATTTGCTCTTTGTAAGTAACTTAACTGTAGTGAACATCCCGCTTAATTTACTATAGTACTATGTATTTATATCTTAAAAAGATTTAGATAGATAGATAGATAGATAGATAGATAGATAGATAGATAGATAGATAGATAGATAGATAGATAGATCTTCAAATCAGGTAGGCGACCAGTTTTGCTTTCAAAACAGTGATTTTCCCAAAAAGGATAGCAGTTTGCATTTTTAAAAATGTTTTATCCATAATGCATTAACTTTCACATACTGCATTTTAAAATTGTAGGCAGTATGCATTATATACTGTGCCGTATCCGTAGGCATTTTAGAACATAGTCTCTCTCTTTTCTCCTGGTTTGTTATTACGGGTAACCTCCTCTCATCTCTACCTTCTCCTCCCTCTCTCCTACGTTCTTCTGTATTACTCACACAAACTTAGAGTTCAACCTCCAATAAATCCTCCACATTCAAAGTTCTCTTCTCTGTTGCACACAAACACAAACAAGTAAGCTTTACTAACGATGTCTGTAATCACTATAAGGAAGAAACGGAGCAGCCTACACACATTCCTGTGTGCGCAAAAATACGCACAAACTGTTCTTGCTTGTTTTGTTTTGGTCTGAATTCTTCCACGGCCTAATGAAACTGCTTCCTCCCTCTGTGTTTCCAGGATGTTTGATGTTTGGAGTGATCTCTCATCCTTTTTTGTGGTCTTTGGTCACTGCCCTTTAAACCTCACAATGTGGCGCAAGGAGGTCCAGAATCACGGCACAGAAATGAAAAAGCAGGACCTTGCCTTTGTGTGAGAGTGTGTGAAGTGTCTTGATCTTAATAGCTGTGTAAACATTTCATTTGTATCTCATCTCTTGTCTGAATCAAAAAGTGGTCTGCTGCATTACCTCAGTACAGATAAGTCAGCCCCACTAATGACGCTTTGCATCTGCACAGCAGTGACTTCCTGTATGTGTACGTGGGAGGAAACTCTCGACTCCCTCTCCCTCTTCCTAACGCATTTTCTTGCTTTGTTTCCCCTCAAAGCATCTTTACTAGTGCTCCTTTATTGAAATAATACAATGATTTTTCTGTGGAATAATATACTCTCTGATCCTCTGGTTGTTTTAGACTACAGATTTGGTATTTGGTGGGCTAACAATCATGTTCACGCATTGTTATTATGCCGCCTTGGTAGGAGATCATTAGCAGAAGTGGTGCAAGTGTACGTTGGGAAGGGATTTCAGCAGTTTTTGGTATAGTGTGACTCACAGTACACATACACCAAAATAACCTGTGGCCTCTTTAATAGCACAAGTCCAACTCATACTCAAGATTCCCATGGCAACCATTATCAGCCAGTTGCCTTGTAACAGACCAGAAGTGATCAGTCGAATGATAATATCAATAAAAACAACTAACACCACAAAAAACTAGATACATTTTGTAAGGGTGCTTGCAAATAGCTGACATAATGCTAATTTATTGTGAGTGGTTGCCAGGGCATTGCTATGCAGTTGCTAGGGTGGTGCAGTCACATTTACCATTGCATTTCAGTAGGAATCTGTAGGATCAGGAATTTCCCATAAGGGCAAACATTTTGCATTTTTTTAAAGCAAAAATACACAATAGACCTTTTTTTGTCTGCAAAATTCCACTAAGGCAACCTTTCTGCCGGCCCCCCTTTTGTAGAGAAAAATATTTTCAAGCCCTCACCTACATGCACCCAAAAAAAACACACTCACAGACATCCAATAGGAGTTATTTAAAACATTGTAATTAATACAGTACAATTTCTTAACTTCAACAGGCTTCTCTGTGACGTCTTGACTTGTTCGGCTTCATTCTGTCAGAAGCTAATATTTTTGCTTAGTGCACAACCATGCATTCATCATTTATATTTTCACATGGCTTACTAAATTCTGATTCTTCAATCATGCCATTAGCGGTCTGTTATTACAAGACAACAACTGATAACAACTGATACAACTGATAACAGACCACTCAAGCAGGTATTGAGTTATCTTGAGGTAATACAATATGTCAAATTAATATTTTGTGTTAAATTATTAATTTTGCCGTGCCCCCCAGTTTGGGAACCACTGCACCAATGGCTCGTGTCCACCTAGCGGTATGGTACAGAAAAAGTAAAGTAGGCTATGCAATTATTTCCATTTCGATTGTCAGAAGTTGACCATCAAAATCCCGAACCGTACCGTACAATATGTCAAATTAATATTTTGTGTTAAATTATTTACTTATCTGGCAAGTAGCTGCATAATAAGTGGGGTAATTACGCAGTGGGGTCTTGTATCACCCTGAAGAGGCTTCTTTTTCATAACAATCCGCTGACTGTACACTATCCCTTAGCCTTGCCGTGCCCCCCAGTTTGGGAACCACTGCACCAATGGCTCGTGTCCACCTAGCGGTATGGTACAGCAAAGTACAGTAGGCTATGCAATTATTTCCATTTCGATTGTCAGAAGTTGACCATCAAAATCCCGAACCGTACCGTGCCACTTTTTAGGGACCCTTCCGTTGGGGTACCTAGCACAGTGGTCTGGTACTTACAGGGTGGAGCTAGACTAATTACAGAACATTGATTTGTTGACAGAAAATTGTCACTTGCACGTGCTTTTTTGGCTGTGTTTTTCCATGCATCCTAACAAAGCTCAAACAAGAACAAGATCTTCTGTACGTCCTCCATTGCTCCATTGCATTGTTTACTTAGTACTTTCTTCTTCGCACGAGACTGACGTTGATCGCTACACCATGCCAATCAGGTAAGGATACTGTTGGCGGTGGAAACGCAAGCCGGTTCAGGGTTCACCGTCCCGAATTGTACTGTACTGTACTGTACCGTACCGCTCGATGGAAACTAGCCATAAGGTAACCATCCACCAAAAATCTAGGGTCCAATTGCTTAAAAAACTCTTCTTAATAAACCACACAATTTGAAGTATTATCCATGTCTGTAGCACAAATCTTTATGGGTTTTTAACAAAAGCTTTGTGCATTATCTTGTAAAGAGTATACCTTGATGATAGCAAATTGTTCCTGGAATGTTAAGATTAAGTGCAATTTGAATGATCAATGTAAGTTTTAAAATGCTGATTAGATCACTTCTTTCTTCACTTGAGGTTTACTTTGAAGAATTTCTTGTCATTTAGCTCCAGGAAATCATGATACAATTGATTTATGTTGAAAAGAAAACTAATGAATTGTGGCCGTGTCTACCGAACTTTCACTTAATCTGATATGAATTAACTACATGATTATGTGATAAATAACCTTGGTCAAACCTAATTTGGAGAAAGAACATGCACAAAGCTAATTCAAGTGAATTAAGATTACATTTATGTGAAACAAAACTACCACTGAATATGAAGTTTGTTAAGGACACGGTCATCAATTGCTAGCTTCCATTTTTAAAAAGTGTAAACCAACTCATTTTGATTCAGAGAATCAGCTCCATTTTGCTGTACATGACCTCAGCGACCCACAAATCCTCTCTATTAGTGAATAACCGGAAGGCAAGTAAGATACCTCTTTCTTATCATTGATGATGTCTGACTACTATTTTATCATCATTTTATCAGCCCTGAGGAGTTGCTGAAAATCGGCGGACATCATACATCTGTAAACTGGTCAAAAATGATCCACTGGAAATGTTCTGTATCAATGTGACAGCCTCAGGAAAAAAGGCCAACCACACACAATCAGGAAGGATGTAATTTTACCTGCTGTCGAAACTATGGTCATTGGTCAGCGTTATGCTGACAAAGAAGGCAGCTAAGCAACTCGATTTGATTCCTTAGTCCAATAAAACAGTTTAGCCAGAACAAAAGATATGGCAATAAATGGTTTCATTCTATAGACTGTCAGGGCAAAATAGAGGAAGATTTTTTTGCAAACCTTCAACTACTAATACAACAGTTTGTGGTTTCCAATAATATTACTTGCACAAATCTGGGACTTGTGGGACTTGCACACTGATTTATAATAAATATACACTGTATATAGAGATCAGTGGACTTGGACAACACATTGAAGTTGTGAGGCGGGTCAAAGATCTCTGCTTGTTGCACACGTCACCAAGCATGGGTCACAACACAAATGTTGATGTTATAGAGTTTTTTATCAATAAACTATATCAAGTGTCACTATTACAAACATGCCTGTTTTCCTCATTATACAAGGACATAAAGTGAGCATTGCCAGCTTCCATTACACAGAGAGGTGCAGTGACTCTCTCATGGAAAGTTATCACTCATCAGTTTCATTTGCATGATGAGGTGAGAACATTTTTCATGGATTCATAGTTCATACTTGTAGACCACCTCTATGATTTCAGTTTCAACAGGCTCACATTTTCAGTTACTTGGTCTTAACGGTCTGGTGTTAGCGGTCACCATACTGAATGGTCTACAAACCAGAGGCCACAAAGACAAAAAGCCAAGCCTTGTGATGAATCCTTTAAAACTGTCTGAAATTCTGTCAATAATGAGAATCAGCTGCTGTAGGCCTGCTATTATCACCTATTTGAAAATTCAACTGCAGAACTTCCTCCAGTCTGTATCCCTGCTCAATGGGATACAAAATCCCTTTGCATGTCACCGGGGGTTTCAGATCCAGAAAACCAAGGCTTTACGAAATCTCTTATGAATGTAAAAGCAGCCTCTATGAGATGTTTAGGTTGTTGCTAGAGTGACATTTCCATCTGGCAAAAACACATATGCTCATTTATTAGTATCTGCAGTTCCACAAGGCCTGTCCTTGCGGCATAAAAAAAACAGTGGAAAAGGATTAGCTGCTCATTTTTTGGAACTTGAACTGAACTCCTTTTTATGTGAAGACTCATTCAATCCACTCAGACTAGAACTACTGCGACCAATATATATTTTCTTTGCAAAATTTTTGAAAACAAAACTGTCATATTGAATACATTTGAGCAATGTAAATAATTTTCAAATATTACCAGTTACACTGTCACACATAATAAAGAACAATAGAGCATAGCTAGCAATGCCAAGTTCATTTGTTTGATTCCCAAAAAATATGAATTGATAAAATGTGTACCTTGAATGCAGTGGAATGCAGATAAAAGTGTCTGCCAAATCCACAACTGTAGATATTTGGATTTTAGTGTTGTGGCATGGTGGATATATTTTTTCATGAGAAGAATGTGTGAAAGTGTATTGGTAGTTCAAATGGGCCGGCAGAATTGGGCTTTCAAAAGAAAAGAAACCTGTTGCTAGGCAGCCCAGCCACATTCCATAACTGAGATTACTAGATTTCGCCACATGCAGAACTTGTATACAAACTAGAGTCTTGACCGCGGCCGTGGCGGTGACGACCCTTTGGGCGGCCGTGACGGTGACGACCCTTCGGGCGGCCGTGACGGTGACGACCCTTCGGGCGGCCGTGGCAGTGAGGACCCTTCGGGCGACCATGGCGATGAGGACCCTTCGGGCGGCCATGGCGGCGAGGACCCTTCGGGTGACCACGGCGGAGTGGATTTATTGCCCCCCCAAAAAATGTTCTTGGGGAGGTTAACGGGCTGATGCTCTGGGTAGGAGAAGTCCAGTGGCGGAGGCGTGTCAGGGCTGGTCAGGACCAGCGGCGAAGATGGCTCTGGGATGAACAGGACCAGCGGCGAAAGGGACTTTGAGTTGGGCAGGACCAGCGACGAAGAGGGCTTTGAGCTGGGCAGGACCAGCGGCGAAGAGGGCTTTGAGCTGGGCAGGACCAGCGGGGAAGAGGGCTTTGGCGCAGGATCAACGGGCTCTTGCGCAGGATCAACGAGCTCTGGCGCAGGATCTACGGGCTCTGGCGCAGGATCAGCGGTGAAGGCTCTGTGCTGGACGGGACCAGCGTTGAAGGCTGTGTGCTGGACTGGACCAGCGGTGAAGGCTCTGTGCTGGACGGGACCAGAGGTGAAGGCTCTTTGCTGGACGGGGCCAGCGGGGAAGGCTCTGTGCTGAACGGGGCCAGCGGTGAAGGCTCTGTGCTGGACGGGGCCAGCGGTGAAGGCTCTGTGCTGGACGGGACCAGCGGTGAAGGCTCTGGGCAGAAGGTGGAAGTAAGACCTTGGACTGAGGACGGGAGAAGGGAAGCTGATTTCAATGCTGATCTCACGGATTTGAGCGCCAGATCCGCCATTTTTGCCCCCAGGTCCCTACTGTTAGAAACCAGCTTCCGGGCTCGGGGCAACACGGGAGTCTCTGGCTGAACAGCTGGGAAGCGAGGAACCCCTGGGGCTGGCTTTGAGTAGAGAGTGAGCTGGGTTAACTGGGGTGAGAATAATTCCCATGCTGACTCTTTGTTTGGGTGGTTATTCTGTCACGTCCGATGGGTGGATGAAGAAGACGACGGTAGGCGAAGATACAAAATAGCAAAAGGTTTTAATTCAAAACAGAGAAGATCCAAAATCAATGGCACAGTGTGTTTTTTGTTTCACACCTCCCAAGTTTTTTTTTTCCTCCATTTCTACCACCTGATGGAGTTTGGGTTCCTTGCCACTGTCGCCTCTGGTTTGCTTAGTTCGGGACACTTAATATTCAGCAATATTACTTGACTGCATAGACTATTGGATGAAAAATGAACTGAGCTGGATGATGACATCATTGTTTTCTGCAGAGCTGCTTTATAGTTGAATTGAACTCAACTTGAATTGGTAGTGGGGACAAACTCCCACTGCAAGCGTAGAGGGGAGCGTGCTTTTGCGGCAGCAGGGCCACGACTCTGGAACACCCTGTCTCTAGAGATTAGAACAGCCCCTTCTCTATCTGCTTTCAAGTCTCTTTCAAATAGATCTGATAACTGGATCGATGACCACAGGCACCAGGAAACAAAAAGAAGACAAAACAAGCCTTAAAACTAGGCACTTGGAACATGAGGACTATGTTACCAAACAAGAAACTGCCGAGGTTGCAACTAGAAATAGTTGCTCTTCAGGAAACCAGGCTCCAGGGATTTGGATCCATCAGGGACAAGGATTTCACATTCTTCTTGCAGGGCAAGTCAGAAGAAGAACAAACAGAACAGGGTGTAGGCTTTGCAATTAGGAATTGCTTGCTGGGAAGCATTGTCCATCTATATATGGGATCTGAGCTAGTCCTTTCCATGCAGCTGTACACCACAGCAGGACTAGTTAGCATTATTAGTGCTTATGCGCCAAATCTGACTTCCGCAGCTGAGGCAAAGGACAAGTTCTACAATGATCTCAATAATGTTGTTAACAATGTCCCAGCGAACAAGCCACTGTTCATCCTCAGGGACTTCAATGCTAGTGGGCATTGACCACAATTCATGGCCAACTTGCTTGTGTCAGATTAGTATTGGCAAGATAAACGAGAATGGGCAACGTTTACTCGGGTTCTGTTGCCAACAAGGTTTGGGCATCACCAACACCTTTTTTAACACCAAGCCACAGCACAAGGTTTCCTGGAGCACTGGCATCAGTTAGATTTGTTCTGACCAGACGCCCAGCGCTCTCTAGTGTCAAACTCTCGCGCAGCTCCTAGAGTGCTGACTGTGATACAGATACATATCTGGTCTGCAGTAAGGTCAAGCTGCTGCCAAGAACACTGCATCACAGCAAAAAGGAAGGCGGTTTGCACAAGCACTGAAGGACGTCCTTCCAGGCAAATTAAACTGCAATGCCAGTGAGAGATGGCAACACCTCAGGGATGCAGTGCAAGGGACTGCCATTTCCATCTTTGGCAAGAAGACAAAAAGTCTGCAGATCGGTTCGAAGCCAATGCCAAGGTTATGATGCCAGTCATTGAAGCAAAGAGACACGCGCTGGCCATTTATAAGACCTCTCCCAGTCAACAAAACTTACAGGCTGATCAAGAAACCCGACGTAAGGTTCATTATTGGCTACAGGTTTGCACCCAGATACAGTTTGCTGCATATTCTAGAAACACCAAGGTGATATATGGCAGCATCAAGCAGGCATTGGGACCTACACAAAAGAAGTCTACACCCCTGAAGTCCATCAAAGGGAAGATAATACGAGACTGGGCTAAGCAGATGGAGCGATGGGGGGAGCACTACTCAGAGTTATATGCCAGGGAAAACATGGTCTCTGAGGAAGTCCTGAATGCCTGCCTTTGCAGGATGAGCTGGATAGGGAACCCACCTTAGAGGAATTGAATGCAGCACTGGATGTCCTTGCCCCTGGTAAAGCACCAGGCAAGGATGGTATTCCTGCCGAAGTCCTGGAGTGCTGTAAGAAAGTGTGGGTTCCGAGTCAACAGATTCACCGTCGATATGATCTTATCACTTTGACAGTTGCAGGAAAAATGCAGGGAGCAACGGCAGCCACTTTATGTGGCTTTCAGCGATCTTACTAAGGCCCAGAGGTGGAAAGAGTAATAAAATATTCTACTCAAGTAAAAGTACTATTACTTAAATGAAATTTTACTTAAGTACAAGTAAAATTACTGGTCTAAAAATCTACTCAAATAAAAGTAAAAAGTAGCTCATTTAAAATTTGCTCAAGTAAAAGTTACTGAGTTACTTTTTTAACAGCGGGGTGGGGTGGGGGGCTCTCCCGTGTAGGGTTGTGATGGTATGAGATTTTCACAGTATGATAACGTCTCCGAAAATATCACGGTTTACAGTATTAATCAATTATTAAATAAATAAACGGTATTATTAAATTATGGTTATTATTATTATCATCTGTTAAAATGACAATTAAATTAAAGAAAACAGTTTTTTTGGGGATTGAACGAATGCTTTTATTATAACAAACTTGAAACCATTTGTTTGTTTTGTTTATTAAAATTTCAATAAAACGAATCAATTAAATTCAATAATTGATAATGAATTAGATTAACAACTTATTTTTAACATTAATAATTTATTAAAATGTTTAAGAATAATATAGTCCTATGAAATGTATTTTATTCCGAAAATTAATGTTTTTTTTAATGATTTAATCTAAATATATTATCAAAAACGGTGGTAATCAAATTAAAATTTAAACTTGTGTCCTTTTATTTTTTGGGGAAGAGCTGCAAAAACATATTTAATAAATTAAACAATGGACAAAAAAATATATTCCTTAAATACTGTTAAAATAAATTGTATTATTTTTGTTGTTGTTGTTGTTATTATTATTATTATTTGGAGGAGTATGTTCTAATTTCTCCTAGTTAAACCAAACTTTTATTTTGACGGGTTTTAGTGAAGACCTGTTTCAAAGTGTATTTGACAATGGATTTTCTCAAATAAAATGGTGAAAATGCTCAATAGGAGTTCTCTCAGAGCAGCTCTGTAAATGTTCATGTATTCATGTCCTCAAATTGTTTGTGAGACGCTGAAAACAGCATGTACTTGAGTAGCCTATGTAGTACCTTAGACCAAGCGGAGCAGCTCATTCACACCGATTCACACAGAAACGCAGAACAAGCAGGTTATATATTTACATAGCAGTATTTTTGCGCTTAGATATTCACAGACCATGTCGCGATTGGAATTATTGCACAGTTCTACTTTCCATGTATTCATCCATCCATCATTTTGTGTGTTTTAGCCTACGTGACATCTGCGTTATGTAAATTCCATTTTCATGACTGGATTCCGGGATTCCCTCTGCATCACGTAAATCATTCGCCTTAAGTTATAATCGGGACATACCTTTATCTGCAGGGTGATGGTGTCCTATGTATCCTCCTTTTGCAGCCACTTTGTGTCCACATTTTTTGCAAATTGGATATCTCCTCGAGGACAACCACACTTTTTTCTACATCCAAAGTATTTCCATACTGGCCATAATTCGCTTCATAAGAATTCAGAACGCTTCGCTTTCAGCTTCAGCTGGGTCTGCGTCACCTTTTTTGCACGTTTGTTCTCCCGCCCTTCAATCAATGCAGTAGTTTCCGGATTGTGATTTTTTTCTCCCTTGTATTATTTTTTACTCAGTAACGGATATGATTTCAAATGTAGTGAAGTACAATACTTCAAACAAAACTACTTAAAAAAGTAGAAGTACACAAAAAAAACGACTCAATTACGTAACGCGAGTAAATGTAATTCGTTACTTTCCACCTCTGCTAAGGCCTTTGATCTTCTTAGTAGACATGGCCTCTTCAAGATCTTGGCCAAGACAGGCTGTTCACCAGCACTCCTCGGCATCATCAGGTCATTCCACGCTGACATGAAGCGAACTGTTGTCTTTGATGGCTTAACTTCAGAGGCCTTCGACAAACAAAGTGGAGTGAAACAGGTCTGTGTTTTAGCTCCCACACTGTTCTGCATCTTTTTCGCTGTCCTGCTGAAGTATACTTTTGGGTCTGCAACTGAAGGGATATACCTTGGTAGACAATCTGATGGATAGCTTTTCAACCTTTCTAGACTAAGAGCAAAGATCAGAGTATGAATTAAGTGTTTGAGGGACCTCCTGTTTGCTGATGATACAGCTTTCACTACACATTCCGCTGAGGATCTACAAAAGCTGATACAACACTTCAGCAAGCCACGTCGAGAGTTTGGGCTCGCCATCTAATCAGCCTAAAGAAGAGGCAAGTCGTGGGACAAGATGTAAATCATCTACCCAGCATCTCAATCTCTGACTATAAACATGAGGTTGTACATGACTTTGTGTACCTGGGGCCCTCTATCTCTGGCTCACTATCTCTTGACATTGAGCTAAGCAGGCGAATTGGGAAGGCTATCACAACCATGTCCACACTGACAAAGAGACTGTGGACTAATGACAAGCTGTATGAATATACCAAGATCCAGGTCTGCAAGGCTTGCGTGGTGAGCACACTCCTCTATGGCAGTGAGTCATGGACCCTGCATGCTCGGCAAGAAAGTAGACATAACGCTTTACATATGCGTTGCCTCCATCGCATCTTGGGCATTACCTGGCAGGACAAGACCTTCAACTACACTGTCCTTGAGAGAGCAAGGATTTCTTCCATGTTCATGATGTCCGAATAGAAGATGGGCACATTCTAAATTATCTCCTGTATGGTGAGCTGTCACAAGGAGCGCAACCAACCTGCAGACCACGCCTAAGGTAGATGTTTGTAAAAGAGATCTTAAGACCCTTGGCATGCGTCAACCCAGACTCTTGGAATAGCTACTGCCTCAGATAGACCTAAGTGGAGACAGGCTGTGTTGAAAGGCCTCTCCAACTTCAATCAGCAGTTGTCTACAAACAAATACATAAATATACTGTATAAACTCATAACTGAGGGGTTTTCATTCTCTCTTGTGATAACAATTGCTTAAAACAAAGTAACATTGTTGACAGTTAGTTTGAAAGTCACACTTTCTCTTTGCTACCCTTCAGAGCGATATTTATTAGCTTTCAGCCCATGGCAGTAGCCTTATTATTAGGCAGCCTGACTAGACAATGCTGCACACACAGAAAATCAGGCGCAATGTAATTACTTATGTGCTCAGTTTGATTCCTGGCATGTGGTTCTAGTTAAGATCTATCTGTCTTTGTACCTTGAATTTTGATTCAGATTTTATCTGGACTCATGTTTAATCCCAAAAATAATAAAAGCCTATCCATGCATTTGAAAGGCTCTAGTTAGTGGCAGTTGCTAAGGCAAGCATTGTTATTATTTTTCAGGGAGAGGAATTTGAATAAATGTACCTATAAGCACATTTTTGTTACAGACATGATTGTTTGATGGTTTGATGATAGGTGAGCTTTCTAGGTTGCAGTTTTGCTTATCGAAAAATATCCCATATATCCAATGTATACTAGGATCTGAGTCATATCTAGAGACCAAAATATCACAGAGACTTGGAGGTAGGCTCTTTTGACTCTCTTGACAACCACTCAGAACACCCTAGCAACAACATAGAAACGTACTAAAAAAACACTGACACAAGAGCATCCGCCTAACAACACACTTGAATTGTTGCTTCTATTTTTTTAACTGGCAAAATGTAAAAATCTTGTCTTTGTCTTTAGTCCATATATTCTCAAACTAGAGGCCATTCTTCATCCAATCAGAATATTAATGTATTTTGAGTACAAGCTTAGCCCTATAAAGCCTACTATATCATATTTGATTAATTTTTAAAGCCCCTAAATGATTAACACAATGATCAAAACGTTGCTGAAAGACATGTTGCACACAATTTTTTTTTGCCTTTTAGAATAATTTCAAAAAACTGAAATTGAAACTCACAGACTGGTCAAACAGAATCTCACCTTTTTGTTGATTGCTCAGTTTTTACTTTTGTTCACTTTTTTGGGCACTTGTAGACATATCAGTAGCAGGTAACTGAAAAAGAACATTAATTAATATTTGAATAACATTGTGGCGAGCAGGGCGAGGCCGAGGGACGTGAGAGAGCGGTGCGAGGCCGGTAGAGTGAGTGATAATGAACGTCACCTGTGAGACGCACCGGTCTCGCATCTCCCTCAGAGGAGCAGAAGCATAAAAGGAGGAGCGACGACGCTGAAGATCGAGAGAAGAACAGGTCTGATTTTATGTTGTGTTTTGTTTCCCTTTTGTGAAGCCAGCAGTCGTCCTCGAGGGGCTGCTGTCGGATACTTTTGTTGTTGTATTTGTTTTATTTGATAATTAAAAGTTGTTGATTGTTCGCCGGTTCCCGCCTCCTTCTTCCCTGAATCTTAAACATTGCTACAAACATATAGTTTTACAATTTTTAATAATGAAAATTTCCCAAAACATGCTGTGAAAGACTTGAGGGCACTTCACATGCCACAGTTTGACAATCAGTGCTGTTTGTTCTGTGTATTGTTTGAGTATGTGTCTTTTAGCAGTAAAATCTTTTATAAAGTAAACGCAAGAATAATTTTTATATTGTTAATAATTTAAGATGAACATTTACTGCACTGAAGGAACTCGGGTTTACTTGATTATCCATAAATCTTTTTTTTTTTTTTTTTTTTTTATCCTTTTAGAATGTATCAAATAGGATACAACAGTTTGAGAACCAATGCTGCTGTCTGTATATTGTTTGTCTCTGTAATTCATAGAGAGATATCCATAGAATCAATACAGGCAAACAGCTTTCCACATATAGAGCTGGGCTGCCTCTTCTCTAGCATCCATCTACAGCATTCTCTTCCAAATGACTTGCTTTCATTTCATGTGGACACTTTGATGTAGCTATATGAACAAGTTCCATGTGGACAAACACATTTGAAAAAAGCAATGACTGTACAGTGACTCTTTTTTTAGGTTAATTTACTGTGCTGTGCTTCAGTGTGTGGTGGTGGTGATGATGGTGGGGGTGGTCTAAGCTTGTGTTTAAGCTTCAAAATCAATTCCACTGTGAAGCTAAATCATGCATTTTTCATTCTTTCTCTCATAGCTAGTTTAGCATTTGTAATACAGCAGCAAGAAATGCCCATCACCTGCTGATAAAATAAATAACTTTCACTACAAAATATTTTGTTATAAATAAAAGTAGCTCTCTAGCTGAAGGACAATAAAACTGTGTAACACTCAAAAACCTTCACAATTAGGTATGTTTTAAATAAGAAAAAAATTATGTTGTTATTAATACATTCTTCATGTTGTCATTGTCATGTGACCTACCAGCACCAGTTGCATTATTTCACCGCAAATCATAACTCCTCTCCTGTGGCCTCATGGGTCTATAGAGTGGTGCAGGGATGAAATCAACCCGGAAGACTAATTTGCCACTGGTTCCCTCAAGATTTTCCTATGGGGTTTTTCAATTTAGGAGTAAAATAAAGCCTGTGTCATAATTTGACAATAATTTGACGTGTTATTCTACAATGTAAACTCCACACTCTCACACCCCAAAAAGTCTTATCTAGTTTCTTTTAAACATTTGTTTTAAAAAAATAAACATAACTGCTTAAAAATTCCCGTTTTCATATGGGTGTGTCTGTCATTTTTACAGTCTGTCTTAAAAATTTGCCTTAGTAGGCTGTCTTAATTGACAAGAGCTATTAGCCAAAAGATGTTAAAATTGCACTTTCAATGACGGCACCTTCTACTTCCAGCAAGATTCTGAAGTGTGCATACAATGGACACTTCTTTACAATCCCATCAGAACACAGGAGAGGATTTGTGAATGATAGTGAAGCAACTCAACTGACGGTCACAGGATAATGACAACAAGGCGAATGTAGTACATCTATGTCCAAATTACATTCATACTACACATATCCATCCTATATAGAATGTATTTTTATAGAGTTGTGAAGTAATTAGCCTACTTATTCAAAATAAGTATCTACTCAAGAGAGTGTGCGATTTAGGATAGAGCCATACTGCAGGGCTCTCAAGTTTTGAAGACAGGCAAGAGTGACAAGAGTAAAACTGTTGGCTAAGTTACAGACACTCGTGAAAAACTGATGCTAATTATCTGGGGAACATTCTCTAACAGCAGTAAAGTTGTCATTGTTTTTGTCAAACAAGTTGTGAATTTGTTGTAACATTAAAACAGGAATGACTTACTCTGGGCTCAAAGTGATGCCCGGAGCTCCAGTGGTTTTCTCTGTGTGGGTGAATGAAACTTTCTGAAGATGTTCTAGCAGAATCACGAGAACAATTCCTGGATATGCTTTTTTTTTTCACGGGTTGTTGCGTTAAATCGTACCCAGATACAACAGTGCTATTTTCTTATTGGCTATTGTGTAGCCAATTTCTTTTTTTTGTTTTTTGATTGGCTGATAAGTGGCGGGCTCTACTAAGAACTCCAGGGGAGACGCGCTTGATTCTTGCTGGTTCCATAGTGAGAGCGGCGGGACCAGAGCAATTTTGGGCGATGCGACATATTAAATATATTATAAATAGTTTTTCCGCGTGAGAAATACAACGTGTGGTGGGAGTTCGTGACAAAAGACCGAAATGCGTGACACTTGAGAGCCCTGGGGTACGCGCGCTACACACATAACTATGACGTAACTACGGCGGGAGCTTGACGCAGAACTATGAATTGGGCTTTACAGTAGGCTAAGTTACATTTGTGACTGGATTCCGCGATTCGATCCGTGTCCCTGCGTAAACACAGACGGGGTGAATTTATGAATGAAAGTTTGAAAGTTCTGTCACAAAACGATGTTGTTACGAATCCTCACGCTTTTTTAAGTGGGTATACGGAAATCCTTGACCTTTAGTGGGTATATGGCATATAGGCCTACCAGCGTATCACGTAGACTACACCACTGGTGTCAACTATAAAGAAAGAAGGATGCCCTCCTATAAATAGTCACACTCTGCAGCCATTCTGTATGACCATATGACTGCTGACCTTTTCATGCAATAAAATAAATAGCCCACCCTTTAAAGACAATTGGTACATGTTTGTCTCTTATTCAGTCATATAAAATTGTTTGCCACCACACAAGCTAACACATGTCAAACAGAAGCAGGGAAAACGGCCAAAGCAGTTGTGCACTTCAAAAGGAAGAGACTTCAGCGATCAAAATACATAAGTAAGCAAGAATGATTTGTTCACGTGAAAGATTCATTTAACTCAGAGATTCATTTATGAACCAATAGTAGGTCTATAGCATGTTTCCTAACAGCGATGCTGCCCTTAACAGATACCACTAACACACACACACACACACTCTACTGGTGATAGAGAAGCATAGTGTATGTAACATATAGGGCTCTAATTGACTTGATATCATGTGATGTTTGTTTACATTTAAATGAGGTTCAACATTCTATGTCAGTCCAGCAGCATGTGTTTTTCTCTTACGAGAATATCTCTCGTACTGCGTAATATCTTACGCTACGGGGAAAACCTCTTTTCCACGAGATATTGAAGCCAAAAATTATCCTTAATTTTGAATTAATGTAAAACGCTGTGTGGCAGCATGCAGACATAGGCAAGGCATGCCTATTGGCTGCCCTGCGGCAACAGCAGCAGCCTATCGAGAGAGGCCCTGCATGACGTGATACCCAAGGGGGGCGCTTTGCGCCCATTTCGTCACGTCCCGCCAGAACAGAGGTGGCCTTGGCCAATAAATACGCTCGACAGGCTGATACAAACTGATTTTTATCTCTTCACCGAAGCACTACTGCATAGCTGGATCCGGAGTGAGAAGCCGCGCCGTCTGATAGTACGCCTTCAGCGGGACAAGCCTTCGAGTCTGAAGCCGCTGGCCTTCACCTCGCCGCCTTCAGCCGCCGTACCTGCTACGCTTTCCGGCGTCAATATCCTTTTATTCTGTTGAGAGTGTGTGTTCGCCGTTGCGACTCACACTCTCTCTTTATCTAAAAGAGCAGCATCTTTTTAAAGATGCTTCGTTCCTGTGGCTCGTGCCGAGCCCCACTAAGTGACGGGGACCGCCATTTCATCTGAGTTTCCCGCCTGGGTAAGGATCAAGCAACTCTCGCGCTCGCTGAGCGAGCTATTGCCATGGTGACTCTGAGGACTCGCCTGGCATTTTTTCTCCGAGTCTGCACTCCAGCCCGCTGTAGTGTTGCGCCATAAAGCGCCGTACTCAGCGGGTCCCCGAGCCTTCTCCAGCCCGTGAAAGCTCGCCGGTTCGTCCGCCAGCTTCAATCGAGTCGCTCACTGACGGACAACGGCTGCCGCGCGACGCCGCTTCCGCCATTATGACGACGAGATAGCTGCATCTGTAGAGAAAGCCAACTGCTCTATCCTGGCGTGGGACAGTGAGGATCGGGCGAGCTCTGTGGACCTCCCCCCCTTCTGCCCGCGAGTCGTCAGGGAAACGGGCCAGCATCAAAACTGCAGCTAGCTTTCTTTACGTTATAAGAAAGCTACCCCGCCCCCGCCCCCCGTGGGCGTGCGTCACCGGCGAAATGAGGAAAGAGTGTGTTTTAGTCCCGCCGAGGCCGGACCAATCTCCATTTCTCAAACATTTCTCAGCTCCTCTTAGTTTGAGCGGCTGAAAATGTCAATATTGCAGCAGTGAGCCTGTTGTATAACACGCACGCACGCCTGCAAACAAACGCCGACCAACACAGAACTGTGATGACGCTCTCTTATCTGCTCGACGCCCCCCGTGGGCGTGCGTCACCGGCGAAAATGAGGAAAGAATGTGTTTTAGTCCCTCCGAGGCCGGACCAATCTCCATTTCTCAAACATTTCTCAGCTCCTCTTAGTTTGTGCAGCTGAAAATGTCAATATTGCAGCAATGAGCCTGTTGTATAACACGCCCAGAAAAAGTCTCGCTCATGCCGCGGCCAGAGCCCGGACTTCATTCTACCTCTGGGTATTCACGCAGATGCGTGGGAAAAGCTTCCCGGGGTATCAGAATGGGTGTTGAACACTATAAAAAGAGGCTATTCGCTGCAGTTCGCTCGACGTCCCTGCCGCTACACTGGGTAAGTCGAAACCACGGTAAACAACGAAGTATCTCATCTACTTCGAGCCGAAATAGCGAAATTCACGATTTCACACTTACAAATAAATCAGATAGAATAAATGAGTATTTGGCGTGCTGTCCGAGGAGAGGGCTCCGGGCTCGGTATGCGGCCCGAACCCAGAGTAGATTCCTGACTGTGAAATATAAGCCAGGAGTCGGGGTGGTGGAGGGATGCTGAACTGTCAAAGAATGTTAGGTTAGCTGACAGAGAATATATATATATATGCTTCCTCTCGTGCTGATAGGGTAGACTTGTAATTGTTTGGTGACGAGTTGATTGGAATGATTTATTTGAACATGAACCTCCCAAACCTTGTTAATAAAAGATCATTTCACGATTTCACACTTACAAATAAGTCAGATAGAATAAATGCGTATTTGGCGTGCTGTCCGAGGAGAGGACTCCAGGCTCGGTATGCGCCACGAACCCAGAGTACTTCCCCCAAAGCTGCAAATAAAATGCAGGACAGCCGCCAGAATGATGCTGATGACCCCCATACCCAAAAACTTGCGGAATGCAAAGCTTAAGGTATCAGCTGCGGGAAGGGGTGGTTTCGCTGGAAGGCTACTTTTAACATAGGACGGGAGTTGGTTGTCTTGAGGTCGGATGGGTGTGCCTCTCGGGTGGTAGGATGTGAATGGTCTACTGCTGAAGCGGAGGATAATGGTATAGCTGTTGCAGTGGAAGCGAGTTTAGATGGAGAAAAAAGGAGGAGAAGACACTGCTGCGGCAGTGGACCGGACTTGCTCTAATTAATGGAGCTCCTGCGGGAGCGGAGTACATGGCATTGCTGCGGCAGTGGACCAGACTTGCTTTAATTAATGGATCTCCTGCGGGAGAGGGGTAGGTGACACTGCTGCGGCAGTGGAGCAAGTTTGGATGGGGAAAGGAAACTCCTGTGGGAGTAGAGGAGATGACACTGCTGCGGCAGTGGACCAGACTTGCTTTAGTTAATGGAACTCCTGCGGGAGCGGAGTAGATGACACTGCTGCGGAAGTGGAGCAAGTTTGTATGGAGTAATGGAGCTCCTGCGGGAGCGGAGTACCTGACACTGCTGCGGCAGTGGACCAGACTTGCTTGAATTGAAGGAGCTCCTGCGGGAGCGGAGTAGATGACACTGCTGCGGCAGTGGAGCAAGTTTGGATGGAGTAACGGAGCTCCTGCGGGAGCGGAGTACATGACACTGCTGCGGCAGTGGACCAGACTTGCTTGAATTAATGGAGCTCCTGCGGGAGCGGAGTAGATTACACTGCTGCGGCAGTGGAGCAAGTTTTGATGGAGTAACAGAGCTCCTGCGGTAGCGGAGTACATGACACTGCTGCAACAGTGGACCAGACTTGCTTGTGACTTGCTTTCCGGGGATCCTATTGTGAGTTGAGAGGAAGTTAGCTGAAGAGGGTTCGTTGAGCTTCTTTGGTATGGAAGTGGTTTGAACGGATCTAACTCTTAAAGGCCTCCGACGACCAGCGGCAGAGCTCTTGAATTTGCTGCTGGGAGAGGCCTTTTTGGGCAGCTGTGGTTTTTCTGCGCCTATACGGAATGAATGGCTGGAAAAAATGTTTGCTGGGATGCCTGATTGAAGCAAGATGGACTTGAGATGTTTTTGGAACCAGAATCGTGTGACGGGGCGATTGAATTGGTCGGTGAAGAGTGGGTCGGAAGGGGACTTGGTCTGTGAGTTTTTGAATTGTGAGTACGCTAAAAGAGTTTGGTATGGCTGGATTGGTGATTGGAGATTGAATTGTGAGTACGCTAAGAGAGTTTGGAGTTTTTGAATTGTGAGTACGCTAAGAGAGTTTGGTATGGCTGGATTGGTGATTGGAGATTGAAGTTGTATATGAAATGGCCTTTTTTTATTTGATCTGTCTTGCTTTGTTTGATGAAGTAAGAGATGGTTTCGTTGTCTAGTACTGAAAGATCTGAGATTGTGGGGTGGACTTTTGGGTTGAAGCTGGAAGTGATGGTGAGTTCTGAGAATCTGAGGAAACCGAAGAAAGCCAATATAAACATAGCGTCCAGTGTACGGGCAGTGTTGGTGGAGTGGTAGCCTCGGCAGAGGGTGGAGATGAATTTGGTGAGTATATCCAAAGTTAATGGTTGTCTGTCATCTGGGCGGGTGGCTTGGGTTTTTTGGATGCCTTTGATGAGCATTGATGTCTGGGAATTTGCTATGTCTGCGGAAGGTGAACCAAAAAGGAGTTTGTGGAAAAATTGGATTCCGCTTAGATAGCCCTTGATGGAGCGGGCTTTGAGGTTCTTGATGCTGTCGAGATAGGATATAAATGAAGTGACGGTGAGCAGAGAAAAATTGGGAAAAGGCAGGTTGTATGTGAAGTGGAAAGACTTAAAACACGTCCATGCGGTTAAGTAGGATTGAGGGTGCTGGGTGAAACGGCTTGAAGAATGGAGTTAAGAGAGGCATCGAGAAGTGGTTTCAATGGGTGCTTTATGGGAATATCAGCTCTGAATAGTGAGGTACTGGGGTTAGGTGTGGGTCCGCCTCTGGTGCCAGCAGCCTGAATTTCTGGAAAGCAAAACGAGAGAGAGAGTCAGCTATTTGGTTTTTTGACCCAGGAACATGTTTTGCAGTTAAGATGAACTGGTTGCAAGCTGAGGATGTTAGTGATTGCGGTGAGTTTAGCAACTGGGCGGACCATGTAGACGCAAACCAACGGCCTTGGTAGAATCCTCCGAAACCGACGGAGGGAGCTGCATCGGTGAACAGTTGGATATCCACGGGGAGAGAAATCAGATTATTTTAGAAAAAGGACAGGCCGTTCCATTGTTTAAGGAATGTTATCCATAAACTGAGCTCGATGCAACATGAAGTAGTTAGGGAGATTTGGTCCTCTAGCGTGTGAACTGATGATGCGAGGAAGAGGAGATGAGAGATGAAAGGGCGGCCTTGTGGGATGATGCGCATCGCAAAGTTTAAATGGCCGAGCAGAGATAGTAGCTCTCGATTAGAGCAATTTGGATTTTCTAGGAGGGTGGATGCGACCAGAATGATCCTGTCAATTTTTTCCTTAGGCATTGAGGCCTGGAATTTGACTGTGTCCAATTTAATGCCCAGGAATTCGATAGATGTGGCTGGACCCATGGTTTTTTCTTGGGCGTTTGGAAGCCCGAGCTCATTGAAGACTTTTTGGACTGTGAGAAGATGTGCGGCTGGGACGGTGTCGGGCGGTGAGATGATTAGGTAGGGTATCGACTAGTTATTGGAAAGAATCCAACAAATGGCTTCTGATAGCATGTCGAAAATCTTGGGGCTACTTTTGTGGCCAAAAGTTTAACGGACAGCAAAATAAAATTTATCTTGCCAGCATACACCGAACAAATGCCATGAGTCTGGGTGAATGGGCATCACTTTAAAAGCAGAGGTGATATCAACTTTAGCGAGCCAAACGCCGTAACCTTGTCTTTTATCAGGTTTATGGCTTGATCAATGGTGTGGTAATGAAGAGAAAATTGTTCGAGCAAGATAAGGCTGTTTATGCTTGGAAACAGAGAATTATGCGGGGCTGAAAGATCGATTATTAGGCTTTTTTTGCCTGAAAATTTTCTAGTGGCCACTCCAATGGGGCTGATGCGGAAACATTTGAAAGGAGGAATGTTAAAACGACCAATCATAAAGCCCGATTCGATTTCTTTTTTAATCAGGATGTCGACTGTGTCAGGTCCGGCGAAAGCAGACTGGAGATTGTCGCATATGATACTTTGAGTGGAAAGGCTTTCGACGCCAGGATTAAAGCCGTGCTTGAGACCAGACAGTAAATAGTCCGTGAAGTCGGTGTTAGGGTGGTGAGATAATTCAGAAGACAGACGAGAAAAATTCACAGGAGTCGACAAGTAGCTTTTGAAATCTTTATTTACAGACCTTTTTACAGGGCATATAGTGCGAGTGTGCACGCCGCCATAGTAGCTGCAGGAGATTTTCCTTCTTTGGGAATCTATGGCTGAGTCGTTGAAATTTATGTTTGCTGGTCGCGGGATGTAACTGGTTGATTTTTCGGCTGATGAATCTGGGCGGGGAGGATTTTCAGGGTTAATCAAAGGACAAGCCGTGGTGGAGTGTGAAACAGATCTGCAAACGGCCAAGGATAAATTGCGGCAGCCTAGGAACACTCTATTGTGTAGCTCTGTGTCAAGGGCAACCCCAGTAAGGGCACTGGTTCCGTTGAGCTACAAGGACAGCGAATTTTGCTGAGAACAATTTATGGTAAGTATAGAAATGGGTTCCTCCATACGATAACGCGAGCTCTGCGATTATCACGAGATAGTCGTTCAGTTCACGTCTTCTGTGGGGAAGTGTGGCGCAAATTATTTCGCTATACCGGCTGAAAGCAATGGCGAATTCAGAAAACGACAGAATAAGGGATGAATTGGGATGAACAGAGGAAGGGAG
The DNA here is from genome assembly GCF_051911475.1 of Siphateles boraxobius. Taxonomy (NCBI): domain Eukaryota; kingdom Metazoa; phylum Chordata; class Actinopteri; order Cypriniformes; family Leuciscidae; genus Siphateles; species Siphateles boraxobius. Next base: position 13,136,982 of record NW_027508975.1, read on the forward strand.
GATAGAGAGAAGGGAAGATAAATCGATGTCCGCACCTGTGAGGATCTGTGCTCTGATGTTGCTGTCAACAGGGGGCGGTTCCATAGCTGTAGCGTTCGGCGGGATGGGCATCGTCGTTGCGGAAAACAGAGTGAAAGGAGAAGGATTGTGGGAAAAGGTGTTAGGAGGAAAAAAGCCCAGGGCTGAAGCCGTTTGTGGAGGCAACCTCACACTTGGGTCGGCCCCTAAAGCTTGGGGGGGAACTGGAAAAGTGGGGAAGGAGGGAAGCTGGGGAGGTAGGAAATGTGTCTGGGCCTGCGGCTCTAGCTGAGGCAGCCTAGCGCTAGAGTCTGGCCGTGGGACTGCAGGCCATAGACAGGAGAGAGGGTTGGAAAAAGTTACAGGAGGATGATGTGGTTGGGCCTGTACCGTTGCCATACTCATGCTGAAAGAGCGGCCTGTTTTGCTTGAAACTGGCAATGTGACGTGAGGTGAGGTACTGGACAAAGCCGCGGTCTGTAGCTCAGCGGAGCGGAGAGAATAGTGGGGCCTGGCGGTGGTGGAATCTGGGGTGCGGCCCAGGCTAGCTGAAGGCCTGCTGCAGCCTGGCGCTCGAGGAAAACTGGGCCCTACGACGTCGGGAGAAGGTGTTTTCTGGGAACGTGAGTTTGGAGCTTTATAATTATTTGCCTTTTTTGCTGATTTTGAAGGTGGAGTGGATTTTGGAGAAGGAAAAGCTGCCTGGAGAGAAACGTACAGGTTGGACAATTGTGCTTTGTTCATCCTCCTAGAAAAATGAACGTCAGCGCTGATTAGCGCTTGTCTCAACCCCAGCACTGTCCATTTCTCGATTGCAGGAATAGTGGGTTGTGCTGAGGTGTAGGAGGAAGCTGGATATGGTGGAGGTCTTGATGGTGGAGGTGAGGGCAAGCCACGGCGCCTCGGGGTACGGGAAGTGGCTCGGCTAGGCCGGCGGCCGCGCAGTGAAGCTGGAGGTTCGGATGCGGTGTCCTGTTGAGCATGGGAGCTCGTTGCGGTGTTGGGAAGCTGTGGTGGAGCCTGGACAACGAAGGAGTCATCGTCGGATGGGAAGAGTTCGATCTCTGACATTGTAACAAAAAGGGCGGGACCATATGCTGAACTGTCAAGGAATGTTAGGTGAGTTGACAGAGAATATATATATATATATATATATATATATATATATATATATATATATATATATATATGCTTCCTCTCGTGCTGATAGGGTAGACATGTAATTGTTTGGTGACTAGTTGATTGGAATGATTTATTTGAACGTGCTCCTCCTGAACCTTGTTAATAAAACATAATCTACTGAGCAAAGGGGCCATAGAACCTTTATCTCAGAGCGAAGGGGGTCTATACAGCAGATATTTTCTGGTACCGAAAAAAGACGGGGGTCTCAGACCCATTCTAGATCTATGGCAGCTGAACAGAGCGCTTGTGAAGCGCCAGTTCAGAATGCTGACAACCAGGAAAATCCTAGCGCAAGTTCACCAGGGAGACTGGTTTATGTCAATAGATCTGAAAGGTGCACGTCACAGGCAATTCTTGAGATTCGACTTTGAAGGCCAGACATATCAATACACAGTCCTGCCGTTCGGCCTTTCCCTAGCACCCCGTACATTTACGAAGTGCATGGACTGTCAAGGAATGTTAGGTGTCTCTTGCACCCCTGAAGTCTCTTGCACCCCTGAGACTTCAGGAAATGCGAGTCTTGAACTACTTGGACGATTGGCTGATTCTAGCTCGATCCCACTCAGAGCTCATAGAACCTTGGAAAATAGCCGACTGGTATCAGTCAGGCGTGAGTTTGGGGACTCCCTCGAGTGTGAAGGTGGTGTCCACGGACGCTTCCATCTCGGGATGGGGAGCGCTGCTCGAGGGCAGACCATTCTTTGGCCAGTGGTCAGAAAGGGAGAAGCTTCTACACATAAACTGTCTAGAACTGTTGGCAGTCGACAATGCGCTACGGCGCTTTTGTCCCCAGTTAAAAGGCCACCACGTCTTGGTCCGGTTGGACAACATGTCAGCGGTGGCATACATAAATCGCCAGGGCGGCGTCAGGTCCCGAAACCTTTACAGGCTGACGGAACGCCTCCTGGTCTGGGCTCAGCACAACCTGCTGTCACTGAAAGCAGCGCATGTGCCTGGTCGCCTTAATCTGGGACCAGACAGTCTGTCCAGAGACAATGTCCCAGCAGGGGAATGGTCGCTGCACCCGCAGACGATCCAACTGCCGTGGGAGACATTCGGCAGAGCGCAAGTGGACCTGTTCGACTCCCAAGATAACGCTCACTGTCCGAACTTTTCTCCAAGAGCAGGGATGTACTGGCCCACGTATGGCCCCCGCTGCCCCCTCTATGCTTTTCCCCACGTCTCGCTCCTGCCTCAAGTGCTGGAACGAATCAGGGAAAACGGATGCCCAGTGCTGCTCGTGGCTCCGCTCTGGATGAACCAGATTTGGTTCCTAGAGGCTGACATTTTTTCGGGAATCCCACGGGTCACGGGATTCCCGTGGGATTCCTGCAGGATGGGAGTCATCTTTGCTATCAATCACGGGATTTGGACGGTACAGGATAAATGGTTAACGGGAGCAGACGGGAGCGGGAATCAACCAAAAGCAAAGACGACAAAAAAAAGAAAAAAGTAAATGCATCATTTTGTAGTTTCCTTTTAATACGCCTACAATGTAACGCAATTAAAAAATAACTACACGACCCCGCCGTCCCAGAAGGCATCAGTGCTTTTTGTCACGGCTTACCGCCGAAATTCAAAGAGCAGTGATGGAGGGAGCTAACAGCCGCGGAGAAGTCGATGTGGCAAAAAATGATTTACAGCGCAAAGTCAGAAGTAATGACATGTCTATTAAGTTCACAGAACTGGTCGGAAAGTCTGAAATATTAATTAAGTTTATGAGAGTAGAATGTGACGGTGATAGCACAATGTACGCTGCTTGTAAGACATGCTTAGTCTTAGTCAAGTACGCAAGTGATTCAGGGACGAGCGGTCTGAAGAAGCACACTTGCAAGGCAAATTCGGGAAAGAATCAGGCAAGCATCGCTTCGTTCATCAAGCGAAAATTGCCGTATATGGGAGCGGTACAGGAGCGGGAGTCAGTTTAAACAGGAGCGGGATGGGATTGGGAGTCAATTTACCAGGAGCGGGATGGGATGGGATTATTTTTTAAACTTTGGTCTGGGAGTGGGACGGGACAAGATTTCTTTCTATGGGAGTGGGACGGGACAGGAGTGAAAATCCACTCCCGTGTCATCCTCTATTGGTTCCCAGTCCTAATGCGGCTAACCAGCACTCCCCCGTGGCCTATACCGGTGAGGAGAGACCTCCTCTTTCAGGCAAAGGGCTGGATTTTGGCATCCTCGCCCGGAATTATGGTCCCTACATGCATGGGCCATCAATACCCGCTAACCTCCCGGAGGGAGTGTTAAACACGATCACGCAGGCTAGAGCCCCGTCTTCTAGATGGCTCTATTCCTTGAAATGGTCAGTGTTCTCTGCCTGGTGTCAAGCTCAGGGCTTTTCACCCGTAGACTGCGGGGTCACGGAAGTGCTCTCCTTTCTTCAGGAGCTGTTGGATAAGGGCAGGACCCCATCCACGCTCAAAGTATACATGGCGGCCATAGCGGCATTTGCAAAACCGACGTCTGGCCAGTCAATGGGGAAAAACGACTTGGTCGTGCGATTCCTCAGGGGAGCTCGGAGGCTGAATCCTCCCAGACTCCCCTCAGTCCCTGTGTGGGACCTTTCTACGGTTTTGGAAGCCATGAAAGGTGCCCCATTCGAGCCAATCCATTTGTCAGACATGAAACCTCTGTCTTTCAAAACGGTGTTTCTTATGGCTCTTGCTTCAGTGAAGCGCATAGGGGACTTACAAGCGCTCTCAGTAAGCGCGTCATGTATGGAGTTTGGGCCAAATGACTCAAAAGTCATACTCAAACCGAGGCACGGGTACGTGCCCAAATCCCTCAACACACCGTTCAGGGCCCAGGTTATTTCCCTGTGCGCCCTTCATGATGAGAATTCGTCATACGATTTTTGAAATAAAAACAACTGTCCCTGAAGCCTTGAAGCCTATTCTCACAACTCTACAATTTGCTAAGTCAAATTTGTCCAATTTGGAAAGTTGTTCTTGATTTATTATCATGGAGCAGCGTCGCCCAAGAAGAACCAGGGCTCTTCCCACACACCTGAGGGGATTCTTAGTCTCTTCCATTCCAGACCCCTGTGAGCATTCACATCTGGCAGCTGTAATCGGGTTGGATCACACTTACTGCTGCATCTCTGCGAAAGCTCAAAGATCCAAAGATTTTGGAGGAGCGCTACCTGAAGAACGCTGCTGTCCTTCCCGACATCCGTCAAGCAGCCTCGGTCTCTTGAGTGGACAAGTGTCAGCAAGAAGGGCCTGTATCCACCCACGGCAGCAGCTTGCAGGGCTACCAGGACATTTACCGTTCTGTAGTGGAGCCCATGATGAAGACTCGCTCTGGTCGGCACCGTCTCTACAGTCTTGAGCTGGGCCTGACGATCAAGCAGCAGCTGTGTGTGACACTCAACTGCCCTTCACTGGTGGAGACGGAGCAGCCCGATGGACGTGTCCTCGTCACTGAGAGCTTCTCCACACCCAGCAGAAGAAGCTTCGCTCCACAAATCCACGTGGACATCAGTGAAGAGCCCCTGCCCGAGGAACCCCGAAGAAAGAAGCCCAGACACTGAGTCATCACAGTGTCACATGGAGGCTGGAGTATTGCACAACTGGGCATATGTATGTAAATACTGTATATAGTTATAGAGTAAGTTTTATCTTTGAAAAGTTAGTGTATTGCACATTGCTGTGTGGTTGTCAGTACGTTGATATGCGGTTCCTAGGTTGTTCTGAGTGTTTTTTATCTTTTTGCTTCGTGGTTGTCAGGAAGTTTTGGGTGGTTTCTTCTGCGTTGACATGCGTTTGCCAAGTTTTTCTGCGTTGCGTTGTTGTTAACCTGTTTTATGCAGTTGCTGGACTTCATCCATTGCTATGTGGTTGTTGGGATGTTTTCAGTAGTTGGTTGATATGCGGTTGCTTTTAAGTAGTTAGGTTAGGGTAGGTTAGGGTCCCTCACAAGGTTTGCAGCTTGATGTGCTGTGAGGGTTTGTGTGCATCAGTGATGCTGAGAGCTACGCCACTGGTACTTCACAACTACTGCTAGAGTCACCCACAGTGGACAGGTCTCAGCTGAGATGCCAGACGAAGACAAAGCACCTGATTCTGGACAGCAGCAGATTGTCATGATGCTCCTGGCAGAAGACCACAGTCGTGACAAAGACAACAGCAGAATTACCTGAAAGGAAGAAAACTCGGATAATGTGTGGAAGTCATCGATGGATCGATGGAAGCAACCGTTCGACCAGCACAAGGTAATGCAGAATTTTTTAATATTAGCAAAGGGGTATAACAAGGCTGAAATCTTTCCTCAGCATTTTTGTATAAGCGTTCAGCCAATCACATCTGAGGACTGCTAATTGTATTATATTATAATTTCTTAAATGGTGATATCAAATACATTTATTTATTAGTATATATGATCACATAAGCAGTGAAAATGATAAAAATACAACAATTACAATTTATAACAGTCAAACACTATCACAGTAATTTGAACTTTGGAAACCGAGGCTAAAAAAAAACAGACACTGTAACATACTTCTTTGTGCATCAATCCAAATTGTGCATCAATCCAAATTTTCAATAATCAAAACGTGCATTATAAACATAAAAACTAGCTGCGAGTTGATTAAAATAATTAAATCACATTTAATCGCAGATTTTGAAAGTGCTGCCTGAAATCTGAATCTCTGTATGCACCTTTGTACCTGTCAAAAAAAAGTTTGTTTATTATTCAGTCCTTTAAGCTTTAATGTGAAACATACTGAAAAACTATGAAACACTGAAAACAAACTAAACTAAAACAAACACAAAATCACAACATGAAACCTATTTAAACATTTCAAGCTCAAAACTATAATAACCATGTGTTGCGTGTTGCCAGAGTGTTGTTATTGATTAAATGTATTAGTCAAGTTCATGTTATGTTTTAATATATATAATATATATATATATATATATATATATATGTATATATATAGACAAAAGACAATATATTACTCTGATTGCCTTTCAGGGCGAAATAGTACACCCACCACAAAAGAAGATATTTTGAAAATGTTTATTTTTGACTGGACCATCCCTTTAATGTATGTGAGGTTGATTTCCTTCAGGCCAGTTTAAAGAGTGGTCCCATAATATCGAGCTGTAATCCATTTTCAAGGTTGTGATCTACCACTTAAGAATAGACTGTCCAATGAATTGGTCGATAAAGAGATTAGAAGAGGAATCTTGAGTGTAGAAAGAAACTTGTCTATGTTCAGTATGTAGAAATCATCAGTGAGGGAACCATCTAACAGTAGAGTGTAGAGCATCACTTACCTGTCACTACTGATGTCAACGGTATGTGTTGAAGAAAACAGCCATCTAGATGGACAGAGAAAGACACTTTAGACTGCATATACAGGTCCTTCTAAAAAAATTAGCATATTGTGATCAAGTTCATTATTTTCCATAATGTAATTATACTAATTAAACTTTCATATATTTTAGATTCATTGCACACCAACAGAAATATTTCAGGTCTTTTATTGTTTTAATACTGATGATTTTGGCGTACAGCTCATGAAAACCCAAAATTCCTATCTCAAAAAATTAGCATATTTCATCCAACCAATAAAATAAGTGTTTTTAATACAAAAAAAGTCAACCTTCAAATAATTATGTTCAGTTATGCACTCAATACTTGGTCGGGAATCCTTTTGCAGAAATGACTGCTTCAATGCGGTGTGGCATGGAGGCAATCAGCCTGTGGCATTGCTGAGGTGTTATGGAGGCCCAGGATGCTTCGATAGCGGCCTTAAGCTCATCCAGAGTGTTGGGTCTTGCGTCTCTCAACTTTCTCTTCACAATATCCCACAGATATTCTCTAATACCATGGTCAGTAAACCATAGGGGGCAGTCATGGCCTAATGGTAACAGAGTTTGACTGGTGACATAAAGGTTGCTGGTTCGATTCCAGTACCAGCAGGAATATGACTGAGGTGTCCTTGAGCAAGGCACCTAACCGCCAATCGCTCCCCGGGCGCCACCCAAGGCTGCCCGCTGCTCCGGGCGTGTCCACGTTTGCAGTGTGTGTGTTCACTGCTCACTACTCTGCTCCTAATGTGTGTGCACTTACTTGGATGGGTTAAATGCAGAGGTGAAATTCCAAGTATGGGTTACCATACTTGGCCGTCACTTTCATTTACCAGTGGTTTTGGCACTGTGAGCAGGTGCCAGGTCGTGCTGAAAAATGAAATCTTCATCTCCATAAAGCTTTTCAGCAGATGGAAGCATGAAGTGCTCCAAAATCTCCTGATAGCTAGCTGCATTGACCTTGCCCTTGATAAAACACAGTGGACCAACACCTGCAGCTGACATGGCACCCCAGACCATCATTGACTGTGGGTACTTGACACTGGACTTCAGGCATTTTGGCATTTCCTTCTTCCCAGTCTACCTCCAGACTCTGGCACATTGATTTCCAAATGACATGCAAAATTTGCTTTCATCCGAAAAAAGTACTTTGGACCACTGAGCAACAGTCCAGTGCTGCTTCTCTGTAGCCCAGGTCAGGCGCTTCTGCCGCTGTTTCTGGTTCAAAAGTGGCTTGACCTGGGGAATGCGGCACCTGTAGCCCATTTCCTGCACACGCCTGTGCACGGTGGCTCTGGATGTTTCTACTCCAGACTCAGTCCACTGCTTCCGCAGGTCCCCCAAGGTCTGGAATCGGCCCTTCTCCACAATCTTCCTCAGGGTCCGGTCACCTCTTCTCGTTGTGCAGCGTTTTTTGCCACACTTTTTCCTTCCCACAGACTTCCCACTGAGGTGCCTTGATACAGCACTCTGGGAACAGCCTATTTGTTCAGAAATTTCTTTCTGTGTCTTACCCTCTTGCTTGAGGGTGTCAATGATGGCCTTCTGGACAACAGTCAGGTCGGCAGTCTTACCCATGATTGCGGTTTTGAGTAATGAAACAGGCTGGGAGTTTTTAAAAGCCTCAGGAATCTTTTGCAGGTGTTTAGAGTTAATAAGTTGATTCAGATGATTAGGTTAATAGCTCGTTTAGAGACCCTTTTCATGATATGCTAATTTTTTGAGATAGGAATTTGGGGTTTTCATGAGCTGTATGCCAAAATCATCAGTATTAAAACAATAAAAGACCTAAAATATTTCAGTTGGTGTGCAATGAATCTAAAATATATGAAAGTTTAATTTTTATCATTACATTATGGAAAATAATGAACTTTATCACAATATGCTAATTTTTTTAGAAGGACCTGTACATACGCACTTTTACATTTATTGTGTATATGCAGCAACTCATCTGAATACTCAAAACTTCTTGAGTCCTGAAGCGATTTACAGCCTGACAGATGTTTACAGCTACTATGATTTAAACTTTAATCGACAATATTTAGCCTATAGTGAAATTTTTACTCCTCTTCTAAAAACGTCAGTGCAATAATAATATATGTTTTATTAACAAAGTTCGGTAGGAGCACACTCAGATAATTAACACGAGTGGAGAGCACTCAGCAATCAACGATAAGAGGTGTATATTCAGCAAACTATTATTAAATGGTAAAATTCTTGTGAAGTGAGTCTCATAAAAGCTCTGTGATGGAGTTTAAATGTGTGCATACCTTCCTCATAGACGCTGAAAACACCATGAGTGTCAAGGCCATTGCACACTGAGTCCGAAATTTTCGTATGCGTTTTTTCGTGTTCGTCAGACTAAAAATTCGTCATGCACTGAAACCTTGCACACTGAGTCCGATGCGTATTTATTAAACCTTTGTGGAAAAAAATGCAAAAAATACAAAATGGATTCGTGAAGCAGTGAGGATGTTTTTGTTGCCCTCTCTCTTCTTAAAAAGAGAAAAAGAAAGAGGAAATATTGGGTCCATCCAATCCTGAGATTGAGCCGAGAGGAAGGAGAGTTTCAGCTCCTTATCAAGGAGTTGCGAAATTATCCCGTAGGGAAACTCCAGTCATGACAGAATGCCCGTGAGCACTTGCTTCAGTTTTATCAGAAGCTGACACGCTTGTGTTTTGGGGTGCTTATATAGTTTCCTGGTCAATGACGTCACCCGCCTATGACGTTCCGTCTCGCCATTGGACTGATTTCATTCGTGCTTCATGACGCACTCACTCATTCCCAAAGCGTTGTCAAGCAGCATCTCGTTCCCTTCAGGGAACTAGGGTTACATACGTAACCAGAGACGATTTAAAACTTTGCAGTGGAACTCTCATCCTCTATAGGCTTCTTGAGGGATTGAACTTGCAGGCCCCGAAAAGTTATTACAGACATCGTTAAAATAGTCCAAGTGACTACAGTGGCTCAATCTTAAGTTTATCAAACAACGAGAATACTTTTTGTGCGCAAAAAAACTAAAATAACGACTTTATTTCAACTATTCATTTCTTTCTCTGTGGTCAGTTCACTAGTGTGAAAGCATAGAGCTTCTGTTGATACGTCACACGCATCACCCACATGACCAGCGTCGGCCAATAGTGAGCCTACGTGTGACGTAGCTCTACGCTATTACACTAAGTTAACTGACTAGAGGCCAACAGAGAAGGAAATGAATAGTTGAAATAAAGTCGTTATTTTTGTTTGTTTTTGCGCACAAAAAGTATTCTCGTCGCTTGATAAACTTAAGATTGAACCACTGTAATCACTTGGACTATTTTAACGATGTCTTTAATAACTTTTCGAGGCCGGCCAGTTTCAATCCTTTCTAAGCCTATGGAGGAGTATGGAGGAGTGATCCAGCTCTCAGATTTCATCAAAAATATATTAATTCGTGTTCCAAAGATGAACGAAGGTCTTACGGGGTTGGAACAGCATGAGGGTGAGTAAAGACTGACAGAATTTTCATTTTTGGGTGAAATATCCCTTTAACATCTCGTAATAATGAGAAACTTTATTGTAATTAATTACTTATTTTCTCGCACTTCTACGCATGCGCAAAGCAGTGGAGCAGAAGAGAGTGCCACACTAGGGGTGCTTCTCATTTCTTATTTGTGCATCCTCGTTTCCTTTCCTCGCTTCCTTTCCTAGCGTCTCAGCTCCACCCCCTGTAGGATACGAGGGAAGGCTGCAAGGAAAGAAAACGATGACGGAGGAATCGAATGAAAGCTTTTTTATACATTGGAATACTTGATCACTCGAGCGTCACTTCACTGCGTCATCAGCAGCGCTCAAAGGATCTGCCCTTATTTTGTTGAAATTTGTTTATTTAAGAATTTCATTAGAAATAACAATAAAGCAAGATACCTTGTTGAAATATTTGAGATATGTAGTTTATATAAACTGCAAAGGTAAAGAATAAATTAAAATGATTGTGATCCATGTGAAGGGGGAGGAGAATTGACACGTGCGTCCCGTTTAGTCGATAAAACTCTTCCGCATTGGATACACCCGTGTATCCTCGCTCATGACTCCTCTGGAAGCCTCCTCACTCCTCGATCCTCGACTCCTCGCGGTGCAATTAGAAAATTGAGATGTCCTTCAAGATGGCTGAGCTCGATCGGTTTCCGGGTCATAGGATGGAGGACAGAGGAACGAGGAGACGAGGAGGGATATTGAGAAGCATCCTAGAAACATCCGCTGGTCAAAGCCGTGTTAATGCATCACAGCAAACATGGCACGCTCTGCAGTGAATAACATTAAAGTCCCCGTAAAGTCAAAATTAAGTATGTGTTCTGAGTTTGTCATATCACAGAAAAATGTGTTATTAGCTACCCAGCCAAATTTGAATGATAAAAAAGCCGGCAAGTACATAAAATAAGCTATCAAAATCTTGAAAAAATGAGCAGTAGTCTCTGCTCTCAAACTCTGGGGGCGTGTCCGCTGGCTGCGCTGAAACCACACCCACTCACGGGAAAGCTGCCGTTGCCACACTCAACTGTCACCCGCTACAGCCGGAATGGATGCTCCTAGCAGCTTATTAGGTTAATTAACGTTATAACATATGCACACAAACTTACACTCATTGGTGGCCACGCACTGCCAATGATGGCACCAGTTGTCGGTCTAACTCCACAATTCAGAACTTCACAGTTCACAGTCTTTGTAATGTGTTTTACATTTACATTTATTCATTTAGCTGACGCTTTTATCCAAAGCGACTTACAATTGCTATATTTCAGAGGTCGCACGCCTCTGGAGCAACTAGGGGTTAAGTGTCTTGCTCAGGGACACATAGGTGTCTCACAGTGGATTCGAACCCGCTCTCACACCAAAGGAATGTGTCTTATCCACTGCGCCATCACCATCGTTTTAGCAATACATTTCTAACATTTTACAGGGACTTTAATGATATAAATTATCAGTATATAAGACGGGCTTCCATACTAGATAGGCTTTTATACATTTGTAATATTCATTTGTATATGTTTTTGTATGAACAAGCAGCAACACAGAAGGTTTCAGCGTTCTAAAAACGCGGCGCTCAATTGAAAAGAAGTTCAGCCTTTAAAAACACGCCTCAAGACCTTGCGTTTTCCCATTCCACTGCTCACAGCCCACTTATGTGTAAATGTCATAAACATATTAATTCCACATTCACACCTTTTCGTGGGCATGAACAAGTATGGAAGATACTGATGATTTGTAATTTAATTGTTATTTAATGATACTAGAGATTGCACTTCTTAGTTCACATTGACAACTGGTTTGCAGATCGTGCCATGTTTGCTGTGATGCATTTACACGGCTTTGACCAGCGGATGTCGCTAGCGTGGCACTCACTTCTGCTCCACTGCTTTGCGCATGCGTAGAAGTGCGAGAAAATAAGTCATTATTACGAGAAAGTTTCTCATTATTACGAGATGTTAAGTCATTATTACGAGAAAGTTTCTCATTATGAGATGTTAAGTCATTATTTCGAGAAATTTTCTCATTATTCTGAGATATGCTAAGTCATTATTAGGGGAGAACGGGGTAATGTGAGACCTCGGGTAATGTGAGGCTGCGTCCCAATTCGCCTACTTATACTATGACCTAAAAGTATGTACTCTTTTTGTGAAGAAAAAGTACATACTTTTGAGTGTGTAGCAAAAGAGTAGGCAAGCTTTGGGACATACTACTACTACGTCATATTTAACGAACAGCTCTGTCGCGTGCGTCCAGCCACCGTATACTGCCCCGTCAATCATCTTGTCACAGTTAAAATCCTCCATTCAATCTAATTTAATTTCCTACCATTTCGGAGAGAAATGTTGTGGCACCTTGGTCTGCAGCCGTGGGTCATTAATGCGGTGACTCTCCTCGTGTGTTTGCAATTTGAATGTGATGATGCATTTATAAGTTAAACGTATCTTTACAAAAGTTCACAATGCTGCAGCAGATGCAATATAATGTAGACAACATTGAATATATAATTTTTCTTCATGTTAGATACTGATAATTACCCACTGACTCAAACCCTTATCTAAACCTTTCTACATAACCACCGGACTCGCGCGTCCTCCATGTCTGTAGTTTTTTAACATCTTTCACTCGTCTTTGTAGTTCTAATCGAATCCTCGTCCAACGCGCGGTGGGTTGTGGGCAATATCAGCCGTTAGAGTGCGCATCGATCTGCACTTCGGATTCTGACCGGAAAAAGTAGACCATGCGGGTATCTTTGTGTAGCTGAGGGGCTAAGGACTGTAAGGTGCTAGCTGTTGCTAATGAGATGAAGCTGATACGGGTGTGCCGGTTAGAACACCAAAGTCGGAGAAGGAATCCAGTTCAACAGATTTATTTGAACAAGCATATGCAGAGGGGGGGCCAGATCCTATCAGGTTGAGTTAAACAGTGCTCTCTGTACACATATCAAGGATGAGCATGAATACTGGCACTGAGTGGTATCGTCTCGTGCTTATGTCCGTAGACGTGGGTCAGCATATATGTGTGTGGTCTGTAACAAACAAATAAAAGATATGCTCTAACAAACAATGCTTCTTCCTTATTACAATCACATTCATAACAACATAAATAGCATTAAAACTACTGGCATCCCCCAATCGTCAACACAGTGTTGCCTTTGAATACAGTAGAACTTAAACCATACACACAGCTTACATGATTACACTGTACTGGATGATAACTTAAATACTGCTATACTTCACATTAGCATCCATTTTGTGTCATCACTCTTTAAACTTCTCTATTCAGTGAACAACAATCAACTCAACTCGTGTAACATAGTGAAATTTACAAGACTCACTTTCTCTCTGGACGCACACAACTTTAACACTCAAAGGAACATAACGACGATCCTTTAACGGCATTCAGTAAGGGAATTTTACGGCTCGTTCTCACTGAAGATGACGGCTGGATCGCACGCGCACTGTGCTCTGAAGCAATCCACCGAATGAGCTGCGTTCCGCCAAAATAAGAGTCCCCGCGATCGGGAAGAGACACTTATACATCCATGTCACAAATCAGTGTCATTAGTGAGACTTTCTCACAGCCGCCCCCAAATTGCATGCAATTTGCTCCAGAGGAAGGCTCACTGTTCAGCATCTTCCGTGGACACTACGACGGAATTCTTTCCCTCCTATGAATCTGGGATAGCTGGAAGGGCGATGAGACGGGCAACTGGTCTGGTGTAGACTCTGTCCTTGATCCGGACATCTGCTGACCTTACACGACTATCAGCACTCTGATGTACCTTAGTCACTCTACCGACTGGCCAAAGAGCCCTGGGAAGCTGCGGGTCCATCATCAGAACAACAGAGTCGACCGCAAGATCCCCTGTGGTTATATGCCACTTCTGTCGAGGCTGCAAGGTGGGCAAGTAGTACCTTATAAACCTAGACCAGAAGTGGTCTGCCAAGACCTGACAGTGCCTCCATCTTTTCCTGCTCAAGCCTTCACTCTTGTTGTATACCACCTGGGGCAAAGCACCATCGAGCCGCCCCATCAAGAGGATGTTCGGAGTGATTGCATCCAGATCTGCTATGTTGGCTGAGCTATATCCCAGGGGTTTTGTGTTCAGTATCGCCTCGACTTCCAACAAGACGGTACGGAGTACTTCTTCGGAGACCGGCTGAGCTCCTATAACTGTATACAAAGCAGATTTGACCGATCTTATCTCTCGCTCCCATGCCCCACCGAAATGGGGTGCTGCCGGAGGGTTGAAGTGAAAGGCAATCTTCTGCTTCGCTAGAAGTTGCTGAAGCTCTGAGGATAGACCGTCAAATGTCTCGCGAAGCTCTTTCTCTCCTGCTTTAAAATTTGTGCCCTGATCCGAGTAGAGTTCAGCCGGCGTCCCTCTACGGGCAATGAATCTCCTGAGGCTCATTAGAAACGAGTCTGAATCCAAGCTATGTAAGAGGTCCAGGTGCACCGCTCGCGTAGTGAGACATTTGTATATAATACCCCATCTCTTCTCAGAGCGGCGTCCCAACTTCACCAGGAAAGGCCCAAAACAGTCTACACCTGTGGAATAGAAGGCTGGCTTATATAGACGCAGACGGGCCACGGGTAAGTCTGACATCTTGGGCACTGATGGCTTAGCCTTCCATCTTCGACATTCCTTACAGAGATGTTGAATCTGACGGATTGCCTCTCTCCCGCGCAGAATCCAAAAAGCGCGACGCATTTCTGCGTATACCCGTTCAGGTCCAGGGTGACAGAGACGAGTGTCATAGTCCTGTATAAGTAGCTTGGTGGCTGGATGACCAGGATCCAGGACGATCGGGTGTTTAAAAGCAGAATCGAGAGCTTCAGCACGCCGCAATCTCCCACCAACACGTATGATCGCCTCCTTAGAGTCTAACTCTGGGGACAAGGTAAGTAGGCGACTACTATTCGGTACTGACTTGCCCTTCTTGAGGTGATGCCATTCTTCTGGGAAACAGTCTTGCTGGATTCTCTTGTAGATTGTCATTTCTGCTTGATGATAATCTGAAGCAGTAACAGCGCTACCCTGTCCAGCCGCCCCGTGCAGCTCACGCACCGTAGCCTCAACGAGATCCTTCCAAGTGTGTTGGCCTCCTTGTAGAGAACATGGCCAGTCACTGTTAGTCACAATACCGCAAGAGACTGACTTCCTGTATTCTGACAAATCTGAAACAGACAGCTTAGGTGATTGGGACGGCCATTCGTCGAGTCCCTTGAGGAGGAAAGGGGGCCCTTGGCTCCAGCGATTAGGCAAGGCAAGCTCCCCAAGAGTCTTACCCCGTGTGACATCATCGGCAGGATTCAGTGAGGAGTCCACATAACGCCAGGCGCTGGGTTCTGTGAGTTCCTGAATTTCAGCTACACGGGTTCCCACAAATACTTTAAAACGGCACGACTCTGACTGCAGCCAGGTAAGCACTGTGGTTGAATCACTCCAAAGTATAGTCTGATCAACCTTCAAGGTCAGCTCCCCCTCCAACATCTTTGCCAGTTGGGCTGCTGTCAGGGCACCACAGAGCTCTAGACGTGGAATGGAGTGTCGTCGCCGAGGAGCGACTCTTGATCTCGCTGCCAGGAATGAGAGGTAGACTTGGCCTTGGGCATCCTCAGTCCGCAGGTAGGAAACCGAGCCGTATGCTTTCTCAGATGCATCGCTGAATATGTGGATCTGTCTAGAGACAACCGTTTGGCCCACATGAGCTGGAACATATGATCGAGGTAAGGTTATGCGAGGCAACAGATTGAGTTCGGCTTCCCACTCTTTCCAAGCTCTCTGGAGATCCTGCGGAAGGAGGGGGTCGTCCCAGTGATGATGCTTATCCCACATGCTCTGGACAAGCAACTTGGCGCGGGTTGTGTAGGGTAATATGAACCCCAGAGGGTCATACTGTCGAGCCAGAACTTTATACACGTTGCGCATAGTCAGTATGCCATAGTCCAGCGGGCGGTTCTTATACCCCAAGATGTCCGATTCCCAATGCCAACTAAGTCCAAGAGTTGATTCGGACAGACCTGTGTCATCATGTGAGAGCCAGCGCTCCATACTATCCGACCTTGCTTCCTTCGGCAGATGTTCAATGACACTGGGGATGTTACATGCCCACTGACGGATCTCAAACCCACCCGACGCCAGAATCTCTCTGAGTTTGTCCACCAACCCCCTTGCTTCAGCTGCAGTTGCTACGCTCTGAAGGCAATTATCGACATAGAAACAGCGTTCTACAGAGTCTATGACACCATCCTCTGGAACACTGTGATCTCTGGCATGCCGTTGAAGAGCAAAGGTGGCACAACAAGGTGAGCAGGTGGTGCCAAAGGGCAGAACTTGCCACTCGAAGGTATCAGGGGGATCCTCTCGCTTCATATCTCTCCACACAAACCTGAGAAGTGGCCGGTCTTCTGGCAGAAGCTGGACTTGGTGGAACATACCCTTAATATCTCCACTAATTGCTACTGCTTGTTGCCTAAAGCGCAGCAAGACACCAAGAAGAGATGCGCCCAAGGTCGGTCCTGGAAGAAGGGCATCATTCAGATTCAGTCCACGGAACTGATAGGAACAGTTGAAAACAAGCCGATTCTTCCCATTATGGCTAACTAGGTGATGAGGTATGTACCATGTTTCACCAGTCCTTGAGATCTCGTCTGGTCCCAACTTCTTGACAGCTCCTGATTGTACCAGCTGATTGATTGCCTCACAGTAGGCTCTGGCACGTTGAGGGTCCCTTGCCAATCGCTTCTCTGTACTCCTCAAGCTCGGTAGAACGGCCTCTTTGGATGCCTGGAACAGGGGCATGTCCTTTTTCCGCAGCAACGGAGTAGCATACCGGAGGATGCCAGCAACCTCTACCCTCCTTGTCTTTGCCTCCAGGTGCTCTACTGCCTCCTTGTCTTGCTTTGATCTCACCACCATCTTGTCACTCTGGAAAGGCAGCACATCCATTTGCCAGAGTTTCTCAACATTCCTCATCAACTCTGTTGTCTGCGGTGAAACACTGGTAAGGAGGCACTGTTGTGTGCATGCTATCCACTGGATGAGGTGAGTCGGCCCCTGAAGCGTCCAACCCAGTCTGGTACGGATAGCTGCCGGTCCTCCTGGAGGGCCTAACCTCACTGGCTCGACTGGAGTGAGCAGATGGGGGTGATCAGCTCCTATCAATACAAGTGGCTTGACATGCTCGAATGGTTCGATAGGGAGGTCTGCCAGATGCTTATATTTCCTCTTCAACATGGAGATGGGATATGAGTGATCCGCCAGGCTGAGACGTTGTGAAGTGAACGCCTCTGCAACCTGAAAGCTTTTTCTGGGATGTGCAAGGGGTGATATGCAGAATGAGACGGATGATCCTTTCAACGTTTGAACATCCTGACGTATTGTGCGGAGGACAAGATCTTCTTGTCTACCTTGCAATCCAAGTCGGTCAACAGCTTCTGGCAGGAGCATTGTGCGTTCTGATCCATCATCCAATACCGCATAGGTGTCAAGAGTACGGTCCTTGTTCCGAAGAAGCACTCTCACAACCTTTAATAGGACACGAGTGGAAGTTGATGGACGGTCCAGGTAAAGAACCTCGGTACCATTGTTAACTAAACAACTCTCTACTTTGGGTGGCTCTGCAGTGGGACGGGTGTTCACACTATGGAGAACTCTCAAGTGCTTTCCTTGGCACAGGTCACAAAGTCTTTTGAGGTCGCACTGTGCGGCTTGGTGGGACCTCCCACATCTCCAGCATCTTTTATTCACCTTGATCCATTCTATGACTTCCTCCCTTGTCAACTTCTGAATGGCTGGGCACTTATTCAGAAAATGTTCTGAACTCTCACAATATGGGCAATACTGCTTTATCTTGCCTCTCCTTTTGAAATCTGAGGGACTCTGACCTTCTCGCTTTGTGGCCTTAGTATCTCCAAAGCTCTCTGCCCCATGTAACACAGTAGCCGCTGATCTACTGTGTCGCTTCTCAGCTTTGTGGCTCAGTGACCCTTGGACTCGGGTCTCGGATGGGACGTCATAACTCTGACACCACGACTCATACTGGAGCCACTCTGCCAAGTCAAGCAGGGTATGAGTAGAGCCAGATCGATGGAACATCTGACGGCGGAAATTTGCCCTCAACTCAGGCGGAAGTTTCGTGAGCAGCCGTGCAACGTGTGAGCCGCATCTCAGCTCAACTTCTCCATCAGAGCCCAGGGTCTTCAACATGCCCACTAGCGACTGAACATGCAAAGCAAACTTCTCAAAGGCTGCTGTATCTCCCCGCCTTATCTCTGGTGAGTCCATGACAGCAGCAATTCTCTTTAAGGCGACGTGATGTGGCTGACCAAACTTCTCATTCAATGCGGCCATTGTATCGGAGAACGGCATACGCGAATTGATGTATGAGTCAGCTATAAGGCAAGCCTCCTCCAACCTCAGATGGTCCACAAGAACCTGATATTTGAAGAGCTCAGTGGCGTCCCTTGGCAACAGATTGGTTAGGGCGAGCTTCAGGCGGGAGAATTCCATGGGGTCCCTATGGATGAAGAGGGGAATTTTCGGTGTTGGCCCATGGTATTCCTTTTCCTTCACCATAGCTGATGAAGGCCGATATGGTACTTCTTGAGAGGGGGTACGATGACTCATATGAGGTCCTGGTACGTGTTTAGGCGGAGGCCCAGATTTAGCTGGGTTCATGACAGAAGGAGAGTTGATGCCTGGTGAGTAATACTGCGACCAGTGAGTCAGAGGCTGAGTATCATGAAGAGTCCTAGCTGGTGGTCTCTTAGGGGTTGAAGAAAGATGACTTCTAGTTGCTGAGTTAGATGCAGCACTATCTCTGAGTAGCTGGAGTTCCTTCATCATTCTATCAATCATAGTGACCATCTGTGTCTCCTCACCCTCTGGAGGCATTGACGGTGGTTCAGCAGAGGGCCATGGTGGAGGCGGTAGCCAGTCGTCATACTCCTCTTCTTCTTCCCCTCGGGTCGGAAAGTGATCCTCTAGAGGAGGGGGTGGTACTGGCCACGATTCTTGACGTGCCCTCTGCAGTGTCTTAACTGAGGCTACAGGAGAATGCGTTTCCCTCTGGATCCCCCAAAACCGTGCACGACCGATCTGCCTGCTCTCTTCTGGTCGATATAATGATGTGTTCTCTCTACGCATCTCATACAGCTCATTTCCGTCTTCTGCATAGGGTGTCAGAGTGTCTGTCCACTCCGCTCGTCGGCCAGTCGAACGTATATCATAGCTGGGAGAGTACTCTTCGTCGT
This sequence comes from Siphateles boraxobius, assembly GCF_051911475.1. NCBI lineage: Eukaryota > Metazoa > Chordata > Actinopteri > Cypriniformes > Leuciscidae > Siphateles > Siphateles boraxobius. The sequence goes on from NW_027508975.1 coordinate 13,156,277, forward strand.
GCTCACTAATATCGGAGTCCCACTGAACCTGACGAGGGGACCTTGTGACATGTGCACTTTCAGCGGGCGTCATCATAACCGCTCCCTCATGATGAGAGCTCCACCCCTCTAGCCCTTGCATATGCTGTAACGAACTTGTATGAGGTGAAACATGTGTCTGTTGGCTCACTGGACCAACCTCATAATCCTCAAGATACTGCGGCGGTCTCCGCTGCCTCTTAGGTCGAGTCGATGGGATCCAGGATGCTTCACCGCTTTGTTGCATGTTCCCGGAACAGCTTGTATCCGGCTCGAAGGACCAATGTAGCTGAGGGGCTAAGGACTGTAAGGTGCTAGCTGTTGCTAATGAGATGAAGCTGATACGGGTGTGCCGGTTAGAACACCAAAGTCGGAGAAGGAATCCAGTTCAACAGATTTATTTGAACAAGCATATGCAGAGGGGGGGCCAGATCCTATCAGGTTGAGTTAAACAGTGCTCTCTGTACACATATCAAGGATGAGCATGAATACTGGCACTGAGTGGTATCGTCTCGTGCTTATGTCCGTAGACGTGGGTCAGCATATATGTGTGTGGTCTGTAACAAACAAATAAAAGATATGCTCTAACAAACAATGCTTCTTCCTTATTACAATCACATTCATAACAACATAAATAGCATTAAAACTACTGGCATCCCCCAATCGTCAACACAGTGTTGCCTTTGAATACAGTAGAACTTAAACCATACACACAGCTTACATGATTACACTGTACTGGATGATAACTTAAATACTGCTATACTTCACATTAGCATCCATTTTTTGTCATCACTCTTTAAACTTCTCTATTCAGTGAACAACAATCAACTCAACTCGTGTAACATAGTGAAATTTACAAGACTCACTTTCTCTCTGGACGCACACAACTTTAACACTCAAAGGAACATAACGACGATCCTTTAACGGCATTCAGTAAGGGAATTTTACGGCTCGTTCTCACTGAAGATGACGGCTGGATCGCACGCGCACTGTGCTCTGAAGCAATCCACCGAATGAGCTGCGTTCCGCCAAAATAAGAGTCCCCGCGATCGGGAAGAGACACTTATACATCCATGTCACAAATCAGTGTCATTAGTGAGACTTTCTCACACTTTGGAACCTTCATTTCAACATACTACGATTTGGGACGCACTAATTTTTATTTCGAATACTATTTAGGACGGCTAGTATGCGAATTGGGACGCAGCATGAGTCACCCCCTGTAGAGATCGCTAAATGTGACCAACTGGGCGGCAACGTCATCAGAACGCAAAGAATTATGGGTATGTTTGGGCCGTTTACATGGGCTGGCATAGCAGGCTAGTGTTCTGGCATGAAAAAAAAAATAGCGTGAAAAACAGAATATAATCCTACAAAATGCAGCGGGCTAACGAAAACATTGTCGGACCATACCAGAAAACTGTCGTCCGTTTAAAAGTATGTTAAGCACCACACTCCTCGCTCTCTCATCTATCTAGCATGCAGTCAGAATTCATGTCAAGATTGCAATGCTGGTGTGTGTGTGTGTGTGTGCGCGCCGTCTATGGTGTGCGCCTGCGAGAGAGAGAGGCGCGGGCGAGATCGAACTGTGTGTGTGTGTGTGTGTGTGTGTGTGAGAGAGAGTGAGAGAGAGAGAGAGAGAGAGAGAGACGCGATCGAACTGTCGAACAGTGGAAACATAAAAACATTCTCCGTCATTTTGTTCATAGAGGTTATCATTCAAACTGCAAAGTGTTTACTTATATTTGTGTAACTTACACTCGCAATAAAACACAACATTGTGCTTTTGTCAAACTCTAAACTCCTGTCAAACTGTAAGCTACAACTGTCACCCAACCAAACACACAAAAGCAACATCCAACCCCATTTCAAAACAGTCTGTGGATTACATCTTTTGGACATCAATCATATTGCATTGGTTTTCATTTCTTGTCTTCAGAGCAGTTGCATATTCTACATTGATTAAAAAAGAAAATCAAATGTGTTTTTAATGGTAGTATTAATTTTTACAAAAATAAATTATTTACCATTCAGATGAGAATAAAGTTAGGGTTAATTAAAATTAAGTAAAACAAATATATTGATCCGTTCTTAAAGGATAATTCAGGTATTTAGCACTTTGAGTCTATTTTCTAGTTTGTTTTGGATGAACTAAGTTAGAGTGGTGGGTAGAATTTTGACGATAGGTCCTGTCTCGAATTTTTGAATCCTTTAGAATCGCCTGTGACCGCTTCAGAGTGGCTGTCTACGAGCATACACAAACATGTCCTTAAAACAACCCTTAACGTTTGTTTTCAAAACTGTGCAAGAAGGACTATTACAGTTTATAACACAGCAGGTAGACGGCATCTTGAACACTGCGTTCTTCCCTCCATGCAATCAATCTGGCGCCTTCTGTTTGTGCCGCGGATTCCCAAAATGCTTTGCGTTCACCACTGGTAACACGTCACGATGACGTCACATTAATAATCTCTATAGACCAACGCTACTTTGCGTCATCGAAGGGTAACGCCCCTTTTTTGGGGAAAACAAACGAATTCCTCTGAGAACAGAACTCGCTCTAGATCTGCAAAGTTTCTTGATAGCAAAAATGGCACAAACATACCCACTCTCTTTGCCGGTCGAAAAAGAAGCTACTGGATACGGGGTTACAGAGGTGTCCCTTTGAAATGGTCGAAAACTGGATTAATGACCCCACGCGGTGGCCAAATATGGACTTTTCAGACATCTACCACTATCTCGTGGATTCACCAAGTTGCCTATTTTTTTGTCATTGCACACTCACAGTATGTCAAACTAGACGATGAGGCCATGTCACTTGGATCATATTTAACTTGATTTAAACTATTGACAGTTTTGTTGTCGACTAGCTATACTAGTTAGAAAGACGAAGCTGCTAGCAGCTACGTGATTAGCTCTCACTAGGCACGCTACCTTGGCTGTTAACTGATTTTACTGTTGAAATAGTCGCAGGCTAGGACTAAAGTGGACTTGGCTGTTTTCTGCTTGTGTCTAGAAAGTGCTAGGACTTTGAAAGTTGTAAAAAGGTTTACAGTGAGTGTACGGCAAAATATGTAGCGTTGGTCTATATGATCCTAACAAATTAAATCTCTATTCTGCGTTCACTTGCATTCTGCTTTTTGAATTGCCCGAGAAAGTTTTATTCGGTCATAAAATTTCTACGAAAAATTTCACCAGAGAAACTCTGGAGAGTGAAATAAAGAGCTGGGAGGAAATATATAGCCTATATAGCCAACACAAAAGTTATGCAAGTAGCAGCTAAACGCAAAAACTATTATAGTCTAATCTTTCCTGGCATCTCATCTTTTCCCATCACTTTAGGTTTGGTTAACATCTTTAATATATCATTTCACAGGCTATCTTGAACGAACAGAGGCATGGTCTGAGATAATGGTGTATTTACCGGTGTTGAATTCTCGGTAGATGAAGAAAATATGCGTCAGATAAAAAAAAAAGTAATTTCTTCACCAAAATACAAACCTACACAATGGAACATCCCTCATGGCCTCATCGTCTAGCTTGTCATACTGTGAGTGTGTTAATGACACAAAAATAAGCTACTTACTTGGTGATTCCACGAGATAGTGGTAGATGTCTGAATAGTCCGGCAAAGAGGAAGTATGTTTGTGCCATTGTTGCTATCAAGAAACTTTGCAGATCTAGAGCGAGTTCTGTTCTCAAAGGAATCCGTTTGTTTTCGCCCCAAAAATGGGCGTTACACTTCGATGACGCAAAAGTAGCGTTGGTCTATCTAGTCAACGGAACACATTTGTGGTAATGTGACAATTATGTTTTCTAGCCCATTCCATTTCCCCTTGGCCATGAAGGAGAGGACCTCATGGTGCTGTGATAAGCATGTTTTTTTCACAAAAACATTTTTTTTTGCATGTACAAGTACAGTTTCTTGCTGTCAACTTAATCAACTGTTGTGCCAAAGCAAATTGCTTCAGTTAGAAAAACTTATATCATACATGTTGATGAACTATTAACATATAAAACCATGTGATGATGCTAGCTAAAGAGTATCCTGAATTACTAAGCGAGATCGTTTTTTTCTAAAATGTGGCAGTGGGGTAAAGTGAGACATGAGGCACAAGTTAAGTTTAGTCTTAAACATATCTTAATGTAATTTTACATTACATATGTTTTATTTTTTAATCTCATAAACATTGTAGAAAAGCCATAATGCCAAGGTAATACACCAGGAAGACAACCTGGGGCAAAACACCCCTCGAGGGGATGGAGAGTGCAACCGCTGAGGTCAAGGAAGGAAAGACGTCTATAAGAGCAGCTGCAAGGGATAGAAATATTGACAAGCCTGACAAGATATTGACAAGATATTGAGGAAGAGGAGCCCTGTTTTAAAAATGTGGAATTTTGAAGCCAAATTTTTTAAAACGCAGTGCAGCTGCACAGCAGACACAGATGAACGGCTAGGGCGGTCATTGGATGTGGTGCGGCAACTGCACAAACCTATGGCGAGGCGGCTAAGACACAAGCACCAATCAGGCTGCTTCGCGCCCTGGCGTGTCAGAGCACTCCAGAATGGGTGTCGCCTAAGCCTTTATATTTGCCAGTTCAGCCAAAGGTAGTCAGGTTAAGTTGACTGAAGCGATCCCCTGATCAAAGCCACAAACACTTTGAACGTGGAGGGGGTACGACCCACGTCCAAACGCCCTTGTAAGAAGGCGAGTATACTCGATAGTTCGCACAAATAGGGGTCCAGGCTCCGTGCAGCGTACCAGCCAGAAAATACCACCCACTTCTGAGCGTAGAGGCGTCTAGTTGACGGCACCCTTGCCTCAGTGATCGTTTTCAGCACCCTTTCCGGGAGACACCCGAGTACCCGTTGAGGGTCCATACATAAAGGGCCCACAAGTCGGGACGGGGATGGCAGATTAATTGGTTTGGCTGGGTGAGGAGGTCTCTCCTCAGCGGCACCGCAGCTGTACCAGCACGGAGAACCATAACTGGGTCTTCCAGAGAGGTGCTATTAGTAGCACTGCACACTTGCTCTCCCTGATCCATCGATGACCTGTGGTAACATCGTGACCGGAACAGCGGGCGGCTCGGCCAATCATGGGCAAGCGCATCCCTGCTCTTTGAGAAAAATATTCGGCAATGAGCGTTGTCTTCTGAGGCGAAGAGGTCGACCTCTGCCTCACCGAAGATGCTCTATATTAGCTGAACCGTCTGTGGGTGAAGAGACCATTCCCCTGGGGGAACATAGTCTCTGGATAACATATCCGCACCCTGGTTCAGAATGCCTGGCACGTGCGCCGCCCTTAGGTAGCACAGGTTGTGCTGAGCCCATAAAATTAGGTTTGGCCATGGCTTTCAGGTTGCTTGACCTGAGAACGCCCTGGCGATTTATATAGGACACCACTGCCATGTTGTCCGTCTGGACCAGGACGTGGTGGTCTTTTGACCACCCCATTAAGTATGGGAGAAAGGCTTTCAGCGATAGAGCGACTGCTCTCATCTCTAGACAGTTTATATGTAGGTACTTCTCCGGGCTTGACCATAGGCCAGAGACGGGCCTGCCGTCATAAAGGGCCCTCCAACCTAGGTTGGAGGCATTTGTCGAGATCACTTTTCTCCTCGTAACCACACCCATACTCACTACTGACTGATACCAGTCGTCTGCTTTCCAGGGAGCCAGGGCTCTGATAAAAAGTAAGTGGATCAGTTTACCCCCAGCTGGTTCACTTTACCCCCTTGATTTTTCTGGTCTGTCTCAGTTTACCCCTAAGCTGGGGTAAAGTGAGACACAAGACCACTTTTTAAAAAAAAATCATATTTTCACTGCCCTTCGTCCTGAATACATTCTTATAATTTCCATTTCTAGGAAACATCCTGAATTAATGGGAAATTTGTGAATTTTACTGATATATCATTTTAGCTCGCTTAGAGGAGAGCAAATGTAAAAAATGTCTCACTTTTCCCCACTCTCCCCCTGCGAGAAAGTTTCTCATTATTATGAGATGCTAAGTCATTATTACGAGAAAGTTTCTCATTATTATGAGATGTTAAGTCATTATTATGAGAAAATTTCTCATTATTACGAGATGTTAAGTCATTATTTCGAGAATGTTTCTCATAATTATGACTTATTATCTCATTATTATGAGAAACTTTCTCAATATAATGAGATACTAAGTCATAATTATGAGAAACTTTCTCAATAATGTTGGATTTTAGTTGGACTCGGTCAGAACTGTTTCAAAAATAGTTATCTGCATGATGCCTGCTGCCTTTGGGCTCAGTGATGTTGAATTTAAATGTCATGTAAAATAAAGACATGTTATGTTACATTGTTATGTAATGGTGTTTTCTGGAAGGGACTAAAGAACAAATAATTTTTATCATCTGAAAGGCAGAATACAAATGTTTTTATTAAGTTAGATAAACATTATATAACAGTTTCAGGTTATGTTTTAATGTTAGTAACATAACATGTCCCACATTGTCCCACACAAACTTATCATCCCACATTTGGTTTGTTTGATGGTGGTCACCCTATATTCGCGCCACTGATAGCAGCTGCGACGAGAACTTTGGTCACTTGATTTCAAAAACAACACATTTCAGATCACCTCAAATGCCTGGCTCACACTAGGAGTTTTAAAATCCTAACCGATTGTGAATTCTGGTCGCAGCACACACTTAAAGGGATAGTTCACCCAAAAATGAAAATTCTGTCAGTATTTACTCACCCTCATGTTGTTCCAACCCCGTAAGACCTTCGTTCATCTTCGGAACACGAATTAAGAAATTTTTGATTAAATCTGAGAGCTGGATCACTCCTCCATAGGCCTCTAAGGGATTGACACTTGCCAGCCCAGAAAAGTTATTAAAGACATCATTAAAATAGTCCAAGTGACTACAGTGGCTCAATCTTAAGTTTATCAAGCGACGAGAATACTTTTTGTACGCAAAACAAACAAAAATAACAACTTTATTTCAACTATTCATTTCCTGTCTGTGGGCCTGGTATTGACCAGAGCTGACGCCATTCATTAGAAATATCCTTAAATGTTAAAAGGATGATTTTTTTTTAAAGATTTTGCTTTCCTTGGTCAAGGCAACCTTTTCATGAATATGACTTGATATGAAGGACAGATATTTAGTTTACATCCACTTTTCCGCTTCCAATCTGTTGCGTTAGATCACGTGATCATGGTGGAATCATATCAAGGGCTTCCTCTGGCACGATAATCTTAATAACATTGTGCAGGGTGTGATGCGTCGCGATTTTCAAATCTTGTAGTGTGAGCATGTTTAAGATTTGAGGGAAGAAAATCTGCAAAGACTCTCCTTAAGTGTGTGCTGCAACCAGATTTCAAAATCGGTTAGGATTTTAAAACTCCTGCAGTGTGAGCCAGGCATTAAGGAGAATCTTTGCAGATTTTCTTCCCTCAAATCGTGACGAGAGTCTCCGCATGAAAGACTGACGATTGGCAGATCAACAACATTTCTTTCCGAAACGGTAGGAAATTAAAATAGATTGATTAGAGGATTTTAACTGTGACAAGATGATTGACAGGGCAGTTTATGGTGACAGGATGCACGTAACTCAGCACAGGGCTGTCCGTGATGAAGTAGTAGGCAGTAGCCCAAATTTTGCCTACTCTTTTGCTACACACTCAAAAGAATGTACTTCACAAAAAGAGTACTTTTAGGGCATAGTAGAAGTGGGCGAATTGGGACCAGCATGTCTCAAAAACGTGTGTTGAAATCGCTGATGTTTCTGACGTCACAAACTACCTTGTAACCAATCAGGTACGTGCGAGCTTTAACATATGACCACTCAGAAGCAGTGAAGTCTCAAGAGAAGCCAGTTTATCCAGGGATATTTTTTCTGTTGATATGAAAAATTGCGTAGATTTGGCAATATAGTGGGTGTATGATGTAGGCCTATATTATGATGTTATGATTAACTATATACCTTTCTCCACTGACGTTCTGAGCTGTTTATAAGGATGAATTTGACATTTATAAGGATACTGACGCAGCGGTCAGACTCTGTGATGCCGAACTGGTAGCCTACCTGGTTCATGTAACATTAACATCACACTCTGTTTTATAACATAGTCTAGCAAAAGTCTAATTATATACCTTTTTATATGTCTTCGACGTTGTAAAGAACGATACCATTGCGCAGCGTTTACCTCAGTAAGGTGACCGAGTGAATCTCCGAGCTGGCCTAAATGGGTGGAGGCGTGGCAAATTAGCATATTCATAGATCCACGTATACTAAATGAAGCAATGGTGAACTGTAGAGTAACATTAAAGCTATTTTAAGGCATGAAGAATATGTAATAATATGTTTCCATGTGTAATTTTGGTAATCAAAGATGAGTTTTAAGGGATACAATTATTGACTACAGGGGACCTTTAACAAAAAATAATAAACTTTGTCTAAACGGCAGACCATCTGCTCAGCTTCAGGAGGGTAATTGTGCTGATCTGGTCTTGTAAACACTGCGAATAAGACCAGCATAAATGTCTGGTTAGAGGCAATTCAGGTCCAAGCAGGCACATTTTATGTTTATGGAGCCTCTGCAGGTCCCCTTTATTGAATCAAATGTTTTTTTAGTGTCAACCCATCCATATTACACTGTGCTTAAGCAGAGAGAGAGAGAGAGAGAGAGAGAGAGAGAGAGAGAGAGAGAGAGAGAGAGAGAGAGAGAGAGAGAGCGCGCTCTATGGAGGTCACCAACAGAAGGTGAAGCACAGCTCCCTTCAAAAAGAGACTCGACATGAAATGCCTGCAATTAAGCCACTGTTGGTCATGCTCTCTATTTACATTATTATTTACCGATTAACCTGTGTGGGTAGCCTACATCAGTATATTGACGTATTATGGAAGGACTAAATATAGCCTACTTCTTGTTTTGTGGTTATGATATGTTTGTCATTGTGAGACCAGAGTTTAATTTTGTTTGTAGGGGTGCAGTAGGCTAATGATTCACATGGTTAAATTCAGACGAGAAGTTTCCTAACTTCCAAAACATTTATGTAGATGAAGATTTTGGAGCACTGGCGCCCTCTTCTGTCTAAAGTGTTTCACGGAAGTTAAACCAGGGTAATATTACGAAAGTTATTCAAATGCATTGCTCTTAATAAAATATGTCAGCAATTAATTGCCTTTGCTTCTATTTTCAATCATCATAAGATGTTTCAGAAGAAACATCTTTCAGCAATATTTTTAAAAAAAATCTAAATATGCATTTTTTTTTTAAAATGTTTCGCAAAAAGTATCGAACCTTAAACATCACTTTTTTAATCATGTTTGTCAATCACATCATTTAATTAACACTCATCTGCAACAGCTAAATCAGAGCACTGGTAGACTTGAAGAACCAAATAGTTTTTAATGCAGCAGAAATCATGATTACTAAACAAGTGTAAGCATACATTACACACATTCACACTAATATCACATTTAGCACCAAGAGTCTCATCAGTCTCAATGACTAATTTTACAGTAACTTTGTTTTTTTACCGCTAGAGGGCGCTGAAAGGCTGTTAAAATGGCAATCATTGCTCAAAACATGCATTTTGATGTAACAGTAACATACTTGTTTAACACATTTTAAATTGTTGGTGAACGTTTTCATAGACAGGGAATACTAGATCCACACGAAATATTGTCAAATGAAGAAACGTACACAAATCCATACTGTTAATGTGATTCTTGACTGGCTGAGATCACACAAATGTCTTTGTCAAATTGAAAATACGATCATGATTGTAACTTATTTTAGGAAGTTGCTGCTGTTTCGCACATTTATAGAGGTATGGCACAACAACATGTCTCCAAAAACACAATTACGTAAGGTTGCACACTACATTTAAATCCGAAGCAGCAGCAGGTTCTGACATGCACAGTGGCCTATATGCACATGTCATGTGGGTCAAAGCTAATTTCCCTTAAGCAGAAGTGTGCAAACAAAAAGAAAAAAATAGGTGAGCAAACAGAGACCTCAGCTGAACAATATGCACATGCATGAAACGTGACAAGCAATTGATAGTGAAGGAAACGGCAAAGAAAACGACTAAAACCGCTGCATTATGTTGCCAGGACATTCGTTTAGTAGGCTAGTCTGTAGACTGAACATGCAATACACGTGCATGACATCACTTTTTTTTTCTCACAAAATCTTTTTTTTTTTTTTTGTAGTTTACTCAGAGACAATATGTTATCATTTCAAAAACTTGCACGGTTTATTTCCGTTTCCAAAAGTTTGCACTTTCAGGCCCCCAAAACAACGTTGTCGTGTAAATGAATGGCCAAAACGCATAAAATGTTTTCCTTTTGTTGAAAACGGTTTTTAAACAGCTCCTAATGCTCCAAAATGCAGACACATAACCCATGAATTGTAGAGAAGAATACAAGTTGGGCCTAAACTGGTCACATACACCCTACAGTGTTTTCCACATATTTTTCCGATTCTCACCATCAATCTAACCTGAATTCACACTTTAAATGGTGGATGACAGGAAGACTTTTGCCCTCAGAGTCATTGTGCACTTGGGGAGGGTCAGAGGTGTATTTTTTTTTATCTCAGCTTGTGTTTTATAACTTAACTTGTGGTGTAGGCGAGAATGTGCCAAGTTGCCAGACTCTACCATATTAATGTAAGACAAACAAAGCAGGAAACTAGGACAGTTTGCTTGACAAAAACATATACACACACTCACATAATGTTAGTTTAAAAAAAACAGCTTTATTAATACCTCTCGTTCAAAGAAATATAAAAGACTGAGAGTTACTTCTATATTTACAGAGCATAGTTTTTGCTTCAAACAAACAGAAACAAATCCTACTTGTACAAAATGAAAAAATATCCCCTGCTGTGACAGTTCAATATTGTGTCAGCAGTAAATAAAATAGTCCTCTTCATCTCTCAATAATAGTCTGTGCAAAGAAAGAATGCATATCAAACACACGTGTTGCTGCTACATTAAGGCAAACCCTTATGAACAATACACTTAGGAAACTCCTTGGTAAAGTGACAGTGTCAATTAGATCATTTCTTGTTTAAAAAAAAAAAAAAAAAAAAAAACTTTCCTATAGATACCATTTATCACATCTTCCACAAAAACAAAGCATAAAAGGTCAAAATCTCTTAAAATGGTTAGCAAGATCATTCAGTACCCTTTAAAGTCAAAGCTAATCACTGGTTGACCATATCTGTGAAAAAAAGCATATTAGAACGAATAAACCTCCGAGGAGCCTTTACGGATCAGGTTTGGAGTGTAGGAAGCTGGTAATCTATATATGAATGGAGGATCAGTAGTTTGACAACTTCCTCTCTACTCAAAAGTGCTGCGAGGGTTTGTGCCCCTCGCCATGAATACCTCTTCATTGGCATGGAAACTATGAAGACAAACCTAAAACAAACTCAAATCCACTGCAAAAAAAAACACATGCTTAAAGTGGACAATGCATATTAAAAGCAAAAACATAAAATTAAATTAGGAAAACAAAGGCTACCCCCTAAAAAATACAATTCCTCATGGGATACAGATTTGTGCAGGTTTTTAGACAAAAATATCAGCTTGAACGTTCTGCATGCTGTTGCGTATGGACAAGTAAAAGAAAAAAACACTTTCAAAAATATATATATATCAGATCAACTGATACAATTGATTTAAGGGACAAACATTCACAAACATCAAAAGATCACGGTCTCCTCATTGGTTTCAAAAACAACATTTCAATGAGGAGCAACCCAACCGCTGCGGCGCTCGGACTCTTAGTCTGCCACCGCGTCAACTGAAATTAAAGTCCTGTGGAAAAGTGGTAGGCAAGCCTAGTTTTGGTAGATCTTCTCACTGGTGGAGTAGTCGTTGGTAGTGCAGGTGTGGGCGGCCACCCCTCGGTGGATGGGTTCGGGGCTGTTGCTGCCACTTCCGATGGTCAGGTTGAGCAGACTGGTGCACGTTGGCAGGTAGACGTGCTGGACATGTTCCACCTCTGACCGACACACCGGGCAAGACTGTAAAGATAAAACAACAGACTTAAGTCAGCATGCACCACAATAACATTGTTATATAGCTCCTTAATAAAGGCATAAAAGTCTTATGGTAGATCGTTGCAATTATTAAGGCCGGGCATAATGCTAAAGAAAGTGTCAACAGTAGAGATTTTTTACATACCGCTTATATCACGGTAGATGTATTTGCACAGCTATTAGTAACTTTACTTTGTTTAAATGGTTTTGGGCTAATGGGGCAGTGTGAAGGGATGCGTCTCAAACAAGTCAATAATATCTATAACATGAATCACTTTACTCGTTTATTGACGTGAGCTTTGTCGGTTTTAGAATTTTGCCGCTTTTTTATTATAATGTTGTAACTAAAATCGTAGGTAACCTAATGTTAAGTCGTTTTGTACTGATGCCATTTATTATGAATAAACCTTTTGGTTTATGTCCATCAGATTATAAAAGAAAAGAGAAAATAATCAAAAGAAATACCTTGCAAATGAAAATGTACATTATTTAATTCACTGGATTATACAATTACCACTTTGCTCTAGTATATTTGTTTTTCTGGAAATGTTATTAAACATTAACCATAGATATGAAATAACAATGCAATAAAAGTGTCAGTGATTAAGAAACAGAAACCTCTTTAGATTTACAGTACAAACAAAACAAACTTTCAATTTTCAAGTTTCAATTTAAAAAAAACTGTCATGTGGTCCAACTAATTAAAAAATCATTACTTTACACTTTGAATAAATGGAAACAATGTAGTTATTTTAACTCAAATTTAAAAATAGTTTGATAATTAACAAAATATAAACATTAAGTGTAAAAATAAATAAATGTTGCCTTGGTAACTATGTTGTGGCTAAAATTAATTAAAAAGTAATTATTGAAAATATTGAAAGAAAACTAATAAGTAGTACAAAAGCACTAAAAGTAAAATATAAAAATAAAAGCCAATTAAAAATATGAATAAACACTATAATAAAATAAAAATCACACTATATATCACACATCTTTATTTATTTATTTTTTTTTTTACTTGGGTCATATTTTTTTTTTAAAAATCACAAATATCATTAATTAATGCATATAACTAAATTGTCACACCACTTGACATTTTACAACCTGAACTAGCCTTGCCACAAAAATCTTTGAACTTTTATATTTAGTTTTATTTATGCATGTTAGCTGCACCACATGGCTTTGATTTGAACAAACATTTACCAAATATTAATATTAAAATATATTTAAGTCATTAGAAATTAATATGTAAAAAGATCCATTTAGGAAATAACAATAAAAGATTATGCAAAGCTACTTTTTTCTTCTTTGTGATATCACGACATTTTTGGTGCAATATTGGGTCAAATGTTCCCCAAACCCAAATGTTGTCTGACCTGCAGCTGTGTAGCACAGTTCTGGCAGCAGACCATGTGACCGCAGGGGCAGAATGCAGCGTCGATCTCTTCTTCGCAACACAGCATGCACAGCAGCGCTTCCCGGAGTTTCTGCAGCTTCTCCTGTAGCAAGCGGCTCTGCTGGCAGCCCCCGCAGTCCAGCGCCCCCTCCTGGTCTCGGGACGGCGAACGGGACGACGGAGTGCGCTCCCCCGGCCTCGACATCAGGTCCACGATACCTGCGTTGTACAGTGCGCGTCTGGCGTAGTCGTACACTTCCTTCGAGGTCCGGCGGATGTCGAATACATACTTCTTGCCCATGTTAATGTTCTCATTGAGGAAAAGTGAAGCCAGGTGACCCTTGAAATCCCGGCTGTACTGCATCATGACTGCGTTTGTCACGGTGTCACACCTGCAGACAAAAGCAAGAGTGATAGGTTAGCAAGACGGCATATTACACATTATCTGCTCAGCGTCTGCCACACAGCAGCTCAAATGATCCATTATCCATCAGAAATAATGGGCTTTTGAAAAGCTGCTGTAGTTGTGAAAATGAAGGATGGTGCTGCTTGTTAGAGTTCAAGGGCAGAGAGCAGTGGCTGGCTCGGTTCTTCAACGTCTTGGCAATAAAATCTCTTATCGAGGGCTGAAAAAACAGCACCTTACACACTAACTAATTTAAAAAGGTGAAAGCAGTTTCATTGTCAGACGTATATAACATCGTCTAGGTTAGATAATGGGAATGTTGCTACAGAGCAACGTCTCAATCTCTGTTTTTTTCTCTCAATCTCCTCAAAGATTGAATTCAACTCAAAAGCGATAAAAGCAGTAAGTCAGTTTAACAACAAGATCTGGTTCATGCGTTTAACCCCATTTATTATGTTCTTTTGCATTGTGACGTTATGACAACTAAACGTTGAAAAGAGATTAATTGTCATAAAAAAGGTCCATAACAATAATTAAGGTCTTAAACAAGCTTGCATCTTATTTATGGACTTTTTTATTTAGGGGATTTTATTTACTGATTGATGGGATTTTATTGATATTTTAGAAGTACATTTAAGGCTGACCCATTTATACAGCTAAATAACTGTTAGTTACTTTGTAACATGTTTGATGATGCAAGACGTTTTCACAGCTAGCAGTTTTACAAATAAAGGTCAAAGTTAGTTTGCAATAAAATGCTCAGAGAAAGTTCAAAACAAAAGCATCTAATCCTGTAAAGCACAAAACGCCTCAAACAGAGGAAAGTGCTGACACAGGCTTTCTATGAAGAAAATACTATAGAACTTTAACAATTACCAGGCCAAAGAGATTATTACCTCTATATGAGAACAATGCCAAAAAAACAACATTTTAAGAGGTCCAGACAGATAAGCTAAAGAATGCTAGACACTAACAGCCTAGTTTCACAAACAGGGTTTACATCAAGCCAGGATTAAGCCTGGTTTATAAAAGCTACTTAAATTTCCTAATTGAACTATGCCTTCAAAAAAAATTTACATTACTGGTGTGGATCTCGAGACAAAACAATGGCACTGACATATTTTAAAAGCTGTGCACAAGTTGTGTAGTGTCAAGACTGGCAAAGCTGCTTAACTGCACATTAACATGAAAAAATAAATCACGTTTAAGAAAGTAATGATGCATTATTATGCTCACTGAAGGGTTTTATGGTTTTTTCACTTGTGAATGTGCCTGTTTAAAGGAGTCTCACCTGTAAAAGGCATGCGTCTCTGTGATCGCACGGTACAGCCCACTAGCTGCTCGATTACTGATTAACTTGAACAGCAGGACCACACTGTCGCTGGTTTCCTTGGTGACAGTCAAGTACACACTCTTCCCTGATTGCGTGGCAATTTGTATTATGGGATAGGATATCCTGCATTGAAGGGAAAATATGACGCATTACATTCAAAAGGCAGTAATGGCACAAATTGAATTAATGTTACGTGACTGATCCAGAGATGTGCTCTGGGTGTCATTTTATTAAAACAAAGCCATCAGGAGCACTTTAGGCTGCGTCACTGCATCAAAGTCTAACCTGTTAACCAGGGTGAAGTCATCTCGGCAGATGGCTATGCCCTCTGGACCCACTCCGATAGCCAACCTCTGTCCTTCAGCATCCCGCACCCAGTGCCACTCCACCCCATAATGCTCCAGCAACGACACCAGCTGCAGGGCCCGGTACTCCACCGAGGCCTGGCTCAAACCCTCCAGAGCCTTGTGCTTGGATATGATACTGCCAAAATCAAGAGACACATTGAGTCCAAAAAATTACACCAGCTGATCAAGTGAAAAGTGGGAGAGAGGGACAAGAGTAAAAATCTTTGTTGAATTTTGAATTTTAGGTTTTGCCATTGCCTTGAATGAAGTGAGAAAAAAAAGGTAAAAAAAGAGAAAAGAAATAGTACTAATAATTCTCAACCTACCGAAATAAATAAATAAAACAAACAAACAAACAACGGACCAATACACAAAGTTGATACTTCATTTTATTATGGCTGTTAAGTTATATAAAATCAAAATTAATTAAATCTCCAATATAAAACTGTGATTCGTCACATCAAAACTTTAAAAATGGAAACAAAAAAAGAAAAATTTATATTTTCTGCCAAATCAGACTAATACAGGAAGAAAAAAAATAGTATAATACAAGTTTATAATAACAATTTAATATATTAACTTATATTATGTGTTTTAATAAAATAATATAATAATTGTAATATACCATACTATAGATAGCTGAAAATTACTTATTATGGCCAATAACGACATGATTTAATGTTTAAACTGGAACCTGATATCTACTTCCATTATCAGCAAAAAAACAAAGACTCTTACAGATAATTTTAAAAGAAAATGTAACTATGAGAGAGGCCAAAAAAGTCACCAATATTTTATGCATGTCTAGCAAAAACAAGTCATTTAACATTATATCAATCACTGACAAATCCATGGCTTTGTGTTGGCCTGTATGAAGCTCTTTGATTTTCTTCATGTAAGCATTAGTCTTAATTTGATTTGATGACAATAATGATTAATCACTGTGACAGATTTCATTAACCCACTTGATTGTATTTGATTGGGTAACTTTTAACAAGTTAAAGTGTCTGAACAGAACTCTACAAAGGAGCACTGCAATTAGTCAAACTCTATTAGGAGAGCTTTGTTTACAACCACACAGCGCTGGATCAGAAGTACGCATGACAGCACAGATAAGAGCTCAGCTCCGATGACTTGAAAGTAAGTAACCAGTAAGTAACCACCTAAACGCCTAACAACCAAAACAAAAACAAAAAAACACAACCTTTACACTATCTTATCAATATCTTGAGAAAATACAGTTTTAGCTTCTGGATGGCGGTTTGTGGGATCTGCAATTCTATTTTAACAAGCTGTGGGTTTCAGTATAATTTTTAAAAGCATTTATTTTTTAAATTTATATATTGTTATAAATATTTTTCAGTTTCTTTTTTCTTTTGTGCATTGCATGGGTTCATTACAGATAACAGGTTATAAATGGTACGTTTTCATTAAAATGCGTAGCAAAATACATTTACATTCTTTCTGATAAAATACACTACCATTCAAAAGATGGGACCAGTAAGTTTTTTTTAGATTTATTTTTAGATTTATTTTTAAAGAATTTAACACCTATTAATCAGGGACAATATGAACAATATTGTCAATATCACAATTTTACCGTTTTACTATAATTTTTGATCAAATAAATGCATTCTTGGGGAGAATAAAACCAAGAACATAAAAAAAAAACTAAAAAAAAAACTAAAAACACCCAGACCCAAGATTTAACATAATATAGACCAGGGGGCTTCACTATTTTTTTCATGAGAGCCGCACTGATAGGACAAAGTCAGCAGGAGAGCCATTTTTACAGGAAAGTATAAAAAGTTACATCCAGTCATAAATACCATGTCTGTTTATTAATATGTCACCCCTGAACATTCAATATGCAATGCAATGAATAATTTTTTTTTTAATGATTTAACAGTCAAAGTTGTAACTGAGACAAGATGATTTCCCTTAATGACAAAAAAAGCAGGATTTCCAGAATAGATTCATCCCAGAATGACATTAAGTTATTTTTTTCTACATTAGCCCCTCATGTATCTAATCATCCAAGAGCACATGCGGCATTAAGAGCTGGAAATACCGCCATAACTGGCAACTCCGCAGGGACTGGATATGTTTACATGCACAACTTTTGTTTCAATCGGTCTGAATTCATTGTGATTGATTAATCTGAATGTATTGTAGTTTACATGAATGCTTAACATCGTGATATGATGCATGATCGGGGTGAGGTGCACGTTTATGAGTCAAAAGATTCAAATTGGGAATAGGCTTTTTGACATTCGCAAACTGCACAAATATACAAAGTTTCCCGCTGTTGTCGCGTAATAACCATTTTACTACATTGGTTCTTTATTTGTTTTAAACAGCAGACTTAATATCAAATTCTGGTCATAATTTGGAGACTATGATGAACCGTTATGCCGTGCTGTTTGTATTGATCACACAGTAAAAATGCCCAAAATCAGTCGTCTGTTGATGAGAATCTGAAACAAGGACTGGTGAGCCGTTGTCCTGCTTCACTTCACAAATACTGAGTGAAAGGAGAATTATAGAACGACGTGACACTCGTTTATACGACACTTTATTCATCAGAAGAACAGCGCGTTCAGCGCGACGGACGGCGTCCTTTCAGTTTCGCTTTTCAATCGATCAAGTGAACATGTTCTCTCGATAAACCACCCCTTTCAATCCGATCAAAATTATTTGAAAATGAGAGCTGACACTGAGTTTTTAATGGGTTATGTTATAGTCCTACTTCTTTTTAAATGTTTTTATGAAATATCTGTAGTGACTGCTTGATCATATCACTGTATTATTTACCGCCATGCGAGCCACAAATGAAAGCTTGGCGCATGCGGCTCGCGAGCCGCGCAATGAGTAACACTGATATAGACGAACAGAAACATACAGTGCGAAATGAAACAACCATAATTTATTCTCTCTAAATGATTTATAAAATGGATAACCTATATTATTGGATCTAAAAAGGTTCAATACAAGGTAAACTCTACCAACACCATATGTGGCATAATGTTGATAATCACAAAAAGTGTTAATTAGTTAATTTATTTTACAATCTTTGTGCATTCATTATTTTCAGTCATTTCTGTCATTACAGCTTAACTTCTATTCAACACAGAACACATTTAATATCATCATAAAAGAACGATAAAAATACGATGGAAGTGATGATTGTGATTGGTGTGTTGGTTTACCTGTTGATGGTGGCTTGGTTGGGCTCTGTGGCACAGAGTTCAGTGAACCAGTACTTGGCTGTGTTCTGGTTATAGTCCCCGAACTCGGCCTGGGCTAGGAGGGCGCTGAGCTCTTCGGCTTGTTCGGAGCACATCCGCAGGTGTCCACGGTGCAGATCCTCTTTCACATGCATAAAAAACAGGTGCCTGTGGAGCAAAAGAGACAAACAAAGTGTGAGTTTGTTACGGACAGAAGCAGGTGGTACTGTGGAAAGTGAGGAAACCACATATGGATGTGGACAGGTGGTACAACAGGCAAGCGAGAGCGGATATACACAGACTAAAGCAGGTTATGGGGAACTTGAATTACAAAAACACATCTTGCATATGCTCTCGCATGCTGCAACCAACTAGCATTTCAAAATAAGATCCATTAATGATATCATTTAGGTGAATGGTCCCTTTAAAAGTGAACAGTCAGTGAAAACCAGAAGTGAACAAATCAATTGGAAAATAGCAAAAGGTCAAACAAAAAGCAGAAATTACGGTTTCCATTCCAAATTGACACTTTCACTTTGAAAACAAAAAAGGAGAACTTTGCATTAGTGTGTGAAGTGGTTTGACTTTTGCTCCAGTCTTTTTGTTATCTCTCTCTTATCTGGCAGCGAAACAACTCCTGAGGTTATACGTGCCCTAATGCATAACCCCGCCGGCGTGTTACTAAATGATAAACATGCCGTCTCAAAACAGTGGATGAAAAGCACATTCACGACTCACTGCTGACATACTGACATAAATCCCTGGAATTCAGGAGTGCTAATCGTGTGTTTTTACTGAAGATAGATCTCCTTTCAGCTGTCTGTGGGACTGTCAGTATTTGTTCTCTGATCGATCAATAGCAGGAAAGTCTCAAGGATAAAACTTGACATTAAAGTCACACAAACCAGTGGTTTGTTATTTTATCTTTTTATTGATTGATTCTCTCTAAGGGAATGTTTTTCACCTTGACTAAGCGTTAGACTGGTTCCTGCTCAGCTGTCAAATGAACAGATAGACAGAATTTAAAACATTTACTTTGTAATAATCAACAAGAAGGTATTTGCACAATGATTTCCGGGATCAACAACAGTCACTAAATGATGATTAGATGAGCAGGTTAACATGAGAGAACAGAACTATGAATCAAAAAGTAAAAACAAAACAAATGTTTGTCATGGAGTATGATTTCAAATATAAAAGAAAAAAAAATAGAGGAAAAAAAAATAGAATGACAAAACAACAAATGTTTGGTTGCATTTCTGCATCAGAGTTAAAATAAAACAAATGAGAAATGTAACACTATTAATAATTCATATTAACTAAAAATGTCATTGGTGTTAACTTTAATATTTTTATTTTTATTATTAAAGTGTAACATTATTATTTTTATTAAATGTTCTTATTGTAATTATTAAGACCAATAATTTAATAAAACAATATAAAATATAGTATAATAATGATATAATAATAATAATATAAAATATAATATTTATTTTAAATGTATTATTATTATCAACATGTTTGTGCAGTTGTATGACTGCATCATACTTATGTTCAGGGAAAAACAAGTTGCTTGTACTGTATCAGCGGTTCATCTGCTCCTGTGGTTCTTCACAAACCAGTTTAACAGCATCATGCTTAACTTCTGCCCAAACCTCGCTTCTTCCTGTACTAACCAGCTCTGGCTCCTTTAGGTTTATGAATATCTGACCCAAAGCCCCAATGTCCCCATAACCTTATGTCCACTACAACTTTGAAAGTCCCCTGAGATGAGGTTTGGAGACCAAACAGGGCTGATGTTTACCCCAGCATGCCTCTGTTCCCCCAGCCAACAGAAGAGCACGGGAACACCAAAACAGGCTAAGAGACATTCCTGCTCTGCTCACATAGGCGATGGCTCTTTATGAAAACAAACAAATGGCATATCAGTTAGCGCAGTGTTGCCGACAAAAGCCCTGGACTGATAAACATTGACGTTGGATGAAAAAAAAGGACATTATAAAAAAGGCGGAGAATGAAAGATTTGAGGTGGATTCATAGGTTAGACAAATAAACACGACCTGCAGTTTGACAAAGAAAGTCTCGCCCGGCCTGACCAGACACTTCCCTGTGGTGACATCAGACTCATATGATGAATTACCTGGCAGGCATAACAAAGGAGGCTGACGGAGGCAGGGAGAGGTTACTAGCGGTCAAACTCAAGCTACTCCAGGATGGAACGTGCGGCGCTGGTTCAGTCAGGCTCCTTACGCGACTAATCTTAGAAACACGCAGCTGTGCTGATGCAGCCACTCATCATCAACAAACACTGCCACACAATATGATTGGTAAAGGAGATACATTAAAGCAATATGCCACTAGAGACCATGTTACAGTGATTTTACCATTGTTACCAAAGAGGCATGATTCCCAAACACTAAATGACCAGTGGAAATATTAGAGCTGCACAATTAATGACCAGTGGAAATATTAGAGCTGCACAATTAATCGCTAAAACGAATGCGAAATATATTCTTTCAATGCACACTACCAGTCAAAAGTTGGGTAATATTTTTAATGTTTTTAAAAGAAGTCTCTTCTGCTCACCAAGGCTACGTTTATTTGATTTTAAAAAAAAAAGAAAGAAAAAAAGTAGTAATATTGTGAAATATTATTACAATTTAAAATCTATCTGAAATGGAAAGCATTTGTAACATTAAACACTACCGTTCAAAAGTTTGGGGTCAGTAAATCTTTCATTTTTTGGGGGAATGAAAAAATCAATCAATACTTTTATTCATTAAGGATGAATTAAATGTATCAAAAATTACAGTAAAGACATTTATCATGTTACAAAAGATTATATTTCAAATAAATGCTGTTCTTTTGAACTTTCTATTCATCAAAGAATCCTGAAAGAAAAATTTGTACACAACTGATAATAAATGTTTTTTGAGCATCAAATCAGCATATTAGAATGATTTCTGAAGGATCATGTGACACTGAAGACTGGAGTAATGATGCTAAAAATTCAGCTTTGATCACAGGAATAAATAACATGTTAGATATATTAAATATATTAAAGTAATGCTGCCTGAATCATAATCATACACTGTTCGTTCGTTGGCCAGAGGAGAACTGCCCCCACTTTTGACTGGTAGTATATATAATTTCCACAATAATTCCCATAAAGGTATGCTGAAGTGTCTTTTTTTTACAAGGGAAGACTTTAAGCTAAGAGCAGCTGAGAGCAGCAAGTTGTGGTGGAGTTCAGTGTCTAATTCCATCAGATTAGTGGGGTTGGGGAGGGTTATCTGGCGACCACAGGTGTGCTCCACACTCTTTCACCAACTGTTTAAATCATTCCATGGCCCGTTCGAATGAGTGTGAATGTTGAGTGTACGTGTGCACAAGGTACAGCATTCATGTTATAAAGATATAATTCTGTGTATGGGTACGTAAACTGCTCATTAAAGTATTCACACTGCATTATTTTGCGGTTACTGCAATTACTGGATAAATCATGATTTCCTATTACCACACGTCCACAACAAATGTGAAACTTTCCCCCCATTAGATTACCAAACTAATAAAATAAAACTAAAAAAGCACAAACATGCACCCCTTTCTTTGAAGTTCCTAAATCATCTAAGAAATAGGGTATGCTACTCAGAATTCCTCAGTTTCTCACACAAAGACAAAGAAACAAATCACATTGCAGCAGGAGATCTTCAGCACGAGATCACGTAACAAGAAGAATTCAATTAAAAACGCCTGTACTCTTCTGCTGACAAGAAATGGGTCATACCATGATATCTGAGAGAGCTTGAGCTTTGCGAAGGAGGGCTTTTGTGGGTTTGAGGTTTTGGCTTCAAATGCAGTGTAACTTTCTGCAGAATTTCCTCTGATGTATGGCTGGAAACTGTCATGACAAGCAGGAGAAAATTATTTTAGAGTTCAAAGTTTATAGCTTTCAAATTAGCTGATAGTAGGTTTGTGAGACAGTAAAGGGTTTATATAGGCTGAATATTGGCAAGATTATAAATATGTTATTAATTGAACTAGCTTGAAAATGTGAATTATTTTTAAACATTTCAGACATAAACCTACAGAGACCCAGTAAAGGGACATGGTGAAAAAAAAAAGAAGAAAAAAAGAGTGAGATAGGAGGGGAAAAATACCCATTTCAATGCTTTTGCTTTCTCTCGCGGAAATGTTGATTTTTCTTGCAAAACTTTTGTGTTCCCCAGAGAAACCTTTGCGTTGCGTTCCCTTGCAAAGTACTCAAAAGTTTTGCGAGAGACAAATTTTTCCACCCACACCATGTCTCTATAGGTGCTCCGTACAAACCCATTTAAAGTTGTAAGAATAACTTATACATTTTAAACTCAGGATTCTGGTCACTAATGTTGCTTAATTCTTTACCTGCTAATTGTTTTGTCTTCTCAGATTCAGGCAAAGTCATAGTGGGGGGCCAGATGTTTTGGGGTCTGACGCAAAGAACAAAACATTCCTCTGAAATGAAACGAGAAGCTGCTGCCCAGAGACTGCAACAAAGAGGGCAATCCGCACAGGAGTTTCATTCTTTTCAGGCGCCGTTTGAAACAATGTGGTTTCAGAGTTAGTCAAATAACATTGCTCTGAGCCATGTGTGTAGCTGGGGTTACTCTCAGTCAACGAACTCAAGTAAACCCTGCCATGCATCACAGGTAAACACCTCCTCGCTAACCCACAAAGTGTTAATCATCATTCGCTCAAACAAGCAAGAAAATTCAGATGAAAACTGAAGCAACAACAGGCATTCAAACAAAGAGATGCTTTGTGAGCAAACGCCTCTGGTAAGTGATGCATTCAGCATCGATTTGGCAAACGGTAATAATGCTGTGGGCAAAAAAAAAACAAAAAAACACTAGCAAAATTAAATTGGGTGCGGAGACAACCTAACATCATTCCTGAGTTATTCACACTCAGCTTAAATATGGTGTAGGTTACTACAGTTCATCTACAAATGCGGTTAAACCTGCTCCGCTGTCAGAACGCATGTAATCCAGTAAACACAGAAAGACAACAGAGCTGTAGTGTTTTAATTCACAGCATAACCATTAAAACAGAGGAAGAGTGCAAGATGCAAGCTTAAAACTGAACATTTAAATATTTGTTGTGTTTTCATAAGTAAGCTTGCATTTAAATATCTATCCAGTTAAATACACTAATAATTTCACCCATTTCATTTAACAAAAACAACGGCCTTATTTCTGATTCAAAGCTAAATTCAATTGTATAAATAAACGAAAATATAAATAAACTATATATAAGCATCAAATAAGTGTATTTGTGTGTGGGTGTGTATATATATATATAAAAATCTAAATCTGTTCTTGCTTTATTCTTTACATAAGAATCATGGAGGAGTCATCACAGTTCATCAAAATATGCTTTTATGATTTTTAAATGGGTTTGAGGTCTGGAGGGGGAATAGGGCAGGAATTCATGTCAACAGAAATAGAGGGGAATGGGCTCTTATTGGTTGCAAGTCAGATTTGAGCTTGCATTTCCCATGTTAGCACCATATCTCAACATTTCAACGTATGGCTCTGACAGTAACGGCTTGTTTTGTGATCCATACACAAAGCTTCAGGAGGATCTTGCGTGTCAGTCTTCCTGCGGTAAGGAGGTAATCGGGAGCTTACTGGGATTGCTGGTGACCTTGTTGTCAGGATTGGATGTGGGGTGAGAGGTTCGTCTCAGTCTGTTTGAGATCATGTTGACCTCGAATAGCACCCGCACTCCAGTTCCTGCTGACAACACCCAGGGCCCTGACTGTGAAGATAACAAGACCTGAGATCACAGCGCCATGTTTTGCATATTTGCAGGCGTAAAGAAAACCAGTGGTGTGGCAAGTATGAGAGCTCTGTAGATGTTTCTGAACAAGAACCAAATAGACAGGGTAAGAGAATGTGCGAGGCTTAATCTTTTAAACATTATTCGCTGCTCTTCCCAAGGGTTGAAGCTAAACCACTGCACCGATTAAGGTTTAAAAGACCCCTTCTCTTATTTAAAGGGTGCTGTGCCTCTGCTAATGGTGCTGGCCTCTCTGGATCAACAGGATCATTCACTCCTAATGAGAATGCTAAACACTCAAGCCCTCTAAAACAATACAGGCATCTTTACACAAGCCTGTCACGTATAGCATGCCATAAAGACTAACTAGAGCATAATCATAAGCATGCAACTATTATGGAGTGCTGACTACTCAACGACCTTATTTCTCCCCCATAACACCATAAATGTTAGCTGTGCATAATCAAACCAACCATATTTCAGCCAAAAGTTGCCTCGAGGATGGGTTAATGAGGTGTAGTAAGGTAACATTAGGGCCCCTACACACTACAAACCATGTCAGCGAACGCTGCCAAATCTATTGATTTTAATGGTGCGTAGCAGGGATACATATGAAAAATGCAAGGGTTTGTGACAGCGGTGCTGATACACATCAATTCAATGTTTATTAAATAAATACCATTTTCAAATATACAAATGTGTAAATAAAACCGATTATTGGAGCAGAAAATAATATTTCAGTACTGCACTTCAAAATTTCACTTTTATTTTAATGTCTTACTTGCAGTGTCTTTGTAATTAATTGTGCAATTTACTATTCATTTCGGTTTCTACAAAATAACAACAACAAAAAAAGTGTTATACAAAATATTTTTTTTTTGTAGTGTAAAAGCTCATGTGGTCAAATGCATTCAATCATCCACAAAAGACTGCCTGCTCTTCACCTCCTGACTTAATGCATAAACCTTATAAAAAGCTCGCTAGCCAGACGGCATTTAAACATTGTCTGCTGGAGACCCACGTTTGATTTGAAGACGAAAAACGTACCAAGCACGGTGTTCTCTCACCATTCTTGATTTCTAACCCTTGCAGCTCTAGATAGGCTTTTCTGTCTTCTCTGGTCGTGTTTATATGTAAATTGCGCGAAATTTATTTTGTCCATTAGATCAAAAGATCGGGAAAAAACCCATACATTTACCAGCCCATAAAGTAATCGGGACAGAAGTGGTTGAAAGTGGACAAGAGACAGAATAAAATACTAGGTATAAAAGGTGTATGCATCTCCCTCTTCTACTTGTGATCTGATCGACCAAAATGAATCTTAATACCTGGTGTAAACAGGGCTTGAGATAGCATGTGGCGTTGTCAGAGAGTTTTAAAAACATGTCGGCTAACGCTTGGTTTTACGGTAGGGGTGCGCCGTTCCGATACTCAGTATCGGTATTGCTCCGATACTAGCAATATTTGCCGGATCGGGTATCGCCAGACGAGACCATCCAAATCCGATCCGATATTGTATAGCCTACGTATGTTATTGTTATACAACACAAAAGGCACAAAAACATTATAAAGCACTATAATGTTTTCGTGTACTGTATTCCACGATTTCTGAAGCCATTACATATAGTTTAATGTGAGGTACAGATTTAAATCGTTAAATTAATCTTCACCTAAGTGCTTCCCTCCGCTGCGGCTGTCAGTCATTCTCAGCACTCAAACAGCGCGTCGCGCTCGGGTAAAACAGTCAACACGATGAAACTCTCTCCAAGATGAGTCAATGCTCCTATTATTATACTGTAGATATGTAGATAAAGGTCTATGGTTTGCATAAAATGACTTTAACGTGCTGGAGTTTCACATGTTACTTTCAACCGGGTGTCTGTTAGATCACAACACAACTCCTCAGTGATCACAACACTGGAGTAGAGAGCGATATAATTGTTCTTCACACGCACATTAACTGAAATTTAAAACTGTTAAAAGGCTCAAACTAATGAATAAATAAATAAATATATGTATATTTTACTTTTGTGCTTTGAACTTTTCAATGCGACGCGCTGCGCGCCGTGACTCCATGTTGCTTCGAGCGCATCATTCAGCGCACGGGAAGCGCATAAGGTTTCGTGCCGCTCTGAATTGGAGCCTTTCAGATTACAATACTTTTGCGCAATGGCAGTTTATTGATAGCCTTAGTTGTTCTGTCCAATCTATGTATCATATGTTGCTGCTTCATTAAAAAGTTGCGCTTAAAATTTTAAAATAAATGTATTTTAATTATATAGTATATATTTTGTCTGTATAGTTTTACAAAGTAAGGAAAATATTGTTTAAGTCAAGCTTTGATGCCTTTAACAAAAGAATAATCCCAGTCTCTTCCCCACAGTGAGGCATACAGATAAAGTTTATTAGGTAATTTGGCACTGTTTTTATTAAATTATTATTTTAGTATTGGATCGGATCGGTATCGGCCAATACTGAGTCCCAGGTATCGGAATCGGTATCGGAGGCAAAAAAAGCGGATCGTGCCACCCCTACTTTACGGGTGTGTAAACATGTTTGATTATCCAAACTGAAAATAGTGCAGGACAGATTAAGATATGCTGTTTTTTGGGGGTGGGGATTTCAACAACACATGTGAGTGACTGTGGTTGGGAGAAGAGGTTGGGCGACTGATCCTCAAAGGATCCAGTGACGACGCAAGCAGGATTAGGCCCTCAAGGCTGGTGTTTAGATCTTTAAACTGTGCCTCGTTTAAGGATTTTTCCCAGCACAAAAAAACTAAATGATAAAAATAGATGTCCAAGCACTGGAAACAGTCGTTTGTGCTGAATCATTTTGCTGTACTAGAGAACATTTCTTATATCTGGCAATCATCCGTCATCACTCTCCACAGAGGAAGTATAAAGATCTATTTTTGGAAGATGACTTATACTAATGAACATGAGGAACTGTCATAATAACAGACTACACAAGCTAGCCTTTCCAATCGACCGGCTCTGTGTCTTATATAAGCGGCTCTTCTGCATTTAGAGGCCTGTGCACAGTTTAGTGCATCTTACATAACAGAACAGACAGAGATGGAATTGAAGTAGAGAGAGTGTGAAAGCCTGAGCAGATTTGTAGTCCTGGACAGGTGCTGAGGTGCAGCAGGGGTCGGTGCACGACCCCTTCTCATTCTGGTATTTCCGACTAGGGATTCTGTCAAGGCACGCAGACATTTTGTTTTGCTTTTTTGAATGGACTAAGGCAGAGAGTAGATTTATCATATAAAAAAAAGTCTCTTCCTCTTACAAAAAGGTAAACCTTGTGTTTAAAGTAAAAAATGTCACCAAGCCCTCGTTTTTTTAGATCCTCTCAGCTTCATTCTGGCCCGTAATAATCACTTATATCACAATCCAATCATTATCTGACAGATAAAGCCTAGTTCAGCAAACATTTTCTTATGTTAAATACTCTGTTTACTCATAAATGTCCCACATTATGGAACCAAAATAACTTATGAAGGCTGTTTTATGTTGATTTTAAAGTATGCATGTTACAGCATGTATTTTAGGTATGTTACAGCACCATTTCAATGCCATGGTACATGAAAATGGTAATCAAATGGTATTACCATTTTGATAGTCACTGAATCATGGTACGATCACAGTACTTTTTTGTAACGTCTAGGCACAGGTCAAATCAGCCCCTCTCGTATCTGTTCCTAATGTGCATGTGCGCTCATGAGCTAACTAACTTCGTCATTAATCATCACTTAAGTGTTCTGAATCAGTTTTACAGGGAAGTTTGAAATGCCATGGCTGCAAGATGTTGACGCTGTTTCTAAGATAACAATTCAAAAGTACCAGACACAAGACAACAAGAGAGAATGACAGACTTTATACGCATGCACGATTCCGCTTAAAAATTCCCTGTGGGGAAAATCATGTGGCTTCAGGCTCCATTCGTATGAGTGTGTGGTAAACACGTGCCACAACTCACTGCGGGTCGATGGGCAGAGGAACGCAGTGACGAAGTAGGGCAGAGGTCATTGCACAAACAAGGTTAAAGAACATGACCCTTGTAGCCAGAGGCAGGGCCGCATCATGCATGCATATGCGCGCACACTCAACAGTGCCAAAGAGAAAACAAAGGACTGTTTTCATGTGATAGCAGCCACCCATTTTCTGCCATGGGCGTCACTTTTTCTATTTAGTCACTTTCTCCATTAGTCCAATACAGTTTACTCTATAATATAAAACCCTTTCATGTTTTTGTCAGTGTTATTTAAAGGAATGCACAAATATTACAACTCTGGCCAATACAATAAGCTGATAATACTTTTAAAATGGCAGATATCAAAATTCTATAATATTTTGTCTAAATGCATTCAAAATAAAACACTAAAACAAAAAACAAACATTTTAAATACAATTTGTCACAGCATTACAAATGTACAGTATAGCAATACCAATACATATATATATATATATATATATATATATATATATATATAAAAACACCACAACCATTTTCAACAATAATATGACAAATGATAAGAATAAATGTTTCTGGGGCAGCAAATCAGAAAATTCAGCTTTGTCAATAGGCTACATTACATTTTAAAATATTTTAAAACAGAAACTATAATATTGAATATTTCACACAATTTTTTATGTATAAAAAAAAGAAGCCTCAGTGAGTGAAAACTATTTTAGAAATGATAACGGGACTCGTGGAATGATGGCATGTGAAAGTGTAGCATTCTACAGTTTGAAAAGTTTCCGGTTGTAGAACTTAATTTTCCAAAAAATGTAAGCAGTATTCAGTGCACTGCGCAGTTAGCAATATGCTAATATGCCATTCAGAACACTTCCAGCTCCTGACGTATATTCGCCATAAAGCCGGTGTTCATTGTTATTCAATATGCTTTACATCTCCTCTACCAAATATTCAATCTCAGTCTGATCAAAGCTTTGCTCTTGTCCATTTTCATTTTCAGTTTCTCTCCCCCCCCCCCCCAAAAAAATCCTACCATCCACCATATGTCAGTCACCCCTGCTAATCTCCCTCGGGTCACCAGAAGGCCATCTAAACCAAAAAATGTGGCTTTTAAAACACAAAGCCTAGAAAAGGACACTATCCAGTAACCAGGAAACGGAAGCAAGTGCACATGCACACGCTGCCCTGCCAGAGATGTTCTGCCGAGAGGGCACATGGCTGTGGGAATGACCGCGGGAGCTGGCACGCAAGTCCACTTCATTTTATTGAAAAGGACCCAGCAGAGCTTGGAGCGCACAAAACGCAGGGCTCCAAAACGGGGGAGCTATCAAATAACAGCACACAGCAGATACCGGAGGAGAGGGTTCAATGTGGGGTTGAAAGTAGTACATTGCAGGTACATACTCACTGCAAAGACACACACAAGCTGAAGCTAATGCAGTACGAATGAGCAGGTCACGGGATACCCATTTATAACATCAAACAAGGAGAGAAAGTGGAAAAACAAGTCAACAAAAATGTTAACACCTGTCTGTGCCACTCTTTGTCAGAGACAAACATTTGTGGGACCAGCATCTGACAAATAGAGTTAATTTACATGACAAGAATTCTAACTACCCAGTCGAATTATCTTCAGGCTCTCTGGACAGGACTTTGACTGCAAGAGTGCTTAAAAACATTGGACTGACAGCGCTTAATTTCATTGTTGAAGAAATTAAAGCTTTGGATGGGGCTCTGAATTTATTTCCAAAGACATATTACATGTTAACGCAAGACTAGTCTGACCTTGTTAGTAGGCCATGTACATGGCCATGCACTTTTGAGGGTTAAAATACGAAGCTCTTATTTTTGCTAAAGCACTTGTATTAATTCTTACTAGTGTTATTTTTGTATATATTAAATTTGATTATACTTAGTATTTTTTAATATTTTTATTCATCTTAATTTTAGATTTTCAGATTTCATTTTAATTGTAGTTTAATTTGTAGTCATTTTGTTAAGTGCTATTTAGAAGTTCAAAATGATTTTTAATTAGCTTTATTTTTGAATGCATCTTTAATCCTAAACTACTGAATTCACTATCTTTACATTCTCATGACAAGAGTAGAAAATATACACAATATAACTAAAAGGACAAGGATATCACACTAGTCTCATCTCTACATATCATTTACATACACATTTACTCATGGTTCCAAAACCCCATGTCTAGACTTACTTCTGCCTAACACAAAATATTTTGACACAAGATATTTTGGGAAATGTCACAGGGTTTTTTATTTTTGTCCATACAAATGGAAGTCAATGGGGTCACCAAAACATTTTGGTAACAAACATTCTTAAAAACATCTTAATTTCATCCGTGTTCCACAGAAGTCAGTCAGTCATACAGGCATGACACATTTTTTGGGCAAGATTTTGGGCAAACTATCCCTTCAAGTCTTGCGTCTATACTTTCAAAACAGTGTGCGTTTTAACATCGTCAATTTTGTTGCCCATGTACTGTTTTTTTTTTTTATGAAATTATTTGGTCAAGAGTATTGTGCTACAAATGTTGCCACTAAAGTTTAACTTGTATACTTGTATCCTTTAAGCTGTGCTCCAAATTGGTCTCAGACAAAAAAGTAACAGAACGCTGCAGTCAGAGTGAATAAAAGAGCATGAGGTGGTGGTGGTGACTCTGCCAGCTCAGTCTCTGTGGGTAGCAGTCTTTGAGCAGGGGGATCACATTTCCTGCTGCTGCTCATAGTACAACGACCTATAGTAACCCACAGGGAGCAGGGTTACTACAGGGCAAACGACTGTACTGAGAAAAAAAAAGTTTTACAGGCTACTGTGCAAAGTGCTCTTTCTCTGCGCAAGACACATGACTTCAGCTGATGTGAGGCTGAAAGAACAGCCATACAACCAGCATTGTTAAATGAATATTTAATATGTAACTTGCCCTAGATTTTGCCGTTATATCTTAACACAGGCATTCTCCAAAAGGGGTTCCAAAGTCGGACATGGAATTCACATTAGACACAGAGAATGGAAGGAAAACGGCTTTACTACCAGTAATCTCACACAAAAAGTTCACACACATGCTCGGTAGCATTTCTTACTGCCATTTTTCTGACATCTTCCACTGTATTGAACGGAAGTCTAAAAACATCTCTACTACCAGTCGGCGATGAAATGTTCTCTGCCACAACTTCCTCAAATGATAAACATTTTCTTTTTTGTAATGCATGTTGCTCGTACATGCGTTTTTGTGTACGTACCTTGTCTGCTCCTGCAGAATAAGGTGAGGCTCCACAAAGAACTTCACTCTGAGCCGTAGTCTGCAAGGCGTGAGATTGTCCATCTGCTGGGAGATTCTGTTCCTCAGGTTCAGCCACAGGTTTTCTCCCTTACTGCCAGAAAATTGCAGCCCAAAGTAATCCACCTCAATAATTCCCAACTTCCGACATACCTGTCACCAAAAGACATATTTCATACTGTTAAACATCATTTTTTTTCTTGTCCCCATCAACTTTCATTGCATGGAAAAGAGCAGCTTGGACATTCTTCCCAACATCTTTTGTGTGCAACGGAAGTTTCATTTATTTTTTGTAACATGAGAATTACTCATCCTTTTTTACTCATCCGTCCTTGCGCCAGTAAACATGTCACCAGAGAAGAAATGTTGTTGCAAGAGGGATACAAAGTTATTTTAATTACTAGGGTAGGGTATATGAATAAAAAAAAAACGATATGCATGGATAATACTGCAATATTCCATTAAAAAAAAGAGTTTATTATGGATCACATTACATTATGGATCGCCTTTACTAAATGTATCTATTTAAAATTTTGCAGTACAAGCATGATTTGAAGATAAATTAAAAGATAAAAATGAAAAAAGAATGCGGTTTAATTTAACAATCGAGATAAATAAATGTAATTATTACTTATAATACTTATTACTAAGTATAATAGAGACAAGAAAAATCACATTTAAAGGGCAAATCTGAAGAGGCAAAATTACACCTTTAAACACTATTCAATAGTCAGAAATAAACTTTGTTTGTTTGTTTAAAGTCATGCCAGCTACCCTGCCTATATTCATTGTGAGAAAGAGATTAAATGATTCAAATATTTACATTTTATCTTAGATAAACATAGAAAACTAGATCTGGTCTTAATTTAAAATCTTTACATAGGAGTCAACTGAAAAATAAAGAAATCTAACAGAGTTCAATCTATCATAGTCCATCAAAATATGCTTAAGTGATAATGGATTCTGGCACGAGGGTCATAAAGGAGGATCTTCACCCGTTAACAGAAACATAAGAGTTAGTCTAGACTAGAGTGCGCTATTCGACGGCGTGTGTAGGTAATAAACTTTGTAAAGTTCATAAAAATATCCTGAAATGACATGCTGAAATTCCCTGAACAAGAGAAATTAATTCATTAATCTTAGCCTTGTTGATATGAAAGCACAACTTTAACCTCTTCTGCCAATTTGATTTCTTAGTTTTCTAAACTGCTGCTAGACTTAAAACGTTGCAGTTGTGCAAAAATCAGATAATACATGTTCAGAGATGTCCCTAAAACATTTAGGCCTAGCATAAAGTCTTGAAAGAGCTTACACTTTGTCATTTACGTTGGAGGAAATGCAGAGCCTCCATGCACGAGTCAAACATCTGCTGCTGCAGCGAATGAACTTTAGTAACCTCGAGCATGCCATCACCTATGCACACTAGAGTACCCAGACATCTTTCTCAAAAAAAATATATAAAAAGGTAAATGTTTAACCTTCAACATACTGTGTCCGTTAATTATCATGCAAAATTATTTTGTTTGTTTACGAACGATTATATATAGACTAACATTTGATTATTTGCTATTGATTCAAATAATTTAAAGAGAAAAATTAATGTGACTCAAACACTCAAAGATTTTAAGAACATTCCAAATATAATTTGTAATCTTTACCCAAAATAAACGCATAGGTTGATGTTGATATTAAGTTTCCATGTGCCTAAACTCATTCATTCTGCGCTCAGGCTCCAACTTTTGATTTTCAACATTTGTGTTTATTTTCTGTGGAATAATGCACTAGCGCTAATCGAATAAAATGCACATTTCAGACGCGTTTAATAAGAAACATCACAGACTTTCATTCATGATCCTACCTTATTCAGACAGTCCTCTCCGTTCGCCTTTGCGTCCACTTCAATCTCCATCACCACCGCATCCGGTCGAGTTACATGGCAGAGCATTTTAGAAAGGTGTTTTGTCTTTGGTCTACCCGTCCTGTATGAAAAAAAACACTACAAACAGCTCTCACTGTTGTCCTCTCTAAGCACCCTACATCAGCCCTCGCTCACTTTCCTCAAGCCTTCTGTTATCTGTTTCTCTCTGTGGCCCAGCGCTTCCTGCTCTATATAAATGAAGAGCAATTTAAACCCCGCCCACTCCTACCACAGCCAATCACATGAGGCATATCAAAGCAGACAGCGTACGCTATGACAGCAACAGAGAGCACTGCCATGTTCATTTAGTAGTGAATACAATAGACACCACTAGCGTCCCCTACAGGTGATTTACATTTATTATGAAGAGGCTGATAATAAATATAGTAAAAAAGATAATAAAAAACAAAATTAAAAGATTATGCATTACAAATAGCCCACTACGTAAACATGAACAGTAGGCTATGCACACTAAAGTAGGCTATAGGCTATAGCCTACTACATAAATCAGTAACAACACAGATAACATAACCGTGTAAACAGAAAATCCCTATTCCACAATATTTTTCATCTGATATTCAAGGAATTCATTAAGGTGCCAATGATCACTTATTTATTTTCCTAATTGCCATTTAGAGTAGCGATTTCGAGTAGTCTTTACTTTTACTGACAAAGTTCAAAGCATGATTAAAATGATCAAAAATTAGGGGGATCATTGATTGCATCAATGCAACTTCCAGTCATGCCAGACCAGAAACGGTCCGCAGGCACGTGACTAGATTTTTTTTTTCAGTCGTCAGAATGACCTTGCAGGGCGAGACAGGCCCGGGACAGGCGCCCAGCGTTCCAACACCTGAATACATCAGGAAAGCAGTGGGCTTGAGGCTGGTTGGAGAAAACACAAGCGCGAAATGCCAAGACGGATCTGTTCTACTCACTGTAGCCTGCCCACACGTTGCCAGTTCAAACCTCTTTCTCCCCAAGCATTCACAGCCAGACATGACAACAGTTCCACAAAAGTTAGTGCAAGTCTGCAACCACCGTTTATGCAGGTGTTCTTAAAGTTGTCTACAGAAGGTGATTCAATAAATATAAATCAATAAAATCCATTCATATAACAAACAGGAAACCGTGGTGTTGACAGTCCAGGCTCTTTATATAAATTGATGACTAACTACATAGCATTATATGGAGCCATACATGATTTTGGAAGAAAAAATACAAATTACGAATTCATTCATACTAATTTGTAGTTTTAAGTAAACTGAGGCCTTGTTTTAATACTTAACACTAATTACTGTTGGTTTAACTTAAATTACCTGGTAGCCTTAAAATTTTGAGCTCATTGAAATTAAATATTTGAGTTAACACAATGAAGGAGATTTGGTTTAAATCAACAGAAGCTCAAAATATTATGTTACCTGAACCACATTAATTATATAAGTTGATTTGACAAAAGAAACAAAGGTTGTGATAACAAATCATGAAAATAATTTTTTAGAGGGCATCATTTTTTTTTAAAGTTATGGCCATGTTTTATTAATTTAATCAATCATGGCCATTTTATTTAATTTAATTTTTTATCAGTCCATGGTTCAGTCATTTTAGTTTAATCATGGCCATCGCTCCCTTGTTTTAGTAAAATTCTAGCCATGTTTTTTAAAATCAGTCCCTTGTTTTAGTTCAGTTGTGACGTGTAGGTTAGTGCATATTGTAGTGGCCGTTTGTCAACAAACAAAAGAAATTAAATTTAAATCAAACCTTCAAACGACAACTTCTAGCACCCTGGGCAGGTGATGAAATTACGCAGGCAAGAAATAAAATCAATTCCAGGCTGGTTTCAGGTTTGTGGCTGGTTTATTTGTTCCAACTGAGCAAACAATACAGGATCTCTCACCTGGTCAGAAAAACATATGCCCAGGTGCTACAGGTCTCCCCCTACTTCCTACCTATATTTACCCTCACCTGTGCCCACTACTGTCCTCAGGTGTCTAAATCAAACATTGCAATTATTAAACTAACCAAAAATAAAGACTAAACATATAAATAAAAAACAATTAACTAAATAAACAAAGGAACATTACCAAGATATATATCTTGGATATATATATATATATATATATATATATATATATATATATATATATATATATATATCAAGATAATATAAATATTACTAATGTAAACAAAATCATAATAATAAACAAAGTAATTAACAAATTAATACTACTGAAAGCAAACTAATGTAGCTCTAACACATATAGTTAGCCAAGTTACAGTATACCCTATGGAGCTCATCCGTTATGGTATGGGGAGTTACATTTTATTACATTACACAGGCTAAGTGATAGACCAATCACAACAGATGGGGGAAGGGTGACCAATCAGAGCACACTGCACTTTTCAGGAGGTGGGTTATTGAATAAACCAAGACTAAAAAATAACATTCAGACAGAGGGTGAAAAAAGGTGCAACAACAATGCAAGGAAAATAGGCTGTTCCTTCACTGTAAGTCTATGCAATATATACATTTTTTTTGTCTGATAATTTGCAAAAGTAGTAGCACACCTCTTCTCAGCTTGTCATGGCTAGCATGAATGAACATCAACACATAAATAAGAGATTTTGAGTTTTAATTAGCTGTATGGATGCTGATATTCATCTACAGTATATGTGACTTGGATCATGGATGTAGAGCTGAACTTCCATTAGCTCTCTCTGGGGGACTAGGCAGAAGTACGAATTGCATGTCAATGATCTCATATCTGATATCTGAGCTTTCTGTCCCTCCATTGACAGCCAACACAACTACCACTTTCAAGCCCCAGAAAGGTAGTAGGCCTACAGAAATCATGAACAAAATATATGAACAGAAACATTCGAGGAAAGACTTCTCTTTATGCTCATGTATTGACATGGAGTTTGTCTCTGTGAGTCTCTGATGCATCTTCTATGAGGAGGGGTATGACAGTGATTTCTGTAAAAGCCTCGGGGGTGTGTGAGATATTGCAACCCATGTCCACAGACAGAGGTGCAATCTTACTCTAATCATTCAGAGTTATTTTGACAGGGATGAGGCTCATTCTAACACAACATCATATTTATCGGAAAGAAACACACTTCCTGTATGTAGAGTGGCTTTGCATTTACAAATAAGCATAATTCAGACACTTGCTCATTCTCCCTCTGGCTCCACACTTCCAGCTTATGGAAAAAGATGGTCCTCTGTGTGAATGTAATTTTAGTGAGAAACAATAGGGGGAGAGTGTGCTAAGCTGTGCCACTTTTTATTTATTTATTTATTTTTGTCCAAGGAGAATGAGAATGAGAGGGTAAAACCAAAACTCCTAGTCAGGATGTCAATTTATCAAGTAAAATAAAAAGAAAGTATACATAAAAAACAAAAAAACAACAACTCAGCATTCAAAAAGACTATAACTCTTCTTATGCACCTCCCAATCATAGGCAGTTGTTTATGATGCCCAAATACTTCATCACATGACAAAAATCACATGACAAAAAGATTTTAACAGTGTGGGGTGACGCATTTTACTTCACTCTCTCGCTCTCTTTTTTTCATTAAAATCACACATAAAATGTCCATACCACCTATAACACTGAAAAATACGGAGCCATGGCTGGAAGTCACCTGTAGACCCACAAATCTGTGGCCATATTTTGCAATTCGTCCACTCAGTATATAAACCGTACTCACAAATTGTTCCCTCAGTTTAACAAATCGCGCTCACGGATTAATAATGCCTTCCCAGGATTTCCAATCCATGGACTCAGATTTCCAACCGCATCTTCTGTTTTTCAGTAAATACCCACACAATCATAATTGCTTTTCGCTTTCATTCCAACTGTACTCATAGATGTGGCCCATCCCTAATTTTAAAAATCTGTAGTTTACTGACACAAGAACAGAACAAGCTTCCAGTTCTGTAAACAAATCTTTTTGTATATTGTTATATTGTGTATTATTGAGTTGAATACATCAAATTGTCTTAACTGGATGCTTAAATTCTAGGCTATGATTTATAGCGGGGACAGGGTGGAACAGACAACGATTTAATAAGAAATATGTGCTTCATAATCTTTATATTTATTTGTGATAGGCTATTCTAATATTTATTCATTATTTGTCATTATTCTTTATTTCCCGCCCTTTTTTTAGTATACTTGTTTTTTTGTAAGCCATTGAGTTGTAATAATTAACATTACATTTACATTTCTATTTCTTTATCTTGATATTATGATGATAGTAAGTCAAAATCTGACCACACTGGCTTTCAATGACCTCATCTTATTTGGCATCACTGTCTTAGACAATGATAATACAAGAAGGTGTGAGGCATCTCAAATTTCCAGAAGAGATGTCATAGTTATGCCATAACAACACAGTCATCCCTACAGCACACAACACCAACCTTATTTAGAGATCACATTTTACAGTTTCAAACCCTTCACTGAGCATTGTTCTCCAGACAATCCTTAAAATATGGACCTGACTGCAAGAAGAAAAACATCCAGGCAGGACAGGAATGATGAGAAGACAGCAAAAAGGTCAGATTAATCTAAATTGAAGCTAGTAAACAACACACAGTCTGAGAAGTTTGTCTTGCACATATTGAGGAAGGACACCCACAGCCAGACTTCAATATCAGATAGTGAGAATCAGTGCTTACCACCAAATCTGGCATCCTGTTTGCCTCCGTGCCACTGTTTGTGTATCTGTTCACCTGAATGCATTGAGGACACATCAGTCTCAGTGAACTCCTATTCAGCCACCAACTTTGTCTCTGCTATTGGCAGCCCCATGAACTCTGAATCTCCCGGTGATATATCAACTTCCATATAGGATTGATGGACGGTTCCCGTGCTGAGCCGCACACCCAGGGACAGGAAATGGCTCTCATGTCCTCCTCTCATCTGCAGTAATGTGGCCAGTGAAGGAAAGCAAACTAAGATGGATTTGGCCTTTTGGGAGATCAACATCGTTCTAAAAGTGAAACTCTGGGATACAGAAAATCAGCACATGGGCAGACACTACATGGCTAAGTGGCAGCTGTCAGATGGAAATACCCTGCTAGCAGAGGACTTCTGGGTGCCTGGAGTGAATCATTGAGAGGATAAACAAACACTGCAAGAGGTATGCAGCATTTGTTCATGGTTTTGGAATTATACATTTGTATTGTATTCCTTGATCATAATGCCATCTCTATTGTTATAGTTCATACTTAAGGGTTACTGATTTGAACAAGCTAAAAAATGATTACTCTAAAGGTAAATTATTACCTTTTAACCCTAAAACTAAAGTGCAATTTTGTAACCATTTGAGCTGCAGACATGAATGATACCTCAAATCATGCTACGTGTTGAGGAGAGGGGCTGTTCTAACTGATCGTAATTACTATTCTCAACCAGCAGTCAAAAAAGCATGCAGGCACAAAAACCCAGATCACAGCAAGTGACAAAAAGAATATCACTCAGATCATGTTAGTCTTTAATGCAGTATGTTGTTGTGGGAAGAAGGAGACGGGAACCGGCGAACGTTCACAAAGTTTAATTATAAAATACAAAATGAAAGTAAAGGCGGCAGCCCCTCGCGGACGACTGCCACTCACACTCATAAAAAAACATAAACCAAACACAACGTAAAATCCCGGCCTGTCCTCTCTCGTCCTTCACTCGTCACTCCTCCTTTTATGCTTCCGCTCCTCCGTGAGAGATACGAGACCGGTGCGTCATGCAGGTGGTGCTCATCAGGAATCTCGCCACTGGCCTCGCGCCATTCTCTCATGGCCTTTGGCTTCATCCTGCTCGCCACATAGTCACATTTCAATGCCCTAGCAACCACTCAGAACACCCAAGCAACTGCATAGCTACAGACAAGAGAAAAAACAAAAACAAAAACAAAAACATAATATGTTAGCAACCACATAGCAACGCCCAAGCAATGGACAAAAAATCAGTCAGAACATGTTAGCAACCACATAACTACACCCTAGGAACCACCCAGAGCACACTATAAACTGCATAGCAATGCCATAACAACCACCAAGAACTCATTACCAACTGCATAGCAAAGGGCAGAAAAAAAAATCAGAACATGTTAAAACCACATAGTAACACCTTAGCAACAGACAAAAATGACTCTGAACACGTTAGCCAAAACATTGCAATGGCATATCAACAACCCAGAACACTCTAGCAACTAAACAGAAACGACAAAAAAACAAACAAAAAAAAACAACCAGAACATGTCAGCAACCATATAGCAACACCCTGGCAACTACCCAGAACACACTAGCAACTGTATAGCAATGGAAAACAATTAACTCAGAACATGTTAGCAACCACATAGCAATGCCATAACAACCACCAACAACTCACTAGCAATGGCATAACAAAGGACAAAAAAATAAAATAACTCCGAACATGTTAAAAACCACATAGCAACCACCTTACCGCCTTAGCAACAGACAAAAAATTACTTTGAACATCTTAGCCAACACATTTCAATGGCATAGCAACAGACAAAAAAAAAAAAACATTCCCTCAGAACATGTTAGCAGCTTAGCAGCTACATAGCAACACCATAGCAATGGACAAAATAAATCACTCAGAACATGTTAGCAACTGCATAGCAATGGCATAAATTCATTCAGATTATGTTAGAAACCACAGCAACTCCAGCAACCACTCAGAACACACTAGCCTTGTGTTTTGCACAGACAAGCACTCAAATTTTCACTCACAAATCATAGTCACATTTCTTTAGTATTTTTTGTTTGTTTAAATTCACAACTAATTTACATGGAACAGTTTGAGTAGACAATGTTTAATAGTTCCGCATGTGCTCTTTCCCCAACACCTCACTGCAGAGGACCAAGCTGAGCTAAAGTTCGCACACATAAAAGCTTACATTCATACAGTACAGCTTAATATTTTTGGCAGACCTAACAGGTTTTTATTCCTCTGAAGAGGATTATCAACTGCAATCGTGACTATTAGGAAAATTCTGCTCCAGTGTATTTTATTCTTGGTGTGTAACAGAGAGCCTATGAATCACCAGCCCTGAAACTGCCAGAAGGATCAAATCCGTTACAGAACACGGATCAAAGGAGGAAAGCTAGAAAGAGAAGGCAAGGGAAAAGAGAAAATTGTCAGCTGACAATGCAACCTCACAGTATGAAATCATTTCTGATAAACTCGGTCAAAAGAAAACGATGTAGCATAACTTGAATAATTTAGTTTGAGGAGAATTTGATAAGAAATGTTCATATTGAAATATATGACTTTTGATTAGACTTATCTTGGGAAATCTGAACTCAGTTTGCGACAACTCTTCTGAAACTCTAGAAGAGGCATATGTGAGATTACTTTTTCTCAGGGGAAAAGTCTGTAAAGTTTGAGACCTGGCCAATTTGCTGTCCATTTAATCTCATTGCTGTCTAGGAGACCATAACAAAATATTCAGGATTAAGGGGACTAAATGTAATAGTTTGTTAATTGAAATAGTCATTCATTGAAAAGCCCATATGGATGACCACTGCTCTAAATATTGTGGGGACATGACTAGGAAAAACAACTTTAGAGATATGTATAGAGATATTTTCTTTTCAGGATTATATTATATAATATTCTTGTCACACTTCAGTTTGAGTTTGTTTTCTGTCTTTGCTTTCTCCCTGCCTGTGTGTTCCGTCATGTGTTGCCATGGTTTCTAATTTGATTAGTCATTCTGTTCAGCAGTGTCCTAATTAGTTCCCTTTGTTTGTTCCTTGTATTTAAGTCCTCGTGTTTCATTTGAATTTTGTCCTGTCTCGTCAGTGTTTCATGGTTGCAACCTTGCCTGCATTTGAGTTTCGTGGAGTGGATTATTCATTCCCCCAGTTTCACGGACAAGGCTTAAACCTATTCTTAGGCTAAAAAACATGTTTGAATTGTCTGAACTGAAAGCAACTTGCACTAACATATCTTAAAATATGTCAGTTCCATTGTTTTGTCTCAAGATGCACACCAGTAATGTGTTTTTAAGGCACATTTATAAAAGCTACTTAAAATGCCCTAATTGATCTAAGGCCTAATCCTGGCTTAATCTAAGCCCTGTATGTGAAACCAGGCCTTTGAATCATATCCTCTTTGTTGTGCGTAATCAACGACCGTTGGTGACAATTATATAAATTATTATATTATTTTAAATCATATGTATTTAAGGGGAAAGTTCACCCAAAACTGAAAATTCTGTCATTATTTACTTACTCTCATGTCGTTCCAAACCTGTAAGACTTTTGGTCATCTTCAAAAGACATCTGAAATATTTCAGTACCTCCTGAAAGTCCATTTCACCAAAATGTTCAAGCTTCAAAAGGTTCACACCGTAAAAGTAATCCATATGAATTGAGTTGTTTAATCCAAGTCTTTTGAAGAGACACAATTTTCTTTATGATGAACAGATTTAATTTAGGCTTTTATTCACATACCGTATAACATTGATCAACACATATGGAGCACATCAAATATGGTAAACGGAGGCTTAAATGTGCTTTCTTGACTTGAGAACCAACAAGGTTTGCTCTTGCATGTCAAGCAAGGTTGAGTTTTGAAACAACATGAGGGTGAGTGAATGATGACAGATTTGTGTGCGTGTGCGTGTGTGTGTGTGTGTGTGTGTGTGTGTGTGTGTGTGTGTGTTTGTGTGTGTGTGAGAGAGAACTATCACTTAAAATATACTATACCATACCAGAATCTACCTTTGTGGGTATTCTGAGTGATACAGTGATTAATTTATTAATTTGCTAGAGTAAGAAGGGGTAATGCTCATAATGTATCAAGAATAGATGGTACTGCTCTGTTGTAGTGCGCAGCTGCTCTGGTTTAGAGCCATCAACATGATGCTTTAATATGTCTTAATCACCTCCTGATGTTACATGACACTACAGAATGTAATAGGCAAAGCACAATTTTCATTCCATTTGACCAAGCAATAACTAGCTTGCTTTAATCCCTCTGAGGTGTTAAGAAGGTTGTTTTGCTGCGTGCTGGGAAATTAAATCACATGCATGAGCTGTACAATTGTACATGCGAGTCATGGCTTTTGTTTGACAGTGAGCCCTTATGCACTCTCAGAAAAATGCTATGACAATGACCCTGACTTTAACACTCATCGAGCTGAGATATAACCTTTAACCTTGTACCGATTAACCTGTGTTTTGCTTATCTTGGCAGTCTACTAGATCAGTGTTTCCCAATAAACATTAGGCCAATATAGTTCATATATCACAAAGAGAATTTATGCATTAACAAAATATGTATAACCATTTTTAAGGTCAGTTAAGCTTCCAGTTAACTATTTAAAAGAGATACAGATATTTGACAAAGCACAATTTTTTTTATTAACCTGTTGTTGACAATAAGTAAAATGCAGAGGTGAAATGAGAAAGGAAGAGTTGACAGGGCATCTCATTGTTTTCATATTCTCATCATTACAGTGTACACAATTTATACTTAATGAGACAAAGTGCAAATCATTCCTATCATCAATAAAACCAGACAGAATCAATGCATGCCTTTCATATAACATTCAATGATTTGCACATCTACCAGAATAATATGAACATTAAGTTAAATCAAAAACAAGTTTTTTACAGAAAATTTTTTTGAGAACTTTTTCATGCACCCACTGTAATATACACATTTTATTAAGTGCACAGTATGTCAGGGCTCTCATTTTTTCCTCTCAAAACAAAAATATGTATGCAAACAATATTTAGAACAATAGTAATATGAACCTTGAGAGCTATCAAAACATGCCTTTTTATTTTATTTTTTTAATGTTGGTCAATGTTTAAGTGCACCAGTCCTTATATTCATTGTTTCACCAAATTAAGGCAGTTTACCCAGCTAATGAGAGAGTTGGGCCTGCTTGTTTTTTAGAATTACATTCCAGTTTGGTGTACATGAGGAGACTGCAACACGCATATCAGGTGCACCATTCAGTCTATTTCTGTATTTTGTCTTTATTTTTGTGAGAACTGAGAACCCAACTTCACATTTGTATGTAGTTGTAAAAGGAATAAGAAACAGTATGCTTGCCTTGCTTAAGACAGGGTATTCAGATGAAATGCTTACTCAAAATGATGATAATGTCATAGATTCATGTCTTCTTTTAAGTGTCTGGTCACTGCTCAGCTCTAACAGTTCGGTTTCTTCAGAAGCAGTTAGTCCAAGCTCCAGCAGTGACTTTGGACTTTCAAAATCAAAAGGATTTTGGATCCACCTTTTATCATGCAAAATGTAATATCTGTCCTTAGGGAAATAGTGCTCCAAGTTATTAATGAGTGCAACTAGGTGTGTCACTATAAGCCCAGTCAGGTGTTTCACTTGTGTGTCTGTGACATCATTTTCCTCTATGTGCTGTAACACAGTAGGGAACATGTAGTGGCTGGGTTTTGGACTTCTGAGTCGTGCAAGCCACAGCTTCAGAGACTTTTGAAGGGCGAGAATGTGTTTCCAGTTTTGGAAAACATCATCATTCTGTCCTTGCAGTTTCAAACATAGCTCGTTGAGAGATGAAAAGATATCCGCCAGATATCACACTGTAATAAGCCATTCTTCAGTGAACAGCTCTGCAAGTGAAGAACTTTTCTCAAGTAGAAAAGCATGAATTTCATTTCTCAGTTCATATATTCTTGTGAGGACTCTACCTTTGGAGAGCCACCGCACTTCTGTATGAAAGAGTAAATGG
Source organism: Siphateles boraxobius (assembly GCF_051911475.1). Taxonomy (NCBI): domain Eukaryota; kingdom Metazoa; phylum Chordata; class Actinopteri; order Cypriniformes; family Leuciscidae; genus Siphateles; species Siphateles boraxobius. The sequence goes on from NW_027508975.1 coordinate 13,200,824, forward strand.
GTGTGTTCCGCCCCCATGCCGGTGTTCTGACGATTTGTGCTGCCTTGTCGAAAAATGCTACCGTAGCGCGAATCGATAGCAGAGTCTGTCGATTTGTGCTGCCTTCGCAAAAAAATGCTACCCAAGCGCGAATCGATCGCAGAGAATGTTGAGACATTCTCTATTGTTTCCATAATTGTGTAAATCTCACAATATTATGACATCGTTATTTCATTTAAATCAGGGTAGGTGTATTGGGAGCATATTTTGATGTTTTAAATGAACTATAGTTCATATAGCAATTATCACTTTTGATATAACAAGTAAAAATGACATTATTATATGAAATATAATTATAATAAAATTCGAAGTTAAGAGTACAGTATACTGTACTGTTTTTATTTTTAAAACGGTGTGAAAAGTAAAAATTATCATCAAATATTCATCTTTGACCTGTCAAAGTTTCCTACAAGTCTCCACAGCAAGGATGCATAGATTTATGGGCGTGGTAAGCAGAAGAAAAATTATTCTGCACATGCGCATAACCAGTAAGTAGCACATCTCGATGGGTAGCATGAATCGTCAGAACACCTGTTACGACAGAGGCTAGCTGGTCCTGCTCGGGCGTAGGGGCTGTAACGTTACCTCTGAGTCAGTTGGAGAATTCTTCTCGCTAGTCCTCGGCCTCGGGTTTTTGGGGTTGGATTGAAAAAAAATCCAAAATTCTCTTTTGAGACATTGCTAACTAATTATCTTGCTATATCGCTGATATTGATATAGACTAACGTTAGGCTATCACTAGCAGTTTTTAGGTGTTTTTTTGTTTTGTTTTTTGTGCTGCGTAGAATGAATCGTAATCGCGTGATTCGCGTCAAGACACCTGATTGGCTAATACTACACACTGAAGATGCAACTAGAACAACTAGAGATATATTTATAAGCTATAATTTTATTGTCATCACAGTTTGCCAACAGGGGGTGCTGCAGCACCTGCAGCACCTACTTCCTGCGTCCATGTATGGGGCTGCTTCTCTTTGACCACACGGTAAGAAACCATGTATGATGCTAACTGGGCTTTGTCATTTAATGTCACATTTCTATGGAGAAGCTCAGCTGATGATTCAATCTCCTGTGCCTTCCTTTGAAAGAAATCCAGAGGTTTCTTTGCCAAGTCGAAGTGAAGTGTTTCCAAAATGTCTTTTTAGTTTAGTTGGTTTTAACCTCTCATTTGAGAGTTTTTCGCTGCATATAACACACATGGGTCGAGCTTCTTGGTTCGTTTTGGAATAATTAACAAAACCATATTTCAGGAAGTAGTCTTTATATGGCCTTGGTCTTGTTTTTCTTTTCTTATTTGGAGGCTGTTCTCCCAAATCCTCAGAAGTACCTACTCCGGCGTCTGGTCGAAAGCATCCCACTGGTTCCGCTTTCCTCACATTCTTCATCATTATGGCGTTTTTCACATGAAGTAGCTTTGCTAACATTAGATAGTCTATTTTCACGCTGGCCTCCCTCAGGGACGGTATTTTGGCTGCTGGCAGTGTTAGCCTGGTCTTTAGCTGGCTTTTTCTTCTTAATTAACCAAGCATCCATTTTTATGGCTGGTTGCCGAATGCAGAGCGCAGCTAAACAAAAAAAAAAAAACAAAAAAAAAAACCAGAAGAAGAAAACGACAAGCTCCCTCATGCGGCTAATTGGTGAACTTTAATCAAGATTATATATAGCACACTGAAACATAGTGCTCGACTTGGCGACCCATACAAAATCTCCCGCGACCCACTTGTGGTCGGGACCCTGCCTTTGGGAATGATTGTACTAGATGACTCAAACAGCTTCTAGTGATTACTCAATTAGTAATCCATATATTAGAGATAAACACTTGGAGGGAATCTCTGATGATATAAATACACACTTCAGTAGAAAAAACGTGGAAGTAATTGGAATATCGTGGAAGTGTGGAAAATTGTTATATCGCATGAAATTTGAAAATTCCTGGGTATCTGACACAAATTCTCAATAATAAAATTGGAAGTTGGTGCAATCGGGGAAGAAACCAAGGCTCTTTTTTAAATTTTTTTTTTTTTTTTTACCGAGCAGAGCCACTGCCCAAGTTTGGACGTGAGCACACTACTTCAAATTGATGTTTTTTTTTGGTATAAGTAATTATTCCAAATAATTTTGATGACAGACTTTGCCACAGGGATTTCAGAATTACTAAATCAAAATTTTAGATGGTGTGCAATTAGATTGGTCCACTGATTAGGTCAGTTATCTATTTACATGATCTGTTGAGGCAGTCATGTGAGTTTTTTGTTGTGTATCAAGGGATTTATTCGGTAAATGTGTTTCCTTTGTAGTTTATGCACACCTTCTCATATGTTTTTTTTTTGTGCTCATTGTAAGATTTAATGCACATCCATCCAGTTTTTACATCGAATATCCCAAAATTCTAATAAAAATACATGGTTGGAAACATACTATCACAGGGGAGGTAAGGTGCATCATCTGTCATCTCAAAATCTCTCTGATTCTCTCCTCCCTGCCCGAGAGGTAATGGCTTAGAAACACACAGAGAAACACAAAGATTTCAAGGTCGTGTCTAAAAGTGAAGGCAGCTACATTCATAATAATTGACTGCTTTCAACCACTCCGTCAGATGCTATTTTTATTCTTTCAACCCTCTGCTGAATGATAGGCTTTGTGAGATCTTCTAGGCAGCGAAAGATATGCATTGTGCCTGATGAAGACCTGATGGTCGAAACGTTGTGCTATTAATACATTCCTTTGGAGCTATTTTCAGTGTGCAGATTTTTTAGCGAAAGATATGCTGCCTTCAAAATCTGACCAAATTAAACAATCTCCAAAAACCAAAAGATAACCTCAGTACGATGAGGATTAGTTGCCACTTGCAGCAAACGTCACAATGCATGTTTGTCAAATCATGTACATTTAGAATCAGTGATGACATTTGAATAATTTTCATATTCAATCCAAAATGCCAAAAACAGCCTATATTTTGAATTGAAAAAATTATATAAGCTGTTTTGATACAAACACCAGTGAATCAATTTCTTTCTGTGCACGGAGGCTCTGAGAGATTACCAAAAAAACACACAAACACACAGTATAAGAAGCAGGATGCTAAGATAAGAAGCCTTTCTCAATAGAATCCATGGATGTTAAGAATGCACACACAATGCATGTAAGCCTAGCAGTTGCAACATTTATTCACGGTTGAATCAACATCATGAATAAAGGTGTATCACTGTTGAAATTTGTTTTGATTTTACATATCAAACAAACATTGATATCTCCATTTTGTGAAGGGTTCAATTCAGAAATCCATTGCCGCTTCAATGTTTTGTAGATGGGTGCATTTGGTCAGATTTTGAAGGCAGCATAACTTTCGCTGCCTAGAAGATCTCACAAAGCCTATCATTCAGCAGATGGTTGAAAGAATAAAAATAGTATCTGACGGAGTGGTTGAAAGCAGTAAATTATTTTATGAATGTAGCTGCCTTCACTTTTAGACACGACCCTGAAATATTCTCTGTGTGTTTCTAAGCCATTACCTCTCAGGCAGGGAGGAGAATCAGAGAGATTTTGAGAGACAGATGATGCACCTCACCTGTGACAGTATAGCCCCTTTCACACAGCGCGTTGATCCCGGGAAATTGCCGGGAAATTGCCAGAACGCCTTCTGTGTGAACGCAAACACGACCCGGGATTGATGCCGGGTTGGGGACCTAGTAACATAATGATGAGGCTGAAGTAAAGTGAAAGCAGGCTAGTGAAACGGTACGTAATGCGCTAGTTTATGATCGAATCAGAGAAAGAAATGCACAAGCGTGGTTTCTCGAGAGAGAAATCGCAGCTCATAAGCAAACTATAGACACTGCTGAGACATTACATGTCACATCGATGTCACATGTCTTTACGGGATTTTTACGGGTTGTGTGTGAACGCACTCTGATTCCGGACAATCACTGGCAGTGTGAATGCAAAATCAAACGAACCCGGGTCAAATCCCGGGTCACTTTATCCGTGTATTTTCTGGAATCTCTGTGTGAAAGGGGCTTATGATTCCAACCATGTATTTTTTATCCAAATTTTGGGATATCAAAAAAATTACAATAAAAGAACACTGGATGGAAATGCCAGGATGTGCATAAGACCTTTCAATGGCACAGTAGTTAATTTCACATTCAAAAAGCACTAAACAATTAACTAATTCTTCCATTACACTTGCAAAGTTTGTGTAACCAACAAACAGAATTTTACAGTTTCTTTACAAAACTCAATACAAGAAACACTCTCTTTTTTACAATTCACTGTAGTATGTGTTATATAGTCCATGTTTACACTACAGAACAAAATTATTAAAGTGTTCCCCTTTTGTATAGATGCTAATGATATTGTCTAGCACTAACACTTGTGTAGGTGTTCAGCTACTTTAACTCTTTTGATAGTATTTTATTGATTAGAATCAGAATATATTTCAATATGGTATTACTTTAGAAATGTATCAAATTGCTGTCTTATTACATATTTTTATTATGTATTGAATTTAAGTATTGAACTTACAAACCTAATGAAATTGGCAAACAACCTAAAAGGCCTGTATGGCAACCTTATTCATAGTAAAAACAGAATTACAGAATTAAAACTGCTGCCATCATCCTTGAAGCACAGTTGATTCTAGTTGATGAGGAGACAGGAGTCCTCTTAATTAGCCTGTTAATCAGCAGTTTTGCATGAGAGAAATTAAAGCTTTTTAGCATAAAAGAGTCATTCGTTGGATCCCAGTAAGGAGGATGTAACACACATTTTATTTTTAATTTGATTAGATAACAATCAAGTGTTCTAAAATAGAAGCAAATACATATAATATACATACTGTATGTGTCTAATTTCAATGATATGGCCATTGGTTAGATATTTAAAGATGACAATCTTTAAGCGTGATTTACATGATTTTGGATTTATATGAAATGATAACACTTTACAATAAGAGTCCGTTTGTAACATTAACTAAGGTTAATAAAACTACAAAAAAAGTTTCATACTTAAGTACAATAAATATCATATTTTAAAACTGTTACTCAAGTAATATTCTAAACAGTGACTTTAACTTCTAGTCATTTTCTAGTAAGATGTCTAGCTACACTTTTAACTCAAGTGTGGCTTTTATTGTAACAATGAGGTTTAGGCAAGGAGGAAGCAGGGTCCAATTGTAGCACACACTTTATTAAATAAACTGAAAACTAGACAAAGGCTCAGGCTAGGAACAGGGCTCAGGGAAAGCACAACCAACATCGACAGTAACAAAACACATATACATTCAAAAACTCACCAAGACTGGACTGAAACACAGGGCTTAAATACAAGGGCAAACGAGCTGAACAAGATAAAAAGGGGGCGTGGTTAATTGGGGACACCTGGGAAGACTAATAGTGACTAAAAGGAGAACTACTAAACAAGAAACGAGGAACGGGAAACAGAAAACAGGACTAATCCAAAAACGCAAGTAACGGGTAAACACGGACAGAATTCATAACATTTAGGTTCTTTGTCCACCACTGCAAAAATGTAATTTAAACACAATGTCCTCAGTGATTCAGGTGGTAGGAGTTAATGGAGAAACTTATGTGCATTAGTACATCCCAAAACACAACACTTGTATTGCCTCTTTGGTGCAGACATTGTACAACTTCCTCTGCAATATCATTGTTTTAGTAGGCAGGGACCATTTACATTTTCATCAGAAAATGTAGTTACTTTTGCGATTCCATTTTGTAATGCTAGAGGTACATCAATTTGCACTTCACCTTTAAGCAAAAAACAAACATTCATCTCAAGATTAATAATGGAACTAAAATGGCTTGTTAAAAGGATTTGTGGTTAAGGGCTTGTTGGTTGTGTTAAGATATAATGGATCAATAATTTAATTTGATTGCTTGTCTCTGATGGCCTGTGCCCACTGAATCTAGTGCAAATGGATTTCTGCTGTAAAGGTATGCTGGAACTCATCTTGGTCACATCAAGGAATTCAATTTGATGAAATATGTAAAACTTCCCTTTGTCCTTGGGACAGCTCCCTAAGCCATGACAAGAAACTCATTAAGGTAAATCTCCTGGAAAAGCATTACATAGCCATATAGAGGCTGGAGTATGGCTCTGAAGTCAATGCCAAACAGTTACAAAATAGTAATGTGGTGGACAACAGTTGAGTTAATATCAGGCAGCAATATGGTACTTTGATAAATATCTTAGAACTGAAAATACACGTAGGCTACCATATTCACGCATCATGCTATTTACAAGAAAATAAGCTTTAAAGATTAGATTACTGGCAAAACATAAACCTTAAATGTAACAAAATTTTAACTTTTGATATATTACTTAAAAAACATGCTATGAGGACACTTCTGTCCTTACAGCATCTGACACTCTCAAGGCAAAAACAAACTGTTCTTGCTAGATATCATTTCACAAACAGATTTACTAAAAAGGGCAAATTAGCATGAGAGCGCAATTCCAAAAAAGAGTGGAAAGTTCTGCATGTGATCTACTGACGCAAATGCAAATTAAAGAACACGGACACAATCTACCAAGAGCAGCGCAAATTAGCATCTAGTTTAAGACATGCTTTTTTGAATAATGGCGCAAATACCAGTACATTGACTAGCGCAAACCTAGTAAATCACCTTGCATTATTCATTTAAATCCTCCCATAAATTTTGTGTCTGAAAGGAAACTCCTACAAATGCATATGCAATAAGGTCAGCAGCAAAAATAACCATGTCCATGCCTTTTTCAGCGCTAATTTCTGTCTTTAGTAAATCCTAACTGTCTTTTTTTAACAGCAAAAGATGGTTTGCGCTGGCACAAGCTGTTAGTAAATCTGACCCTATGTGTCCATGTATGAATGCATTGAGACTCACGTACTTGGGGCTTGTAGTTGTAAAGCTAAATCATTTCAGTCTAGTAAAAAAAAACAGCTCAAGTGATGACAGAGGAAGTGGAAACTGGGTTTTAGAGATTTTCAGGCATTTTCAAACTCTTTCCTGTGTCTAATAGACATTAAACAGCTGTAACACACAGTCTAACTACAATTTGATCCCACTTAATTTACATATGTGACATTGCAATCAAGTCTAATAATTACACACATGTCCTCTGCTCAATAGCGGACTGACTGACTCTCCCATCGGAAGGTCACAGATGATGTATGAGCAATTAATACCTGGAAGGATGGAGGGGGTAACATCGATTAAAGGCTTGCTAATATATGGAGTGAGCTAAAACAAGCCAGTGCTTCTCATTGATTACAGCTAATGTGATTACATTCAAATCTAATTTTAGATATGATTAGCATCAGATGCTAAAGCACTAAAGAGTTAAGCCAATGTGTGTTGTCATGACGTTCCTGCAGATCAAATTCATCCTGCGATTCAATTTAATTTAGTTTGCATAGCGTTTTTTACATTACATGTTGGCTCAACGCAGTTTTACTTACAGTTTTTTTTATTCGCTTTGGTACTATTTTCACAAGTAAGGTGTGCATTTTCAAAAATCTTAGTACAAAAATCAAAACTGATCACACTTGTAACGCAGCTAGTCATTCTTTCAAAACCTGATATAATGCTTTTAGTCAGTTGCACATGTTTTCAGTCCACATAATCATTGTTTAGAACACAAGATTATTGTAATATGTAATGAGAACATTTGGTTTAATCACCGAAACACAACAGTATGATCTTCTTTCAGTTTAGTACTTTTAACAATCAGTTCATCCAACAGCAAACAATGCAAGATACATGTTTCAAATCGGCCTTAGAAGTGCTAAAATTAATATGCTACAGTACTATAAAAGACAGATTACACAGTTTTCACATTAGGCAATACACTTACATTACCCAACATTTACATAATCTGTAATTTCCAAAATATCCATCCTATGTGTATATCAAGTGAAGGATCAATGAAGACATCCTCCACAATCATTTGAGCAAATTATTTTTTATTTTTCAGATATAATTGTAACATAGGTATACTTTCTATAATGAAATGTAACGTAATGAGAACAAAACATAACATTTAGTGCACACATTACATTAATTTGGATCAAGCCTGTCTTGAGCATTTGGCCATAGATTCTCGTCCACATCACAATGAATGTTATCATTGTTCATGCACCTTGGGAAAAACCTTTTGGCGTGACGAATCCATGCTTGACATTGGTCTACACTGATGTCATCACATGCTTCATCCATGGCCTGAAGGAGGGTGGCACGCTCAAGGGGTCGGCGATCATAGACCTTCCTCAATAGGGTTGAGGAAAGGAGAGTATGGAGGCAGGTAGAGGGTCATGAATCGGGGATGGGCCTGAAACCATGCTTGAACTACCTCTGCATGGTGGAACCTGACATTGTCCCACACAATTACATAGGTGACCCTTTCACCTTGACAGGCCGGCTCAATTTCATTGAGAAACTCAATAAGATGTGCAGCATTATAGGAGCCAAGTAATGGCCTACGTCCTACGACACCATCTTCAGAGATAGCTGCGCACATGGAGATGTTTCCTCCACGTTGTCCAGGCACTTGGACTGTGGCCCGTTGGCCGATGATGTTCCGTCCACGGCGACGAGTTTTGGCCAGGTTAAAGCCCGCTTCATCAACAAAAATGTACTTGTGATGGTTCACATCAGCGTCAAGCACCATAACCCTCTAAAAAATATATTTTGGTTAGTTCTTTTTACAGTGTTGTTCCATATACATATGACATAAGTGATGCATCAAATAGTAACAGTAATACAATATATAGTGCTGTACTTGAACATACTCAGCCCTTAGTTGTTTCACCCGGTCATTGTTTCTCTCAAAAGGCACCAGGTAAATTTGTTTCATTGATACCTGGTGCCTCTTCAAAAGGCGGCCTACTGTTGGTAGGCTGATGGATGCCACATTGGCAAAGGTGTCATTGTTCTCCTCAATTGCCTGCTTTATTTCTGACAGCCGTATATCATTCCTGGCCCTCACCATTTCCACCACTGCCAACTCTTGCTGATCGGTCAGCGCACGGCCGCGGCCACCACTATGGGGTTTTCTGTCAATTCTAAGCATAGGACAGAGTATACTGTCAATAAATCATACTGTACCAATACTGTAACATGTCTGATGAATTTACATGCATTACAATTTACTGTAAATGTAATACTGTAGTATACGTCCTCCACACTTACCGGTTTTCTTGGCGAAAAGTTCGGATGATAGAATTGACAGTTGATCTTTTTAGATTTGGATCAACTAATCTGGCAGCCTCTGCCATAGTAAGGCCTCGGTTCACCACATGATCAACGATGATGGCCCAGACTTCATTAGAGACAACAGTTCTGCCTCCCTCTCTCTGATGACCAACCCTTTGACGGGCTCCATGCCCACCTCTCTCACCTCTCTGACCTCTCTGCCCACCTCTCTCACCTCTCTGACCTCTTTGCCCACCTCTCTCACCTCTCTGACCTCTTTGCCCACCTCTCTCACCTCTCTGACCTCTTTGCCCACCTCTCTCACCTCTCTGACCTCTTTGCCCACCTCTCTCACCTCTCTGCCCACCTCTCTGACCTCTCTGACCACCTCTCTGACGGATTCCTTGTCCACGAGCTCTTCCAATTCCTTGCGGTCTATCCTGCTCCATGTTGAAAGAAATTGCTAGTGTTTACACCCCCACTTTTATATACTGTAGTGACCAATTGTGGTTACCACGGTGTGAAATCAATTTAGCAATAACGAGTATTCATCATGTGTGGTTACACGTAATTTATGTTTGTACAAACACACATTTTATTTCTGTAGTTCTCAAAATCCATATACTGTATATTGCTGAAATGAAAATCTATAGGTGTACCAAATGATTCATTGATTAACCATTAAGATCAGTTGGATTAAATAATAGACAAATGTATTAAACTGAACAAAAAGAGATGCAAATCAAAAGTTTGATAATAAGAGCTTTATGACAGGCAGTTACTGTGAATGAAACAGTTATGTAGATGAAACACTTATTTTGTGTTGTGAAAAGGATACTTTGTGATTTTGTGAATTGTACTAACACAATTGAAAACATGATAAAATGTTTGAAAAAAGTGCACTTTTGATGATCTGTTGTGATATTAGCACTAATGGCTCGTTTCCACTGAGCAGTACGGTACGGTACAGTACGGTTCGGGTCGGGTCGGGTCAGTAAACCATGATCCGGCTAGCGTTTCCACCGCCAACAGTACCCTACTTGATAGGCGTGGTGTTTGCAGGAAAGAAGCGATCAACGTCATTTTCGCACGAAGAAGAAAGCGACAAAGTAAACACTAATGGATGGCATACAGCAGATCTTGTCCTTGCTTCTCGGCATGTTTGTCACAAGAAGACAAGCGCCGACATTAGGCATTTCTCAATAACAAGTACGCAAAGTTCTCAGCAGAATGACTCCCGAGGACGCGAGTCCGGTAATTCTCCAAATGGAACAGCGCGTTCTTGAAAGCGTCACTCAGCTCGCTCTGCATGTACATTTTAGGCAACAATAAAACGAAATATATTATAAAACACCACTCTGTCCCTTTTCGTTTTCATTTAAATACATTTTAAACATTATAGGCACACAAATGTGGTTCAGGCAATGTATAGACCTGATTATATTATTTACTGCATGTTTAACGTTAGCCTATTTATAACAAAACGAAATATAAAACACAACCCTGCATCTTTTCGTTTAAATTGTAAAAATATTAAACATATTCCTGGCAATATTTGCATTTGTACAAATGTTGCAATAAACAACATTACAGTGATAATCTTGTAATAAAAAAAAAATGACAAAACTCAACCCAGTTAAATTTCAGTTTTAGCAATAATAGCCATTATAAAAGTATAAGTAAAAGGTAACGTTACAAGAAGCTATACAATAAGAGATAAAGCAAAACATTCAGTCAAATATACAAATTCAGCGCTGGTCTAACATTAACGTTACAACGGAAAAGTTAAATAGCCTAAATATATGAAACTTCACTTAACCCTCAGCCAAAACGATTGGCCAGGGAACGAATTATCGATTCACGAGACCAAAGATCACCCGTTAAATTTACACAAGACGAATTACCACTACAGAGTCAGCGGCAAACGTCAGAACGACTAGCCGAGGAAAGGCTGTTCCAGGCGGGGAACATGAGCGCCGAGCGCCCGGTGTCACGGAACACACACTGGAGGCAGAAAATCCAAAAGCAGTAGTTTAATATAAAAGGGCAATCCAAACTCTTAGTCATCCAGGCAGGGGTCAAAAGTCCAATAAGGCAATCCAAAACATAAAATACAAACGAGAACCAGAATGATACAAATAACGGAAGTGTGGGGACATAATACAAGGACTCCGTGACACATACTGAAACAGACAGGGTTATATACACAGGGAATCGACAATGATAATGGGGAATTGGCTGAGTGCAATGATCAGTGATAAGAAACAGCTGAGTGCAATGATGAGACAAAGGATCGTGGGAAATGTAGTTCATAAGTGAAGGACACCGTGGGAAAGGAGGACATCTAGTGGACATCAGGGGAACACAAACCCAACACTGTGACATAACCCCCCCTCTACGGAGCGGCTACCAGACGCTCCATGACAACAACAAGAAACACAGAAAACACAACACAATATAATACAAGAGGTTCAGGAGGGAGGTGGAACGGTGGAGGATCAGGGGGAGGGAAGGTGGGCCAGGTCCATGAAGGGAGACAGGAACAAGGAGTGAGGGTTTAACCGGGGACCGGGGCAAAACAAAAAATCTATCGGGCATCCAGGGGTAAACACAAAGTCTATCGGGATGCCAGGGCGAAACGCACAGTTCATCGGGAGGCCAGGGCGAGACGCAAAGTCCATCGGGCGGCCAGGGCGAGACGCAAAGTCCATCGGGCGGCCAGGGCGGCGAAGACCCCTCGGGCGGCCAGGGCGGCGAAGACCCCTCGGGCGGCCAGGGCGGCGAAGACCCCTCGGGCGGCCAGGGCGGCGAAGACCCCTCGGGCGGCCAGGGCGGCGAAGACCCCTCGGGCGGCCAGGGCGGCGAAGACCCCTCGGGCGGCCAGGGCGGCGAAGACCCCTCGGGCGGCCAGGGCGGCGAAGACCCCTCGGGCGGCCAGGGCGGCGAAGACCCCTCGGGCGGCCAGGGCGGCGAAGACCCCTCGGGCGGCCAGGGCGGCGAAGACCCCTCGGGCGGCCAGGGCGGCGAAGACCCCTCGGGCGGCCAGGGCGGCGAAGACCCCTCGGGCGGCCAGGGCGGCGAAGACCCCTCGGGCGGCCAGGGCGGCGAAGACCCCTCGGGCGGCCAGGGCGGCGAAGACCCCTCGGGCGGCCAGGGCGGCGAAGACCCCTCGGGCGGCCAGGGCGGCGAAGACCCCTCGGGCGGCCAGGGCGGCGAAGACCCCTCGGGCGGCCAGGGCGGCGAAGACCCCTCGGGCGGCCAGGGCGGCGAAGACCCCTCGGGCGGCCAGGGCGGCGAAGACCCCTCGGGCGGCCAGGGCGGCGAAGACCCCTCGGGCGGCCAGGGCGGCGAAGACCCCTCGGGCGGCCAGGGCGGCGAAGACCCCTCGGGCGGCCAGGGCGGCGAAGACCCCTCGGGCGGCCAGGGCGGCGAAGACCCCTCGGGCGGCCAGGGCGGCGAAGACCCCTCGGGCGGCCAGGGCGGCGAAGACCCCTCGGGCGGCCAGGGCGGCGAAGACCCCTCGGGCGGCCAGGGCGGCGAAGACCCCTCGGGCGGCCAGGGCGGCGAAGACCCCTCGGGCGGCCAGGGCGGCGAAGACCCCTCGGGCGGCCAGGGCGGCGAAGACCCCTCGGGCGGCCAGGGCGGCGAAGACCCCTCGGGCGGCCAGGGCGGCGAAGACCCCTCGGGCGGCCAGGGCGGCGAAGACCCCTCGGGCGGCCAGGGCGGCGAAGACCCCTCGGGCGGCCAGGGCGGCGAAGACCCCTCGGGCGGCCAGGGCGGCGAAGACCCCTCGGGCGGCCAGGGCGGAGCAGACACCGGCTCAGGAACAGCAGACACCGGCTCAGGAACAGCAGACACCGGCTCAGGAACAGCAGACACCGGCTCAGGAACAGCAGACACCGGCTCAGGAACAGCAGACACCGGCTCAGGAACAGCAGACACCGGCTCAGGAACAGCAGACACCGGCTCAGGAACAGCAGACACCGGCTCAGGAACAGCAGACACCGGCTCAGGAACAGCAGACACCGGCTCAGGAACAGCCACAAGAACTGTAATAGTCACAAAAACAGACACAAACACAGAAACAGACACTGGCTCTGGAACAGACACTGGCTCTGGAACAGACACTGGCTCTGGAACAGACACTGGCTCTGGAACAGACACTGGCTCTGGAACAGACACTGGCTCTGGAACAGACACTGGCTCTGGAACAGACACTGGCTCTGGAACAGACACTGGCTCTGGAACAGACACTGGCTCTGGAACAGACACTGGCTCTGGAACAGACACTGGCTCTGGAACAGACACTGGCTCTGGAACAGACACTGGCTCTGGAACAGACACTGGCTCTGGAACAGACACTGGCTCTGGAACAGACACTGGCTCTGGAACAGACACTGGCTCTGGAACAGACACTGGCTCTGGAACAGACACTGGCTCTGGAACAGGCATTGGCTCTGGAACAGGCATTGGCTCAGCCTCCGGCTCTGGAACAGGCATTGGCTCAGCCTCCGGCTCTGGAACAGGCATTGGCTCAGCCTCCGGCTCTGGAACAGGCATTGGCTCAGCCTCCGGCTCTGGAACAGGCATTGGCTCAGCCTCCGGCTCTGGAACAGGCATTGGCTCAGCCTCCGGCTCTGGAACAGGCATTGGCTCAGCCTCCGGCTCTGGAACAGGCATTGGCTCAGCCTCCGGCTCTGGAACAGGCATAGGCTCTGGAACAGGCATTGGCTCTGCCTCCGGCTCTGGAACAGGCATAGGCTCTGGAACAAGCATTGGCTCTGCCTCCGGATCTGGAACGGGCAATGGCTCTGCCTCCAGCTCTGGAACAGCAGACACTAGCTCCGGCTCTGGAACAGCAGACATGGGCATGTCCAGGATCCGAACCAGACGCTCCAGATAGTCCAGATCCAAGAAGGCAGACGGCACTGGCTCTGCCTCCGGCTCTGGAACGGATACTGGCTCTGCCTCCGGCTCTGGAACAGGCATTGGCTCTGCCTCCGGCTCTGGAACCGGCAATGGCTCTGCCTCCGGCTCTGGAACCGGCAATGGCTCTGCCTCCGGCTCTGGAATGGGCACTGGCTCTGCCTCCGGCTCTGGAACGGCCATTGGCTCTGCCTCCGGCTCCGGCTCTGGAACAGCAGACACTGGTTCCGGCTCTGGAACAGCAGACACGGGCATGTCCAGGATCCGAGCCAGACGCTCCAGATAGTCCCGGCCCAGGAAGGCGGACGGAACGTGAACAGTCTCTCGCTGGGCAGACGTGACGTGAACAGTCTCTCGCTGGGCAGACGTGACGTGAACAGTCTCTCGCTGGGCAGACGTGACGTGAACAGTCTCTCGCTGGGCAGACGTGACGTGAACAGTCTCTCGCTGGGCAGACGTGACGTGAACAGTCTCTCGCTGGGCAGACGTGACGTGAACAGTCTCTCGCTGGGCAGACGTGACGTGAACAGTCTCTCGCTGGGCAGACGTGACGTGAACAGTCTCTCGCTGGGCAGACGTGACGTGAACAGTCTCTCGCTGGGCAGACGGAACGTGAACAGTCTCTCGCTGGGCAGACGGAACGTGAAGATTCTCTGACTGGGCAGACGGGACGTGAACAGTCTCTGACTGGGTAGACGGGACGTGAACAGTCTCTGACTGGGCAGACGGGACGTGAACAGGCTCTCGACCACCTCCTCCACTGCGACCTCCACGGGTTCCACGAAACTTAACTAATCGGGTCCCCTTAAAAAACTCCCTTCTCTCCCGCTCGGTGGCTGGGGAAGAGATATTGAGAAACATACCGCTGGATCTTGTGTGACGGAGTCCTTCTGTCACGGAACACACACTGGAGGCAGAAAATCCAAAAGCAGTAGTTTAATATAAAAGGGCAATCCAAACTCTTAGTCATCCAGGCAGGGGTCAAAAGTCCAATAAGGCAATCCAAAACATAAAATACAAACGAGAACCAGAATGATACAAATAACGGAAGTGTGGGGACATAATACAAGGACTCCGTGACACATACTGAAACAGACAGGGTTATATACACAGGGAATCGACAATGATAATGGGGAATTGGCTGAGTGCAATGATCAGTGATAAGAAACAGCTGAGTGCAATGATGAGACAAAGGATCGTGGGAAATGTAGTTCATAAGTGAAGGACACCGTGGGAAAGGAGGACATCTAGTGGACATCAGGGGAACACAAACCCAACACTGTGACACCCGGTGATCGCCTGGAATGGATCAAATTATCATAAAACATTATAAATAAACCACAGATTTGAGCTTTAAACAACTACATTCTCGTCTGAAAAACTCTTAAAACTACATTTCGTGAAAGAATAACCATACTATTATATTCCAACTGTATATTAAAAAAATGGCGCTGCTTTTGTTGTCATTCCCCTTGTAGCTCGCGCAAGTGACGATACTCTGTCAACCAATCAGCGTTCTGCAGTGAGTCTAGCTCCTCCCTTTAGTACCGTTCCACTGTGCTAGGTACCCCAACGGAAGGGTACCCAAAAAGTGGTACGGTACGGTTCGGCTTTTTGGTACCATTCACAACTTTTGACAGTGGAAACGCAAATAATTGCGTACCGTACCGAACTGTACTGTAGCCATAAGAGTTTTGAAAATGTACACCTTACTTGTGAAAATAGTACCAAAGCGAATAAAAAAAACTGTAAAATGTGGCGGTAATATTACCACTGGAAAACAAAATGTTTGCATACACAAACTTTTAGCAAATCATTTCAGCACACACAGAGGTTTACAACACCTCCTCAAACTTAAATGAGTTTTAGATAGGATGAAGAAGGATCCTTGAACCAAGAGAGACCCATCCTTTTCTGCAACTTCATAGGCCCTAATATATCTCAAACGTAACAGTTGTACAGAAAACATCACCTCTCTCCTTCTCTTGTCACATATATATATAAGTTAAGATATTATGGTGGTTTCAAACTAGTGCACAGACATAATTCACAGTGTACAAAAACATGACCCTGTCGCTGTCTTGCTCCCTCTCTCTGCTGTTTTGTTGTTCTCTCTCTCTAAGGTCTCTGCTATATTTCACCACTAACACACTCACACTGTACAGTAAATAATAATAATAATAATAATAATAATAATTCATTACATTTATATAGTGCTTTCGTCGGCACTCAAAGCGCTTTACATAGAAGGGGGAATCTCCTCAACCACCACCAATGTACAGCATCCTCTTGGATGATGCGACGGCAGCAATATTGCGCCAGAACGCCCACCACACACCAGCTTATTGGTGGAGAGGAGCCAATTACCAATTCAGCTGCTCATTGTGGACTGTTTCAAAATAGTTGGATAATCTAATTTGGATAATCACTTTTCACTTTTATTTGGTCTCTGTCCCAACTTTTTTGGGGTGTGTTGCAGCCATCAAAATCAAAATTTTTCATATTTACAAAATACAATTATGTTGCTCAGTGAAAACATTGGAAAAAGTTTTTTTGTACTTTTGTCAGTTAATAAAAGGTGAAATAGAATGAACAAATCACAGATTCTTGATTTTATAGCATTTTACAAAATGTCCCAACTTTTTCTGATTTGGGGTTGTATATATGGGGATGATTAGGAGGCCATGATGGACAGAGGCCACTGGGCAAATTGGGCCAGGATGCCGGGATTACACCCATAATCTTTCAAAAGACATCCTGGGATTTTTTGTGACCACAGAGAGTCAGGACCTCGGTTTAACGTCTCATCCAAAGGTCGGTGCTGTTTTACAGTATAATGTCCCTGTCACTATACTGAGGCGTTAGGACCCACACAGACCACAGGGTGAGCGCCCCCTACTGGCCTCACTAACACCTCTTCCAGCAGCAACCTGGTTTTCTCAGGAGGTCTCCCATCCAGGTACTAACCAGACTCAACCCTGCTTAGCTTCAGTGGGCAACCAGTCTTGGGCTACATGCTGATATGGCTGCTGGTGAATGATACCACTGGCTGAAATAATGATGCAGGACCACTGTACCATCATCACACTCTACACTAGTTTATTTTTTTCTGAATGAATGGTTTCAGTAAGAAATTTTCCGCGAAGTTATGTTTAAACAATGTTAAATTGATACTTTAACAAATTATCGATACAATGTGTTATGCTAATATTTATTGTTAGTATAATATGCAGTATTTTACCCAGTATTTAAAGAAAATAGTAGGGACACTCTATATACTTGTCTATATACTTGAATGTATATAAAATGTAATGTACATTTTAAATCATTAAATTTGATAATCTTTTGTCATACTAAAGACGTATACTTATTTAGATGTGTTGACTTGCATACTAAAGTAATATGTACCTGATTATAATTTAACTGTAGAGTGATAATCGTTAATGTACTAAACTGCAACTTTGTTACAAATGTGTTACGTACATGATATATCACTTTCAATTATTTTAAAGTATACTAAAGTATAAAGTGTTAAGTATATTATTTTATGTTATTAGTCAAGTAATGTACACTAATAATAAGTTATATTGCAAGCACCTCTGTTAAATCTTGAAAGTTTGAGCCACAATGATGGTAATATTATTTCCCAGTAACTTGATTTAAATTCTCCTCAATGCTCATCCTGGAGCAAATTTAAAAATGATTTTTTGAAACTGAGGCACTTGCAAACTAAATCAAATGATCTCTGGAGACAATTTAATATCTTACACGTGGAAAAGGCTTAGTGATTCATGTGTCAACAATTATGATTCATACTCTGTTTAAAATTGCTAAATTATTCCCTCAAATAATACCTCTGCCTTTATGAGTAAAATGAAAAATCATAATGGTGAAGATCAGTCTGTTCTCATGTAAATGTTTTGTGTGTCTGTGCCTGTGCTGTTCAGATCGTGTTTTGGCTTGTGTGAGTTTGCCTGAACTTGTTAGCAGGTGCTGTGACTTGCCTGTGGCTGAACATTCATGTTCCCTCAGGCCATGCACAGGTCTGCTCCTGTCAAACATCTTTATCGATCTGCTCTAACTTGCTTCCCTTTGTTCTGTCTGTTTTCTGCTTATACCTGCCCAACACACAAACCATACTCATACACACATTCATGTCTACAGATTGCTGCATGTCCATTACAGCCTGCCATTATATTTGACCCTTGAGACCTTTGGTGCAATTTCATCACTTTTAAACAATGAAGGTCATGCAGTTAACTGGAGCTCTAAGAGCCCTTATCTTCTTCATTTGTGACATTACTTTTAAAATATCCAAAAATCAATGTCAGTATTTTGTCAAATATTCGACAGGCTTTAAAATACAATCAGGGCTTTATATTGACATTGTGAGAGATTAAAAGGGGCATGTAGCAAAAACATCTGCCCTCTTCTGATTACGTGAGAGTGAACAATGAAATGCCTTTGAATTTGACATGAACTGTCTGTCCAGAAGCCAGATTTATTTTTAAGCCCATTACATAATCGTTTGTCCAAGGAATTAAACACTCAAGGTGAAGAAGGATGTGGCTTTCTAGGGTATTTAGAGCAGAAGTTTAAACAAGTTTAAAATGGATTAGGGTTCATTTTGAGCTACAATTATCTTTTGATAGATAGATAGATAGATAGATAGATAGATAGATAGATAGATAGATAGATAGATAGATAGACATTTTATAATGTGGATGGTACATTTTCTGAGATAGGCTACATGAATCTCTCGTCTTTGCCTCCTAATGCTTCTGCACTCAGCAAAAAAAAAGATTTGAGATTTCATGTGCAGGTGGGTATCTTTGCAAAGAGACACAACAAGGCTCAGCGAGACAGATGATCTGGTTTAAAAAGTGCTGAGTCCTGACCACTAATAATAGCATAAAAATCACAAAAACGTACTTTAGGCTGAGTGAGACATTTCAACGAGAAGATACTGAATGCAAAGCATTTAAACAGCTGTACTGCAGAGAAAGACTCTTTTTATACGCTCACTGAAGCTGACTGTCTGTTGTCATTTCTAGAGGCGAATTACTATTGCAAAAAAATACAATGACAGGAAGACGCTCTCAATCTCTCTTTCTCTCTTTAGCAAAAACATTGCATTGCAGTTTGAAAAATCAAATATCTGGTGCATAAGCAAGCTAATTGCATTTTCAGAGGAGGAATCTCTTGAGAGTCATCATGCTTCATGCACTGTTTGCGTATACACAACGTCCTGTGAGGCTGTGTGGTAAATTGTCCAATTAGTTTTACAATAATTACACAGTTCTCAAACAGAAGACCAAAGACCACTGCCTCATCAGAGTAACACCTCAGTCAAACTGAGTTTGGAGTCATTTGAAATGAGTGAATATGTGGTGGAGAACGTGGGCAATTGGAACACTTATTAGCCAGAGTAATAACACTTAATTTGCACATGCTCATAGACCAACGCTACTTTTGCGTCATCGAAGGGTAACGCCCCTTTTGGGGGAAAACAAACGGATTCCTCTGAGAACAGAACTCGCTCTAGATCTGCAAAGTTTCTTGATAGCAAAAATGGCACAAACATACACACTCTCTTTGCCGTTCAAAAAAGAAGCTACTAGATACGGGGTTACAGAGGTGTCCCTTTGAAATGGTCGAAAACTGGATTAATAACCTCATGCAGTGGCCAAATATGGACTATTCAGACATCTACCACTATCTCGTGGAATCACCAAGTAGCCTATTTTTTTGTCAAATTAAGATATTTTTTGATGGAATTCGACAGCTTTTTGAACCACTCATAGGCAGCTACGTCATTTCAAGTTTTTTGGCCCAGAAAGTTACTAAAGACATTGTTAAAATAGTCCATGTGACTACAGTGGTTCAACCATAATGTTATGAAGAAACAAGAATACTTTTTGAGCACAAAAAAAAAAAAACAACAATAACTACTTTATTCAACAATCTCTTCTCTTCAACGTCATTCTCCTACGCTGTTCACGTAGTAAAAATAGCCCAGCGCTCCCAGGTTCTACGTCAGAACGCCTGCTCATTATTGGCAGACGCTGTTCACGTGAGCACCATGATGCATGCGTGTGATGCTGACGCACGAGCTGGCCAATAATGTTCTTAAAAATAACAAATATTTGTACCATATAACGATGAAAACAATCCACTAATATCATTTAAGAAAACCCAATATAGCAAGGGTTCTCAACTCTGGTCCTAGAGAGCCACTTTTCTACAAAGTTTAGCTCCAACCCTGATCAATGACACCTGGACAAGCTAATCAAGGTCTTCAGGATTACTAGAAAGTTACAGGCAGGTGACTTTGATCAAGATTTGAGCTAAACTCTGCAGGAAAGTGGACATTTTTGGGCCAGAGTTGAGAACCCCTGCAATAAAGTATAAACCAGGAGTGTCCAATCCTGCTCCTGGACGGCAAACATCCTGCAAAGTTTTTTGGTCGTGTCTGGTAATCTATCTTTAGACCTTTGACGTCAAAGTTGACATTGTAGTTGATCCAAAAATATACGTAAGAACATGAGGAATCTGGAGGGAAAATAAGAACATTAGTATTACACACACTTGTTTATCTGTCATGATGGGGTCTTTGATTTCTATTGCTTACTATGGAACTAATAATAATAATGCTCTAATTCTTAAACCAACCACCACATAAGCCTTTCTTCATTTTTTAAATGTTCATACTTTATTTATGGTTGTTTATGGAGATCTACATTGTTCTTAGACCATTGGCTTCAGATTACTTCAGATTTTCAGCACATCTAGAAGGCAAAACTTACATACACTTTCTTTAAATGTGTAATGTATTCCACAACATTATAGAGCTTTGGCAATGTTTTTTGATGTTTGTGTGTGTCTATTAAGATAAATGAACATGCCAACATGTCAGTGACTCAGACTTTAGAGTTGTGGAAGTTCATACTGACATCTTTTTGTATTGATGGTATCTCTAGATTTCTGGATGTCTCTGTTTTCCTGATGTACTTGCTCGCAACCCAAGAGTAGCCAATGAGGAGCATAAATAATCAGGGACATGTCTTTGATTTCACATAACTTATTGATAGAAGTGAAGTACAGTAACTTTTTCCATTCATTCACATTTAATGAGCTCTTTGGTAGTTGATCCTGATTACATGAATTTCGGCAGTGTTTCATCACATCTTTATCAACTTTAAAGGTAGGGTAGGCAATTTTGGAGAGGCTAGCAATAAGCTAGCCTTGAAAGCACAAGATCGCGCCATCTCTTTAGAGTTTCTCCAAAGGCATGCTTCCTCAATAATACATGAACGCACACAGCAGAGTCTGCAAAGCGTCATAAGAGACTGTGTTAAATTACCTCATGTCTCAAAGCAGATAACATTACAATAATAATGTATGTAAACAACTTATAGCTCTGGTTTATACAACCTGACTACTGCAGATTCATTTTGTGAACAGCTCCATGTACAAACATTACGGGTTGCCATCTCTTAATTATGGTAATTACGATTTTGCATGAACGCAGCATAAGCTCATTGTTTTAGTTCAGGAGGAATTGTAAAAGGGGCAGCTGTTTGTTTGCGGTGCTTTGTTACTGTCTGTCCACAACTCTGCATAGCCTTACGGAAGATGGTGACGACTTGTGATGTCTGCCCGAGCAGGGTGCACGGAGGTATGCAAATACATAATCTGACAGGCAGGTAAGACATCCTATTATTGCAATCGGACTGATTATTATACCAGACAGATCAAACTTCACAAAACTGCTTTTTTAAAAAAATCTTTTTATTGGAGAATCACAGATGTTACATTTTACAGGAAGTGAAACAGTTCTCCAGTTTCATTTTATCTTACCAAACTAAAACCTTAAACAACCCCCCCCAACCAACACATTTATCCAACCCTTCCCACCCCCTACATTTTGACAACAGTCGGGGAAAACAATCTTTTTCCATTTTGTTTGCTACACAGTACTTCAAAAGAGTTTAAGGATCTACACATTGAAAACAAGCACACAACTGCATGCCCACATTTCGACCCCAGTTGGGGTTAACAGGGCTTTAAACTCAGTTTCACAATTGTCAGTCAGGCTACTAAGTTCCCACGCCATTTAGGTAATTGACCATTGATTTGAATAAACATATATAGAAAAAATAAGAAAGGAAACAGAGAGAGGTTGTAGTAAATTTTCAAATATAAAGGAGTAGTCTCATACTTCAGGCAATACTTTGAGATTCTCAAAATATGTCACAAAGGGTTGCCATTTTAAAGGGTTAGTTCACCCAAAAATGAAAATTAAGTCATTAATTACTCACCCCCATGCTGTACCAACCCCGTAAGACCTTCGTTCATCTTCGGAACACAAACGAAGATATTTTTGATTAAATCTGAGAGGTGGATCACTGCTACATAGGCTGCCAGAGGGAATGAAACTTGACGGCCCAGAAAGTCATTAAAGAACATGTTTAAATATTCCATGTGCCTACAGTGGCTCAACTATAAGTTTATCAAGCGACGAGACTACTTTTTTTCCGAAAAAACCCCCATAAATAACGACTTTATTCGACTATTCCTTTTCTTCCTTGTGGGCCTGAGACGAGAGTTCAAGAGATTTCCACGACGCATGCGCGAGAACTGAGAAGAGGACGTTCTTCTTCTAATACTTCTTGTTCAGTTCTCGCGCATGCGTCGTGGAAATCTCTTGAACTCTCGTCTCAGGCCCACAAGGAAGAAAAGGAATAGTCGAATAAAGTCGTTTTTTATGGGGTTTTTTTTTTGGAAAAAAAGTAGTCTCGTCGCTTGATAAACTTACTCAAGTTTCATTCCCTCTGGCAGCCTATGTAGCAGTGATCCACCTCTCAGATTTAATCAAAAATATCTTCATTTGTGTTCCGAAGATGAATGAAGGTCTTACGGGGTTGGTACAGCATGGGGGTGAGTAATTAATGACTTAATTTTCATATTTGGGTGAACTAACCCTTTAAGTAAAGTTTCTGGATGGACCCTCTAAATGTGAATTTAACTTTTTCAAGTTTAAGAAAAAATAATACATCCCTTAACCATGCGGCCACCGATGGTGGAGTAGCGGATGTCCAAACCAGTAAGATTCTACGACGGGCAAGAAGTGATGTAAAAGCGATAATGTCCAATTGGTCCCGGGTCAAGGTTAAGGTCTCCTTTGGAATACCAAATATTGCAATCAACGGACAGGGCTTAATTAGAATTTTTATAACTTCGGATAAAGTTTGAAAAACAGATGACCAATATTGATTTAGACGGGGGAAAAACCAAAACGTGTGTGTTAAATCAGCCGGAGAGAGGGAGCATCTATTACAACTCCCGTCCGTTCCTGGATATATATCTGCTAACCTAGCCCTACTGAAATGAGCCCTATGCACTACTTTAAACTGAATGAGTCCCAAGCGTGCACAGGATGAGGATGAGTTAATCCTTTGTAGTGCATCCTCCCAGAGTCCGTCCGACAACTCAACCATAAACTCGCCTTCCCACCCGTTCTTAATTTTTGAAAGGTCTTGGTTTTCCAGAGACATAAGTTGAGAATATAATAGTGATATCAGTCCTTTTTTTGGACGGAGGAGGGTCATTTCTTCCCATGCTGCCTCAATAGGGAGGGCTGGGAAAGAAGGGAACAGTGCTTTGACACAATGGCGTATTTGGAGATATCTAAAAAAGTTACTGTGTGAGAGATCGTATTTCTGGCAGGCACGTGCAGAGGGGGGGGGCTTTGGGTGCACCTGCCCTTTTGCCCCTTGGTGCCCAGAGTGCCCTTTTGTCAAGGCAAAATTTCCTCTCCTTTTCTTTGTAATTAAAGGCCCTTTTGTGGATGCCTGCCCAATCTAACTATTAGTAAAATGAATGAATAATAATTTAGCCGTAAATAAAATGACCCACATGATGACCTTTCACCTGACGAACTCATCCGGGACGATTCCTCACGCTGCAAGCGCATTTTTTAATTTCGCTCGGCTACGCGCGCTACCAGAGGATAGCTTCAACTCTGCGGCTGCTGGTAAGTGGTGTTTTATTCTCAGCGAAGTGATTTTGATGTTTGTTTACTTATTATTATTATTTTACAAGAACGACGTGAAGAGCATGCTGAGATGTTGTTTATATTGCTGTGTGTAGCCTGTAGAAGTAACGTTAGCCTGCTGTTTGAGGGAGAAAAGTTTCACGGGCGTCGAGGGGTCTGGTCTTTTTATGTTATTTGACTAAAAACTATTATTTTTACTTTAAACTATTATTATTATTATTATTATTATTATTATTATTATTATTATTATTACAGTATTTATTTAAAAAACGTATAGTGCCATAAAAATTATCATCACAAATCTGGTAAGAGTTTAGGCTAATTATCACATACCGTTAGGCTTACCAATATCTTATGTTTTGTGTGCAGAAGCCTCTGTGAACATCTCCCCTAGTACTATTATATAGGCTACTATTATTATATTATCATATTATAGCAGCCTGGGCAGAATCTGCAGCTTTACAGCAGGTCAGTGAGCTAGTGTAGGTTCCAAACACTGTCAGCAGTCTTTACATCTTGTCATGGTCACATAAAAATGCTTTAATCAGCTAATATATCTCTATATGTTTGTTTTAATGTCTACAGTCTCAGATCAGCTCCAGCAGTATCAGCAGCAGCAGTAACAACAACAGCAAAGGCAGTAAACTCACTCAAGGACTTTAGTAAGAATGTACCAGAACAGGTATCACATTAATGTTAAAAATCTTGTAAAGTATTAATTGCTGTTTCTGTTTGCTTTGTTTTTATTTTCATTGTAAAAATGTAACCTTGTATTTGTGTAAATCAGTTTATGCCATGAAAATAGCCATAGATGCTATGGCATTAAATAAAACTATACTGTACGAAACATGGGCCACGTTGATTTTGTCCTACACAGTTTACTATAACAGCTGTTCTTTATTATTCTGTATAACAGAGAAGAAAAAGCCATCAGGTTGGGACAACTTAAGATACTTCAGTTTCTAATCCCAGAGTTATTAATAGGTGCACACTGCACATTAATTATTTTTTTTAACTTTTAAACGTAAAATTTGTCTTTTCTGTTCTGTTTCTTTTTCAAAACTGCAGCAATGCATTTGCTACTGTATCGATACAGAATCATCCGTATTGATATATTACTGTATTGATATTTTGAGCACAGCCCTATTTAAAGCCTTGTTCCGCATGTGCCCCCTTTTATACTTTGAGCACCTGCCCCTCCAGAGGTCTCTGCACGGCCCTGATTTCTGGCATATATTATCAAAACTATCGAACCCTTCTTTACAGTACAAGCTTTTAAAACAGGAAAGCTGCTTCCCGCCCCACTGAGTAAATGTTAAGTTGATAGAGGAGGCTGGAAATAGATGATTCTTACAAATAGGGCTAAGAGGGGAGGGAGAGGAGAATTTGTAATGGTTCCGGAACTGGGCCCAGATTCTAAGAGTGGACAATACTATGGGATTGGAGGTAAACCTGGACCACTTTGTGGGCAGGGAGGAGTACACCAAAGCAGGAAGAGATGACGAGTGGCAAGAGTGTGCCTCAAGTGTACACCAGTCGGTGTCTGGCACATGAAGCCACAATAACATTTTCTGCAAGTTAGCTGCCCAATAGTAGTGAATAAAACTGGGGAGAGCTAGTCCCCCCACATCGCGACCCCTCTGAAGTAAGCCTTTATTAACTCTTGGAACTTTATTCTTCCAGATGAAAGAGGTAACGGATGTGTTAACTGATTTAAAAAATGATTTAGTCAGGAATAATGGTAGACATTGAAACAAATACAAATACTTTAGGAGTACGTTCATCTTCACCGATTGTACCCTCCCTGCAATAGTCAAAGGTAGGCAGCTCCACCTTTGAAAGTCAGCTTTCATTTGGTTAACTAAAGGTGTAAAATTAGCCCCAAGAAGGGAGGTGAAGGAACGCGTAATGTTTACTCCAAGATATTTGAAACCAGAATGTGTTAAGTGAAAGGG
The DNA here is from genome assembly GCF_051911475.1 of Siphateles boraxobius. Classification (NCBI taxonomy): domain Eukaryota; kingdom Metazoa; phylum Chordata; class Actinopteri; order Cypriniformes; family Leuciscidae; genus Siphateles; species Siphateles boraxobius. The sequence continues at coordinate 13,226,992 of NW_027508975.1, forward strand.
GACTGGTTCTTGTTTAATTTACATTGCCAAATCATTAATGGGGAAACATTCGCTTTTCTGATAGTTGAGTTTGTAGCCAGAAAAAGACCCAAAATTATTCAATAGTGATACAATTACAGGGGCGCTAGCTTCTGGATTGCTTACATAGATCAAGAGATCATCTGCATACAGAGAGACGCGATGTTCCTCAGTCCCACGCCCAACCCCTCGAAATAACAATGACGACTTTAAAGCAAGCGAAAGAGGCTCGATTGCCACTGCAAATAGGAGCGGGGATAGAGGACATCCTTGACGTGTCCCACGTGTCAGGGGGAAAAATTTGGAATGAGATTGATTAGTTTGAATACATGCTTGTGGGGACGAATAGAGCAGACAAATCCATGCCAGAACCGTGTAACCGAACCCAAACCTCTCCAATACGGCAAACAAGTATTTCCACTCCACCCGGTCAAAGGCCTTCTCCGCATCCAGGGAGATTACAGCTTCTGCAGTCGAGGAAGGACCGGGGGAGTAGATCACGTTAGCAAGTCGGCGAATATTTGAAAAAGACTGGCGACCCTTTATAAAACCAGTCTGATCCTCAGAGATTACTTTAGGGAGAACGGATTCTAAACGATGTGCCATCACCTTGGCAAAAAATTTTATATCAACATTTAGGAGGGAGATAGGACGGTAAGAGCCACAGTTAGTGGGGTCCTTGTCCTTTTTGAGAAGTAGTGTAATCTTAGCTTGTGTGAGGGTTGGGGGCAAGGAACCGTTTTCCAATGATTCGTTAAATACTTCTAGGATAATAGGTGCAAGTTTGTCTTTAAATTTCTTAAAAAATTCGGGGGGGGGGGGGGGGGTAACCGTCGGGTCCTGGAGATTTACCAGTTTGCATGTCTCCGATGGCTGCAGCGATCTCTGTCAGTGCAAGAGGTCGATCTAATACTTCCCTGTCTCTAGGCTCAATAGTAGGTAATTCTAAATTATCTAAAAAACTGTTCATATACATAACATCTGATGGGAATTCAGACGTGTAAAGTGTAGAGTAAAAAGTTGCAAAAGTATTATTGATTTCCTTTTGGGTGGTGACTATGTTTTGATCCTTATCTCTCACTTGGGGTATGAGCCGTGAAGAAGCTTGACGTTTCAGCTGGTGAGCCAGCAATCGACTAGCTTTTTCTCCGTACTCATAGTAAGTGCTCCGGGTCCGCAATATTAAGTATTCAGCCTGGTTGGTGGATAGAAGATTAAGCTTAGACTGTAGAGCTATCCATTCTTTGTATAATTCTGGGGAGGGGCTTTCAGAATATTTGCGGTCTAATTTAAAAACTGAATCCGTCAGGTCTTGTATTTGTTTGCGGCGTTCTTTATTGACGTGCTAAATAGGAGATAATTTGTCCTCTTAAGTACGCTTTTAAGGTTTGCCAAAGTAGGGAGTATGATATACCTTCCTTCTTGTTTACTTCCAGAAAAGTATCTATATTAGTAGCCACATGTTCGCAAAATTTCTCATTTGAAAGCAACAGGGAATTAAAGGAGAACTCCGGGCAATTTTTAAGTTAATCTTGATCGTTAGACCTTTGTGAGTACTGACTATAGAAAAAAAAAAACGAACCGGATTGGTGCTTGCTACGCGGAGCTGCGACCGCGAATGCCCAGAGCTCCCACCCAGCTAAAACGGCAGCTATGGGGGCATCGACATAAAGAGCGTTTTTGAACCTCTTAACAGACACAAAATGCAATTAAAATGTCTGTCCAACATGAACAGGGACCCTACATGTGAACAATATGCGTTTAGCAACTTAGCCATTGTTTCAACTCACCTAAATAGTCTTTTAGACGGCAAGCTGTAGTCTCGCGCTGCAGTCCCGTGCTGTAGCCGGAAAAGGTAAACAATGTCCAGGTGGGAGGAGCGTTGATCATGTGCGACGAGTTATGATCAGAGTTGCTTACAAGTGAAGAAGAAATGGTTCGTGTTTGTGCCTTTCCGAATTGTGACAACAGAATGCGAAAATATAAGAGCTTATATTTTCATCGTCTTCCTTTCCATGACCTCGAGATTCTGCAGTTTGTGGCTAGTTGTATTTCAACTTGATGTGCAAACTCCCGTAGAAGTACTACGCGCTAAAGATTACCGCATTTGCAGTGAACACTTTGACAAGGATGACTACACACACTCAACACAGCGGGGCCGTTTGAAGAAAAATGCCATTCCATGTACGAAGACTCGTCGCACATGATCAACGCTCCTCCCACCTGGACATTGTTTACCTTTTCCGGCTACAGCACGGGACTGCAGCGCGAGACTACAGCTTGCCGTCTAAAAGACTATTTAGGTGAGTTGAAACAATGGCTAAGTTGCTAAACGCATCTTGTTCACATGTAGGGTCCCTGTTCATGTTGGACAGACATTTTAATTGCATTTTGTGTCTGTTAAGAGGCTCAAAAACGCTCTTTATGTCGATGCCCCCATAACTGCCGTTTTAGCTGGGTGGGAGCTCTGGGCATTCGCGGTCGCAGCTCCGCGTAGCAAGCACCAATCCGGTTCGTTTTTTTTTTCTATAGTCAGTACTCACAAAGGTCTAACGATCAAGATTAACTTAAAAATTGCCCGGAGTTCTCCTTTAAGTCTCCAGAAGGATTGCTCTCTAACGTTCAAAGTGAAAGAAAGGTCTAAGACGAGTGGTGCATGATCTGAAATGATGATGGCCAAGTATTCAACCGATTTCACTGCAGGGATGAACGAGCTATCTATAAAAAAGTAATCTATCCTTGAGAAAGAATGGTGGAACTGAGAAAAGAAAGAGAATTGTTTGGAGGTCGGATTTTGAAACCTCCATGGGTCTTGACATTGACAAAAGACCCTTGACATTGCAGAAGGTGAGGTAGATTTAGGGCTAGATTTATCGAGCAATGGGTTAATTGTACAATTAAGATCTCCTGCAAGGATCAGTCTATGTGAATTTAAATTATGGAGAGATGACAGAAGCTTATTGGCAAATTCAGCATCGTCCCAGTTAGGGGCATACACATTTACCAAAAGAACGGGTGTTTGAAATAGGAGGCCCGAGACAATGACATATCGACCATTGGGGTCTGCAATAATTGCATTTAGTGAGAATTGAATTTGTTTATTAATCAAAATTGCCACCCCTCCTGATCTGTTAGTAAATTTGGAATGGAAGATATGGTTAACCCATAGTTTACGGAGTCTGGTGTGATCTTCTAACCGTAAATGTGTCTCCTGCAAAAACAAAACATCAGTTTTCAATTGTTTAATATGGGAAAAAATCCTAGAACGTTTCACAGGACCGTTCATCCCCTTAACATTCCAGGACAGAAACCTAACTGCAGCTCCTCCTACTGGGCTTGTACCACCTGCGTTATTTATCATAGGAGACATCCAAAATGTGTATGATTAGCCTGAACCTCATTATGGAAGTACATTTGTGGTTATAAGTGATGTCAACACACACTGCGTGCAGTTGTGTAGAAGTAAAATGAAATAATAATAATAATGAACTAAAAATACAGTTTAACATAGCTGTGTGCATCCTTAGAAGATAAGGTTTTGCCATGTAAACAAAATGTTCCCCAGTTCTCATGAAACTTAAGTTGAAATAGAAAAAGAAAAAAAGAAAAAAAAAACCCATTGAACACCCCAAACCTAGATCTTCTTCCCCAAACGAAGAAAACCGCAGGAATTCACAAACGGAAAACTTCCAAAACATCTAGCGTTGTCTATAACTCCTGTCCTAACCTGAGGATGGCTCCTCTCTCACTAAGTGATTTGTGTTCTACCTATATACAATTATCTATTCGGCTCACCTTGAGAATAAAGAAAAAAAAGGGACCAAACTAAGTCAATAAATAAAATTGAAAGTAATATAATATATCCCTAATTTGCATCTGGATCGCCAGTGCTCACTGTGCAATTACACAGAGCACAGTTGGACTGATAAAAGTATGTAAAATAAATCAAAGTGACTGACCTAGTTAGACTAAAATGTATCTAGCTCACTTAATTTACCTTACTAAACTTGACCAGTCTGTGAAATGGTCATACAACAGTTATGTGTAAAAGCCACACTAACTAAAACAACCCTGCCATGCTTTATAAAAAATAAAATAATAATAATAATAAAAATAAATAAATAAATGAATAAAATAAAAACATGGCTGTTGTATATTTAAATCACAGAGGCCACTGCGTTGTTATTGTACCTTAAACATGTACAGAAACCACATTAACGTAGGTATTACCTTGTAGGCTTGTAGTTTACTTGAAAGAAAAAAAAAAATCTTGTTATTTTCCCCTATAACGTTATTAACCAAGCAAACAAATAGTCCCCAGTAATCAAAGTGTCTTAGGCTTACTTTGCACCTTCTCGTAAATATTCTGTGCTCCAGCGTCCTTTAGGCTAACGTTACTTTCCCCAATGAAGCTCGTAAAACTCTCTGGCCTTCTCCGGAGTCTCGAAGATCAGCGCCTGTCCGTCGTGAAGGACGCGGAGCCGGGCGGGATAAATAAGAGCGAACCTGACGTTCTTCTTATACAGGAGGGATTTCACTTCTTTAAAAGCAGCTTGTTTCTTGCCGAGTTCCGCGCTGACATCCTCGTGGAAAAATACCTTATGTCCCCTGAAGAACAGCTCCACTCGTTTCCTCGTTATTATGCGGTGTTTGTTTTGGAAGTTGTGGAAGAGAACAAGGAATATCCTCGGCCGTTTGGAGCTAGCGTCGGAGTCGGCGGTCGGTTTCGGTCCCACTCGGTGCGCGCGGGAGATATTGAGGGGATACGGGAAGAATTCCTTACCCAGGACTTCTTCGAAAAATTCAGTCATGAACTTAACTGTGTCTGGCCCCTCCATATGCTCTGGGATACCGACAACTCGCAGATTGGACCTACGGGAGCGATTTTCCAAATCCTCCACTTTGTTTTTGAGCCTCTCGTTTTCAGCTAGAAGTGCGGTGCATGTTGTTTCGATAGCCTCAATCCTGTCGCTGTGGTCGTTTAGGCCTTCCTCCATATCATGAATACGTTCTTCGTGGGAGTCAAGCGACGATTTTACCAGTTCCAGGGATGCCGAAATTGGTGCCAGTGCATCGCCGAGTGCCTTTTTCAGGAGGGAGTCCGTTTGCTGTGCAAGGTCGGATAGAAGCACCGAGTGAAGCTTAGCAAGATCAGCAGGTAACTCCAAGCTTGGGCTAGCTTGTGTAGCCATGTTGTCTTCACTTGTGGCATCTTCGTCCATCTCGGTCGTTTTTTGCCCTCGGTCACGTCTCTTTGGTCTCATTTAGTTGTGCAAAGTTACGCTTAACGTACACGTAATCAACTTAAGGTGCGCCTAACTTTATGCCGAAAAAATGAGGTAGAAAATAAAAAAGTAATTCGGGAGCCACTTCTCACACGTCTGTTCACTACATGCTCAAACCGGAAGTCTCCCACAAAACTGCTTTAACCACCTTCGAATTTCGCATTTTTCACTTGTTTGCAAGAATGCTTACAACACCTACAGTGCACATGTGACATGAAAAGTGAAATGGACCTGTAGTCCTGTTCCCCAATTAACATAAATCAGGGTTTGGCAAATGATAAACCCAACCATAAACCACAGCAGATAGTGTCACAGAATGAGAATGAAGCTGTGGGATATCATAATTCCCATTTGGGTATGTGATAAAGAAGGGTTAAAAAATGATGGATAGTGAAATGGTTAACTTGCATAATAACAAGACCATGTCCTTCCAACAGAGGGCAAAGTAAGTGTATAGTAACTCTTCATAATAATTATGGTTACATTATTTAAATTGAATTGAGTGTAATCCATAATAACTACTGTTGAATGCTAAGGGTTAGATATTTGTTCAAATCCTAAAATACAGAATGCTGGAATAAGTCTTAAATCCCAGAAACGAGTTAGCATTTTAGCACTACTGGTTCTATCGTCCCAAAGTCTATGTTTTTTTTTTTGGACAGTTGTCAGCAGTCATAAAAACAAAACTTAAATTAATCCCTGGCTATATTTATAAAGACTATGGTTTCAATTAATTGCAACTATATATCTGGATACACTGTAGTTATTTTCTAATCACCTTTGAGTGCTGCTTCCAGAGTGACTGAGTAAATGCTAGACTAGCCTGGCCAATGGAATGCTGGCACAAGATGAATCACTTTGTATCTCACTCAGCTGGGCATCATGCCCACTGCTTCTGCCAACAGTGCCTACACACAGGTTTAAAACACTCCAAAATAGCCCTTCATCTGTGTTTGGTGCTCTGTCTCAGCTCATGCAAAAAATAAATCGTAAATATTCCTAATCCCTGTGTGTTTGTCTATGATTTCTGCACTTCTCAAACATAAAGAAAAACTGAGACATTCAGGCAAACATACAATTACTCCCACACATGCCTATACAAGCATGAGGCCTCATGTTGAACGCAGGCTGGTGTGGGCGGCTCTTTGCCAGTGCTGCTGCTGTGGTGGCCCCACAGGAAGAGCCCAGGCCCCTGGTGTATGGATGCCTCCTCATGTCTCTCTGCTCGAGCAGATGTTCTTCAGACGTGGAGATCTGTGTGACGCACCTCTCCAGAAAAGGATTATTTATAGCTCATTGGCAGCAACAACGCACTGTTATTTGTGACGTTATATGCATTCATCGTGAAAAAGACTTTTGCATACGTTTTTTACTGAAGTAATATAATTAAAAAGTATATACTTATCTGAAATTAATTATTAGGCAGTTAATTATGCAAAAGACAATTAATTGCATATTAATTGCAATTAAATTGAACTTTATTGTAAATAACATTTTAAATGCAATTAGCTGGACTTTAGGGTGCTTTTGACCCACTTAAATAGAAATTAAGTATCTGTTATTAGTCATATTGTCTTTGAAATGTGGTTGAAGTGTACTGCTGAATGAACTGACACGGATTTGTGGTAATATAAGATATACTTTAAACTCAAAAGAACAACACTGCTATCTCAAGGCGGATGTCAGAGGCCCATTTCTATGAGGAGGTTCAACCAACTCTGTTAAAACTTTAACTCTGAGTTTACTTACTCTGAGATGGGAACCTCTTAGTTTTAGGTTTCAGAACAGCTGAGTTCGTTCAATCAATTCTGAGTAGGTTGACAAAGGGCCTTTCCAAATAGCCACATTGCGGTCTTGGCCACTTGAGAGCACTTGCAGGTGACAGCAAGTAATTACGCAAAACTGTCCCATGTCTAAAAGTGCAGTGCCCTGAATGCAAATTAAACGCACACTAGCTTGAATACCACATCGGAGCAGTATTCGAGGCTATCCCGTCATGCATTAGGTTCAGGAAATTGTATGCTCCGAAATTGTGAGGAAAAATATTCCACTGTAAGTTAAATTAATTAGATATTACATGTAATTTGGTAGTAAAACAAATTGTTAAAGTGTCTTTTATTGGTGCAAAGATGAGTAGGTTATGTGTATTTTGTACATTTGCAACTGCTTTTTATCACTCTTAAATTTTAAATAGTGTCTTCCAACGCTATTTCACGAGTGATTAAAACGTGACTAATTCGTACGAATTCGTACGATTTGTCTAAACCCACGTGATGGTTAGGTTTAGGGGCGGGGTCAGGGATAGGTCATTCGTACAAATTCATATTGGTTAACTCGTAAAATATGTTCAATTTAGCAAAAATCGTACTAATTACTAGGAGTGAGGTCAAGATTTTTATGGTTTTATTGTTTTTATTGTCTCGTGTGACATAAATCTTTTCTTTAAACCCATGAAAATTCAGTTATAAATAATAATGAAAAATCACTTATCAAAACTGCTGTTACATTATTACCCCTTAGCAGACTTTGAGTAATATTCGAGTAAAACGGCTTCTCGAATGAGAATTGTGCTCCCACAGTTTTCATTTTAAAGTTTATTTGTTAGCCCATCAGGACCTGATTACCCAGTTTATCAGTCAGCTTATTACTTTAAAACTTTCTGGGAAAATGGCTTCGAAATCTAGACAAAACACCAAGAAAGACGAACTTAAGAAAGACGAAACACCGGCTAGTGGGAACTTCGATATTGCTACTCTGACGACGCTGCTGGAAGAACACAGGGCGGCATTGTCTTCGGAATTTAAATCAGCATTTTCCACCTTGGAATCGAGACTGGACAATTTACATACAACGGTGAATGACCACGAGCAGAGACTTTGCTCACTTGAAGCAAACGCGGACACGACCGGCCTGAGCGTTGAAACCCTGGAGTCGAAGTTCGCGGCTTTAGCTGACGAACACGCTAAACTCAAAGCCAAGGTTATGGATCTTGAAGGGAGGAGCCGCAGGAATAACATACGAATATTTGGCTTACCTGAGACGATCGAGGGCCCTCGACCGACCACTTTCTTTTCGGAGCTCTTAGTGGAAGTATTTGGCGCAAGCATATTTACCTCTCCTCCCGATTTGGATCGTGCTCATCGCGCCCTCACAGCGAAACCGAAACCAGGGGAGAGACCTAGGTCCGTGATTATTCGCTTCCATAAGTTCCAGACCAAGGATTTGATGATTCGCGAAGCCCGCCAGCTCAGAGGAAAGCTTCAATATCGTGGCAACCCGATCTTTATCAATGAGGACTATAGTCCCGAAGTTTTGGAGATGCGTGCCGAATACCGAGCGGTGATGAAGGAGCTGTACCAGCTTGGTCTGAGACCATCTCTTCATTTTCCATCTAAACTTTTCATCACGACATCGGATGGCAAGAAGAGGCAGTTGTCGTCAGTTCATGAGGCCGGTGAGTTTATCAAAGCCCGCCGGCGTGAGACGACAGAAGCTACGTGAGCAGTTGACTTTTTTTGTTTTTGACTATTCTTCTCTACTCATCCGATGTTGTTTTTCAGATTTCATTTTTATTTTCATTTATCATCTAGAATACAATATCTGAACATCTGAGTTCGTAGCCAGTTATAATATATAAGATGCATCGTTTGTTTACCCCTGTACTTCTTTAAGCCAAAGGATGTTCACGCTGCGTTATTTTTCTCATTTTTTTGGGGGTACAGGGACTTACTGAATTGGTGCTGTGCATTGGTTTTTCTTTTTTCTTTTTACTCATCTTGCTCCTGGATGATCATAAGACTGACAAGACCGTAATTTTGTAACGTTACATATGCTGCCCACGAGAACTTTAATGCAGACTGTTAACTGTCATGCAACGTTGCTTTGTGTTACTTATCGTCTGAATTTGATCAGTTTTTCTTTTTTCATTCATGGGCTAAAATACATATTTTCGTGGAGCCGGGGTCCAGTGCAATCTGATTTTGTAATTTTGAGAAATTACATTGAGATGCTGATGTTTAGCAGGTTCTCTGCGTGGTTCTGGGTTGATATGTTAGGAATGGGATTTAGGATTTCGAAATGGTTTTTGTTTTGTTTTGTTCTTTGTTTGCTATGGTTTTCCACCCTGCTTTATTGTGTTTTATTTTATTTTCCTTAAGGTTTTCCTTTTTTCCTTTATTCTTTTGCGTTTTGCTCAGATATGAAACTGTCATGTGGCAGATTGATAATGGCTAAGACTAAAGAGATTTCCAGTACTCGTTTCATATCATGGAATGTTAAAGGGGTGAATAATACTATTAAAATTAGCCGCATTATGTCTCATCTCCAACATCTTAGGGGTGATGTGTTCTTTCTCCAAGAAACCCATCTTAAGACAAGTGACATTCATAGGCTTAAAAGAGCATGGGTGGGCCATTTGTATCACTCAAATTTTAGTGCTCGAGCAAGAGGTGCTGCGATTCTTATTCACAGAAGTATCCCTTTCGAGTTGGTTAATGTTTTATCCGATCCTAATGGGCGTTATGTCCTAATTACTGGCAAACTCGGAGATGTGCCTATCGTTATGGCAAGTATTTATGCCCCTAACTGGGATGATGACAAGTTTATATCTAATTTCTTTTCATCCATTCCTGATATTGATAGAAGATATGTTATAATAGGGGGTGATTTCAACTTTGTTCAAGATACTGTTTTAGATCGATCCTCGAGCAAACCTTGTGTATCAACTAACTCAGCCAAAACTTTGAATAGCTTTGCTGGGCGATTGGGCCTGTCCGATCCCTGGAGATCAAAATTTCCCAAGAATAGGGCCTACTCATTTTTCTCCCATGTTCATCAATCATATTCACGAATAGATTTTTTCTTATTAGACAAAAGACTTCTTTCAAACCTATCGAGCTGTGAATATCACAGCATTGTTATTTCGGATCACGCGCCCACCTCTGTTGACGTTAATCTCTCCCAGTTTACATCTTTTCCTAAACAGTGGTGCTTCCCCTCTTTCTTTTCTGGCTAGAGAGGATTTCAAAAAAATTTTGACTGAGCAAATAGCCCTATTTTTTGAGGTCAACGATATGCCAATTATTAGTAGAGGGACTCTTTGGGAAACGTCTAAGGCATATTTAAGAGGTATGATCATTTCTTATTTTTCTGGTAAAAATAAAGCTGACAAGTTTAAATTAGATACAATTCTTAAGGACCTACAAAGTTTAGATAGTAAGTATGCTGTTGATCCAAATAAAGATCTATATAAAGAACGCCTTCGTTTACAAACAGAATTTGATCTTTTGACCACGAATAAGGCTGAAGCACAGTTGCTTAAATCTAAGCAATGTTTTTTTGAACTGGGTGATAAGGCAGGTAAATTATTAGCTCATCAAGCTAGATCATCAGCAGCATCAAGGCTGATAAATGGAATAAGGTCACAACAGGGAGACGTGTTTCATGATCCACATAAAATTAATAGCATTTTCCTAGAGTTTTACTCAGGCCTTTATACTTCTGAGCTTCCCTTATGTTCTGACTGTGGGGAATGGCCCTTGGATAAGATCACTTTTCCCAACATTGACAGTACCATGGCTAGGACCCTTGGTGACCCAATATCAGTTTTTGAGGTGGTAGAAGCTATCAAGCTTTTACAGAATGGCAAGTCACCAGGCCCTGATGGGTTTACTACCGAGTTCTACAAAGCGTTTTCTACATCTCTAGCACCTGCACTACAGAATATGTTTAACGAGGCTTTCTCTAAAGGCTGTCTACTTCCCACCCTGTCGTTAGCGTCAATCACTTTGATTGCCAAGAAAGACAAAGACCCCTTACTGTGTAGCAGCTATAGACCCATCTCACTCTTGAACGTGGATTATAAAATTTTAACTAAGATTTTATCGTTGCGTTTACAACAAGTGTTGCCTCAAATAATTTCGGATGACCAAACAGGTTTTATGATTGGAAGACACTCTTTTTTTAATACAAGGAAACTTTTCAATATTCTCAATATGCCTAGTTCTGATGTGCCAGAAGTGGTTCTGGCATTAGATGCGGAAAAGGCGTTTGATAGAGTCGAGTGGACATATCTATTTCGTGTAATGGAAAGCTTTGGTTTTGATGATTGCTTTATTTCCTGGATCAAACTATTGTATGTCTCTCCACAGGCATCTGTGTTAACTAATGGTGTGGTTTCACCACGATTTTTGCTTCAGAGGGGCACTAGGCAAGGCTGCCCTTTGTCGCCTTTGCTTTTTGCCATTGCCATCGAGCCCCTAGCTATCTGGCTTCGTGAGGATGTAAATTTTAAAGGTATAAATCGGCTAGGTAGAGAGTATAAATTATCCCTATATGCGGACGATCTTTTACTCTTTATTTCTGATCCAGAGACTTCTAGTCCTATTATTCGGAACATTCTAAACCATTTCGGCAAAATTTCAGGGTATAAGATTAACTTTCATAAGAGTGAGTTGTTCCCTGTAAATTATTTGGCGAATAACCTTGCACATTCACTCCTACCATTTAGATGGGCGGCTGATGGATTTAAGTATTTTGGTATTATTGTGACAAAATCTTTAACTGTAATGTATCTTTCAAATTTTGTCCCCTTACTTAAAAAGGTTGAGTCTGACATGGAACGTTGGGCTAAGCTCCCTCTTTCTCTTGCTGGGCGTATAAGCCTAATCAAAATGACTGTTCTTCCCAAGTTTTTGTACTTATTTCAACATATTCCAATTTTCCTTAAGAAAAAGTTTTTCATGGATTTGGACAAACGAATAATTTCCTTTTTATGGGGAAATAGGTCAGCTTGAATTAAGAAATCAATTTTGGAGCTCCCTAAAAACAAGGGAGGTTTTGCACTCCCAAATTGTTTGCACTATTATTGGGCTTGCAATATCCAGAAATTTTTATACTGGAGGAACAATCTGAATTCTGAACCCCCTTGCTGGGCCTACCTGGAACAGTCCTCAGCACACCTCTCTCTGCAATCAGTTATATGCTCTCAACTACCGTTGCCTACAAACATTAGTTCAAATTTAGTAGTATCTCACTCAGTTAAGATATGGACTCAATTTAGAAAGCACACTGGTTTGCATAGGTCCTCTACCCTCTCTCCGATTTTCAAAAACCACAGTTTTGCACCCTCTAATATGGATGAGGCGTTTCGAATATGGTTTGATAAAGGCATAAAGACCATTGATGACCTCTATGAGAGTGGAGTTTTCTCATCCTTTAATAACCTTTCCAAAAGATTTGACCAACCTAATTCCCATTTATTTCGTTTCTTTCAAGTCAGGCACTTTGTGCAAAAACTATTCCCTCACTTTCCTAATCGCCCCCCTGAATCTCCATTGGATGACTTCTTAAAGCTTGAACCACATTCAAAACATTGTATTTCTTTAATTTATAATCTGATTCACAATATTAATCCAGACTAGGCAAGTAGGGCCAGAGGTGCGTGGGAGGGAGACTTGGGATTTGAGATCTCTGATGAACATTGGGAACGTATTCTCGATCTCACTCACACATCATCTATATGTGCAAGACATGGCCTGATACAGTGTAAGATTCTACATAGGATTTACTATACAAATGCTAAACTTGCTAAAATATACCCCTCTGTCAGCGATGCATGTAATAGGTGCAAGCAATCACCAGCAGATCTCATTCATATGTTGTGGGGATGCCCTAAATTATTTGATTACTGGACTAAAATATTCAAAACTTTGAGGGATGCCTTTGCCATAGATCTTGATACAAATCGACTTCTGGCCATTTTTGGGATGACTGTTGATGTTAACCTTTAAGTAACGGTTCAAAAGGCTCTAGCCTTTACTACTTTATTAGCGAGACGTCTCATACTTTTGAAGTGGAAACATGCCTCACCCCCTTCTTTTGATACTTGGCTAAAAGAAGTGTTCACTTGCATTAAATTGGAAAAAATTATACTGTCACAGACTGGTTCTTTAAAAACCTTTGATAAACTGTGGCGCCCCTTTTTAGATTATTTACTTGCTAACTCTCAAGACACTTAAGCTGAGCATTTACTTTATTTTATTTTATTCTGCAAATGTTTTGTTTAAGATATCAATATTGTGTCGGTTGTTTTTTTTTTTTTTTTTTTTTTTTTTTTTTTATTGGAAGCTGTAGGTTGTTTATCTGAGGGAGGGTCTTATTGGGGTATTAACAGTGTGGAATGATAATCTCATCAATTCAGTGTTATTATCTGTTGACTTGATGTTCCAAGCAGAAAAACTAATAAAGAGATTTAAAAAAAAAAAAAAAAAAAAGATTAAATACTACAAAGGCAGATTAATAAATAATAATAATAATAAGCACAGATAAATCATTTATAATAAACTCCAGTATTCCATAAAAAAAGAACTGTCAATTTTGATTTCATGGTGTCTTTAAATATATTGATCCCTCCAACAGAACAATTCCCTACGAACATTGGATGAGATTTGCATTCTCTAAGTGTTCTTGTTTCTAGGTCAGTTCAACAGTTCAACAGACATCCAACCAAGCTGAACAAAAAACTCATACTCATCTGCGTGGCTGAGCAGGTTATGTATTCTTATACTTTATTCAAGATAATCAGACTACACTGTGGAAATATGGGTTTGTGTGCTGCTCAAAGGCATCTCTTATTTATCCCAGTTCAACTCATATCTTATTTACCAGAATTAAAAGAGACAGAGCTGACGGAGAGTAAAGTGGAATTAATGCATGTGCCCTTTACATAAGAGTCTGCATTCACATTTTACCTGAGGAATAATGCTCATTATCTATGACCACACATAATGTTGCAGATTGGGTCACCCTCAGGGAACAGACCCGTGCAAAAGTACAGGCAGATGGTATAATTTACGCTATAATTAATTGTCTAGTCAGAATCCTAATTAAAAAGCTGTCATTGGAAAAATGGTATAATTGAATTAGCTCTCCAAGTGCATTCATCTGGAATTTTATTAAGTAGATTAAATGTTATTTTAGCACATAATGAGTTTGAAGAACTTTCAGAAAAAACTGAAATATTTGTTCCTCTTAGACACAGTACACACCGTGAGAGTAAAGGCACATGATGATACAAATTATGTACTTTTTATTAATTCATTGTACCTTAGTGCACTAAACACCTCATTTTAAGGGTATTTTTGCATGTCCTGTTTGCTTTCTTTTTTTCTTTTGCAATGAACTCATGTTTTAACTGTTTAGATATTAGATAGGCCTATTCTTAGTGATTATAGGTAATTTTGTATTCTTAATAATTAAACTCAAATATATTATATGAGTTATTTTAGTCTTTTGTTTTCATCACAATAGCATAGGATGAACTTTAAACAATCTTGCTACTTTGGTTTAAGCAGATTTCAGAATTTATGCCCCTGACTACATGATGCATTAACTTCTAACATGTTTATTAAGAAGATAATCTGGATGTTTCTTCGCTTTTTCTATTCCCTTATAAAAATAAGTTTTTATGTTTTTCATAATATATATATATACATGGCAGTTTCTTCAATGCATTTAGGGGTGTGGTCCTGGTCAAGACAATCTCCTGAACTCCAAAATGAATGTCAGAATGGGAAAGAAAGGTGATTTAAGCAATTTTGAGCGTGGCATGGTTGTTGGTGCCAGACGGGCCGGTCTGAGTATTTCACAATCTGCTCAGTTACTGGGATTTTCACGCACAACCATTTCTAGGGTTTACAAAGAATGGTGTGAAAAGGGAAAAACATCCAGTATGCGGCAGTCCTGTGGGCGAAAATGCCTTGTTGATGCTAGAGGTCAGAGGAGAATGGGCCGACTGATTCAAGCTGATAGAAAAGCAACTTTGACTGAAATAACCATTCGTTACAACCGAGGTACGCAAGCAAAGCATTTGTGAAGCCACAACACGCACGACCTTGAGGCGGATGGGCTACAACAGCAGAAGACCCCACCGGGTACCACTCATCTCCACTACAAACAGGAAAAAGAGGCTACAATTTGCAAGAGCTCACCAACATTGGACAGTTGAAGACTGGAAAAATGTTGCCTGGTCTGATGAGTCTTGATTTCTGTTGAGACATTCAGATGGTAGAGTCAGAATTTGGCGTAAACAGAATGAGAACATGGAATCATCATGCCTTGTTACCACTGTGCAGGCTGGTGGTGGTGGTGTAATGGTGTGGGGGATGTTTTCTTGGCACACTTTAGGCCCCTTAGTGCCAATTGGGCATCGTTTAAATGCCATGGCCTACCTGAGCATTGTTTCTGACCATGTCCATCCCTTTATGGCCACCATGTACCCATCCTCTGATGGCTACTTCCAGCAGAATAATGCACCATGTCACAAAGCTTGAATCATTTCAAATTGGTTTCTTGAACATGACAACGAGTTCACTGTACTAAAATGGCCCCCACAGTCACCAGATCTCAACCCAATAGAGCATCTTTGGGATGTGGTGGAACGGGAGCTTCGTGCCCTGGATGTGCATCCCATGGATCTCCATCAACTGCAAGATGCTATCCTATCAATATGGGCCAACATTTCTAAAGAATGCTTTCAGCACCTTGTTGCACCTATATATATGAATACGTTTTTAACTGGTAATAAATATAGTAATCATATATATAGTAATCCTCATCACTGTCCACACTATTAGACCGAGTGTTAGTCTTTTGTAAAATCCCTTTAACTACACAAGCACAAATATTAGTAAATATTATTGGATTGGATTACCTCTGTGATGATTTGTGATAATAGCTGTTTGATAAAATGACCTGTGACGAAGAATGACTTCTTCAGGCAGATAAATCTGGCTGCTTGGGAATCAGCCAATCAGGAGCGACACTGCGCTCTGCGGTTCGCGGAAGAAGACAGCTTTCAGTTTCGGGAAAGTTTGAAAGAGAGCGCTGGTGTTGAAAGACTGCGTAGTCTATATTTATATAGAGAGTCTACATTTACTGATTTATGCCTGTATCTCTGTTTTTCATAACCACACCCATTTAAACCTTTATTTTAATAAAACACCTAAACGGAACATCTTGTCTGCATTATAATCGATGCCCCCTGGTGGCCCCAACCATTTAAAGACCAGTCTAATTATACAGTCCTTTCTGATCCCCAAAACATTTGGTTCTTCGAGCCGGATTCGCGTGGTCACCGTGGGATTGTTTAGAGATGTTCTCGGATCAGTATACACGCCCAGTAGATGCCCGACCCCACCGAGAAAGCCGGCGGCCAGCCTGGATGGAAAATTATGACATCCCCCTTCAAGCATTGCAGCCGTCCTCTCGTTCGCTTCATCAAGCGGCTAACGTGTCAGAGCCACAGCTGCCCTACGACAGCATGGTGAGATTTCCAGAGATACACGCCAGGATGACGCCTCTCACACCACCACTGCTGCATGAGGACGGAAGTGTCATACAGGGAGTGGAAGCTGCCTATCCACGCCAGTTTGAGTATACAGAAACCCTTTTTCAGAGTACACCTTCCTCTGATTGATCGATGCCTGCCCCAGAAAAAGCACCTGAGGTCCTTGAAGCTCTTTAAAGCTGAGGGAAGAAAATCAAAGGCTGCAGCAACAGGTAATGGACATGCACGGGCGATTTGACGCCCGCACTTCCCTTTCAGACCTACAAGCACTGCGACAGACAGCCTTTTCTCCTTTCCCTACACCAGCCCCCCCCCAACAGCAGCATAACATAGAGCAGGATGGCGGTGCGTACCAAACCACGCCAATTCCGCCACCTAGGCAAGTTGGTGGTCACACTCTGCCTCCGGATGATGACGACTGGCCACTGCCACCACCCCCAATAGCAGACAACGTTTATCAGCCATCATCACAGGACCTTATGGCAGAGCTCATAACAGCACTGAGAGACATTAGGATGACACGTCAGCAGGAGTATCCCAGTCACCCTGAGCCCCCTCCTCCAATGCCCAGGGTACTGTGTACCCTTCCACCACCATGAGACAGTGTACCGCGGGCCTAAACCCACAATCCCTGTATTCACTAAAGGAGATCCGAGAGAGTTCGCCAGGCTTAAGGTCGATCTGGAGAACCTACTGCCTGTGGACGCTACAGAGCGCTTTAAATACCAGATCCTGGTGGACCCCTTAAGGTATGAGTAGGCACTTCTAATAGCGGACTCATACACTAACTCACTGCAGCCCTACACTGACACTATGACAAGCCTAATTGATCATTATGGTCATAAATTGATCATTATGGACAGCCTCACCAGCTAGCTCTCAGAAAAATAGCTGATCTAATGGAGGCCCCTAATATTGCACGTGATGACTCCAGTGGGTTTTAGCGATTCACCCTGAAAGTGAGAGCACTTGTGGCAATGTTAGACCAGCTTGGGGACAGTGGAAACACTGAGCTTCACTGTGGTTCACATGTGACACGGCTGCTGTCCAAACTGCCTAATGATATACGGGCTGAATTTAAGAGGTTTCTGTACCCAATGCGTGTTACAGTCCCAAGCCTGTTGCACTTTACTGACTGGCTTGACTACGAGCTGAAGATGGAAGAGACGGTGTATGAGCCTCTAATCGGTGAAAACAAGAGCAGAGCTGGACCCAGGACAGAGCGCCGCCGCGACGTTAAGAGTGGTAAGAGCACCAACATCATGCACACCACAGATTAACCTGAGAGCAAACCGACAGAAGAGAAGGCCTTATCTAGCACCAAGCAGCCAGAGAAGACAGCATACTGTCCTTACTGCTCTTACACGCAACACTTCCTAGATAAGTGTGCAAACTTTGCACATCTTACAGTGGAACAGATAACAGCGTTGGCGATGCGGTCGCACACACCAGGCTGCACAGTGCCGCCTGAAAATTACATGTCATAAGTGTAAGGGGAGTCACCTGCAAGCTTTGCATGAAGTGAATATATAAAACCTGCAGCTGAAGATACATCCTGCCTCATCAGTACAACAAATTAAGTCCTGTACATGGACAGGCGGGCTGGATGCAACCAGGTCCTATTGAAAGGGAGCAAAGTGCTACTGCGTAACGGTGAACACACCTTGGAGACATATGCCATCCTTGACGATGGGTCGGAGCGAACCATTCTCCTCCCTGCAGCAGCGCAGAGCTTTAAGCTTACTGGTGAGCCGGAAAATCTGATCCTCAGAACTGTTCGACAGGAATTCAGGGTTCTGCACGGAACTGCAGTGTCGTTCTCCATCTCCCCAGTAGACCATCCAAAGAAGTCCTTCAAGATATACAGAGCATTCACTGCTGATCAACTGGGTCTGGCTGAACACACTTACTCAATGAAGGCACTTCAGAGGAAGCACAAACATTTAAGAGGCCTCCCTCTCCAGACGTTTAACAGAGTGCAACCCATGCTGTTAATCGGGTCAGATTATACCCATTTGATCACTCCATTGGAGCCTGTGCGTTTAGGACCCCACGGGGGACCAGCCGCCGTGAAGACAAAATTGGGCTGGACACTTCAAGGGCCGACCAGGTACAGCAAGCAGCAAGCAACATCACAACAATGCCTGCACGTTTCCACCCCCTCACCTACTAAAGAGCTTCTACAGAGTGTAGAGAGATTGTGGCAGCTGGATGTTCTGCCCTACAGGAGTGAAAAACTTGTCACACGCTCCAGGCAGGATCAGGAAGCAATCCGCCTGCTGGAGACGAAGACCACAAGAGAAGGTTGATGGAATTCAGCGCTACGCTACTCCCCTCCTCAGGGTGAAGAACATGCCGCAGCTTCAGTCACCTAAGGAGGCTGTGTTAGCTAATCTCCACAGTACAGAGAGGCACCTGCTGCGAGACCCGCAAAGAGCAGCCGCATACTGTGCAGAGATTAGAAAGCTGGAAAAGGCGGGCTATGCAGTTAAAGTGTCAGAAGAAGAGCTGAGAAAAGCAGCCGAGTCCTGGTTCATCCCACATCACATGGTGAGCCATAAAAGAACAGGATTGTGTTCAACTGTTCCTTCATGTATAAGGGAAACAACCTCAATGAGCTGCTGTTGCCTGGGCCCACCTTAAGTTCCAGTCTACTGGGTGTACTGCTGCGCTTCAGAGAGCATGCAATTGCTGTCAGCAGCGATATTAAAGGCATGTTTCACCAGGTGAGGCTGCTCCCAGAGGACAAGCCCTTGCTGCGCTTCCTGTGGCGGGACCTGAAGACAGAAGAACTACCCAGCATCTACACATGGCAAATCCTCCCATTTGGCACCACATGTAGCCCCTGCTGTGCAACTTTTGTGCTGCATAAACATGTGTTTGATCACAGTCAGCCAGGTGAAGATGTTCGAGTGTCTACAGAACGATCCTTTTATGTGGACAACTGTCTGCAAAGCCTCCCATCTGTGGAAGAAGCCCATCACCTGGTCGACAAACTGACCTCAGTGTTGGCTGCAGGTGGATTTGAGTTACGCCAGTGGGCCAGTAACACCCCTGAGGTTATCAGTCACCTGCCCAAAGAAGCAAGATCTGAGAGCAGTGAGTTGTGGCTCAACGAGTCAGGCACTGACCCACAGGAGCTCGCCCTGGGACTCCGCTGGCTCCGCAATTCAGACACCTTAAGGTATAAATACCGTATGCTGGACCAACCCACACCCACCATGCGAAACATATACAGAGTCCTGGCACGCCTGTTCGACCCCCTGGGATTTATACTCCCCTTTACTACGCGGGCCGAGGTCCAGGTGCAGCACTTGTGGGACAAGCAGAGAGACTGGGATGACCCGTCACTGCCTGAGGATGTGCTGCAGTCATGGCTGACGTGGGAGGAAGAATTGCAGCATCTTTCCCAGATTCTACTGCTTCGCTGCTATGTGAGCCCTGAGATGAACACTTCAAACCTCCAGAGAGACCTATTTATCTTTGCTGATGCGTCAGAGAAGGCATATGGCTCAGTGGCCTATTTGCGGACGGAGAGCTCACACGGCCGTGTGGAAGTGTCTGTCCTGACTGCTAGATACAGAGTAGCCCCGAAGAAGCAGCAATCAATACCAAGACTAGAATTGTGTGCTGCCCTGACAGCTGCACAGCTTGCTGCACTACTCCAAAGAGAACTGACTGTGAATATCCGCAATGTTATCTTCTGGACAGACTCCACAACAGTACTCACATGGCTTCAGTCCGACTCCTGTCGGTACAAGGTATTCGTGGGTACACGGGTAGCTGAAATCCAGGAGCTGACTGATATCCGGGCCTGGAGATATGTGGATTCTGCCAACAACCCAGCTGATGACATAACGCGGGGAAAAACACTGCTGGAACTGGCTGGTAAGAACAGATGGAGTCAGGGCCCTGCTTTCCTACAACAGTCGCCTGAAGTATGGCCTACACAGCCAACCACAGAGGTGACGGAGAAATCTGCTGAGCTGCGGAAACTCCCTGTCTGCTGTTTCACTACAAGCATACAGACTTCTCTGCTACCAAATACTGATCAGTTTTCTTCGTTCAGAGCGTTGATAGAGGAGGTTGCACAATCCAGCTCTGTTACATCAGTGAACCCCGTCAGCCTTTCTGCTGATGACTACTGTGACGGTTTAATGAGTGTTTGTGCAGTGAGTGCTTGTGTGTTTTGTCCCTGAGTTATAGGCTGTTTGCTGTGGGGCGTGGCTTTACACCTGAACCAGATTATGGTGTTTTAAAAGACACTGGGTCAAACAGAGACGGGAGGTCGATGGCTCGCGGGTGTTGTTGCAGCTCTGGGAACTTCCAGAGAGCTCACAGGACATATGGGTCACGGGAGAGCACAATCGCTTCGGAGAGCTGATCTGATGTACTTCCCCTGATGACGATCTTCTGATTTGGACTTTTTGATTATGTTTTGGTTATGTTTGGTTGAACTGACATCACTTGAGCTTGCCACGTACAAATACATGCTGACACACTAACTAACATTTATACTGATCCTTTGACACCACATGTTAATTACTTTATGTAAATAAATCTTATGGTTTATGCAGCGATTGTGTGGCGTTTGCGATCTTTGTTAAGAATCGTAACAAATGGGGGCTCATCCAAAAGAGTAATTCGATAACAAATGAGAGTTTGCAGCAGAGAGAGAAGTATTGAGACGAGCCCAGCAGGAAAGCTTCGCTGAGGAGCTCAGCCTCTTGAGTACTGGTAAGCCAGTAGCTGCCACCAGTAGGCTGATCTCCCTAGCACAAGAGTATGACAAGACTGTGAGACTTATCCGGGTGGGGGGAAGGCTCCGCCGCAGTGACCAACTAGAACCAGATTCTACTCACCCAGTGGTCCTGGACTATCGGCATAAAGTGACCCAGCTCATCATCCAGGACATGGACAAGAGCCTTCGCCATCCAGGATCAGAACGCCTTTTTGCAGAGCTGCGGCGAAAATACTGGATTTTGCATGGCCGTGAAGCTGTTAAGCACCACCAGCACTCCTGTCCAGACTGCCAGAGATGGAGAGCCTCTCCAGTTGTGTCCAAGATGGCAGACCTCCCACAGTCCAGACTACGGCTGATGAAGCCCCCATTCTTCTCTACGGGCATGGACTGCTTCGGGCCTTTCACAGTGAAGGTTGGCCAACGCCATGAGAAGAGATGGGGCATACTATTTAAATGCCTGACGACGCGTGCTGTGCACGTGGATGTTCTGTCCAGTATGGACTCGGATTCCTTTCTAATGGCCCTCCGCCGTTTCATTGCACGAAGGGGTATGCCAGCAGAGCTCTGATCCGACCAGGGCACTAATTTTAAGGGAGGTGAAAGAGAACTCGAGGAGGCTTTCAAGTCATTAAACCCCCCCTTTAGGCGCATCTGGCTAAACACCAGATTAGGTTTCAGTTTAACCCCCCAAGCGCCCCACACTTTGTAGGAGTCTGGGAAAGGGAAGTGAGGTCTGTTAAAGAGGTCCTACTGACAGTACTTATTGAAGTGGAGGGGTTTTAAACTCCAAACCACTAGGTTACGTGTCAACAGACGTGGCTGATGCTGACCCAGTAACCCCTAACTTGCTCCTCATGGGGCGGCTCGACCCCTCTTTACCACAGGCTGTGTATGCTGAATCTGAGCTCCTGAGTCGCCGCCGCTGGAGACATACCCAGGTGCTGGCTGACCAGTTTTGGTCCTACTTTGTCCGACACTACCTCCCAACTCTTCAGACTTGCTCCAAGTGGTACAAGGACCCTGCACAGTTGCAAACTGGAACCATAGTGATGGTGGTGGACCCGCAGCTGCCAAGAGCGCAGTGGCCTTTAGGTCATGTCACTGAGGTTATTCCAGGAACTGATGGAAGAGTCAGGACTGCAGTAGTCAAGGTCAAGGACAAATTCTACACGGGGCCTGTCGCTCGCCTTGTAGCTCTGCCTGCCATACCAGACACTGATACGGTCAGTCTTTCTTAGAGTGGCAAATTTAATGTAACAAATTTAGGGGCGGCTGTGACGAAGAATGACTTCTTCAGGCAGATAAATCTGGCTGCTTCGGAATCAGCCATTCAGGAGCGGCACTGCGCTCTGCGGTTCGCGGAAGAAGACCGCTTTCATTCAGTTTCGGGAAAGTTTGAAAGAGAGCGCTGGTGTTGAAAGACTGTGTAGTCTATATTGATATAGAGAATATAATATAGTGTTGCTGTACTTATAATAAGTTCCTAGAATTGTGTGTGTGCAACTACCAGTAAGTATACTGATGTTTGTTGTTCGTTTTACCTCTCAATAATGTCGTGGTACGTTAGTGCTTGTTTTCTTATAGTGGCGGAGCTTTTCACCGTCTGTGTGTTTAATCGTTGAGAACGATGTAAATTAACGCGGTTGCTCTGCAAGCCTTACGTGTCTCTATTTAAATAATGTCTGTTGTTCTTGCACAATGTGTAACATTGTTTATTTGAAGGAATAACTCTGCAGTTCATAATTATTATGTTCAGCTGAATTTAGCCTGTTGTATATTGTCGCAGTTAATGTGCAACAAATTAATCTTTGAACAGGGATATAGTGTACTACTGTATTTCTAAGTATTGTATTTGCTTAGTGATAAGCATTATTATAACACTGCATTTAAGTCATACATAACAAAACTATAATTTAATATCTTGATTGTTTTATTATATACTGCATGTAATAACTATTTGACATTTATATAGAGAGTCTACATTTACTGATTTATGCCTGTATCTCTGTTTTTCAGAACCACACCCATTTAAACCTTTATTTTAATAAAACACCTAAACGGAACATCTTGTCTGCATTATAATCGATGCCCCCTGGTGGCCACAACCATTTAAAGACCAGTCTAATTATACAGTCCTTTCTGATCACCAAAACATGACCGAATTTAATATAACAAACAACAAAAATTCAGATGATGTCTGTCTGTCTAACAGTCTTTAGCTCTTTTTTTATTTTTATTTTTTAATATTTTCATTTTCTTGCTATTTTGTAAATAATATGTTTAAAATGTGTATATTTGAAGTCCCTGAGCTTGATCAGAGCATCTTTATGAAAGTGCATTAGGCCTATAATTTATTTTTTACAAGGTACAAAAGTTCATAAGTAAATTGTCTTATTTTGGGGGATGAACTATCCCTTTAAGGAACCTGAGAGAGTGCCACCAGTGTTTGTATCATCAGAGGCTCCTGAATTCTGAGTGTGTGCTGCCCTCATCAGGTGAACAGCTTCCAGTAATGTTTCAGTCATTCCTCCACAAATTCACAGATTATATACCAAGGCGCTTTGTTTTTTATTGCTCATAAATTGCACATTTCTTTCATATTCAGGAACCATCATATTCAGGAACAATCCAAGCACAAATCCGCCGCAAACTCTATGGGCGCCGCCATCTTGCCTGCCGCAATTACTGCGTGCCTGCGAAGTGCACTTGCCGGTGCCCTCTAATGACATTTCAATGAAAGCGGATCCTGCTCATGAAAGAAAATGTCTGGTGAAAGGAAACACTGGGTAGATGATGTCAGGCAGTGGCCAAAACTTACCGATAAAGGTAATTTAGTAAAAATGCGTCAGACAAATCTAATGTAATTAAGACGTGTATTAATTGATGACAACAATAAAACTGAACATTGTCATTACTAGCTGTGTTGCTAATATGTTCACAAGCTTCACAAGTTGCAAATAACTCAGTGTTTCCCCTACCATTGTTTTTTGGGGGTTAAATACGAATCATACATGATCTGTGTGAATGAATGGTGCAGTCGATGCGCAGTTTTATTTAACACACACGCGCGCTGAAGCATGTGTGAAGCCCCGTTCACACCGCCAGCGACTTTGTCGCTGTATGTCGCTTTGCTCTGTACTGTGAAGTCGCTTGTGGGCGTTCGTAGTGCTGTTGCGCTAATGTTATTGGTAGACTGCACGTCTGGCCATATCTATACAAAATACCATCACAAGTGATATATACAACTATACAATTTTAATTTGACTAGGAATTAGGCTCAAAAGAAACAGTATATGCTGTTGGGAGAGTGTTTTTATATTACCACAGCAGTGTTCAGTGGATTAAATAATTTACTAGATTAACGATCGATCAATCAACAAATTAAACTCACTCATACTGTCATAAATTACTAAAACGTCATTCGAATTTGACAAATAATCAATTTTCTTGTCCCTAATAGTCAACACAATGCAGGGGAAACTGTAAAATGAACTGCAGGAGTACTAAACTTGCATCATAAAATTACACCACTCGAACTATAAATGTATGAATTAAACTCACTGAGACTGTCGACAGTTTCTTTTCAATGCATAATTTTATTATATCCATATGTGGTTACAGTCAAATCATATAAAACAGTGAAATCGTCCTCGAACTCTTCTGTCTTGCCTGCACTCGAGACGGTGACGTAAGCTCCACTGAAAAGGCTTCTTTCCTATTGGTTGTCGCTCGCGAAAATCGCTTCTCATTTGCATAAAGTGAAAATTTCTCAACTTTTGTCGCTTGTCTCTTGTCGCTTGACACGCCCACATTCTGTCGCCAACGGTCGATGTCCCTCGTGTCGCCGAAAGTCGCCAGCGCTCCATTGAAATGTATGGGATCATGTCGCTTTGTCGCTGCGTGTCGTTGGCGGTGTGAACGGGGCTTCACGCTCGAGCTGTTTATTTGCCTTTAAGAGGATACGACTGCACGAACTTCCTCTCCAGACTCTAGATCAGCTCTTTCAGTCACTTTGTGAGCATTTAACCGCTTCGTTTGAGAAAAACTATCGTCATGTAACACCAGGAAGGTAGGAACTCCGTATGGCCGTAAGTTAAACATGGGCAGTCAATGTGCAACAAAGGTTCGTGAATTTCACAAACGGTTTTTTTCCAGGCCTGTAGTTTTGTCCTGTTGTTAAAACAGCCAACCACACAACACGCTCTTCCCGGCATCATTGGACAGTCTACATACTAAAAAATTTGTAAATTCGTACAGCTAACATCTGCTACAGCCGCCTACGGGACCAACACGCTACTTCCTTAGCAGCACGCAGTAATGGCGGCGCTGCTTTACTTCCGTGTTTCGCCGGATTTGTGTATATGTGTCACGGAATGGTGAAATAGTGAAGCGAGGATTCAAGTGCAGAAAAGGATTTTTGTTAAGTAATAAAAATAAAACAAAACAATCCCCCGAGGGGAAAAACAATACAGACATCTCAAACTTGACTTAGGCAGAGAACATTAACATGGCGATACATGAAGTGATGAACCCATAGACATCATATAGAGACTAGATGCCCTATTGCCCACTGTGGCGCAAGAAATGCGGCCGCCATCTTAAACCGGTCATACTCCTATTTGCATTGCATAGCAGCAGTAGATGCCAGAGCACTGTGCAGCATATTCCTGCTAAAATCGGCGGACCATCACTCGGGGATTACTTTACACAAGTAAGATTTAACATTTAACATTACCGTACTATTAGTTGTATTTTGTGAACAAAACATTCAATGTGTCCTGTATCGTAGCTACGTGTATGACCTTTGCAGCAAAAAAAACCCGAGTGAAAATCAGTTCGGTATTCAGTGAGATATGATTAATTAAATACGCTGGCAGCTCATTGCACCTGCCAAACAGATTACACTGAGCGGAGCGGGTGACCGGTTTAAGATGGCGGCCCCACGGCTCGTCCGCGCCAACAGGCAGTAGCGGTCGATTGGGCGTCTATCTATATGATGTCTATGGATGAACCATTTTTTTTTTACAGCTTGTTTGGCTAATTTGTCCACTCTCTCATTACCCACAATACCAATATGAGCAGGAATCCAAGTCAGTTGAATCTCATAGCATTTTCCTCTTATTCTTTTGTAGATTTTGTCAAAACTGTATACAGTAAATCCTGATGACTATTAGATATACCAGATAAAGCTGACACTGAATTACTTCCAATTAAAGCTTTTTTTATTTTGTTTTTCTCAATCCATTCTAGCGCCATCATAATAGCATATAATTCAACTGCATACACACTCAGATCATTTGTGGTTTGTCTGCTTACCTCACCTCTATGATTAAAAATGTAAACTGCAGATCCAGTCTTTCCTGTTTCTGGTTCCTTTGCATCTGTATAAATCTGAACACACTCTTTATATTTAAAGTTTATATATCTATAAAATTCCACTGCCAGATCTGTACTATTGCTTACTGCTTTGATTCGAAGTAACATAAAATCAACTTCCATGGTTTCTAGCTTCCATACCGGTGTATCAGGCCATATTACAGTTGGGCAGAATTCTTTTTCATACACTCCCAATTCTCTAGCTGCCTCATCTCTTATCCACCCAAAACTGAACTTGTGTACTCCCTTTCCCAATTAGCTTGCAGGGTTCTTTTATTTGGATGACTATCTCCATGTCCTTTTAGATTTACCCAATAATTTACAAGCAATTGTTTACGTCGGATGTTCAATGGCATTTCTCCCGCTTCAACCTGTAGAGCACATACTGGCGATGTTTTTACTGCTCCTAAACATAATCTCAGTGCTTCAGCCTGCATTACATCAAGCCTCCTAAGTACAGATTTGGTTTCTGATCCATAAGCCACACTTCCATAATCCATCCTTGATCTTATTAAACTTACATATACTTCAGTGACTTATAATCTGTTCCCCATTCTAGTCCTGTTAAACATCTAATTATATTTATTACTTTTTTACATTTGTCTTGTCTACATTTGTCTTTTTACATTTGTCTTGTCTACATTCCTAACATGTTCTACCCATGTTAACCTTGTGTCAAAGTGTACTCCTAAAAAAATGTTTTAACTCTCTCTAAATCACTTCCATAGAGATTTATATTAATATTCTCCTTGATTTTCTTCCCTGTAAAAAACATCACTTTAGTTTTCTCTATAGAAAATGTAACACCCCATTTTATTCCCCACTTCTCAACCTGCTGTATCCCTTCTTGTATTTTTTTAAACTATATGTTCTACATTTCTTCCTTTTTTCCATATTGCCCCATCATCCACAAACAGTGATCTTCCCATACAATATTTGCATATATGTCATTAATCATTACTGAAAATAATGTGGGTCTTACAACACTCCCCTGAGGTGTTCCGTTCTCTACAACATGTTCACTTGATAGGTATGTCCCTATTTTAACCTGATTTGTTCTTCCTTCAAGGAAATCCTTTATCCAGTTAAGAAAATTTCCTCTAATTCCCATATTATACAATTAAATCATTAATCCCTCTATCCATAGCATATCATATGCTTTTTCTACATCGAAAAATACTGCCACTGCTGTCTCTTTATTTACTTGTGCTTTTCTTAGGTTATCTTCCAAACACAATACTGAATCCATATTATTCCTATACCTCTTCTAAACCCACTTTGGCATTCAACCACCATACCTCTTTTTTCCATAATACACATTAGCCTTTCATTTATCATTCTTTCCATTAATTTACAGACATGAGATGTCAGGGCAATAGGACTATAACTTGTTGGTTTACTAGCTTCTTTCCCAGGTTTTCTTATCGGGACATGAATTGCCTCCTTACAGCTCTTTGGTAGTTTCCCTTTCTCCCACACTTTATTGTACAGCATCAACAACTTCTTCTTCCCCTCCTCACTTAACAGTTTCAGCATGCTATAACAAATTACATATTTTCCTGGTGCAGTCTTCCCAGTTTTGGCCATTGCTCTTTTTAACTCTCCCATGTTAAATAGTACATTTTGTTCATCCTCCACATTTCCCATCTTCGTAAGTGCCTCTACATATTCAGATTTAGTTTTGTCTCTTCCTCTCTTCCCCTCTCCAGATAAATTATTAGAGCTGTGCACATTGACAAATGTATTTGCTAGCATTTCAGCCTTTTCTTTATTCGTCACTGCAATTTCATTTCCACTACTCAAAACTGGGTAACTTCATTGTCTCCTTTCCCCGCCCATCTTTTTAATCATTGTCCACACCTCTCAGATCTGAGTTGTATTCCCAATTGAACTACAGTAGTTCCTCCAATATGTTCTTTTTGCCTGTCTAATTGTTTTCCTTACTCTTGCCTGAGCATATACTTATATTGAATCATGTGCATGAAATTATGAGTTATTTTCATTATTTGAAATGCTTTGTTCCTATTTCTGACTGCTTCTTTACATTCTTCATCCCACCACGGTTTTGTTTTCCTCTTTAAATTACCTTTACTTTTTGGAGTGGACTCTATTGCTGCTGTTATTATACCTTTCTTTCTTGTACTTTCCATTGTCATATCATCATTATAATCAATCTGATTCAGACATCTGTCACTTTCTTTCTGAAACTTTTCCTCTACCAATCAGCCTTCTCAAATAACCATCTTCCTCCTCTTCCTTCTGTACTTTGAGATAAAGAAATATTGATTTTACACAATACTGGATAATGATTACTTCCTACTGTTCCGTCTATATAGGCAATCCAATGACATATCGCTGCCATACTACTGGAAACCAGTGTGAGGTCAAGAGCAGATTCCTTCCCAGTACTAACCTCTATCCTTGTTTTATTTCCATCATTTAAACATACTAATTTATTATCATCTAATAACTCTTCTGGAGAAGAGGAGGTGGGGGTGGAGAAGAGGAGGTGGGGGTGGAGAAGAGGAGGTGGGGTGGAGAAGAGGAAGTGGGGGCGGCAAAAGGGCGCGGCACTGTGAGTTTGGGAGAAAGAGCACGCAGACTCAACCGGAAGGAGGGAATCGCTGGATAGTAAGATCGTTGGTGAGAAACTGTAGCCGTTTCTCAATGTCAAGGATACTTCCTTGGCAGGATTGATCCTTCCAAGTGACTTCCTTCAGAGGCTAGGCGAGGCTCCTCTTTAGCATTCGGAGAACACGTAAATGGAACAGGCTAGCAAGTGCACGCCATTGCGTCATTACGTCAGTGAAAAGGTCCGCTTTTGGTGCTGCAAAAATTCAAAAAGATCAAAAAGTTGTGATGTACACTACCGTTCAAAAATTTGGGGCCAGTACGATTTTAAATGCTTTTAAAATAATTATCTTCTGCTAATCATGTTAAATTACTTTGTACAACTTAACTAGTTATTTATAAAAGAAATGCCGGTGACGGCAACCAAGCTAAATGACAGGTCCGGTTCAGTTAGCCATCAATAACGTAATTTGTATATATTTGTAATATCAATACGATAGTAATTTGTACTGGCATTTAAATGTTAAACTTTACTTATATGTACAATGGTTATAACAAATGTATGGTAACTTACATGTACAAGCATAGTGCCCCGTTATTGCTCCGACTCCGCTAACGTCTGACTTTTTTAATTTTTTAAACAAGATAGCAAAGCTGGCGCATAGGATTGTGGGTGATTTGAGAGCGCGAAGGCTACACATATGCATCCTTTCCTGTGTATGGGATATTTTTCGAACGAAGGACTCAGTCCTTGGTTGAAATTCTGAGGATCCTCGACATTGGAACAGTCCTTCGACGGATGTCGATGACGTAGCATCCTCGAAATAACGGCTTCCGAGGATCCTTCCTTGAGATTGAGAAACACCTTGTGAGTAGTCCAATCAATTTCCATCCTCCTCTCTCGTGTCTGTTGGACTCCCTGATGTGAATGCCAGGTCAGAAAATGGGCGGCGGCCATCTATATATGGATTTTCCACTGAGTGCTGAATTGTAGAGATGAAGTGATGTGATGCACTGTTTTGATGTGTGAAGTGTGAACTTAAACCCGCTGGATGTCCATTACTTACCTGAGTTTTCTATCATGTTCTAAAGACATAAGAAGAGGCTAACACTGTTGTACTCCACAGACATTTGAGTGTATATTCTGACAGCCTATTGTGAAGAAGGATTACGTGCCTGTATACTCGCCTGACTGCTTTGCAGTGAAGCCCTCCAGCCGTAAGTTCTCTGTCTGTCACCTGTAGAAGAAGAGGATTACGGGCCTGTATACTCGCCATACTGCTTTGTAGTGAAGCCCTCCAGCCGTAAGTTCTCTGTCTGTCACCTGTAGAAGAAGAGGATTACGTGCCTGTATACTCACCTGACCGCTTTGCAGTGAAGCCCTCCAGCCTTAAGTTCTGTCTGTCACCTGAAGAAGAAGAGGATTACGTGCCTGTATACTCACCTGACTGGTTTGCAGTGAAGCCCTCCAGCCGTAAGTTCTCTGTCTGTCACCTGTAGAAGAAGAGGATTACGTGCCTGTATATTCACCTGTCTGCCTTTCAGCGAAACTCTCCTGCCGTAAGCTTTGTGTCTGCCGGCCCTTCAAGAGGAATTCATGCCTGTATACTCACCCGACGGCTTTGCAGTGAAGCTCCCCAGCCGTAAGTTCTCTGTCTGCTTTTCGCTGCGAAGAAGAGTACATACAAGACTCACCATTTTAAAGCTTCTATTCAATTTTATATTCAATAAAATACTGTTTACTTGAAGTCTTGTTGTCTGTCCTCCTTGCCTGGCCTCTGTCCGACTCCCCAAGGGTGGTAGGGGTCTTAGGGGCGGGTGCAGCCTGATTGCCCCGCCCCGACCTGTGACACAACCTTTTTTCTTTCTTTTACAACTAGCCTCCTACTTATCCATGCGCACTCTCCCTACCTCCTCCCATCACTTTCCCTGCTCTCATCACTGCCATTCCCCTCTAGTTCACTATAATCCATACCATCCACCTGCCTCCCTGCCATCCCAGCTAAGTTATTAGTTTAATGATCAACCAGAAGCTGTGAGACAGCACTGCTACCCGACCTATATAGGCCGTCGGCCGATGCTATCCCACACAACAACCTAATCGACTCACCACCCAACAAGATCCCACTTCATATTCCAACCAGTACAAAAGTTTGTTTTCTCAGGTCTGTCCAGGATCGGAAAATAAAAAACGTTATTATGTTTGTATTCAAAATGGCGACACTCTGTCATAGATGCACACCAGACCCAGACCCAGACCCAGACCCAGACCTACACTCCCCCCCCCCCCTCCCCCCCTCCTTTTCTCACCATCTCAAAAGGTGTAAAATCCATTAAGATAAGTGAACCAACTAAAATGAATGAGAAAGTTGCATAAATGGCAGTAGTCAGAATTGGAAAAGGTCTTTAAAGGAGAGAGTCTCTTTGATGAGGGGCTTCATGAAGGCCATAACCACGTCTTGAATATTATTTTTTTAACATCTCAGTCACTTTGATATTGACCAATGATGTTATACCACTGAGGCAGACAGGCAAAATTTCTTAGAATTGTTTTTTTTTTTTTCACACATTTTGTGATCCTAACAACAAGCCACTTGGCTGGTACAGATTAAAGTACATGAAATACAGACAGAAGACTGCCTGGGCAAAATATATACTACTGATCAAAACTTTGGAGTAATTCATATATTTCAATAATTTTGAAAACAGTCTCTTATGCTCACCAAGACATTGCATTTATTTGATTAAAAATACAATTAAAAAGTAGTATTGTAAAATACTATTTTCTATCTATATCTATTTTCATATATTTTAGAATGTAATTCATTCCTGTGATGGAATTTTCAGCAGACGTTACTCCAGTCTTCAGTGTCACACGATCCTTCAGAAATCATTCTAATGTGCTGATTTCATACAATGATCTTTTATCTTTAAATTCTAGTGTGCATTTTACTCCCTTTTACCACAAGATGGCATAAAAGGCTGATGAATTGTGTCCTTTCACCTGCCTCATATTCTCTAGTAGTTGATCTTCACAAAGCTGCTTATAACATGGCTACTGAAACAATCTGACTAATGCTGTTTCACATGCTCTGCTTGTTTTATCATTAATGGTCTTATCATGCAGATAGTAACATTGACCCAAATAAATCCAGTCTGAGGACACAAAGATGTCTCAGGACAGCATTTCTGAGTCTGTTTAATACCATGACCCAGGAATCGAATAGACTACAAATGAGGACATCGATTGTGACTTTTTCAAAACATCATCTCATAATCACATCTGAAAGATGCAAAGGTAAATGACAGATGTAGTATTAGCAGTGTTTATTTGTTTGTTTGTCAACACATAGCAACAAGACAAAATAACACTATCAATGCCTAGCAACCAGGCAGAATAGCAAGTTAGCAAAGTTACAAGAATCAAGATCATATAGTGACACCACACAACCTCAAACTTCAAGCTTTTCAAATTATTTTAAATTATTTCAGGCCAGGCTTTTTCCATCCAAACCCAAACCCTAACCCTTCAGCGAGGATTACATTGATCAAAAGTGACAGTAAAGACATTTATAATGTCATTAGTAACATTTTATATTTAAACAATTAAACATTTTAATTTCCAATAAATGCTGTTCTTCTGAACTTTCTATTCATCAAAGTATCATGAAAAAAGTATCTTGTTTTTGAGCATTGAGCATTGAGCACAAAACTATTACTGCGAAAATTTCAGCTTGCCATCACAGGAATAAATTACATTTTAAAATATATTCAAATAGAAAACAATTGTTTTAATTTGTGGTAATATTTCACAGTTTTACAATTTTTTACTGTATATTTTAATCAAATAAATGCAGTCTTGGTGAGCATAAGAAACTTCTTTTAAAACTATTATATAAGACATAAACAAATCCAGTAAAGAGATTTTTGTAGGCTTTTATAAAACTTAATTTACATGGAAGGATGAAAGAGTACATTTTCACTTAAATACTCCCTCAGAGAGTTCTTATTTTTCATTAAGCTGGAAGGTAAAGTATTAGGAAAACTAAACATCTTTAATCCACCTTCTTCATGTAGGCAGGCAGTGGTTTCTACGCTCACAGTTAGATTATTATCATAGAGATTGGGTGATCAGGGCCATCACGTCTGTGCAATTTAGCTTCCCAGAGAAATGCTATTAAAAACAATTGGGTGAGTGTTCATGGAAAAATACAGCTTTTTAGAAGTACCAGTTTGCTGCATGGTCTGTTGTTTCTAAGGTGTGGGTGGTGGTGGATCATGGTCATAAACAACGAAGAGACAGATCCATGTAATGACAACTAAACATGATAACAAAATGCTTCATAGAGCAGGATTTCGTACGATTTTGCCACTTGGCTAATTTGTGCAAATTAGTACGAGTTCCCCGTGAGATAGGGTTGGTTTGACACACAGAGCTCTGTTAAACCTGCTTCCATCAGCATGTTTAGGTTACATTACAGACTGATGATGTGCACTAATTATCTATTTAAATTTCCAGTATGTGATTACAACAAAACACACACATAAAGACTGAGAAAGACTCAAAACTATTCCTTAAATTACTATGTTGAATAGATAGAATAGATGCGTTAAAATCCAAGGTTAAAAAAACTAAACGTGTGTTTCATCTAAATCAATGGATTTTATTCAACACTGACTCAACCTGTACATTTGGTTACAGTGATAAAATTAAGTTCAAGGGTTTATTGGGTAGAAACAGCTTGCTAAGATTTCAATCCCCCTCTTACTAGTGTGTACCATAGTTTTGAATATATGTTTCCCAAACTAAAGTGTGAAAAAATGCTCTACTTGCTACCATGCTTCATGATTGTTTTGTTTTTCTTCTAAAAATCCTAAATTTATGATCAAACCACATTGGATGAATTTATGTGAAATGCATCCTCTTAAAAGTTCTCATAAGATCAAGTTGGAATCTCTGTTTTTTAGTTTATAAAGTATGTGTGCAGAGGCAAAGCTAATCTGCCTTTAATCCTCTAATTGAGTTCAGCAACCACTACACATAAGATTGAGTCTAATATACACATGCTCTCTCTCTCTCTCTCTCTCTCTCTCTCTCTCTCTCTCGCATGCTGGGAGTTGGGGATAGTGGTGGTGGTGAGAGCTGTTGTGAGAGGGTGAGAACTTTCTTTTTTCCTTCCAGAAAATACATGGGTTAGGAAAGGAATTGTAAATATAGTGGTAGTTGTGTGGCAGGATGGCGTCTCTTGATGAGGCGCTTTCACTCCGCAATGGTTTTAGGTGTGTTCCTGAGGATAATGCCACAGTTAAGGATGTGTTAATTGCAGTTGGCGATCAAATTGGTCACGAGAACATTGTGTCTGCATCACGGATAAATCAGGCTGTCGTAATTTTTTTGAAGGAACAAAATTTAGTGAATCGTTTGATAGTAAATGGCCTTACTGTTAAAGATGCTTTCTCCAATGTAGCCTATATATCGACAACAAAGGTAACAATTTCGAAAAACCCGCCTTTCATATCCAATGACGTTTTGCAACGTGAGTTATCGCGTTTTGGAAAAGTTGTCAGTCCCTTTAAAACTGTTGCGCTTGGATGTAAACATCCGGCTCTGAAGCATTGGAGATTAGCATAACTGATCTAGTTTCTGATGTTAACAAAGAAGTAGCTAGTACCGGTGGTACTAAAACGAAGGAAAGTGCAAATGATAGAATTCAATCGTTTTCAAGCATCTTGAATAATGAGGAAATGGAGGAGGAGTCTGATGATACTGAGTCACAAGTTTCTATGTGTGAAAATGATGGTAGTTCACAGGGAAGTGTATTTAATGCATCTCAGACAGGTTTTTCGGGAGTTTACAATAAAGATTTGTATAGTCTGGAAGAAATTAACAATTTTTTGGATGAAACGTATGGTAGGCTAAACAAATCAACATAAATGATTTCTTCTCTGATGTAGACAAGTTTGTTCGCTCTGTAACGTTTTATCAGAAGACTGTTGGAGTTGATGAACTTTGTGAGAAGAAGCGTTTTCGTTTGAAAAAGCTTCTTACCACTATCAGAAAAAGTAAAGCAATGAGTAAGAGAAAGAGAAAATCTAAAAAATTGTAAACCTTGTATTACACGGTGTTTTTTCTTTGCTTTTCTATCATGCTTTGTTCTTTATTTCCCATCTTATTTTTGTATATGGAGGCTTTGAGGATGGGCTCTTTAAATAATAATGGTGGGAGGGATTGTGTAAAGCGTGCTACAGTCTATGAAATAATTGAGAAAAAAAGCTTGATATCGTCTTTCTCCAAGAAACTCATAGTGTTTTGATGAATGAAGTTGAGTGGAATTTGTGGTGGAAAGGACATAAAATACTCAGTCATGGATGGTACAAATTTAATTAGAGGTGTGGGCATTTTTTTCCTGCAAAAATAAGGGTGGATATTATAAGTATAGAGGAACCAGTGAAGGGTCGATTGTTGGTGGTTAAAGCTCAAGTTCAAGATGCTTGTTTTTCTGATAAATATTTATGCACCAACTGTGGGACAGGAGCGCCTACAGCTTTTAAATATACTTAGTGAGAGTCTTGAAAAGTGCCTTAGTGAAGGATTCGTTGTTATTGGTGGAGATTGCAATTGCACTATTAATTTCACTATAGATCGTAATACTGAGGAACCTCATATACAGTCCTCAAGTGCATTGTCAAAACTCATTAAAGATTTCCAGCTTTTGTATATGTGGAGAATTAAACACCCAAATGATAGACAGTATACATGGATTAAGGCTTTTAATAATCGAGTTAGTGCTGCCCGACTAGATAGATTCTATGTGTCAAAATCTTTTAACAGTAGAGTAATTGAGTGTTGCATTTGTCCTGTGGGTTTTTCTGATCATCATTTAATTATTATGACAATGAACATGTCAAATACACCTAGAAAATCTGTTTATTGGCATTTTAATGTGAAATTGCTGCAGGATTCCATGTTATGTGAAAATTTTGTTTTCTTTTGGGATGATTGGAAAAAGGAAAAGAGTTCTTTTGAAAACTTGAAACAGTGGTGGGATGTAGGTAAGACTCAAATAAAAAATTCTGTCAGCAGTATACAGCCAACTGTAGTAGTAGAATAAAGAATAGTAGAATTTGATTGAAACACTTGAAAAGCAAATTCATTTAATGGAATTGCAGTTGGTTGATGCACATAATTCTACATTGTACAATAATTTGCAGATAAAAAAGAGAGACCTTGGTCTAGTTTTAAATGAGAAGGTTAAAGGAGCCTTGATAAGGTCCCGTTTCATGTCATTAGCAGAAATGGATGCCCCAACTTCTTTCTTCTTTAACCTGGAATATAAGGCGGCTCAACAAAAACAAATGCCATGTCTTAAACTCCCTGATGGGAGGATAACGTCTAAGACTGTAGAAATGAGAAACCATGCTGTGGAGTTATATTCAAGCCTTTATGCTGCAGAGAACTGTGAAAATAGTGAATGTATGACACAGCTTCTTCAGGGTCTTCCTCAGCTGGACTCTGACTATAAAACTGCCTAGGATGCTGGTATAACATTTGAGGAAGTTACTGCCGCTGTGGGACAACTGAATTCAGGACGATCTCCTAAAATAGATGGACTTCCAGCAGACTTTTATAAAAGTTTTTGGAACTGCATTGGGCACGATTATTTTGATGTTTTATGTGAATCTTTAAGAGAAGGTCTTTTACCAACTTCCTGTCAATATGCGGTCTTATCACTGTTCCCAAAGAAGGGTGATTTAGCCCTTTCAAAGAACTGGCGTCCTGTTGCCCTTCTTACAACAGAATATAAAATATTTTCAAAATGTCTGGCAAATAGATTGAAACAATTTTTGGGTTCGGTTGTACATAGAGATCAGTCATATTGCATTCAAAAACGGTCCATTATTGATAATTTGTTTTTAGTGCGAGACATCGTGGATATTTGTAATGGTTTCAATGTGAATGTTGGGTTAATTGCCTTGGATCAAGAAAAGGCTTTTGATCGGGTGGATCACAATTATCTTTTTAATGAATTGAAGGTTTTTGGTTTTGGCGAAACATTTTTAAATTTGATACAGGTATTATATAATGGTGCATCATGTATGGTTAAGATAGGGGGCACTTTGAGTCAGCCAATTCCTATTTTAAGGGGTATTAGGCAAGGCCGTCCATTGTCTGGTCAACTATACAGTTTAGCAATTGAGCCGCTGCTTTTTAGACTTCGAGATAGACTGTCGGGTTTTAATGTGCTTGGTCTTTCTTTAGACTCAAGAATGTATCTCTCTGCCTATGCTGATGATATTACAGTTTTTGTAAAAAATGCTGGATTATTAACTGTCTATCTGAGGTACTTTATGAGTCTTTAAGAGAAAGCTTCATCAGCTAAAGTGAACTGGGCAAAAAGTGAAGCTTTTTGGGCTGGTAAAGGGGAGTTTGAGAGTCTCCCAAAGTTACCCAGAGACCTAAAGTGGGGCAGAGAGGGACTTAAATTATTGGGAGTTTTTTTGGGGTCAAATGATTATCAAAAGAAAAATTTGGAGGGGCTAGTGGAGAAAGTGTGCAGCAAGTTGTCTAAATGGAAATTGTTGCTGCCGCAGTTGTCCTATAGGGCGAGGATTTTAGTGACCAATAATTTGGTTGCTTCTACCCTGTGGCATAAAATAACTGTGTTACAGCCACCTTTTGGACTTGTTGAGGAGATTCAAAGGCAACTTGTAGATTTTTTTTTGGTCTGGACAACACTGGATACGTACTGCTGCTTTATACCGTCCGGTTCAAGAGGGAGGTCAAGGTTTGATTGATATCAGATCCAGAATCATGGCTTTCTCGGTTGCAAGCAGCTCAGAGACTGTTATATCACACTGATGTTTCATGGCAAAAGACGGCTTCTGCTCTTCTAAGGCGGGTCAGAGGTATGGGATTGGACAAACATCTGTTCTTAATGGAGCTCCAGAATGAGGACCGTGCGAGTTTGACTGTTTTCTATAAGTCAGTTCTGGAGGCATGGAAGGTGTTTACCATTTCACGTACACCGAATACACATGCTGGATTATGGCTTTTTGAAGAGCCAATTTTTCTTAATGATTTTTTACCATCAAGACTTGTGTCTGGACCCAGTTTGCGTGCATGTTTCACTGCTGCGGGATGCACAAAGCTGGGACATAATTTGACCAAGACCTTAAGAGGAATTGAGTGAAAGGACTGGAGTGAGATCTCTGAGGCTGCTGAAACAAGCTAAAACTGGAATTTTAAAGTCTTTGCATGCGGACCATAAGTTTTTTACAAATGACTCTATAGCAATTGATCATTGGAGAAAGGGGGTTCCTTATGTTTTTCCTTCTCTGAATGTGAATATTGCTGTGGGAGAATGGCAAGATGATGAGAACTGTCTTTTGAAACCCCTCAGCTTGGAGTTTTTGAGGAAGTGGGGAAAAAGGCCCTCTATATCTCCTGTGTGAAGGCATCCAATGTTCCAAGGTATACAGAAAAAAGGAAAAGTCAGTTGATTTTACTCAATTTTTTGTCTGGTACAGCTAAACTTTGCCTCTATGGAAATCCAGAAAGAATAAGTTGTTAGGACCGGGTTCTCTGGATGTGTTGATGACCTTCAAAGGCTTGGTGGCGGCTCGGCTTAGAATAGAGCATGCCTATTATAAAATGGTAAATTGTGTAGAATCTTTCATGTACATTTGGGGGATAAATGAAGTCCTTTGCACAGTAGATGATGATGGTGATTTAATGCTTGCTTTTTAAAATGTTTCTCATTTTAACATGAATAGTATTATTATGGTATTATTATGTGAGTTTGTAATATTATTGTGAACACTTTGTTTAAAATAAATAAGGTGTATTTAAATTAAAAAATTCTCTCTCTCTCTCTCACACACACACACACACACACACACACACACACACACACACACACACACACACACACACACACACACACACACACACACACACACACACACACACACACACACACACACACACACACACACACACACACACACACTCCTTTTAAAATGCAGCTGGCATTCATGTGTATCTCTCTGTCTCTGCTATAGTCACTCTTCCACATGCACTTTCTCTTCCTGCTTTCACCCCACAACTGCCTTGCTCTCTCTCCAACGTTTCAGTTCCTCAACTTTACTTCACTCCCTCTGTCTGCCTCCTTCAGTTTACTCTCACTTGACCTGTCAAAACATTCCCTTCATCTGCGTCCTGCCCTAGTTTCATCATTTGTTCTTGCTGCTCTTAAAGGAACAGGAGAACAAATCCAAAGCCACCAAATAAAAATGAAACATCTGTAATCATTTACAATTATTGTTAGCAGGATATTCATAATGCTCTTCCCCATACTTTGAAAAATGAATGGCCACTGGTGCCTAAAAAAAGCCTTAAAAGTAATCGCTATAATTTTCACTTTATACAGCTCTGTGCAGACTCATTCATCAAAGACCCTTAAATTGCAATCATCGTTCAATGATATTTCTAGGCTGTTTAAGAGTGTGTTGATTCAGGTGAGATCCTTATGATGTATGAGAGCAATGGTTTGAACCCTGCTCTAGTAATGTAGTTCCAGACTGAGATTTGATCATGGCCGGCCATCAAAGCACAGTGTGTGTTGTGAGTGCTGTGTGCTGCTATCTGGCTAAAGATGAAGGTTTTTGCTCCAGTGCTCCAACGGATCCATTTCTATGTTATCATTACTGCATACATCACACTCTCCTGCTAAACTAATGCTCTTGTGAAGGATAGCAGATGTAGTCACATGTTATCAAGCACACTGAGCAAAGTCCTGTTGTGCAACGACAGAAGGACAGTGTTCACTGTTCTGTTTTAAAGTCACTGAAATCAAAATGGACAATTCTTGTTTTTTATTAAATACTGCAGCGCTAATTATTAAAGATTTATCCGTGCACATCATTATTTTCTTTTTAAACTCATGTGCCATTGTAATCTTCAATTAAAATAACTTCCCCTCCCTCTTCCAGCAACATCTCTTCTCTGATGAAAACACACAGGAAAACCAATGCAGCCCAATTCTAAGATGGCCGCTCCTTTTTCATCAAATATATAGGCCTAACTTTTTGTAACCTTTTTGCTGCGTAATATTAATAAAACAACTTGTCTTAAGTAGTAATGATAGATCTAATATAATGAGCTCAGAGACATTTAGAATCTGTAGATGTGTTTAATATGCTGTCTTGACTTGGTGCCCTGAATATTGTCATTTTTAATTATATTTTTAAAGTATATTATTATACTTTGTGACAATAGAACCATTTTGCATATTCATGAACACAAATGTGTAGCCTATGTCATAAATCAACAAAATCTATGCGTGGATGCATGCTTTGGTATTGCCACCCTTTATAGTCCTCATGCCATCTCTTTGCCATCCTATAAATACATTTCTACTGGAGTAGGATTTTTCTCCATTTCTGGTAAGATAGCAATCATGATGATAATTGTGTTTATTAATTATTAGGGGTGCAATGGATCGCAGTTGATCCGTGATCCGTACAGACCAAGCCCCACAATTCAGTATGTATGTGATTTGCAGATTAACTGCTAAATTTAACCATCATAGAGGGAATGTTTATCATATGGATGTGTTTTGTTTTGCCAAATTTACACATTGAAACGATTTTAAACACTGAAGAAGACGTGACTCACACAAGAACCATAATAATACTATAGTTAGTTTCAGACAGTGCTCGAACACCGGATTGATTCCTCTTTCGCGCTTACTTACGCTTAGACACATACACAAAATGATGTCAAAATATCTGTCTCGGCAAGTATTCTCTCGGTTATGTCATAAGTGAACATGAACAGTTTAGAAAGAAACTAGATGTGTGTCAGTATATACATGCGGTCTTAAAGCGACAGCAGCCTAATATTCTTGCTGTTGTCGGTGTCATAAAAAAAAACTTATATTTATCATCTACCATGTTCAAGAGAAAAGAAGATGGTGAGGAAAGCAGTCAGGATGAAAGTGATGACAGATTGTAGGATAAGTGTTCCCCGTAAAGTGTGAGTACCAAGCAGCATCTCCAGGTGCTCCCTTTAAATCAGACCAAAAAGGTTATGTGCACCCCTGACCATAGTTTCTTTATGGATGCCAAATTTGGCACACAGACTAAGTGTGCATGTATCAATCTCTTTACATGGCTTCCAGCATGGCTCAAGCAATTAGAGTCAAAGCTGTTTTCCGAAGAAAATCCAGTCAGATATGGTCTGATTTCATTTCCTCAAAGTCAAGAATAAAGCTGGATATGGACAGCATCCCAGCCTGTGGCACGTTGCATTTCTACTATAGCAACATCACTGTCTACGTGCTCGCAACATTGTAACAACGTAGAATAGTAAGACGCGACAGGGCTGTAGCAACGTTGTTGCGCGACATTCAGCAACTGAGAGATGACGTTCAGACAATTGTTTTTTTAATGCTAGATAGGCCTATAGATATCCCCCATTTAGCATTTTATGTGTTGAGGTTAATTTTT
Organism: Siphateles boraxobius; assembly: GCF_051911475.1. Taxonomy (NCBI): domain Eukaryota; kingdom Metazoa; phylum Chordata; class Actinopteri; order Cypriniformes; family Leuciscidae; genus Siphateles; species Siphateles boraxobius. Next base: position 13,268,843 of record NW_027508975.1, read on the forward strand.
AATTAGATGTTAGATAATTATATACTTTTTAAATAATTTTTATCCTTATGAGTATTTAATGGGGCTATCAGTAAATTAGCCTAATTATAATCAACACCTGCAAGTGTACACTTTGAAGACTAAAAAGTACAGAAGGTTACGTTAATTCAACTTTATTAAAACTGCATATGGTAGCCTAATCAAATTTCACTTCCAAAAGTCATACATTTGTGAAAAAAGAAAAAAACTAAGTAAACAAATATACACATTTATTTTAAGTATAATAAATAAAACATAAAAAGCAAAGATCAGAACATTTAATGAACAAAACCGGGTTCTGTACATGGCAGACAGGGGGAGCGTAGTCGAAAGCCCGCTGATAAAGGTCGGTAACCGGAATCAGTCCAGGAGACATCAACAAATACTGAGGAGCAAAGAAACAAATGAGACTAAATATCAGACACATCAAATGAAAAAACTAAACAGTGCGAGCGAGGCTACATTAGTCAATTTAAAAAATGAAGTTGTAGTTTGTGTTTGAATAATTACGTATCTTATTTAGCTGAGGTACATTCAACGCAATACTCATGTATCCTTGCTCGATGAAGAATGAGACAACACAAGTCCAACGGGCGGTTGAAATTTAAAAGGCTGATTTTCATTCTTCAGGGCAGTGACGAGTACACGTCGTTCAGTGGTTGTCCAGATACCATAGGCACAGCCTTAAGCAATGGCCCTCAACAGTGGTTTAATGTCCAAATTATGTCAACGCTATCAACCTTCACCACACAAAATTGTAATAGCAACCTTTTGGCCATGTTGTTAAAACGTTGCTAGAAGGTTGGGTACGTTGTGCCAACGTTATGTGTTTGCTGGGATATGTAATGGATATTTCATCCCAAGCCTGGTACAAAGTGTGCATGTGCAAATGCATATTGAGAAGCAATTAGATTGCTGCCACACTGCATGTTTGATCACTCTTAAGCCTACCATCAGCTTAATATGACAATCCTTGTGGTGAAGGTAAATGAATCCGGAAAGGCAGCTTTGCAGCCTATATAATTTTAGCTCAATAGTACAAGTTAAAAGATCTGAAACAGTTTGCAACACTTATGTCACTGCTGTGGTATTCATTAGATTTGTGCTTTTGACAAGACTGGGAAACTAGGCTAAATGTTGGCTTTAGATGAATTAAGCCTGACTGATGCAAGTTCAAATTTAGCCTGTCAGTTCGGCAATTTTCCCTATACAGACAGTTTCAATACAAAGCGCTTGATTGTTTCAACCACCCAGAAATTCAGGCTGCAAAAACATGGAATGGATTATCATCAGTAGAAAAATATTATACATCAGGACTTACAATACATTTTTATAAAGAACAACTAAAAGTTATTTTTTGCTGTCTGCTGTTATCTGAGCAAATGACCACTCTAAATCTCTCTAATAGTAATTTGGAAAGTATACAGTAAAGAATAGAAGGCCAATCCAATTACATGGGCATTACAGTAAAATACAATCAGAGTCCACAGAAATGGAGGACAAGAAAGAGCTATTTCAGACCATCCGATTGACATTTAAAATAAATAAATAAATAAATGTTTAACTTGTACTTCTGAGTGCTTTAGCGACACCATACTATAGGAAGGTAGCCATTTCTAAGAAATTTTTTGTGTTCAAAACAAGCTAAACTATTTTGGCAGAAATTTCAACCAAGTACAACATGCAGACTTGGCTCTTCACATTGCCAGGGGTCTCCTATAGACATTGGCTGCATTTGAATATTCCCTCTCATATACGTAGTAGGCGAAAAACTATATGTGAAAAGAGTAGTACAGTAGGCTATATCCAAAAACTGGCAACCTATTGGACACTTCACTATCCCATGAGGGAACAGGAGAAGAGTTGTGAATGACAGTAAAGTGATGCAACTCTATAGGTCACATAACTGACAACACGATGGATGTAGTAAATCCGGATTACATTCATACCATACTACATTTTTGATCATACTACCTTTTTAATGGTCACAAAGTAATGACAAAAGAAGTATACCTACTCAGAGAGTATTCAATTTTCAGATGCAGCCCGTATTGGAACTTAGTAGCCATCTTTTTACTGTCTGCTTGTACAACTTCTGTGTAAACACTGTTTTCTGAAGTAAATGACAGTATGTTACAGATCTTGTCAATATAGCTTAGCTTGTTTTGAACTTGAACATCATCTAATAAATCCCATCACAAAGACACAGAAAATATCTGTCTTACACAACTTTATAGAGTAGTAATGGGGTGCCCAATCCTATTCCTGGAGATTCAGCTTGAATCCTGATCTAACACATCTGAACCAGCTAATTAAGATCTTCAGGACCACTTGATAATTAAAGACAGGTGTGTTTGAGCAGGGTTTGATCTAAACTCTGCAGGTGTAGATCTCCAGGATCAAGATTGGACACCCCTGGGGTTGAACAATTTGCTTATCAACTCTTTTTGAACTAAAAGATTGAATAACTGTGGAAAAAAAACTGAGGGGGCATTCTGGATCTTTGAAAAGCAGAAATTCGTGTCTCTTCAAGAGGACTGTAGAATGAACAGATGGCCTGCAAGAGATACTGCAAAAACTGTGTGTGTGTGTGTGTCCTCATCTCATGGCAGGAACACCTGCTGAGGAGTGTTTGACACAGGTCTGAACTGACTCTGTCACCTGCTGCTGTGGAAAGTCCATGTTTTCTGTACTTATGCTCGACTATGGACATTTGACAGATTGGGTTGCAAACTATCCTGCCTGTTGAAAAGAACGCACCTGCCAAAGTGACAGAACACCTGCCAGAACATGTCAAAGCACCTGCTTGCTTCCTATCTCTCTGGCTGTTCGTATAGCCATCTTCAAACACCCCGTGAAGCCTTACAGTTTTTCTGATTTCATAGACATCAGTGCAATACTCTTGTAAATGTATGTTTTTCCTCTGGCGGTAACTGTAAAGCCTTGTACAAACTCTCACTCACCACAGATTCTAAGGAGAAGCCAAAGGGAGCTATGATTCAAAATTTGAAAGTTGCCCAGAGCATAGTGTTGCTTAGCAACTGCCTCCTACCTTCACAGCCATGTAGCCGGTAGCAGGTTTCAGAGTAGTTAAACTGCAGGCCTGGGCACTGTAGTCTATTGGGACACATGCCTCAGCACCTTCCTTTCATTTACTTTTGCTTTGCCTTTTGCTTCAAAATGCGTTTCGAAGATGTAAGATTGAGATTCTATATTCAAATCAGTATCTCACAAACATATTTTTTTCACAGAGACCTAAGCAAGGGTCTCTATGTTCAGAGCTCAAAATATTGCATAAAGAGCATACATCATTGCACAAATTTAAAACAACAGACATCAAGTCAAGTGAAATTTATTATCCTACCAGCCACATATATGGTGGAACAACTTGTAAACACAGCATGCTTTACTGCAATACAAAATACACACAAAAAACATACATTATTATTATTTACACAAACAGAATTATTACACATATTATAAACAAAAAGCATGCAATATCACATACAATTATTTCACAAAAGAATGCATACACAAACATTACAGAAAGAGCAAGCATTATATGACTACTTGACAAAAAGCACACATTTGCATATTTACACACACTAAATAGAGTGTGACAACAAATATTACACAGAGCATGCATTATTAAAAAAGTATGCAGTATTATTATAACATTGCACAAAAGCATGCATACACAAACATACAAAGAGCAACCATTATATGACTATTTGACTAAAGGCATATTATTGCATCATGCACACATACTGAAGGCAGAGCCTGACGGAGCTAAAGGGGTGGAGGGATGCAGCACAGCCGAAGGCCCGAAAGTCCGTGTCGCAGGCAGAGTGATGACTGACCAAGACGGAGCCGGAGGGACGAGGTAGCCAGGTGGAGTCCTCAGGACAATAGTCCCAGGTGGAGCCGAGGTAGGGAGGAGCCATGACGGAGCCGAATGGTCGACGGGCCAAGTTGGAGAGACTAGCTCAGAGGTCTGAGACGGAGACAGGGTATCCTCGTTTCAAGGCGGAGCTGGAGACTGGGATCCGAGTTGCTGGTTGGAGTCAACTGAGGAGCTGAGAGACTCAAAGGAGCCAGCGGTGACAAAGGACTGGCTGTCTCTGGTAGAAGATGTGGGAGAGGGAGGCTGGGTGGGATCACTGGAGACTTGGAGCTATATATAGGGTTTCCATGCCATCTACTGTGTTGTGACCGAAAGAGCATGCGAGAGCATGTGCTCTCTCTCTCTCTCTCTCTCTCTCTCTCTCTCTCTCTCTCTCTCTCTCTCTCTCTCTCTCTCTCTATATATATATATATATATATATATATATATATATATATATATATACAGGTCCTTCTAATAAAATTAGCATATTGTGATAAAGTTCATTATTTTCCATAATGTAATGATAAAAATTAAACTTTCATATATTTTAGATTCATTGCTCACCAACTGAAATATTTCAGGTCTTTTATTGTTTTAATACTGATGATTTTGGCATACAGCTCATGAAAACCCAAAATTCCTATCTCAAAAAATTTGCATATCATGAAAAGGGTCTCTAAACGAGCTATTAACCTAATCATCTGAATCAACTAATTAACTCTAAACACCTGCAAAAGATTCCTGAGGCTTTTAAAAACTCCCAGCCTGTTTCATTACTCAAAACCGCAATCATGGGTAAGACTGCCGACCTGACTGCTGTCCAGAAGGCCATCATTGACACCCTCAAGCAAGAGGGTAAGACACAGAAAGAAATTTCTGAACAAATAGGCTGTTCCCAGAGTGCTGTATCAAGGCACCTCAGTGGGAAGTCTGTGGGAAGGAAAAAGTGTGGCAAAAAAACGCTGCACAACGAGAAGAGGTGACCGGACCCCTGAGGAAGATTGTGGAGAATGACCGATTCCAGACCTTGGGGGACCTGCATAAGTGTTCGGCTAATAAGGGGAACTCACTGGAGCAAGAATTGCGCACATATCCAGTCCATAGGAGGGGAATGGCGCAGCAAGCTGTCACTTCGAACCGGGCTTACAGTGAAACTGGCTTCATATGAAGGGAGCCCACGGGAAGCAGTGGTTCGACACATAGTCTAGTTTCTTCAGCGAACAGGATAGGTGTCACTCAGTCCCCAACTCTATCATCTGTTCAGCGGGACACTCTGTGTCAACGCCTAGGAGGGAGCAATACACTCACTTGGGAGGAGCTCACCACCCAGGTGGGCACGTGCACCTTGGAAAATCACCAAGATGAAGGCAACCACATGTAGTGGGCCAACCCCTGATTGGAAACAGCCTTTCCTTCTGCTGGTCTCCGTAGCAGACAAGAGCTGGTCTAAGGTCCAGGCTTTGCATTCTGAGCACGTATAACCGCAATGGAACGGACGGACAGAGAAAAGCCAGGGCTGGGTCTGCCTCCTCCGGGGCAGCTCTTGCAGGCTCACCACCTGGTTCTGTATGAGAGGTAGGAACCTTGGGCACATATCCAGGCTGGGGTCTCAATATTCTGAGAATAAGTGGTCCCAAACAGCTGGACCACCTGGGGAGGGAGACTCTACTCTCCCTGGGCCATAGGATGTCATGAGCCTCGTCAGCGGCGCGATTGAGCAGGCCTTTAGTAATAAGTGGAATGAAGCGACCTCAGAAGCTTCTGTCTCCGAGGAGGAGGTGGCGGGCTAGTTGTGACATGCGAGGGAAGTGTAGCGCAACGGTTGCAATGTTGTCCTTTCTGACCAGAACAAATTCGCTGAGTAGCGGTGACTCGAAGCGAGATGAACTGCAAGCAACTCGAGGCAATGGATGACAACGCAGTCGGAGGGCCGCCCAGACGTCCGTTACTGCATGCCCTTTGTATGTGGCCCCTCAGCCGGTATTGATTGACACTCGTTCTAGGGACCGTTGACCCGGAGGAACAAAAGGTCTGTTACAGATTGAGGGTTTGGCGGCAGGCTAGGGTGCTTTCACACGGAACGTGCCGCTCTGCCACAGCCACCTCGGGATTCGGCCGTGAAGTCAGTGCTGAAGTGGTCTTCATATGGAGGAAGCCGAGCGGCTGCGTCTACCATATGCTCCAGGAGCCTCTGAAGAGTTTCAGTGGGACCCTTTCTCACTTCTATACAGCACTAACCATCCACACACTCTTTTTCAGAGATGCGCTGGACCGAATCCATCTCCAAACTAGAAAAGAGATCCTCAGCCCGTGGACGAGTTTACTCTTTCCCAGTTGACCTGAGGACCCAACTGGCTGTGAGCACTTGAAGGGTAGGACTTTGTACTGATACTTCACACCCTTCGAACGCATGAACACAGGATGGCCTGTGGTGCGGAAGGATAGAGATCTGAAGTATATGTCTCTCAGGTCGAACGCTGCAGACCAATCTTGGGGACGGAAGTCAAGTGTGTATTTTCACTGACTGCGGAATCGCTGCGTTCCGACTCCGTCCCAGCTCCGGCGAACGCAATCCTCCGGAGCAGATACGCAGAGTTTCTAATTTTGCCAGATGCCAGAGAGCGCCGCAGGAGGTCGAGCACAGAAACAAAATAAAACATCTGGTAATTTTCAAAATAAAATTATCCGCTCAAGGCGGATCAAAACGATCCACTCAAGGCGGATCGTATTTCCCTGCCCTACACCTCGAAAACGTCATAATGGGCGGAGATTTTGTTTTATATACTTTTTCCTTTTCCAACAAGAACAATAGTTAACTTTATTTACACAGCCTACTACTTTCCCAATACATTCAAAAAGGAACCCAAAATACACATTTAGCATTTTCTAAGTTGATTATAGAATTATAAATATTGTACTTACCCATGGTGGAATCACAATAAGCTCCACAAAAAAGGGAGATCAGCAGGTAAGCACAGAGTTGTTTCCCCTCTACTCCTCTGGATGGAAACAAACTGTTGCTGGTTTTGTGGTTCTGTTTATAGAAACTACATCCTATTATATAACTCGATCATACGTAAATTCGCGAGATATCGCACATCCTCGTGACTTCAGCTGTCAGTCATGGCCGCAGCCGTTCCACAACAAATCCGGATCTGGTAGGTATTGAAGGACGACTGAGCACGGAGCCGACACGTAGCGGAGCCGATCTGCAGCCATCCCGCAGTTGGTGGAAATCCGGGGTTAGAAATGTGTCCGAGTGCGGTCCGCCTTGCTGTGATGTCATGCTGACATGTGTCAAAAAACTCTTGCGAGCGCAAGGCGCACGTGTCGGATTCTGCAGTCACGCGCAGTTGCTCTCCACTGACTGCGCTGATCAAAAGCATGATGGGAAACGACTTGCTGACGACACAGCTTAAAGGACAAGTTCGGTATTTTACACTTAAAGCCCTGTTTTAAGATCGTTTCTGATGAAATAGAACAGTTAAGATTGAAATTTGGACAAATGCTGCTGTCCCGAGAATTTTCGGGCTTCTGTGTTAGCACCCACCCACCTCCACAATGGTTTCATAGGGGCACTGGAAGAATCATTCATAAAACGCATTCAACTTTAGTTTACAAAGACGTGAAACTCACCGAGTGGTCTGGGGTGTTCACTGAAATGCTCACACAAAATAACGAACTTTTCTTTTAATGTTGATTGGTTTTAACAACCGTGATGTATTGTTCTCTTTTAAAATGTTTGATTTTAAAACTCGGATATAATGTGTTATGTGTGAATATTCCCAAACTCTCGGACAGTGCGATCTCTATGGGTAATGCAATGTAATTTTATTATTAAAAAAAACAAAAAAACACACACACACACACACACACACACACACACACACACACACACACACACACACACACACACACACACACACACACACACACACACACACACACACACATACAAACACACACACACACACACACACACACACACACACACACACACACACACACACACACACACACACATACACACACACACACATACATAGCCTATGTCTGTATTAAATAAAAAATGATTGATAAACACTTAATTGGAATGAAATTAAATAACAAGTACTTTGGGTGTCTTGTTCATTATATTTATTTTCATATAAAAGCAACAGAACTTAAATTATATCCAGTTTATTAGCAACACTGTGCACTAGCGTGAATCCCGTGAATCCCGCGATATCCATCATTGATCTCGCAGGTGTCAGATCCACTGCGAGAAGCGAGACACTCCTCCTCTCACTGCAGCCATCTCGACTACATTTCAGGTGAGTCAAGGCCTATCTCAAACAAGCCTATTGACTCCACCGCCATTCTGGAGCGGATCCGCAGCCGTTCCGCAGTTGGTGGAAATTGGGGGTGAGGCTCCGCCGTCTGTGCCGACAGCTGCAACTTATTTGCATTTAAAGGGATACAGACTAAAATGGTGCGTTTTTCTCAGCCCAAAAAAGTGACAATTTAAACATGCTGTAAAAAATTATCTGTTGGGTATTTTGAGCTAAAACTTCACATACACAGAGGCCTGTTCAATACAAGTGTCATATGTGGTTCATAAAAGACAATCCATGGTACCTTTCAATTTCACAAAAGGTTCTTTACAGTTAAAACAAGTTTTTTTTCTTTAGATTTTTTGATGTGTTCTTCAAACAAAGAAAACAAATCTTCTTGTAAGAAATGTTCCATGAAAGGTTCTTTGGGGAGCCACAAATGGTTATTTGGCATCGCTGTAAAAAAAACAAAAAACTTTTGGAGTGTAACTTATGTAGAACACATGAACTACCTCACATTTATAACTAAAGTCTGTGTGCTATAATTCATAAATTAGTTTTTGGCTACAGTTCATGTTCTTTATTAGCTGTGGCCACTGAAGTCATTAGTGCTGTAATAGGATATTTACATTTCCCCATAAACCCTGTATAAACCTCATGCTTAAGCTCATGTCAGATTTTTATGCTAATCTGTGTGCTGGCCCATCACAACTAACACATTCTGACATCAAACATGCCCAGAGGTCTCTGGTGCTGACCCTGGCTCTTAAATTACACAGTCAAATGTCAAGTGCATGCAGCTTTTCTGTTTCTTAATCTCCCTGCTCAGGGATTGAGGGCGAGGTGGAGAACAGGCGAGACAGTTTGCTTCGGTTCAGAAGCTTTTAAAGCTCTTCCATAAAATGCACCATTGTTAAAATCATTCCCTTCGATGTAAAGTATCTGAATGAATTCAGGTCACAGTCTGAATTAACGTAATGAATTGCAATGACCTGCTCAAATATCATAAGCACACATGGAGTTCATTTCAACACATGTACAGGTAGCATGTTAATGGAGTGAGTATATTATGCAGTTGAAAAATATTATATGATCATCTGAGAGCTCAATAGTTCATTCCCCTTGGTAAAATGTTCATAGACAAAGAGTATTACGCCTCATTACGCACAGAATGTACACACTTGTCAAGTCTCATTAAAGAGAAAAGGGAAAAGAATCTAGTAATCCAGTTTGCTGATCTAGCACATCTGTAAAGCTGGAGTATGAGCTCACCGCAGTTACTGGGCAGAAGTGCACACAGTCAGAGCAGATGACTTTGAATAAGTACTGCACCTCAACAATAATATTTCACTTTTTTTTGCTGTGAGGCGATTTTATTCACTTTGTTTTTTTCACATTCACTCTGTTCTCTACTATTTACTTGGGTGCAAATCAAACATGATTGCCAACTGCCCTAGGATACTACAGGCTCAGGCTACTACAGAGTGTTTTAGATGTAGGCTTTAAAGGGTTGCAGTGTGACTTCAATTAATTAGGGAACAATAGCAGACCTGTGCTTTCATTATATATATTATTTATCTTTATTATGCACAAACACACATACACACACACACATTTTGTGTTTTATGACATGATTTTACTGCTGTACAAACTTTCCCTAACCTTAAATCTAACCCTTTCAGAAAACATTTTGTTTTTTTACATTTTCTAAATAATTATCCATTTAATCGGGGAATACCTGGAACACACAAACAGACACAGACAGTTTTCTAAGACATTTTCTAATTAGGATTGAAATAAATGAATGAATTACATTATTTAGTAAATTATCTGATTCTCGTCAATTATCCTATGGTGGGATGTACAATCCTATTGGGTGATATTCAAAAGGATAAAAAGAGATTTTTTGGGGGCATATGATTTTTATTTAAATAAAAAAATACATTTTATTGATTTGATCTTGACTTTTAAAAATATTTATATATAATTAATAAAATTAATAATATTAATATTTACTACTAAATTACTGTAATACAACATTTTACTATACTATTAAAATAATTAAATAATACTGATATTAAAATAATATTATTTGTGATAAATTATGATTAGATAGGGGTGGGTGGGGTGTAGTTGGACATTCTATTTGATCAAACATGTTTTCCAATATCTATCCTGAGGCTGAACTTCATGGATCCAGCTAGACTGTGTCTTCCAGCTTTTTGATCTCCAGAGACACAGTGAGGTTCATCATGTGTCTGTGCTCTCCAAATAAACAAACCGCAAAATTAAATAAACAAAATCAAGTTATTTTTGTTGCTGCAGACCTCTAGTGATCAGAAACAGCAGCGCGAAAGATATGGGGTAGTTAATCAAAAGCCATTTACAGTGCCTGTCTGGATCACAACAGAGAGTTTTGCATTTCACAGAGCAACACTTGAATGGGAAATGCTTTGTCTGTAAAACAAGTATTCATAATGAGCCGTTTGTTGCATAACACAATTTCTGTGTTCTAAATTGCTACATAGTCTAAATCAATTGGCACGCTAGTATGGCTGCTCTTTATTGAATGATATTTCTGTATGTTACCCAAAAACCTTTGCTTATGGTTTAATATATATCCCAGATCCTTCTGAGATCAGTTGTAGTTATAATGCCATCGATGTAAGCACTACAGACTTTAATGTTGGCTGCAGCTAAAGGCGATTGAGAATCATAGCTGAGGTCATTATTGACATTATGGTGATTGAGAGGCATTGCTTCTGCCTGGAGTGCAGGATTCCTGCAGACGTGGCTATTTTCCACAGCTGCTGGGATTAGTTTGAGTGAATCCGTTTTTTTATAATGTGCTTCGTACAAATAACGCTTTCTTACTATAACCCTGAATGACCTCTTGGGTGGTTTAGGGGCTTGTTAAGAATGTATTTTAAGTGTTAAGTTAACATGAAAATAAAATTGATTTACTTTCTTCTTAATACTTGCATTTTGGGGCCTTATTGTGCAAAATTTGTCAAGGCAGAGAAAAAATGTCTCAGCTATGTCAGCTTCTTTTGTCTTGAGAAAGACTTAACAGTATAGCGACAAAAGGGAGAATATCCAACCCGATCTCACGGCAATTCATACGTATTTAATGAGGTGGCTAATTCGTACAAATTCATACGACCTCACTCGTACGAATTCATAAAATGTTTGCTAAATCGTACATATTTTACGAGTGAGGTCGTACGAATTGGTCATGAGGAAGCGTTGGAATATCAACTACAACCTTCGATATTACCACTACGTCCAGGGGAGTACGCAGCCCTCTCCTTCATCTGAAGGGATGCAAATATGAGAGTGGCATAATATAATTGGCAAAAACTCTCGCCATCAAAACTCAACCCCTAGGGAATCTGTAGGGGAGCTCCAGCTCTACTTAAATACCCTAGAAAAATTATGGGAAAGCGCTCACGACGATCTGTACTCTCGACGATCCATAAAAGACACCATTCTTAAGTTATAGAGTGCAAGATAACAAAGGAGGAATGATTCGAGGTAGCTTCTTACCGTGAATGCATCAGCATGAGTGCCTCCAACTCCATTGAGAGCCGAACACGCTCGTGCAAACACTAGATTCCTATCCCTTGGAAGAGAATCAACAAGAACAGAGTTTCTAGCTCCAGGGATAACACAAATGCATTATTATGAGCACACCCAGTTCCTTCGGGAGTTGAATGTGCTCCAAAAGTGTTTATCTTACACACGCATACAAACGGCTCTTGAAGACAAAAAAGCTGATGGCGTGTTTTACAGGCGTCCTTACGAACACTCCGCTTGTGATGTCATGGACTGTCGTCAGCCAATAAATTGGTATGTTAATCATGCAGGTGGTGGTGATGGCGCAATGGATAAGACACATGCCTTTGGTGTGAGAGACCCGGGTTCGAATCCACTGTGAGACACCAATGTGTCCCTGAGCAAGACACTTAACCCCTAGTTTCTCCAGAGGTGTGCGACCTCTGACATAGCAATTGTAAGTCACTTTGGATAAAAGCGTCAGCTAAAATGAATAAATGTAAATGTTGTTGCCCATAGCGTCAATCCAAGACACAGTGTCAAAGTTCTACTTCAAAAGGGAACAGATTTAAACAATTAAATATAGAAACCATTTTATCTTTCCTAACACCCTATAGGACAGCGGTTTAGAGAATGGAAGTATGGCTTTATTTTATCTGTTTATAATAAAACTATATGTTTCATCTACATGACTGTTTTGAATAACAGTAGATTTGTGTTTAGCTGTGATAATCTAATCTTCTGCTTATTGAGCTCTCAAATGATTCACTCTGGGATGGTGCTACATTTTGCGTCCAATCATTTGGAGAGGCAATCAAGAAGAGCTGTGGCTCCCTGCCTCTCAAATCAATTACATGTATTCGTTATGATATCCAATTAGCTTCATATTGACTGCCAGGGTGTATCATTCATGTCGAATGAAAAATAATAGCTAATCCATCTAGTACTGGCAGCTTTCATTTTTCACACAGTAATGCTATTGTTAACTGGCAAATGTAGTGGCGTTTTTGTGGTCCTTTGACAAATGAAACATACTGTTGTGCAGAAGTGGTCTGCAGGTAACAGGTGATTTAAAAATGACTGTGAAGGGTCATAATATATACATTTTGTCATAATTATTTTCTCATGTTTTAATTCTATGTAAACTTGACGCTTGAGATTTGGTTGTACTCCACAGTCAATGATCTAGGTTTGGCTGATTAGTATGAGCTTGACCCTGCTGGTAGATGCTGACACTACATCTTTCTGATGCCATAAAGCATTTCTCCATTGAAGGCTTTTGAAATGCAGTTAAAGGTAGCAATAGCAAGCTAGCTTTGAAAGCATGAGATCCCACCCTCCCTTTAGAGCATTTACAAAACCATGCTTCCTCCAAAAGACATGAACGCACACAGCAGAGTCTGCAAAGCATCAAGAGACGAGAGACAGCATTAAACTTCCCTAATGTCTCAAGGAACATAACATTACAATAAAAATAAACATAAACAACTAACCTGTACCACTTTACTGCTGCAGATTCATTTCAGCGTTGATAGAATTGCAATTTAAATGCCACAAAAACCCCTCCAAGAATAACATCACTGGTTTCCATCTCTTCCAAATTGCTGTAGGTATGGCATGAACGCAGTATAAGCTCTTTGTTTTGGTTCAGGAGGAACTGTAAAAGGTGGCTGGTGTTTCGGTTGCATTGCTCTGTGACTGACGTCTGTCTAACTCTGCATAGCATGAAACATGCTGTTGATGTGTGATGTCTGCATGAGCAGGGTGCACAGACATATGAAAATACATACATTGACAGGCAGGTAGAACTTTTTATCATTGCATTCGGATTGAATATAAAGATTGGACTAACATTTTATGGTCCTACGCCTTATACGTTATATGTACATATGAATACATTTAGATCACTTTAACTTAGTGATTGCTGTCAGGATGTAAAGAGACTTTCAACCAGCATAACAAAAAATGTTTCTGGAACAAATCACCTAGCCTGCCTTTAACTTAAACTAATTACTTACCACTTATTACAAAACTAATTAAAACCATTTTTCATTACTTTAAATAAAATAGAGGTTAATTGGTAACACTTTACAATTTGTTATTATTAGTTAACTACGTTAAATAAATACTTCAATTTAAAAAAAAAATACTTCTAGCATTTATTAATCTTAGTTAGAGGTTAATTGGTAACACTTTACAATTTGTTATTATTAGTTAACTACGTTAAATAAATACTTCAATTTTAAAAAAAATACTTGTAGTATTTATTAATCTTAGTTATAGCTATTCTAAGTTCAACATTTACTAATACATTATTAAAATCAAAAATTATATTTGTTAATATAACAAGGAGCAGTTGTGTTTGTATTACCGTTAACAAAGATAAATAAATACTGTAACAAATGTATTGCTCATTGTTATTTAATGTTTGCTAATGCATTAACTAACACAATACAGTATATATCACAATTGAAGTGCACAGTAGCATTCAATTTTTGAAGAGTTTAGCTGCTGCATCTGTAACTGTGATGGAGAAGCACCATTCAATCTTACATGTAGCATGTTATTTTTCATGTTAGAGTATGTTATGGTATTATTATTATCAGATTTAAACACATTTTTACATGTTCTAAAGAAATTGTGAGTGTTCTCGGGTGTTTGCCTGAGCATTGCTATGTGGTTGCTTACTGGCCCAAGTAAAAAGGTTCTACAGCCAAGTGAATTGAACATTACTATTTTCTAGTTGAAATGCTTATAGAAGATTTGCTACTTACTAGCCAGTGGCAGGTGGTATTAGTCATTCTTAGTCTACAGACATTTGATTGGACATTGTGAATATTTTTGGGTTTTTTTCTGTCTGTACTTCAAGAACTCTCACTATTTCTTTTTATCTTCTGTGTTTATCTACATCTTCTATTCATGATTTCCTTGCTTCATTAATGCAGTCTCTTTTTTCTCTCTCTGAGCGGTTCCCCTCCTGAGGTGCTGAGTGGTACATTCCAATCTACTACTCACTGCTGCTCTGCCTCTCAGTCCATCAGACAGCCGAGCGCTCGCTGTACGCTGCACTGCTCTACAGCATCACTGGCCGTCGTAAGTGTGTGTGTGTGTGTGTCTAAGCCTCCAGTGCTGCTCGTCTAGACGTTCAGGATGTGTGGCAGGTGGTTTGTGCTATAAACAAACAACAACACCCCCTGCCCACTCCGGCTCTCCCACTGCAAGGCTCCTGGTCAGACTCAGCAGCGGCTCTGGGATGGCTTCCCCAGGATCCGCCAGTGGCAGCAAGAGAAATTCCTGTAAGTGGCATCTCTCTTTCTTTCATTGCTGATGGTTTTTCTGACCCGCAGTGTTTCAGACTCCGTATGGGCTGTTTATAGATGTGCATGCTGGAACAGGGCAGCTGTTGATCAGGATCTCAGATAAGACTTGGCTTATTTTGGTGGAGTGCTATAATGTCTCATTATTTCTGATGTTTATTCATGCTTCAGGATCCAGAATTTACACTGGACTTCATATTGTCTATCTTGTAAAAGTAAACAAATGTGCCCTTAAAATCAAACATTGAAATTTAATCACATTACCATGAACCACAATATGCAAAAAATTTGTTTTTTTATTATTTGCTAATTATTGTGCCTCTTGAATTTCGATTCTTTCCCGCTTTCAGCAGCAGAACACTCTAGTTTTGCAAAAACTGTGTTTATCCTATGCATAAATGTATAATGAAGCCTGTCCATTTTTTCGTCTGCTCAATTTGGCTAGCTTCTACCAAATACAGATTCATTTGCAACAAAGTTCAACAGAATTTTATTGGACCCACAGCCTTTGGCATCACTAAAGGTTTTGATGACTGCTTTAACGCAACAATGACTTTAAAAATAAATGGATGTTTTCTCCATCTTTAAATGTTGATTAACCTATTTATCTAGTTATTCTAACAATGTATGCTTATATGTTTGCATTTTTTATTAGCATTTAACATTGTTTGTATGTTTCACAAGTTGAGAAGCACTGCTCTTAAGCACTGTTGCTACTGTTTCCAAGCTGCAGTTTTATAGCTTTGTCCAGTGCTATTTTTCCACAAGTAAAACTTTCATTAATATTTCATTGGGTTTGAAGATATTGGTGCAGCAGAGAGGAATAATAGCAGCATGTATGAGTCAGTGTGAAAGCTGTGTGATGGAGAATCCTCAGGGGACGAACTTGAGTACTGAGTATTGATGAAGCACAGAGGCACACTGTGATATCGCACACACATGCAAAAACAAAACCTCGCATCTCTATGTGCCATTTTTCTAGTGCCTTTGAGTCTGTTTGGCTTTTCATGTTGATTATTACTGCAGGAGAGGTCTCGAAATCTCGTTATTATGACGACCCCACCCATCCCCCCGTCCGTCTCTCCTCCTCAGGATGTGATTTACAGTCAATGCTCTCTCAGACCCTGGAAACCTCATCCCAGATAACATTAAATTACTAAACCAACCAGCTTTCAATGACTCTCAATGCATTTAGGTTTCAAATCAGCATCAGATGTGAGGGTTATTTTGTCTCTTCAGTGTTTTGACACAAATTGGCTTAAATAAGGCCATTCAGTTAATCTATTCATTTGGATCTTAAAGGGATAGTTACCAAAAAATAAAAATGTACATATGTTGCTTCGAACCTGTATGACTTTCTTTTTTGTCCATGGAACACAAAAGGAGAAACTTTGAATGTTCATGCATCCACACAAAATCTTATTCTTAGTAGCATATGGTACATCAATAGCCCCTTTCACACAGCAATCCTGGGAAATTAGCGTATTAAAGTTCATTGAAAGAATGTTTTTTTATGTAAGTTTGTTTTTTTAGCAAAAGCAGATAACTCCACCAGTAATTTTTTGGCAAAAGCAAATAACTCCACATTTCATGTTTCAGAGTAAAACAAAACCTAGTAATTGCTATGATATATAATAAAACACTCACAACAATAAAACACAACAATCTTTATAACGTTTATCTCCTCAGCTGACATAGACGCCTGAAAAACGTTGTTGTTGTGATTAGTGTAATTTGCTTCCTTTCATTTAAATAATTTACTCCCAAGACATATGCAAAAAAAGTGGTGATGCCAGGTTGAGTTGCGTTGGTAGTGTGTTGTTGCCATGTCCAAAAGATGCCCCAACCCCTCCCGGATCTAATGCGGTTATGGTAAGGGTCGTGACAGTTCTGAAAATAACTTAAAGTGGTTGACCAATCACAACACACTTGTCCAGCCAACCAAGTACACTGCATTTTTCGGAAGGAGGGACTTCATTGCAACAGGAACTAATAACACAGAGGTCTTCAACCCTATTACTAGGACCTAAAAAAGCTTTGTCCCAATTTAGAGGCTGCATCCTTTAAAGGAATCGGACTTCAGAGGCTGCATCCTTCCAAGGCCACAAAAGTTGGACAGAGCGTTGTTAGATGGCTTTAACAAAAGCATCTAACACAGATTAAATACCTCATAGCTCACAGTATTTCTATCTTTAAGGTTTGTAAGTTATCTTTAAAAATCAATTTCCCTATGGATAAATTGGATTTTTATTAACAAAACACTCTGTTTGACTTTACTGACATCAAATCTGTAATACGGCTCATCTTAATGCATCATGTTTGAATGTATGCAAATAAGGACATATATAATGAGTTAAATAATAACATAATTTAAATTCTCAGTGAATGTTTCTTGAAGAGGATTTAGATGATGCTCAAGTGAGAACTATTGTTGGATAGTCCTGTTTTGGATTTACACACAGAACTTTTTGCTGACAGCTAAAACCCATCTGTCTGTGAGATGACAGAGGTGCGGATTAAAAGCCTATTGAGCAGAATTCAGCAGAGAGCTGGGCTCTAATCTCACTGTCTTCTCGCTTGTCTCTCCTCTGGTTCATTTTACTTTATGCATGCCAGATTCACTTGCTTTTACATTAAATATTAAAATTGTTTAAATTAGCATGCAACAGAAATGATTAGTGTCTTTGTATGGAGTGAATTTGGCAGTGTGCTATAGGCTTTGCTCTCTCTATCTCTTTCTTCCTGGCATTGCTCTGTGTTTTTACACAGCAATTATTTCATAAGGATGACAGCTGCAGACATGGATTGGATTTTGAGGTGAGTGTTTGTGTGTGTGTGTGTTTTGATGTCGAACACAAGGCAGTGTGGTGAAAGCTTGTTTACTGACGTGTTTTTGACAGTAGCACGTATAGAAAAATGAAAATTGCAGGTCAAGCTTCTCTTCATAAATTCGATGTATGTGATTGTCATGTTTATACATGATCTACTACATGAGTATGATTGTAAAGTGACTAAATGCATAGAAATCTTGCACATCTATGGCCCTTATATCTTCTTTATCCAGTACAAATATTCTTTCTGGTCTGCTATGTAGTCACACACTGTTCAGTGTTTTGAGTCTTGATTGTGTCTAGATCTCTAAGGTCTCAGAGCAGATCTGACTCATATCATTCATCAGTGGGTTGCCAGATAGTCTATGCTGCTTATAATGCTACTGTTATAATCAACAAAGCTGTTTATGTTGCAAGCATGTAATACAACCACAACAAAACGAGAACGCTAGTTATAATAAATAAACAGGGAAGAATTTTTGAAAATTTAGTGTAATGCTATTTAGCATAGTCATTTTGCATGTTTAATGACATAATATAGTAGTCTCCCTACATGGTCTCAAAATACTTTAATATTTGTAAATATTACAAAATATAATGGAGGATGTCTTAATGGACTATTAATGTGCCCTTTGTTCATTACATGAAGGGAGGATTATGTCTTTACAACATCGCTACAGAAGCAATCGTGATGGGAATACATCATTGAGTTTCATGCTGCATTACACAAGTACAGTAAATAGTCTAGGGAGGTTGGCACAGCAGCACGCTCACACTCGGAGAGCACCTGGTTAAACAGGTGCTTGTACAGAGGCAAACAGACCTGTGCTGCTCAAACTACTTAACCTCTGTGTGAGCAGTGAAGTGTGCTGA
The DNA here is from genome assembly GCF_051911475.1 of Siphateles boraxobius. Lineage (NCBI taxonomy): Eukaryota > Metazoa > Chordata > Actinopteri > Cypriniformes > Leuciscidae > Siphateles > Siphateles boraxobius. The sequence continues at coordinate 13,287,636 of NW_027508975.1, forward strand.
CGGTTTCCGGAGGTTAAAGGGGCATGTAAACATTTGGGAATAATGGACATGGATGCTCAGAACAAGAGCTGGAAGTAAAGGAGCAAAAAGAGAGAATGTTTTTTGATGTAGAATCTGTGCTGCTGCTAATTGGTGGCGGATGTGGCTAAGAGCGCAAAAGGAAGACTCGCTCAGAGGGAATTATTATATGTGTGTGAGAGTGTAGAAGACACACATGGATGTCTAGATATAATAGTTGAACTGGGACTGACCCATATTCTATATGCAGCTTTATATGGGGATAAAATGGAACTGTACTGTTACTTGTGAATGAAGATGCTATGCTAATTTACATTTTTCTTGGAGTGATTAAATGATATGAGCTGTTGGTAATAGCAACCAGTATTACAAGTCAGAGCAAGTCAGGAAGCCTTTTTTATAAGCCTAAAGTCAAAGTGAATTTCCACTGAGTCTGTCTGCAGTTAAAAAAAAAAAAATGAACAGACAAATCGCATGTGGAAATGTTATCTTTATGTGATCAGGCCTTAAGCCTTTGTATATGTAATCAAATTGAGTCAAGAGGAATGATTCAAAATAAATACTGTTTGTTTATTTATTTATGTATTTATTTTGTTATGCTTTTGATATATATATATATATATATATATATATATATATATATATTGTTATTGTTTATCATTAATACTTTTAAGTTTTTATTACTTCTATTGATAGTATTTCTAATATTATTATTTTTAAAAGAATATTAAGAAGATAATATTCTTATCTTCTTAAGAATATTTCTTAAGTACTTCATTATCAAAAAATACCAGTAGAAATAAAGTAGAAATAAATCATTATGGTAGCAATTTTACGTTACCAACCATTTTCTTTGAATTACCATGGAGTGCCATGTAATAGCATTGTACTTGTATAGGGTAATTATTCAGTAATTATTCAGTATGAAATCATCACTGTCCCACGAACTGCTACAGTGTTGCCAGGGATGCCGGTGTTAAACGGATTTACAATACACAGCACTATACAAATGTGTTTTTGAATAGCCATGAATTTGTGTTTTGGATTTTTCAAAATGAAATGGAAATGAAATATGGTAGATAATTACCTGGCTTATGCCGTGTATGTGGACTGTAAATCTGTTTTTCAGTTCTGCTATCAAACAGGTCTATACGTGATTAACTTGCTTGCTGGGATAATGCAAATAAACACATGTTCAAATCTGTTATTCTGAACGACATTTTATACTAGCGTTTTCTCTCCTCAAACTTTTTATGAACAAACCTGCTCACAATCCCCATCTGGGACTGTCTAGAAATGATTTATTCCAAGTGATCTGAAGTTAGGCAAAAAACCTGAAGGGTATGTTGGTGTATATTGCAAATAATGTTCCCCCCAAATCAAGTTGCCCTCAGAACTGTGATTCGATTCAAGTCCAAACCTCTGGGTCCCAGTGCAGGCAGATGAGATGAGACGTAACCATGGCCCTGGGACCTCAAAGAGGTTCAAAGGAGAGACAATTCTGAGATGAGACGATTCAATCAATGCTGAAGACGTCAGCCTGCTAGCATCTTTATTAAGGCTTTTTTTCTGTTCTCACTTAATCTGCATGTTTGAAGTGTGAGACCCTTTTAATAGCTCAAAAAACATACTTAAATGGATTGTTGTTTATTGAAAATTCTGTCATCATTTACTCATCCTCATGAAGTTCCAAACATGTATGACTTTTTCATACTCTGGAACACAAAAGAAGAATGTTTGGCTCCCATTGACTTCCATTGTATATACAGTAAAAGTATAATGGTCAATGGGAACCAAAGTGGTTTTGTTACCAACATTCTTTTGAAAAATCGTGTGGGATGAGTAAAAGATGACAGAATTAAAAATTTTGGGTGAACACACTGTAAATATACATTGTTACAAAATGTTTGTAATTTTTTCAGAAAATAATTGTAAAAAACCTGTTAATTGGTTAACTGTACATTACTGTATCAAATATGGTGAAGAACTGTAAATGACTAAACACTTTGATATATTTGAAATTACTGTAGAATACTATCATGTTTATAGGCTTTGCAAGTAAAAACTATAAATGAACTTATAATTTACAGAGAAAAACAATAAAATGTCATTCCCATGGTGGTTATCGGTATATTTTAAGGTAAAAATCAGATTTCGGTACCATGATCATGAAAAATATGGTTTTAAGTTTTAGAATATACTGGCAACAATATGCCATCCTGTAATACCTGACAAATTGCCATTATATTTTCTGGTAATCACAGCTGTCACGTTTTATTGTGTACAGTAAGTCATTTGCCAAATGGACTTCAACAGCTACTTTTTAATGTTCAATAATGTTTGTTTACTGGGTTTTGATTAACCCAAAGCAACAATAAACACATTTGAAAGGAATTGAATAGGTTTATAATTACTATCATTGTTTTACAATATTGCACTTGGGTCTCTGGGACCATAAACAGAAAGGAAGCCAATCTTAACCGGACATCATCTCAAGTCTGATGACGGATATTCCTAACTGATACGTCCAACTGACCATAAATGCATCCTATGGGGGTTATGTGCAACAAGCTTTCCTATTCAGAAAAACAGGTCGCATTGCTTCCAGTTCGGGTCTTTTCTATGAGCTTCAATAAATGTAGAGCCGTTTTACTCATACCTTCAAAGGAGCGAGCAAAGATGAGCATAACCGATGTCTATCGCAGATTGATGTTTAAAAGTTTTTTTTTAATTATTATTCTCACTAACATTATTTGTATATATAGATATTTAAATCAATCAAAACACCCAAAATAAAAAGAACTAGCTAGGTTAGCTAAATACCTTAAAATTCCATAGATATCGTCATCAGTTTGTACTGCCCTTAAAAACTTTCTCAGACAAGCGGATGCTATGTGACCTGTTTTCCTGTTTGTTCATGTGATGTTTGGCATAAAGCCTGTTCCCCGTATAATGACTTGAATAATTCAGCATACGAACATAGCAAATGTACAAACGTTATATTGTCATTAGCTTAACCTGTCTCAGCCTAGAGGAATACAGAGATATTTTTGTTTTGCTTTATGGTCTCCATTCTTGAGTGTGAAAGAGTAATCACACACACACACACACACACACACACACACACACACACACACACACACACACACACACACACACACACACACACACACACACACACACACACACACACACACACACACACACACACACCACACACACACACACACACACACACACACACACACACACACACACACAAACACACACACACACACACACACACACACACACACACACACACACACACACACACACACACACAGTTCAAGTTGTAATACCAGTGTAATATCCATGTCATTATACACATTTGTGTCCTCACAAATCACAAAAACACACACACACACACACACACACACACACACACACACACACACACACACACACACACACACACACACACGCACGCACGTACATGTACACAGGGAGGGAGACTGGGAAAGCAAGCTGCCAGTCTGTAGTAAACTGCCTTTTAAGCAAATTAGATGTGTTGTTTGAGTTGGACTCCTAGCAGATGAGAGCCGGATTAGTGTCCCTTCTGCAGGTTATTCACAGAGAGTCCACTCACTCACACACACACACACACACACACACACACACACACACACACACACACACACACACTCACTCACTCACTCACTCACTCACTCACTCACTCACTCACTCACTCACTCACTCACTCACTCACTCACTCACTCACTCACTCACACACACACACACACACACACACACACACACACACACACACACACACACACACACACACACACACACACACACACACACACACACACACACACACACACACACAAACACACCCACACACACACTTAGTTATTCTCATGATTGTCCTCATTGAATTTCATTTGAATTTCTCTTTAAACTCTCTGTTTTGACCAACTCTCTGAAATGAGCATCAGCACTTTGGTGCTCTTTCACTCTGAATGTGGGTTTGCTGGTCAAATGTGGTCAAACTTCCCCATTCTTCAGTTACGACAAAAAATGTGCTTAACTATGCCCCTCGATTAAGATTGAAATGATGGGATCTTGCTAAAACTAAACTTTACTCATGTTTTTTAAGATCCATAAGAGAAATGTGCAGAGCAGTAGGTGCTACACACTACCGGTCAAAAGTTTGGAATAATTCAGATTAGGGCTGCACGATTTGGGGAAAATGTCATATTGCGATTATTGAGGTCAATATTGCGATTGCGATATAATAAACAAATGGTTTCATGAGTCAACTGGCTTGATTCTAAAGCAAAATGCACACATAGTGATAATTCTGAAATGTATATTTCTCAACTCAGACTAGCAACAACAACAACTAGATGATTGATGACACCTATAGTAATCAATACCCCCCCCCCCACACACACACACACACTCTAAACGTTAATAACGCGCCTCATTCTCTCACATCTCTTTACGTTAATCATAAGACTGCTCTTATGTTATGAAGATACTCGACAAAACAACATTTTGTCATAATTGTATGTGTTATTGTTCGTTCAAGTGCGAAAGAGAACTGTATTCTGGCGCGCAGTCTGTGCATGCATGATACTGGCGTGCCTCTTTCTGTGAGTCACAGTCAGGACATTCACAGGCAGTGTGCTCTCTTTTCACAGGCAGCGCGCATGAATGGTTTAAAAGCATTTGCACGAATAAGAGCGGATCATGTAACACTAGCCAAAGGATGACAAAAAATAACAGATGCTGCGTTAATTGCGTTAACAGCCCTAATTTGTTTATTTCATATAAAATCCAAGATCGAGATTGCGATTGCAATATTCAATTCAATTTAAATTTATTTGTATAGCGCTTTTCACAATACATATTGTTTCAAAGCAGCTTTACAGAAAGTGCAATATGATAAATCGTGCAGCACTAATTCATATATATATATATATATATATATATATATATATATATATATATATATATATATATATATATTGATCTAAAATATAGAAAAAACAATAATATTGTAGAATATTATTACAATGTAAAATAGGCCTATTTTCTGTTTTAATATATTTTAATATGACTCTATTCCTGAGAAGGCAAAGGTGAATCTTACATCACTTTTCAGGGTCCCTGTCACAATCTCCGTCCCCAGACCAGTTACCTCAGCACACTTCCCATAATCCTCTCTGACCATCACCTGCACTATATCCTGAATCATCCACACCTGCTATCATTCACCTTCATCTGCTCCACTCCATTTAAGCCTGCTTCACACACACGCGCATCAGCGTCTGGTCTCGTTGTTCAACACTGAACCTAAACATGACTACTACCTGTGCATTGAACTGTCCCGTCTTTTGTCATCTTCAGTTCAGTGTGTCATTGTCTGCCAGACTTCAGTCCACCAGCCACTTCTCAGCTCTACCTGCTACAGATAAGACTAACCATTCACATGCCAGTATCTCCATCACATTCTGCAACCCAGATACTCACATGCTATCATCCTGTGTGTTATGCAATAAACTCTATTCAGATTTTACCTTTGTCTGCATTCATCATCTGTCACATGATCCTTCAGAAATCATTCTTATATGCTGGGAAGGTCATAATTTCTCAATATTATCTCAAATAATTTTTACTGTATTTAACTATTAGCAAAAGAGACTTCTTTCAAAAAGATTAATCTTTAATTATTTCATTTTTTTCGACCAGTATGTACATAGAGGCAGTTCCCCCCCCCCTATAGTACAGTGTCCGTCTCTCTTTGCGTTTGAAGAGAGTGCTTTTACAGTTTCAGCATTATATAAAGTGTAACATCCTATCTGTAAAGCAGCTCTGCAGGATTATAATTTACTGTCCTGTAAAAATGAAATCAGAGGTAGAAGTTCCTTTACAGTGCGTGTGTGAGAGAGAGAAAGAGAGAGAGAGCTGTGATAGCACCTTAGCCCATTCAACCCACATCATACAGCACACAAAGACTTTGACAGCCAGAGTGAACATCTAGCGTATTGTAAAGGGCCACAATAAAAGGAAACATCAATAAAGGGGGATGGTAAGACTGCTGAGCCATGCTTTTCACAGTCAGTAGATGGAGCTACAATTTCCCTCTGGCTTAAACAAACACACTCTACTTAACTGTATCAATGTCTTTTAATAATTTAAGTATAGCTTACACTTAGGCACAGTGCTCTATCTCCTGTCTGAGGGAAAGAGAGGAACATTAAGGCTCTAGACAGGGGTATTCAAAAAAAAATTCCAAGAGGTCCGGTCTTTATTTCCTCCCAGTGGAGGTCTGGACAACACTTTTTTGGAACAGTTATACATTTCCATGGGGGCAACCATAGTAGTTTGTAAAATAAAAAATCACAAACACTCTGGACAAAAAGGCGCCACGTGTCAACTTGTCACAAACCTGGCTTAATCAAACAGTCGGAGCCATCTGTATGACAGATATAAATATTTGTATTTGCTGCATGCTCGTTTTCTAGTGTTTTAACAAAAGTCTCTATTTTGCTGCTCATCGTGTTTCTGCTACTGTTGTTAATATAACTGCGGCATCTGCAGCTCTTAATGTAACACTTTAGCGTCTTCAGCGGGACAGTTAATTAACTGTCCCGCGGAAAGGGCTTGAATGAGGCGCGTTTGGCTCTAGATATAGATATTATAGGGGTTGTAGCAGCGAAAGATTATTACCGTAGTGGCGAAAGATCATTGCCGTAAATGACATTGAGCGCTTGTGTTGTGAACCGCTCTGTTTTTTGTCATGATGCTCATGTTAAACTGTAGAAACGATAAAATGGCACAGTTAAAATACCACAGCTCTAGAATATAGAAATGACCAGGGAGCCATACACAATATTTGATCAGTAACAAAAAATGTTTCCAAACAAAGCCCTAGGAGAATTAACCGAGCAAGAATCTCTGAGCAACACACAGTAGTTGCATTCATGAATGAATCATTGTTTTTAAACAAATCTGTTGAATGAATGATTCAGTGACTTACTCATAAAGCCGATAGCTGCATCCTGAATTGCATACTGAGAAGGAACTATATTTGAATAATATGAAGGAAATCCAGATGTACTACATCTAACATAGGTCATTGTCATGTGATCTACTTCAATTCCGTTGATTTCCTGCCATTCACAACTTCTCTCGCATGGCCTCATGGGATAGTAAAGTGTCCATTAGATGCACTATTCAGAATCTCACCGGAAGTAGTAGGTCATCCGACTATTTGCTTACTGTTTTATGAATACTGTAAATTTGGACTTTGATACTACTCTTTTCACTTACATGGCAGGGAAATAAGCATGTTTGAAGGCAGGAAGCCACTTGTTTAGACTTCACTTGCCGCATATTTGGTTAAATGATGTAACCTTCAGAAAGTAATATCCATCAGAGATTGGCAGCCTTTCTGAACATGCAAACTGCAAGTGGAGTCATACAAACAGTGAAAACTCCCTGACTTCATCTCTGATTCATTAAATGGTGGCTAGATTTTAAATTATTATCGTGGATCTTTTTCTTGTCCAATTTGTGACCCTTTTAGTCAGTTTGGAGCCCTAATAATTTCAACTAATTTCAAATCCAGTGATGTTCAAGTGATGTTTCATAACAGTAACAGCATTCTACAGTGTTACTTGCATTTTGATGTGCTGCACTATTACTTTCTTTGATGGTTCAGCTCGTAATGCCTCTCCTATCAGAGGCCACTCAAAATGGTTCATTCCACACTGGATCTCTCATGATGTTGTGGCCACTCCAGATGCTACAAAACCCCTGTCAGACCAATGGAAAATCCAAACTGACACCCGAGTCGCCAACATCTCCCTGAGGCTGTCATTCTCAAAGACACGCTTGTATTTTCATTTCTGGCATGCTCCCCTGTCAGCCATCCCACTAACACTACGGCTAATGGAACGAGACTGAAGCACATCTGCAAAAGGACAGGAAGAAGCCTTTTTTCCAGATTAAACCAATGCTTATGATGTATGTACTGAATTTCTCCATAATAATGTTTAAGTTTAGGCTTCAAGGTCCTTTTGTTTTACCAGTAAGCTTAGCAATTTTGTGATTTATACAGAACCTCATTGTTTCGTTTTAATTCTTATTATTTTATCATTTATAATTTTATTATTATTTCATTTTTTCATTCAGGCTGTTTGTCATCTATATTTTTCATCTGAAAGAAAAAGGTTATGCAAGTAAAATGAATATTTTCTGAAACATTTCAGAGGACTGTTGATGTGTTTTTGATGATGTTTTGACAGAAAAAGAATGTGGAGTTATGACTGTTTCATAAGCTTATGTTCCACCGGGTCCAAATGGACCAAGGAGTGCTACAGTTGTGTACAGTTTTTTTGATGTATTACTGGTGTTAAAAAAGTGTAAGCAAGAAAACCACATTGTGCAGGCTCAGTGCAGCCAAACACTATGCACAACCCTCACTGAGATAACACACACTGTCACTCAGAACACACTGAGAGTAAAAACACTAGCATCAAACACCAATACAGAAAATACAAACGATTCATCTTTACAGTTTGAACAATTTCAGTGACTTCATACAAAGTAATATTTTCTTCAAAGAAAAGTGTGACATTCTTTCACATGATTTATTAAAATTTATAGAACATAACAATTCTTTAAGGTAAATGAAAATTAGCAGTTTGCTTCAATAGGTTGTAGTAATTTACAGAATTATAGTAATGAAAAGAAAAGGTAGAAACTAAAAGTATATACTCTAATTCGAACAAATAACAAACAAGACACTGCTTAGCCTTTCAGCTGAAATTGCAATCAGCAGTGTTTGAAAGGCACAAGGCTGAAATCTATTCTGTTTTGAATGTGTGGTTCACAGTTTTGACAGCAGTGTGTTAGCATTTGAACAAAGTGCTGTAATCCACAGTGTTGTGCAGGTTGTGGTTTAAGTCATGGGATAAGCGTGTAGAGTTTTGAAAACTGTGTTCAAGCTATGAAAAATGAACTAGAGTTTGGTCCACATGAACTGCTGCTGTGCAGACTTAGAGTTTTGCACATGTAGCTCCAGTTGTGCTCACTGTCGTTTAGCAATCGAAAAAAACTGTAAAACATACCATTAGCATAGTTTCTGCCTAAAATCAATATGGTATCTATTTAAAAACAAGAAGCATTTATAATCTTTATTTCATGTTAGTGTCTTTGATTTATTATAATTATTTTATTTTTAATTTAATAAAGGTTTCTTATCTGAAACAAGTCAGTTTAAAAAAAGAATTAACCTTTATTCAGACAATAATATTGTACATAATTAAAGACATTAAAAATGCTGCAAAATATTTATATTTAAAATACATTTTCTCATTAACATCTTTCCATTCATCAAAGAATCCTGAAAAATCCTTCTATCTTCAAGGACACAGGACACATCTATCATCTAATATAATAGCAGCATCTGTGTGCTGATGTCAGACAATGACACCCTCCGGATTGTGCACAGGAGTCACATCTTCTGTTGTGGATGAGGAGGTCTGAGGTCACTATTGAATGCGTCTCACAGTGAATGTCAACTTATGATCTTGAGAGAAATGAACACAGCACTGTGAGAATTTATTTGACCTGTGTGATCTGAAATGGTATTGTAAATCAAAATTTCTATGACAACAGCATTGGAAGACTTCTGTTTCAGGGGTCTATTTGGAGATTCACTCCCACAATTCGTTCTTTCTTTCCATTGCATCATAGGTTTGACTCTCATTCAGCCTGACATACAACTCTTCCACTCGTATGCACAAATACATTTCCTTTATCTAGGCCGCCTCATTAATAAGGCAGATACTAACCATAATAAGTTCAAATGGCCAACACTGGACTTTAATTTACATTTTACATCACACCGGTCATTCTCATTGTTTTCCTCATTGTTTCCATTTCGATGGCAGTTGTTTTAATTGAGTGAGGAGTTTAATGGATTCCTGCAGGGTGTTTCATGTGTTATTTGTGAGGAGTATGTTAAGGCAGTGGAGTTTGTAGATATAACGAATAGTGGCATTTTCGTTGGGCAGGAAGTCTGTGTATTCTCATTCTTTAGAGAACAACAGCCTGGGGAATCAAAGCCTTTTCATGTACACACTGATGTTCATATTGAAAACCTTGCATAATTCACTTTTTACAGGAGTAGTTTACCCAAAAATCTAAATTATATCATCGTTTATTGATAAGTAAACGACAGTATCATATTTGATGCACAAATTTCTAAGGCCTCTAAATTATCATGATCAACTATGCTGAAAAACATTGTTGTCTGATTGATAGTTTTTACCGTTTTTTTAGTAAGTAAAAGTCAACTCTGAAATTTAGTCCCAAAAGAATAACTTTTATGTTGTTATTAATATTTCAAGATTTTGAAACAATTTAAGTTTGAAGCAACTTAGGTGTAATAAGGTAAAATAAGGGTTAATCACCCTTGAGTCGTTGCATATCTGTACGACTATTTCATCCACAAAACTGTACCTTTTATTTTAGGGGGTGTTTCCCTGCATTAGCCCTGCTGTTTTATGGTTGAAAGCACTCGGATATTTTCAGACCTGGAGAGAAGTGACAGAAAGAGGATTCTGATCAATTTAAGGGAACTCTCTGTTTAGAGCCTTATCTTCATCATCTTGTCAGGCTGCCTAGTCCTTTCAGACAGGCTATCATTGCACCATCAGACTACTTCTGAGACCATTATATCATATTTCAGGGTTAAAGTGGTATTTATAGCTTTATCGATACTAAGACACATGGCAGAATGCAGACAACTGTAATTGATACCCACTATGAGACATGCGTCTGATTTAGCCAGTGGTTGTGCTAGCAGAACTCCCACAAATAGCAGTGTTTACTAATGACAGCTATAAAGAAATGTACAGGTTTTTTTTTATTCCATGTGTGTTAGCTTTGATGCATTGTGTTCTCCTAAAAGTGGACTTAAAATGTCAATTTATTTAAAATGCCTCCAACTATATCAATTCATGATTTGGCTGTGTTTTCTGTTGCACTAATAATGGTACACTGTAAAAGAAATAAAGGAAAATACTGCGTAATTAAAGCGATTTTAAAGTGTATCTTTTGTTAATTATGGTGTACCTATAAAGTACTTGCATGTTAGTATAAGGTAAGTATAAGGGGACTATGTGCAATAGTTTGGAGAATAAAGGGGTAACAACCAGGACAATTAAATAACTATTTATACTGTAAGTATTATAGAACTAAGAGGTACTTATTATACTATTATGATACAACAATCTTACATTTTGGAGCAATTTAGCAAGAACATAAACTGCGTACCTTTTTGAAATAATGGTGTAAAATTACAGGGTACATATTTATACAGTAATCTTAAAGCTTAAATCGTAAAGCTACTCTTGTTTCATGTAGTGGTGCTTGTTAACCTCTTGTTCCTTGTAGTTACAGGGTGAATGTGACATTGCAGGCCGTAAATTAAAGTGGTGCTTGTTACCCTCTTGTTCCATGTACAGTAGTTACAGGGTAAGTACAATAAACATACATACACACAATCTAATATCACTGACTTGGAAACCTTTATTTGAAAAATAACTTAATTCAAAACAGATTTACAACACTTCTTTTTCGTTTAAAACTGCTCTTTTTTATCAAAAATGATTTTCAAATTTTCAAGTCTTGACAGAAAGTAGCACGTTTTTTCCCCCCTTTTTTCTCTTTCTTGGCTTCTTCCTTTTGTTCCTCTTCCTTTTTTCTCTTTCCACTGATGAATCTTAAGAAATCATGTCTCTTGCTTTTCAGTATTATGTATTTAAAAAAATGCAGTACACCCAGAAATACGTCCTCACCATTTACTCAACTTTTACCCTCATGCCATCCAAGATGTATACAACTTTCCTTCTTCAGATTAAAACAAATGAAGGTTTTTAGAAAAATGAAAAAAATACATATCTGGGAATACATATAATGCAAGGTCATGTGTTCCTAAAAGTTGGAGCATCAAACAGCTAAACTGCAATAACTGCAGTAATCCATACTACCCCAATGGATGGATCAATGTCTTCTGAAGTGAAACGATAGGTGTTTTTACGAAAAATTACAATATTTTAAACTTTTTAAACTGTAGACATTTCAGACCAACTGTAATAAGTTGTTTTTCAAATAAAGGTTTCCGAGTCAGTGATATTAGATTGTGTGTATGTATTTTTATTGTACTTACCCTGTAACTACATGAAACAAGAGGGTAACAAGCACCACTTTTTATTTTTTATTTATTCATTTAGCAGACGCTTTTATCCAAAGTGACTTACAAATATGAACAATAGAAGCAGTTAAACTAACAATAGGACAAAAATATGCAAGTGCTATGACCCTTCCTAGTTTAATCTAATGCAGTACGTGTACTTTATTTTTATTTTTATAACAATAATAGATATAGAATAGAAGATAAAGTGTTAGTATTAATAGATCAAGTGTTGCCGAAAAGATGCGTCTTCAGCCGTTTCTTGAAAATGGCCACGGACTCAGCAGCTCTGGTTGAGTTGGGCGGATCATTCAAAGATGGCATTCACTTTGCAGAGCGCAAGTTTCTGGATGGCACGTAAGTCTGAAGTAATGAGTTTAGGTAGGAGGGAGCAGAGCCAGTGGTTGTTCTGTAGGCAAAAGTCAGTGACTTGAATTTTATGCGAGAAGCAACTGGCAACCAGTGCAATTTTGTGAGGAGTGACGAGTGACAAAGACCACTCTAGCTGGAGCATCCTGGATCAGTTGCAGAGGTTTGACAGTGCAAGCTGGTAGACCTGCTAGGAGAGCATTACAATAGTCCAGTCCTGGATAGAACAAGTGCTTGGACAAGGAGTTGTGTAACATGCTCTGATAAGAAGGGCCTGATCCTCCTAATGTTGTATAAGGCAAATCTGCAGGACCGGGCAGTTCTAGCAATGTGGTCTGTAAAGTTCAATTGATCATCAATCACAACTCCAAGGTTCCTGGCTGACTTTGATGGAGTTATGGATGACGAACCTACTTGAATGAAGAAGTTGTGGTGTACAGGGTACACTTACCTTGTAACTACTGTACATGGAACAAGAGAATATTTCCCAGTATTTTTAAAAAAAATCAATAGTTTTAGCTTTACTTGCCTTGAAACATGTAACCCCAAACTTAAACATCTGCACTTTTGCTATAAAAAAATAACAACAACAACAACAACAACAACAACAACAACAACAACAACAACAACAACAACAACAACAACAACAACAACAACAAAGAACCCTGTATAAATGCATAGATATGTACCTTGTAATTTTTAAAAAGCCTCTACAGTATGTAGAAAGGGGTCACTTGCGCTTCAGCCTAGTTAGTGCTCATGGACAGAAAGTTACGCTGTAAATTCATCTTAATTACGCAGTACTTTCTGGGCTGTAATCTAAAGCGTTACCAAATATTCTAGCTTCAATGGTAAGAGACTAAAAAGTATACAGTAAAAACCTTTTAATTGGTTAATGGTAAGTTCCCTCACAGTATACCAAAAAATATATATATATCTAATAAGACATTTAATGTAATTTTACAGTAAAATACTGTTAAATGTATATTTTTGGCAGTGAAAAGGAACAAGTCATTTTATAATTTACAATGAAAAAACGTAAATTGATATTCTCATAATTCCCTGTGTGACTTCACATTTTATGGTATTTCATTGAAATAACGGTTTCTTCTTATAATTTTTTTCTAATCAGTTATGTACATTAAGACTTTATGTTACATATTATGTTTAAGTTACCATGATGCTGTTTTGTGTGTGTGTGTGTGTGTGTGTGTGTGTGTGTGTGTGTGTGTGTGTGTGTGTGTGTGTGTGTGTGTGTGTGTGTGTGTGTGTGTGTGTGTGTGTGTGTGTGTGTGTGTGTGTGTGTGTGTGTCACCGTGCTCCTATATTATTTACCTGACCTTGTTGAAAAGCTACTGTGATTCATCATGTGACTTTTTCTTTACCATAGTATACGTTCAAAACAGAGTTTAGTACTTTAGTAGAATGGCATTTTAACAGGTTATTTTTAATATCAGGTAATGACATGTACAATTTTTTTTACTGTAAATTTAAGTTAAATCCGTAAAAGCTAAAATGTTACTACCGCTTTTTTTTTTTTTTTACAGTATACATATCCACTGCAGTGAAAGAAAATCTGCTGATATACAACATTACCATGTACGATGGCAAATATTCAAACATATCTGTTTGCTGAATGCCAGTTAATATTTTTAAAAAGCTGAAATTAGCTTATCTAAGTGGAAAAAATACACAGTGACTGATGTTTTATTGTGACAACATTTAATCCATATTTTGCCGAACGTTTTTGTAAACAGTGTATGAGTATGCATTTGTAACATATAACTATTAAACTAAACTATTAAACTAATAAACTTTACTTAAGGAAGCACACCAAAAAGGTGTCATTTTGTAAATTCTTCATCTTTCTTTAGTCTTAATTTGCACCGACTCATTTGCTTACGGTGACCTTGATATGTTGGGATTGTTGCAGCTTCCTCTAACAATCACCCTGGTAAAATCTGTGGGTTGGCATGGGGATGGCACATATTTAACATAACACCATATTACCTTTATCAAAGGGGAAAAGACACCGACAAGCCCATCCAGTCAAATCAACTCAACATAAGATGAACAAATCTTAAGGGGTTAGAAAACTCGACCTTGAGGAACACACTTACATAAATGCTTGAATCTATTTTTGTCCTAGTGTCTTCCACCCCCTTCATTCTCTTTCTCATGCTTGTGGCCAAAGGCTTTTAATGCATGAGTGTGGCCTTTATTCACAAGCTATATTTTGGGGTCATAGCACAAGAAAACTACACATTTTTGCTAGCCTTGAAAAGAGAAAGAAAGAAAGAAAGAAGGAAAGGAAAACACACAGAGACACATTTAGACATTATATAATATTTACCAATAGAGTGACCACATACTGTTTCAGTAGCAAGTATCTTTACTAGTCATTTTTCATAGAAATGTCCACAAATTATTTCAGTAAACACTATTTGTATATACACATGCATTACATTGCATAGAAATATATATCTCTTATGGGGAATGTAGTTATACACATGCAATTTTATAAATTTATATATATATATATATAATTATAAGTAAATTGCATCGCCCATAAGATATACCCGACATTTCTTATGTAATGTAGTTCACCTATTAAAACCATTTTATTGTCCTCCATTGTTGTTGTTTTTAAACCATATGAAGAAAATTAATGGAATTTTACTTCCCAAAGCCGCTCTGTACCAGAGAGAGTTTCCTTTAAGGCGAGACACTACAGGTGAATAGGGTATTTTTTTTAACTAGCAGATATCACCATGAAACTTTGCCAGTTGATTACCTACATTAAGATGAGAAAAAAATGTATTACAAGTTTTCTGTAATTTAATGTTTAAATATGCAAATTAGACATTATCTAATTAAATATGCGCAAATCTGCATATATTTTAAAAAACGAAATCTGAGTATTGGATAAAGCCAGGTTCAAAATTATTTTTTCATTGTGTTCACATATTAGATGGGAAAAAAATGACAGAGGGATTTATGGATATCTACTTTTGTTATCCTCTAAATCAGAATATACTGCCAATAGCCTTAAAAAAATGATTTTCGACATGTTTTTTGGAATAAAATGTTATGTAAATCAGGCTAAGAATAATATATTTACAAATCCCTCTGTAAATGTCTTCATAATATAACTAGGTACAAGACTGGAAAGTTTGGTGTATATAGGTGCTACTGACGTGGAGATTTCGGACTTGGAGTGAGAGAGAAAAGTCATTTTGAGAAAACGGGCTTTAAAGAATTAGCATCAGCCAATGAGATCGCGCATTTAGAGTAAAATCCCCCCTTTTACTTTCGCGATTGGTTGCTGATAAAAAGGAAATGACCATATTTGGATCCGGCAGTATTGTACAGCAGAGAGCAAGCTTTCTAACGGTGTGTGTGATGACAGAGTGCAGATCGCGATCGCGGAGCAGAAGGATGATTTATAACGACAACTTTTGATGAGTTTATGAGAAATCTACAGACGCAAACAGGCAAAGTGTAGTAAAATAAAGACCTAAATGTGTATTTCTGACTTTTTTTCACCACAAGTCTGAAAGAAGACATGTTATTGAAGACAAATATCCTAAAATCTCAAAATTGACCAGTGAAAAAAAAACGATGTTTTTGCCTACCGTGTCTCGCCTTAATGAACAGAATAAAAATAACGGCAAGACAAAAAGAGGATTATTAAAGCTACCATGTCTCCACTTTTTTCAACAGCAGTTTTGTGCTGAAATTGCCAACACTGGGAGAATAAATTCGGAGAAAAGAGCAGACCCTATTAAAAAATTATCTCACACGGCTAATGAAAGTCCCTGCTGTTTTGTGATAAACATAATTTGGTCTTATTAGTTCACTTATTCTAGTCATTTAATAAACTTGCTAATATGTGTGGAAAACAATTTTTCACACCTGCATGCATAATAGATTGTAATATATTAAGCTTTTGTATAAAATCATGCATCAGGTTAGTCCACTACACATACAATTCTCTATTGCTGTTGTATATCATTGGCTTAATGTATGATGGAAAACACCCCTGTCTTTCCATTGGTACAGTCTAATCTTATTGGTCTGCCCAGAGCTGACACCTCTGATTTTTCCCATGTGGATGTGGGAGGAGGATTATGAGCTCCGCTGGCTTTCACTAATGCACATGATTGATTGACAGCTTAATGTCATTATCGGAATATTACAGGTTTTATGCCATTGGATATATTCATTGAGCACACTTAGCTACTCATGTGTGATGGGTGTAAATCTGACTCACACCACATCGGATCAATACATTAAAAGGAATCCCCTTTTCTGAGCTGTGAGAAAATATCAAATGACTCAGTAGTACTTTATATTAATCTTCAGCGCTTAATATTGATAATGTACAGGTAAATAGTTTGTTAATAGCTTATTTAACAAAAGTTGTTATAAAGTGTTACCTACAATTAGAAATATCTAAGGAATTAGACACTAAACCAAAAGTATATCAGATGTCAATTTAAAATATACCATGGTGTTTACAAGATAATTCAAAGAATAGCAAGGGATTACCATGATCAGTGTCCAAAAGTCTTACACTTACAGTTTTTGAAATTGTTATCTTTGAACCAGGTCATTTTATCTAAAAAAAGAAAAAACTGACTTACATTTTGTGGGTGTAAATGGTTACATCCTATGGTGGCCGAGAGAGCTTAACGCACTGCAACTGAAGAAAACAGATGCAAATAGATAAAAACATATGGCAGCACATATGGAGCAAATACTCACAAAACAACCAAAAACAGAAATGTGCTGCAAAACGTACAAAACAGCCAAATACAGAAACACACTGCAAATAGTCACAATGCACATACAATCAGGATTATAAAAACAAACAATAAAACTCACCTTTGAGGTCATTGACAACACCACTGACGAGTAGCCTAGACATTGAACAATAAGCATTTCCCAGCCAGGTTCGTCACTTATTGGGTTCCTCTTCAAACATTTCCATTGTGGTCTGTGCTATTTACAGCTCGTTTCTGTATTTGGTTGTGTTGTGAGTATTTGTAGCGCGTTTCTGTATTTGGTTGTTTTGTGAGTATTTGCAACACGTTTCTGTATTTGGTTGTGTTGTGAGTATTTACAGCACGTTTCTGTATTTGGTTGTGTTGTGAGTTTTTACAGCGCATTTCTGTATTTGGTTGCGTTGTGAGTATTTACAGTACCTTTTTTGTATTTGGTTGCATTGTGCGTATTTGCAGCACATGTTTTGTCAAACTGATAAAAAGGTTTTCTTAATTTGCTGGTGTTTTTTCTATTTGCGTGTTATCTTAAATTGCACCACGCTGAGCTTTTTACTATTTGCAGTGCATTTTTTTTATTATTATTATTGAAAGGAGTAAAGCAATATACAGTGAAACCATGAAAGTTACATTTTCCCTCCTTCTAATTTTAACTATAATAACCCCCCTCACCCCCAAAACATCCCTAGGCAGCTTAAATACAACATAATAACATAGCGTCTGGTTAGAAAGTCAAAATACAACCATTATGCCACTAACCCTTTTCAAGGCATGTACCCATGCATACAAACCAAAACAAAAGTAATGATGATAAAAATATCACTATTACAGTATAAATGCATAAACAAAAGAGAGAGAAGAAAAAAATTATAATAATGATAATTTTGCCATTCTGTGAGACAAACTACATTGAGGTCAAAGCAGCAAATACAATGACACAACAAGAAGTAAAGAGAGAGATACATGGAAAATAGGTTAACTGGGTAATTCTTCCAGATTTTTAAAATATGACAAAATAGGTTCCCATTTCAAATAAAATCTGTCCACAGATCCCTTTAATGTAAATTTCATCTTTTTTAATTTTAAAAAGAACATCACATCTTCTAGCCAAACTGTTGCAGATGGAGGGGTAGGGGATTTCCAACTTAACAAGATTCTTCTGCGGGCCAATAAAGAAGTATGTGCAATGATGTCCCTCTGGGTTGCAGTTAAGGTAATTGTTATAGTGTCACTGGGAGATCCAAAAAAAGCTATTGAGGAACAAGGCCGCAATGTCACCCCAAGAGCCTCACTGATAGTCTTAAAAACCAATTCCCAGTAACTATTTAGAGAGGAGCAAGACCAGAATGTATGTGTCAGACTGGCTGGAGAGAAAGAGCATCTATCACAGGCTGCATCTAACCCAGGATATATTCTCGCTAACCATTCCTTGCTCAAGTGAACCCTGTGAAGCACTTTAAATTGAATGAGCCCTAACCTAAGACAGGATGATGATCAGTGGACCCTTTTACATGCCTCCCTCCAAAAAGCCTCAAACAACATTATGCCCAGTTCACCTTCCCATTTGGATTTAATTTTATCCAGATTACCCTTTCAAAGACATGAGCTGGGGAATATAATATGGAAATCAATCCTTTATTATTAAAATTGAGAGTAAGACTATCTAAGGGCGAGGTAGGAGGAAAATCAGGGAAAGGTGGAAATTTGTTCTTAAAAAAATTACGAATCTGAAGGTATCTAAAAAAATGGCTTAGTCAAGTCAGCTTTATTTATATAGCGCTTTTACAATACAAATTCTTTCAAAGCAGCTTTACAGAGATAACAGGAAAGTAAAGTTGTAATAGTATTGTTAAATTCAAAATTAAATGTTAAATTTCCCCAACTAAGCAAGCCAAAAGCTAATGGCGAATGAAGGCTAAAAAAAAAAAAAAAAGTAGGATGTCAAACAGTCTGCAGAGGTTCTCGAAACTGTTAAATAAACCCTCAGCAAATAATTATTTGATGCATATTAGACCAGAAGTTACCCACTGTCTAAATGATGAGTCTGTTGTAGAGGGAGGGAATAAATGATTTTTGTAAATAGGACCCAAAACTGATGCTGATGTAAATTTTATAGTGACAGTGAAACTGATTAAAGATCCTAAGAGTAGAAAGTACCACTGAGTTGGATGTGAATCGAGAAGCTTTCAAAGGTAGGATACACTAAAGCAGGGAGAGAGGAAGCGTGACATGTTTGTGCTTCGATTAAACACCAATTTGTTTCTGGGCAATGAAGCCAAAATAATATTTTCTGAATATTTGATGCCCAGTAATAATGAGTGAAACTTGGGAGGCCTAAACCTGCAGCGCATTTCTGTATTTGGTTGCATTGTGAGTATTTGCTGCACACATGTTGTCAAACTGATGACAAGGTTTTCTTAATTTGCTGGTGTTTTTTCTATTTGCATGTGTTTTCTTCAGCTGCAGTGCATTGAGCTCTCTCAGCCACCCATCGACATTAGTCCGGAAATATTTGAAAACAGCATTTTCATTTCAAAACCCTCTCCATCCACACTAGCGTTTTTTTAAAACGTGCTCGCCCACGGTGAATCTGAAAACTTATATGCATAAAAAAAGCTCACTGAGACCATACAGAACAATTTACTCACACCATTTCTTGCATATTTTATTAGTAAAATATCCCAACACTTACTGATGTGTAGAGGTCGCATTCAAAATCGTCATTTGATCTAAAACAAAACTGTCAACATGTTTTGCTGAAGGACAGCAATTGATAGTTAAAATGCGGTCATCTATGCAGAATAATGTGATATGTAAAATGTTTTTTATCTTTGAAACTCTATCAAAGTGAATAGCAGGCACAACAATGGCAGTCAACCATAGATATATATGGGTACAATCTGTGTCACATGACATTTAATGCGTCATTTTAGAATACCATTTCACAGTCCACACACTATACAACGCAAAAAAATGTGCTTCCAAATGTATACATTTGGGAAAGTGTCTTCGGAAACCTCAGTTTTTGCTGGACAAAAATGCTGTCTCAGTGTGGACAAAGGACCAAAATGTAGAGAAAAAGATTAAAATTCATCAGATTACTGGGGATGTAGCCCATAACTGACCCATATTCAACAGTATTGCTCAATCACAATCCCATATGCTCTTCAAGATCGCAGTATCCTTTCCAAGACATTAAACTCCCACTGAATGTTACTCTGGTGTTCAAAAGAAGCCAGCTGAAGCTTCTGAAAGCACAAGTCAGTGATCTTCATGTGAGCGTCCAGCCATTTGTGCAGCACCGTTTTAACAAACTCATGAGGATATGATGAAGTGGGCGAGCTCAGGGGCAGCTCGTGGCTGATGTTTTGTTGTTTGCTCGTTGCTTGGTTACCTGTTGAACATCATGCAGTGTCATTCCCTGTGTCTCTCTCCTACTCAAACCTACAGAATGCTCTTCAACAGCCTTGAAAGCAATCAAAAGAAAAACATAATCTAAAGTCATGGCAACAGATGCACCTGTAGAACGTAATGCTGTTACAAAGTCAATTCGTATTTTTGGAGATTTCAGTTCAACTTGCTTATTTGTCTTTCTTACATTTTGTTTTAGCTTTTCATAGCACTGCCCTTAATGACACATCATTAATGATAATGGTACATCATTTGAATTGTCCGCTAATCATGGGTAATACAAATTTCAAATGTAAATGGGGTCAAAATTAAAATTGAAACAATAGCGAACACTGACAAGAATCACATGAAAGGACCTTAAACTTCCTAATGCCTTTAAAAACTGCTGATACTTTCTGCATTCCTGGGTCAGTTTTATGAGCTTACAAGCCATAACTTTTAACTAAAACGATACTCGGTTACTAACGTAACCTCGGTTCTCTCTAGAGAGGGAACGAGTATTGCGTAAGTTTAGCTTACGCTACGGGAAAGATTCATCTTCTCGAGATACTGAAGCCAAAAAATTATCCTTAATTTTGTATTCCTTGTCAACGCAGTGCAGCAGCTAGCAGACCTAGAGCAGGCCATCTCGCGTGCTCATTGGCTGCCCTGCGGGCAACTGCTGCAGCCTACCAGTGAGCCCGGCGTGACGTCACGCCCAATGAAGGGCGCTCGCGCCTTCATAGCGTCACAGCCCGCCAGAATGGGCGTGGCTTAGCGTATAACACTAGGGCCTGTAGGCTGACTTCCCTGGTTTTCGTCGACTGAAGCGAAG
The DNA here is from genome assembly GCF_051911475.1 of Siphateles boraxobius. Lineage (NCBI taxonomy): Eukaryota > Metazoa > Chordata > Actinopteri > Cypriniformes > Leuciscidae > Siphateles > Siphateles boraxobius. The sequence goes on from NW_027508975.1 coordinate 13,309,288, forward strand.
TCGCTCGTGGCGCGAGCACGGCCGGTTACGCAATACTCGTTCCCTCTCTAGAGAGAACCGAGTTTACGTTAGTAACCGAGTATCGTTCTCTTACGAGAGGTTCTCTCGTATTGCGTAAGTTTAGCTTACGCTACGGGAACACTTTGTCAACGCCGTGCGCGCCAAACATCCACATGAGACCCCGAGCTTTCAGGGGAACCCCATAAGTGGAAAAAATAAGGTGGCCAGCCACGCGGGCCATCACTTGTACATAAGCACACATAGGGAATACAGAGCAGCGCGCCGGTCTGTATAGGCACATGGCACATACCCTACTTAATGCAGCTCAACCAGGAGAGCTGAGTCATGTGAGAGTGATCTTAGCAGGAGATCTGGGCAGAATACACCTCTCCTTCAGACTGACAACAGTTTAGCCTGCAAGGCAGGAACTTCTAGGTTATAAAACCTGACAAAGGTAGACGGGGAGCTCCAGCCCGCCGCTACACATATGTCATGGATAGAAATTCCACTGGACCATGCCCACGAAGAGGCCACGCCTCTCGTGGAATGAGCCCTGATGCCCAGAGGGCATTGCAGACCTTTTGACGCGTAAGCGGCCGCTATAGCGTCTACTATCCATCTGGACAGGCTCTGTTTCGAGGAGGCGAGACCCTTGGCGCGCCCCCCAAACGAAACAAAAAAGCTGTTCCGAACGCCTGAAGGAGGCGGAGCGCGTAATGTAAAACCTCAGCGCTCTGACAGGGCAGAGGAGATTCACATCACCTTCGCTGTCAGATGCTGGGAGAGCTGACAACGAAATAAATTGCGCTCTGAATGGAGTGCCCATCACTTTAGGGACATAGCCATGTCTAGGTCTGAGGATGACTTTAGAGTCATTCGGTCCGAACTCAAGACACGACGCGCTGACAGACAGCACATGCATGTCCCCTACACGTTTTACTGACGACAGTGCAATCAGAAAGACGGTTTTCAGTGATAGATATTTCAACCCCACGGTGTCTAGTGGTTCAAATGGAAAAGCTTTCAGGGCCTCGGGGACCAATGAAAGATCCCACATGGGAACCGACGGGGGGCGCGGTGGATTCATCCTTCTAGCTCCTCTAAGGAAGCGGATGGCCAACTCGTGTCTTCCCAATGACTGGCCGTGCGTCGATTCTGCGAACGCTGCCACGGCCGCCACGTATACATTGAGCGTAGATGGGGACCTTCCCTTATCCAACAGCTCTTGTAGGAAGGTGAGCAGATGTGCCACCCCGCATGTCCGCGGGTCCAGACCTCTGTCGGTGCACCATCCAGAGAAAACCGGCCATTTAGACGCGTAGAGCCTTCACGTGGAAGGGGCTCTAGACTGCGTGATCGTGTTCATCACTCCTTCTGGCAGGGCAACGAGTACCCGTTGCTTCAACCATGCATGCAGAGACCAGCGCTCTGGATTGGGATGCCAGATCGTGCCGCGAGCCTGAGAGAGGAGATCTGCCCTCACTGGATTCGGCCACGGAGCTGTATGTGACAGCCCTGCTAGTTCCGGGAACCAAATCTGATTCTCCCAACGCGGGGCTATGAGGAGCACCGAGTGGCGCGTTTCCCTGATTCTCTTGATCACCTGTGGCAACAGAGAGACCGGAGGGAAAGCATATAGCGAGAGGCTGGGCCAAACCTGGGCCAGCGCGTCCTCGTCCTTCGAACAGACCGTCGGGCATTGAGCGTTGTCTTTTGACACAAATAGGTCGACTTAAGCTCTGCCGAATAGGCGCCACAGTTTCTGGACCGTTTGGGGTGCAGGGACCATTCCCCTGGGGGAACATTGTCCCTGGACAGTTTGTCTGGGCCGTCGTTCAAATGGCCAGGCATATGCACCGCCCTCAGCGAGCGCAGGTGCATCTGAGACCAAATAAGAAGGCGTTCCGTCAGATTGCAGAGATTTCTGGATCTGACACCGCCCTGACGGTTTACATAGGATACCACAGACATGTTGTCCGAGCGGACAAGAACATGCTGGTCCTGTATGAACGGGAGGAAGCACTTCAGCGCGTTCTCGACCGCTATCATTTCCAGACAGTTTATGTGAAAACCCTTCTCCTGGTCTGACCACTGGCCAAAGGCCGGTCTGCCCTCGAACAGTGCGCCCCAACCCGAGTTGGACGCGTCTGTCGAGATGACTTTACGATAAGAGATGGTTCCCATCATTACTCCCTGCTGGTACCAGTCGGCCACTAACCAGGGCTGCAGAGCTGCGATGCAGGCCTGAGTCACTCTGATTTTCTGGCCGCCAGACACCCGGCGGGACACGCGAGCATTCAACCAGCGTTGGAGCGGGTGCATGCGCAGTAGGCCCAGCTGGAGCACCGCTGCAGCTGATGCCATACATCCCAACATCCTTTGAAATGTTTTCAAAGGGAGAAAGCTGCCCTTCTGGAAAGATGCGGCTAGGTGGTGAACACGGCGCGCGCGCTGTGTCGATAAACGAGCCATCATGGTCACCGAGTCCAGTGCTATTCCTAAAAAGGAAATTGACTGGCTGGGCAGTAATGAGCTCTTGGTCCAGTTGACCGTGAGACCCAAGCTTTCCAGATGACTGAGAAGCACTGTTCTGTGAGATAGCAGTTCTGTCTCTGACTGTGCCAATATCAGCCAATCGTCCAGATAGTTCATTATTCGCAGCCCCTGACTTCTCAGGGGGGCGAGCGCCGCGTCCATGCACTTTTGCTTCCGGACGGTGTAATGATATACCTGACCATCGAAGGCGAATCTCAAAAATTGCCTGTGACGTGGTACTATCTGAATCTGAAAATAGGCATCCTTCAGATCTAGAGAAATAAACCAGTCCCTCGGGCGAACGTGCGCGAGGATTTTCCTGGTCGTAAGCATTTTGAACGGTCTTTTCGCAAGCACTTAGTTCAAATGTCTCAGATCTGATAGGTCTGAAGGCTCCGTCCTTCTTGGGTACGAGAAAATATCGGCTGTAAAAGCCTGACTCGCTCAGAGAAGGCGGTACCTTTTCTATAGCCCCTTTGCACAGCAGCTTTGCTATTTCTGCGTGAAGTAGGTGTGCTACTTCCGCATTCACTATCGTCGCGGTCCGGGCTTGAAAACGCGGGGGACGGCGAATGAATTGAAGTGTATAGCCCTGCTTTATTGTGCTCAACACCCATTCTGAAATCCCTGGGATAGTTTCCCACGCAGCTATGTGAGCCGCTAGGGGGCGAATGGCCTCCGGGTTCAGACCGCCGCCATTTGCGGGCTTGTGAAACTGAACCGGAGCCGAAAGCGCGGTGCGCGCGCTCTCGGTTCTGGGCAATGGCTGCTTGCTGAAAAGCCGAAACCGGCTGATTTATGTGAGATGTCCCAATCATAAGGGATGGGGAACAGTCTTTTGTCATTTTTTTTTTTTTTTGACGCGCAAGCAGCGCTCCGGGCGGGAAAGCTTCCTGTAAGCGTGAGCGCGTGTGCGCGGGCACGAGACTTACAAGTGTATTTGATGCCCCGATCATAATGGATGGGGAGCGTTTTATTACTGCCCTGCGTTTTGTGATAACACTTAAACGCGCGGGCGGAGCCCGGGGGGAGGTTAGTGTTTAGCAAGCGTGAACGCACTCAGGCGGGCACGAGACTTACATTCATAACCTGCTTTCTTTTGTGAAACTGACCCGGAGCCGAAAGCGCGGCGCGCGCACTCTCGGTTCTGGGCAATGGCTGCTCGCTGAAAGCCGAGACCGGCTGATTTATATGAGATGACCCAATCATAAGGGATGGGGAACATTCTTTTCTTTTTTTTTCACTTTTTGACGCGCGAGCAGCGCTCCGGGCTGAAAAGCTTCCTGTAAGCGTGAGCGCGTGTGCGCGGGCACTAGACTTACAAGTGTATTTGACGCCCCGATCATAATAGGTGCTCTAGGTCTGCTAGCTGCTGCACTGCGTTGACAAGGAATACAAAATTAAGGATAATTTTTTGGCTTCAGTATCTCGAGAAGATGAATCTTTCCCGTGGCGTAAGCTAAACTTACGCAATACGAGAGAACCTCTCGTAAGAGAACCATATTGAAAATAATCAATAACTTCTCATTAATGAGTGAATGTGCATGGATGTGCAAGTTTTGGATGGATTTACTAACACTATATTCAGTGTTATTACTAAATATAGAAATTCTGTGACATTTCAAATTTTACAGCAAAACCAGTAAATCAATATTTTTTTCCCCTCAAGATCTTTGTGGTATTCAACGTTATTTTACAAATGCTGTCACTTGAGCTTAACCTGTATTGAAGCCAAACTGTTTCTTTAATGGTTGCGCTCATATGATTTTGCAGTGTAAAAGCAGTGATTACAGTAGGAGGCCTTCTGAAAAGTGTAACAGCCAGTAATTCTGAGGGTAGGGAAGCTGTCATCCTAAATGTAAGCAAAGGATTTGTCTGGTTCTTCCTCTTCCTGTTCCTCTTCACCAGCCTGATACCCACTGGCTTTGGGGCGGGCATCATGGGTCCATTACACATTAAGACATAACATGCTCACCGCTTGTATAGCTCTGACAGAATAGTGAAGTAATAGTCTGAGGCAGTCCTTTGATCCTGGGCGGAGGCGTTTACAACTGTTCAGCATGGATAAAGCATTCTCTCAGACTGGCACATTAAATAACACTGATCGAAGCTCTAGGCTGTTAAATTTTTATACCCGGTTTAACTGAGACTTGGTTAAGATGTCAAAAGATGACTTTAAAGTGCCGTTTTTTTTTAATTAACCCTACTAAAGCATAGACGAGATGTTACAGTTTTCTGGTGATGCAGGCAATTGCACTTGATATGTTGTGAGACTTTGGTGAGTTATTTGGCTGATGTAAAAGTCTATGATAATCAATCATATTGATTAATGGTTTCATTAATTGACTGCTGAGAACTTAGTGACTGGCTGGAAGATTGACTGGCTGGAAGAGTGAATGAAAAATTATGAATGGGCTACCAATTCACTGATGTTAACAATCTGAATCTCATTATAAAGTGCTACCGACAGACAGACAGACGATAGACATTTCCAACTGCTAGAAGTTGCAGGTTTATTGACCACATTACAGTTATTACTATCTATCTATCTATCTATCTATCTATCTATCTATCTATCTATCTATCTATCTATCTATCTATCTATCTATCTATCTATCTATCTATCTATCTATCTATCTAGATTAATCGATGGATGGATGATAGATAGATAGATAGATAGATAGATAGATAGTAATAACTGTAATGTGGTCAATAAACCTGCAACTTCTAGCTGTGTAGTGTAAATGGTGTGCTATGAGTGGACAGCAATAGTGTTTTTGTGTTCTTTGAGGGATGAGGGAAGTCAAGCTCTTTCTCCAAACAAAAGCTGAGGTTTCTTGATGTAAATGAATATGACCTATTTATCAGCACTAGATAGAGAGTGGTCCAGACAGGAGCAGTGTGACTCAGTCCACTATGCTTCACACTCCTACAATCCTACAGTGAAGTGTGCTGGCATGCAGGAATGCTGGGACACAACAGCAGACACATCAGGCTAAATGAACAATGGCAAGATGGAAAAATGCAGCCTGTGGACTTCCTTGTGTATGTGTGTGTTTGTGTTTTGTGTGTGTGTGTGTGTGTGTGTGTGTGTGTGTGTGTGTGTGTGTGTGTGTGTGTGTGTGTGTGTGTGTGTGTGTGTGTGTGTGTGTGTGTGTGTGTGTGTGTGTGTGTGTGTGTCCAATAAAATCCAAAGTTTTGTAGGAATTTCATTGGTAAATATCTCCCACTCTCCCTATGAGAGAGGGGGGAAATGAGCCCTGTAAGATTCACTGCTGACTCCAAATGTAACGTGGTTTATTGATGTGTGAAGGAATCCAGTCACGATATGTCCGTATACTAGGCAGACGCTGACAGGAAATCAGTACCGGGCTGAAGCTCACCTGGGAACACTTCAATCAAACTCTCTCTGCATAGACTTCATTTATTAAACATCTTCTATCTCTGTCTGGAACCATTAAGAATGACAAGAGTAACAGCAGCAGTTAAATCCTGAAGAACATGCTGAGCACTTTTACTATTTTCATGAGCAAATAAAATCAGTTCTCTTACGAGAGATTCTCTCGTATTGCGTAAGTTTAGCTTACGCTACGGGAAAGATTCATCTTCTCGAGATATTGAAGCCAAAATATTATCCTTAATTTTGTATTCATTGTCAACGCAGTGCAGCACCTAGCAGACCTAGAGCGCCCACGCCTTCATAGCGTCACAGCCCGCCAGAATGGGCGTGGCTTAGCGTATAAACATAGGGGCTGTAGGCTGACTTCCCTGATTTTTCGTCTCTTCAGCAAGCTCTTCCCATCGCTGGATCTGAGATAAGCCACCGCCGCCGTCGAACAGCGAACAGCCAGCTTAGGACAGCGCTGAGGAAGCCGGCCGTCTTCGCCACCTTCAGCCATCCGTGCGAGCTACGCTATCCGGCGACGTATCCTTTACCTTGCTAAAACCTATTCTAAAAGAGCAGCGAGTGTCTTTTTTAAGACGCCTCGCACTTCCGGGGTTGCAAGCTCTGTGAAGCGCTTCCGCTGTCGACCCTGCGGGCTCGACTCGAAGCCTTCAACACCCCCCGCCCCTCCTCACCGACGCGATATTTCACGTAAATCAGCCGGTTTCAGCGAGCAGCCATTGCCCAGAATCTAGAGTGCGCGCGCCGCGCTTTCGGCTCCGGGTCAGTTTCACAAAAGAAAGCAGGTTATGAATGTAAGTCTCATGCCCCCCAGAGTGCGTTCACGCGCGCCGCGCTTTCGGCTCCAGGTCAGTTTCACAAAAGAAAGCAGGTTATGAATGTAAGTCTCGTGCCCGCCAGAGTGCGTTCACGCTTACTGACACTAACCTCCCCCCGGGCTCCGCCCGCGCGTTTAAGTGTTATCACAAAACGCAGGGCATTAATAAAACGCTCCCCATCCATTATGATCGGGGCATCAAATACACTTGTAAGTCTCGTGCCTGCGCACACGCGCTCACGCTTACAGGAAGCTTTTCCGCCCGGAGCGCTGCTCGCGCGTCAAAAGTGACAAAAGAATGTTCCCCATCCCTTATGATTGGGACATCTCACATAAATCAGCCGGTTTCGGCTTTTCAGTGAGCAGCCATTGCCCAGAACCGAGAGCGCGCGCGCCGCGCTTTCGGCTCCGGCTCAGTTTCACAAGCACGCAAATGGCGGCAATCTGAACCCGGATGCCATTCGCCCCCTAGCGGCTCACATAGCTGTGTGGGAAACAATCCCAGGGATTTCAGAACGGGTGCTGAGCACAATAAAGCAGGGCTATACACTTCAATTCATTCGCCGTCCCCCGCGCTTTCAAGCCCAGACAGCGATGATAGTGAATGCAGAAGTAGCGCACCTACTTCACGCAGAAATAGCAAAGCTGCTGTTCAAAGGGGCGATAGAAAAGGTGCCGCCTTCTCTGAGCGAGTCAGGCTTTTACAGCCGATATTTTTATCGTACCCAAGAAGGACGGAGCCTTCAGACCTATCCTAGATCTGAGACATTTGAACAAAGTGCTTGCGGAAAGGCCGTTCGTTCGCCCGAGGGACTGGTTTATTTCTCTAGATCTGAAGGATGCCTATTTTCAGATTCAGCTAATACCCCGTCACAGGCAATTGTTGAGATTCGCCTTCGACCGTCAGGTATATCAATACACCATCCTGCCGTTCGGTCTGTCCCTAGCACCCCGTACATTTTCGAAGTGCATGGACGCGGCGCTTGCCCCCCTGAGAAGTCAGGGGCTGCGAATAATGAACTATCTGGACGATTGGCTGATCTTGGCACAGTCAGAGACAGAACTGCTGTCTCACAGAACAGTGCTTCTCAGTCACCTGGAAAGCTTGGGTCTCACGGTCAACTGGACCAAGAGCTCATTACTGGCCAGCCAGTCAATTTCCTTTTTAGGAATAGAACTGGACTCGGTGACCATGACGGCTCGTTTATCGACACAGCGCGCGCATCTTTCCAGAAGGGCAGCTTTCTCCCTTTGAAAACATTTCAAAGGATGTTGGGCTGTATGGCATCAGGTGCAGCGGTGCTTCAGCTGGGCCTACTGCGCATGCGCCCGCTCCAATGCTGGTCGGCCAGAAAATCAGAGTGACTCAGACCTGCATAGCGGCTCTGCAGCCCTGGTTAGTAGCCGACTGGTACCAGCAGGGAGTGATGATGGGAACCATCTCTTATCGGAAAGTCATTTCGACAGATGCGTCCATCTCAGGTTGGGGCGGGCTGTTCGAGGGCAGACCGGTCTTCGGCCAGTAGTCAGACCAAGAGAAGTGTTTTCACATAAACTGTTTGGAGATGATATCGGTCGAGAACGTGCTGAAGCGCTTCCTCCCGTTCATACAGGACCAACATGTTCTTGTCCGTTCGGACAACATGTCTGTAGTATCCTATGTAAACTGTCAGGGCGGTGTCAGATCCAGAAATCTCTGCAATCTGACGGAACGCCTCCTTATTTGGTCTCAGATGCACCTGCGCTCGCTGAGGGCCGCACATGTGCCTGGCCATTTGAACGACAGCCCAGACAAACTGCCAGGGACAATGTTCCCCCAGGGAAATGGTCCCTGCACCCCCAAACGGTCCAGAAGCTGTGGCACCTATTCGGCAGAGCGGAAGTTGACCTATTTGCGTCAAAACACAACGCTCAATGCCCGACGGTCTGTTCGAAGGACGGGGACGCGCTGGCCCAGGTTGGCCCAGCCTCCCGCTATATGCTTTCCCTCCGGTCTCTCTGTTACCACAGGGGATCAAGAGAATCAGGGAAACACGCCACTCGGTGCTCCTCATAGCCCCGCGTTGGGAGAATCAGACTGGTTCCCGGAACTAGCACGGCTGTCACATACAGCTCCGTGGCCGATTCCGGTGAGGGAAGATCTCCTCTCTCAGGCTCGCGGCACGATCTGGCATCCCCATCCAGAGCGCTGGTCTCTGCACGCATGGTTGATCAACGGGTACTCGTTGCCCTGCCAGAAGGAGTGATGAACACGATCACGCAGTCTAGAGCTCCTTCCATGAGAAGGCTCTACGCGTTTAAATGGTCGGTGTTGGATGGTGCACCGACAGAGGTCTGGACCCATGGACATGCGGGGTGGCGCATCTGCTCACCTTCCTACAAGAGCTGTTGGATAAGGGGAGGTCCCCATCCGCGCTCAAAGTATACGTGGCGGCAATGGCAGCGTTCGCAGAATCAACGCACGGCCAGTCACTGGGAAGACATGAGTTGGTCATCCGCTTCCTTAGAGGAGCTAGAAGGATGAACCCGCCGTGCCCCCCGTCAGTTCCTATGTGGGATCTTCAATTGGTCCTCGAGGCCCTGAAAGCCTTTCCATTTGAACCACTAGACTCCATGGGGTTGAAATATCTATCATTGAAAACCGTCTTTCTGAGTGCACTGTCGTCAGTAAAACGTGTGGGGTCTGTTAGCGCGTTGTGTCTTGAGTTCGGGCCGAATGACTCTAAAGTAATCCTCAGACCAAGACATGGCTATGTTCCTAAAGTGATAGGCACTCCATTCAGAGCGCAAGTTATTTCGCTGTCAGCTCTGCCAGCATCTGACAGCAAAAGTGATGTGAATCTCCTCTGCCTTGTCAGGGTGCTGAGATTTTACATTACGCGCTCCGCCTCCTTCAGGCGTTCAGAACAGCTTTTTTGTTTCGTTTGGTGGGCGCACCAAGGGTCTCGCCTCCTCGAAACAGAGCCTGTCCAGATGGATAGTGGACGCTATAGCGGCTGCTTACGCGTCAAAAAGTCTGCAATGCCCTCTGGGCATCAGGGTTCATTCCACGAGAGGCGTTGCCTCGTCGTGGGCATGGTGCAGTGGGATTTATATCCATGACATATGTGTAGCGGCGGGCTGGAGCTCCCCGTCTACCTTTGTCAGGTTTTATAACCTAGAAGTTCCTGCCTTGCAGGCTAAACTGTTGTCAGTGTGAAGGAGAGGTGTATTCTGCCCAGATCATCCTGCTCAGATCACTCTCACGTGACTCAGCTCTCCTGGTTGAGCTGCACTAGTAGGGTATGTGCCATGTGCCTATACAGACTGGCGCGCCGCTCTGTATTCCCTATGTGTGCTTATGTACAAGTGATGTACAAGCTTATGTACAAGCTTATGTACACCTTATTTTTCCACTTATGGGGTTCCCCTGAAAGTTTGGGGTCTCATCGTGGATGCTTGGTGCGCACGGCGTTGACAAAGTGTTCCCGTAGCGTAAGCTAAACTTACGCAATACAGGGGAACCTCTCGTAAGAGAACGATACTCAGTTACTAACGTAACCTCGGTTCTCTCTAGAGAGAGAACGAGTATTGCGTAACCGGCCGTGCTCGCGCCACGAGCGACTTCGCTTCAGTCGACGAAAAACCAGAGAAGTCAGCCTACGTTTATACGCTAAGCCACGCCCATTCTGGCGGGCTGTGACGCTTTGAAGGTGTGGGCGCCCTTCATTGGGCCTGACGTCACGCGGGGTTACTGGTAGGCTGCAGCAGTTGCCCGCAGGGCAGCCAATGAGCACGCGAGATGGCCTGCTCTAGGTCTGCTAGCTGCTGCACCGCGTTGACAATGAAATACAAAATTAAGGATAATTGTTTTTGGCTTCAATATCTTGAGAAGATGAATCTTTCCCGTATCGTAAGCTAAACTTACGCAATACTCGTTCCCTCTCTAGAGAGAACCGAGGTTACGTTAGTAACCGAGTATTGTTTTGTCTTATCATTTTCTCTGACATCCATATTTCAGCAATTAGTATCACTAACACCATTTAATACTATTTAATAGCCTCATTTTGTTATCAGAACAGTTGTATCACCTAACCCTTTTTGACTTTTTTTTGACTAAATGTAAAAAATCTACATTTATTTTATTACAGAAAATGTATGTAGACATTTAAGTTGTATGTGTGAATATTTTTTAATGTATTTATTTATGTTGCTATATGTTTATGTTGATTATATTTATTATGCAATCAGATTCATCACTGTTCACTATTTACTGATAAAAAGTCGTCCTAACCCTGAAATCCTAGAATCATCTCTGGTCCTGCATTGTATTATGCAACATTAGAACCCTCATATAGTTTTATTCATTTGCAATTATCAAATGTAGCAGTGCAAAAAGATTTTTCACAGTAGGTTTGCTTTGCTTTCATTTCTCTCTCTTGAACAGCCACACTTTCTCCCTCGCTCTACCTTATCAGCGTCAATCCTTGCCACTTCACACTTAAAACCCCTCACGTATTATACAAAATGGCTTGCGATCTTACAACAAGCCATTACAGAGCTCTGAATGAGGCTACATTAGATGGAGCATGGCGTAGTAAGAGACGCAGGTGTTGCCACACAAAGACTGAGACGTGAACTAAAGCTGGTGTGAATGAGTCTTTACAACAGCCCATATGGCAAACCAAGCACAACGTCTTCCACTCAATAGTGCTCACTCCGCTTGCAGCATGAGTCTGTTGTTTCTACATCCCTACAATCTGTCATTGCAATTACACACAAATGAAGCCATTACAAGAACACAAACCAAGATAGATGGAGTGTGTGTAGGGGTATCTGCGGGCAATCGTTCATGTGCTCATTGGGGAATGACGCAGTCAATAAGTGGATCCAATTAATCGGCATTAAACAGAGCCAGATGAGTGCCATCAGAGTGATGCCTATTAAGCATCCTTTGCTCTCTATCTCCCTTTCTCTGGGGAACATCTCATTACAGTCTTTAGGTCAACACCTGCTCGTTCATTCCTGCGTCTCACCTCTAGGTCTTTCAACAAATTTCTTCTCTTTATATGGAAAGAAAATACAAATGTCTGGCCACAAGCCTTAGTACACAGAGAAACTTCATGGTCTCAGATAAGGCCTAAACACAAGAGCATCCTGCGAACTCTGGCACTGGTGAGAAGTTTGCTTGAATTTGCTGATAATTAAACATCATTTTCTGAACAGTTGAGCATTCACAGCCCTGGTGAGAAAGAAGTGCACTTAATTGTATTGAATATGCATTTGTGAACTACAAACCTTACAAGTATATTTTAAAAAAAAGAGGTACATAATATTATATTAAAAGTGTACTTAAAGAGAGTACGCTTTCATGACTAGGTATCTTAACACATTAAAGTACTTTTTAAAAAGCATATTTGTAATAATATCAAATGAAACGTTTTACTTTAAACTACATTTTAAATCATCGTTTAAAAGAAATACACTATTCTGATGTGTTCAGCTATTTTGAACTATTGTCCGTTGGTGTGGATAATATGCAGCTATATGTAGTTAGGGGCCAAGCACCGAAGGTGCGGAGGTACCTATTGTATCTGTTCCCGTTCTTATTATTCTTCCGCTCTTGGAGTCTATGGCAGCCCATAGAACCGATTGCGGGAAAGTTGTTTTGGTTTGACATTCTGATAGAGGACAGTCCCAACATTAAATACACCAATTTTGGTGTTTCTAAGTCATTCCCTCTAGCGCCACCACCTGTCCAAATTTTCACTCTTATTTTGCTAATAACTTCTGAACCGTAAGGCCAATCAACAAAGTTATTTTTTCCTCTGATTCCTGAGCTCATGACGATTCGATTGCACCCCATTACGTCATTTTCCGTCATAAAAATATGGCCGCCATCTTGAATTTTCTCAAAAAGCTACTTTTTCGAACTCGTCCTAGACAGTTTGTCCGATTTGCACGAACATTGAACCAGATCATCTTCAGGCAGTGCTGACAAAAATTATTAAAATCAAATTGAATCGTCAAATCATTTTTGATAAACACTCGAACAAATTTTACGTAGCGCTTGCAAAAACAGTCGTAAGGCTGTATCTTTGCAATGCTTTAGCGTAAACTTGGTCCATGTCATCACAAGCATGACCTGAGGCTACATGATGCGTTTCGGCGCAGCGCCACCTACTGGTCCGGAGATACAGAAAATGGCTATTTTTGCTTATAACTTCTGAAAGGTTTGTCCAAAAATCATAAAAGTGGTCTCGTTAGATTCAGGGCATCATGATGAGTCGAGCGGTATCCAATTTTCCCAGATCAGCCATTTTGGCTGTCGGCCATTTTGAATTATGTGCTAAAATGCTGTATTTTCTGAACGCATGAACGAATTGTTACGAAACTCGGTATGGGTCATCAGTAAATTTCCCTGAAGGAGCCTGAGAAGTTTCGAAACAGCGACACCTAGTGGTAAATGTTATTTTTCAAATGCTTATAACTCTGGGTGTGGTTGACTTATTTTCACGGGAGTCATCTCGTTAGGTTCCTGAATCCTTGCCGAGTCCACAGATACCAAACATGCTAGGTTTTGCCTTACGTTTTGTGTAGCGTTGTGATTTAGCGCTTAAAAAACATTTGCCGATATCTTCGAAACCGTTAGTCCGATCGAGACGAAACCCACGTCAGAAGATTGCAATCATAGCTGGTTAATTACATGCAAAATGCCCAAATGCCAACAAAATTGATAGTACGGGGTAGTAAAATTCAATCAAAGTCACCTGTCAGTTATTTTTGACGTGTTTTTTCATATAAATGTCTTTAACTCCGAAGCGAATTGAGATATTTTCACCAAATTTGACACACATGTATGGGCTCATTCCGAGGACACAGGAAAAAAATTTGAGATTTTGCCTCTTGGTGGCGCTATAATAGAACAAAACATGAAATTCCCATTGACTTCAATACAGTTTTGTGATGTAAAATGCTATACTTAACAAATGCATTGCTGTAACATTATGAAACTCAGAATTTGCCACCAGCACCATCCCCTGAAGGTACTCAAAAAATTGAGACAGCACCACCTGTTGGTCAAAAGTTAAAATTATATTTCCAAAAATGCTAATAAGTTTTGAAAAAATATGCCTATTGTAATGACATTAGTCTTAATAGATTCCTTGGGTCATGCCGAGAACATAGATACCAAGTTTGACGCATTTGGACAAACTTCCTGTCCGCCATCTTTATTTACTTTCAAAACCTTCTTTTTCGAACTTCTCCTAGACCATTCTTCTGTTTTTCACCAAAATCGAATCATATCATCTGCAGACCATGCCGACTAAAAGTTATGGATTTCCTGACGATAGACGAAACCGTTTTCGTATACCGCAGCAGCAAAATTGAGGCATGCTGGCAAAATGACTATTAAGTCTTTATCTCTGCAATGCCTTCACATTTTGACACCAAACTTTGTATGTGTCATTGTCACCTCACTCTGACCACATCACATCAATTTCATAACTGCGCCACCTATTTGTCGAAAGTGATAAACCATTAAATCATCTTAAAAGTTACTGTATATATAATTTTTCAGCCATTTTGCCAAATTCTCTTAAAATGTCTTTAATTGCTCCTTGCTGCAGTTGGTCTGCCACTCCCACCCATGATGGCATCTGTTGCCGCTTCTTGCGCTTGGCCCCGGTAATGGCTGCTTGCAGCTAAATTTATCATTATAGTTGTTACATAGTGTACATAGTGTATAGTTATACAATCATTTTTATAGTTAGTTCTTAGCGTCCAATATTGAAATTCTTAATCGTCCCAATTGCTACGATTAGATTGGCTTTGAGAACAGGAAGTGACCTTGTTTATACCCTTCTGTGACTTAGACGAGTCCACTTGAACAATTGTTCTCAAGCATTAGGCAAAATAGGGTCTCAGGATGACAACATACACATAAAAATAAGAAGAACCAGAGTTCCCACTGTTTTGGAAAACCTTAATATGAGGTATAGCCTAATATTAAAACTTTGATTTCTTGACCTGAAAAAGTTATGTAAATTAAAGGTGCAGTATGTAATATTAACAGCTAGTGATTGAAATGGGTACTGCAGTCCAAATTCAAAATATTGGAGAGAATTGTTTCCCCCGCCCCCTCCTGCTCAGACTCGACCCTCACGCAGGTTGCCAGATTGAAGACACAACATGAAAGCGCTTAATTGACAATGTTAATTGACACAGTTAATTGACGAGTTACTGTAATTTATCCATGTTTTAATATGCCTCTGGTCATAGAGCTTTTTAGATGGATGCCAAGTTTTTTAGGTTGGATAGAATCTGCAATCTCTGATCCAGTTCATTTGCTGGCTTCCATGGCTGCAATATACGCTGTGTTTTCCGCCAACTGGCAACCCGGCATTTTGATTTATGCTTTAGCACAGTCACATTTTTTTTTTCATACAGCACCTTTAATAAACCTTCAAATGTCATGGGCATTTTTATAATGAATATAGATTTGAATTGTTATTCCAAGCTCTAAAATATTTCTCGCAGAAGCTGTTTGTATAGTATATTTATTATAAAATAAATAAAAACTTCTGGAATCCTGAAATGTAGTAATTTTCATTTTCTTTTAATTTTTTAAGCATTTTAGTAACTTTTTAAAATAAGTTTTGAAAACAAAACTAGGGCTATGGAGTCTTTGAATTTTATAGTGGACAATGAGGGGCGGAGTCAAAAAGGTTGAGAAGCACTGCAATAAAAGTTGAAGTATTCTCTAGCCCTGTATCATTAAAGGGTAACTGAACCCCTGGTCAGAGCCTGACTCCACGCACTGGCAATATTTGAAAAATGCTGGAAAAGTGGGCAGAGCCCAGTGGATGGGGTGTGTGCACCTGAGACGCATCTCTCTGTAGGCAAGGGCGTGGTTAGCTGGTACCCTCTGATGTCAGAGGGTACCACAACTTCCAATAGGAAAATTGAACTGCAGTAGCCACCGTTCAACCTGAAGCGGGCAGCACTCAGACGTTTTTACACCATATATTGTAGAATTAAAACACTTTAAACCAAAATGTCAGCCCAATAAAGGAGCTGTAGCTTTCCACATTCACTCAGCCCACAGAGAAGCTTAAAGAACCAGTGAAATTGATGGAACAACAACAGAATATGAGAAATTGAGACAAAGGATAAGAGAGATACAGATGCCTGGAATTTCTGGAATCTGGTAAATGAGGGATGGACAGAGGTCTCCTCTTCCCAAAAACACCAAACCAGCACAGTCATGAGATATTAATGAATATGTGGTTGATTCTTACAGTTCAGACTGAGGAAGTGCCACTACTATAACAACGATTAAATTGACCACTAAATGTCCATATTAAATATTTAAATCAATTTAAAAAAAAACACACGATTGATTCCACTAAATTAATTGTTTTAAAAATCCTATAAAATAAAAATGGGAATTTTGTGCCCTTAGTTTTTGTCTATTCGCTATATACTCTATACTCTAGAGTACTGTAAGTTGACAAACATCTCTTAGCAGACAATTTACAGTCTTTTTCTTATTGATGACTCAACTTGCAGTCACAGGTTTGTTCTTTTTGTTCTTACATCTTTTTGTTATTATTTATTGCATTTCTTTGTTATTTAAGGTACATTTAGTAGTTGTTTAGCTAGTTTTTCCATGTAGGCTACAACCGCAATGGTGTTAGACGCTGCACTGCCCTGGTGAACTGAGTTTTAGAGAACCGTCTACACAATAATTAATTCCCTTATCTATATCCAACAAAACAGATGCAGCTTGCGCATCACCTCTCAAGATCTTCTTGTCAAATCTTTCCACCAAACGTATGGTGTAGCGATGTGTAGGGTCGTTCTTTTTTATCCAGTCTTATCCAGGCTTCTAACTTTTTAACTTTTATTAACTTAAGTAGTACAGGTACTCATTCTCTCGTTGTCTCCACTGGTACGATAATATGCGTTTTCAATGTCTAATTTTTACATAACAGCAAAGTGTGAGGATTCTTTCTGACATTTAGTGAAACACTGCGGGTTATGTCATTTCACCATGGCAAAATACATTAAGGAGGCCGACGCATCGACCCTGTATAAAAATAAATAAACTTTTTTAGGAAACTATTATGAGTACAGTCTTCAACTCATATGAGTTTACACCATTCAGATACCTCTCCACAAAAACACCATGTTTCTTAATGTGTAAATCTATTTAAATTAGCCCCAAACTACTGTTTGCACCTTTAATAGGTCTATATATAAAATATTAATATAAAATGTTAATAAATAAAAAAAAAGCTATTCAGCTATTATTATAATCATTAGACCCGTCAGCAAGATTTACAGTAAATTCTATAGCACAGTCAAGGGGGCATATGATTGCCAGACCTAATTTTAGGAAATGTGGGCTAGTTATGTCCGGTCAGGAGAAAACCTCTTTACCTGTGAATATGCTGATCGTGATTCAGTTCAAGCTGAGCAGAGATCTGAAAATCACTGCTGGACAGCACTGACAACCCCCCGCTGTACTGTCCGGACCAGCATGCTCTTGGGAAAGCACACAGTGTACAGTTTGCATTTTCAGAATGTTGCCTCATGGTTGTAGCTCCAAAAAAAACAAAAAAACTTGTGATTTAATCTGAACCTTTATTTTTATATCCTTTGAAGCCATCTCTGATACCAGTTTGACACTTTTTATGACAGGGTTATGCGTTTAATGCAAGTCTTTTGAAATGCTAGATTACATCCCTAAACTCTTAATATCCTGCATTGTTGACTAACATTTATCACCTCTTTCTTCTTGTCCTCCAATCACAGCGGAGAAGGAGCATGCTCAGAGAGTCCCGGAGACGGAGCCTGTCCAGCCACAGGTAAAACTGAAGGACAGGCAAAAGTTCTTTGAAGAGGCTTTTCAGCAGGACATGGAACACTACCTGTCCACAGGATACCTACAGATTACGGAGAGAAGAGGTGAGCTATGCCCAAGTTCTCGCCTCAAACCTAAACCAGATCAAAATGTGCCAGACACTAATACAAGCAGATGCTGTTTAGCAAAATGCTCATGTACATATGCTCTATCCCTATGTACAATTTAACATACCTTTTTATTTCCCTGTGAAATGTCTCTTTAGATGATCTGGTACAAAAAACTTAGCTGTCATTATTACAAATAAGAGTGCCAGCTCCAAAGCACCCAACATATTCGATTGGGAAAGCTGTTCCCAGCCCTGAAGTGTTGCTTTCATCTTCCACCCGTTTAATTTGTCTAAAATGACTCAGGAGACACATGGTGCATGGTAATGTCCAAAAACAGCAGAAGGGAGTTGGAACAACAAGTCCAATGGGTAATGCTAATAATGGTAGATAAACTATACTGAAAAAGCAAATGGAAGGATAGAAAGGCGGGGATTTGTCCGACTTGAGACAGCGCTGACACTGTCACTGAGATGTATGCCATCAAAGTACCACCAAAATGATTTGAAAGTCTTGGACTGGTTCAGATGCTGCAGTTTCTCCAGAGTGGCCACACAAATATTGTGCAGATTTACTGATGACAACAATGACATTGGTTTTATGTTTATTCTGACACCTTCTGTTCTGCTGCTGCTCACAAATCTGCATTTTTATACCAGCAAAAACTGAATAAATAACTGATCAAAATAAAACTGATATAAATATAGACTCCACTTTTTTGGTATTGAAATCATACAGTTTGAAATCTTGACCTTCTTGTACATACAGGCAATGTATTATGCAGTAGATACCTACTGGATGAAATGTGATTCTGGTTTCTATATGTAAAATTCAAACATATGTTAACCTGACAAATTTTAGGTCTAATCCATTTTAATCCATTTTGTCTGTGATACAGTACACAAACACTGTGCAATCGTCACTATGGGAAACAGAAAGTGTTCGACTTCGGTTCAGTTTTCAACTCGTCACCGACTGCAAGAGGCAAATCTTTCCAGCAGAAGTTAAACACCTATTGAGAAATCAGGTCTAACATCAGACATTGGGTCATAAAGAAGGCGAGGCTACGATCAGCCATTTGGTCAATAAGAAGTCATGGCTAAGATCAACCAGCAGAATATTAAGAAGGCGGGGCTAGGATAGTTAATTAGGTCACTAACGAGGTGGGACTAGATCACTCAACCAGTAGATGACTTAGGGTACGTTTAAACGACAATGATATGCTTAAGTTTTTCATTTGAGTTTTCCGCATACAGATGACACCATTGTCAAAACGATGCCCTTTCACATGGATTAGAGAAAACAACTAAAAACCCTGTATTCTGCTGCCAGGCCATTAGATGGCGATGAAACACCATAGACTGAACATGTAAATTACGCATGTGCATGACATCATCGCCTTCAGAGATTAGTGTTTTTGTTTTTTACACAGAGATTGTTTTTGAAAACTTGCCGCTTGAAAGCAGATTACAAACGTTTGCGTTTTCAGGCCACCAAAACGTCATTGTCGTGTAAATGAACGACCAAAATGTATTCAAAGTTGTATGTTTTTAGTTGAAAACGTTGTCATGCAAACAGCCCCTCAAATGGCAGAGAGAAGATCTGCTATCGGGTCAAACAGAAGGCAAGGTTAGGACCAGCCAAGTGGGGTTATTAAAAAGAAGGGGCAAGGCTCAGCCAACGGATCAGAAAGAAGGCGGGGCTAGGATCGTCCAGTGGGTCATAAAAAAGGCAGGCTATAAATGGCCAGCAGGTAATTGAAAAGAGGGACTAGGATCAGCCAGTGTGTCATAAAGGATCATCCCTAGGCTCATAAAGAAAACGGGCTTGGATTGGGGTACACAACTCAATTCTTGGAGGGCCACAGCCCTGCAGAGTTTAGTTCCAAACCCTGCTCCAAAAGACAGACCTGAAGTTTTATAAATAAGCCTGAAAGGATATGATTAGCTGGATCAGGTGCGTTTAATTAGAGTTGAAGCTAAACCTCCAGGAACTGAGTTTTACACCCATAGGCTAGGATCAGCCAGTGGGTCATTAAGAAAGTGAGGTAAGGATCAGCCAGCTGGTCATTAAGAAGGCGGGGATAGGATTGGCCATCAGGTCATAAAGAAGATAGGAACAAGGCAGTGGGTACTTAATAAGGCACGGCTTGGATCATCAAGCGGATAATAACGAAGGTGAGGCTAGGATTGGCCAGTAGATCATTAAGAATGCGGGGATAAGGGCAGCAAAGTGAGAATATGTCAATCTTCTTTATTTTAAAGGGTATTATTTTTTGAGTATGGACTAGAATTGTGTTGGAATAGTATTTTGGTGGAATATCTGTCAAAGTGTGACACAGACTGAGTGTATGAGTGTGCAGTTGTGTTTGTGTGTCAGTACTGTAAAAGGGGAGCTAATATGTCTCTCTCTTTGTTGTCCATCTCCCTGTGCCGCTGCGATCTTACACAACCTTGAGGTACGCAGTTCACCGCTCTGCTTACTGATGTCACGCTCACGCTCACACACGCACATGTGATGGGCATGCCTCACGCCGCAGTCTGTGTTTGTGAAGCATGTGCTAATGACATCACGGAGTCGACATGACTGCAAGGTGACGAATCCAGGACATAGCTCAGTGGATCAGATGAGATCTGACATAACCAAATTTGCTGTTCTATTTGACAAGAGTTGACTCAAGAACTATGTCCGCAGAAATGGGAACTCCTTGTAGCATTCATCCTGGACTCAATACCTTGATACATAATAATGATTGAAGTGTGAGTTGAAGTGAGCAGTTATTGATGCTGTTGCTCGTCCTTTGGTTCTCAGAGACAATAGGAAGCATGTCATCAATGGAGGTGAACGTGGACATGCTGGAGCAAATGGATCTGATGGATATGTCTGACCACGAGGCATTGGATGTCTTTCTCAACTCTGGTGGCGAGGACAACAGCGTAGCCTCACCGATGCTGGGTATAAATACAGTGACATTTCACAATCATCAATCTATAGATTTACTCTCTCTGTATGTGTTTTTGTCCTTTTTTGGTTTTCAAGTGGAGCCTGATTGAGTTCTATAGATCTAAACCCCTCTTAGCTAATGACAAATATGGCTTCCTGATGTGGCGTCCTTCCTTATGTTTAAAGAACTCTTTAGCTTCACTGATGTTGAGATACCATTAAATTAATGCTGACATTTACTGCTACCGTCAGCAGAACACACTTAGATGATGTCTGTAATGTTTGATTGCATCCAGAGAAGACCAAACAGGTTTTACAATTCTCGCTAATTACACTGAGCTGCATTAAAAGCCAAGTTCTCTGGATGATACAGGCAACATGAGGACACTGACTTCCTGTTCCAAAAACAAGTGCACTGGCTTGCTGTCTACCATCTACTTATGCAGCTATCTTTATCTTTAATAGTTAAACAATTTTCAACTTTTTTTGTTATACAGGATTCAACTAAAATTTAAAAGTCAGTTTAATGTTATTTAAGTAGAAATAACTTAAACATCCAAGTTGATTGTACTTATACATTTAAAGTCGTCAAGAAACGGAAGTTGAGATTGTCCTTTTTTCCTTACTGTGACGTATCCACCTTATTCCTACGCCCCATGACGCTTTGCGCGAATTATGGGTGTAACTTCCGTTAAGCTGTAAACAATCAGTGAAAGGCTCGCTCTATGAACGCAATACGTTAAAAAAGTGTCACAATGAGATGACATTAATCGACTCGCCCTTCAACCATCGAACATTAAATGAAATTTAAAAGTTTAAAAGAATCAACAAGGTCAACAACAGACCAAAAATAGCCCCAAGAGTGCGAGTCTTTGGTAAATATCACTGTAGTAGGCAAATATATATCTGTATAACAGGCCTTAATCAAAAATGTTCATTAACTTCAGCATTACGTGACACTATATCAAAGTGATTTCCGTCATTTTGACAGATTATAAATTGCATTTACCTGTGAAAACAAACCTGGAAAGAAACGTGAGGATTTGAGGAAAATAACGAGAGATTCTTCGTGCATTCCAGTGAATTATTAACGTAAATTAAATTCGGGAGAACAGACCACAAATGTGCCGTATATGTTGTACTTTTTCATACTTTTACAGCGGATTGCAAAGGAAAAAGTAAAAATCATCATGAGGAAAAGAAAGCAGCGACTGAAAAGAGCTCTTGCCATAGATATTCTTGTTATAACATGTCACGTTAAAATACCAAGTATAACGTTATTCTCATGATGTCTGAAAATAAATCATGAAGGAAAATTGACAGCTCATCCAGTCAAACTGACGGATCAGCTTTATTTGAAGGGCAAACTTATGATTTGAAATGATTCGTTTCAGCCTTTTTGTATGGAAGTTCCCCAAACCGGAAGTGCCACCCATAATTCAAAACGCAGTAAGGTCGTCAGGAATAAGGTGGATATCCGAGTGAAACGGCTTCTGAAATTAGAAAAAAAATGTAGGGCGGGGCTTGATTTCTCCTTAGGGAATTGATTGGATCGTTGGAGGTTGGCCGTTGCTAACAAAATGGAGGGAGATTTGAATGCCAGTTTACAGTCAGTTGTGGAGGATTTCTCTCCACCGGACTCACCACCGTTACCCTCCCATGAAGCATTTTTAATTGAGGAACCCGACGATGAGAACGAGGAGCCAAATTTTCCGGAAGGAATCACCCCATTTATATGAGCCTCCCACGAACCAAGATGACCGGAAGAGAAGAGAAGTTGTTTCGAGGGGGGAGGGAAGGGTAACGTATTTGATTAAAGATTATAAGGGTACACGAATTTTTTTAGAAATAATGAAGTGCACAGATAAATCATTTATAATAAACACTACAATATTACATATAAAAATACGAATAGTAAAATTTGATTCCATGATGACTTTAAGGCAGCAACTATTTTAATTTATTTTTTTACAGTGGGGTCTCACCTATGATGCCTCAATTTTCGTATGCATTTTTTCTTATTCATCATTTGGTGGCTCTGAATTGTCAAAACACGTCAAAATCCTTGGTAAGGGTGCGAAAACGCAGATAATAATTTTTTTTATGACGGACTGTGCAAACGTGATTGACACAACGTGAGGTCGTACTTATTTTTTAACGTGCGAAAATTTCGGACAAGAATTTCGGACTCAGTGTGCAAGGACCTTTAATGTGCGGTCACATTTATCTTTGAGCTGCTAAAATTCCAGTGGCGAAATGCAGTCATGCTATCAGGAATCTACACGATAAGGAATTTTGCGTGAGGGACACGTAGGCTAATATGATTTTTTCCCCACATTGTTTGTTTAACTTTTAACACGCAAATTTGCCGGGTTTACCCGTATAAAGCTACTTGGTTTGACAGAGACCACTGAATAAGAATGCTTCATGCATCGATATTTTAATGAGAATGGACTTTTCTCTAATGTGACTTCTGTTACAATGGACAAAGTGGTAGGCAGCTTACAAGGTTTTAGAACAGATCTCCTGTCTCTCAGAACCCTTAATGTTGTCAGACCAATGTCTCATTTTTAAAGAGAAATTTGCATTCTAATCCCTTTTGTTCTTCCTGTCTGTATGATTCTTTGTCAGGTCCAGATGTGGAGTCATTCAACTCTGAGATCACTCTTCAGGTGCCCACACAGGCCGACCTAAGACACAAGCTCGCATCGCTGTCCTCCACCTGCACGGACTCAGCCAGCCAAGACACGGAGGCGGGGGAAGAGGAGTATAACGATGATGATGATGATGATGAAGATGATGAGAGGGATCAAGCAGCCAACCGTGGCTCTCTGGTCGTCCAGCCAGATCTAGAAGAGGTGGAGGAGGATGCCAGGTTACTCGAAAGAGAACAAAACCGGCCAATCAAGAACTGTGAGAGCAGTTGCTCATCCTGAAAACACAGAGGATGAAGGACAGACTAAGTGGAAGTGATGTAATTTAGCGGTGTGCTGGTCATTTGCGTCAAAAGGAAGAGTACACATTTGTGTTTTATGACACCCTTTTGGTTTTTGTAAAGAAGTTCTTTGTGCTGTGCAGTATAAGCCCGATCCTGTGCCTGCCCTCACAAATCAATAAATCTCTTTTATTCTGTTGGGACGTTCACTGCATATTGCTGGTCTACTGTTTGCCCCTCTGTGCCATTGTTGTCAGTGACAGCAATATAAAAAATGCACACTACTAATCTAGTTATATGGCTTTCACTCAAACTAGTTTAGTCAATTTGGTTTCTATATTGTAAATCCAGATCTGGAGTATTTCCAGCTTTTAAAAAGGGTTCAGATAACAAATGTTCAAAAATGTATTTAAAACTGTTATGCATTTTATGAGGTACATGCCTGTCTCGTGTATAAAATCAATAATGCTTTAGAGGCCTCGGGCTCACCAGAGTACAACTTTCATTAAAAATACCAACATTTAAGCTCAGAGTCGAGCTTCAGTTCTTCAAATTGTCAGCATATTTCTACACCAGGGAACATAATGTGGACATGTAGAGGACCTAAATTAAAATTAACAAAATTAAAATTGTAACATTTAAATTCAGTTTAAAAATCACTTATGGATCCTTGACTTTTAAAGTGTTAAAATAGATTAAAACCACTACTAAATACTTATAAAAGAGAATTTTTTATAAAAATAATATAAATGTAAAAATATTTGAATGAATTTAATTATCTTAACTCTCATTATCGTTATTACTATTATAACTATAGTAATAATAGTAACTAATACAAGTAATGCTAAATAGATTTAAAGAGTATGACAACAATTCATTAATACAATGACTAAATAATGTATAAAATAATTTAATAAAGACAAATTATTTTTATTTATTTTACTACTACTAATACTAGTAGTACTAAATAGTTTTTTAATTGAATATTTTAAAGAAGTATTAAAGTAGTATTATTTGTATATATAATAACATTATTTTTAATAATTGTTATTTGTAAATGTATTTTAAATGTGGTTAATCAGTAAAATCATTTTTTGGACAAAAAAACATTCCCCTTTAAACCAGTATAAAAGTCAGTAATGAAGACACACTGACAGTGAATTGTCCATGAGTTTTTATTAAACCTTAAGTACAAATTGAAAAAGTAAAAAACAAAATAAAACAAAATAAAACTGGCAATATAACCCACACGAAATAGTTTACCGTGAGAGGAAGAGTTGAGACGCAGTGCTAATAAATTAACTCGCCTGACCGTGAGCAAATCTCTCATATTGTAGAAAAAGGAACCAAAAACAGCAAAAAAGTCTGAGTAAAATACACTGTAAGGCCATAAAAACTTGACAACCGCCATTTTTTGTTGAAAACACCAGACTTGGTTTTCATTAAATACTCCTAAAACAGTTCAGTCTTCTGTTAAGGACAACAACCAACAAACTGAATTATAGTTTTTTTTTTTCCTTGACAGTCACCACTGGCAAGCTCAGTGCAACATGAGTAGCTACTACAATGTTGAATTTTCAGTAATGAAAATGTAAAAACCTTTTTTCTTTTTTTTTGTGAAAGTATTTTCCCTTTTCTTTAAAAAAGTAAACCTAAAAAACAAAACTAGGGGGAAATCGCAACTCCTTATCTTAGTCCTCAGTGATGTAAGCAGCACTTAAAATGTATACACATTACCAGAGCAACCCTGTATGCATCAAACTCCCACAGCTGAAGAAACTGAAATGTAAGGCTTTTCTTCATCTGACATCATCCATCTATCTATCCTTTCCTTCTGTCACTCCAACAAAGGCTCAAGTATTAAAGACATTTACAGGATTATGTACAAAAGGTGATTTTCTTAAGTTTCTTTAAATCAATGATACTTCTGCAAAATGAAAAGGCAACAAAAATAAACAACAATAATAATAAAATAAAGAAAAACCTTGGACTTGCATTTCACATTTTACACCCTCTGAATAGTGGCTCTACCTTGAGATAGCACATCAGAACAAAAGATCAAATAAAAAAGGCAAAAACACAAAATATAATAATTACAATAATATAATATAATAATTAATGTTGACTGGTACAGATGAAAGTCTGGAAGAATGGAATGTTGACACGATTGCACATCTAGAAGCGGAAAAAGCCACTGGGCTCTTCCGTCCTGTGGGATAAGAAGGCTAGCGGACAGCACTTCTTTCTTATTACATTTTTGTATTGATATACAATAAAAGGAGGGGAAAAAACCAGCACCAAAAATAAAGAAGGATCTCCCCGCTAAACATCAGGCACAGTTATCGCTCGTAAGCGTCAGCTTGGGAGAAACCCCTCTCACTACCGGGACGGAACCCACTCGTTCATTCCCTTACACCCACTTCCTCAAGTACAGCCCGACCCGCTGCCATGGAAACCACCGTTCCCCGAATCCACAGAGGAAAGTGTGAAATGAAAAGCAGATGAAATAAAATAAAAAAACACAGTACTTCCTCTTACAAAACACATTAAAACAAGACAAATTTCAAGTGTTTACCATCTTTAGAGCTGCGTCTTCCGCAGAGGAGCTGCATGGGGAGTAAATTTATTGATATCAAAACAAATGTCATAAAACAAAACGAAAAACAAAACACAGAACAAAAACAAACACAAAACAAAAAGCAAACAAAAAACAAAACAAAACAAAACCATTATTGGGCAGCTCCATCAAGCACCAACATTCAAAGGAAAGGGGCCAGGAAAATTGAGGAGAGAAACACCCATCTGTCCCAAGGTTCACAGTTCAGGAGGAGCATGTGTGCAGTCAATGGGGCCGAAGGCGAGGGGGAAGAGGGTCCAGGCAGAAAAGATGACATCATACTCACACCTGTCAGTGAAATGCACACCTGGGACCATGTCTCTTAATGCTATCAAACATCTGGTGAATCAAAACTAGTGCGCTAGTGCAAAAAAAGGCAGCCTGCTTTCAACACAGGAAACTCTGCCCTGCTATGAGGCTGATAAAAGACCGAAACGAAAGGAAGAGAGGGAGAGGAAAATGGATTGGTTGACGTAGGCAACCGGGTGGCGTTCCTCACGAGACGGCAGCAGCGGCACTTTTAGACAGGTGGGTCAGGGACAGCTCCACAGTGGCTCTCTTGCGGGGGCCGCGCTTGCCTGGCGGTTTGATGGGGCTGAAGCCGTTAACGCCGTCTGCCGCGCTTCTCACCACGGCTTTACCACACACCTGATTCACCAAACTGTTGATCTGCTCCTGAGGACCACACAGGACACAAACACAATGAGAGACCATGATGAAAAACACTGCAAGCCTTAGAGCTCAATCCTGATTTATTGTTGATGTATTGTTTCTTTAAATGTGGCCAATATCAGATTTGAGTGTGAATTGTTCAAGGTCTCGAGCTGACACACATGCGCAAAAGTGTGGAAACTGTGGAAGCCCGTGATTTGGTGTTCATGCAATAAGCAGGACGAGGATGAAGAGAAAGCGTAAAGTTTTTCTATTTTTTGTTTATAGTTAGCGATCACTCTTACGATAAAAGACTTTAAAAGTTGTGAAGAGTTATGACAACTTCACTGAAAATAAACTTGATCAGCAAACCGTTTAGTAAGTGTGCAAATTGTAGATATTTGGACTTACTCTTTTGCACACGTGTGCCAAATCGCATGCATTTTGCTTAAATTAATAGGAAATTCAAATCTGGTGTGAGCAAGAAACTTATTGTTCAGAGATTGAAACGTATTATTTTGAGGAAAAAAAAAATTCCAATTTCAAAATTGAGCCACAGTGATTAATTAAAAATTGTATGAAGGGACATCAACAGTAGGGGAGAGCCGGGACGATTGAAACCTGGGACGGATGAAACATTGAGATTTTCTTGAAAACCACTCACGTTATGTACGTCAAATTTCGTCGGCACGTACAGCACGCAATGCCTATCAGACCCGCGAAAACATTTCTTCTTTACGTCTTGTCGTTTTAAAGTTAGAGCCGGAAAGCTGTTTTTGAGTGTGGTTAGTGAAATCTTTCGTGCGGTACTGTTTTTTGACTGACAAGTTGTATTTATTGTTTCATGTGCCATTGTAATAATAATACAGCAGGTGTATTAGTACTGCATCACACCCTTAAGTGTATAATATCAGAGTTTTTTAGTTTAAGGACAAAACAGGTTTAAATGGCTGGAGGCGCTGTCGGGAAGGTCGAAACAGTGATTTGTGCCAGTTAAACCTGGTCATAGGAAAACACTCAATATGACTAAATCACTCAATATGACTCAAGGAATAAATGTAAGAATTAATTGTAAACGGATTTGTCTGTCTTCTTCAAAATAGCCTATTAGAAGGATTACGCAAAATGCGCAAAGGCTTATCGCCGATTGTTTATTGGGCGACAGAACAAAAATGTTAATATGAACCTTAAAATGAAAATAAATTAACAAATATGTTTTTTAACAATATGTACATAAGTTACTTGTCAGGTATTGGTCATAAAAACAAGAAATAGATGAATAGTTACCGTTTAAACTCATCCGTCCCACCCCTGTGTTTCAATTGTCCTGCTCTGGAGGGACGATTGAAACAAAGCCCAACTCCCATTCAAAGTACATTTTTTTTTAAATCATTCTATGTTTCTACCGAATAACACATGATACTAAGAGAAATTTTATCTGAAAAGTGTTTCAACCGTCCCGGCTCTCCCTACAGTTAGAACCCTTGAGGGTCCTCTAAACAAAAGCATCACAACAGCGCCACCTGCAGGTGTGCTTCTGGTCATGTGGTCTTACCTCATCATAGCGGTACATCATCTTGAGGCCACGGCAGCTTTTGTTTCTCTCCACATAGTGCAGCGCACACTCCAGACAGAAAACAACATTTTCATTCTCCTGCACTACCTGCAGGAATTAACAACAACCATTAGCTACATTAGATCATAACTCATTTTAAACGCTCAGTAATTCGTGTTAGCGAAGACTGAAAGTGAATTATCAGCACTGGGAGTAAATTACAGCTATGACTGAACTATAGAAGTGTCTGACAACACAGTAACAATGACAAATTCTACAAAAGATACATAAAGCACATGGACAAATATACTACTATGGCAATTAAAATAGTGTTTTACAGTATACTAAGAAAAAATAATATTATAGAGCACTACAGTATATATTTAAATGGTTAATATAACATGTATGAATTGTGGACCAGGGGTTCTTAACCCTTTTGACTCCAAGGCCACCCATTGTCAAAGACAACATTAAAAAGGCCCTCAAAATATTTCTGCTATTAATGACAAAACTGCTCATTTTAATTTGAGCAAATTCTTCTCTATAAAATATTTTAGAGCTCAACAAACCGTCTAACTGAACAAATCTATATTCATTATAAAAATGCCCATGCCTTTAGAAGGTTTTATTCATTTACATGGTTTAGAAATCACACTTTTAACATTTCCTTGTACTGTATATCCAGGTTTTTCCAAGACCTTGAGAACCAAAAATGAGAGTTATAGAGGGAAAACATTAAAATAAGAAATAAAATGTGATCTTTATATTGCATTTGAGATGTTTGAGCTTCGTCTTATTTTTAATCATTTTAAAATTAAAATTTGTGGAAAATGTTAACATTAGCGCCTGGCCCTCTGGTTGAGAATGACTAGTATAGACCATACAAAGCACTAAAGTATTGGGCCCTGTCCCAAATAGCACACTTCTTACACAGTTTCGGTCTTGTGGACTTGAAACGGCTGTCGAGTGCCGGTGTTCATTGAGAGTCCATGAGACCGTTGGGTGTCCTATTTGTGATTTAAGGTGTCTTCCCGACAATCAAAGAGGCGTTATGTCACGAAAGTGCAGATTGCAGGAAGACCGCGAGTGTTTAGAGAGCAATTTGGGACAGGACCTTAATATCATTATAGTATAGACTGTACTGACTGCTAAAGTACAGTATAGTTTTAACACTATGACCCAATAAGCATACTATTGATTCTAAATAGCATATGAGAAATTAATTAGTACATCCCAAATCACAGTATATTGACAATAGGGCTGTCAAATGTGCCGAGATGATACAGTATACTATGATAGAAATGTTTTTGGGCTTATATGGACTAATTTGGGAGTTTGTGATGGTTTCAAATTTTAAAAACACAAAACAAACATTCAAATTTAGGACAGAGCCTTAGTTTGTTGGTATAGTATAAACTACACTGAGCTCTACAGTCCAATAGAGGGAATGCGCGTGACGTCACCGTTGGCCGGAGTGACTGCGGTTACGCCCACTAAGTGGCAAAAAGACTGAGCGGCAGCATTGGTTTTCAGCGTGAATGCTGCGGAAAAATACACAAAACGCGTCTAAAACGGGAAAGAGCTTTGAGACTGACTGTACAACTAGATTTGACAAGAAATATGAGGTATATTTTTACAGACTACATAAAGCTACAGAACAGAGAAGCAAATAGATCGCTGCAATTCATAGAAACAACTGGACTCCAGGCAGCGAAAGGTGGATTTGCAGTTATCATTTTTGTGTCAATATGCTGAATTTAGTGGTAAAATCATTCTCTATATATTGTATTGTTATATATTGCAGTGACAACTCATCAATCAAATATTTACCACTGTATATTCTGTATAATTTGACATTTTTAAATAAACACGGACAAAAAAACTATACAAGTTTTAAGTCTAGACGATATGATGATATATATTACATTGATATAAGTGATAACCTGGATTTAGACCTGCCTATATTGTATTTATATAAAGCATTCACAGGCAAATTTGCTGTATGTATTTCCCCGGTGTCAAAATCAGGCACATATAAATGTCAGGAAACACGATTCCTGGCTGCATGTCAATATCCATGATCACTGGGTCTTTAGTAAGTTGTAAGGAACACTATATTGAGTCCAATCTTTAGTTTAAACTGATAATCGTTTGTTTTACTTGCGTTTTCGCAGTTTCCCCTATTAAATCCAGTCACGCAGCTGCTCTTCTGCCACTCAGTCCGGCTGAGGGGGCGTGTTCCGGCGGGAAAGTGACGTTAATGCATTCCCTCTATATAATCTTAACTGAATCTCACCATAGATAAGTAGCAGAGGTGCTGGCACGTTTGGCAGCGTCTCTCGGATGACTCCAGCGCCAGCCACTTGCGTGGTTTCTTCCTGGTGTCAGCAGGCGATTGGTTGTTGTCGTGAGTGCAGTAGCGTGCGGAGGAAAGCAGCCCTGCTTCATACAGCTCCTGCCTTTGCTTCATCTCTATGTTCCTGTAGGACAGCAGCACACTCTCTTCACAACTGCTTTGCCATTGGTTATAATGTTTAAAGAGGCCATATTATGCCCTTTTTCATGCTTATATATATATATATTGCTGTCAATCGATTAAAAAAATTAACTAGATAAATAACAATAAACACTTGTTTTTATAAGTTTTTCATATATATGTTGTAATCTAATAATTTTACAGTTCATCTCCAAATTAATGTAGAGACAACAAAGACAGTACATTTTAAATACTTGTTTAATGGAATCTTTTTTATAAATGAAGGCCAGGATCACTGATACTAATACAGCTACTGATGTCTCCTGAAAATGTGAACTTCAAACAATCTTCACATAAACCCATAATAAATGTCATACTTACCTGTGCACTTCCTACCGGTCTAACAGGTAGGACATATGAAATTGAATAAAGGTAGGACATAAGAAATTGAATAAAGTTATCAAACAGTCTGCACAGCATGAATTATTAAATAAATTACATATAATCCTTATTAAAGCTACAAAGGTTCTTTAGACAATAGCAGCGAGTAATTTTTCAATAGCAGAGACTATTTACTGACAGAATTAGTGGCTGCTGTCACTTTAAGACCTGCCGATGCTGACAGAGACACAGATCTCATGCGGAACTCTTTACGTTCATTTAAGACTTTATTTAACTAATTTAACACTGCTCTTATGAGGATAGTCGACAAAACTGACATTTTGCCATAATTGTGTGTTATTGTTCGTTCAAGCGAACTCGATTCTGGCGACCGTCTATGTGCACGCACGATACGGGCACGCGTCTTTCTGAGTGTCGTGTGTGTGTGTGTCACATAGACGGGACATTCACAGGCAGCTTGTTCTCTCTTATCTTGTGGCACTTGAATAGATTAAAACATTTGCATGAATAGGAGCGTGATCATATCATGTAATGCTAGCCAAAGGATGACAAAAAATACGAATGCTGCATTAATGGGGTTACATTATTGCAGCACCTCTCTTCCCAGTCTGTCTGTAACACTCCGTTTAGTTTCTGTGTCTATAAAGCCCCTCCTCCTGAACAGCGCAACATGCTCTTATTGGTCAGCTGGACCAGTTTGTGATTGGTATTCACTATAAACATGCCGCTTTGAGCATGTTTCGGAAATGTCACACCTTTAACCATAACCGGAAGTTTCAACAAACCACTTATGCACCTCAACCAGGCCTCATCCCTTTTTTTGTGCATGTCTTGGGTGGGAATTATTTAAATGAGGAATATTGTGATGTGTACGTTCCCGGAAGAAAACTCAAGACTACAATAGAGCATTTCAGGGAGTTCAGAAACAGTGCTAACTGATAACAGATAACTCTCCTAATGGAGTGACTTTGTGCTATGTAATTTTGCAGATATTTTAAATGCTCAAACAGCAACGTTCCACACTAAATAATAATAATAATAATAATATATATGGGTCATTTCAGAAAAATCATAACTTCACAGTTTCCACATCAGGATGGGTTTGCAGTGCTCACCTGAGATCTTTGAGAAGAGATGAGATTGTACCAAGCACAAGTCTGTTTTCCCGTTTGGCCTCGGCTGTGGCGATCTGGTAGAGGAGCTTCTCCATAGAGAAGGGTTTTGCTATGTGCCTGCATTTCAGGTCCTGCGAGAGAAGTGCAAACATGTAGAGCGTCTTCTAAACATCTTGTAAATGTCTATATGTTGTCCTGCAGGTGAATGTGGAAAATGTGAAATTGTCTCACCTTAGCAGCCTCGTAGCCCAGGTTCATCCACTGTGGTGTGGCAAAGTGCACAGTTTCAGACACACAGTAGCCACAGCACACCCTGGACACGAACGCACCGGGGAAGATCACCACGAACTGCCCGCTCTGCTGGACCGTACGGTGGACCTTAATCCCCTCGCGACAAAGCACCTCTGGAGAAATCTGGAGAAATACACACTCCTGAGTTCCTTGTACAAGAGCATTACATTCAATAAGCAATGTCAGCAGACTCACAAAAAGGTAATGTTATTTTTATTCCCAGTATCTTACCATAACATTCTTCTCCAGCATTTCCAGTCCCGGCGTGCCGTTGGCCTGTAGCAGTGTATGCACCACTTTATCAAGCTTTGTCTTTTCCTCAGCAGGAATAGAATACCTGTAATGGGACAGGCAAAACTTCCTGTCAGTGTCATTGTTTGGATGACATAAGGGGACAACCCTGTCTGCTGGCTCCTAAACCAGCTTTGTTGCCATAAAAACCGGCCTTGGCTTTATCATGTTGAGTCATACATGTAAAAAAACCAAAACAAAATCAAAAACACAGCTGACACTATTCTGAGTGGAATACACACTGTAATAAATGGAGTGTTTAACAGAGTACAGCACCCTCTAGAGGAAGCACTTTATAATACAGCGGAGTAAAGAAAGACATTGATAGAACATAACACTTTTACATTGATATGACTGTTATCAGTGTTAACAAACTAAAATTATTTTTGTTAATTGACAAAGCTGAAAAATATTAACTGAAATGAATCTGATGAATTACTAAAACTGAAAAAAATAAAAAAATAAATCTGCATAACAATATTAAACAAAAGCTATATAGAACAAAACTGATAAAAATGACAAAACCTTAGACATTAGAAAAAAGTACATGAAAATGAAAGCTGAAAATATACGGACAGAAGTGAACTCAAAATTAATAAACTATAAACTAAATAAATTATTATGAATAAATACTTTAATAGTATATAAATATTATTAAATCAACTCTGCATTTAATGAATCAAAATATTTAAAATTAAGTGCCAAAAGAATTAACAAAATTCATTTTTAGAAATGTTTACAAAATGCAAAATTGCATAGTGCTCTGTTCTATTCTGAAATATTTTCAGATTTTTTAGATTACTACAAAAATAATAATAATTAAAATAACTAAGTAATAATAAATTATATAATAAAACATTTTATTATGTAAAAACAGAGTAACATGACTAATATATACACTGTCAGCAATTTATATATATATATATATATATATATATATATATATATATATATATATATATATATACACACATACATACAAATTTAATATTGCTGACTGGATACATTGTTCATGTTACTGTATTTTTACATACACATATATATATATATATACACACATATATATATATATATATATATACATATATATATATAACAAATGTGGTAACATAATAATATAGATCATAATAATGTAAATGATTAATTTAATAATGTAAATAACGATTTAATTGTAAGTATTCTATGTTGATATGAACATCGTCTAACAGCCCAATGTCGTTTTATAGGGGCACGTTTTGTGGTCCTTTGAGGTCCCCTCAAAAACGAGATGTCACATCTCAAGGGGTTTTCCTCTTAACAACAAATTTGACAAATGTTCTGTTCAAATTATTTTAACGTCAATGTAGCCCGAGTATCTAAAAAAAAAAAACCTTACCAAATGCAATCAGCACCAGTGTGTAAGTAATCAATGTATGGAAGGCGGTTTTGGTCTTGTGACCAGCATGAGGTAGAAAAGACCATGCCGATGTTTAGCCAGGGAATAGTCACCCCTGAACAAGAGAAAGAGAGACAGAGAGAGGGTGATGACTTATTCAACAAAGGAACTTTATATGATGTGCAGAGAAGTGTACTTCCTGCTACAGACGAAAATAGTGAACTCACCAGGCACAGCACCAAGATGGCGCAGAATGGATCCAGAGTTATTGGGAAGGACAGTGAGGTTCCATCCATGCCTACAGCGAAACAGAGAAATGAGGGAGATAGAGAGAGAGGAGGAGAGAGAGAGAAAGAGAGAGAGAAAGAGAGATTATGGTAGCCTCAATTTTATAAACAGTAACACATCTTCCCATCATGCCTATAATTCATCTCAAATGTATGCAACGCTTACTTGGAGAAGGGTTCAGACTTGCCAACAGGGAAGCCACTTCCATGTGTGTTTGTGTCCACTTTCCCATAATGCACTGCTATATGGCAGTCCCTCTGCTCCACTATCCGCCAGTAATCTTGCTATATAAACAAAAGCAGGACAGATGGAGATGAAGAAAAATGGCAGGATTAAGGTAACAAGGAAATATGACAGAAAACGAGGATACAGCTGTCATGGGACATGCTTATAAAACATCCAACATGGAAAGTGCACGCTATTTAAAAGACAATTAGTAATAGAACAGCTATTATTATTTTAGACTATATCCCCCTGAAATACTTAATTTTTTTAGCATGGATATTTGTCACCTATGAGGATCAGAATCAACATTTTACACTAGTAATAAAAGTAACATACTAAACCTGTACACATTTATCTGGTGAATGGTTAAAATACAGGAAGTATGTGTACCTCAACATCAGCAGCCCCAGGCTCTTTGTTGAAGCACATCATCATAGTATTTCTTGCTATTCTGTAAAAGGTGGTCAAAGATACCGATCTCCCCTGTTAAAAAGATAAACAAATAACAGTACACAGTAAGAAAAATTGCAAAATAATCAAATAGGTAACCGCTCCAGGTAGCTCTCAAAAACAAGCTTACGACTCAATTACATATATGTTAAATGTTCTTTATATGTATATATAAACCTGTTATTTATGTGTTGGTCCAGCTAAATGCACATTATGTGCTTTTTGACACTTTTAACTAAGAGTTGCAGTTTATTCATTCATTGTTCTACAAGTTGTCTATTTCCTCTTCTTAAGCACTACACACAACTGAGAAAAAAAAAGAAAAAAAAAACACTCACTCGTCAACCGCATGACAGCACAGATAACTATAGACAACGACAATTGCCAGGTACCGCACTGGAAATGAACAAAGTGCTATGTGTGTGTGAAGCTGAGTTGTGACCTATATTCAGGCACCATTCTGTAAAGAGGCCCACTCTCACAGTACCGCCCAGCAGAGAGTGTTACCCTCAGACAACAACACACAGACAGACAGACGGGGTGCTATAAGAGTCAGCGGGGTATTTTTATAGGGCTAGAGAGGCAGACGGAGTCACCTTACATCGACTATGGCTAAGAACTCAGCTTCACGTACACCAGGAGCTGAGGGGCCTGGGAAAAAGCCCTCTCACAAAACAGACACTCTCACCGATACCCACCCACAGTTATAGTTCTCTCTTTCTTTTACCACCAGTCCTCACAAAAACGCAAGAACCACACAAGTTCTGCCCCATATTTGAACGAGTTGCCTCAATTTCTACATTAGCAAGCTACCTTCTAGAGCAGCATACAAACCAAAATGAAACCTCATGAGTGACTGAATTTTCACACTCTTCCTAGGCAGCAACTGAGAATCAACTGTGAAATTTTTTTGGTGTGGTTCACATGAAGAGTGCTTTTCACATGGTCTATCTTAATGCAGTCAGATCCAAGCAAGTTGCTAAGCTAACTTAATACTCTAATGAACGCAACAAATGCATAACACGAATGCTGGGTGAAATTGTGTTTTAAATTAGATGAAGGATTTTCTATTGACATGTTTTAGTACTGAGTAAAAGTGCTGGGACTAATTTTGGCCAGAATGAGATATCTCTAAGCACCATAGTTTTGCTTCAATTCAGAAACACATCTAAACTATTGCCTAGGCAGACAGCTCACTAAAGTTTGTAAAAGATCTACAATGTTTTGTACCTGTAAATCTGTCTGAGGAACAAATACATAGCTCTGAAATCAAGCTTAGATCTGTGATGCAGAGCACAGCACAGAGACACATCCATCACACACCACAGAGCCAACATTGGCAGCATTAAAACCCAAAACACATCACATATTAAGCCTTCCTCCTTTACTCCCCAGCGGTGTGGCACTGTGTTCAGTGTACAGACATCAGGCTTGATATTCTGGCACGTTCTCTGGCAGCTCAGTGGCGAGCCCTTTTGCTCTCTCTAAACACTTCATTACCTGAGGAAATGGCACATCTGCTAATCTGACTGACTGAATGTAGTGAATAAAACAAGTTTGACACATAATACTGCCATTTCAGAAAGGAAACAATAACTTTAGCTTGCAGATGAGCTATTATCAGTATGTGCCTCTATTACCTTGTATATACATTTGTGCTGGTCACTGAGAACACCTTCCTCTTCTGCCTCCTCTTTTGCCTCATCACTATCCACTTTTCCCCCTTTCTTTTCCTGAGCAAACAGTCTGCGGCGGCCGGCCTGTCGCTGGGTGTCTGGCTCTTTGTTGTGATTGTGGAAGCCGTTGCGGTGGTTAAGGCCGGTGAGTCCATTCTTGGGTTCAAAACGAGGAAGAACCAGAGACCGCTGGCCGCTATCCGAGTGGCCCTCCAGGGGTCCCCGCTTGCGTTCCAGAACTTCCTTTTCTCCTAGCACCTCCTGCTCTAGTTGACAGTGCTCATCAGGAGAGAGCAGGTCATAAGAGAGCAGGTACTGGAGGTAGGCCTCCTGAAGCTTGGCCAGACGATCCTGTGCTGATTTGGGAATGCGAAGCAGGTCGGCCAGCCGGCTCCATTTTTTCAGGTCCATCACTTGCTGCATTCCACCCATGTCGCAGACAAGCTCAGAAAAACGAGCCAGGTCTACTTCACAGCCACCTGAAGGGGTGACAGAGAGAGGGAAGAAATTATTGTTAATGTTGAATGCAAAAACTGTATGTTAGAAGTGTATATTAACAGTTAATGTGTCATTTCCAAACATAACTCAACTAAACCACTGCAACTGACACACTGAACCATTTGCGGCCAAATGAGTATTGACAGCTCCAGAATTAAAATTCATTTAATTTCACAGCTCATTAATTCTCTAAATATGTTGAAGGAGAAATGGTGTGATATCTTTATTTGTCTTTTGAAACATAATGACTAGAGAAAGTGAGCTAAGAAACCGACAGAGTGAGCACCAAAAAAGGTCAATGACCACGTTTAAAACTCTCATAGGAATTATTGCAGCATACCGGTGGCATTCTAGCAAGCTCACTAGACATTTATTTCATCCGTATATTCTGACTGGATCCTCAAACAGAATTCTGAAGCAAAGCAATGGCTCAAAGTAGTTTTAAAACCTTGTCATGGTGCTGGACAAGTTCTGGAGAAATGGCCAATTTTCAAGTTACCCTGATTAAATTGTTCAGGTATGTTTGATTAGGTATGGAACTAAAATCTGCGGCCATCTAGGGCCGGATTTGTGGAACTCTGGCTTATACCAACAAAGTAGCTGTATTCAAAAGATTTTAAAGGGACTCACCTATAAGAGGTGGCTCGTCCATTGAGATGCCCTGAGATTTGAGGTGCTTCTTAATGCAGGCCAGTTTCTGAACATTGGGGCCCCAGCGTCGACCCAGCTTGTGGATGCGCTGAACCTGTGTCACAAAACGCATCTCGTCGTTGAGTTTGCACTCTGGCCTCCAGTCAGGAGGTGGTAGCACTCTGCACAGTCCACATGACTCGGCCCGTTCCCGTACGGAGTCAAGATAAATCAAAGGGTCCTGGAACTCCCTGGAGCTGGGCTTGAAAATGGGCACCTCCTCCCCCAGGGTCGCCCACCCTGCCTTGCTCCTTTCACGCTCCCTGTCCGACCGTGTTGGAGGTGTGTGTGTGGGCTCTGCTGGTTTGAAGGACTTGCTGGCTGAGGTAGTGGATGTGGTCCGATTGAGGGCGGGGTTAGTTTGGGCCCTCTGCTGTGCTTGTCTGATGAACATCAGTTTGCCAGCAGAGGCACGCTTGGGCCGCTGACGTGCTGGCTCAGGGGTTGCGGGGTTCTGGGGCATGCCTGGGGAGGCAGGAGCAGCAGGGGGAGATTGAGGAGGGGCAGGACCCGTTTTCTGAGTAGGGGAGGCAGCCATTTCAGTGATAATATGTGCAATAGTGACAGTGTTGGGGAGCTTGAACTGATTCAGGGCCTTCTTGCTGCGAGTTTCCAGTGGGCTAGTCAGCAGTTTAGCTTTCTTAACCTCATTTACAGGCAGCTTAGTTTTAGCTTCATCACTCTCAGTTCCAGCTTTAAGGATCGTAATGACTTCACTTCTGCGTTTAGAGTTCCGCAGTCCCTGCCGCAGTTGTCGGCCATCTTGCTCCTCTTCCATGGCACTGTGGCGTCCATTAAGCCTGCCGTTAAGCCGGCCACCGTTAGTCATCTTATGCACCCCATTCGATAATAGCACCTGTTTGCGGGTTTTTGCATTGATACTTTTGGCTTTTCCTGAGTGAGAGAGCTGAGGCCGGCCATGGCCGTTGCTGGTTGGATGATGAGAATGATGTTGGTGGTTGTTGCTGTAAGCACGGAGGCCAGCAGAAACAGCGTGTTTGCTGTGGTTGAGTTTGGCTTTCTTTACCAGTTCTCGTTTTGCTTTGGTGTAGGTGACGTGGCCCTTGGTCACGGTGGCTGTGTACTTCACAGTTTTGGACGGCAGACGGAAGTCTTTCTGCTTTTTGGCACCGGCTGTGTGCGTGCCAGCTGATGATGCCCGTGTGACTCCATTTACTTTTGAGACCTTAAGTGAACAGAAGAACAACATTTTTATCATCATGTTATATAAAGTGGATCAATGCAACTTTAAGGAACTGAGATTCTCAAACCTGACTGCAAAGAATAAGCTCCTAACGTCTATTTGCATACTAAGACAGTCACAGTGCATGTCTCTGCATACACAATAATACAGACCACAACAGAGCTCTAAAAACCCCAAAACAGAGAAAACAGCAGGGGGGGGGGGGGGGGGGAGGGAGGGGAAATGTACTAGATGGAGGGAGAAAAAAGAGAGGAATGTTTTATTTCAGTGCCAACAGCTGCAAAAAAGAAACCTTAGAAGTAAAGTTTAATCATAAAATCTCATTCAAACACCAATTCATAGTTGGCTTTATACAGCACAGTACACAAAAGTTCTTCACATTTGGCTTTAATACCCAAATAAAAGGATCTGTGCTTTCAGCTGATCTGAGCCCCCCAATAAACTTAACAGCAGAGCAGATGCAGCTTGGGCTACGCCCGGCCTCTCATTGTTTAACAGCCACCATGGGAATTAGACTATGCCAGGCTACAAACATAGTCAGCCTCGACTTCTCTCTTCACATTGTTTTCTTTGGCTCTATTTTTTCTGGCAAGGCAGAAATGGGTTTGATTTCCTATGTGTGTGTTCTCACAAAAGCAAGAAAAGAAGATGCACGCCCGGAGGGTTTTAGTAGGCTAAAAACTCCAGGTAAAATAAACCAATGTGCTTCCTGACATTAGAAGAATCTCATTGGACAAGGAGGATGAGTCTTGACATTTGGCTTAAAGTTCTCGACAAGCCTTTAATCAAAACAGTGCAATAGCATAGCACATGAATGGTGCAGTCAGGTATCCAAAGTTTTCTTTGCATAATGTTTGTGATGCATATTTTATACATGGCAAAAAAATGGCAATAGCCCCAAGCAGGGCTCAAAGCTATGGAAGCTTGTTTCCGCCACTGACTTTATTTCTCAGAATTGTGTGATATAAAGTAGCAAATGCGTGTTATAAAATCGGATTAGCGAGATATAAACATGCAATTCTGAGAAAAAAAGTAAGAATTGCGTGTTATAAAGACGCAATTGCGAGTTTATATCTTATAATTCTAACTTTATAACATGCAAATGGGACTTTATAACATGCAATTCTGAGATAAAAAGTAATTTATTAACTATTTTAAATTCTGTGGTGGAAACAAGCTTCCATAGAAATCCAACCTATCGACTGAAGAAAAAGTTAAAAGCTAAGAAAATGTGATGATAAAAGTTATCTTTGTTAGATGGCTTGTAATAAATTTTGTTATCTCTTCTTTTAATTAAATTCAAGGAATGTACTGCAGATGTTTACTGAAATATAATAACATTTTCATATGCATTTATATGCCATTTGGCAAGGACTAATTTTGTACTTGCGTTTATCTGGAATGTAGGTAATGCCTAACTGGTCAGTCATTTACCAAACAAAAGAAAACAAAAACCTACACAGAGATGACTAAAGTTGCCAAAAGTTGCTTTTGTCACAATATGAATTTTCCCACCTGGTCTGAAGGGGTTCATTTAATTGCAGGGTTTAGATTTTTGTCTGAGGCCTGTTGTGATAAATTCACGCTCTGTGAAAAGGTCTTTAGATGTAGTGCCACACCCTCTTACAACCCTCCCCATCCCTCTCACTTTATTTTTCTCTTTAAAATCTCTGAACGCTCTTAATGAGAGGCAGTGTTTTGGGAACAGTGTCCAGACTGCGGTGATTCTGGGCCAGAGGTTCGCTGTCGGACAGATGAGGAGATTGCTGAGTGTCTTTGAAATAAGACATCGGTTGTATTGTATTCCTATCAGGTGCAGCCGAACAACAAAGAGAGGCTATTAAAAGATAAGGGGGACTGAAATGTGACCTCCTTCATCAATCGCTTCCCCTTGTCGACGGTAAAAAAATAAAAAAATAAATAAAAAAGCAGCAGGAGGGGAGGGGGAGAATATAAAAGAAAGCGACAGACTCCAGCCCCAGAGGCAGGCATGATGGATGCTCTCTGCAGGTAGAGTAAGCAAATGTAGCATGATG
Source organism: Siphateles boraxobius (assembly GCF_051911475.1). NCBI lineage: Eukaryota > Metazoa > Chordata > Actinopteri > Cypriniformes > Leuciscidae > Siphateles > Siphateles boraxobius. The sequence continues at coordinate 13,350,720 of NW_027508975.1, forward strand.
TCAGCTGCGGCCATGTCTATGTAGCCCCCGTCATCACACCCGCCCCCTCTCGAAATAACACGTCAGTGGTCTACGGCACGCCCCATCCCGTCTTCAGGGCTCTGAGAGTGCAGAATGTGATTGTGATGATAATCCCACTCAGCATAATGTCCGAGTGTGCTGGATGCTGAGTAGAGCTTGTGTGCAGCAGAAATCCCACGCCTGGTTCGGTGTAATGAACGCCATGACCACTAGAGAGCTCACTGATCCCAGAACACAGCAGGAGTGCGCAAACGAGCCCCTGCCAGCTATTATTTAGACTGCCTGAAAAGGTGGAAATGAGAGAGAAACCGCGTAGGCGAGAGAACACAGCTCACTGGACTGTCCCCAGTGGGCAACCCCTTGAAACCAGTTGGAAACGGAGAGCAGGCTGGAGGAAACAGGGAAGAAAGCAAGGAAAGAGAATGGAAGGAAGGATGGAATAGTTAAAGGCCGGCTGGCCAGAGACGTGCGATTAAACCTGCTTAACAGCCAGAAATGAAAACAAGAGAACACACACAGACAGAGGCCAGGCCAGCTCTCTGAAGTGGAGCTGTGTTTTGCATGTGAGCGTGAGGGAGGACAGATGACATCATGTGTTGCTATAGGCCAGCTGCAGCAAAGCAAAATAATTAACTGAGAACATCTGCAGCGCGCAACACCCCTCCACACACACACACAAACAGAGTACATGTCTATCTATCTGTTAAGATAAGGAAGGCTCTCTCTCTCTCAATTCCATTTTGAATTTAGTGCAAATTAGATCAAATAAATTAAAATAACAGACATGGAGTAAACGCATAATAAAATAGAATCAAGTTGTATATCAGTTATTTGCATTCAGAAAAATTAAGACAACTTTTAGTAGTGATTAATGTCTATAATATAAATTTGGCACAAACATCAATTGAGAAAACGTTTTTTTATCTATCAACAAAAATATAGGCCTACTATAAATAAGTCACTTTTGTTTTATCAATTTATTCATTTGTTTTATTTGGTCTATATGTTTATTTACTTGTATTTTTTTTTTATTATTTAAAAAAAAAAGTATTGTAAATGTATATTTATATGCTTTCGAAAACATTACATTTCAACACACTTTATCTTTGGAGACAAAGTACCCACAACCAAGTACCACAAAGTACATGAAAACTTCAAAGACAAAGCCAAAATATCAAAAGACTCATTAATAGATGCCATGGACACAACGAAACAAATGATTATAGCCGTAACTCTGGGATAACAATTAACACGCATACAAAGGCAAATCGGTTCAATAATGACACTGCGAACCTGATCCTGCACCTGCTGTGCACAGCATGACAACTCTCTTATTCCCTGATCCAGCAAGTCTATGCAATGGCAAACACTCAAAATAAATAAATAACATGAATACAAATTTATAATGATAAAAAAACCCATATTCCACTACTTATTTTACTACTAAAGTAAATACTTACTTTAAAATAGTGTATCATGTGAGACTGTCTTTTAGCAAACACAAAAAAAGTGTTTGCTAATTGCTAAAATGGACAGTAGCTCAGCAAAAACATAGAAACCAGAATGATAAACATTCAGCTCATGTGCAAAGGGTCATGCACAGGCTATAGCTCTTGAAGGGTGTTGACCTGAACACCCTTCAGAAAATTGGCTTTTAAAGAGAGACAGGTCAACAGCTGTCTAATAGATTCTCAAAGTATTGTGGATTATGCCACATCTATCAGAGTTGTTTTTTGTTACAGCAGATGAGTGGTAGTATGTTTCTGTTCATGTCACTTTAATAACAAGATTTATCTGACTAAAGGGTTTAACATTGGGTCAGTCATTGCGGTTAAACTGTTAATCCGCCACGTACAGGTGCCACTGCTAAATGCGGATTCATAATGATTTAGGCCACATCCACAATAAGCCATAGATTTAAAAGTTTAAAAGAATAAAAGACGTAAAATGGCGTTGTCTCAAGAAATATCTGCGTACACACGAAACCACTGAAACCGACTCAAAACGATGTAGTCTACATGCCAGACCAGTATGTGGCGCTGTAATTCTGCCACAGAGATACACTAAAAATCTTGGAGCATGCGCATAAACCTGGTTTTCTGTATACAATAATAATAGGCTCAGTAGCTTCTTTTTATTTTTTTATTTACCAAGAACTTTATTGAACAATATAAACAATCATAAATGGCCTGGTACAAAATATTAAATGTTTTAACCAGACAACAGGCAGGCATCACAGCATAATAAAGTAAATGTAAATAAATAAAGTAAAATAAAGAAATAAAATAAAAATAAAATTTTCGACACGTGGGGTGATGACATCATCGTTTCACAAAATATGCGGATTGGCTGTACACACGAATACGCAAGGGTGTCATTTTCAGGTTTATCCACTCAAACACCCGGTTTAAAAAAAAAAAAAGCGGTTTTAGGACAAAATGCCGATACGATTCATAATTTTTATGTATACAGCTAAACATGTCTCCATGTGGAAAATGCCTAAAACAGTTCCAAAGCTAGCCCTACACTTCTCAGTTAGTACAAGTCATTTTGCCAAAAAGAAAGAAAGAAAGAAAGAAAGAAAGAAAGAAACTGAGAGGCTGATGAGGTGATCTGTCTTTCCCTGCTCTCTGAGGTTCATTGTTCTCTTAATCAGTTTTGTGGCCCTCAAACCCGTCAGGCTTGTTAATGCCAGAGATGGTGGTGGTCTGATTGTCTGAGGGCCACATAGGATCGATGTTCCCAACTGACTAGCAGATTGTCAGCGTGCAAAGCCACTTACATGGCCAATCATTGTACAATCCTTTGCTCTTACTGACACTGGGATGGACAGAAGGCTGTACCTGCTTGCGGAGTTCCTCTGAGGCTCTTCTGTAGTTGTGGCCGTTGGTGTTGTGGCTCTTGGCGGTGGCCGCCGTGTGCTTGTGTGAGATGTCACCAGACGCATCACACCTCTCGCTGCAATCTCTTCCCACAGCCAAATCTCTGCTTCTTGTTCTGGGAGTGAGCTCTTTGTCCTTGTTTACCTTATGGCCATTTAGCACTAGGGAACAGAACAGAAATAAAAGGGTTATTAAAATACACAAAAATATTCTGTAACATTATTTTACAGTGTATAATTACACTGTAACAAGGACACCAACTATTCTTTATTAATTGCAAAGATAATACATTAAAATATTGTATTTCATTGCCTTCTCAGTCGCATTTTACATTCAATTCATGCATCTTGTTAGCATGCAGTGACTGTTTCAAATCGCACACTAAAAATATTATGTATACTATTTGCAGTCTTTTTTTGTGTGCGAAAGCAGTGTGTTTTAGTATAATCTTGTGCACAACTCATTAAGCTATGCAAGAGGGTTGGTTTATGAATTTTATCGAATGCCGTGCCAGAACAATTTTGAAAACTGCAGTTTTGCCATACTTCATACTTATTTGTGTACTTTATATTTTCATACTTAGAAGTATGTGAACTGGCATAGCCTTTAGGTAAAGTTGCTAAATATAAATAAATAAATATATATATACACACCTATACATACACACACTATAGACTAGTATTCTATTCTGAACATTTACTTTATAAAGTACTACTTTATAAAACACAAAAGATGTACAGGCAGTCTATAGCTGTGACAGAAACAAAACCACTACAGAGAAAGAGCCCTTACAGACATGTGAGTGACAGAAATTGTCAAGCGTAAAAACTACAAGGAGAAATAAATGCCACCGCAGGAAAAAAACTAAACATGCACAGGCGAAAAACAACTGTCAGCACTTTTGTACATATAAACATCTATCATATAGTAAACTAATAAAAAAAGAACTAAAAAAAAGGACAAAAAACAACAAACAAACAAACAAAGCAAAACAAAAGTAAAGCAAAAACAAACCCAAAAGAAAAACCAAACAAAAAAGGAACACAAAACCTCCCTCCTCCTCATCTGTAAGTTTGTTTTTAATATATGCATTTGTAGATGTTTTCGATAGATAAGGCTGTGAATAACTCTTTCGGCATTTTTGGACAGGGTAGTCTGTCTGTTATCAGGCCCTCTGGACTGCTCTAATTAACACACATTCAAACTGCTCTCTGTATTTATGACTGCTCACTTTAATTTTACAGTGTTTAAATATCAACAGGCAGCAGAGCGTGTCAGCGAAGGGGAAACGGACGGGCTTTCGCGCTGTAAGGCTTGCACTTGGAACTGCTACCGACAGCTGAACTCAATAAAAGGTGTTTAATTTAGAAATGTAAACACGCCTCTGGGTTACTGAGGTTCAGCGAATGAGCGAATGAAAGCCGAGCACTGTGGTTTCTCTCGCTCTGAGAGACAGAAAGAGAGAGAGAGACAGACAGACTGGAGCTTTGCCTGTGCTCCATATTAACATCTGACATGGGACAGCTCTGACAACGGGACGTCTCCAGGATAAGCTGAGGACAGACCGAGAGAGAGAGAGAGAGAGAGAGAGAGAGAGAGAGAGAGAGAGAGAGAGAGAGAGAGAGAGAGAGAGAGAGAGAGAGAGAGAGAGAGAGAGAGAGAGAGAGAGAGAGAGAGAGAGAGAGAGAGAGAGAGAGATGGGAAATTCCTTTCCTGAACATGGGACAGTGTGCATTTCACGCACCAAAACACCTCAGGCGGTCAGGGTGCTCTACATGCACAAAACTTTAGGACGGTAAAGAACAAGGCGCAAATAGCTGATTCTGAATTTGGGCCAATCTGGAGCAAGCAAGATCAATTTGAGAGGAATAAAACTGAGCTAAATTATGCATGAACAAGAACAGACAAAATTAGTATAGACACAATAGCTTGCACACTGTCACTGAATCTGTGCAGCATGTAATCAGGGACACTTATATACTGTACGTTTTAAATTATTACTTCATGTTTTTGCAATTGAACAATTATATCATTGTCTATTGTTCTAAAATTACAATGCATAGTATTAGCATTCACTCAAAATATTAAAAGTGCATATCCAGTAAAATAATGCATTAAATCTAATAGTGAAATCAAGCATTATGAAAAATAACGTACTATATGTGGTAGTTTAATAGCATCATTAAAATGACTCAATTTCGCCCCTTGTGCTTCACACATACATATAAACATCTTTAGATCGCTGAAAAAGCCGTGTCTTTCTCGGTTTGGATGCGAAAACGTTGAATAGACAAGTGAAGTTTGGTTAATGAATGATTTGTAACGATCACTTGGATCACGCTCCTCAAATCGGCCTCATATCAGAAATTTTCTTTTCTTTTATAACGCTTACATATAACCGAGCGTACCAGTGCTCCATATGGTCCATCCCAGTTCACTTTACAATGGAATTCACCGTAATGCCGTTGAACACATATTGATTTATTTGTTTGGACTCTGAATTAGGGTTTTCATGAACTCATTTTTTTCCCCTCTCAGGAGAACATTGTTTTGTGGACAAATTGCGGAAATAAGACAAAAATGAAAGATGCTGCAAATAACACAGTTTGCTTGATTTTGCATAAAATTCTGTGATCGTGAAATCCTGGAGGGACTTTTCAGACCATTTATGAAAAATAAATATATCAAATGATGTGTGCTACACTGCTATAGAACTACAATACTTAAAGACAAATGCTTACACAACTAGTGTGTATTTGTGTTTATATATAGATGGCAGCTGTATCCTCTGATTGCTGTTAAAGACACTTCAACACACTAAATTAAACGAGCCTTTTGGCTTTCAATTATCTACTGATAGACTATTTTTGTTTAACATGATGTTTCATTAACACATATGCTCCCCCAATACTTTGCCGCCCTTCTTAAAACTCACACAGCATCTATTGAGAGTCTCAAAGTGTTCAAACTGTCTTATAGGACTGCCTTTCCTTCATTTGTTGGAAGTGTGTGAGTGTGTGTAGCGTAAAGCGACACGTTGCCCGCCGTTACTCGGCACAGCTGTGGGCTGAATGCATAAACACCTTGTTACCGTGTTTCCTACTAGAGTGATAATTGGAGTGGAAAGATGGAAGCGTCATGTCCCACTCCAATATAAGATTCCCGTCTCCATACAAGCAGCAGAAATTCTCTCTCTCTCTCTCTCTCTCTCTCTCTCTCTCTCTCTCTCCCTCTCTATTTAATCAAAAATACAGTAATAACAGCAATTTTCTGAAATAGTTATTTAAAACTGTAATAAATCTTTTCTATTTTAATATATTTTAAATTTAATTTATTCCTGTGTTGGCAAAGCTGAATTACTCAATTTATCGGTGTCACATGATCCTTCAGAAATCATTCTAAAATGCTGCTTTGCTGCTCAAAAAACATTTCTTATTATTATCAATGTTGAAAACAGCTGCTTAATATTTTTATATTTCACTATTCTTTGCTGAATAAAGTTCAAAAGAACAGCATGTATTTGAAATCAAAATAATTTGTAACATTATAAATGTACTTACTATCACGTTTGATTAATGCATCTGCTGAATAAAAGTATTATTTTCTTTAAAAAGAATCTAACTTTTGAAAATGAACTTTTATCAATATTTGCAGAGAGATCTCCTAAATGAAGATACTATTAAATGCAATTTATGATAATATTGAATACTACGTAATTGCAAACTATAATCATAAAAACAATCACACCGTAAGTTAGAGACAAACTCTCTCTATTTGGCTGCGATTGTTTTTCATCCTCTGTTCTTACCGAATCCGTTGATCTTGCCAGGGGGTTTGCCCTTCTTAGGTGTAGACTGGCATGACGTGGATGCCACACTGGGTGCTTTCTCTTCCTCAATTTCATCTTCATCATCCAGTTCCTCCTCATCCTGAGAGCTGCCGAAGTAGGCCACGTTACTGGGTAATGCCGGTGAGCCTAGGAGAGGCGGGAAAGAGAAAGCATTAAAGGAAGCTACAGGCCCATCACATTTACTGAGAAGTGGCCGAAGAAAATGGGATAAACCGTCACAACTCTGTAATCTCATTTTATATTGCAGCTGTAATCCTGAAAATCAGCTACTGCTCTGGATGAGATTAGTCGAGACTGTTGCAGCCGTAGGAACGCTCCTCAGAAGCCTGAGTACATTACACTCTGTTTCTGTCTGTGCCGAGAGGAGATTTGAAGCCACAAGTGACAGTGTCTGACTGATGTTTCTACTTTCAAGAGAAACTACGCTTTAAATAACACCAGCTGATAACCAGCAGCACACTGAAAATGTGCAGCCCCATAATACACCACTGCTCCTGGATCAGACAAAGCTTGAAAGATAAAAATAAGTTAGGCACGGTATACGAACTACACACGGTATGCAAAAACCAAGGAATGACATGAAACCTTAGGAGCAAAACAAAAAAACAAAACAAAAAGGAATGACATGAAACCTTCATCAGACAAAGCTTGAAAGAGAAAAAGGTAGGCACCAAGGAATGACATGAAACCATCAAAATAAAAAAAACAATAAACAAAACAAAAAACAAAACAAAACAAAAAACAATGACATGAAACCTTCGGAAAAAAACTAAAATAAAAATAAAACAAAAACAGATGTAGACAGTCATAATTCCAATGCATTTAATTGATTTGGTTTTATTTTATAAAGTTATTATTAACATCTTACCCATGGTAAACTCACTATAAATTTTTGTTGTTTTTTTAAATCAGAAATTGCTAGTAAATTTCACAAACAATTACGGAAGCAGTAAGTAACACTGAACTAAACAGAATTTTGAAGTAGAAAGACTAAAATAATATTTTCATGTAAAAAATACTGTAATAATCCTCGTTTTATTTACAGCTTCGAAATAGTGAGGATTTCATTTACAGTGTGGACACACACCACATTACACAGATGGTCCAGCAATAGCCAAACATGCATTGGAAACATCAATATTTCTCTTACAAACAGTCAAGTGATGCATGTCAAATGCCTGTTGCCCATTAGCTGCCAAATATGCCTTCTCCAGCCCTATCAGCGCACAAACCTGCACTACTGCACATCTGCGATTCGTCCGCACTACACCAGGCAAC